>NC_143436.1:60228125-61506250 GCF_987193195.1 Phasianus colchicus | reverse complement strand
GCTTATTTTAAGCATTAAATTGAATAGATCTAGGGTCGGGATACAGTCAATTCTGTAGCCCTTCTAGGATGATGGATGTAAATTCTCATGTTCTTACACTTCAACACATGAAAGGCCCTCTGCGATAACCTTTTCCGCTCTAAAAAGAATTTTTTTAAATACAACTCATGTCACTTTTTGCTTATAAATAAACAGTAGCAGGCAGGATACAGTGGGGAAAGTTCACCCTGCAAAAACCGAGATGTCTCACTGCTGCAGCCGCAAGACAATAAAAGAGATTGGTTGAGATTTTTACAAGTTCTGACGGCCAATTCCACTACTGCTGGCTGGCTCATAGGATTTAAATATCTGCATCTCAAGTTTTATAACTTGCCTCCCTAAGGAATTACTAAGCTTTTTTCCAGAGTCTGTTTAGAAGGAAAACCATTCAGTTTGGAAAAGACAGGGCTAATGTGCTTACTCTGGGGGTTCTGGTTTTGGCTTAGTCCCCTCTATTCCCCGTCAGACACAACAAGAGTGCGCTTAATTGCTGGGAGTCAACAATTTTAATCCATAAAGTTCAAACATCAGGATGCCAAGGACCAGACTTCACTCACAAGCATTACAATGTCAGGCTCTTATTTCCTGAAATTAATGGAAAAATCTGAGGTAAAGTAAGATAAAGTTACAATAAGGAGGAATGCAATCAGTAATCGCAGTTGTAGCAAAAGGGAATCAGATATTTCCACTGCAAGGAAACCTAAAGCAAACATCAATTTTAGGTTGAAAAGAAACACTGTGTGATCAAACTGCTTATAAACTACTCATAGACACCTCTGAAGAAGCTCCAAACCTGCCTCCTCCAATCGATTCTTGCTTTTCATTTTTTATTTAATTATCATTACTATTATGGTTATCGATGGCCAGCGTAATTGAAACAATCTCAAACGCAACTAAAACTAAGATTGGATTCACCTCGACACTTGATAATACACAGAAGCACTGCACAAAGGAGAAAGAAATAAGATTAAAACCATGTGATAAAAAGATTTGCAGATTTTTAATGTTATCCCATACCTACTTACAGAAGAAAGAGACTTCTGCCGCAGTGTAAAACACCATGTCCTTACCATCTTCCTTTGAATTATGCCAGTGATTCAAAATGCACTTGACTCTAAGCTGTCTCATTCATTTCAATACCTCTATGGATCTATTTCAGTTTTCCAACGAATTTGGTGTAATTCTATTTCTCAATTTCACATTATCGAGCGTGAACTTTTCTTCACAGTCCAATACTATTACTCTGTTATTCATTTCCTGCTCCTTAAATGAACTAATATTCCTTTGTTGCCTGTATCTTAGTTTCTCTTTCCATTTGTTATACTCATTTTTGGTTTCTTTATATTAGCATTAGCTAATCTGGGCACCAAAACCAGAAACACAATGTTTTACCATGATTTTTTTTGTACAGTATTTTCAACTACCTCAGTGTTCTCCATAATGTTTTTACAATTTCCACCTTTCAGATTACGGTGACAATCGCTGCTGTGCTGTCTTTTTCTTTGCATTTTTTTTCAATTCTAAATAATTCCATAATGTAGCATAACGTGTATACATTTGTCTGGTTGTGTTACTTTCGACCAGAGCTTTAATCTCAGCTTTCATTTTCAATAGGACAGTAAGAGCCATTTGCTGTCAGTACTGCTATTACCATCAGTTGGGAGATCTGATTTTGAAGTTCTGCCGTTTGAATTAAGGTTTTATTCCTAGTACATTCAGTGATGTAAGTCTGGATTCTATTGTTACATGTTAATAAAATATTACTGCTTATGAGAACATACCAGTGTGAGAAATGTCATAATAAGGCAGATGAATTATCCATCCAGTATAATACTTCGCCTCTGAAAGCATCAACTCAGCTGCTGTTAAGGGAGAGCACTAATTATTTTCTGTTGTCTGCTCACCTCATACTCTGTCAACATTGAGGATTATAGTATTATGGATATTAGAGGGCACATCCCTGTCTAATCTCATTCTAGTATCCACTTACGGACCTGCTGACCATGAATCTGTCTAAACTGTGTTTGAGCCTGACAACATTATCCCTACAGCATTCTGTGGCCATGAAACCTCACCATCCGCTGCACAACTGAGTGGTTTTACATGTTTTCAACCAAACCGTATTTTCACTGAGTAAAGTCCTACTCTGTTGCAAAACTTGCTTTTCAACAGTCTCATGTAGAGCTGATCTACAGATTCCATAAGCTTGTAAGCCATGATCGCACTGTCTTCTATCCAATCTTTTTGATTCAAAATGAAAAAATCACAATCTTTGTATTCTCTCCTCATAAAGCTACTTTTTCTCTGTCCTCTCTACATACAGAATCACACAGAATCACAGAATTGCCAGGGTTGGAAGGGACCTCAAGGATTATGAATCTCCAACCCCCCTGCCACATGCAGGGCCACCAACCATCCCACCTAATACTAGACCAGGCTGCCCAGGGCCCCATCCAACCTGGCCTTGAACACCTCCAGGGATGGATGGGGCATCCACAGCCTCTCTGGGCAGCCTGTTCCAGCACCTCACCACTCTCTCTGTAAAGAACTTCCCTCTGACGTCCAACCTAAATCTCCCTTCCCTCAGCTTAAAACCATTTCCCCTTGTCCTGCTGTCACTCACCCTTTCAAAGAGTTGATTCCCCTCCCGTTTGTAGGCTCCCTTTAGGTACTGAAAGGCTGCAATGAGGTCACCCCGCAGCCTTCTTTTCTCCAGGCTGAACAAGCCCAGCTCCCTCAGCCTGTCCTCATAGGGGAGGTGCTCCAGTCCCCTGATCATCTTTGTGGCCCTCCTCTGGACCCTCTCCAACAGCTCCCTGTCTTTCTTGTACTGGGGGCTCCATCTTATCTAATGCTTTGCATCCTCACCTGTGTGTGGAGAGCAGGAATGTCGCAATACTGAAGTCATCTAAAGTTTTTATGTAGCTGCAAAATGATATCACTGTCTTGTTCTTGATAACTTGCCTTCCAGTATGGAAACTTTACTCTGGTTTTCAGAGCAGATTAGCTATACACGCGACACACACTGATAAAGTAAATGAAATTCACTTTGTTTATCTTTGATTTGCCCATAACCAATATAGGTATAATAAATACCTTCTTAACCTCAGGGACTGGAAAATAATTTGGAAAATAATTTAATAATTTTCATTGCTTTACAAAAGACAGTAATTTCATATCTCATTTCCCACTAAGAGAACAGATTTCTGTAGCTTCTGGAAAGACAGTTGAGAAAATAGCTTTTCTTCTTATTGTTAATGTCCTGAAGGAAACTACATCATTTACTCTGCAATACCACTGTGAAATCTACACAAACGTGGCTGTTTATACATGCAAAATATAACTGCTGGTTAAATACAACACAACAAGCATTACAGGCATCACTCAATCATAAAAAAAAGGACAAATAAGATAATTGCAAAACCTGAAATAATCTTAAGAAGTAGGATTAAAATTAACCTTGAATTATCATTGCACAAAAATGACTGAAATCCTTAAAAAGAGACACATACCTTTCCTACAATTTATCCATAGAATCACTCTTTTTTTTTTTTTTCATTGCCTTCAATGGCTGTATGCCTGACCAAACAAAAAGATCAACTATAAAAGCTGGTGTTTATAACATTACAGGAAAATCTGAAGACAAATCAGCTAATTCTACTATCAACATTCTAATAAGCTGTTAATGTGTAGCCCAAATATGATCTTTTTTTTTTGCCATGTCATGCTACTGAACAGTGGGAAATACAGCATGAAATGCAGGGTAAGGCCATGGGAAAGGTCATCTGAGCTGAAATCAGAAAATGCCCATCTTTACCTCAGTACTTCACCTAACAGAGAAACACAGCCTCTCCACAGTAGCCCTGTCCTCCTGCACAATCTTGTCAACAGTGGTGCAGAAATCAAGGCCAAAGGTGATAAATAAATTCCCTCTTCACATGCAGAAGGAGAACTAGATCAGTCTTTATAAAACTAGGTTTATTGGAGTCATAAATATCATGGAACATGAAGAAACATAAGAATGGTCACTATGTGCACTGCCACAGAAAAAAAAGCAGAACTGCATTGAATCAAGTAGACGTAGGTGAAACAGGAGGAAAAGAATAGGGACACCTGCTCTACAAAATGGAGCTCCCGAGAGGCACTGAACCACAGCAGGGACGTGCACTCATTATGTGTTCACCAAGGAGATGTTATCTTTTAAATGTTGCCTTACTCAGCACCTCTGCATGAAATATACTAAAAACTACAATGTAAAGAAAAAAATAGCTTCATTTCTAATACGATACAGAAGGTACAACAATCAGCTTTCCAGTTTTTGCCAAAAATTTTTTTTTCCGTGCAGCCAAAAGCAACAGCAATTTTGGCTCAATGCCATTAATATAATCAGTGATACCAAGAAACTTAATCACACTGGCAGCAATGTCAATTAAGTCCTGAAGGAAGTTGAAGTTTCTGCACAGACATTCAAAAAGGAAATATGCCCTACACTAAATTGCTTCTCTTTAGCTGCACACAGTTGGATGAAATACACCTCTGACCATATGCACACTTTCTGTGGATGAGCAATGCCTTACTGTCTGAAACTGTGACACACAAGGATGGTTACTGGGCAGGATCAGCAACTCTGACACGCTCTTGCTCCTGAGTATAGTTAGCAAAAAAGTGAGGATCAGAAAAAAAAAATAAAATAAAAAATAGTGACAGCAAAATTATTTCTGGGCAAATAATTACTTGGTATTTTCTAACCCATAATCAAGTTTAAAAACAGTATGTTCTGGTTTTCTTGACAGAAGAAAGATACGAAACTGAATATGAACGGAGTATGGAAGTTAGGAGATATTTATCAATATAAGATCCTTCCTGCCCTGAGCACTAAGGAATACTTTTAATCAAGATATATCTATTTTTCTACTTAATTTTTTGTTATTCCCCCAAGAGTTAGGAAATGTTATCTGCTGTCTATAAACCCATAAAATACTGAAAAATGAAAGGCAGATTAGACAGCTCATTGCTTTTATGTCAGAGTCCTACACAGAAGAGAAGAAAGCTGGAGTTGAATTTGGACCACTTATGCGATGCCTCCAGTTTCCAGACCTTGTGTTTCCACAGACCTTGTGTCGAGGGAGAGGAAGGAGAAGTTAAGACTCGTGAGAATAAACCAACAGGACATCGGTGCCATTCTGTTTGGTTATTATTCTACAGCAAACATTTCTGTTGTGTTCTTTGTATTAGAATGGCTTATACTTTAAATGTGAATAATAGGCATATGTCAGGAATGAATGGGTTAGGACTGCTATTTTTTTGTGTGTGCTCTTAATTTTTTGTTTTGTTTTATTTTGTATTTTATGTCTCACTATGTAATACCAATGAATGCTGAAGAACTAATGAGAAAATTTTAATTCTACTCAAATAACAACATTTTAATACCTTGCTGTGTGAGAAATTCTGATAATGCTGATCTGATGAAAACAAAAACAACAACAACAGCCCTCTCCTGTGACAGATTCAAGAATGCCATTTGAAAACCTTTCATTCTTTCTCTTAGAAAAAAAAAGACATCTAAGGAAATCGTGCAGCCAAAGTTTATTAACGCTGCTATTCAATGCCACTGCTGGCTTTATTTGAAGGAGGCTCTCGTGAAATTGTTGCAAGAGGGCAGACTACTTCTAGGGATTCACTATTGGGTTAATGGAGCAGTTTCTGAATAAACAAACTTCCTCAAATCAAAAGAATGAGAAAACAAATATGCTCACTGTTATCTAAATTTGAGAACTATGAACAACCATTACGTGCATAAAAAAGATGGGCTTTTTTAGTTATAAATAACAGCCTCTGATGCTACTCCTGCTACCTCTTCCAAAGTATCAGGTTAAAGATAGTTCCTTCCTCTTCTCAATCACAACATTCATATTACAAAGGAGGTATCAGGAAAAAGGGCATTCCTTCGGTAGTGATGAAAGCTGTTAAGAGTGTTGACTGTACACTATATGAGATGCACTGGTGCAAGTAACAGAGCAGAAAAGCTCACCATTTAAGAAAGGACAGATACAATCTGAAAGTGATTAGCTGCTTTAATAGCGTAAGACTATTTGCAACCATATTTTTGCTAAAATTAGCAAATATCCATGTGAACAAAACTGATAACGTAAAAATTTCTGGCATTTTTTTCTTTCTTCGGGGGGTTTATATATAAATAAAAGTGTATGAAAATAGGTTTCAACATAACTGCTAACAATAAAGCAAGAAAATGAGGTATTCATAAGGTCTTTAGGTATTTTTGTCACTCTCAGCACCCCCTCACACTCCAGTGCTATCCATTAGAATGATCTTTTTTCAGGATTGAAGGTTTAGTACCTACAAAACATATCAGTGGAATTGGTATGCAGTTTGATAACTGTAGAAGATATTACAGTCGTGTAAACACACAGTTTGGGTCTATGGACTTAGAAGAGTGGCTATATCAATTTTAGTCATATTTATAATAACAAAATTGCGTTCAGACCAAGGGTTGTACAAACGATTGTGCTGAGTTAGCTTGTTCTGTTAATGCCAGAAGGGGGGCAGGGAAAAAAACCTTTACTAAAGAGTTAAAATGCTATTAAAAAAAGTCTGTATGTGCAGCTCAAGTCTTACAAGGAAATGTTCTTAAACATTTATTTCTTGAAACACAAGGTTTCAATCAACAGCCACTGGAGACTCTGAGGTCATGATCTTCCCTGTATGTAAGCCCCTCAATGTTCTGCATAAAGGTCACAGAGGTTTCCCCTCCAAGCATGAATTTGCTTTCCAATCACTTTCACTATGGAATAAACAGTTTCTAACCCAGACTGCAAAACCCTTAGCATTGTTTTCTTAGAAGAACACAAAGCCATGCTATAAGATTTCATCTTCATACACTCTATGGACTCTTCACAAATTAAAGATCTGTAAAACCTTGAAACTTTATTATGTCTGTCAGTAGCAAGTGAGTTGAGAAGAACATCTAATGTTAATTTAAGAAGTCTGCTGAGTGTGTACACTGCTATCTGACAGGCTTGAAGTTCTTACATCTTGATACACTAGAATATCCATATTCATTATAGTATACATATAATGAATGCTTGTGCTTGGCATCAGCTGGACTTGTGTCAAAAGTGAAATATTGTGAGGCTACAGGTAAACTGGAATATGGTCTGACGAAAGACATGAGTTAAAAGAATAAGATAACAAAAATAACACTTTTTTACCACCTTAAAACACAATGATTGAAAACACAAAACAATGTGTTGTGGATATATCTGCAAATGCTGATTTTAATACTTTGAAGATTAAAAGTTAGAGTCAAGAAATGCTAAGACTCATCAAAAGTCCAAACTAAAATGGAACAGCTATTTCCTGAGGAACTTCAGAAACTATTTTAAAAGAAGCTAAATATTATGTAGATCACTCTGAAACAAATGCCTCCTATTTATTTCCATGGAAACTACAACAGATACAAAGGGCACAATAACATGATTTGATATAACAAATTCTCAGCTACAAAGCACTATTTCTCAGTGTAGTCACCACCACTAACTATGCAATTTTGCCAGCAATGAACAAGAGCCTGCATGTTGTATTTGTAAAAATCTACACCAGTGGACACTGACCCATTGTTTCACAGCTGCTATGATGGTGTTATCTCAAGGAAAATGTTGCCCACACAGTTCAACTTTCACAGTGCTGACATCCACTGTTTGATCTCCATAAACGTTCAGAAAGTGTCCATGAATGTCAATAAGTGCCATTTTTTCCACATGAAGGAATTCAGTGACACACCTTTGCTTCATATGCACTTCCATGCCAGACGCCATTCTGTCAGACTGCCCCTCTGCTGCCATCTGGGCAGCAACAAAATGGAACAGAATATCTGTGGGAAGGTCCAACTTGTACTGCCATAGCACCAACTCTTGGATGCCGTGGGCCCACTTAATAAAATATGAGGCATTACTTTTGGAGCAACCCTCATATTTTGCATTTGATAAACATTTCAGCCATTTTCAGAATAGCTCTTATTTGATTGGGCTGCCTACTGCCTGAACCCTACGGAGCTGCCATGCTGCAAGTAACACGATATATATTTCTTTAGTATCTGCTGGTGATAAGTTACATTACTGAAATTCATCCAGGAAAGTATACCTGTTAATTTTACTTTAGATGGATTCTATTAAAACGTGAAAATCTTGGCAAGAGCTGGGGTGAGACTTGCCCACTGTCTGGGTCCCTTTCCCACCCAGTCAACAGGGCAGACTTTTTAGTTCATTATCACCTCATCAGTGCTCCTGTCAGCTGCCAACAGTGAGAAAAGACTAAGCCACTCACTAATTCCTGGCTTTCCTGCCTCCATTGAAGCAGTGGTAAATCCAGAACAGATGGATGCTCTTTAACCCTCTCAGTACAGACACCCACTTTAATAATTCTAATCAATCCACTGAACTCAGAACAAGGAATGACTGGCACATGTTGAATGACGAATGGATTGACCTGTCGCAGTTCAGTTCCAGCACAGAAAGCAACAGACAGCTGGCCAAAGGCAGCAGGCCTACAGAGTCAAGAGTCAGACAGATCTTTTGGTGAAGAGGGCAAAACAGTATGGCAAGGGATTATGAAGAATGAGCTTATTAAACATTAAGATCTCATCACAAGAAATTCATGAAGGAAGACCAGGAAGCAATTGCTCCTTGCAATTCCAGTTTCTTGTTCTGTAACTGAAATCTCACTGCAAGCAGCTTAGCAGCTTGCTGTCACACTCTTTTCTTTCCCCAGGACACAAGCCATAAGTTACCAAACAGGCCTTGCATCATCTCAGACTTACCTGACCATGGATTACCATTTCATGAAAAAAACACCGTCATAAAAGGATAACTTTTTTTTTCTATATTGGTGTAACACAATGAGCTTAGATGAACTTAGTGCACAACTATACTCCAAAACTGGCTTTCTATGTACCATTTATTAAAATCCATAATTTTGCTCCTTAGTTTTGAAAACCTTCCACAGTGCTCACTAGCATGACTAGAACTTTCTTCTGGAATAATAGAACAGCCAGTCTTGTGTGAGTAGGAGAGCAAGAGAAAGTCTGCTTCAGCAACTGGCCAATTAAACTAGAAATTACTCCTAGGCTACCTTTAAATAAAAGTACAAAGCTAAGTAGCTGCAGAAAAACTCCTTCAAAGCCACATTTTTCTTAGTTGAGACTACAGTAACAGACAAGAAGATGAAACATTGATGTGTTTATTTTTCCTCAGAAACAGAATGGCAAAATATTTGTGCACGTGCATCTATAATTGTATGAAACTTCACTAAAAAGAAGATAATCAAGCACAGAAAGGTTATCTAGTAAATACATAAAAATATGAGAATGGCATTAGGAATCTACCGATCTCTGTTAAATAACAGAATCATAGAATGGCCCGGGTTGAAAAGGACCTCAAAGATCATCTAGTTATACTATCCTATTTTGGTCTGCAGAGTCCTCTTCATTAAACGTTTAGGTTTTCCAAGTCCCAAGGAGTCCCAGGAGACTGCCACCAAGTTCATCTAGATAAGCCAAGAAGTTAGGAAAGAAGAAGGAAATACTTCAACTACACTATCCTTACTCATACCTCAAAGCAAAATACACAGTTAAGACAAACTAGAGAAACACGCAAATGTGGTGCATGAGCTCCTGTGATATTTTTGTTGTTGTTGCTGCTTAACTTAATATTTATAAAAGAATTTCTCTAAGACTTGCAGGACTTCCTTGGGAACAGATCAATTTGGTCTTTTACAACCATGAGCTTGACCACCAATATCATTCTATAAATGGGGATCAGAGTTTAACTGAAAATCTGCAACTGGTCACGAGGAGTCAAATTCTCCATCTTCTCCAAGCAGGCCTCACTTAACAAAGTAATGAGACAAAAGTTCTGATGATTAAGGTACAACTGCTTCAAAAATGTGAATGACTTGGCAGGAGGAAAAGGGCATAAAGCAACTCTGACAGAACAGCTGAAGGTTTTATTCTATGCCTCATTCTATAATCTAACAGTTATTAACCAAGTATTCCTACACCACAAACACATTAAATAATCATTAAATTACTCATCTGGTAGCAAAGTTATCAGAATCTACAGCAAATTAACTGTTGTAAAGTAAAAACAACTCTAGACTCAAAACGCAAGTGATGCATGAGCATCACTTACTGTTGGGTTTCTGTATCAGGATGAAGTAGAACAGCAACTGGACTAAGACAAGCATTAACTAAGAAAACCACAATTGATTATTAGGACTTATCGGTGTGAATCAAATACATCTTGCTCTACTTTCTACATATTCGTTTCATATTGGTATTTTTTAATTAGATGGTGAAAGAAAAAAAAAAAAAGAAAAGAAACCGGAATGGAGATCTATGAAAGATAATTCATCTCACATGTATGCGGGTATTAACATTTTTGTTATTCTTAGCACAGAGGGAAGAACCAGAGTATTGCCTAGCTGATTTTTTTTCACTCTAAAACTGCATCTTTATTAAAAATCTGAAAGTTCCACTTCAGAAACAGAATACAGAAGTAGAAACAAAAAAAAAACAACCAAAATTTCTTACACTTTGTTATACTCAAGTTGCATTGAGAGGATATACAAATATGTGATTCTGTGATTCTGTGATATTTGTCCATAAAACTGAACAAGAAATACAGCATTTGTATAAATAAGGCACTATGTATAATGGAGATGCATCTATATAAATCACCTGGAGCATTCTTTCCCTCAAATTTGGGCACAAAGACTATGAAGAAATATGTCATCAGGTAGGGTTTCTCTAGGTATCTTCTGTACTTTCAACTTCCCATACAGAGGAAGTGTTACTCCCATGCTCCACGTAGTAAACTCCTTTGCAACAAACCTTCAGCAGCTGAAATCACTGGAATGAAGACTTAGTATGAGATCGCTTGAAGTGGTTGTGCATGATGACATGGTTGTTCGACTAACACTGACTCTTTCTGTTTGGGCCAAATGCAATTCTGACACACTCTGCAACTCAGCACCAAACACCCTTTCCATTCTCCAACAGTTTACTTGCATTTCTGCGTAAGTGCTGGTTTCTTTTGGCTCTAAAGACAGCTTCACCTGCAGGGTTTCATTTTTCTGTTTGACACCTTGCTGTTGATTTTCCCTTGCTGCACAAAAGAACTTGCTCCAGTGCCTCTTTCACAAATGCTTCTTTGTAGAAAATGAAAGCCTTAATGATTGTATTTTGATTGTAGACTTGATTAATTTTGACTTCATTTAATTTGCAACCTTTTCTGAGATCTTTAGGGCTGGGAATTAGAGAGCACACTGTACCACTGTACTTTGGACATTACAGGTTTGCCAATTTGTTTCATGCCTCATTTGTCACAAGATCTATGAAACTGTAGTCCAAAGCCAGCTTCGTATTTTTCAAAGGAAGGCAAAAATGCATTTGTTTTTGTTTTAAATTAACATCTCCTTGCTAAATTCATCTAGTTTTCCCAACTTCAGACAAAAGCTCTCACTAACAATGAGAATATAGCAAACAAGATCAATCTGAAATCAGCTTAGCAAAAGAGAACAGATTGCTTTTCTCCAATTACAGCACTAAAGCACTGACATAATAATTCTCAATTTTAGGTACAGACATACAATAAAGAAAAAATGAGGATGTAAAAAGGCAGTGTATGAGAATGTGCTAGAAGTGAGAAATAAATGAAGAAGCTATATCTTACTTGCACAACATTTTCTACTAGTTTTCCTCTTAACATATTTTAAAACATACAAACCCAATATCTCAAGTTTAATTCCTGACATCACTGAAATTCTGTGTGCCTGGATGAATGAGTCACTTAATGCTTCTAGTTTCAGCGTACGCTTTTGAGGAACAAAAACAACATTTCTCTGCTTTTATGAAAAAGAAATACACAAGAACCTTCAGTGAAAACAACTAGACTGTGAAGTATTATTAAGAGTTGCATTATTAATATTTTTGGAAGATAGTGTGACTAGCCAAGGTCATAAGAACTTTCTCCAGATACCAGAACATAGCCTTGGCATTGTTCATAACCTAACCAGGCTTAACAATGACAAAAAGCTGGGAGGAGGTGCTGGCTAACTGGAAGGCTGTGCTACCATTCAACAAGACCCAGACAGACTGGAGAGTTTGGCAGGGAGGAACCTGATGTGGCTTAACAAGAGCAAATGTTTAGTCTTGCACTTAGAGAGGAATAACTGCATGCATCAGTACAGGTTTGTGGACGACCTGCTGGAGAGGAACTCTGTGAAGAAGGACCTGGAGGTCCTGGTGGACAACATTTTGATCATGAACCAGCAGTGTGTCCTTGTTCCCAAGAAAGTCAATGGTATCCTGAGATGTATTAGAAAAAGCTAGGTACGCAGATCAAGGGAGGTGATTCTCCCATCTACTCTGCTCCGGTGAGGCCACATTTAGACTCCTGTGTCCAGTTTGGGGCTCCCAAGTTAAAAAAAGACACGTATCTCCTAGAAAGTGTCCAGCAGAGGGCAACAAAGATGATTCAGGGCCTGAAGCATCTCCCATGAGGAAAGGCTGAGTAGCCTGAGGAAAAGAAGACAGATGGGAGAGCTGATAAATGTTTATAAATAGCTAAAGGAAGGCAAGAGGCAAATGGATGAGGCCAGGCTCTTATTGGTGGTACATCACCAATAGGACTAGAAGTAAGGGCCTAAAACATGAACACAGGAAGTTCCATACTAACATGTGGAAGAGCTTTACGGTAAGGGTGATGAAGCACTGGAACAGGTTGCCCAGAGAGGATGTGGAATCTCCTTCATTGGGAAATTCAAGACCTGTCTGGATGCCTACCTATGTGACCTGTTGTACCTGCTTTCTCTATATCCTCAATTTTGTATATTCTACCTTCAAATCACGTTCAGCCATATCTAATCTATTTGTGATTCATTTAAAATCACACATAAAACTTGATTCCTAAATTACATAGTGGTGTCTTAGTTTCAGCTGGGGTGAAATTGTTTTCTTCAGAATATCTGGTATGATGCTATGTTTTGGTTCTAGGAGAAAAACAATGCTGATAGCACACCAATGTCATTGCTAAGCAGTGTTGTACAGACCAAGGCTGTTCCAGTTTCTCAGCTCACACTAATGAAGGACTGGAAGGGCACAGAATCAGGACAGCTGATTTAAGCAGGCCAAAGAGATATTCTATACCATATGACATGATGCAGAAAGAGAGTTTTGAAGGGAGTGGGAGTTCATCTCTATTATGCTGCTTGGGGGGCTAGGCTAGCTGGGTATCGGTCAGAGGGATGGTGAGCAATTGCTTGTGCCTTGCTTGTTATATACATTTATACATATACATTGTCATAACTAATATCATTTTCATTTTCTCTATCTTAGTTAATAGTTTTATCCCAACCTACGAGTTCAACTTTGTGCTTCTTTATGATTCTCTCCCCCATGCCACTGGGAAAGGAGGGAAAAACTGTGTAGTGCTCAGCCACTGCAGGGTTAAATCACAACAAGTGGAAATAAACTGGGTGATTTTTTAGTTTCCAGTGCTTACTTGACATCAATTTTAAATAGACAAACTATAGAGATGTAAATTGCCAGCAGACTGAAAAAGAAATGCTGGTTTATGGAAAGATATAGTATTATCTTCTTTGTGTTTGAGGAAGGGCTATAAAAAGGGATTTAGGGAACATCAAATACAACATTATGTTGAATGTTTCAGTCTTCCCTACAATTCTGTACATTCTGTTTCCTAGTACCATGAAAGACAGCTCTCTCTGTCCTGTAATCTGCATAAACTATAACACTATAAATTGAACTGGGGATAAGCGCCTCTAAAGCAATAGCAATATAAGTTAAGGAAAGAGAATTTTAGAGTGCCCAGGGTCTTCTATGAAAACTTTTAAAAATAGTTCTGGTAAATTTTCATATTTTTAACTCCTCTTCTAATAGACAATTGTGCTGCACACAAGACACTATCAGACAGCAAGCTCTCAAACCCTCTCACTATGGAATTATCGCAGAAATTCCACAGACTTGCAGATGGTTTTTATTTTGCCTAAATATATATATATATATATATCAAATATATGTTATTGTATGGGAAGAAACAAAAAAAAAACAAAAAAGAAAAAAAAGAAAATAAGAAAAAAAAAAGACTGAATATTCACATAGAGAATAATTTCAAAGATTGTAGGAACTGCCAATAATTTGACTCATTTTTCCGATGTTTCTTATATGACTCCCACTTGTCAGACTGTCTTTCAGGGATGTAGGGAAACAGTTATTTGCTTCAGAGGTTATTTCTGTAATTAAAGCAAATTGACCTGAGTTTTCTTGAAAAAGAAATTTCTGGTCAACTACAGAAAATAACATCAAATTAGGCTTTGTCTTAGCTATATATCGCAGAGCTACACTTTTTTTTACAAACAATGAAAGAATGACTTACACATGTAGAGCAGCCTTATGAGCGTATCTAACCTTTGAGATTTCCCTCTCTGTATTTCTGAACTATGTTGGCAATGTCCGGATGGGATTTACAATGGCTCAAAGCTACTATTGTTCACACTACATTAAATCTACAATATACACCATGAGATACCATAATATTTTCACTTGGAACTTCTATTAGCCCACAACTTAGCTGTATTTAATGAAATATGTAGTGCTCATAGAGTTGATTTATATGCATCACTATTTACAGTGCACGTTTATAAGAGAGGAAAAAGCACCCTAAGGAACTCAAGGTTGTTTTGACTTTAACAGAAAGTAAATAGTGCCCAATTTGGTTTAGCTCAGTAACATCCCTGGAAGCCCCAAAATCTTATAGTTAGATTAGGAATGGCGACAAGAATCACTGGTGTAGCTGAATCAGCTACTATAGGAAATGTATTATTGCTACCAAACCTGCACCAAAACACTTTTGCATATTTTAATTTTAAAACAAAGATCACAATGTTTGTTGTGAGTAGAAGTATATAGAAACAAAAAAAGGCATGCTGAAAACAAGGAAGTCCATTTCTGCCACTGTTATTCTAGAAATAATCAGAGTAGAGAATTCGTACACGCAAGTGAAAATTACACTTGAACAGATTCTCTTGAACAGACAAACTCTTAAGTTCTAAGAGAATTTCTGATTGTATTTAATTAC
This sequence comes from Phasianus colchicus, assembly GCF_987193195.1. Classification (NCBI taxonomy): domain Eukaryota; kingdom Metazoa; phylum Chordata; class Aves; order Galliformes; family Phasianidae; genus Phasianus; species Phasianus colchicus. The sequence goes on along the minus strand of NC_143436.1, from coordinate 61,491,038 downwards.
AGAAAGTGTATGCTACAGAATACAGGACAAGAAACAATGTTCTGTAAAAAGGAAAAAGGAATACAGAATTACCTAGCAGAAGACAGCATATTGGTGCCCACACAGCTGTCTTACAAGCAATCTGCTTTATACATTAGCCCAAACAAAACAGTCACACACTCCATTCCTCTACCTGTAAAACACTGAGTAAGCTGAATGAATGTATCCAGAACAAAAACATTTTTCTTTTTATCCTTCTAGATACGATGACCTGTACAATATGCAGGTTATGCATTACTTTTCCCAAAGTAATGCTGACTGGGCAGTAAAGGACACAGGGCACTTAAGGCTTTTAAGATGCTGCCTTGTGCTGCACCTGCTCTTGGTTTGTTGGCAATAATGAATCAGTGAACTGAGAATATACAGAAAGGTGTTCATTTGCTCATGCTAGGATTGTGTTAGCTGAAACACTGCACATTTTACTAGTCTGTATGTATGCAAAGGATCTCTACTGATGAGATTTCTTGTGGTAATTTCTATAAGAATGCTATAAACTATTGATAGAAAGGAAAAATTTGATAAAACCTGTGCATTCCTACCACTGAGGCTATATGCAATGGATTTTGCATTCGTTCTTGAAAAAGGTGTGATTTCATTGCACAATCTAGAAGTTACATTCCAAGAATACTGAAGCAATCGCTCACACTAAACCGCGGAAAACATCCAGAAGAAAAAATACCTCCAGTGAAAAGGCAAGGAAACAAAAGCATAATGTAACTACATTCTCAGGAGTTTAAAGACTGGACCTCCTTTTCCAAACTCTTCCATATAACAGTAAGAGTCGCAGCAATTACTGAGTGGAACAAACCCCTTTAACACCACCTGGTGTACTTTTCAGCAGTTGGTTCTGCTCCCAGGCCTGTCATGCCTCATTAAGATAGTACAGTACTTTCTCTCTGCAAGACTGTTCTTGGGGACCACAGAGTTCAAGATAAAATGAGATACGGAGGTTTTATCATAAGACAGTAAGGGACTATGAGAACCCGTGCCAAGATTTTAGAATCTGAGAAAACCACAGAAGAAAAAGTTTTTCAAGGAAGGTGAAGAGTGAAAACAAACCAGCTACAAAAAGCATACATAACTTTCCCATAGTTAAAGAAACAGAAGAAACCACAACAATCTAATTCTGTCTATGCTGATATGGGGCACCTTGTTTACATAAGCTTCGCTAGAGGTCCCACTTCTTTCTGCTTTGCTAAACTTTAAGATTTAAATTTAACAGTTCTCTCACCTACGTGAATTGCGACCAGAGTTTTGTAGCACTGCTGCTCATAAACGAGTGAAGCTTCTCTGCTTCTTTCCAGGCTTCAGAGCACTCCATCACCAGTTTCACTGAAAACAGTGGCAGGATGCCTCAAATGTTGCCACTGAGTACCTAAGGGTGCTTGAAGGCTTACCGACTGTGCAGCAGGACACAAAGGATAATGGACTCCAATTACTTTCTTGACAAAAGAGGAGAAGTGCGTAAGAGATTACATTTTCTATCAAGCATCCAAACGAATGAAATAATTATAGCAGAACCCACTAAATTTCAAGGTAACCAAGATTTACACTCACATTTGTGAAAAGCTTAGTGGTTCATTATATTAAGGAGAACAGTGATGCAATTACCTTTAGCTTTAGAAGACTTCCCTATTGGCTTCAGTGAGAATCACTTTGAGATTAACAGCAGTTCCAGGATCCGTTTATTTGCAATCATTTAGTCTTAATATCTCAATTCTTCAGTTATTAGAAATCAGTATTTTTTCAATAACAGACACTGAACTTCCTACAGCTTAAATGTCAAAGTCTTACTCAGTGAGTACATCCAATTTAAATAAACATGTATATTTCATGCTGAAAAATGGAAACGGACAAAATGATGGGAATGGGATATTTTTTATGTTCATTTTCACTTTTTGTCCTCCTCTAAAAAAAGACATTTTAATGAAAAAAAACCAGGCTTACAGAGGAAAAAAGGAATGCATTTGTTCTGTGCTGCCCCAAACAGTAAATGCTAGAGAAATTGAGTGTCCTCTGTGGGATTGGAGCTTATTTAAAACCTCAGAAGTAATTACAGGAAGAATGCTGGCAGCATTGCTGCAATTGCCTGATGGCCTGATACACCACGTGGCTCACAGACCACATAGTCCAGCTAAAAATGCTGAGGAGTTTTGAATTGGATCTAGAAAGCCAGGTGCAAGGTTAAGGTACTCCTGATTTGTAGCACAGTTGACAAATATGAACTTATTTCAAACTACAGAGAGAATTGTCTTTATGTATATACTTTCTCTGAAACTACAAATCACTCTTCTCCTCTGGAGAAGTGTCATTAGAACACAGGCATAATGTAAGATTTCCATAATAACTCAAACAAATATTCCTTTAATTTCCAAGAACACATTTTGTGATGAGGTGGATGGACATTGAGGACACCGATATTGTTTGGTTTTGGATTTTTTTTTGCTGGTTCTGCTCATCATGGGTACACATAACACACAAAAAAATTTGTTTGGTGAAACTGTTTGCTGTTTTTGAATTACTTTACGCATCATTTTGGACTAAAAATAAATGCTACGACAGTTAATCAGTTTCTTTTGGATCACTTTCAATTTCAACCTCTCCCACTCATACCTCCAGAAAATACTGCCTTACTGCTGGGAGGATGAACATTTTAGAAGATAAACAACCTTGGCTTTCACTGATTTCATTTTCATTTGTTCGTGTGTGTCTATTTTTCTTACCTGAGAGGCAGAAAATGAACATGTGGACTTATCAACCATCTACCAATTACTTCAAGTGGCTTGTACACTGTGTAGGAAAATTGCAGCAGAGAAGGGTTAACACTGCATTGCCTAGGTTGGCATCTTGTTTTTAATAGCAGCCCTCATGTAGCTCTCAGCAGACTTTCCAACTCGTATATGAAATAAAATAGGAATGCAATAAACAGTATAATGAAGCTACACAGCCTGGTTAATCTCTGATCACTATCTATCGAATCAAACATTATCTGCTGGAAAAATGGGATGCATTCATGTAAGTAAATACTGCTGTAATAAATACTCAGAAGACCAAAGTCATGTGAGTAATCAATACCTTTTTGAGAGCTTAATTTTGAAATAAATTGTATGTTCTATTGTAACAATCCTTTTGTAATATGCTCAGTGATTTTTAAAGGAAAAAAAAAGGATTACAGTGAATTATTCTTGGACAAGTGACAATCTTTCTGTTGTGTGCCAGTAGGATCGAGGATTCAAATTTGAAGTGCCAACTACATTGTGTATGTCTGCAACACCTGAGCAGTAACTTCAGGGGGCAAGAAAAGGCATAATGTAGGAAAGATTTGTTAGACAAGATCTAGAGATCAGGTTGAAAAATGCACCAACTGGAACTCAGCAACCCTGAAGTAGATGACTTTGGAGAATCTTCTGTTCTGTCCATAACAAAAGGCCTGCCCAGACAAAAAAAAAATAAATGTCTCTTCTCTATAGGCAGACACAGTGTCTGTTCCCTTTCCCTATAAGTGCAGTGTCTGCTGCTGCAGTTTTGGCAATTGCATGAACTCGGCCACAGATTAGAATGTTTGTACTCGGTTATTTTCACACACTGCCAAAATTTGCTGACAACACCAGGAGAAAAAAGGGAAAGGAAAACTGGTGATTTTCAACAGTTTATAACTCAGCTCAGCCTAAGCAGGTTTTTATGGGACAAAGAACAGAGATTTCTCTGTAGACAGCACTTTATTCCTGCCTAATTTGAAATATTTGCTGTGAATGATGGAAACATTAGAACTTCTTAAAGAAAACATAACAAAACAAAAATTCTAGCAGTTCACTGGCTATTTTTTTTTTTTTTACAGTAGATCATGTTTGTTGAAATAAATGGAGAGACTATTATCTACCTCTCCCATAATTATTTACAAGTAAGATATTTCTTAAAGAAAATGAAAATATTAGACTTAAAAGGCAGAGAGATTCAAAATACGTAGTATTTCTTTAAGGAGTGAAATTTCCTTCTTGGAATAATTCACATTTCTGCTGTTGTAGTGCCACAGTATTCCCTAAAGACTGTGAAACAATCTTCTCAGGATTACAGAGTCAGTAGCAAACACAAGTTCTACTCGAAGACATGCTGTTTTAAATACATATCACTAACAAAATATCTAACAACTTCCTATACCAACTCCAAGGTAGCTTTCTGGAGTCCTCCCTCTGTTTTAACATCTTCTTTCAGTCCATATCTAGAATCTCCTGAAGTAGCATTTCCTAAGCTTTTTTCTGTATATTCCCCTCATTTCCCCCTGTTCTCTCAGCTTCCTGTAGGACCCAGGCTATTAAATGTAACCTTCTATCAAATAGCAAATTTAAGCACTGTTGTTTTGAATATCTGAAACCTGTCACACAGAAGTGTGCCCTACAATTTGGGGAACAACACTGCTTTACTGTGTCAATGAACTGTAGCTGCACAATTATTGTTTTTTGTTAAATATCAAACCCAGATCAGCTGCTTCAAAAAATTTACTAAACATTCCGTTAGTGTTATTTTTGGATTGAAATAGTAGAAAACATTTTTAAAAGCACTAGAAAATTCTGCAAAACTAGAAAACATCTGAGAAGAGTACTTTTCAAAAAAGGCATAGGCTGGGAAAGTGTGCAACCAAGAATATATACTGGAGTTTTTTCAAGTAAGATATTTAATTGACTGGGAGTCCTCAGTAGAGACATGTTTGCAGCAAAGACTCATGGCGAGGGTGAGTTTTTGAAGTTTGGATGCATTTGGCAGCTTTATAGAACTTTCAGACAGCCCAGCTACATCTAAAACACATTCAGCTAGTTAACTATACAAATGTAATGTTTTTTCCATCTTTCTGTCCATGTGCTGACAGCATTACCATTCTCTCCAGTGTTCTTCTTCCTTCTTTGGCACAATGGATCTACCAGTTAATGCAGTTCCCGATACTTAATTTCAATACAATGGCTTTCCAACAATAACTTACTTAGGTAAGAGAGGTCATCATTTAAAAGAAGTGAGTAGTTATACTGAGAGCGCGAAAGCCTCACAATTCAAAATACATTTCAGGATATATTGTGCAATACGTGTATATTTTAATGAGAAGGTTTGGCAGAGCAGTTTGGCAGAAGAAAGTACTGCCAAGTGATTGGATATGGGATATATCGCCAGTTGGTTTGGATTCCCATATCACCTTAAGACCTATTGTTCCCATCCCCCAATACACCAGCACTCAAGCCAGTCAAATTTATAGCTCAATAAATTTTTTTTATTAAAAATAAAAAGTGTGGCTTTTAAGTACTGCAGTCTTCCAACATCTCTGTGCCAGGTCTAGATCAGAGTGTAGTAGCTTAATATGAAGCTGGAGAATCTTGGCCCACTTTGCAGAGCACTCCTAATTTAAGAGTTTCAAGACTTAAGCCACATCTCTTTTTATTTTCTAACAGCTGTTTTTCTATCCTTTCACTGAAAAGAAAAAAAAAAAAAAAAAAAGAAGAAAAGGAAAGAAAAGGAAAGGAAAGAAGATAGCATAGAAAAGTTAAATAAATAAATAATGGCTCACAAAACCACAGTGGAGGAACCACTGCTGGTCCTGCCAATAAAAACGTTCCTTCTCTTCAGGGCTGGCTAAACAACTGAAAGTGTTTCTAATGAACTGCTGGCAGCACTATCCATCACTGCACTAAATGGATTCCCGTCTCCCAAAACTAAGGATAACTATTCATCTATAATGCACAGTCAGAAATTAGGAAGTATTTAAGCCTTAGAAGTCTATTTCCTCACTTCTCCCCACCTCAAAGCTTGGTTTTATTCAGATCCCCTTATGTAAAGATGACAAGAGAAGTCTGATAGAGAAATTAAGTCTCTGTTCCAGGGCTAATGAATCATTCACATGAGTCTGAAAAATACTTTAGCAGACCAGACATCTGCAGTCTCATTTCAGCATTACAACTATTTGGAATCATGTTTGCCTCATCCCTCTCCCCTTTTTAACATTTGTTACATTGACTGGTGTCTTGCCTTAAAGTGGATAACAAGAAATTCAAGGTAAGATGGCACATTCACAAGACACAAAATAACCAGGTCCCAATAATTGTTTAGAAAGTTTGAAGATGCTATTGTGCAAATAATAGCTGTCTACTGCGAATGATCAGGAAGAAGAAATGTTTTTCAGCCCTAATATAAGTATGAAAGCAACGTAGACAATCCCTAGTCAGAAGACACTTCTGAAGACTTGACTGATTATATAGATATGTATCAGAGGCATATCAATAGCTGTCTTTAAATCATCAGAGATCAGAGAAGAATTCATAAATATCAATAAAACATGGCTACGGATAATGGAAATAACCACTCACTTCATCTCCAGGACCTCCTCCAAATGTTTTCTTCTTTCTGCTCGTAGGTTGGTCAAATGGGTTTCCTTCTCAGCCAAAGACTGTTGTGTAGAAGACAGCTTTGCTTTCATCGACTCCAGCTCCTGCTTAACCTTCTCCATGGCCATCATCAGCTCTTCTACCTAAAACATTTTTGAGGAAGGCAGGAGGAAAAAATAGTACAGTGTGACTGACTGGAACTTACTAAAGGTCCCAACAAAATCAGAGATCAAAGATTACCAGTGCAAGTACACTGCATAACACTGTAAACCAGAAGCAGCATCATCTACTGCTGTGTAAAGTGCATCTACACATTTTGGAAGCAGCATTATAGAATGTGAATTAATATGGTCTGGTCACTGGAACATTACTTTTGAAATACCAAACTACAAATCTTCAACTCTTCAGTATTTCTATTTTAGAGAATGTAACACAAGGGAAAATAGATGGTCAACAGGTATTAAATTAGCTTAGGAAAATGCTAAGTATTAAATAGAGCACATTGATAATTTAACATAAACATAAAAACTTCTTCTCTAAAGAGAAGCAACATATTTACTTTAAGAATGAAGTTAAGAATATTTCTCAAACAAGGAGAGGACCATGAAAATGTAAGTAAGGCTACTTCCCCCAAAACATCTGATGAACAATGATTATAGCCATATTTGGTGATTCAGAAACAAAAACACCTCCAAAGATGGTAGACAGTTATAGAAAAGTAATGCTTATATCTCTAGGCTACTACAAAATTACTTGGTTCAAAGTTCAGAATTAATATGACTGTAAATTCTAGAATATATAATGCACAAGTGAATGTAGTCACATTTTGTTCTGAACCAGGAGTGGGTTTTGTCTCTGATAGAATTTGCCACTTAAACTTGCAAAACCACAATAAATACATCAGTATAGCTATATGTATGGTGCATCACTTAGTGTACAGGTCCTAGATGATGTAAGGTTTACAGCATATCATCACTTGCTTTAATAAGTCAAGTATTCTGAGAGGTAGAGCTAGTGGCTTGGGACAAACAAGGATAACAAGACTGTTTTTTACCCTCAGTAATAGGTACAGCAAGAAATGTTGCAATTCAGATAGACCAATTCATAAAATCTACCATAGTTGTTGTGCAGTGCTTACTGCAAAATGCCTATTTCCATTCAAATGCAGCTGACAATGAAAATTCTTCTTGTATCCAGCAAATAAAGAACAATTTAAGATATGAGATTATCAAAAACTATTCAAAATGTAGTCAACAATTCATCCAGCAATCAACAGATCAAAGCAGAATTTCAGTGACACATACTCCAAACTGGCTAGCATGTGTAAAATAACCAAGTTTTTCCTGTTGCATTAGTGTACAAAATAAGACCAGAACCTGTCAGTTTTTAAAATAAACTAAGAAAAAGCCCCATAGAAGAAAACAGAGAAAAGTCAGAAAAGAATGCAAAGAAAAACTGCAGAAATAATGAACAGAAAAACATACTTCTAGGAAGAAAACTGATACCTAGAAAGAAAATAACAGCAATATGTTGGGCAAGTGAATATGTACCAGTATATCAGCTTCTACTTCCTTTGGCTGGATCATACATAAACATTTTTCTTTAAATCAAGGAGAAAAGAGGCATGCCAACTGCAAAATCCTCTGCTTCTAACAAAAAAACAACCTCAAACAAACAAGTCCCCAGCCAATGGCAACAATCTGAAAGGCTTGTGTCAATCTGTCAGTTGCCAAGATAAAACAGTCTTTGAAGCAACTTTTCCATAATGAAGTCTGAAGGATTTCTGCTGTCCATCATTCCATTCCCAGCCATCAAAATTTGTGATACTAATAACAAAGGATTGATTTGCTTGATGCAGATCTGTAGTGTAACAGCTCTGTGCTACTCCAACACAAAAAGGCTGGGAGTTGATAGCTGGGGCAAGGCTGTCAGTGTTGGGTGGCAAGATTAAAGTCTGCAGCAAAGAATTACATTAACTGGAGTACTGACTACCACATGTATTCTTCTTTTTCTAATCACTCCATTTGGCAATTTCTTTCATTCTAAGGCTCTAGTCTAAGTTTCTGAAGGTTAACAGAAAATTGATCTAATCATCTATAGGGAATGGATAGAATGGCTTTTTGATGCCACCAACCTGTAGTCATCTGAAGTGTCATTGCTTTCCATTCTGTCTAGAAGGTAGAGTGTATCAAAGATAAAATTCATGGAAGTAGTATTGGTCATACTTAAAATAAAAACTTTATTGCTTGGATTCATCAAGCTATAGATATTCCATGGGAGTATTTCCATTACACTTGTACAAAACAAAACATTTTACATGCCAAGCTATGAATCTCAGTGCAGATCTGTCTGTATTTCTCTGTAAGCAATCTTAGAAGAAGTGATAGAGAAATATTCACGGAAGCACATTCCTTGCAGTGGATGTCCTTGCAGTGGACGCCCTTGCAATGGATGTCGAATTTATCCTACATGAGAAACTTCAAATCTACCTTTGATTTTTTGCTCTGAGTGCAGATAATTATATAACAAAAAGTATTTGCCAAGAACCAGAATTTTCTGAGGCATGCTGTTGACTTTTGGGCTACAAAGATGGAGTAGAGTCTGGAGAACAGGATGTGTTCAGGGGATGCTAGGACACCATTCTCAGACATAGTGTCTAATTGCTTTGTGGAGCCAGGAGTTGGATTCCATGATCCTTATGGGTCCTTCCCAGCTAAGAATATTCTATGATTCTGTGATTTTCAGTTTTACTCAAGGTAAGCTTGTGCCCTATCACTAGAAAGATTTCAATTCAGAATCTCATTTCTCTTTCCTTAAATGACAGTGTAAAGGCAGAAACAGCAAAATGGCAAACAAAGAGCAAAATGCTACACAATGGAAAAACATTTGCAGTATCAGAGGACCTCTCTCTGGATAGTAAGATAGAAAAACTTCACTGGGACCCACACACTCCACTTCTGTATGCTGTACGCATACAAATGAAGAGGAAAAAGCTGAAGAATGTTCTCCTATTGCAAAGGAAAAACTTCCAGTCTTAAATGACGGGACATGAATGAATGAATAGTTCAAATGTATATGGAGTTTCAATCATGCAGATGGTCCAAGCTATCTGTTAGTCTTGGTATTTCTCTTTCCTTGTTTTTTTTTTTTTTGTTTGTTTGTTTTGTGTTGTTTTTGTCAAGTATTTGAATAGTTTTATGACCAAGTGAAAAAGACTGCACACCAGCCCATAATTAAAGGCTTCAAAGGGCATGGCAGAGAGACTTAGTATTACACAAAGATCCGTGCATACTCCTAAGCTGCAGATACAGTACTTTTAGTTCCAGTGATACATGGGAAACTTATGTTTTAATGTTTAATTACCAAAAACAGTCACATTTTTATCTTCCTAACTTAAAGAATTATATTCCTTTCAATATACATACAGGCACTGTGGATTATGGGATAGCTCTTTGTATTCATGGCTGTATCTTAAATGTTCCAGGCAGAATACAAAAAGATGGAATTCTAGAGAATAAAGATACAAGTACCTGCACAAGCAATTTATTTTCAATGAGCACTGTACAAATCAATCACTAGAGATCTTATCTTCAAAACCACCTCAGCAAGCTAACTTCTATTTAAAATTATTGGCTTTCTGAACATAGATCTTTCTTGTATAAACAACAGATTAGTATTATGAGTTAAAATGTACCAGAAATCTGTTCTGTCCAAAATGAATTAAACCAAAACTAAAGGTCTTGAAATTACAATTAGTATTAAGAGTACTACAAGTACTAAAAAAAAAAAAAACCGACATTACCCATAACGTGGTACTCAGTCTCTCAGAGGACTCTCTCCTACTTTTTTTCAGATCCTGAGATTTTAAACTATTTTTCATTTCACTGCGTACATTGGTGAAATGATAAAAGGGAGCAAATTTCCGCATTATCTTTTACTGAACTGACTAAAATGCAGGACAGAGAGGAGAAAGAAACAGACCCACAAAAAAAAGACAAAGACGAGTTCTGGCTCCATGTAAACTTGTTTGGATCCCAGAAAATTTTCCCAGAACAGATGTTAAGACATGGAAAAAGCACAGGCCAGGCTTGGACTTAAGTATGTAATTTAACTGCCTCAAGTAACATATTACAGGGAGAAAGCATCGAGTCTGACATAACCTGGAATGCCAGCAGGACCAGATGGTTTGCTTAAATCACAAGCTAATAAACCTTTACACAAAATAAGAAGGAAATGAATTATGGTTTCATCACAGCCCCATTTTTGCTAAAGCAGTAGGGTGGCTTTAGGTACTCCAGAAGACTATATCCAAGACACTTAACTATATCCAAGACACTTCTTGGCTATTCTGAACTACGGGAACAACTTCCAAATTCTTGTAGGTATTGAGAAAGCTTATGGGCGTAGCTTTTTGAGGGCTAAAAATATCAGAGGAGAATGAGAGAAATAAGTATGCAGTAGCAGGAAATATCTTACTTTTCAGTAAGATTAGAACATAATTTCTGGTTTGTAAGGTAAGGACAGCCCTCAGCTGAAAGACATGTTGAAAGCTCTGCCATGCTGCCAGCAGTGGCTCTGCCCTTACCACACGTGCAGCAGCTTTGGCTCTGTGTCAGGTTCCTCTTATTCACTCCCAGTGCATGAGCATGTATATTGTGGAAGGTGCACAGAGGAAAGGCTTTTATGATGATGTTGTCACATTGTCACTAATCCTTTCATTGCACATACACAAGGGGTTAAGATGCTTTACCTTCGCTTTTATTCTGTTGGCACTATAAAGATATCATAAGGTGAACAGATGCTCATCATCTAAAAAGAACATTTCTCCCTACACTGCATGTATCTCCCCTGTGCAGCTGCTCCACTTGTTCTGCATGGTCACTGTTAACGAATGCTGCCATGAGATTCTACACAGAGAAGAGAAAAAAAAAATAATAATTTGTTGAACACCAGAATTCCTCAGCTGAAACCCTGCCTAAAGAAACTTGGAAATAAACACAGCAGGATGTTGTGCAACAGTTATGGTGTTTCTACACACCATATTTATGTCCATTCCAAAGAGGATGCCAGATTTGTAGCACCCCTTTTGCCAAGGCCAACTGTGCACAACACTAGAGGGCTGTGGCAGACTTTACACACGAAGGGCAGGCGTTTTCCTTTGCTCATAATACAGAGGGAGGTTAGCATCAAAACTCAGACAATGGCTGGTAAGTTATCAGTTGTCTAGGGACAAGGCAGGATATTCTGATTATCTGTAATACCAGCAAAAGTTTGGGGAATAAACTATATATGAAGAATTTTAGAGATGAACTGTGTGTTTCTTTACATTACTGCACTGTATTCTTAAACCTTTAAGTCACTGATGACTCTAAGCAAGGAAGAACACTAGTAATTAGACTGACCAGAATGTATCTGACATTAAAATGTTATTCCTGCAAACCCACAGAAGCAGAAACATGGAAGTCTTTGTTAATGAATACACTCCTAGAGCACCATCCGGAATGAATTCTGTTCATATTCTGAGAGCACTGTGCTCTTGGTATGAAGGAGAAGGAATCAAAACTCACAGATGTTTGGAAAAAAGTCTGTTGAGCTGCCAGACCTCAGGCCTGAAAAAGTCACAGCTGTGTCCTGTTAGGATGCTTGGAGATATTTGTGACAGTTGTATGTCCTAAATGAAGGCCATAAGGCATATAAATAAGCAATGGCCTGCTGTTGGGACAAGAGCTCTTAAGAAAGAAGCAATAATCATCTCTGCTTTACACACATAGACACAAATCAAGTCAGGCCAAAGGAAAAAAAAAAGTGAAAGACTACAGTCTGATTTCCAGAAAGGACAGAAACCTGTTGGAATCTTTGATATCTGAAGGCTACAGCAAATTAAAGTTTGTCTTCTGTATTTTCTTCAACTGGAACCTTTATCCAATGAAGAATTCTATGCATTTTAACCTTTGCAACCAAATCAAAGGATTTATGAGAGCCGCTCCAAAAGTAATGCCTCCTATTTTATTATGCTAGCCCATGACAGCAGGGGTTGACATTGGTGGTATGGCAGAAGAGGTTGAACCTTCCCACCAGTATTCTGTTACATTTTATTGTCGAGTGACAGGTGGCAGCAGAGGGGCAGCCTGACATGCAAGTGCATATGAAGCAAAGGTGCATTATTGAATTCCTGCATGCAGAAAAAATGGTACCCACTGACAATCACTGATGCTCGCTGAGATCAAACAGTGGATGTGAGCACAGTGCAGCAATGGATGGTGCATTTCAGCAGTAGTGACACTGAGAGTGGGTCACCTTCACCAGTGCAGATTTCGAGGACTGTAGCATGCATGCTTTTGTTCATCACTGATGAAAATGCATAGCTAACGGTGGTGGCTATTCTGAAGAACAGTGTTTTGTAGCTGAGAATTTGTTCTAGCAAATAGTGTTATAGTGCTTTTTGTATCCGTTGTAGTTTCCACAGAAATAAATAGGAAGCATTACTTTCAGAGTAATCAATATATGTGGATTTATGTGAATCTACAATCATAGGAAACTGTCTTGTGTTTATCTTCTATAACTAGCAATGAAGCTCTCCAGCCCCTTGGGGACACAGCAGCAATCACTACGTCTAGAAATAACATACAGTATTGCAAAAAATTGAATTTTGATCATCATTTAAAAAGACTATAGACAGTAGAATTTAGCATACTTAGCACATTCTGTGCAGCTCTGCACAAGCATTTAGCACGATTTGTTACAGAAGAGAAGGCTCCGGGGAGACCTCATTGCAGTCTTCTAGTACTTGAAGGAAGCTTATAAACAGGAAGAGGATTGACTTTTTACATGGTCTGATAGTGATACGAGAAGGGAGGATGGCTTTAATCTAAAACAGGGTAGATTATGGTTAGATGTTCAGCAGAAATTCTTTACTCAGAAGGCAGTGAGGCCCTGGCACAGCTGCCCAGAGAAGCTGTGGATGCCCATTCCTGGAGCATTCAAGGCCAGGCTGGATGGGGCCCTGGGCAGCCTGAGCTGCTGGGTGGCAACCCTGCCCATGGCAGGGGGTTGGGGCTGGGTGGGCTTTGAGGTCCCTTCCAACGTAAGCCAGTCCACAATACTATGATCCAAACAACCTCTTTAGAAAAGTGGCTAATGCAGCAGTAGCAGCAGTAGCAGCAGTAACAGAGCCAAAGGAAGCCTTTCAGCTCAGACTAATTATCTAAGGATGTAAGCAGTTTTTCACAGGGATTCTGCAAATCACACTAGTTTTATGTTGCTGCATTTTAGACAGTTCCATAGAACCACAGAATTGCTCAGGTTGGAAAAGATCCTGAAGATCATCAAGTCCAACCATACTACCCTAACAGCCCTCCGCTATATCATGTCCCTAAGCACCACATCCAAATGGTTTTTAAATATATTTATCTTTCATACTATTTAGTATAATAATAATAATAATAAAATGGTTATCAAATTATTGTTATTATTATATTGTATATATTATTATTAATAATTTAAGATAATTGTTTCATATTATCTCGGATGTTACCGTGGCAGACTGAAATTTAGACATAGCCTAATATTATTCAAAAGCGAATATTTAATGCTGTGCTACATATCACAGATTGTTAGTTTAGATAGTTACAGAGTGATTCTCCAAAGAGAAAAATTCTGGGGTGACATATTAACTCACTACAACTTAGTGCAAAAAATATAATACGCTAATTCCGCATTCAACTTTAACATTCTTCTCAAAAGATGTTAAGGATCATGAACAGTTACTATGCAAAAGCCCATCCATGTACATAAAGGTTGCACATGTGGCTAAAATATAACTGAAGAAGTGCAGTCTTGTTGGCAAGCTCAGGGAAGTTTCCACCTATTCTAACACGTGGAAGTGAATCTTTAGCATTGTAGTTAACAGACAGCAATGAGCAGAATCTAGCCACAACTGCAAAGTAATCCCACTGTTCTGAGCCAACTGAACTAAGACTGAAATTCAGTGACAGCTTTGAAGGAATCTGATGATAAACAGCAGTACAGCAATGTCTAGAAGCTTCTGCATCAACAGGAAATGTTTCATGAAGAATCTTCAATCTAATTAATCTAAAATCTGTCACTCTTTTGTATTTTGCTATAAAAAAGAATGGTAAAGAAAGGAATAGAATTTCTTTTCTTGCACTTCATGTATTTTGATGAAGAATCAGTTGCCAGGAAAAAAAAAAGTATATTTTTCTAATTTTTGCATTTGATCTACAATTCTAATGAGCTTTTCTAAAGCTTTAATCTACACACTCCTGTATTACACTTGCTCCTAAGCTCACTATTTAAGATCACGACTGGAACATGGAAAAGAAGTTCCAAATGGAAAAAGTACAAGATTAGTTTTATGTAAATATTGAAGTATTTGCTTGGGTCCTTACAAGCAAGAATTAATGTAAAATCTGCATGATTTCCTCTTTCAAACCAGATTTGAAGGCAACTCAAGACTTTGATTTTTATATGAGCCAAACCAGATAAAGTACAATCTGGAAGTAGGCACTTCAGAAAATACTGTATCATGTAAAGGGGTGCGAAGATGGAGTTTTCTCTAGAATGAAAGAGATAATTTGAAATCAGTATTTATCTATTAAAAATGAAAATGAAAAAAATCTAAACAAAACCCTTGTAAGATCAGGTCTGCACCAAATTTCCCCCAGTATTTCTCATTTCATTAAAAATATGATCTATATTTAGAAATGCTCACTATATACTTTGAACAAAATTATCCTTTTAGGGTCTCCTAAAAGTTCTCAAATTTTGCCTACTTTCCAACTTTGTGAAACAAGTTAAACAAAATTAAAGGATTCTGGGCTCCTTAGAAGTATTTTTGCCTGTAACGTTAGAAAAAGATCTCTGTACTAAAGTCATCTTTGTTTATGATTTTCTATTCATTGCTATTTTCTCTTCATTCTTCTGCACTGGAGAAGAAAATCCCTCAAGCCCCCCACATAGGTATAGCTGAACACAACTAAGACCAGAACAAAAAATTGTGCAGTTTCACCTCTTAAAAAGTATATTACTGAATAAAGAAGGAATTCCATGTTATCCTTGACATACTGAATCAACCTTTCCATGTAAGGGGTGTGACTTGACATAAAACTGGATATTTTTGAAGGAAGAGGCTACACAATCCATCAAAATACTCTGGGGGGAAGAAGAAAGTTAAAGGAGAGGCAACACTTCTGAAATGACTGCCAACAGCTTCGTTACCATGGACACAGTTCATGGTCACCCTACCTAGCCAAAACCAAAATACACAAAAGGAGGAAAAAATTCCAGACTTTGAAAAATGGCAAGAGTATATGTCAGGCTGACCACTGAGATTAAAAGCTCTTAAAACTATGTATATCAGAGGAAGAAATTCAAATCTAAGTTTCTAGCACAGATTTCTGTTACTTAATATGACTTAAATACACATGACTTATATGTATATACACACACTCAGAAACCAGACTGAGTTTTGCAGAAAATATTCAAGAGAATTTCAGCCAAAGAGGACGTAGACTGCTTAGAGCAATCAGTGGTAAGCTATGCCAGCAGCTTCACCCCCAAAACATAGCTTGGAGTACTGCCTTGATTTCCAATCACTTGTTTATTAAATAGAGAAATATAGAAGGACACCCAAAAACATGAGTTAAAAGCAAACTGTCCAGCATGTGTTACAGAAGAGCCAGAATTTTGACAGCAGTGCTCAAAAAACTTTGGTGTTAGAAAGCTCTAAGTAGGTGGTTCATGAGAAATTCTGCTTCGTATTGCCCACGTACAAGGATCTATAGAAAGTAACTAATGTGTGAGACTTTGTGCTGTGAAATAACTCCAAGTGTGTTTTAGAAAATATTTCGTACCTATTCCAGTAACAGAATAGCACAGCAAAAGGGAGATATATTTAAATTTCGCATTTTTAGAAAATACTAGATTATAATCAGTGCTGAATGTTAGGGTCCAATATAAATTAATTATGTTGTAAATGCATTATCTATTTTTACAAGAAAAGGTAGTTAAAGTAATGTATTTTAGGAAGATAAAAGAACCAGAATGGCAGATTTATGGCAAAGGCAAATGAGAAGTATCACCCAAAACTTGGCTAGCCTTCTGTACAGCAACTTACAGATAAACAGAAAAGACTCTAAGAGGCTGTACTCAATATTCAAATCGCTGCAGCCATTGTACTTACAGTAGTGAAATCCTGATGAACAGGAGATGGGGAAAAAGAGAGACAACTTGTACAAAGGCTCCTGCTATTTATGAATCAGCAAACAGACGTGGTATTTGAATGACAGAGAATTTCAGAAGCCTTGCTGCAAATAATTTTTACATGCAATATGTGCATGAAATAGTGTATGACAGCGTATTTAAGCAGTGTGTTACCGTTACAATATTCAGTATCTAATTTCTTCTCAAAAGGCTAGGCAGACACACCTGCCATGTAGAATAAAAAGATAAATTGTATGAGCACAGATATAGCTATTTACAGGTGTTGGTTTATATACTTAAACTAAATTAAAATTTCCCATGAGAACCATAACTTCAAAAAAAAGTTGATGGAAAGTGTCAAAATCAGACTGCTAACTCAGATATTTCAGTTGAAGTAGCTACTTAAAGAAAAAAGCAAAGAATCATGGCTAGTCTTTCTTTTGTGTATTTGCCATAGCAATTTAGGATAGGGAGTAGATGTTAGCTGACACTGGATAGACACTGATAGATTGAGACTGCACTTAAGCAGGAGTTGTTATTAATGAGAGAACAGTTACGCTGTTATCAGCAAAAACACTGCAAATGTGAAGGAAGCTGAAGATAGAGAATAACATGTTGCAGTCAGGCTCTGCACCATCACGCCCTTAAAAATAGCTGCCTATTGTAAAAACCAGCATTCAACAACAGCTTTAGGTAAAAACATTTTGGTAATAATACTAATACAATCTCGGTAGAAAATAATACTAAGAATTTCCTGTGTCCTGCTCCCAGTTCCATGCT
Organism: Phasianus colchicus; assembly: GCF_987193195.1. Taxonomy (NCBI): domain Eukaryota; kingdom Metazoa; phylum Chordata; class Aves; order Galliformes; family Phasianidae; genus Phasianus; species Phasianus colchicus. The sequence goes on along the minus strand of NC_143436.1, from coordinate 61,473,633 downwards.
TCCTCTGGTGTGCCTTTGTCCTGTGCTGGGGGACGTGGACCAGATTAGCATTGATTCATTGGTTCAGACTGGTTCATGCGAAAATACTCATTCAAAAAAAAAAAAAGAAGAAAAAGGAAAAAAAAAAAAAAAAAAAGATAGTTTTAATAATAATTTAGGTAACTTCTTCATTTCACAGCATGGCCTCAGGAAGACTCAGGCTGGTAAAACTGAAGGGGTGTTCACAGAAGTATGGGGATAAAAGTGAGCAAAGAGAAAGAGGGCAGTTGCTAATTTCTTGTCTCTGTGAACTGTGCCCTTCAGTAATTAAGGCTTTGAGTGCAAGTAATTGTAATATTGTGTTTCTTGAGACAAGGATCTGATACCACTTATTACTGATCGACATTGAATTACAAAATCTGAACTTCTGTGTCACTTTACCCCACAGAAAGGGCCATGCTTTTTCATTAGGAAGATCTTCTTAAGCATTGTTCTTGGAATAGTCCTGATTGTGATTAAATTGATACGTAAGTTAAACTCCTGTCTTCTACTGCAACCTTTCAGAAAGATTTTATTTAAAAAAATATAGAGGTCTCCATATACTTTCAGATGTACAATCTAATGTGTTGAACTAATGGATTCAGCCACAGTCCATAGCTATAATTTACAGTAATATTTACATACAGGATTCAACATGTGGAACAACAAAACCAGCTGAATGTGTTGGAAATAAAGAACTTGTTGAAGAACATTCAAGCCTTTATATGTAAGATTTATCAGCTGGAGAAATCTTGCAATATATAAAATGAGTGTTAACACTCCTAACACACTGCCATAGTTAACACACATTGCCAGGACATTATCAAACATTGGATTAAATAGTGCAAAGTTTTAGTCTGAAATGGGTATCTGAGAACCACAAAATCCTAAGAAAGTAGCTTCATGGATAGTGTAATTCAAAAGCAAAGCTTGTTAAATAGCAGAAAATCACATTATCACGAGGTGATGCAGGGTAGGATTACACAACACAGGGCTACAAGAACAACAATACATAATGGGGCAGAGGTACACACAGATGAGATGTCCTCATACCTTGAACCACTTAAAGCCAAAATGGTTGACCTCATGCATTGATTCATTAAACAGCTTCAGACAGGCAGTGAAGTGGCAGAATAGTAGAGAACAAGATAAACAGAAGAAATAAAAAGCATGCAATTAAAAGAAAATTATAATCATTTTGGACAATATTAAAATTTCCAACTCACGCATACAATTTGTATTTGGCCTAAGAATGATATCATCACCTGTAAAAATCAGAAGATTAATATCCTTCACAAAAACAAAACCTTGCATCTGCAAAACTGCAAAGCTACCTAAGGGCTTCCTTCATAACTCTAGAGAATATAGAGCAAAGCAGGCATTCTCTTATCGATTATAAATAATTAAAAAAAAGAAAAATATTTGAAGGAATGTATCCCCCTCATATTTGAGGAGAAAACCAGTTACTTGCCATCACTCCATGACTTCACTGTATCCAATAAAGAACAACAACTGGGCAAACTATTGGGCACAATGGGGCAAAACAGCTATCCTGTGGCTGGAATAAGACCCTCTGGTTGCTTTCCTGTGTGACGCTCTATTGGTCATCACACTGTATAAAGTATGATGTGCCACAGAGGGCAGTTTACTTATTCTGCTGGACTAAGACACAGCTGTCATAATCAGTGATGGTGTGAATTAGAGGTCTTCCTCTTCTGATCCCAGTGGTTTCAAATCCATCCTTCTTCCTCCTCACTTCCATACAAACTACTGCATCCAAATTCATTTCCTGTTTAAGATGCCCATCATATTCCAGAAATCTTTTCCTACAACTCATACTTTTCTTGGCTCTCCTCCTTTCCTCTCAACCTCTCTCAGTGGTCCTTACGGCTTATTGACCCTCAGGCAGCACATTTCCATCATCTTGCCTCTCATACAGGTTGTACAGCCATTCAACCTGTTTACCAGTTATTTCCCCTTTTCATCAAGCTCTTACCATATGATCTCATTGTTTGCCTCTCATAAAGCTTTGCTGGTGAATGTTTTCAAAAACCATAATGGAAATTTATAGATATTCCCTAAGAACTAATCACTTACCATATTTTAGTTTTAGGATGTCTCAGATACAAATAAGATTCCACTTCTATAACAGTTTCCTATTTTACTAACTCAGACTTAATAATAAGCTTGCTTACAACGGATAGACAACCACAAGGACCTCATGCTAACAAGCTAAGAACAAGTCCTCCTTTCCATCCTACAACTGAGTTTCCTTGCTATTTCATTTCTTTTCATCTAGGACAGAACCTTCATATTTTTGTTAATCCTGACAGTACCTTTGACTCAGATGTCCTTCTACTCCTTGTGCAAAGGTTATTTTGAAACATTTGCAGAATTTCTTTTATGGAATATCTCTAATGTAACACTTTTCTGGTTGTGTCTCTATTGCTAAAAGTTCTTTGGTTAGGTTTAGTTTGTGTCTGAATGTGCAAAAATCTTCCTTCTGCAGATTGTGACAATTTGTGCAGGAAACTCCTCTGTAGCTTTGATTGTACTAATGTTATTAGCACGTTTCTTTGCTAGCAAATCAAATATAAGTTACTAATCACTTGCAAGCTGTGGTCCACTCACCCTTCACCTTAAATACTGAGGTGGCCTGTGATCAGCCTCTAGAATAAGCCTACTTCATACTTGTAATTTTGTAAATTTACCAGTTACATTCACCTTCATACTTACTTCCTAACTTCAGACATTCCTAATACTTACAAAATTAACATACTACATTCTTCAAAACTATCCTTCAAAAATTCACTACACCTTATGCATCTTGTGTTTAGACCATAGCCACACAAAATGTTGAATTCTACAGGCTTCTCTGCACTCTAAGAACACCATTGTCACAGTCCTCCAACAAAGAAATTCAAACACTATGACATGTTATTTTGTTTACTTGTGCACCTCAGCATAGAACTTGCTCTTTTATGAGATACACATATTTCTGAGGAGATCTATTTTTTTATGTGGTATTCACTATCAAGGTCACATTTCTATAAGATACATATTTTTTAGAGTTTACAAGAAGTTTAGACAGAAGGCATTCTTGAAAGTAAATTCCATAAATTACCTAGAATCTTAGGATAATTTAACCAGAATTATCCTCAGTATGTTTACCAGCAAACAGTTGATACTACTGTAGCATAAAGAGCAGGAGTTGCTTTCTTCCTGAAAACTTGATTATTAACTAAAAAGAGCATAAAGATATATCTTGAAAGAAGGTGATAAGAATACATCTTGAAAAAAAAACCCTTTAAAAATGTTTTAAAGTGTAGTTAGTCAAATCTTTTTCATTTAATTAACAGAAAGAGAATACATCATTGCAATGTAACTGACCAAATGCCCCTATTTGCTTATTATGGTCAGGAGAGGAACAGACAAAACAGAGGTTCACAAAAAGCACAGTAAGAACGCCAGGCTCAGCTCCTTATACTTCAAAAGATTCGCCAAAATCTTAAGGAAGTTTATTTATTACATATGGTATGTTTTCGTAGTGATTAATTATGAAGTCAAAATCTGGTCCATACATGATTCTTCAGAGTATCTAACCCGTGACACAGACTAAATTCAGGCACAGAAGTTTACACCTTTAGTTTCAACACGAGTGTGTATTTTCTGTGTGCATGCTTGCCTTAAATAAAGGGTTTGTCTTTCTATCCGGTAGTTGAGAGACTGTAAATGAAATGAGATTGTGGCCCGTATGCATGCTAATAAAATTCACCTTCTTTAAACGTGCACAATGAACAACACGGTGAGTGTAAGCATGTTTACATACAGAAGGATGGCTTTGATAGTTAAGATTAGTCAGAGGAATTATTACATAAATAATACTTAAAAGATTAGGATACCTTGTATTTCTTTCTTTTTTTTTTATTTTTCCCCAAGAAAATATCACCTGTGAAAAACAAATCTTAGCAGATTTTATGGGTTTTGTTACCCAAACTTGAACAGAGATAGCTGATCAAACAAAACCATCTGTTTCACAGTAAAGCAGTGGAAACAGTACTTTACTGTTTCCTAAGAGGGCTACCAGCGACTTTATAAGATTGCAGACCTGTTTCTCAGCATTGATCCTGGCTGACTCCTCTTGTGCTAGCACCATTTCCCGCTCTGCAGTTATCTGAACACTTTCTCTGAGTGCCTCTTCCAATTCTTCAATCCGATCATCCTTTTTACGCAGATTGTCCTGGAAAATGATGGGAGACTAGGTGAAGAAGACTTGTTTGGAACTATAGCCTTACAGTCAACCAAGTTCTACGCCAAGCAAAATGTGCTTCTCCCTACCAAGGTGCAACTGCAGGCAAATTATCTTCACGCAAGGGAAAGAAAGATGAAGCGATGCAAGAATAGGAAGAAGATCACAGTAAATAGAAGGGAAAAGCTAGCAAAGTAGGACCTCAAAGCAAGAGGGTTTGCCCTCTCATCAGGCACATCACAGTCTTGTCAGATTAAACAGAATAGCTAAGCAAGGTTTGCTTGTGAATGAAGATTAGTAAGCAGTTCCAAAGAAGGAGAGTAGCCAGAATTGGTGGGAAAGCAGGCACGCAGAATTGTCCATTTGCTCACACATTCACCAGCAGGCATGGTAAAACGGGAAACAAAGCACTGCAGTGTTGCAACTTGCTATTTCCAGGTTAAGTGGGAGAAAAGCAAACATCAACCAAACAGAGTTTTCTCTTGTTCAGATAAGACTTAAAGGAAGTTTTTTCAACAACTATCTAGGAATTAAGAATGGCAGTTTAAACCTCAGACAGATAAGTATCAATATTATCTGAAAATACATTCTTCAATTAAGAACATCTTCACAGCTGCAGGCTCAGAAGTCCCACCTATAGTCAAAGACCTTGGAAGGAAACTCTCCTCAGAAAGTACACGGGTTAATTGGTAATGATATAATTAAAAAAAAAAAAAAAAGAGAGAGATTTAAAATGAATGGCATTCTTATTTGTATAGAAGACCCATATTTTCTTAATATTGCTAGGAAAATAAATGTCTGTGTTCTACCTCTGCTGTAGTTCCGCTGTAGTGGCTTGGACAAAAGACTGCACACCAGGCTGTCCCCTGGAGCATGGCTGCTTAACAAATCCATCAGACATGACCAGCTTGATGAAAGATTTCTGCTTTTCTCATCTTGCAGATCAATTTAGATCATATGGTTCAGATCAGATATTAGTGCATGTTTAAGTTAATGCAAAGGCTTTTTAGACAGCTCAGCAGTAGTGGAAGAACCAAATATTTTTTCCCTTTGGTTTTTGCATTTCCCTTTTTATCAGGTTTATTCCTCAGTCTTCTGTTCTGACTGATATTTTCCACTGTTTCTCTGTGCTTCACGGCATATAAAGATTAAGGATAAAGACAACATATTTGGAAAACAAAAAAACCTTTGTAATGCTAAAATGAATCGCTGTAGTTCTAAAGAATGAACCTTATTCCTTAATTGCTGCTCCCCAGGACTTTCAGAACATCATCAAGGATAGTGCCATATGAACACCACTTCTGGCAGTCTCATCACTTCTGAAGAGGATTTTCCAGCAGAGATGCAAAGCTTTGTATCCAAACAGTACAAGACTCCTGGCTCCACTGCTCTTACAGAGAGAAAGGCTAGTTCAACCACTAGCAAAGGCAGAGAGATTTGCCAGGTTTTGCAGATGGACAAGCTTTCTGCTGTTGGTTACTTTCCAAAGCAGATTCACAAGGCAAGTAACCACTGATTCCTAAAGACACAACTGGAGAGATCTTCATTTAAAAAATCAGAGTTGCAGAGTATATTTTAATACTTTCTAAAACTTACTAAAACACTGATAAAGTCTTCCAAAACTACTTCATGGTTATGATTAGTCTAACTGAAGATTCAAATAGAAACTCTTTGAAAACTATTTATTTGCCAATCTATATTCTGTGGGGAACATCAGTTGTACTTCTTGATATTATTCATGGATAGCCAAGGAAGTGTGGAAGTGTACCTCTCCATTTCAAACAACAGAAGTGGAGATGGTGCATTTGAACAGCTGTAAAACTGAAACTGGCTTAAAATAAGAGTGTAGAAATGGAGTGCTGTAACGTGTATTGTATGCCCACCCTTCATTATCATAGGCCAACATTTAAGAGTTTAATTCAACACAGCAAAGCTCTGTCCAGACAGGTGAATCCTTTAGAGATAGGGAAAAGAGTAGCTCATGGTATGAAAACTGTGCAATTCAGTACCACATCACCTGCACTTGAAAAGTCTACAATTACACAATATATTTTTTTCTAAAATAATATGTAAACTTTTATATATAGACTGGAGAGTTGCAGGTTTAAAAAGAAGACAACAGTGCTAGGAAAAAAAAAAAAACACAACTGCTACAAATGATGATTTTAAACTTTGTCAAATGTTAAATACCCATCTAGTAAATTATGTTTGGTTGCAAACATCCACCTTCTGTCTCAAACAAACAGTTTGAATAACGGTGATAGTTTCTTGCTTGCTCTTAACAGAGCCACAATGTGTCTACCCATTTTACAAAATGACATCTATGGCTGAAAGAGCAGAGGACTGCTGTGCAGTCAGACACCATCAGCACTCCAAAGTGGAAAATAATTTCAGGAAACTTTTAAATAAATGTTTTGTTTCCATCCCTTCTTTTTCCATCATGAAATGATCAGCATTTAATTTTATTTTTTTTTAACACATGCTGCTGTTTCAAACACAACACTCCAATAGAGAAATAAGTCAATGAAGCCAAATCAGTATTTGCCTTTTACCATACCAGCAATGTTTTCCCAATTGCTTGGCTCAACAGTCTGAAACATGATAGGCTCACGTTGAACTTCAACCCATGCTGCTCCTGTGGCTTTCCTCTTTTTAATTACATGAAATATTTTATCGCTATTATGAGAAGCAGTAAACTTTGAAGAAAGTACTGTATAAATCGTAACTACCATTACCTATTATGTCAGGAGTTTTCTACAGAAATAGAATATTTTGACTTTTAATTCTACAAATTGTTCTGGAAAACTAAAACTAAACTAAACTAAAATAGAACCTACCAAATAGGAAGAAAAACAGAATTTTAGAAAGGAAAAGAAATCAGAAACCTTTCAACACGAACAGAGTACAAAAACGCCCTCTCAAGATGAGGAGGCTGTGATAATACAGGTACTTTACTGCAGGAAGAAGAAAACTGTTATTTTTCAGTTTTTCCCAATTTTTCATATGCTGCTGAAGCAGGTAACCCCAATAGTGAAATGCATTTATTCTCTTAAATAGAACTAGACTAGAACACAACTTGCATTACTTCCTACATATAATAAAATGTGACACAGACTGCAAGCTTTTCACTGGCTATTCCGATGAAATTGCAGTGATAGACCATAGCAGTTTCCTTTCATGAATCTTAGACACGACTATACAGAAAGAAAAAGGAAGTGTTACTTACCTGTACAGTAACTGGATTCTATGAGATGCATTACCTACCCAAACATCTCCATGACCCTCACTCAGCTCTACGCCCAACTCCCGTATGTGTGAGATTCAATGGCAGAGAGGGAATTAAACGTGGACAGGGAGATAGCTCTGCCTTTATGCTCACTGGTGACACCGCAACGAAAATGAAAAACCCAGTCGACACTGTGGGAGTGCCAGGAGTTCAGGCACAATATGATTTTTTTTCTACGAACACTATGATCCTGCAGCTGATCCGTATGCAAAACCCATTCCAATACATGCCTGTCTTAAAGACTGAAAGGAAAAGGAGGTGTGACTGACACACATTTCTGGACTTTTTATTTCACTTCAGGAAGGAAGTGGTAGGATGTCCAAGTGATGCATGTTAAAAGGATGTATCAATTTAATCTTTCCTTCATTTGTGTTATCTGCCATGAAGTTTTGTGAACATGCATGAAATTGGATGCAAGTTTTCACCAAGGCATTTAGGTTCAATTAAAGCTGAGGTATCCTGGCAAAGTTCTATGTAACTGCATCTTTGTGGCTTAATTTTACTATTGGAATTGAAATTTAGATGGATTTCTCTGGTTAACTCTTGGGAAAGATTAGTTAATAGTCTGAGAGGGCAATTAACTGCTTCTTTTGATTGTTAAAAGGATTCCTAGAACTAGCCAATCACCTAGGTAGAGAAAGATCATTTTCATATAACCCCATAATTAATGTAATTAAGCACATTTTGCTCTTTGTACTTCCATAGATGAGAAAGGAAGAACACATTACTGCTGTGTTGCACTGCTGCACTGCTAAGCCCAGGGGGAAAGATGCTATGACAGAATCAGACATCTAAACTTAAGAAGGGAGGAACTGATGATTATAAATTGAATTGTTCATGAATTTTTGCTGTTCTTTCCTCTGAAAAATACTTGTAAAAACCTGAAGGCGTTTTTTAGAAAGGCTTAAGTGAATATTCAATGTTGTGGTATCAAAAGATGGAATTAATGTCTCATTTAATTTTGGAAGCAAATAATCACTGTTATTTAAAACTCAAGTGAGTACAGTGGACCTCCTTCATTTGGTTCCACATGCTGCTAAACTACTTGCAGAGGTCTCTGAACAAGAAAAGAATGAAAATTTGTCACTCATAAATGGAGAAATCTCTCTTTCACTGATGAGATTCTTTTGACTTACTGGGTTTTCGAAGATATATATATCTATATATACCCTACATATATATAGGGTAAATATTGTGGCATGGAGGTCGGAGGGTTTGTAGGGTAGTTTATAACTTGGTTCCAAGATGTACATAAACATGGATCCAATATTAATGATTCTGAAAACAAAGTTAGCAGAGGCAAACAGGCAAACACTTGTGTAATAGCTCGTTCTATATTGATGGGCATGAGTAAAAAAAAGTGAGTTGAAGGAACAATAACTATCAGCGCTAAAGCTACTATCATCAACATTGCATACGGATGCCTTGACGTTCTCAAATGGTGAGAGAACTGAAGTGCAGAGTTTGCTTGTGATGGTGAAACCTCTATCTGTCTGAGCAAAAGTTGGGTAAGTAGAAACATAAAATTCATATGACGTCTCTGTCTCTCACACAGTGAGACAAAAAGGGCTTCTTCCTAAGTACAGAAACAGCATATGTAATTACCACAAGTTCCTGAATGAAAGGAACAATCTGAGAGCTGAAAAGAATTGCCAAGTAGGAGATCCTCAACTAATGTTTCCATATCTTTGGCATGCTCAAAGACTGAGATGCATGATGACAACTCATTAGGACAACATATGTCAACATCTGGAAAACTGTGTCTGCCAAATAAGACACATGAATTGGAATTCTAGCCTGACAAGTTGCCTAAATGAAGAAAAATAACTTCAGGAGACAATAGGAGAAAAATTGCAATGGAAGAATTTCATTCCCTTAGGGATTGAAAGGGAAGTGAGATGAAGCCGGCCACAGCATTGCTTTGAAAACATGAGGGACTGCAGAAGGGGTTGAAGACATTCGCCTGAGAATGCCGTAACAAAAAAAGAGAAGATGTGTACACCCAGAATATATGTGCACTTGTGGATCATCAGTTGCAGGGAAAAAAAAAAAAATCCAGTAGAAAGTGTTTAAAAAATAGTGTCGGTCGATGTAAGATAAATATGTTTGGATTAGTATATTAACAACAACAAAAAAAAAGGACAAAAAAAGCATAACAAGGCCAACAATTTATGAGAAATAGCCAGTGAATTTCTGTTTTGAAGAAGAAAGGTAGTGGAAAAACTGAGTGGTGTTTGGGACAGCACAGTCCTGTAGATAGAAATGAGCTATAAATGATGCTGCTCACAAAAATATCTGCTCTTGTACATGAGAGGACTGCACAACGTAATTGTTACATGTGCACTGACCTGAGAAAATCATAAAATATACTCAAATAGAGAAGTTACTAACATGCCCAGTAATGAAAATGAAAAGCTGTGTAGCTTTTCTACCCTGCACTAAGTCTTCATGGCTTTCTACCACATGGCTATTAAGGAAGCCTTCATGGCTGCTATGGAGTAAAGAAAAAAACTAATACCCGGATAGTAAAATATGTCTATAAGACATCATGACAAGTTTATGATGGGAAATTAGTTGAGTGTCAAGATTACTTACACAGAAGCTGACTGAAGAGTTAAGCATCTATTAAAAAAAACCACGCTCTTCTCTCCATGCGAAGAAAATAAATATGGTACTAATTAATCTATCAAGCATTATGAGAACTCACTTCTGTTTTCAAACATATAGGTCACAAAGAAGCAGTAAAGGAAACACAGAGGTGACAGTGGCATACGATAGCAATATCACTACAAGATAGATATAACTGAAAGTAATAATTTTGAAGTATATCAGGATGTAAATAGTATTCTGCATGTCACACATGTGTAACTCTAACGGCAAAACATGCATACATTTTTCCCTAAACACATTTACATGGAAAAAAAAAATATCATGAAAAGCTACAAAACATATCAGCAGTAAAGGCACAGCATAACAGATATTACCTAAATACATACACATTACTATTAATAGATCCACTTGAAATGAAGAGGAAATAAAAAGTGAGAAAAAATCTTAGTGCAGAGAAACAATTTCTGATGTCTGTTTCATGAATACACAGGAAGCCCTTAACAGAATTCCTGTACACGGCTATTATTACCTGAAATACTGTTTAGAAATGTTTCTGAACATTATCCAGTGTGTCTATAAAATGTGTGAACAGTTCCAGCCATTCAGATTTTTTTATTACAAGATGTGTTATAGGCTACCACTCACAGCTGTGTTATTTTCAAAAAACGTTCCCAAAACATACAGCATTAGCAGCAATGCGAGATACATAGAGCTTGCAGGTAACAGTAGGAAAGGATCCTAATCAATACCAATTGAATACAGTATCCATCATAAAGCTCTGTATTGCCAGTACAAAGTATGAACTTAAGTGGAATTTCACTGCAATCTGGATTAGTTATACACTGTTTGAAGGAGGATGGAGAGGAAGGAGAAGAAAAGGACCAGCATTTAAGGACGACATGACACAGAGAGGCCTAAAAGGGAATGGCAGAACAAAATAAATAGATACTGGCAACTTCTTTTACTGATAACTACCATGTTTTTTGATACTTCATTCCTCTTATTCCAACCTAGGCATGCCAAATGCAGCAATCAGATAGGCACGCTCATTTTGTATATGCACTTCTCATTAGTAACAACTGAGACAGGTCAATGCACCTTGTCAATACTAACAACCAGGTTTACCACTTAGCAGCTTGTGTAGGGTGCCAATAGCGTTAGAATTCTCCTTCATCTGTTGCAAATTACCACACTGATAATTTTAATACCTACAGGGACTATCCTTCTATGCTACCATACAGGGTTGCTGCACTGGTGACTGGAACGAGACCTAAGGCTGACAATATAGCTGTGAAAATCTGAGCAAGGCAATAGGTTTCTCACTGTATTTTATTTTTCTGTGAGAAGTTAATCAGGGAAATACTACTGTAAAAACATTTCTTCTTCACACACAAATCAAGACTCTGACTCAAGACGCCTCAAGTTCATATGGGACTCCAACAAAAAACAGTGACAGTTTAAACTGCACTATTAGTAATTTTGAAACCATAAGTTATTCCCTTGGTATGCTTCTATTCCACTAAACTCTCCTTCGCAACATAAGTCCTGTCAACATTAGTGTACTAATACATCACAGCAGCTGTAAGATCTACTTTTCTTTTGCTCACGTATCAAAAAACCAACAAAAAACAACCCTGTCATACACCTTAACCTGGTAATTGTTTATTACATAGCCAGTGTTACGTATCACTAGTAATTTCAATAACCATAACTAATACTGTCCCAAAATGGACACTGAGTTTTCTCAATAAATTGACAAGTCAGAAATTTTGCCTCATTTAGAGAAAATACTATATTTGCCATGTTTGACCAGGAGCATTGCCTCTATATAGAGCAATACATAGTACCATACCATCAGGACAATAAGACACAGACACTTATAATGCAAAAATTGTTTACAGGTTAAGAGTATCCAATGATTCTCCAAAAGGAGGAAGTAAAAAGAACATGAATGGTAACTGGAAAAATGTACATTAGAAGGGCATGAATGAGTGTTGGTACATTGGATCCCATTACCTTTTATTCTCTCTCTTTCCAAAAGAGGCTTTGGAAAATCATCTGAACTTAAGGATACCAAGACTCAGAATTCAGGCATCGGCCACAAAAGATGTTGAATTGCTGGAAGCATTCAGAAAAGAGCAATGAAGCTGGTGAAGAGCCAGAAGAGTTATGGGGAGTGAATGAAGGAACCGGGATTGTTTAGTGTAGAGAAGGCTCAGGGGAGATTTCATCGCCCTCTACAACTACCTGAAAGGAGGCTGCAGCAAGGAGGGTGTTGGTCTCTTTGCTCAGGTTACAAGACTCAAGTTGTGCCAGTGGAGGTTTAGGCTGGATATCAGGAAGAATTTCTTCATGGAGTGGTTGCTCAGGCATTGGAATAGGCTGCCCAGGGAAGTGGTGGAGTCCCCATCCCTTGAGGTATTTAAGAGACATGTGGGTGTGGTACTTAGGGACATGGTTTAATAGTGGACTTTTGATAGTATTGGATTGATGATTGACTTCCAAACAAAATGATTTTATAAAATGATTCTATGAGAAAACAACATTACATCCTAAACTGAATTTGCTAGTGAATTTTAACTAAACATAGACATTTTCTAGAATGTTAGGGAGATAATCCTTTAATCATCAATAAGAGACCAGGTGACACAAACATAGTTTTTTCCACTACCTGTATTCAGATCCTAGTGTACCTCAAACAAAATGCAACAGCTGAAAGGACTGATGCTAACTATTTCACAGCCTCTATCAGTCATGAATACATGACTTGTAGCCTAAGCCTCAATGCCAGCTAATATTTACACATCACAGTAAGAGCAGTTGTTCTGTTACATGTGAAGAGCATGTAAACTTTAGCTAAAGAGGAAACTTCAGTAGGGAAAGTGCTAATTGAAGGAAGAACAGGCTTGTTTCTACAGAAAATAACAGTAGCTTAAGGATAATTTGGATGCCTTGCTAAGCAAGATTAAGGAATAATACTAAATTAGAATGAAGCGAATTAGGTTTATTATTATATGAGATCAATCACATGAATATTTTTGAAGCAAATACTGAAGCGCTTGTTGCCACAGGTATATACTATAAAGAAAAAAAAATCCATGTATATTATAATTATTTCAAAATAAATTATGAACGTTGTCTTCAGGTGACCAGCTTGACCTCATCTTCCTCTTATTTTGTTAGTCAAAACAAGAAAAAGGCAGAATAGCAACTTTACTAAGCAATGAAACTACAAAACGAGCTGCAGCAACTGGACATTTTTATTCCTGGGGAGAGATGACTTAGAAACAATTTTCAACACAGCAAGTAAAAACAAGAAAAGCTTAAGGGAGAAAGAAAAAAACAGAAGACGGAAAAATGCGAATTTATTGCCATTTCTCAGGCTCATGAAATAAAACACTAAAGTGAAAAGAGAGCTGTTTTTCCCCTTGAATGTATTCCTATTGTTTTGCTTAAATCTGGCCCTCAAATGTTTTCTGCTCTCAGGAGAGACCTCCTCACAGGAACCACACCATGTTGTCAACAGTTACATTAATCTCTCTGACAGTTTTTAGGAAAGGAGTTTGAACTCAGATACTAATCTTGGAAGAAAAAAGAAAAAAAAAAAAACCCTTGCAAAAAACATCCAGTGGTTAAGGTCGCTGGCACACACTCAGCAGCCCAGTCTTCGCAGTCCTTAGTTTCTGGCAAATCATAAAGGGTGCCAACACAGCTCTTTGCCAAACAGGCAACAGAGCACAAATAGCAGGTTTCTTCTTCCACTGACACCTAATGTTTCTGCAGTAACAACTGGGTGAAAGTGTGTCTGGAGAACAATATTCCTGAGGGATCGCAGAGAAATGTGAGGATGTAGTGAGTCTTCTTTTCTCTATGAAGAACTCTCAAGCTTTATAATAGCTTTCTCTCACAACAAATCTCAGTTTGGAAATAAGGAAATATCACGATAACTAGGAGACCGCTTAATTCCAGTTTGTAGGTAGTGACTTTCAGGAATTTTTTCCAGCTGCTTGTTCAAAATTGCAGAGCATTTTTACATTATATAAGAAGACAGAGTAACACGGTTCATCTTTTTAAAAGAAGGGAAGGCAGGGTGTTACGTCTGGCTTGAACCTAATACATGTATGGTAAACTACACTGTAAAGTGAAAACAGAGCAGATGGCTAAGCGTCTGTCCAGGGAGACACTGATCCATTCTAAATATCAAGTCTGTTCTCATGCTTAGTTTCTGTGAATGTTATGGTAACAAACACTCAGTAAGGATTGCTCTCACCTGGTCAAATATAGAAGGCAATTCCTTAACAATTCCTTCATGGTATAAACTTCTATTGCATAGAAACTACAGATTCTGTCTCTGTGAGAGCTGCCAAATCAAATTAAAGAACAGGATTGTGTATTTATTCTGATGCTCAAAAACGTGTATTAGACTTCAGTGGGAAGAAAAACATACATCTCCCTCCCTTAACACAACCGAACAATTCATATTGTGAGAAATATGTTTCTGAGACAAATAATTTTCTGTTCAAAAGTGCATTATTATTTTTGTTGTGGCTTCAACATGCAACGCTGCACAGGGAAGCAACAACGAAGTTGCTTAGACCTTGTAAGTACATATCAGAAAAAATGGCTTCACTGAAATTTGAGATAGGGCTGCCGCCATAGTGTGCCACAGATCACAATGGAAGAAAATTAAACCTCCAAAATCTCAGAAATATCAGAAAACTCAAAAATAAGAAAGGTCACTTTTTAATGGTGCTACTGTATTCTCTGCCTGTGTGCAGTTATTTGGAAAAACAGCTATCAGACTTGTGTATGGAAAACTGGGAACACTGCTATTTGAGGCAGACCCAGGTAAATACTCTTAAGGCAGAATGAACAAGACAGCTTGTTTTGATGAAACTCCTTTTAGTAAATGGAGAGCCTACTGTTTTGCAAAGTCCATCAGGTCCATATGTAGAAGGAAAAGTCATGAATACGACTAATATTCCTGATAACAGGACCTCATATGAGCAAATGCTGCAGGACTTGACTTCATCTCTTCTTGTTTACTAAGAAGTTTTTCCCACCTTCTCCTGTTTACCTTCCTACAATCTGTTAGCAAGCCTTCGTGACCTTCCCTGAAATAAAGTTGCACTTTGTTACTTCCATAGAGAAAATGGAGGAACTTTTTGAGCTAGAGGGTCACTTTTGCATGCACTGCTGCCTTGCTGAGATAGAAATTCAGGCATGCCTAATTATGATCTTTTAACACCTGAAAATAGGCTAAAATTCAAAGTAATCCCCAAATAGAAACTTCAGTATAAGTCACAAAAAAACCTAGCTATAAGGTTTGGAACTCCTCCCAGACATCCAGGAAAGTTAGGAAAAGCTCTCTTGACAGGGAGAGTTATGACATGATAAGAACAAGAACTAGTTTTTCTCCAGCCATCTGCCACAGTTAAATGTTTGCTGTATCTACAGTAACTGCACACACTGTGCTGAAAATTACAACCCTCCAAATAAGCACAGAATGTAATGTTTGTGGAATACTATTTTCTGTACTGAGGGCTGCTCTGAAAGTATTGCCTCCAATTTTATTACGTTGACCCTCAGCATCAGAGAGCGGAGAATCTGCACTATCAAATTGCATTATTGTGCTCTTTGTATCTTTCATATGTTCCATGGAAATAAATAGGAGGCATTGCTTTCAGAGAGAGATACATATTGTAAAAGATGGTAGAAGTGCATCATTAACAAATCATGATACACATTGAAGTGACTACTGCATATGTATATCCTGCTTTTTAATGCACAGCCAGCTGCCACAGAATGTCTCAGACAAAGGGCTGGAGGGTCAATTAATCCCATAACTATTTACTGACTACTATTGCATAGTTCAAATTTAAAAGGAAGCATAATTTGCATACATTCATTCCATTAAGATTTTTATGAGGCATGATTGTTCTTTAAATCCTATATTTGTACATAACTGCTGTGTTTTTATTAACAAAGGTTCTGTGTAATACTGGGAAACAGGCAGTAAAAACATGACTCGTATAACATATGAATTACAATTACATTTTTGCTTAATTACCAAAATCTTATAACAATGCTAAGTTTCTCCCTTCGTGGTAATCTGTGGAATGATTGACAAGAAAAGTTATTCCCTCAAAAATACTACTGAATTTCTTAAAAACTGAATTGCAAGGGCAATTCACAGTCTTTCAGTGCTTCATATCCCGAAGTTCTGTCCTAGAGGACAAAAAGAAGAACACCTAGGATGGAATATATCATTTATTACAATTAGAGTCACATGAGTTGGTGACAATGACACCTAGTCAGACCCAGGTAAGAAAAACACTTTCAAGGCTGGGCAGCACTCAAAATTATTCAGCAACAGGAAGGCCCTTTCTCCTTCCTATCATAGTATCTGAAAAGTACTGGGAGATGAAGGGAGAAAGAACAGTCTGATCTGAATAATTCTCAGAGATAGATCTGAACTCAGTGAGAAAACACGATTGATATGCTGTGTTTTCTGTAATAAAACCTGCAGATGCAAGAAAGCATAAAAAATGGATTCTACCATGCTGAAATTTGGTATCTGACAGCTTTGTGGGCCTTAACATGTTGAGCTGTGCTATCTAAGAGATAAAAAAAGAGTACATTCCACTCAGCTGGCAGGCTAGGGTGGAATCTGATATGTCAGTGGTCTACATGGAAGAGAAATTGCCCTGGAACTTGACTCTTATCCCCAAAAAACATGTAACACCATTTTACTCAGCATAACCAATTTGCTTCAAAGCTGATGATGCCTAGTAAGTTATGGAGAAAATCCTGACCTTCAAGTTTAGAGTTCTTTATTCCTGTGTCTCTGGTTGCTCTGTATGTACTGTAAAAAAGTCACAGATGAAATTAATTACAGGTTAATCACAGATTAATTAGGACAGTATGTTCTCCCTTTACTAACAGCTGAAATAGAGTAACCCATCTCTTCATTATAGAATGATACAACCATCAACAGATGAGACTAAAACACTTCAACTACCTTACCCTCAAAATCTAATCAGCATGTCAGGATGAAATTCTCCAGTAATTTAGGCTGCAAATCATGGAGTTTTACTCGTGTTTTCAGATTTTTGAATGTTGATACCGACTTTGTGTAGATGACATCGTGCTTCGTTAGAAATAGTTTCTGATCTATAAAGAATTCAGAAGGCTCATTTGATAAGAAGGTATTTTGTTACTTATCCGTTTCATCTAGATTGATCTTCATGTCAGTGAAGTCATAACTGAACAAAAAGTGTACCTGACCCCCACAACCTGCAAATTTGTTTAAACTGAAATTCAGTTCTTTCCACTATAAGGATATTTTAACTATGAAATGCTCAGTAGATAGAGCTGCTGGATAATCACAAGGAAAAAAAACAACACATACTTGTCTGCTTGCTAATTCATAGATTAGGAACTATATATGAAATTATTCAAGTTTGGATGTGAAAAAAAATTACTAAGTATAATTGGTATTGCAGATTCTAATTAAAGCATTCAAATATATTTTACACAACTTCTGGATACTCAGTTTTCCAGCAGCAATTTGCTGGATAGTTACTGCAATACAGAAACAACATTAGACAACTCTGTGCCACAAAGTATTCTGAAAACTCCACTCTGGAAGACACTGGAAGGAAAAGACAAAAAAATATACATACTAATCCATTCACGTTTCTTGAAATTTCAGTAAGCATTACATTCTTAGGACAAGACAGCATATCACTTCCTTTTCACAATAGACAAGTTTTTTGGGTTGGTTTTTTTTTTGTTTTGTTTTGTTTTTTCAAGAAAAAAATTTTCTACTCCAGTCCAAGACCCTCTTTTTTCATACTGTTTATAGACCAGACACTCGTTAACCTCTCAGATCTCTAGAGAGTTGAGGTTTAAGGGAACTCAGGAGGAAAAGACAAATTTGGAAACCCATTTATTCAACTCACTGGAATTGAGACATTATGGTTTTCATTCTTCCCCCACTCCCCAAAATACCAAATTTCCATCATCAGAGCTTTCTGAATAAACGAACATTTTGTTACTGAACTCAGGAAGAAAGAAACCACATGCCTGTTAGGGACAGAGAGAGGAGGAGTGGAATATGTGCTTGGGAGCGTGTTTATTTGACTGGATTGCAGACGGTCAACCAAAGAACATGCAGATCATATATTTTTAAGCATTTCATGATGTCATATTATTAATTCCAGCCAAAACCACCAAGACCAAAATTATCTGAAATTGGTGCTTCTGTGTCCTGACCCCAAAGCCAACAATGGTTGCATAAAAAAAAATTATCTATGTTCCTCTCAAGTTTAATATTTTGTTTTAATCGATTAGAAGGCAGTGCCCTTTAGAGCATCTACAGAAGACAGGTCTCCTTAGCTAACAAACTAAAATATGGTCCCGGGTAAATTTTACTTTCAGGAAATCAAAATGTTGAAATCCTTGAGAGAGGGAGGCTGTAAGCAGAGGGCTCTTCTAAGGGAAGGAGTTTTTATTGAACCTGTCACTTGTCATTAAACACTCCATATTTTACCATAGCTTGATATTTTCATTAGAGCATACAGACCTTTTTCATCCGTGAATGAAAGCATTCCCTTCAGCCTTGTGTTGAATATGAGGAAAGACTCTTTAAAATCGAGCCCACCCAAACGGGACAGTTAGATTCACAAAAGCAAAGAATGAACCAGGGAAAGTCAAGTAATATTAACACTGTGGTAACTTACACACTTTAATGTTAAGTATCACACGCAACTTCAGTCTCAAG
Source organism: Phasianus colchicus (assembly GCF_987193195.1). NCBI lineage: Eukaryota > Metazoa > Chordata > Aves > Galliformes > Phasianidae > Phasianus > Phasianus colchicus. Next base: position 61,454,685 of record NC_143436.1, on the reverse strand, counting down.
TTCTCACATGCATTTGTTAGTATCTATATTTATCTCAGAAATACTTGCATATGATTATAGGGAAAGCAGCAGAACTACTGAAGACACGACAAAATAACACTAGAGAAAATGAGAAAAACATCAAATAATTTGGCTTCCTCAAAAGAAACAACTGTATTTATCTCTAGTCCCTAGATGTAAGCTGTTTATTGTGATATTTAAATTAAAAAAAAGAAAGAAAGAGGAAATAATGTACAATTATGCTAAGTATGCTATTCTTAGCTCTATATCTATGATATCTCTACCACTAAAACACTCTAAGTAAAGAATTGGATAGTACACTGTAAGGACAACTGTAGATTCTCAAACAAGTCTGATACAAACCAGCACCATTCTTTTAACTTGTCAATTTCTGAGTGAAAGTTGTCTCATGCTGCCTCCAAAGCTATAAAATCTCTTTGAAATATCAGAAACTTAACTAATTTTAATAGGAATTAAAGTTATCAATAACTGGAATATCACTGTCCATCCATTGCTATGCATAGCTGTACAAACATATTACATAACTTATTGTTTCTAAAAAAAAAAGAGTAATTTTAGTATGCTAACAGGAGCTGAGAGAAAACAAATGTCAGGCTTTTTTCAGTGCATTCCATTTGTGTAACAGAAAGAAAAACAAAAAGTGAAAGAATAATGTCAAGGAAAAAAGCCAGTAGGGTAAGCCATGCTTTAAAATAAATAAAATAAAGATGAACACGTGTGATAGTATTGATAGATTTGATAAGTACAACAGGCAAATAGTTGAATGACAGATGTCAAGTACTACTTACCTTTCCAAACTTAAAATACAGATTTATACAAATTGCAGATTAAAAATCTAACCATATGCTAGATTATTTTTAGGAATTTTAAAAGACAGTTCACTAATACAAGGAGAATTGTGCTATTTGAACTTAAGCTGCCACATAACAAGAGCCTTGTGCATTGCCATAGCATTACAGCCACAAAACCCATTAGCAGATGTAGAAAACCCACATCCCCGTCTTTCAAAAAAGTGTGTAGTTATGAAATCATTTTCATACACTTGGAACTTAACTATTTCAGTGCAATGCACATGCAGGACTTGAACTAAGGGGAAAACCACAAAATGGTGCATCTGAGAGCATTCCACATGGACACATGTTTCTGCGGTTCTTTCAAAAGTTCTTAAAGAGTTGAAACCATCCCACTGGAATTCCGCAGAACAGAGTAAAGAAGTATCTGTTTAAATTAAGGAGGGGATTTGTCTTTGCTTGTGAGCTATTAGGATTTATTCTATGTCTTTATTGTAGTTTTAGTAGCAAACACAGCTGGTACCAAGAACCAGGATTTAACCTAGGATAACAAAGAAAATAGCTTTGAGAAAGCATGCTCTCCAAAGATTTTAAAAAGAATTTTAACAGATCTCAAGGGTAGATTTTGATTCCCATGTTTATTTTCACTCACCAAAAGGAAAGCTGCTTTTGTAAATGTAAGAAATCACAGGAAAAATATTTATTATCTACTCTCGGAATCATGCAGCCTTCATTCTACTTCATGGCAACAGTTTAATGTTTCTATGACAGCACTTGAAAACTGAACTGCTTGATAAACCATCTACAGCTGTTATCAACCTAGAGCAGACTGAAAAGTATTTCAGTTGGTTTCATACCGGTGACTTTGTATGCCTAGACAGATTTGAGATAACCAGAATTCAGTGTGGCAGCAGCATGTTATGATTTCTACAATAATGCAAACTGTCTTGTAAGCATACTGAGAGTTCATGTGGTAGAGTAGGTTCTTGTCAAATAAGGCCGAGTAAACACAGAAAACAAGACTCTTCAGTTGCCCCACAAAAATTTCAATTTACTGTAACAATACTTACTTGCTTATTTTTCATTTGCTGAAGAAAAGGAACAATATAAGGTAAAATCAGCTAGGAAAACATACAGAACAGCAAAATAATAAAGCTGAATGTTGAAATGATCAAATTATTTCAATGATGCACTTCATAACTGAACTGACAGTAAAAACCCTTTTTTCTGAAGCCATGAAGAAAGCAGAAAGGCTGCTTTCTTTGAAGAGCTGTAAGATGGATGTCTCCTTTTAAATAATCAGTAACAAATTTTGTGTGTAATGGCTATGAAAATAGATCAGTAGGTACAGCAGGAGGTGATGTAGCTTACTGGCTCATTGGCAATATTGCTTTTTCTCATGTTACCTGAAGCTGCTGGGAGCTGTCATTAAGATTATCCTCTCGTCTCCTGGCCTCCTCCAGCATTTGTGCACTCTTCTTCTTCTCCACTTGCTCTTTGTGCTTCAGATTTGCTACTTTCTTATTTTGATCTTTAACTTGCCTGTAAGAGAGAAGAGCATTCACAATGCAGTCCAGCTTCTGGTCGGGCCTAGTGCTTGTGAGCTGGACTGGCGAGGAGTGGCGCCCTCAAATACAGTCACTTTGCACATGGCAAAACTGATTTATCCTCTAGTGTTACCATCAAATCTTAAGTCAGTCTAATGAACACATCATTTTACTCATTACTATTAGCTTAAACGTGAAAATTTCTGAAACAAAAACTTTAAAATAACTGTTTAGTATAAGCTATTAATCAAGAGCCACATATGTCCTCGTGACTGAGGTATGTATTACAAAGAAACCTTTTTTCTGTTCATGCAGATACAGACATATAAAAAATGCACACACTTTAATAGTCCATTTTGCTTTGAGTATCACTATATCTAACATAAGCATAACAGGAGAATCAAAAGGAAAACTACAGCAGCATTACTTGAACACAGAAGACTATCTGCAATATCTAGGCAATCTCTTTCCAGAATTATTTCTTTTCAAAATCAAGTTCTACTTGTTTACTAGATATTTTGAGGAATTTCCTATCCTTTCTTTTCACAGAAAGGAGCAAGAAAGAACAAACTATTTCAGAAAGCATGCATAATTTCCTTTTCACTTGCATCTATGAATTATTTTTGATGATCCTGGCAACTAGCATTGCTTGCAGACAGGGTTTGGCCTTTCTGGGCATTAAGACACATGGAGTATTGAATCTAATTACAGACCCTTTAATCTCAGCCTCCTGACCACAGAGAACTTAAGTCTAAACTTTTAGTCCAATCAAAACAAAACAGGCTAGCTTTGCTTCCTCAGCCCTTTTCTCCATAATTATATCTGGAGTTTGGATTTTGGAATAAAAGATGAATTCTTTGGTTGCAAGATTTCCCCAAAACATCATGCAAGTAGTAGAGACAGCTCTTTAATTTACTGTTTAGAAAGCAGAATGATATACTAGCTTCCTATCTGGTATGTTATCCACACAGAGAAGGAAGAATGTTTCTTCTGTATTTCAGAAATACTTTTAGAATAGATCACAAACAACTCAGCTTTAATATTTTCTTCAGAATTAGCAACAACAGTGTCATCAAGAAAATACCTCTTTGCAATATATATGTTCAAATTACGTGGCATAGGCCTAGTTGGTGCTTTAAGCTCTTCCAAAACTTTACGTTCAACACTGAGCTACACTTTTTTGCAATGTAAGCCAGCTGGAGCTGGAAAAGTTGCAAAGATAGCAAATTTTCCTTGGTGCTAAACAAACTTCTATTAGTGAGAAAAAGTGCTGACATCCTCCAGAGACTGAGAATAAAAGAAAAGTCCTTTTCTGATGACGTTAAAAAGTTATTGGCATATTTAAATACCTTTTCCAACAGTTACAGCTGATTTGAGTCAGAATGCTTTTTAAACACAACTAGTGTAATTGTTAAGTTGCTCTAACCCAGTGCTGCTCACTGGTAATGGGCACACTGCCCAGTTTGAAAGCAGACTTGCTCAGTGATTAAACAACATCTTGGAAATATTATGTTGGCACAACTCAGTTTGTACAATACATGGTTCTAGCTGTCCTATAAAATAAACAGAGAAAGTACAGCTAAGTTAACACATAAAATGAAAATATGCAAGTCCAACACATTCAGCTCTCCACGTGAGGATTCTTATTCAACTTCTAGATTAGAAGTAGGGGAATTAATTGTTTTTTTATAAACTGGCAAGCTTAGATTCACCTGCTGGGAAAGTGGTATTATTTACTGCTATCTGCTGTTCAGATAAGAGACAACAATATTAATAATAATGAATATTAAGCCTGATCAAAGTATGTATAAGGAAAATCATTTGCTGCACAGTCCAAGATGTCTTATAAAAATAAAAAAATAAAAAAATAACCTCTTCAAAGACAGGAGTATTTATAAGGATCTGTGCTATGATGCATACTTTCTCATGTTTGGTACAAAATTAATGCCTTCCAAACAATTAAGTAGATACTCTGAGACAAATTCAGGGTTTCCCAAAGCAGTTTAAAAGATGTAGTCTTAAAATTACCTAGTATTACTCAGTCATATGTTTGTAATTGTCATACTGTTTAGAAACTCAAACTCCTATGCAGGATAAAACTGCTACGCTGTACCTTTGTCGAAAAGCAACAAAAGGTTGGACGACAAACCTTTCAGATAATACAGGTATCTACAGCATTACCTCACTGTTGGGTAATTCTGTCATGGGTAGACCAAATTTTTGGATAATGACATTTCTGGAGGTTTAGTTCCTAAAAATAGTTAGCACTCAAGTAAAAAGTCTTTTCCATTGCTAAAAATCTTTCTCCATTTTGCAGTGTCATTTCAAGTACCTGCAAATTTGAATCTATCAAAAAAAAAAAAAAAAAAAAAAGTATAATCAAAATCAGACTTCTAATTAAAAAAAAAAAAAGAAAAAAGAAGCAACAACTATAAAAAAAAAAAGAGCTTTTCAATTACAGATGGGTCTAGATTTTCAGAAACAATCATTTTACACCTTTTGATTCTAGATGCAGAATTTAAGCCAAAGACCCCCCCGTCAAAATTTCTGAAATTGGAATCTGAAGACAGTTGTTCACTTCCATGACTTGAGCCTTTTTCTTCAATGAAGAACAACGCTGCATCTCTTACACAAATAAACAAACAAAAATCCAATGGCTTTTCTCTACAAATATCTGGAATTTTTGTATGAAATTTTGCAATGAGGGAATGCTATTATTCTGAACACCATAAAGAGGGAATTTACCAAAATAAGCAATAAAAACTTTCAAATGAGTAGATTTCAGATTTCCAAAGTCTTTTTCTGAGAGAGGAAGAGAACAATAGAAAACCTATGTACTATCAGGTATTCCTGAAAAGTGGTAAGAAGACTGATCCAATTCAGTTTACTACCTGCAAGTCCTTTGGAAGATTTTTCATTCCTAATAATATTAATTGTATTAAGGTTTAAATTAAATTAAATTATTCCATACTACCCTAAATAATTTTGCATTTTAATACTAATTATCTTTTACAGTTATATACATCAGCATAAATAGCTGTTAATTCTTTCCTTATATGGATTTTTATGCTACATGTTAACAGATTGTTATTTATTACCCTAATCTGATTATTTTTTCTGAGCTAATTTTAGATGTTCTGCTTGTAAAATACGTGATAAGAAGTTAAGCAAAAATATGCAGAAGTTAATTTGAATTTTCTACTATTGTTTTAATGTTTTCTTTCAAAGTTATGCACCTAAAACACAACAGTTTTCCTAATGATCCAAGGATAAGTGCACATTTACAATGTATTCAAATCACTACAAAAACTTATCTTCAAGAAAAAAAATGGATACGATTATATTTCAAATGATGAGTATGTGCACTAGGAAAAAACACATTCATTTTGTTCACAGCTAAAGAAACCACCTATTTATCTGACTTAGGTTCTTGGAAACTATTTTTACATTAAAAAGAAGGCACACTGTCAGTCAGCCATGTCAGAAAGATTGTGTTCAGCAACAGCCTTCATTAACGTAGCATTACCACCACCCACAGGACAGTGCACTGTTGCTGCAGCTGCTAATCCTGATGGACAGAGGAACTTCACTGGCTTTAAAGCACACTGCTTCTCAACATAACTAAACTGATGCAATACATATACAGTGAAAATTATTGCAAAAATGGCAAAAAAAAAAAAAAAAAGTATGCAATAATGCGCTATATTACTTAGTTTAATATTGCCAATGCTTATTATATTATGAAATACTGAATTCTACAATGTACAACATCATTGAATAGGACCTCAAAACACTCTGAAGTCCTAAGAGAGACTGAGGAGTACATTTATTCACACGCCAAATTAAATGGAGCAGCCATGAAATGGCCATAAATGGAGAAGCGTAATGCTGACAGCAACTGAAGTGCAAGAACAAAACACACTATAACTGGAAAAAAAATCCAGATAGCAATCCTAGGAGGCAGAAAACAATAAACTACATTGTCCAGATCTTTATTAGCAGTATTTGATTAGTGATTAGATTTAAAAAAAAACATTATTTTTTTTTTACTTCAAAGAAGTCACCATCAACTCAAAGGGATGTTAATGATCTGAGCTGGAATGATTCAAAACTCAAAGGGAAGTGTCCAACTTGCTATATTGCCAGCACCATTTCCTTCATCACTTCTTTGTTTTAAAGGTCATACAGCCATAACCTTCACCTTAACTTAAGAATCAAAAGATCATAAGCACAATGACATGAGGTGAGGAATTATTTTTATTTATTTATTTAATTAGAGAGTTTTGGTGCGCAAAGAAAAACATTTTCCTTTTGGGAAGTTAAGTAGAAGGAAGTCAGTGAGGAACTCTTCTTAAGAATGCTACTTCACATTGAAAATAAGAAAAAAAAATCCTTTTAAAAAGGTTTCACTTTAGCGTTTAGTTGCTTAAAACTTACTTTACCTTACTTGTAGTTGATTACCCAGCCATAGAGAATAATGGCAGTATTTGGAGAGCCTAATTCCTTAACCTCAAGAAAAAAAGAAGATAATGAAAGTAAGTAAAATAAGTGATGTAGGAAACAGGACTGACCACATGACATAGTCCCATCACCACAACTGTGGGCCTGACTGACGGTCAAAGCAAAACTGCCAAATATTGAACAGAGCTCCCTATCTTACTCATTGAAAAATTAGGATTGAGAAATTAACATATTGCTGAAGCTCACTATGCAATTTAGTATGGCCAGATTACTTTTTTTAGAGCATAAGCATTATTGGAGGCTGTTCCTTTGCTTTGTTGGGTTCCACTAAGCAATTCCAGCTGCTTAAGTAGTTATATTACTGTTAAAAAAAATGGTGCATTAAGGTACTAAATAAAAAAAAAAAAAACCAATAATTTAATTATGCTTTTCAAATAACTCGGTGTAGTACCATCACCTCTGTTCCACTTTGTGTATGAGATAAAAAATGGATCAACACACATTCAACGAGCTTCTACTGCATGCACAGCTGACCAATTCCAGCATTCAACTACCTCTCCTGCTTGTGAGTCTCCTCCAACAACCTCTCATCATTTTGCTACACTGCTCTTCTTCTTTTTTATATGTTCTGTGACATGCATATGACAAGGAAACACATGGCAATGAAAATATTAACAGATTCTGAGAATTTAACTGGTCTGTTGCCTGTGAGACAAGAAGTCCTACAGTGGCTTTAAGAGATGGGAAGGGTGAACTACATTTCCTGATCCTAGGAAACCTTGGTTTATAAAACAAAGTGTGCGTTCAGTGAGTGCTGGAGGGAGGGATGAAGACGTAGAAGGCTATGGGAAACTAGCTTGCTCCAGATTTTCAGAACAGGGTCCTAATAGCACCTGAATCAACAAGTGTGAAAGTCAAAGACTACATGCAGATCTCAACTCTAGACTGGTTTTCTTTCCTCAGTGTTAAGAATGAGCTGCATGGTATCAATCCATGTTTCCTAGTGCATCTCTGACTTCTGCTAAAAAAAGCCTTCTTCTTTCAGATATAGCTGATGGGAAAATATAGGAAAACAAAGCATATAAATCAGGCAGGAACTAAATACTTCAAATCAGAAAATAGTCTAAAAACCTCCTATTATTTAAGAATACCTCTAACAGAAACCCATGACTTGACATGTAAGCATCACATAGAGCTTACACACAGCACATTTTAAATAGCGAAGTGGCACAGGTCATTAATACAGTCAGAGAATTTAGAGAAAGATACATAATAAACACATGTACAGAAAGAGAAATCTTACTAAGGATTAGAAGCACAAGCATCTAAATGCATACTCTAAGTGCTATCAAGCTAACATTTTTCAGGGAAAGAAGATTTTTGTCTTCAGTCTCTTGATTGACAAAACCTTAATAAAGTCAGCTGTTCTCCAGTAAAGAGAACAGTAGTAGCCAATTACACACAAACTGTTGGAGTGTTGTTTTAGTATTCTCAAAGTAACTGGAAGAAAAGAACAAGATCTTTAATGAACTGGCTACAATTGAGGGATTAACAACAGAGAGTAAAAGGAGTCTTCATTTTAGTTCAAGAAGTCCACAGTAAATTAAGCAAAGCAAAGATTCACTTTGCCAGACACAACCTCCTAAAAAAAAAAAAAGGAAAAAAAAAAAAGAGCAAAGCAAAAAACCTTCAGTTACACACCTACAGCACCACATTTTCATTAATATCTAATTCCATTTCTGTAGATATAATCCACTACAGTTACTCACCCTGCTACTTCATTTAAAAAATATAGTGCAGCTTCTCAACTATTTAAACTCTCAGTATCTACTCAGTAGGAAGTAAGTGTGATAAAGCTAATGAATACATACCATAGATACCATTTCAAAGATTAAATATCAAATTAATTACATGTCAAGTTCTATAGTTACCTTAAACCTTGCAACCTCCAATTTTTATTAAAGTTGAGAGCATTAAAAACACAAATTCAAGGTGAATCCTAAAATAATGCTGTACAATGATGATATGGCTGCTCCTTTCATAGGAAAAATCATAATGCTTTGAGGACCTCAATAACAGTATTCAGTAGTTCAACAAATAAGTTTGTTTTATTGTATTTTTTTTTTCTTCTGCTTTTGTTAATTGAGTAAACAGATGCAAAGCCAAAAATGACATTAGCAGTAAGGCTGATGAGGCCTCAGCATGGATTCCTTCTCCCAGCTACATGCTGAGTTAGTTGAATTTGGCCCTGGCAATGCGGGAAGAGCTCCCAGAGGGGCTGTTCTTTTACCTTCAATTCCAGTGCTTGAGCCAACCACCCTATGAACAGATCACACACAGCCAGTCACTCTCTGCTCAAGAGACCTGCATGATTTGGCTGAAAAAAGTATTTTCTAAACAGCAATAAAATCTTCCTTATGAATGGCATTTTATTGAGGTTTCAGAGGGTATTTTTGTGATCTAAGATCACACACGTCTCTTTTAACTGCAGTCCCACCAGCCAGAAAAGAAAACAAATAAAAATATAGCAGTTGTTTTCTTTCATAAGAGTATGCAATCTTTTCATTCCTTCTAGAATAATACTTGATAGATACAATAATTAAAAATAAAATGGAATGTGAAATCAGCCATTGAAACAAAAGCAAACACAAAAGTTAAATATAAAGCAGGGGAAATAACATTTTAAAAGCAAATCGTTTAAAAACTATGCTAGAGTAACTTATGCTTATTTTACAGCAAATATTGGACCAGTTTTCAATAAAGACAAGTCCTCTTCTAAAGTTTTTCACAAGTTTGGGATAAGGATTGCAAATTATCCTGTCCTTTTGAAAGAATTAATATTAAATAATCAATGTATTTCAAGGTGACATTACTGAAAATGCAGTTTTCAATGAAAGGTATTAAAACAAACAGTTACTAAAGTAGAAAACACTATGTATGTATGTAGGTTACTCTGAAAGCAATGCCTCCTATTTATTTCCATGGAAATTACAACAGATGCAAAGAACACAACAATGTTTGATAAAGCAAATTCGCAGCTACAAAAAACTACTTTTTCAACACATTCACCGCCATTAGCCAATTATTTGCACAAATGAGCTGATTGTCAGAGAGGTTCTTCATTTTGGAGTGTGAGAGCAATGCATGGCCATCCAGAATGTGGCTTGCCTATCGAGTGGCTGTTGCCGCTCCTGAAATGCACCACCCACTGCCTCAGTGTGCTCACTTCCACTGTTAGGTGTCCAAATGTTCAGCAAGTAACAACAAATGTCAATAGGTGGGTTTTTTCTGCATGGAAGAAGCCAGTGACACACCTTTGCCTCATACTCACTTGCATGTCAGACACTACTTTGTCAGATTGCCCTTCTGCTGCCATCCGTCGCGAGTCAACAAAATGAAATCAAATATTGGTGGGGAGGTTCAGCCTTTACTGCCGTATCATCAACATCCGCCTCTGACATCAAGGGCCAACATAATACAATAGGAGGCATTACTTTTGGAGCAGCCCTCATACCAACTCAGTGGAAGAGGATTTCTTATATCAAAAAACCCCATGTACGAAAACATTCAGAACTTTGTCTTGTCAGAAAAGAGAAAAAAGGCACAGTGGCTCCAAGGAAATGATGTAAAAACAGAAATGCTAAAAGGATCTTTCTGAAAAACTATAAAACGATCTGTTTCAGGACTAAAAGCCTTATGATTCCTACATTGCTTAGGTGCCCATATCAAAACCACACATTATTTATTTTGTCTACTTAGGGACAAAATTGTTTTCAAGAAGACTCTTCCAAGCAGATTCCCTGCATAGGTTTAAATGCATAGGTGTTTATCCTTCTAGCCATAAAAAAGCAGTTCCAAGTCTGAGCCTTCTGATAAGATGTTCAGTCCCACGTGGGACACTCCACTTCTGAGGATCTTTTATTTAGACAACTATACTACTCCAGTGAACTATTTTTTATTTGTTACCTTGAGACAAAATTCAGATTTGAATTGATTGGATTTGACCACTTTACCAACACAAATGAGTTGATGCAGCCTATCACTGTGATACAAGTAGGTACAAATCTTTTCTGTCTCCTTCAATGAATTAACCTCCTATGTAATTGGAGAATGCTCAAAATCTTTAGGATAGATAAAGAAACAACAGCCTTTAGTGTCAAGCAGAATATTCCTAATACAAATCTCATATGTTTTCTATAGATTAACTGTCTCTGTACATGAAGATATACATTACAGGTTAAGAATTTTGACCAGTGTTGAGAATCTCATTAAAAATGATAGAGGCTATAGTGAAAATAGGATACAGAAGGACAAGACTTCTAGTTCCTTTCTCTATCAAAATAAACCCAGGAATTTCTCTAACTGTAATTCAAAAAGCATCCTCCACTATTCCAAGATGTGGAAGAAAAATTATTCCTTTCTCCCTAGAATACTTAAGAAATCAACTTTTTTAAAAAAAGATAAAAATGTATCTGGGGAAGATTATGCCTGCAACTGAAAAGTATTAGCAATTCATATGTGCTTCTGAAACTGTTTCACACCCACCAAAGAAGATAAAACAAATGCACTGATCTGCCATGAACATACCCATGAAATGCTCTCCTACAGTAAAAACAAGGAGTCTTTAAAATAAAATCACTTCGATCTTTTAAATGCTTTTTTCACAAGGAAGATAATTAACTATCAGAGAGAAATCTACTTGCAAAATATCCAACTTACTTGGGAATAAAGCCTTAAGCAGTAAAAAATAATGCACAAGATGCACCAGTAAGACCAGTAAGTTACATAAAATTCTGTAGTTTTAGTGTTGATACCCTTACAACTTCCCAGAGCAAGGGCACAAGAATGTCAAGAAACCTTCACTGGTGGTATTAAGTTTTAATGTCAGAGGCACTAAGGAAATATTTAGTTCTGATAAGTGTGCATGAAGAGACTGAGGAATAGTAGTAGTATGGTTTTGCCACGGATTTGAATTGAAACTAATTTTTAGTGAAGCCTATGTTTTGCCTTAACATGTATTTATTCTGTAGTAATGATGAAAAAGAAAAAAAAGATCTGTGCAAAGTGGAAGGGAGCAAATAGCAAGTGATGCTGAAGGAAAAATACATCTTATTCTAACTAACAGAGTATCAATTCTTTAAAACACTGACATTGCAAATAATGAAGAAATATTTGCTTTTATATTTTTTACATATATATTTCTACAAGGAGTTAGTAGTAGAACTATTTCTTAGCTGATTACTCAATTCTTTATATGACACTGATATCACTTTCTGCCAGTAATATCTATGTGATGTTAAAGATTACACAATGAAAAGTGAAGTGACTGAGTAAATCTATCTCGTAGTTGGTTACAAGAAGCTATTAACAATATTGCTGCCATCTATTTGGCATGACTAGCTGAGAAATTCAGGCACATCTAGCATAATCAAGAATCCTACCAGCTGAAAATTCAGAGATTAAACCAGTACACCTTTGTCTTTATAAGCACTTCAGACAAAAGGAACTAAGGGAGCACACAATGCAGAACACATCAGAGAAAGGCAGGCCTAGAGAAAGAATAAAACAACACTGAACACAATATTGGTGAAGGAGAAAAGGTATGACAGGAGATGACTGCAAAATACTGTAGTCTTGGAGACAGCATCTCCATTGAAGCTGGCATGGTGAATGCATGATGGACGTCTTGCCATACACTTGTAAGGGTAAAGTTGTGCTACATTATCCCTCTCTCAGTTCCCAGCCTTTGGGACTTCATCAAATGTGGTGTGAGCAACTCAAGACATTAAAAATGCAATAGGAAGTTTGCTGACAATTTGAATTTTGCTGGCACTCACAATGGAAACAATCTGGTCAGAGCTGCTAGTGCCAGTGAGATTGATAAAGACCAAGTTGGACTGATGTGGAAGATAAGGAAGACAACATATGTTTTTTAGAGCTACCATCTGGTGAGCTACAGTAAATGAATGACACTGGGAAGTTGCAAGTTCACGTGCCACACTAGGAGGGAACTGAGCAACTACAAGGAAAAGTGGCCTGACATCAGTTTTACGTTGGATTGGAGCCTTCTGCAATCTTCTGTCAAAGCTGGCACCGAGCACGCTGGCTTGGCAACTGCCAATTACTGGCAGCTGTAGTTTCTAGGACTGAATTAGGCACTTCTGGTTTATCCCTACAGACTGTTTTACACCTCAGATGTATAATGTTCTCTCACTCTTGGTTTTTAGAGAAGAAGATAGGGTACTTGATCAACTTCGTTATGAAATGTTTGAAAGGATGACACAAGAAATGAATTGCTGAAAACCTACTGTCACCCCAAAACTACCATCAAACTCCATTCCAATTTTCACCAAAGCTGTTCAATACTGTAAAGGAATTGATAACATAATAAGATTGCATGTAAAAAGCCCTTTGCTTTGAACTGAGTGTGCTGAGTTACCTAAGAGATGGGGGCATTGTGCCCCTCAGAGCTATATTCATGACTGAAAGCAAGCAGTGATAGTAAGAAATGTTCTCAGTCAAAAAGTAAAGTATTGAGTCACATCTGAAACACAAACTGTTCCAATGTCTCTCATCTAAGGCAAGGAGGTCACCTTGCATTGTTGTCCAAAATGGAACTTGATCTTCACAAGCAACACAGGATTAAGAGGCAACATTTCAAGCTAGTCACAAGCTGAACATATGCAGAATAACTAGATGCTTTTCTGGCATCCGATTACCATCACTGATTTTTTTTCCCCTTGTATCTTGTTGGAATGTAGAGTATTTTGCAACTTACGTCTCTTGGCTCTTGTCCTTTTACTGAGCATCTCTGAGAAGAGTCTGGCTCTTTCTTCTTTGTACTTTCCCATTAAACAGCCAAAAAACTACAGCATGATCTCCCATGATGCTCCTTGTCAATCATGAACATACCCAGTTCTTTCTGCCTCTTCTTGTATGCCATGTGCTCCAGCAAGCACCTTGTCATCTTGCCTGCTGGAGTCATTCCACTATCACAGTTCCTTTCCTGTACTTGAAAATTCCTTCCAGACACAGTCTTCCTGATGCAGACTCACAAGTGCCAGGTAGAGGGAAAAAATCACTTCCCTCAACATGTTGATTGTGCTTGTGGTAATACACCCTGTATGCAATGTGATACTGTTGACTTGTTCAACTTGTCCTCAACCACATCTCAGTCCTTCCCTACAAGTCAGCCTTCCTGCCAGCTGGTCCTCAGCATGTACAACCCCAGTTACAGAGCTCTGCACTTGCCTTACTGAACTTTGTGAGGTTTCTGTCAGCTCTTTTCCACAGTCTGTCAAGGTCATCCTAAATAACAGCCCTAAACTCCATAACCACACCCATGAAATTTCTGAGGGCACATTTTATCTCATCATCCACATCATTAAAAAAACACAAACCATTAAACAGTGATGATTCCCTTCTAAGACAGTAATCTCATCATTGAAGGCAATCAAGTTGTCAGGCATAATCTACCTTTGTAAAGCCAACTGTCTGTTCCCTATCAGCTTCTCGTCCTTTAGATGCATGAACATGGCCTTCAGGAGGATCTGCTCCAAATAATTCCTTGGACTCTCTTTCTCATCCTTCTTAGAAATGGGCATGATGTTTGCCAGTCATCAGGAATGCTCCCTGACAGCCATGAGCTTCTGAAGGATAGAAAGAGTCCTTGCAATGACATCAGCTGGCTCCCTCAGCAACCCTGTATGTATCTGATCTGATTCCATCAACCTGCACATTTCTAATTTGCTTAAATAGTCTGTAACTTGCATTTTCATTTCTGTGGGTAATGCTTTACTCCTGCAGACTCTGCCACTAAGCTTGAGGAGTTAGGAAATCTGAAAGCAGTCATTATCAGTAAAGTTACCGGTACAAGAAGTTACTGAGCTCCTCACCCTCTTCTGTGACATTTAAGGTCTCCTCCCCAGCTGAATTCTCTGCATTTTTTTCCCCCTGAATTCAGGTTCTGCTAAATATTTTGGTAGAAAGTTAAGAAAACATTTGTACCACGGCTAATTAAAACCACAAATTCACTATCTATCCATACCCTATGTGGCTTTTAGAGTTCTGACAGAAATAAAAGTCTAGCCATTGGAGGGGTACACTTCTGCATAGAAGTTAGCCATTAAAGAAGAAAAATAACATTCAGATTTTATTCCTTTGATTAAATGTGATGTGACACATATAGGTTAGTCAAAATGTTTAATGTTGCATGAAGTTTGAATGATAATTTCTGATAATCTTCTGATGACAAGCTAGATAATTTATTAACTCTGTAATTAACGTAATGACATGTAATAAAATGCATTCTATATAATGTTTTGTTTTGAGTTTTCAAATAGCATGGTAAGATGCTTTGCTTTCAGTTATATTCAGAAAAGGAAAATTTTGAGAAATTCTCAGATCTTAGAGCACAGTTGACTCAGAATTTGTAGTGCACTGCCGACACACAAACAGCCCCCCATGTGCCTCTCCATTCTAATTCCCACAGGAAAGCTGTATGCTTTGCGAGTATGTGTACTGAAAATAGAGCAATAACATAAAAAGAAAAACAGCTCATCAGTTAAGTTATTTTCAGCAGGTAGCAGGAAAGAAATCAGATCATACAAGGCTGCAGGAAAGTGAGAATTCTGAGATGATGTACAGCTGTGAATATAACTGTGCTTTGTTAAGATGCAGTGAAACAAGGCAGGAAAAAACGACCTTTGACAGAAAAGCTATAGACTCCACTTCAAATGGATAGAGAAATCTCTATTTCTAAAGCAAATCCTAAAGACTTTGCCAGTGACCTATTTTAACAAAAAAAAACCAAAAAACAAAAAAACCAAACCCCACAGTATTTGTGTTCTACTTATCGCTATCTAGCCCTAACAACCAAAAAGCCTGACTTCTTCAATCTTCTGTTTCCCACTATCATTTTATAGACGTTTTACTTTTATTCCTCATTCACAAGGAATGGACAATTCCTACAAGAAAAGAGTGCTTTTTTAATATAAAGAATTCCATAAGCCCATTTTTTTATTTAAGTAAAATTAAAGGGAAAAGACATTAAGTAGAAAGCAATTATTAGAGCACGTTACTTTTTAGAGATGAGTGACATTTAAATGGAAACTCCTTTGAAAACAATGTATCTGGCTCTGCCGCCCAGAAATAACCACTGCTGACTCAAATATTCGACATTTTTATCACTTCCTGAGGTGGTAAATGATCAGCATGGCGGCAAAATGAAGACTAAAGAGTCCCCTGAAGGTATGAAATTGGAGAGCCAGCCACACTTGCCTGAAATTGGTCCAAACTGCCCAGGCACTTTCTCATTACTCAGAAACATCAGAAACCCAGCTTCTTAAGAGATACAGTACATGGCACAGTACATCGAGGGTTATTTCCATAACAATGAAAAATCCATAGTGCCATAGACAATCATTCAACTATACGCCTGTCACTTACCACACCACATTTATTTATTATTTATTACAATTAATATGGAACTTTAGAGGTTAGGAGGGCCCACTGGGTTCACCTGGACCAGCCCCTGCTCAAGCAGGTTGTCCCGGTCCTGGTGGGTTTTGAACATCTCCAAGGAGGAGACACCGCAAACTCCTTGGGCAACCCGTGCCCATGCTCCATCACTCACACTGTAAAACTATGTTTTCTGAGGTCCAAATGGAGTAAAAGCACAGGTTTATTACAGGAAAGATGGCTAACACTGTCCGTGTCTGATCCTGCACCTATCATCTACACAAGTATGCACTTAAATACCAAATAAAATAGAATGCCTTACCAGCAGGTTCAGCTCCATGCCCTGATTTCTGTTTTCAGAACCATCCTACTATTGCTACTAAATAGTATTCTGAACTTTCTAAAGTTGCTTAACTTTCCAAGAAATATAATCTATCACTTTCTTACAGAAGGACACCATGTTTTAAATATTTCCTTGGTCATTAGATGCGTAGCTGAAATATAGGACCCTGGAAAAAGGAGTGAGACCGTTCCCTCAGATTTAGTATTTTGTTTTTACTTCCATTTTATAAGGATTTTATAATTTTGTTTTCTGGCATTTTATTTTACGTGGACTTCTATCTGGATTCATGCCACCAGCCTTTACTCATTGAATCACCAAGCCACTTTGCTGTGTGGAAACAAGGTTTACAGTATTTTTATTACTTCCTATTGCATCAAATTTTCTTTGGTATAACAAAGAATCCAGAAAGCTTCTGGATATCTTTGATTACTTTTTCTGTTTTACAGTAATAACATCTCAACTTTTGTGACATGTATACATCAGAATTGCTTAAAAGAACTGTAGTCTTCATGACTTCATGGCAATTTTTCTAATTTTTTCACTGCTGAATCAAATGACACCAAAGTAGTGTTATTAGTTTTATTACTCTCTGGAACACAGCATTAAATAGCTCTTTATGTAAAACTTTCATCAAAAGAGATGGTTTAGGAAAAATCTTTATGGAAAAATGATTTAATCCCACTTTCCAAGTCTATTTTATTTATTCTGAACCATTACAATAGCCACTCTAGGCTTTCAGAATTTTAAACAGTTAGTATGCGTCACAACAGCAATAGTGATGTGGACTGCATTTTTATGTTCTGGTTCACTGAGTTTATCAACAGGAAAGAGATGATGAAAACTTATTAGTCAGATCAGAAAATTCAAAGGTTTTGCACTGCTTACCGTAAGCATAGCTGTTGTTAATGAGAGCAGATAACATTTGAAGTATTTTCCTGTTTCTACAAGACAGACATACCTAATGTGATTTTGCATATACTCTGTTCTTTTTCAGGAAGACGCATTTGCTTTGATGTCTGAAAAACCTAACTGCTGTTACACCATTAAGAGAAAAATAAAGTTGTAGCTTCCAAAGTAGAACACAACTTTATGGAATAGCTATTTATTCATTTAAAACAACAACAACAAAAAATCCCCCCAAAAACACCCTGAAACCAGAGCCCTCTCTTGTTTGTTATGAATTCCAGCATAGGTGCAGGTATTGATAAAAGCCATATGGTTTGAAGCTGAAATATCTCTGACTTTCATAACATTTAGGACTTCAATAGCCAAACAAAGCATATCAAACTTCATTCATGGTGGCAACCAGCAAACGCAGACTACCCAATGTAAACAACACTCAGGCAAAAAAAAAAAAAAAAAAAGACATAAGTATTTCAGATGAGAATGCTCACAGGGCAGAAAAGCTTCCAGGCAGTTCTGTTCCTAGGGAACTGCAAGAAGACGGTCATTCAAGGACAGCCCTCCTTTCATCAGCAGTTACAAGCATGCAAGAACAACACACTGAATACAGAAGGTATTGATGGACAGCATGATTAACTTCCAATCTTTTTCCAGTCTGTGGGAGGAAGGAAAACATGCAGCCAAGGCCACAGGCATAATGTCTGTGCCAAGCCAAGGTCAGAATACCAACACAATTTAAAGGCGTCAGCAGCATCACGCCATCGTGGTATTCCATTGACCACCACATTTTTCACAGTGTTGATCAGGAATAGAAAAGCCGGATGTTGGTCAATAACTCAGAACTTTAGTCATTAAAGCAGAAGCTTTCTGGGTAAAGGCACTGCCTGAAACAATTATAATCATTCTCTCAAGAGTCACGGATGCTTGCTACCAAACTGCAAGCAAAAACAAGAGTTCAAAATGGCTTCTGAGTGTTTTTAGGTAAATGAGGGCTATTAGATCATGCACTTTGACTTGTTAGATTACACAGAAGTCTATTCCTAGCTATTTCTCTACTGACATTCTGAATCTACCTTTAGCAACTGCTTTAAAAAGACAAAGAAAAAAAATAAGCCGTGGCTTAATGGTTCAAGATTCCAAAATATATTGTCTCTCGATAGCTTCTACAACATCAATACAAGGCTTCAGACACAGATAGAATGAAAAAATCCAGCAATTAAGAAACTAGAGTGACCAGTATTTTAAGGCAACCAGTTTTGCACTTGACAACATATACGAGAGAATAAGGTGAAGTTCAAGTATTTTCTTTCTTGACACGATAGACAAAGCCAAAGATATTTAAATTGTCTTGTTTTTTTCCTCCCATTCTCCACAGTGTACAACAACATTGATCTATGGTGAATTTGATACAAATTCTTCCTTTAAGTACAGATGTGTTTCTTCTAAACACATTTCCTTCCAACCCATCCTCCTACACAGAATTGACCAAATCTCTGATGCTTTATTTTGTGGATCATGCAACTGGATGTGCAATATTCTGTGAGATCTCAATTTTAGCTTACTAGACAACACCATGATAAACATCCTTATTAAAATAAATACTGACCTTGATGTGAGACTGAAGGAAGCAGCAAATCCAGGAAGGAGATGCGAAAGAAAAAGAGTTAGAGTTTGTGAAAACAGTGTCCAGAGATAAGGCAGTTCAAGAATACAGGACAAAACAAGCAGATCTAAATCAGGTAATGGCACACAGAACATACAATCCTTCACAAACACAAAGAGGTGCATGTTTTATAGACATCTAATTAAAAAAAAAGAGGAAAAAAAGATAAAAGGACACTTAGATTACACCATTTTACTTAGAGGCAACTTTCTGTAGAGAAAATAGTCTCTAGACATAGCAGTTCTTGGAAAAGGAGAATAAACCAACTATAGAAAAGTCTGTGTGTCCACCACATCACTAGCAAGTTTCTTATTCCAGAATTCTAGCTAACTTTTCAAAAACGTGCAAGGCTGACTATCTGACGTGAGCACTGTGGTGTTCCTTAATGCCATCTTCTTAAAGGGGCTTATTTTCTCTCAACGAGCACTGCTGATGACCTAAATGTGTCAAAAGGAACAGAAATTTAAAAAAAAAAAAAAAAAAAAAGCCTTCAAGTCCTGAAGACTCGTCAATGTTAAAAATTCATCTTTCCTAATTTTGACATTTAAGTCACCTTTCCAAAAGCAAAAAAAAAAAAACAACCAAAACCAAGAACAAAAACCAACCATAAAAACCCACATCTGCCTCTTATTCCTACAGTGCTCACTTTTAACTCTCCCACATATGGTGCAATCTAAAAACAATAATGACCAAATAGGCGTATCTTTGTCAGTTCTCTCCAACATTTTTCTATAGCAGGACGGACCAAAGCAAAATGCTGGAGTTCCCTGTACAGCATGAGGTCCCATAGGTTCATTATTGCTTCTTTTCATATATTTTCAATATCATTTGATAGCATCTGCTGTCAATTTCACTGATAACAGCAACGTAACGCAACAAAGAGCCATACAGATCTTCTCCATCCAATTTAAAATTTTATTCTTTTTCAGTCAACATAAGATAGGAAAAGCAAATGTCCTGTTGCCCAAAATTTCAATTTGGCTCCTACAACACATGTTGTACTACATCCATGGCAAGACTGCATTCTATAAAGGCCTAAAGGTAGGTTATTGTCTAGAGAAAATACTTCGATAATACAGTCTAACTGCTATATACTTTACTTCTCTTGTTACTAAGGAACCATGTAAATGAGATTTAAAGCCCTTACCTCTGGCATTAATTTTACAAACAGCAATGTAGGGTATTGAATTTGTACAAGCAGCAGTTTCAAAGCGAGGTAGAGCTGAAAAGCGTATTGTTAGTCTATAACAAATAAGCTGTTGTAAAGATGCATTTCTTTGGCTTTTAAATTCATATTCTTAAATCAGGTTCTCCCAGGGTCATTGTTGTAAAGGCTGTGCTACTGGGAGATTTCAGGAAAGATGAGACTTGCAAAATGCCAAACGCCACATACTTGATGTTTGATCTTGAAGTAAGCCATAATGTTCCAGAAGCCCCAGTTAATTCATATAGAACATGGTATAACATGTAACAATTCTGACTGAAATCCAAGATTATGCTCTCTAGGCTGAACTGCAGAATTATGGCTGCTCCAATAAATTCAACAAAAGGGAACAAAAATTTGAAAAAAATGGCTTGGCTTGGGACTAAAGAGGGAAGGAAAAAAGGTTTCATTGTCTCTTTTTATAGCTGTTATTGAATCCAGATTATGAAAGTTTAAGAACCCTCATTCTTAAATGATCCTTTTTATATTGTGATGATATTACCATATTGTTTCTTCAAAATAAATTCAGGATAGCTCTACAAAATTTGAATGAACCATACTGTTCCTTCAACTGGCATTAAAAGATAAAGTCCTGGAATAAAGTCTCTGAGAAAAAATGCATTTTTTGTACAACCACTACTCCCTTTTCTGTGCTCTTTTATAAATGCTCAAAACATGAAATTTGGGATTTTAGGATAATCGCAATATGTATCCAAACAGAAATGAGGAATGGACAGTTGCATTTGAAAGTATATTACAATTAGAAAAAAATCCGGACGTGCACTGGCACTCAAAATGAGGCAGACAGCTGCAGATGCCAGCAATTAGGAAAGCGAAGGGCGATGTGCTGCGCAGACCAGATGCAGCAGCCCCCATGTAGGGGCCAAATCAGTGAAATTGATCAGCATAGCAAGTGCCTGCCCCACGGAAGCAGCACAAGCAAGCAGAACGCGAGGCAGAGTAGGCCACGTTCATGACACAGCAAAAGAACACTTTCAGTTGGCACTATTCCTCTCCGAGCAGGAACACACACTCGCAGCATTCCTTACAAGATCCAGCAGCAGCTCTTCTGCCCAGCCCCATTAACTGTGTACTCTGATGCAACCACCGCACAGGGAGACAACACAGCACTAACATCTGATGGTAGTCACAGGGAAATCCATTTTCCTTTAAGATGCTACCTGATTAATTCTAAAGGTAAAGCCAATTTAAATCTGATTTCCGGGTGCTGGCCAAAAGGTGGTGAGGTGTGAATGCTTCAGTATTTTAACTAATATATACATTTGAAAAGCTGTTGATTATTCCAGCTGTAATTTTTCCTCATGCTCGTATATCGTAGAGAGCCAAATGAGCCTGCTACGTTAACCTCAGAAACCCTCAGAAACCCTTAGGAGGACATTTATGTAATGATTTCTAGTTAATCTTTCAATTCCACTTGCTTGGCAGTGAGCGATTACTATTTTGTATTTCCTTCAAAGTAGTCTGATAGCAAAGAATATACGCCTGATGTTCCTTGCATCAGTTTGGAAATAAAAAAGCCATTTATGTTTCACCACTTCTGAAAGCTTTCCTTTGTAAAGAAGAATGATGGCTGGTCTTATCATTTCTTTTCAGCAGATACTTAGATGAAAGGGGATGAGACAGGGAGAAGGTTGGTGTCTGGGTCTGAGAGCACAAATGTGATCTGATAGAACACTAACATTAGTTCACTGACATAGTGATGATGTCTGTTTTGTTCCTACTGTACTCCAAGACAACGTCAGGATCTAACACTTTTACTGCAAAAATTGTACAAAAAAGATTTTTTTTTTTTCCTCTTAACATACTAGCATTGTGGGTATGGGTACCCCTATGCTGCTTAAAGATCTTGACTGAAATAATGCAAGACAGTTTTGAAAGAGGTAGAGCCAAGTCAGGTAAGAAATTAAACCCTGATATGCAAATAGGGGTTATTATTTACATAAATCTTTTCTCTTCTGATTTTCTAATTATTTTACTTATATCACAGTTCTTACACTCCACTGATCTAGCAGTTGTGTCAGGAGATATTTGCTAAATAAAACCCATCATTGGTCCAATACAGGCAGAGTATAAATCATCAGATGACAACTCCTATATTCACTACAGCGTTGGGCAGGAGAGGGAATGATTGATAACCACCACAACATAATGAAAAAAGCAAACAGAACTTTAATGCTACAGGAAAGCTGTAAGAAGCCAGCTCACAATGGGTGCTTCTCACTATTTGTGAGTATTTATCCTAAGTCCAATTGTATGAGCTTTAACAAGACCAAGTTCTGAGTCCTGCACTTTGGTGACAACAACCCCAGGCAATGCTACAAGTTGGGGCTGTATGAGAAGAGTCTGGGGGTGTCAGTTGACAGCTGGCCAAACATGAGCCAACAGTGTGCCCAGGTGGACAAGAAGGCCAATGGCATCCTGGCTTGGATCAGAAATAGTGCAGCCAGTGGGAGCAGGGAGGTGATCTTTCCTCTGCGCTCAGCACCAGTGGGGCCGCACCATGAGTGCTGTGTTCAGTATTAACATTGGAAGAGCAGATAAACCAATGCTTTCAGTCCACTGCTGAATGTAACAGAGGATATGGTCTGTAATAAGTTCCACAGAGACAAATCACGCTGTTGGAAAGCGTCACTCCTGCCTCCTTGACCTTGGCACTAACACTGGGTCAAGTACTTAGGCTTAGGAGGTTCAGTGATGGGGTACTTCAGCAATCTCATTCAGCCACAGCCAGCACCAGCCTTGACTTCCTCACATGCCAAAGGCCAGACTATTTAGGGTTCTGTGATCGTGTTTAATACAACAGCTGTTTCTGCCATAACACAAAGTTTCAGTTTGTCCTAAAACTGAATGGGAAATAAAGGACAACTAAAGAAAGAACAAACGGAGAATAGAATATCCGTTACACAAAAAATGTGAGGATGAATTGAGGAGACCCCATAAAATCATTCTGATGGTCTTTCTATCTGACTCTCTCTACAGATGGATTTGCAGTTACTGGCAGTGCGTCGCTTGCCTTTTCTTAGAAGCAGGTTTCAAAAGTGTCTAGGGAGTTTCAGCATTGATCTTCAGGCACCTTAACAAAGGTTGACTTTCAGAAAGCAGACAATTGCCTCCTGAAAAACAGAATACTTTCAAATGTCTGAAGTTAGGTATCTATGAGTAAAAGTGCCTATGACTTATATTCTTATATATTTAGAGCATTAGGATGACATAAAAGGAATTATCTTTTTCCCCAGTGAAACTCCACATGGGACTTCAGATCTAATGTTCATTTTGTATGAAGACAAAACAAGACTAAAAGGAAAGAAATGACTTCTTCATTTCCAAACATGGAAATGATATAAATCCTTACATTCACTAGATTTGCGTGCTATCTGATGGACTGGAACTATTTCTGGGCCTAACCACTTATTTCCATTATAAGACTTTGTTCTCAGTTGCTCACCAAATATTAACAGATACTGCTGAAATTTCCCATGACAGGTGTAAACCTCATCCTGTTTTTTGCAGGGACAATTTCAGCTATGTACTTCACACATGAAAAGCAGCATTCTTGGGGAAAAATAATGTGTTTATGTCATTAAAAACTGTATCACTTTACTATGATGCATAAGCACACTAAAGAGGTGAAGTAAAATTACATGGCAATCCTCAATTTGAAACATCCTGAATTTTAAGTGATTAAACTTGGAATCTTAAAATCCACTTAATCCAGTGGGGTTTTTTTGTTGGCTTTTTTTTTTTTTTTTTTTTTTTTTTTTGAGAAGAAACAGCTAAAAATCTTTGTGCTTTGAAGAAGATGGATTAAGAGTGTCAAAACTGAGGGAAAAAAATCAAGCTGCATATGCATGAATCTAAAAATATAGTTATGAACAACAGCAAATTCTGTCTTAAATTCATAGCATGCAAGCACAATATAAGAATACTCAATTTGCCTTTACAATTTAAGGTACCAAATGGATTAGAATATTTTAAAGTGATATTTACTTATTTCAGTTTTCCTTAGCCTGAATCAGAGTTCACACTATTTTTGAAGGACTTTATTGAGTTTTCCCATATTATAATATAGAATTATAGTCATACAATCACTCAAGTTTTATGTTAACTGTGATTATTTTGACTTCCTAAATACCTTTTTGTTCTTTAATTTGACAACGTCTTTTTCACTTTAAATTACTTACTTGCCCTGATGTGGTTCTTACTTATTAATTTTCTTTTAAAATTCTTTAAAATTGCATCCAGCTTGAAAAGCAAGGAGAATTACTGCAAGATATGAGCATTGGTTTGAAATATGCACTCCAGCTTCAAATTGTTGATGTGAAGTAAGCTTAGGGCACAACTTGCTAGTATAGTTTCCTTGATACAAGTCTAGAAAACCACAAAGTTGATGCAACATGCAGCTAATTTCTTCCCCCTGTACCTTCCACAGACTCCTACACAAACACTTTGCTGTCTTAGAGATAAAGATACTTCCTTCCACTGTTTATCATATCACTGGATTTACTCTAAATCTGGATCGCTCTAAATTTTTAAACATTTTATTCTCAGCTGAGCAAAAATAAACAAGATGAGGAGTATCCTTTGGCAGCTACACGTCAAAAGTTTGAAGATTTCCCTTTGAATTGGGCATCTTTTAATTCTTTCTAGAAAAACTTACAAAAATCTGCCCCTTAAAAGTCATCATCTCCAGCTGTCATTAATGGGACTGCTGGAATTCCACAGCTAGGCACTCTCCCCCTTTAGTCTTCCAGTCAAATAGTTTCCTTCAGTGAAAAAATGGTGGAGTCCTATGTGCTTGCATGGAGTACTTATCCAATATAGCAAGCATGCCAAATTAAAATCAATTTGAAGTCTGTAGCTGAAATAAGGACTTCATATATACTCACTCAATGTTTACTTCCAAAACAACACAAACGTACATGTTTACTGTTACCTCTCAAGTACAGTCAGCCACTTCTTAATTGCAGAACTCTATTCACACACAAATACATGTGTGTAAATTACACATCTGAAGGCTGTGATGCTCATATCCGAGACGATTAGAGCAATCTTTTTTATTTCTTTCTCTCTTTTTCTTTTTTTTTTTCCTCTCTCTCTTCAGGACAGCAATTGCAACAAAACCCAAGCATGAGGCAATACTGACCTCTATCAATGACATGTTTTAGAGCACTTGAGTTTTAGTTGGTTTTGGAAGAACTGATAGCGGAGATTCGAACCAAAGATAAAACACAGCAGACTGAAAAGCGCCAGCTTCTGCAGAGTTTAAAACAGGGAGAAGAGCAGCAGCCCTGCTTTGGTCTGTGGTCATAACCACCACGGCAGGACTTGAACACAGAGACTGTTAGAGCTTGTACTTGACATAACTAGTTCCTGTTTAATCTAAGAAAAAAAGCATAATTGCAGCAGCCCCAAACAGCAGCAGCAGCAGCAGCAGCAGCCAGCAGTGACATTCCACCCTGTACAAACAGTAGCCTTACAGAGCACTCACTTTCCCAGGAAGTCCCACACAAACCCCCCTACGTGTTGCGGTGCGGGGACCGACACCTGGTAGGGAGGGTGCAATTTGCGGGAGGCGTGCTTTCTGAGAAAAGGCATAGTCAAAAAAAACCCCGCACGTACAAAACAAAACAACTCGTGGAACCGCGACGTGACAGTGCGAACGGAAAGAAAAAGTGAGGAAGGAAAAAAAAGACACTAAATGAAAAGTTACGGAGAAACGGGAGACTATGGAATGGCAATAAAAAAGCAAACAGTTAATTAGAAAGAAAGTGAATAACCAGACAGCTACAAAACCTTTACACCACCACAACTGGGACAAAACCAAAACTTTTAGGACTGTTCGCCCATAGAAGAAATGGGAATTTATGGCCCACCTCCCCATAAAAAAGAAGCAAAATCCTGACCACAGAGAGAGTATAAACGAACAAACTTGTGCTCTAAATATGATGTTGACTCAGGAATATTTTTCAAACTTTTGCACAGCATGCACCAAATTTCATACATTATTTTTGGAAATCTTTCCTCCCACTCACAGCTGAAAAACAATATCTCCCACCCACTAAACAGCAAAAGAGCAAAGCATTTCTCTCTCCATCTCTCTCCTCCTTTTTTTTTTTCTTTTTTAATCTAAACTAAAGGCAGATTGAAAAGGTTTACAAGCGGTTTTCTGCTTTCCTTCTCATCTTTCTCTCCTACTATCTTTTCTCCTTCTGTTTCACTGTACATACCTCCTAATAGGTGACTCATTACTTCTCTTCTGTGGACAAAACCATGTTATGCTATTTCTCTTAAGCTCCTGGTCTAGTCGTCATACACAAATTGCATGAAGATGAACTCCGGAGGAACACTCTCATTTGAAAAAATTCATTTTCATTAGTACAGTTTTGCTCTGAACGTGAGAAAAACTTATATCTTCTTGTTTTGCTTTACATGGTAAAGTAACAGACACTAACAGAAACAGCTACATTATTTTTAGCTTCCTGACAAATGCTTCTGCAAGCATTTAAGTTTAGGTTCTTTTTCACATGGAAGAGTTTGAACAGCTGTAGAAGTATTAGAAGCCAAGACGATTTCTAGCTTAGTCTGCATAAACCACAGTTTAGGAAGAGTTCTTACAAGGTAATGTTACCTATTTTTTGTTAAGAAACCAAGACTGTAGCTATAGAATAGGCCTGGATGGATCTGGTTGGCATGAAAGAATACTTTATAAACAAGTAAGATAAAAAAAATCAGGACCAACCTATGGATTTAATAGGTATATTAAAACCTCTGCTTTGCGTGAAAACTGAGAAGGAGAAAGTGAGCTTTCTGAGAACAGCAGTGTGCAGGAGCAGCTAAAGAGAACTATGGTCAGTAGAAAGATCAGTAATTATTCAGAAATTGAGAAATCATTCCAAAGTATCTGAAATTGCATTATTATTCTGGTATTAAGATCATACTGCATTTTCACCTGAAAAATAATATCAGGTATTGTTACTTTGCCACACTATGCACTTTACGTCTCTAGATCTGAGAATGTCTTCCATTCCCTCTTCTGGAGGTTAAAGACATGAGTATTGTCAGATTTTTTTTTATTATTATTTACTTGACTGCAATAAATCGCACAATAACAAAAGTCTCCTCTTCAGCATAGCTGAAAGACCTATCTGAATTACTTGAAACAATATTCTATTCTATCTCAGTACCAGCAGAAAAGAAAATGAGCTAAAAAAGAGAAGAGAGACATTCATACTACTTTTTTTAATAAGAGCAAAGATCATTTGGTTAGGAGGAATGGGCAGAACTGAATAGTGAAAGTATTCCATCAAGTTCTTAGGGAATGATTTCCAGTTTATCCCGTCACTGATGTATTTAAAGTTTGGCCTGTAAGTGATAAACAGCAAGAAACTACCACTCTAATATGGAAAACTCAGTAATTGCTTTGCTGATCTTTAGAATTTTATCTTTTCAAAGAAAAAGTTCCTAACTCTTTGAAGACTGGGTGCCAGTTATTTTTTATCTGTAAATGAGAAAAAGGTCCATCTTCGCTTCTCTTTATTTTTTATCACTGCATTGTAGACTATAGAAAACACCATCTCTTTTTATTATAGACCATTTATACATGTATATTCGGTCTTAAACACTGCAAGCCCCAATCTCAACTGGAATTTCTGAATGCTAATGTAATTTTAAAAATTCATACACATTAAAAATGTGAACAAGAAAATTCTCTTCCTGCCATTCCATTCTCACGAATGATTAATATTAATATTAACTTGCTTTTCCTAGACAGTAATCTCTTCATAAGGCACTAAGGACACATTTGCTTTATTAGAAGTTTGATGGTTTGACCTCTTAGTCGCTTTGTCCTAATATGATGATGAGGTGAACTCCACATTTAAGATGAGTGTCTGTAAAGGCCTGCAAAGTCCTGCAGAAAAACTATTTAGCTACTATTTAGCTTACTATTTAGACACTATTTAGCTTTCTTCCCGTCTATGTTTAATGCATCTTCTCTATCAATCTATTGACCAAATGATCTGCTGAGTACATGATGTATGGTATGCAATGAAAGTTGCATTGCTCAGAAAAAAGGTAAGATTGCTAGAGGGGCCATTACTTAGTATTTGGTTGGCTACCACAGCTGTAGAGAAGTTTGTTTAAACAAAATAACAACTGAAAACTAAAAGGATGCTGCTTACAACCACATAAAGAGAAGAAATCTAGCTGACAAGTTGAACTGCTCTGTCACTTTCAAGAAACAATAATTCATTCTACCGAAAAATACAGATGAGTGAAGCCATTCACTACAGTATTTTCATCACAGCACAAGCTATTTCTATGAGGTTAGTCAGCAAATCCAGAGAGTCTTTTTTTCCAGAGGATCTGTCATTGAGATTTTCTTGCACGTGATGCAGGAAGAAAAATGAAGTGCAGCAGATGCTGCTGAAAATAAAAGATGTATTTGGACCTCCTTAATTATTCTTTCTCTGAACACAGTGAAAACAAAATCAGATCTCTAAAGATAGACTTTCTGTAAGCACAACTTAGAAAATAATTTTCAAAATAATTCAGAGGAATTAATTATGTCAATGAACAATTACCACTGCCATAATAAAGAATCTGAAATATCCTCAACTCAGTTCCCCTCATCTCTTTGACATAAATGCAGAGTAGTTAAACAGAAATAGAATAAAAAAAGTGAGAAAGCCTATACTAGCACAAGGCAAATGGGAATGATTAAATTATTCTATTTTACTTTTCTAAATTATTCTTTATCACGAACACTAAATAAACAAACAAAAAATACAGATATTTCTGCTTAGAATCTCCTTCTTTGACCACAGTGAAGAGGCAGATAACAGAATCTATTTCAGGTCTTTCCCAAGATGAGGAATTTTGATTGTGATACAAATGTTGTGGAATTGTCAGACTACCATTCTTGTCTGGGGCACTGAAGTCTAGAAAAATATCCAAACACCCTGGATCCAACAGAAAGATGGAAAATGTAGAATCACACCTGGTTTGGAGAAAAGCAAATCTATCCATTCAGCTTTACGTTAGATAAAGCTTGCCAGTGTCTACACAACTACAAAGAATTTCAGTGTTATTTATCAGAAGAACCTGAATAACTAGTACCAAAAGTTCCTAAAAGTCATTTTTTGGTGTTTGATTTTTTAGGGATAACCATACCTGAGGTATTTACTAAACAAAAACAACCAACTGTTGTCTGAATAAAATACAGTGTCGGCAAATTTTCCTACCACCTCCATCCCCTTACAGCTCAAACCTTCAAGTTCTGTCTGTATCAGCTCTGCTTTTCAGCAGGTAAAGAAAGCAGACAGTAAGGCACTTTCTTGCTTACATTCTACTAAAACTAAGTTCTGAAGCAGAAAACCACCAAACAAGCTTTCCCAAAATAGACATAGCATGGTTTCCAAGATAAGAAAAATGGAATGTTATCTCTAACTTTAGGAAGCACTTTTCTAACTCCGGTGACTTTGTATCACCCTTACCTCTCCAGTTCTGCAATTTTCTTATCCTTATCGTTCTTCTCATTTTCCATCTCCTTCAAGATTTCCAGAAGACGATCCACTTCAGCTTGAGCCTTACTTGACTCTTCCCGATACCTGGTTACCTCCCGCTCCAGCTGCTGCATGCGATCACTCAGCTCTGGGCTGGCCCTCGCCTCAAGAGTTGCCTCATGAGCCTGTAAGAAAAAGGGTCAGGAAAGACGCTTCACTCACACACAAATACTTTACGGATACTATAATGACTGCAAAACTACATTTACAACAAAATAGCAAGATTAATTGTTAAATAGAAATGAACATACTGTGCGTATGATACTTTTAATTACGGGAAAATACTTTCTAGGAAGAGAAAAGTTTATAAATGATACAAAAATCCATTCAGTCTAAAAAAAAATTTAAGTCAGTTTTTAAAAAAACTGAAGCAGAACTGACAAGAGAAAAGAAGTAAAAATGTGGAAAAAGTTAAATCTCGTTGAAAAGAAGGACAAAGAAAAGTGAGAGCGTGCATGAAAATTCCTAAAAATCACTTCTAATGCAGTGGTTTAACTCTAGAACTAGTTACCTGACATTTTCAACAAGGACAATCCTGAAAACCAAATCACATGTTAATAGCCTTCAACAATTAGATCAGTATATATAGAGTCAGATGGATTCGAACAGGCAGGACTTCTCACTGATGTCCTCGCTACTTATCTCAGGTACATGGACTGGGACTAATACAAATGTGGCTACGGACTGAAATTATCTTTGACTAGTCAATTAAGAAATATCTTTTAAAATCAGGCTACAGGGACAAGAAACATCAGATTAAATAACTCCAGCAAATACGTTTCCATTTGATTTATTCTCTTTAAATGGCCTGGTTTGTTGTAAAATTTCCTGATTCATTAGTAAAATGAATTCAATGGCTCCCACACATAGCAAAGGCAAAGGAAAAGCAGTATTAATGCTCAAGTTTAAAGCAGCAGAATGGGGACCATATTTTCAGGGTCCAAATGGTAGTTATCAGCTTGCATCAGGAGAGATGGGCAGACCTTTCCTTCATAACACACTTCTCCCTTTTCCCTCTGCCCATATAAGTTGAATTGCTATTTGCTATCAATTAATACTATTTCAGAACCACTCAAATTTGGTTCAGTGAATAGCAGGTCTGGTGGAACTATTCTGCCAATCAAGTTTCTGCCTGTGGCCTCAAGGTCTTTCTCTTATCTGGAACAAACCTACAAGAGAACATAACACTCTTTTCCTTCTTTCACCTTTGTGCATCTGTGCTTTTTTATGAGCTGCCAACACTGTTCCTAAGCAGAGTAAGACTAAGTCCGATAGTATAGAACTCTGTTACTTTTAAAGGTAATTAGACAGAATTGCAGCAGCCTAAGCCTCTGGGTTAGAAACTGGTGCTTCTGAAGAATCATTCAAAGGCAAAGACACTTGGAGAAAACAATTCAGTTATTTGGCAAAATAAGACTGGAAGAAAATACCCCAAAGTTTTTTACGTTGGAATCTCCTGTTTTTTTTATTAACTCTGTTAAAGCCAAGGCCCTGTTCTAGTGAACTTCTACAGAATCTCAGAGCAGAGTGTTCTAGGACTAAAGGATGCCTAGATGCCTTTACTGCGACTATGACAGTGACACAGATCTGGATTGACGAAATACTGGAACATGTCATGTTACAGAGCCTCAGCCCTGCAGCAGCCTGCCTGAGGGTCTATGCTACACAGTTTTAGTACTGTTTTATTTGAAGCAGAATTTCCAAAAAGCTAGATAAACAGAACAGTACTTTATCCTGAAAGAAGATGCCTGACACTCTCTAGGTCTCCTGGGCAGGTCTCTCTGCAGGGGTGTCCAACAACCACAAGTCTCAGAAGAGCAGAGCTCTTTCTTGAGGCTATGTGTTTAAGCTCCCCAATTTTGAGAGACTTTCACATCAAAACTCTCCCAGAACCTCTGCTGTTGAGCTGTAAGTCTGAAAATCCTACTTATGAGCTGCTGACCCAGCTCCAGCTCTAAGCACATCCCCGCTGAACTGAAGAACTCCAAGAAACCTTTTTGTATTAAGACCACCTACGGTTCTATGCCAAATAAACACTTTGAACTAAAGAGCCTACTCCAAGGGTTTAAAAGGAAAGTGGAAGTCAAAATAACATGTTGCCAACACAATGTAGATGCTGGGAGAAACTCCTAGCAATGAGACTGACAAGTGCATCAGTTTCACTGAGCAGACACAGGCATCAAGGAACGTATTTTGTTTTTGAAAGAGCAACGCCGGGTGTTCCTGAAATGCCTCATCAGAATTTACAGCCTGTAGGTTATCTGAAATATTTGATTTTATTTCCTTTTCAACTATATCTAAGTTTCAAACAAAACCTCTATCCTTCCCTCCCACTTGCTGTTTTGCAGCAACTGGAAATTTTTCAGGGGCATCCGTAAGTCAATTGGAGGTATCTATTTTCTCCTAAGAGACACAATGTATAGAGTCTGTTTTTCACCAGACACACAGTCTGAATTCTTTTGTACTAGATTTGGGTATGTTTCCAACATCTGAAATTGTTTGTTTTAACAAGTACTCCTCTGGGCCCTTCAATGTCATCCAAAATATATAATCAGATAGTCAAGACACTTTTTCTATAATACAAAAGCAAAGCTAGGCTGTTTGCCTGGATTACTGTTCTCTAATTCCAAGTAAGTTACAAGACCTAATGTAATTCTACAGCCAGGACACTTCTGATTTATATTACTCTGTGCTAATAAAAGCATCTCCACAACAGCCCAAGAGACACTACTGAGAAGAAGAAATCAATTTTGCTCTTTAAGAAAATTAGCCAACAACTCAGTGTGCCTGGTTCTTGTAGAATGAAAGAGCTATTTACACAACATAAATTATTAGTTAAGACGTGTAACACATGTTATTTGTATATAATGCACATAATTACGGATACTTTCACCTTACACAAAGAGAACGTTATATGATACGGTGTAAACTGGAGACCACTTCCTGAGTTACTGACTGAGTGACTTTGGTCTATTTTGTGGGTTATGTACAAAATACGTGTTACATGATCATATCTAAAATCCTACTGGATTCATTTATTGTATGGGAGAGAAAACCGATGCATTTAGAGGTTTCCCACAAACTCACATCAAGATCTGGAACAGATGATATTGGCAACCTTCCCAATGTAACATTGTGCAAAATAATCCAACAGTATATTAAGAAAAAAAAAAGAAAAAAAAGAGAAAAGAAAATTGAAAAAAAAAAAAAGGTTGAACACAAATAATGAATTCTTATATTCACAGTAAAAAAAAAAAACAACCAAACAAAAAACCCTCCTCAGAAAACTTTCCCTGCCCACCACAGGTACAAAAATTCCAAAAGAAGCCATTTTGAAATCAGAATGGATGTATAAAATGACAAATGAACTCAGACATTCTGCTGGATTAAGCGACCATAGCAAGTACATTTCAGTTGGTTCTGCTTTCAGGTCTGACTGAGACTTACTCCTAAATCTGCAATTCTTAATATAATTACATATTATGCATAATGAAAATGTATAAATGCCTGATTAAAAAATTAAATAAATTGAAAAAGCAACTTCCTTAGGGTGAAGGGAACATTGCATTTCCACCTCTGACAAGTGATGTATGTAACAAGAGGGATGTGACCTTACTGATTACAGGTGATTTTACATGCTCTGTTAAGCCTCTTAACTGTTACTAGTACTAATGATCTTGTCATTAGCTCCTCACCTCTACTTCAGTATGGAGTCAAATAGACGAATTCAAGTTACTTTCAAGAGTGTTTTCAACTTTCCCATTTTATTCCACACTGATCTGCATGAGAAACCCACACTCACACCTTCAGCAAGTAGCACCTTCTTAAACTATGTTTTGATTAACTCATCTGAGCAGTTTTCATCTGCTCAAATTCAATGTAGCTCAGGACTGAGAACAGTTAAGTTTAACACT
Source organism: Phasianus colchicus (assembly GCF_987193195.1). Lineage (NCBI taxonomy): Eukaryota > Metazoa > Chordata > Aves > Galliformes > Phasianidae > Phasianus > Phasianus colchicus. Next base: position 61,420,795 of record NC_143436.1, on the reverse strand, counting down.
GGATTTGCTCTCAAACTTCTTAAGAGTGACTATAAACTAAGAGCAGGTTTAGCAGCTTTCTGCTTTTCTGCTCCCGGCCATCATTTACCATCTGGAATGTAAGTGCTGGGGTGAGCACTTCAGGTACCTACAGAATAAAAGAAAGAGCGATTGTTCCTCAAATAAATGTACTATAGCTTCTATTGCTTCCACAGAAAATCAGCTGACAAAGCCAACTTCTACAACTCTAGCAAAGATGAACAACGCTGCGCAGAAATAAGCACTATTTACAGATGGAGAGGAAGGCCAAACACATTGAAAATAATTTTGTAAGCCAGTATTTCTCATGCCAAAAATCTCTTAATAAAGAGGCACGGTGATCTTACACAGCTTAACGTATGTCAGAGGCATAGAAGAAAACAACAGCACAGATCTAATTTAAAAGTTCTAAAATGTAAATAAAAATTCCAAACATTATGAGTAAGATTCTAAATCAATATTCCTAAAAGGTTAACTAAATCAAACAGCAAATAATTCACAGCAAACACTTTCTACTTTTACCTACGAATACAGACAGTAAATTCAGTTTAACATTTCACATAAAATGTTGCCAGGAACCTCTGGTCAGAAAGTAGAAGTTCTCAAGAATATGAGATTGCTTTTTAATCCACTCTCCTACTTCCGAGTGTACCTCACATCTCCTATAAACAGTAAATGCACATACGAATTCAAAAATATATCATTACAATTTATTGCAAAAGACAAACACATATAACTATTTTTTCCTGTTGGGAAGGCAGCATTTGATAAAACATTTGTACTGCCTTCTATTATGCTTTTATTAGTTTCAACAAAATTATTTATTTTGAAAACAAGCAGAGTTAGTCCTCCTTTAGCTCCAGTGCTCTAAACACATATCCAATGCTCTAAACTGTCATGTATCATGATAGTTTTTGAAGAGTTGTGCAAGAAGTTAAAGGCTCAGTGAGCCCTCTGATATATTCTGTGCCAGAAAAACTTTTGTCTGTCACAAGGAGCTGCTTGTTATCTGAATATTAAAAAAAGCCTTTAAAAATCCCTTCCAGGAAATACATGATCTTTGTTAATGGCACTGTAAATTTCTGACACTGAAAAAGCAAGTATTTGGTTGGAATCATTTAATAAAGAAGGCTGAAAGTCTAAACGAGAGGAAGATCTCTCAAGAGAACCAATTACTCAAAATAATTAATGACTATGTGAATTCCTCTATTTTTGGAGAGATATTAATTGCTTTTGTATCTCTCTGAAAAGATCAGAAAGACAGGAGTTCCCATAGTCGTTACTAAACATTAACAATTTGCTCTTTGGAAATTCTACCACCAGAAAAAGCGAAGGCAGAAAGGAAATGCACAGATCACAGATGTCTTCGCAAGCATGCTTCAGCACCCTTATGCTTGCCTCCTCTGAATCAAGATGAAACACAAGGAAATTCCAACTGGAACTTCCATCCCCCAGCTTCCAATTATGTGAGATGATGTTAACATTATGATGAACCACGAATAAGGCTTGAACTTTAAAGATCACCACACGGCCTCTGCAAATTCTCTTAAGGTAATGCAGCACTTGTACCTTAGCCTCTTTATTGATTATATCATACCAGGAATTAAATCCATTCTTTGTTCCCACATTTTATATTTTCTGACTTTAGAGTAACGGGGACAAAAAAGGTTGTGTGTTTTATTAAAGATTTCATAGAGAATATGCTCTTCTGGACACAAATTCTCCTTCATATTTGCACCAAGTGCAATCCTTGGGTAGATAACTCATTTCCCCAGCCTTCTGTCAACATTATTTAGCCAGGTTCAAATTCCACTCCTCTTACAGGCAGATTCCACTATCAACCAGATGTCCTCATTCTCCTCTTCCCACTTTTTTCAGGTTGGGGACTTCTTTTATTTGCACAGTTGGTTCAGTCAACCAACAGCTGTCGCCCCGTGTCTTGGAACCAATAAAGCATGTGGTGAAGAGTCTCCATAGGCTGCTGCCTATTCAAATGACCAGACCTTGAAGGTACTGTGACAACAAAGGGCAAATAGTAAGTTCTCCCTCCCTCTCCAGGCTGGGGTATGATCAGTGCATGGGGAATATTTGGGAATACATATTGCTAAATTCATATTGCTACTGAGCACGTGCAAATAGACAAGGAAATTAACTGTTAGCCATAGGGGGGGAGGAATCACATCTTTTCATTAAAAACTTACTAGTCTAATAAAGATTTTTTAAAAAATAAATATATTTACATATTTTGTTTGAAATGTTTCAAGATGTGTTATGGCTGAGAGCTTCTTTAAAGATACAAAAATGAACAAAATCTCAGTGAATCAAATAACATAAGAAATTTCAAGTAAAAGATTTTACAAAAAATAGAAAGTTTTATAAAACTATTATAAAATTAGTAACAGAATCTACTGAAAATGATGCATTAAATGAACTGAGTAATAGATAGCACCAATCTATAGGAGAAGAGGCTGGCAAACTACTTGAAACAGGAGAAGCATATCAATTTACTAGAAAAGTCCTGACAGCTGCTTTACGTACCTGAACATACAATCCTTTGGGGAAAAATATTTTCTGCTATAAAATATTAAATAATGTAATCATTCAAATGCCCTATACACTAATCTTATATCTGTAAAGAAAAGGTTATTACACTTTTTCTAAACTTTGTGCACTGAATACCTTATAATGCGTATCTATGGCTTTTTTCTATTAAAAAAAAAAAACAACAAAAACCCCAAACCATCAACATGCAACATAGTAGTTTTTATGCCCTAATTGACTCTTTGTTATTATTTGTGAGAGTAATAACAAAATACTTTACCCTGTCACACACACAGTGCTTTTTCTAAATCCAGTCAGACTGCAGAAACCACTCTCATAAAACAATTTTTAACAAAGAATGTCACAGAAAACGAAAAACGAGAAGCAGCAGGAATTTTCCAACATTCAGACAATTATAGTCAGGACAGACAGCTACATTTATCCTGAACACTGTCAAAAGTAACACAGATATCAACTTTCTGAAAATTTTGTAACACGATTTTTTACGTATGCGGTCACAAAAGAAGGCTCTGATGAAAACCACCTTGGATTACATAATTTACAGTGCCAAGATATTAATATACAAACACTCCTTGAAAGGAGTGCTCTTTGATGTCAAACAGCAGGTTGGTAAAATGATCCAAAATTAAACTGACATAGTACCTGTCAGCTTATTAATGGTTAGACAAGTTTTTGAGAGTTTTTGAGCAATCTTGTATTTGCTCTAACTTAATTATTATTTCTAATGTGCTGCTGTACATCGTGTTACAGAATACTTTCACACAAAAAGCTTGATTTGCATGGAAATTCTATTACGTTCTTGGTCTAAAAATGGACTGACAATGGAAATGAAAGAAAAGCTACAGGACACCTCAAGCAGCCAAGGGAAACAAAAACACTGGCACAACATTAAGCTGTCCAAACAAAAGTGAAGTTACTAACACAGACAAAATGTAAAAGCATCTAAGAAAGCTTTTTTGAACGTAACTAGCACTAGTCAGATGCATCACTGTACTTTGTATCCACACCCACTACACTAAAGTAATTCACCATACCCATACAGCACAGGGGAATACACATGCAACACACAAGAAAATTATATGGGGTTGGCAATGGCCACTTATTTTGCCAGGGAACTTACTGGCTTGGATGGATGACTCAATAAAACTTCAGGGTGCTAAAGGGAGAAAGAGGATAGGAAAAGATGGGTAGAATTGGGGATAGAAGGCAGGAGTGTGAGAGAAAAAAAAAGAAAAGATGCAACAAAAGAATAATTTTAAAAATAGCTACATCTTGTATTTAATAAGAAGACAAACACAACGTGCGAGTTAGCACGCATTACTAAGCAGCTTTTGAAACAAGAGAAATGTTGGAAGTTACCCTTGGACGAGTTCTGAACTTTATCTTGATTTCCTATTATAACAGTTTTGTCGGCTACTCAAATACTTATTGTAGTCCTCTGTTTGGGTTTAGGTGACAGTTTTACAGGTGGCAGGACTTCAATTTCTAGGGTTTCACTTGTGTCAATCACAAGACTACTAAATAGTTTGGGAAAATACTTCAGCAACTGATGCTATCTGAACACTGAAACCAGTTGCTGGGTTTTTACTTTTGTTTCTAATAGAGAACCTGATTTCCCTGGCAGCCTTTTTCATCCTATGTTGCTACACTGAAAACACATTTTTATCACCCTTTATGAAGAATATAAAAATTCATAACCATCTGTGAACATGTGAAAAAAGTTTCATCTTTTCTAGCTCATCTACTAATGTGTCTGCAATACTTTCAGTTGTAACAGGGAATCCTTATTCACAAAAATAAAAGAGCACAAGAGCCAGTATAAGACTAACCAAGCCAGATCTTCGGAAACATGCAAATTGGGTCAACACTTCATTCAGACATTTTTTCCTGCCTTCTAAAATATATTATCCTTCTTAATTTGAAAATAGAAGACCACAGTATATAAAAAAAAAAAATCTAAAAAAAAAACCAACTTGTAAGTGAGCCCAACGAATCCAGAGGTATTTTCCTGGCAAGGAATCGCTGTTAACATTTCTTTTACGTAAAGTCTCCAGAACAGCACCAAAGGGAAGTTGGTTAACATATGGTTTGGGATTCTTTCTTTTCTCTAACCTTGATCTCTTTCAAACGAATAAAATATCCAGAGGGAGAAAAATTATTCACTGAAAATGAAATCAGACAAAGACCTGCTCATCTTTGCTAGAACACATTCTAATGTTAGTAGGTCTCCTCCAGATTAGAAAATGAAACAAAGCATGTTGTCTGAGAAAGATCAGACACAAAAGGCTAGGAAGGGGTTGTCCTTAGAATAACTAGAAGAAAAGTTTTTCACTTGAAAAATATTACCATCGCACTTCACACAAAAACCATCTCAGAGAGAAATACTTGGAGAGAACACTTGTGTGTGATTTCCCTCTAATGACTCCATCTCGGCATAAAAGGAGACTATTTAAGGCATGACACCAGACCATGTATACTCAACAGTGAGTTATGGCTTTCTTTCAGCATTCAGCATCTCCCTGTGGTAGGTTGGCAGCTGTGCACAGAAGCAGGAGCAGTAGAATAATTAGAACATTTAGCACACAGATTTCCATAAACATAGTATTATTAGAAAACTAACCATCAATTCCCCCATGCAACCCAGCAATGCAAAAAACACCCAAGTTCTTTAGCTACAAAAAAAAAAAAGTTATTAGCAAGAAAGAGAATAGTAACAATGAGAACTGGATGGACAGAATCAGAAAACAGAGACTGCTGACACGGAAAGAAAAACAACATGAGTAACTTTTCAGCGCCCTTACACACTGCTTGGTTAATGATGTTTCACTTCAGTGTAATGCTAAATGGCTTTTACAGAAGAAGTAGAAGTCTGCACTGTTAATGATTTCTTCAAGACTCACTCTTCACAGATTAGCAAGAGTTTCTTTTCCAAGGATCCTTATTATTTACCTATCTAATGGTTTAGCAGGGCTCTGGGGCTGCCTATTCTGAACTTTTAAGGCTAAGATTTAACTGAAAGTAAACAAATTGTCTAATAGAAAAAAAGAGGCAAAAGAAACAAGATTGATGTGTGATGTTAGGCACATTTCTACTCAAACCACAAGGGAAAGAACCTCGAAGGAAAAGTTTCTTGCTATTCACTGTTAAGAGCTACAAAAGGGAATACCTTCTTCACGTGTCACATACAAAAAACCCCACTAGAATAATATAATTATACTTAACGTAATAAAATTCTTCAGGTCATTTTTAACTCATTTTTAAACCAAATGCTATTATGTAGCTATTGGTTTTAAGGGTAATTATGACAGTTATTTGCAACGGTTTACAATGCAGATGTGAAAAACTGGGTTTTTAAAAGCTTTAAATTGGAGCTGGATTATCCATCATGTAATTGTTTCAAGGATGACAAGTAACTAATCCACCTTGAAAATGCCAAACTGCCTGAACAGTTAGCTGCAACGTATTTAAAGAGAGAAATGCTGCAAAAAATATTTTTCTACTTCTCTGTAAATGATAAAAAAAAATTGTCAGATTAAAAACAGATGGGAAAAGGTTATTAAAGAAATACCTAAACTTACTCATAACTATAAAATATATTCAAGTGGTTCTTAACTATATTTTCTTCTGTAACAAAGAGAAATTGTGACTTGGTTCTAGAAAGCAGGGAGGATCAGTAGTAGAAGTGGGATGTTTCAAACAACACGAGGAAAGTGAGTGATAGTTAATTACATGACAGCACACAAAGTCCTATGGCTGTAACTTCTTTCTAAAGAGCCAGTCTGGACTGACTTAGTATCACAAAAAAATCTTTCATGTGAATTTGTATTTTCCCTTGAATGAGAAAGATGCAGTAGCATCTTTCAAGATGATGGAACATTTTTCATGAGGTATAAGGTATTGATGATTTTCTCTAAGACTTCAGAGAGTACTTTAGGCTCTCTGCATAGGAAATAATTGCCTAATGTCCCAGCAAGCAACAATGCCTGAAGCAGAGGAGATGTCCAGAGTATTAATGGTTGAGCTTTGGAATGAACATAGATAATGGTAGGTTATGAATTTTCTTAGCTTGCAGAACTGAAACCATTCTGAATGAATGAGATTAGGTATCTTTTTGTAGGATGTACAGATGAGAACTTACTTGTGCTTACAGTGAATATATACTCGTATTTATCTCAGAACCAAATAAAGAATGCAATTGCTTGTACCATAGCTACCCTGCCTAGGTAAGAGTGCTCTTTACATTTGAGTCATTTTCGTATTTTAAGCCTCTGGAAAAGGATCACAGGAGAATATTTCATCCTCCTAATTATTTCCTGAAACAAAAGGAATAGATTATAAAAAAATACGTTTTCATGAACTGGCACAGTGTCCTTAAGTAAAGTTCTTGGATACCAGTTATTAAACACAATCTCCTCCAAAATGAAATGAGCAGAAGTAGACCTAAAGAAATTATAAAGAAGAGCTGTCATTGCAATGTAAATTAAGTGCATATTCATCTTCTATCTAGCAGTGCTTCAACAGATTTTGGTCACGCTCCACACCAGCTTATGCTACTGAGATGCTTAGTGCATACAGTAAAAAAAGTGATCTCTGGGGAAGCAGTGAAAAGCAGTACATTAACTAATGTGCAATATAAAATCATATTCCTGAAATAATTGAATTTCCACAACTGTTATTCCTTAACTTCGTTTGTTATGTACTCTCTTTCTCTCAGTTAATACTATGTATATATACTTATAAGTAATTATAACTACATGCATATCTACAAATTATTACTATCATCCAGCTGCTACAACAACCTCTGGTAAATCTTTGCTACAATATATTACTCAACCCATTATTATTAACAAACTGACAAAGGGTGAAACGGCAATTCAAAAGAAAGTGTCCTAATTCACGTCCTAATACTAATTAATTCATGTCGAAAACAACCTGAGAGATTGATCAAATGTGCACAACTATTCATTCTTGATGCTTCATTTTGCTGAACAGAACTGTTTAATTTGTGTAGCAGAATGAAAAAGGGAAACTATGGATCGAGATGTGCATATCTGTAGAATTCTCAAGTGCATTAAAATCTACTCAACAGAATTGCTAAGCAGCACTTAATTGCTGCCTCTAAACTTAAGCTCATATTCATCTGAGGAACGAGGACAAGAGTTCTACCAGAGAGAGCACAGACACACCTCATTTTCCTGGCTAGATGTAAAGAAATAGATATGACTCAGTAATCCAAGACTTAAATTTATTTAAAATGCTGTATTTTGTCTTATTCTAATTTTATAAGTACAAGGATTATCAATACTTCAGTTAATGTGTTTTGTACTCTTTCATATTAAAATCAAACCAGTACTCCTCTAAAGGTGTAATATATGGGCTACTCATATCTGAACTACAGAAAACTTGCATGATTATGTTCAAGTAAATTAGCTTGCCTGTAAGAATGTGCCACTCTGCTAAACTGCACACTCCTACAAACTTTCCATCTGTGACTCACAGTGAGATTAAGACAAGGGATCAGACACTTCACTGGTGACATACTCATTTGTTATTACACATTCCCACGTGCCACTCATGCACCTGCATTTATCACATTAACACCTACATACGTTGATAATTTACGTGCAAAATATTTGGCTGTTAAAATTCTAGTTGTTACACCAGTTTAACAGGCAGTTACCAGTGCAGACTGTATTGAAGCAATCTAACTTTCTAATTTCTTGCACCTGCTAAAATATACATAGTCAACAGCACTGTCATTGCATGCAAATGAAGTTCAAAATTAGCAGCAGAGTCTGAAAGTTACTTTCTGATAGGCTTGGCTTGTAATATTGTTTGCATGGACACAATTTCAGAGTACTTACTGAAAAGCAATCTACAAACCCAATTTTTTCAGTGTAAATGTATCCAATCTATGTAACATTGGATGTTTACCTTGCATATATAAATATGAAGTAAGATTACCTTCTTCAATTGAGTTTCCATTTTCAAACATTCTTCCTTTTTCTGTTCCAATGCAATTTCCAGTGTCTTAAGCCTTGAATCTTTCTTCAGTCCTGATGAAGCTAAGGATGAAGCATGCTCCTTCAGATCCAGTAAGGATGACTAAAATAAAAGATGTAAAATAACTAACAAATAAATACTCCATATGTGCAATAGCTAGGTTTTGCTGTTTTTTTGTTGGTTTTTTTTTGTCATCATTTTCTTCTTATCCCTTCACATGATGCTGAGGATCCAACTTAGAACAACATATTTTGTTGGAATTTTTTTGAATGTTCACAGAGCTGGCTTAAGGCAGCTTGATTTAATTCAACTTCTCAGGGTCAAAATGAAACCTTGTCTAAATCCATTTAAAAATTATTTTTAAGGACAGAACATTCTGCAAACTATAAGTAGCTCTTCAATTATAGTCAAATTTAAGAAAAAAAAAAGTTTTTAAAGAAAACCATCTTTAAAAATCATAGCAGATTTGGTCACTGCATGTAAAACAGAGACTGCAGAAAGTTTTTTTTCCACAGAGCTGTTAGGGCGCGACACTGATTTGTGCACCTTATCTTCAAAAGACATCTCAACTTCTTATTTTCTGAACAGTTTTTGTTTCGTTTTTTTTTCCTGATTTTTACTTTTATGTGCACAAAAATCTTAGCACTTGCCTAGTACCTTTTTTTATCCTTTTGATTTGATTGAGTTGTGAAAGATGACTGAAGTAGACCTGAATGTTAGAATTCCAAGAGAGGAACACAGAACTTACATATTTCTCTGATACAAATAGGTTGACATCTCCAGCCAGTTGGTTCTTTAAAAACAAACAACTTAATTACCAAAAATGGACTCCTGACAGTAAAAGGAATAAGTTCTATTGTTTATACAAATGCATGAATACTCTCCACTATCTGTATGCATTCTTTGGCCTACGTGCAGCTTCAATCTATCTCTGTTCTTCCCCTCCTATATTTAGACATAAACAAGCTTTTTCTCACCATCTATAAGTATTCCTCCAGTAAACTCATCACTGACCAGTGCTATTCACTGGCAATATGATTAACTGCTGCTAATAGCGGGACTGTGCTATCCATGAAAAAGATAGTTCTGCAATATTTATGCTTTGAGAAATTCTCAAACAATGTATTTTACTAGATAAACTTGTTGAAGGACCATTACAATGAAGGAAGAGTTCTCTTCATCTAAAATATAACATATGCAACAACCAACTGTAATACAACAGATTTATTTTGCTGCTCAACCTCTTTCTCTGTGAGATCTCCTTGTAAAATGCCGACTTTCTCTTTCAGGTCCTTAATGTCTTTTTTGTAGGTGTCAATCTCTTCCTGTTTTTCTCGTTCATCTCTGTCTCGTTGCTCCTTTAGGCGCTCAATGGTCCTTTCCTGACAAAAGAAAGTACCCCGTGAGGACAATCCCTCATATTCTTTCAACTTCTAATGTAATTCAACACTTCTTACACACTGATGTTTGTTGGATATTGTCATTTTCTTCTCTTTACTGCTATGTAAGAGATCCTCAAGATGGAAAAACACCTGACTTGAAAAATCTGTGTATTCATTGCTAAGAAATATCAGGCTTTCTGTACAATTGAAAGTTTACAGTACTGTTACAGTGCAACAAAATTTATCTGGTTCTGATAACAAGAATTAACCTAGAGGATACATAATATACTGCTTCCTTACTATTTAAACCTTATTTTTTTGAAGCGTAGAGGCCCTTCACAGAAGAAGAGGGTAGTGCATATATGAGATCACAATCAATATGTGGCAATAAAACAACTATTTAGTACGCTAGATATCAATGGAGACTTGCTTATTCAGAAAGCTGAAGGGTTGCACGTGAACACCCTAACCTTAGCAAAGCTTTACCATAGCTTTACATTGATAGGATCTGACAGACTAACGGCACCATAACCTTGGTTCTCTGAGAATCAAGAAAAAAATGTAAGAATTCTAAAAAGTTGCCATACCAAAACAGAGCAGACAAGGCTGCTCCCTCAGTCAGCAACCTCCTGAGAACTGGGCAAGCAGAAAACAAAACACACTAAGAATGATAAAGGTGCAAATAAAGTGAGACTTTAAGTGAGACTGAAATGCAGACATCCACAACAGTACCAAAGATGTACCATGCAAACAGATGACAGCACAAGCAGCACCCCTGCAGAAAGATGTAAGGCAAAGAACACAGTTTTGTTTCACACAAGATGATGATAAGTAGCTAATGGCTATGGAGAACTGGCTCATGGCTCAGCTCCACCCTCCTGCCTCACTAGAGCATTTCGCCCACACCATGCGATACCATACAGTACAGCAGCACAGGCTGCACTCAGAATATCCTACAGTGCCCTCTTGTGAGAGATGCTTCTCAGCAGCAGCATCACGCTGATCCCTCTTGCAGACAAAGGACTTGATGCTGCATTAAGGACTGTAGAGAGGCTGTGAGCAGAAGGACCTTCGGCACTGAGAGACTGCAGCTTGCCATACTCACTTTTTCTGCAAGTGCTTCTTCCAGCGTGGTCAAGGCAGTGTCAGTATTGGTGGTGTCAGCCTGCAAGGATTTCACTCGATCCTTTAAACTGCTCATTTGCTTTTCCTTGTCTCTTAGCTGCTCTTGAAGATTTTCAATCTTAAAGAAGAAAAGTAGATTTTAAGAAAACAGTGATTAGTTTCATCCAAATCCTCTTAGGAGAACTCTGTAAAACGTTCTCAAAACCAAGAAAACAAACAAGGGCATAATTCCTGTATCCCACATGGAAATATCAAGCAATGCAATCAAAATCATCAAGTATAATAGAGAACCAGCAACATTTTCAGGAATTGGAAGAGAACTCAGAGTAAGAAAGCCTAAATATTCACCAAGAAAATCAATCAATCAATCAAAGAATATTCCTGATTTCTGATGATGTTGGGCACTGAGCGACTGAAGGAAACTATTACATTTGATATTTATGAAAAAATGCTGATGTAATAACAATATAAAAGAGTAAAAGCTCAAAACAAAATAAAACAAAAAAAAAAACATTACTACAGATATGAACAAGAAAAGGCTCTTGAGAAGTGGTGAAGTAGTATTCTTCTAAGTGCTTCCCTTGCTACTAACACATTTTCCACTGCTGTTTTTCACAGAATCATAGACTCCTCAGAATTGGAAGGGACCCTTAAAGGCCATCTGGTCCAACCCCCCTGCAGTGAACAGGGACACCCACAGGTAGATCAGGTTGCTCAGAGCCCCGTCCAGCCTGACTGTGGGTGTCTCTAGGGACGGAGCATCCATCACCTCTCTGGGCAACCTGTGCCAGTGCCTCGCCACCCTGATTGTAAAATACTTCTTCCTTATATTCAATCTAAATCTCCTTTCATACTTCAAGATATGAAACCGTTTCTCCTTGTTCTATAACCACAGATCTTGCGAAAGAGTCTGTCTCTTTCTTTCCTGTAGCTTCACTTTAAATACTGAAAGACAGCTATCAGGTTACCCTGGAGACTCTCAAGTGTTTTGCTGTATGGTGTACTAACAAAAGACATCATTGTCAGGACAGAAAATATACAGTGTTTGTTTTCTGCAGTTCCACAATTCAATGTATTTAAGAGTTCTGAACATATCTTTTGACAGATCAAGAAGACCAAGAGCTAAACTCATATTATGCATACACACACCTCACAAGGAAGAGACACATTACTACATGCTGGTCATCTGTAGAAAACAAATTTATCTGCACAAGATTAAACTGAGTACAGAATTTTCCTTCTGTTGTTGCTGCTGGCAGATTCATCTTGCATCAGCAACGTATATCATAGGCTGGAGAATGACATGTGGCATCTAAGGTACCTATCTTCCAAACACTTCTAACAAAACATTCTTCTAAATCAGTTTATGCAACAAAACAACCCCAAGAGTTTAGTTCAGTATTTAGGAAACTTTTTGAAAGCATTACCAGCATTTTTGCTTCACCTGTCTAACAGTGGTTAGAAGGTCATCAAATATCCCCACTTCTTACTTTTGACCCTAGGAAGACCAAGCTGCTGTGCTTACAGAGCAAATAGTTATTTATAAATACTACTCTGCTCCCTATTACAATCACATCTGGACCAGTGGTTTAGAAAATAGTCTAGATACATAAAGATATGTTTAAAATATTTTGTAGGAGGCTAAACACCCAGCCACAAAAAGTGATAAATGCATTATACATGAAAGCTAGGAGAAAGGACCACCTGCTAATCCAGGCAAACCTTTGCTAATGGTCCTCTGTAACCCAGGGCCACTGAAGGAGTCCCCTGGTAGAATGTTCTCTATATCAGGTTTTTATTTCTCTTATGCAAACACATGTAAACTTATGATCCAGCTTTGTACACAATCTATGTCTTATTGATAGCAGGAGAACTGTGTGTAAACATATATATATATTTATTTCAACTTTTAAGAAATGGACTAAAACTGATCTTAGTTTGTCATTATTTTCTCATAGAGGAAAAGCATTAGGCCTCCAAGTTTTTCTCAAAGTTTTAGACAGTACAATAACACAATAAAGCAAATTTTGAAGAGCACCAAAAAAAGCAGACTCAGAAATAACTGCAATAACCAAAAATTCCTGCTTCTTTTTAAACATATGTATTATTTAACGTGCCACTAGCATAGGCTTGGAGCACAGGGAGCTTCAGAGACAGCTCAGCCATTCTGAATGAGAAGCTCTGCTGGCGCCCACAGATGCAGACACCAACGAGGTAACATCCCTGAGAGCAGCCTACGTGGCTGCATCTGACCGTAGGAGCTTTCAGTGTCGTCAGCTGTCTAGACAGCCTGGCTGTTTAGACAGCCAACCATGAAAATATACTACAAAGAAGTGTGAGCTATACTTAGACTTGTGTTTACTTCTGGAGGCGAAATGCTCCAGCAAAGGCTCCAAGTGGCTGGAGAGGGGACTAAGTGACTTTCTGTTGTGACCAAACTGCACACAAGAGACGGCTGAATAATTTAGAGCCAGCACATGGAAGATACTTGCCAAGGCAGCACAAGCATTTGCACAAGCACAGCAGACATTTACATGTTTCAGTAACACTATTTACTGTGATGAGAAAAAAATGATGGCTATGTATTAGTACTATAACTGAAGCATCGTCCCATTTCAACAGCATTCTCTGGTACACAAAAAAAATGCTGTGTGTAAAAAGGGTGAATGTGTCTATTCTTTCATGCTTTGGATTCTGGAGTAATGAATGTTTTCTTTCTTTATCCACCAGGGAATAGAAGATATACAAAACTGTTCCAAATTACACTAATGCACAGGAACTATTAATAAAAATAATTAAAAAATCCAACAAACCAAACAAATAAAAAACAAAGCTACTTACAGCTGTGCTTTTTGCAGGACAGGATAACTGATGGTCCCTAACAAGGATATGCCTTTAAGCTATGGAAAACTAGCTCAAATGATGTGCCCAAACTGAAACACTTGTATAACAACAGATGGGAAATGTCCTTTCTGAAATCACAGAGAGACAGAAATGTCTTCATCCGCTGTAACAAACAGAAGCTAAACTATAAATTCTCCAGAATGATATAAGCTGAAGAAAGAAGAAAGAATATTCTATTCTCTACATATCCCATTAGTCAATCAACAGAAATAATTTTACTACTACATCCTTGCAAGCATTCTGAGTCTCTTTGTCAAAAAGAATACGAATTTATTTTATGTTCTTCTATTCCTAAAAAAATAGGGGAGAAGTTATTCTGAACAAATTCCCAAATAACTGATAGAAATAAATCAGGTTATTAAAACACTTCTATCTTTTTCCACAGTGAAAGATAAAATAAAATGTGTTGGTATCTCCAAACTCTCTGGAAAATAGAAAGGGACAAAGAATGAAGCAGCGCTGTTTAGTCTGGAAACAGTTGGAAGATGGCAGATTTCCCCTGTAATATCCTAGAAACCTAAGGAGCATACATATGTATATACATGGAAACTTTCTAAATAGGAAAAACAAAAAATATAGATTATTAATATTTTTAGTCTTCTCATACATACTCATTTTGCTGGGTCAAGACAGGGATCTTCTTTTAGAAGCTTAGTGTGAAGGCATACATTCACACACTGGAATCTTCTGTTCTGCGTAACAGTTTCCTTTTCAATAACGATTTACTGAAATCTTTTTCTCCAACTTTACCTGCTGTCAGGTACTATCTTGTTTCAAACTGGGTGATTTACTCCTAGTTGTGTAGAAACAATTATTTCTCTTTCTACTCTGAAGCGCAAGAGAAGTTGCCTCTGGCATGCTGTTCCAAAAGCAAGGATGCATTGGTACTTCTTGCAAATACTTATTCTACTGAAAAGTCCATGCAAATGCAAAGAAGAAAAAACAGCTCAGGGAATTAAATGAGGTGCATTTAATTTAATACTCATAAAGATCATTAGATTCCCAGATCCCTCCAGTTACAGGTTATTAGATCCTTCATACTATCCTTCAGCCAAAAAAACCTTTTGCAGAACCACCGTGATGCGATGTGTGCAAATAGAATATTTGAGAAGCTGATTTCTATTGTACCAGCAACTGCTATATCGGAATTAGCACAGTGGGCTTGGGAAATGGTCATTCAGTTTCTTTTTTAGTTCTTACCTGAGACTGGAAAATAACTCTTCCCTCTCCAGAAATACTTGTTTTTAATCAAAGATCAACAGATTACAACTTTTTTCATCACCTGAAACCTAATTAATTGTATTTGTATTTCATTTCCAACATTCAAGTTTCTCTTTCCTATTTTACTTGTCTTCTAAAAGAAATAAAGTGATTAAAAAAAAAACAAAGAAAAAAACGTGGTAAAACCCTATTAAATTAGTTCATTTTTTTTCATTCTAAGACAATAAGGAAAAAAAGTGAAACAACCTCCTTAGAAATACAGAGATCCAAAGACATTTGAGTGTATATATATATATATATATAGTGTGTGTATATATATATATATATATAAGCAAAATTTTAAATTAAAAATCTTTTCAGTCTTGAGAAAGTTTCCTGCATTGAATAACTAGCTGTAGTATTTTCACCAGTAATATGACATCTTCTCCTCAATATACACTGAACATCTAAAAGGCAATTACTGTAACAAAGGACAGTTTTCCGTGATTTTGTATTAGAAGAGCAGAATACCTCAACAGACTGCTACACCTCCCACTTTTTCAATCCTAGATTTCATCCAATGGGAACACTACTGTAAAAAGAATCTAAATAATCAGATGGTTTGGTACGTTTTCTAATCTGTTCCCATGGAATTCCTGTCCAGATAAATAAAGCATTACATAAGGTGTAAGCTTTCCAAACAGAAAGGCTGCTCTTAGGTCTATCCAGAGCCTTCTCCATGCTGAACAGCCTCTGCTCTCAGCCTGTTCTCATAGGGCAGGTGTTCCTCCTCTGGATGCACTCTAACAGGTCCACATCTCTCCTGTACTGAGGACTCCACATCTGGATGCAGTATTCCTCTTGAGGTCTCACCACTGCAGAGCAGAGGGGCAGGAGCACCTCCCTCGCCCTGCTGGCCACGCTTCTTTAGACAGAGCCCAGGATATGGTTGGCTTTCTGGGCTGTGAGGGCACACTGCTGGCTCATGCTCAGCTTGCCATCCACCAGTGCTTCCAGTTCCTTTTCAGCAGGGCTGTGCTCCATCCTTACATCCCCCAGCTTATAGAGATAGTGAGGGTTGCCATGTCCTGGGTTCAAGACCTTGCATTTGGCTTTGTTGAACCTCAATGAGGTTCTCCTGAACCCACTGCTTGAACCTGTCTAGGTCTCTCTGGATGGCATCCCATCCGTCAGGCCTGTCTAAGACACCACACAGCGTTGTCTGCAATCTTGCTGGAAGTGCACTAAATCCCGCTGTCGATGTCACTGATGAAGATGTTAAAGAGCACTGGTCCCAATATTGACCTCTTTAAGTATTTTTAAGTTTTCTTAAAGAACTTCAAATTCTAGAGCCCCAGGTAACACTTCAACACAGATAGTTCAGTTAACCATTAAATCTATTCTGTTTACACAAATTGTGCTACTCCTTGATCACTTTTTATTTTTCCTCACATGTAAGTTTTCTCCTTTTTCTTTTTTTTCTTTTTATCAGTGTTCTAGTTTAGTGCTTATCTGGAACATTATTGTCTTTGCAACATCACATCAGAATATCACTGTACTTTGGGAACGCCCTGATTCTGCAGAACACAGTATACTGGGATTCCATAATGTATGAGAACAATGGGATTCTGCTACACTTTGATTTGCAGTGGCTTAAGAAAGAAAAACAGGCTAAAGGGATGGGAAGAATATGGAGGAGGACATGACTGAAAGAGAATTTGAGATTGGAAAACTCCAACATAGTGGTACATCATACACGCTACAATCTTACTGACCGCTACTTAAACCCAGTTATAGGTCAGAATAGCTTCCAAAGCAGAAAAAAAGAAACAAACAAAAAAAAAAGCTTGCTCTTTAACAAGATGAAAACTTTTTGCATTTTTTATTCTCAAGATCTGATGAAAATACTTTGAAATTAGCAAGTTCTTACACTGCTTAGCTTTACAAATAAAATATTTTGTGGCTATGTAGCTTAGAAAGCTTGAAGAATCTATTATGATTTCTATTTAAAAAACAACTCAATGTCAAATAAATGCATGCATGGACTACAAACAGGTATATTGCTTCAGGTTCTTCAGGCTCAAAAGGAAGAAATGGTTACAAGGTGATAAGAAAGCTTAAAAAAAGGGAAGAATTGCAAGACACCTAACAGAATCAATGGGTTATTCTTGACCTAACTTTGCATTCATATTTGTGCAGGAAGACTGAAAAAACAAAACAAACTCTGGAGAAATAAGTGTCGCTACAACAAAGCTTGACATAATAATTTGTATAGATGGTTCATTATTTTGTACATGTGGTGAAGAAGCCACAAACTATTGACAATGATTCAACAGACTATTCTCTTTTCAGTGTTTTTTTTCCACAAAAAGGTGCTCTGCAAGTAGATCTGGATGAACAAGAAAATATTCAGCTAAGTTTACACAGAAATAATTTCTAAGGACACTTCCATCCCTTTGTTTTCTGCTGTTCTCCCTTCCTTTGCATTTTTAATCTTTCTCTGGTAGTGCTGGTTTGCTGACAAACTATAAAAGAGAACTGACAAGAATTGGTGCCATAAGCCGAATTACAATTACAGTACCTTCTGAGTAGTATTTTTTTTCCTGTACTGTTGCATTCTCACCATTAGACAGCATTTAAACCAGATGTTTCAAATTATATTCTCAGAAGATTGCTATCATGTTTGCAGTCTCTCTGTCTTACTAGTAAACAGCTTGAATTTCCTTCAAACCTGCTAAAGCAATTCTATCACTGAAATTTTCTATTTCTAAAAACTGATGTTGAAAGGCATTTTCCTTACTAGCTTCTAAGGAAAATCTTGCATAGTTTGTATTTTCAAGAAAAAGATTAAAAAGAGAACCCACAGACTGATTCTTGAATTGGTAAATGATCCCAAATTCACATTTTTGGGAGATTTCCAAAGCATTTTCCTAGAAAAAAATATACATCAGCAGTGAGTTACACCCTCAAACATTTTTAAAACAGTTAAATTTAGTTAAGTAATTAATTACTTCATTCTGAGGAGGTTTAATATTACCAATAGATCAATCCAGAGAAAAGAAGAGTCTTCATACTGTAATAATCATATCATGGACACTGGCCAATACAAGAGAGGTTTTTGAAGTGACGGGTGCAGGAGGAGGTGCTTTTTCTAAACCACAGATACTGGTTGTGTGTCAAAGCATATGGGTTTTAATATGAACAGACCATATTTAATGTAAAATGCAAATAAAAGCAATGTAAGTCTAAAGGCTGTAAGGGATTTGTTTCAAAAAAATCTGAGCCAATTGGTTAATTACATATGGTTAATTACATAATCCATAAAAAAGCATCTCTACCTCTGGTTTATCTTGAAGTTTTTCTGCATGATCCTTCATTTTTGCCAGTGTTTATCAGCTAAGAGCTACAGTTAGCTCTATATGTTTATCAGCTAACTCATTGTCCAACAACATCAAGTTTTCCAACTGGCTTGCTTATTAAGACAATTTGGTGGTCTGGAACAAGTTGGTTCCAACTCCAGAGCAACACTTTCGTTTACCCAAGTACAAAATAGATCGCTGCTATCATAAATGGCAAAAAGAAATTCATTCAGACTCTTCTTCAGTGAAACTCTAACTTGGTCTAGTGGTTGGCAACCCTGCACATAGCAGGGGGGTTGAAACTCGATGATCATTGTGATCCTTTTCAACCCAGTTCATTCTATGATTCTATGTTTCTAAATCTTACCCATTTATGTAATATGCACTAAAATGTCACTTATATCAAAAACTTATAATCAAAATCATCTAACTTATTTCACAATCAAATTATGTATAACATCCATTTAATTGAAATCTTGGACTAATTGTACAGAATAGCATCATGCCCATTCTTCTTTCAGCAATGTCCTGACATTATGAAGCAATCTTTGTGACTGCTTTCTGAAGTTTTCCTCCTAAGAACCACAAATGTATTGAAAAGAACAACAACAACAAAAGCCTAAACAAATCAACAAACCCCACAACCAATTCTTTTAGAGGCATTTTCTCCCTTCTGCACCAAATTCTAAAAAAAGCTTTGCTGATATAGGTTTGATTTAGGAAAATTCACTACAGGAAAAAAAAACAAATAAACCAAAATTAAGCATACTTTTATATTGACAGTACTCAAATGTTCAAAATAAGTAAAACCAAAACTTCACTGTGGAAGTCTTTGTCTTTTCCTTACAAAGGACTGATAAAGCAAGGAAAATTTGGAACCAGTAAATGTTAGCTTAGATCTGCTATTTTCTCGGAAGCAGGGTAAAACTAAGGAATTGTGACATTCCTTTTGGAGTAGGTCAAGCTTTACAAGACTACATAATGTTTAAAACATGTCAAGTGAAAAACTTACTAAATTATGAATCAAACTTCTTAACTTGGCTAAACCCCAAGTACAGTATTACATTGATTATTACTGCCAAATACTTTTAATTCTATGGCAGTTTAATGTCTCTCACTCAGGATTACTTAAGCTATTTTCCTGACTTGCTTTAGATTCTTATTTTGGTTGTATACAGAGCAAGGGTACCATAACTAGTGACAAACGTTTAGCAGTACTGTGCTACAAACAGAAAAAATGGCTGATGAGAAAAGACATGAATAATGGAAAGGTTTAACTTGTCCCAGCACTGCAATAGCAAAGAATGGAAATAAGGGACCAAAGAAGATCAAACACTGAGGCAGGCCAACGGACAGGACAGGAACATGGGATTTACCACTCACAGTAAACTAAATTTCATTATCATTTACATTATCATTTAGGATCACTTAAGCAAGACAGCTGTGCAACTTGAACAAAGACTGTAAATGAAATTTAGATTTAGACACTCTATTACATTGTCCAAAACAGTGATTTAATAAAAAGATTAAAGAAATAATGTAAGGTAAATCAGAGGGGAATGCTCCAGAAATAAGAGATTTTTTTAATCCTGGTGTAAAACATGCCAAACAACTGTTATTTACTGTTTCAATCTCCTTTCACGGAGAATGAGTGATGATAGGAAGGGAGGAGTAAGGTATTACTCTAAATGCTAAGCACAAGAGTGTAGATCTATATTCGTGAGTATTTAGCTATTATTTCTTTTACAGAATTACTTCAGAACAAGTCCAGCAATAGCTGACAAAAATATCAAACTCACTGATAAAATTCTTTCATGATCTGTGCTCCAAAGCCTAAGAGCCTAAGAATCCAGTATTTTAAATTAGTACCATGATTTGATCATATTCTTTCCCATTTTATACCACCAATTGCTTTAGGTAAACCATCACTTCGAACTCTACTGCACATTAAGAATGGAAGAGTGGTCCCGTGTTCAAAACTATCCTTCACTCATCTTTGCCTGAAGGTACGCAAGCCCTTCATAATGCTAAAGAGCATTTTAATTATCAAACTTGTCCTGTTTTAGGACAAGGCAATCTTAGTTGCCCTTGGTGACAATACTCCATACTGGAATTAAGTTTCCTTATCCTTTGTGCAAGTGAAATCACAGGTTTGAATGCTATTTATATACTTCTGCCTTAAAACACTCCTAATGACTGCACAAATATTGAGCAGAACTCCATCTTAGAACATTTCCTATCCTACTGGATTCAAAACCCACTCTTGAAAACAGGAAAATATTGATTTATACTGAGAAATGATTCATTCCTTGTCCTAATGTAGATCACTAAGCTCGCTAGGTCTATCAGTAATGTCTGTACCAGACACAGCTCAGACAATCCCCTGAGGAGCAGAATAAGCCTGGACAGACATTTAGTGGCGACTAAAATGTTGGAAACTCTGAAAGTCTTGCAACCTAGAGAGCAATGAAAAGCTAAGTGAGGAAGACTGATGTAAGTAACCTCAAAAAAAGCATACGCCCTTGCTTTTCCTGCCTCTTCAATCATAGGGAAGTTTGTATTTGTCTAGCATGACAGTGAACACACCAATAAAGCTTATTAGCTTTATCTTGCCAGAAAAACTACATGTTTAATTTATAATGAAATCAAGAGGCCCCAAAATTGGCTCTTTTCCCAGATCCCTTCACCAAACAGAATTTGTCAGTCCCACTACCTATGAGTAATGCTCTGTCTTGCCAATCAAGAGGTTATCTCAAGGCACAAGAAGGACATAACAAAAAAAAAAAAAAAAAAAAAAAGACTGTTCCTCTTTGAGGTATACTAGAAAAAAAAAAGATTCCTACCATATACGACAGATTTGCTGAATTGTGGTTCAGAGTTTCAGTTTCTTTGGAACATTGGAGCACAGATAATACCAGAAACTCCATGGAGTTTTCTCACAACTTTGCTGGTGCTATCCATCTTATGTAACACTATTACAGCAACACGTATCAGTTGAATAACCCTATATTACCATGCTACATCAGCTGAACTGCAGAACTGAAATCATTAGCCGAACAGTCCTGTCTCCTTTTCCAGATTTAAATTACTTATCTAAAATGAATGGATGTGGATATTCATTAAAAAATAAGTTAAAAATCAAGTTCTCAAGTTACTAGAGGCAACAGTATAAGATAAGAGAAGGTTCTGTACGTTACTACATGTCAAGAACTAGCTTGCTGTCTTTCCTACACATCAGAACACTTGATTTTTGAATAGAATATTATCCTTCTGGGACTACAGGTACATATGCTACATACGATCCAGATGTTCTTATTTTACAAAAGAAGGTGCATATGAAAAAGAAGGGGTTATATAAAAATAAAAGAACATATGCTCCAAATATAAATTTCAATATATAAAATATCCAGGCATAACATTTATTTTGAACCCAGTAGGTTCTCCTAACACAGTTACTGCATTGGTAACCATATCATATTGTAATAACATAAAATAGGCACTAATATCAATCATTCAAATTTAAATTTTGTTTTCTCCACTAGGTCTCATACTCCATACAATTTACTAATCAAATCTTCAGAGTGCACATTAGAAGCATACAAGTAAATTCTCTTACAGATTTCACTGCACTGAAGTTTAATAAAAGTGAGTTTTATGCACCTTGAGATTTACTTTTAAAATATAACTTATTTTTGGAGTTATTTTCAAAATCCATGCAGTATATATTTGGGATTCTCTACATATCTTAAATTATAGGTGACTAGCAATAAGAGCTTTTTAGACTTAAAGGACAGTGTATTTCCAAATAATTTCACGATGAATCATAAAAAGAACAGATAGTAGTGTAATCTAACTAAATGAGGAGAGAACCATTAATTATTGCCCTTTAAATCTTCAAAAAAATCTACTGGAAGCTTAGGTGTTCAGGAATAATTGTTTGATATCCAAATACACTATTTCTGGCATGTTGTAGAATTAGAGAATGTTTCACTGTAATTGATGTGGGAAAAAAAAAAAATCAGACTGAAAATTAATTTAATATTACTAAACACTACTAATGTATAGAGCCTAGAAATTTTACTCAGAAAGATCTCCACTGAGACTACAGAGATCACATTCGAAAAGGAAACTGACTAGGCTCCAACTTTCTCCCACTTTCCTGCACGATAAAATCATGATCTGCACAGTGATAAAACAAGGAACTAGATGTTAGTGACTCAAAGAGTGGATGCACAAGTATCCCAAACACAAAATTAATCTCCTAAGTGGAAGGGAAAACCAGACACCTCAGGGATTCTAAGAAGAACAGATACATTGTGCAGAATACAGTCTGCTATCTCCGGGACACAGTGAAGAATGTCAGAGGCACAGCAGGAAGGATTCAAAATACATCTGTGGAAACACTGAGACAGGAACTTAGTCAGCCAATGAGCCCTGTGCCACCACGTTGGTTAAAAAAGACCTGTCTTACAAGAGAAGTGTTCCATTGACAAAGCTACTAACATCCACAGAATGAGATACAACATGGCCAGAGTGCCAGAGTGTGCTAAGTTTTTATAAGTCTGGAAAGAGGAAGAAATTTTTTATAAGTCTGGACAATATACCAAGGCAATCCTTACATTACAACTAAACCACGTTATCGTTAACACTTTTCTAACGAAAATTCCTCACAGCAAGAAATAACAAGAAAAGGCACAAAGGAAGAGTACTGCTGACAGGTCAAGGAAGATGACACTTGCCTCCACTTAGCACTGGTAAGGCCATACAAGGAGCACTGGGTCCATATCATTCAACTTATCTGTAAAACATCTGCTCACTGGAAATCATAAAGAAGAATGCTGGAGTGTACCTCAAGCTACAGCATGGCATCTGCCATGACTAACCTAGATTGAGTATAAAGATCAAAAGTATATTCCTTGTGCAAGTGCCTCAGGAGTATACTGTCACCTCCACCAGCACCTGTAAACTAAGGATATTTGCCATTGAAAAGACTGTTAGAAGCTAAGCTTTTGGATCTATTAGGACAAATGTTGCCGTATGGCTTAGAATGATCAAAAAACATCAAATCTCATGAGCTAAAGCCTTTTCTGAGTGGGAAAATCTTGCTGAAGCTGAATCTGAAGTTGCCGTAATAAAGTCTAAGATATGTTTGGCAATCATTCACCTTTAAGCCTAAATTAACAAAGAGCTGAAGATACTATGAAGAAAAGGACTCACAGAATCGCAGAATTATAAGGATTGGAAGGGACCTCTAGAGATCATCAAGCAGGTTCCCTAAAGCAGGTCACACAGGGAGGTCTTGAATCCATCTCCAGAGAAGGAAACTCCACCACCTCTCTGGGCAGCCTGTTCTAGTGTTCCGTCAGTCCTGGTAGTAAAGAAGTTCTTCCCTGCTTTAGCATGGAACTTCCTGTGTTCCGATTTCTGCCCAGTGCCCCTTGATCTATTGTTTCTCGTCACCAAAAAGAGCCCACCCCATCGACTTGACTCCTACACTTTGGATGTTTATAAACAGTGATGAGATCTCCTCTCAAGTCTTCTCCAGAATGAAGAGTCCCAGATCTCTCAGCCTTTCCTCTAGGAGAAGTACTTAGGCTCTGAGTCATCTTTGTCACCCTTTGCTGGACTCTAAGAGATCCCTGTCTTTTTTTGCCCTGAACTGGACGCGGTATTCTAAATGCAGCCTTATTAGGGTAGAGTAGGAGGGAGGATCTCCCTCCACCTGCTGACCATACTATTTTAATGCACCCCAGGATACCAATTGCCTTCAAGGTCACAAGGGCACACTGCTAGTTCATGGCCAACATGCTGGCCACCAGGTCCTTTGCTGCAGCTCAGCCCTTATTAAGGGCTGTACTGAAGCATACAGTTATTCCTCCCCAGGTGCAAGACTCTATACTTGCCCTTGTTGAACCTCATCAGGTTCCTCTCTGCCTACCTCTCTACTCTGTCCAGGTCTTGATGAATGGTAGCACAGCCTTCTGTTGTGTCAGCCGCTGCTCCAAGTTTTGTATCATCCAAAATTATGACTCCTATGATCACTATTGATTCTAAACATCTAAGTTACACATACAATTTCCAGTTCCTCTCTCCTGCTATACAATACTTCTTATCATTAAACATAAATATTTATTTTGATTTCTAAGCTTTTTGAAAAGTAGAGGGCATTTGTTTTCCTCTGCAGAAAGACAATGTTTCTTATTCAAAAGAGTAGAAAGATTGCATCTGGAGTCTTCCTGAATACTGGCTAAACAAGCAACATCAGCACAGCCACAAAAAGAAAATAATCTGTGCTCCTTCTCTACTTTATCACAAGTCAATTATCACATTGTGTGGAGGGAGCTGCTGAATAACATCTCTATGTACTGAGAGGAAAACTTCTATTTTATTTGCCTACAGCTCCGCTGTACAATGACGGGTGTGTTAACCCCACCCCCAAAGACAAAACATGACTCCACCAAGCAAGAGGTGAATGATTCACTGCTTTTTTCTTGCTTTTCTTTTTTCCTGCTTTTTTTTCATACCTACCTTTTCTTCTAAATGATATTTCTCTAAAAAGCACTGATTACAGAGCGCTGATTGTGGTGGCTTTTTTTTTTTTCCTTTTTTTTTGTTTTTTTTTCCCTATTCCTCTCCATCTACCAGCACAGATAGATAGATGTAACACAGAGAATAATGAAGCACCATTTAATCTTTTCGAGGTTCACGATTCAGACTTGCCCAGTATGCTCTTTATTTTACTTGCTAACATTCTCCCCTTATCTAGAGTTCTAACATTTTATGGTATTGTCAATTAATAAAAAAAAAAACAAACAAACAAGTTTTTCCATAAAATTTTCACACATAAAGACAATTTCTGTAGTCTCTAAACTTCTAGCATTTACTCTATATCTATTGTTTTAGGTAAGGTGCTACCAAGCAGTTTCACTGTAGAAGCTTAGAACAGGAAAGATTCCAGAATTTAAAATGTGAAGCAGGTCGTTTCCTTAGCAACCTGGAATATGTATTTTAGTGCCTACTGGAGATCAGCAACGATGTCAATTGTTATGTTAGTTTTTCAGATCTTTGTCGCTCATCAGCATCTTCTGATTTCTTAACTTCTTCATTTGGATTTCAGAATAATCAAGAAGTACATTTTATAGCTCTTCGCTCACCAATACAGCATTAACATAACAGTTCATAAAAGAAATTATGCCATGGCCAGCACCAAGGAATCCAAACAGAGACCCAGTAGTAAAAGGTGTGTCTAAATTTTGCTTTCTGCAGAAATCAGGGGCAGTTAGTATAATACAATTTTAGCACCATACCAAACAATTTCTTGCTTGTGTCATTAGAATAAGTGATTACACCTATTCTAAACCATTCACAAAAAATATAAAAATCAAGAACTGAAGTCCAAATGCTGAGTATAGCCATATATCATTCGACTTTATTACTAGTAGAGATGACCTATCTAAATTTTAACAGTAAACAACTTTTCATAAATTGATGTTAAGCACTTTAATGATTTTTTAATATATATTTTTCTTCCTAACATATTTATTATTTTATTACCTAGAATAAAAATATTTTAGTGTTCCAAATCCAGTTCATGAGAGTCCACACTTCAAAAATATCTCATATCTGAGCATATGTTGGGGGAAGAATACTTGGTAAATTGCAGTTCAGTAGTATCTACTAATCAAATACTTAACTGAGTTAAATTCTTTCAGCTTATTAACACCTGTACATCATCACAACTGCCAGCAGCACTTTTATGCCGATGATGAAATTTCCAAAAATCCACAGAAAAATATTTCTTAATACTACATAAGATTTTTTTTTTTTGCACCACAGCTTTCCAAGTTGTTCACTGTATTCAATTACAATGCCTATGTACCACTTAAATCATGTTGGCAAACTTAAAACAAGCATTAATATTAGATAAATAAGGCAGTAAAAAATGTTGCTACCTACGACTTCTGAAGATATTTTTAACAGTATCAGATTCATGCAGATCTTTAATTAGAATATACAGATTAAAATATAATCTTTCTGAAAATGACAGCTTACAATCAGAGAGATGAATAAAAAGGCTATCATGCATGGAAGTGATGTATGGATTGTCAGCTGAATTCTCCATAAAAACATTCCAGGTTTGCCAGCTAGAGGAACTGAAAACAATATCTTTGGATTTAAAACCTTGCAATTCAATTATTCACGTTAAAGGAAATGGTTCCAACAAACTGATGGCAATAGCAAACTACAATGTTTGTGCGATCCTAGCTAGCAGTAAGAAAAATGTTTTTCTACAGGCAGGCTATGTTTCTTTGTTTAAGAAGCTTATAAACATACTTTATAAAACAACTTAAATCACTTTTTATTACAGCAATGTAGTCTTCTGTATGAGAACATGAGTTCAAAATCTTTATGTCTAAAGGTCTGGGCCCCTACTTTCTTATCCAGGGAGACCGGATAACTTTACTTGAAAGCAGCAAGGAACAAATCTCAAAAAATAGGCTAGGCACATGAAAAGATGAAAACTTTCTTAATATGGATTACAGTGACTTCAGGAAGTAAAACAAGTATCAGAAAAAAAGCAGCAAAACCAGAACCTTCGGCACTACTAAATGAACAACTGAAAGATCACTCTAAAGAGTTAAGTAGAGCAAATAAGAAAACATGAAAAAAACAATGTAAGAGTCAATGGAATAAAACAACCTCACTGACATTTAACATTTACATAAAGGTCAGATTGCCTACATTTTGGTTAAGTATTCAGCTGGGATCTCAATCAATCTTTGGAGCGTGCATGACCAATTTTGAAAACAAAGCAAAAGCACAGTACAAAAATTAGAAGTCTGTAAGTGTTCCTAAAAAGAAAAAAAGCCAAAAATTGACACTGTTCAGAGAGGGAATAAGACTGATCTAGAATTATTAATGACTGGTTTATGACTGAACTGCATTTCATTCCCACGTGAAGTTTGCTGTAATGGAACGGAACATGACCTAAACCATCATGATTTATAGGTATGTACTAGAGGAAAAGGCACTGGCCAGGCACACAAAATTAATTAATATTCTGAACTATTAAAATGACAATAATTTCACAGAATTGCTAAAGGGTGTAGGGAAAAAAAAAAGCACATTCACAGCATAATATACAGAACACAGGATCCAAGAGCAGTTTCAGTTAGAACACAGAAAAAAATATTTCATAAATTAAAAAAAAAAAACAAAACAGTTGTTTGGGAAATACTGTGTGTGACTTGCAAATATCATTCACTGCGTTGGGGTTTAACATCCTTTGGAAAATCTCTCCAATTTCTGACAGAGTCTGCATTTTCTTATTCAGACCTCCCTGATTTCACTGACAAGATCTATGGTTCTTATCCAGAAAGATAGGTAGGTAGGTCTGAAATCTGATTATCCTTTTCCAGTAGTTTCTGAGAAAATTTAAGGTTGATAAAGCAGCATTCCTACTTAAAGTTATATCTACTGAATTCTTAACTTTTCTCAGAAAGTTACAGAGGAACAATTCCATTTGGTTCTATTGCTACAAATCCCCATTAAATTTTTTACATACTGATATCAGGATCACCCACCGCCCAATGCTTCAAATCAGCATGGCTTTAAAGTGTCTGGTGTGAAAGGATTGATTTTCCTTAAGACGCGTCCTTATACAATTACTGCAGTCAATGTTAATAGTGAAATGGAACCAAAAGCAGCATCTGGAACACTGCAAGGCAACAATATTCACTTTGAATTTTTTTCTACTTTTTTCTTCAAAATTTTAAGCAGATATTTATCATTTACAATCTTCCCATGACATGAGTAGACCGACTTATGAACACAGAAAAAGTAAATTCTTGATAGGCTTAGGAATCAGGACGTGTCAAAGATAAGGATCTGACTTGGAGCTCTACAATCTTACCTTCTTCTGAAGAACGTTAACTTTGCGTTCCTTCACCTCTAACATATCCTTGAGATCATGGATCTCTCCTGCTTGAGTGCCTTTCTCCTCTGCAATCTCCTGAATCTGCTTTGTCTTCTTATTTAGCATGGTCTCTTTCTCCTCCAGACGTAAGCGTAATGCATCCACCTAGATTCAGACATGCAGAAACAGGGTTTGTTTAGCACTGAAGGAGAGAACTTTTAAAAAGATAGACTGCACTCCCACAAGGAAGCATGTACTGTCAAATTACAAAGAGATTCTGAGAACTAACATCAATTTGAGACTTCAGCATATTTCAGTTTGCAATCAAACAGTTGTTACATGTAGTAGGAGACCAGATGATGAAAATAATCAGTTGTTGTTTTTTTTTTTTCCCCCCAGATTATATCCAGAACTTCTGACATAGTTCAGTCTTATGCAGTACAAGTTTGGTACTTTTCCCTTCAGAGTAGAAGCCAGCACAATACCAGCAGAGGTTCTCATATATGTAGGAAAACTGACTCTTTTATTTGAAACATTACTAATGTTAAGAGATTTAAATTTGTAAAATTAGTACCAAATAGTCACTTTATATTCTAGATTTATTGAGTGCCTTAGCTCAGCCTGGACACAACGAAAGCGGCCGCTTCAGATCAAAACATGGAAAGCAGATTGCTTTACAAAGGCTAAGAATATTTTTACTTAAATAGCAACAAATTAGTTTAAATGTAAGGTGCCTTCTTTTCTGTAGGATGCAGCTTTGTGTTAAAGATGGAACAAATGACATACAACAGGATATTGTGGGTGCTATTTGGACAAAGAAATGGAGCTCCTATAGTCTCAACAGCCTTTGAAAGACTGATAATTCTGTGGTATCCTCAAACTTCAAAACTGTACATTGGGAAACTTTTCTTTTTCCTTCTACACTTATCTTGCACAAATGAAACATACAGACCGCAACACAAAAGAAATGGAAGAACTTAGAGCTAACTGAATATAAATTTGATGAGAAGATAAAGGTCACCACAGAGCACAGACTAATCTCAAAGACCATTGTGGAACATGAAATCCAACACCAGCAACCTGCTCGAGAGACCAAAAGAAACCCACTGACCCCTATCCACTCGACATTCACACAGAGCTCAAACCTGCCGGCCTTGCTGCTAATCTTATTTGATAGTACCAGATTTGGTTCCTGTTAGCTGAAGCCATTACAGGACATCAGTCACACAAAGTAAACAGGGTAATCACTGGATTTTTTGGTCCTTGTACATAGCAGAGGCATGAACTGAAAAGACAACATGGACAACTCCGGCAGAGAAACGGTTCAGGTAGACACTTTGCTTATGGCGTTTCGAGCAACATTTAGTTTTAATGTGCTTTTTTGATTCCACTTTATTTCAATTTACTAATGGAAAACCTGCCTCTAAGGCTCTTCATTTACAGCATGGTATACCCACAAAAGCCAATGTTGTTTTGTCTGATTCCTTTTACACAGAGCAACAAGTTCCTGCTGGAGGGCAAAAGGCCTGCCCTGTTCTTGTGAGCAGCACCGCAGTCCTGCTGCCACCTCGATGTCTGGAGCTTTCCCACTTATACATGCATTATTAAAAACACATTCCTAACCTCTCACCTAGCAAATAGTGTGTGGAGTACATTCTGTAGTGATATTAGAGAAACAAGCACTACCCGAATATGATATATAGAATTGACAGTGTTTGTAGCAAGAAGTTTAGCAGGTAGACCTGGCTTTCTTTTCTTTAAACTAACACAGAGGCTGATTAGGTATGTCCTCTGCACGTTCCTAATATTCAAGCTAATAACCATTTTCATTCATACTTGAAGGGAAACTGAAAATCTCTCTCAAAGGCAAATCCTCAACATTTGTGTTACAAAATATTCAAGATATTCCAGATGCCTGCAGTATTAAGAGAACACAGAACATCCGCAAACAGAAATTTATCCACAAAAGCTTTCCATTTTCTGATTGATTATTCTCTTTAAACCCTATATTAGCTTATGGTTTGGAGCAAATTGCATTCCTGGTTTTATTTGTGTGAGGTCCCTGCCTAGGAAACCACAGAAAACACTTTCAGGAATATTTTCAAAGGCTGGCAGGACACACAGTCATTACCTTAACACTATTCCTGGCAGAACACTGCACTTGTTTATTCATGTCAACTCGGTTTATGTATGGCATCCTCCCACAGTGACAAGAATTGAGGGCTGCTGGAGTCAGGTGATGCCAACTTCAACAAAGTCAGCTTAAGATTTGCTTTGCACTTGGAAACAACTGGGCAAACAGCTACTGAGGTGCTGACACCCCTTCTCCTGACTTCTGTGTCCTGGATAGCGTTGTCTTAACCTGGGGTTAACCCAACTGCTTTCACAGTAATAGTGTGCCATGCCTTTATGCACGGCAACTAAGTCTCACAGCACAGCTCAGGCAACTGCTAGTCCTTCACTTAACAACACGATTGCTAACTTTGCCTGCACATACCACCCAATTTCCCACGAAGCTTTAATAATATAAGCACATCGGTTGCCATTTTCAACACAATAGCCTTCCTAGGTACAACAGGTAGCTCTTCTCATCCAGGTACCATATTTTACATAAGATTTTTCAGTTTCTTCACTGTAACAAACATGTATGAAAAATTGTGTTATGAATGACTGATCTGCCTTCACAGAATTTACCAGTAGCAGTAAATTATACTCCATAGCTGTTCCTAAACTACATAGCCATACACACAGCATAAGGAATTCTGAATTTCCAAGAAGAAAAGAACATCAATAACTCCAATTATCACAATTAGCGTAAGAAATAATATAATATTTAAACTACATTTATTCTTAAGTCCTTTAAAAAATATCTTTCTTGGAATCTGTAATTAGATTAAAATCTTAACTTCAAGAACGTTAGTTTATAGCTTAGGGACATCATTAAAATCTTCAAAAAGTCCACAGTGAGTTTCAGAATTCACTGACAAACTTGAGACAACAGGGCTTAGGTTCCACATGTGTTTTTTCTCATTTTAACCAGCATCTCTAGTGTACTGTAGCAATCAGGCTATTATTATTATGCTAATAATTTGCAGTAGGGTTTATGAAATTGTCAGTAATGTCTAGGAAAAACAATACTTTATTCCCAAGATTGATTGATTCTTGTCTAATTTCTTGAGTCACCTGCACAAACCATGGCATAACCATTTGTTTAGATCCACGAATAACGCCATGCTCCATTCAGTCAGATCAGAAGGTACAATTTTCCATACCTTTTATCCAGAGCCTGGTTTCTCTCTAGTGGCAAAATGCAAAGCATTTATTCTCTGTTGCTATCTCTACACTATTGCCAGCAAAAAGGACAGAATATCAACTGAGAAATTTGTTAAGAGCTTGCTATGACTTCTAACAAAGGCCAGCTATTTTTAAGACAGATGTTGAAGTGAATACAGAAATAATTAAGAAATGCACAGGAGATGATGGAACATTGTGTTTAGTGTGTGGGGTGAAACACTACATTTATGTCACTGTAAATATCGCCATGTGAAGTATCATACACCTGAAACCACGTGTTAAAAAGAATAATTTCTGTGACATCCTATGACTACAACAAATTAGAAACACAAATTGAGTTGTTTCCCTAATAGCATGGTCAATAGTTGAGAGCAATGTTTACTGACTGATTCTGAATACAGCAGCTGTTCCCAGGACATCATACTGCATTTTTTACATTGATCTTTCTTATGAATGATGTTAAAGTTGACTTTTCACCTTGCTATACAAATGACCACAGTATTCAGTCAGGCCTGTGGAAGAGCTGAGAGCAAATTCTTTACGAATGTACAGCTGCTAGTTTTCTGGACAGTTTCAATTACACAAGAACCTTGCAAAGCTGAGGCTTTGTGCAGAGGCTGTTTGCTTCTTGCTAGGCTTGTAAGCTCAGTGGAGGACAGATGCAACAACCTTCAGGGCCTGCTTACGTCAGAAAACAGTTTATCTCTTCTTCCACAATCTCTAGAACGTGGTATTAAATACTTTAACATGGCAAACTAAGTTTTGTGAACTAAGAATGTTTGCAGGTGCCAAAAGAGATCTTGTTAGAGACACCCAGTTCCCATTTATATGCTCCTCCTTGGTTTGGGAGCCTACTATAGTTCCTAAGTGCCAGTAAAAGCCCCAGGAAAGAAAGGCCTATAAAGCATTCTATATTCTAATAAGACATTCAAAGTAAACAATAACTGATAACTTAATGTTTTTGTTTTTTTTAAAAGAACATAAATCTGAATTTGCCAAATGGAATAGACCAATTACAGTATCATGTTGAGCAGTATATGAAACAGAAAATTCTCACTGATTAGTCTAGCCACTCATTGAATACACGTACCAGACAGCACTGAATCAAGCTGAAGAGCTGACTAAGGTATGATACAAACTTTACATGAAAAAATGACAAAATAAATATTTTTGGATTGTTTCATTTACAAAAGGATTGTACACATTTAGAACTATTTTTAAAGCTTCCCTCACAAACTGAAAAGTTAACCACAATATCCTCTCCACCCAATAGCCCTAAAGATAAACATGCCACAGATTAGACACCATTCTTTGTAGTTCTGGTAATGGCAGTTATCAGATCCATTTTTGATATACTGCACCTAGGTAGGCATTGCCATGCCTACCAGCAGCTTTATTAAAGAAAAAACAGGAAGGCTCATGAAGCCGTGCACTTTTCTGTCAAAATGATTATTTTTAAATGACTGTAAAATACCACTCCCTTATGAAGATTTCTGCCAATATATGGCAGAAAATGCACCTCTTT
Organism: Phasianus colchicus; assembly: GCF_987193195.1. Lineage (NCBI taxonomy): Eukaryota > Metazoa > Chordata > Aves > Galliformes > Phasianidae > Phasianus > Phasianus colchicus. The sequence goes on along the minus strand of NC_143436.1, from coordinate 61,387,507 downwards.
TCTTCCTCACAACATTCTCCAGGTATCTAGAGAGAAGCTATGGAGATATTTTAACACCAGCCAGTGTTGTCAAGAATACAGTGAGACCAAGCAATATCTTACGCTCCTATCTATTTCCAGCAAAAAAAATATTCTATAGAAAGAGAAACATTGCTTTAAGAAAGGGCTATCTCACAGGATGCAACAAGCATCTTAATGATGCAGTTTATGAATATCTTTCCAACTCATGCTTGAGAGGGTCACTTGTGAAGACAGAAGAAAGGTAAGATGATTTAATTGTTGAGTTTTCTGTCAAGAATATCAGCGAGTATGAAAAAGATGTGATTATCTTTCAAAAACTGTAAATATCTTGTTGGAATTATATAAAAATTCTCAGAAAGATAAATAGATAATTCTAAATATTCAACTTAACACTGATATAATGGAATACCCTGATGAATCAAAGATACTTTGTATGTGTTTAATCCATACCAGATTGCTACATTTCACTATGGAAAATGCACTAGACTGTATTTGAACGACTTTTCCAGAGAAAATACACCATTCACAGCTCTATAATCCATTTAAATCTATCAGAGAAGCATCATGCTGAAACAGTTTTGTTAATGTTTTAACTCCATAGCAACTACTTACTGAAAGACAAAGACAGGAAGACAGACAGAAAATTATCTTTCTCTGTTAGTGCAGATGTTGTGTTTCAGTTATAATATCTGGAAGGAAACAATATGAATAACCTAACAGCAAAAAGTAGAAAACCTCGCTGTCTCTCCTTTCAGGCACATTTTATTATTAAGAGAGCCATGTCATGTTTCAGAAATACAATGAGATGATTTGCTTTTGCAAATGACAATCTCACTTGGAAGAAATCAGCAAATATTTTCAACGATTAGTTAATATTATAAGTCATAGAATAGCATAAGATGATTTCTACATTAAAAAGAAACACCTATTGTGGCCTTCAGCTATAGTAAAATCAAAATGTCTTGAATAACTATCAAGAGTAGCTCCCAAGGTTATATAACAATGTCTTTTTGTTTTTAAATATTTTGTTTAAATTACGCAATGTGTTTCTAGCTTTGTAAGTTTCTCATAATACTCAGTGATTTAATATTTTTATATTACTTTCAATCAATATAATGAATGAAAAGCTACATTTTTTATTTTTAATTACTTTTTAACCTAATATCTACTCCCACATTCAGTCATCCCAAATTGTTTGCCTATCTCAAATTGTCTGTTAATATAACCAAGCTTAAACACAGTTTTCATTTTCAGCTTGTACTTAAACTGTAATATTGCTGCCTTTGCTTCTTATCTGCACATAATCCTGTGGATCTTCTCTCCCTTTGCTCCCTATCTCATTTAAGTTTAATAGCTAAATATAGTCTCTCTCTGTAAGACTTGCTTCACTTAGTCTTTCACTGTTGTGTTAGTCACTTTCAACTGTTGTCTACACCCCTATTGCATTAAAGGAAATATCATTTCATTCTTTACATCAATCAGAATAATCAGATCACAACTCAGAAAATAATCAGAAAGGCATTTTTACATCAAAGGGTATTTGCTGTGTAATTTGATTTCTGCAGGTGGCTAAGGCCACGTACACCCTCAGAGTCACTGAACATGGCTGAAGAAAAGCTGAACAAGGGTAAAAGGTGCAAATAAATTCTCTCACACTCTTGTAACATACAATCTTTCTACCAGCGTTAGCCACAAACTTTCTGTATGCTTATTTTATAGCTTGGCTTTTTGCTGGTTTAGCTTTAACAATTCAGATATTTTTTGAAGCATGACTGCCATCTTTTGGGCGTCTCCTAACACTACAGTTTTCCATGGCAGATGACAGAAATACTGTCTTCACACAACATGCCAAACTTGTTCTTCAAGAATGTCCAATAGCAATAAATGCATATGCTATACTTATCATCCATTTGATATTCAAAAATATTGTTGTGTCTTACATAATACACAAATTTAATAACCATTTATTATAACAGCAGTTATAACAGTTGGAAACATTTTTCCTTTATCTTGGGATATGCAAGGAAGCAAGAAAAGCCCCCATTTCAGGTGTCAGTGCAGGCTTACACTCAAGAATTCCTGTGCATGTTGACAGTAGTAGTAAAGCCACAGCAAGCTGCATTACTTTCTTTTTTTTATTTCCTCTGTCTTTTCTAACTACAAAGTCATTGAAAATAAATTCCCCCAACTCAGGCACTGCAACTTCCAGTTCACTGGATTATATTGTACAAATGTGCATTTATCCATAGGAACACGTGTGTACTTACACACGTTTCTTTACCCTCAATTCTTGGCTAAGAGAAACCAAGCAATTAAGCAAAGAAACAATGTGCTCAGAACAAGCAATAGAAATCATTATGGGATTGTATAATTGAAACAGAAAGAAAAAGAATAATACTTTTTATCTCTTGCTCTATGGAAAGCCAGTAAGTGCACAATTGCCCATTTTACCTCTGTCTGCAGAATGGCAGCTCTTTGCTCTTTAGCTGTAAGAGACTCTTTCAGAACTTCAATATGCTGCTTGCTGTCAGAGAACTGATTTGTGAGGGTCTCCAGCTTTGTCTGCAAGGCTAGCAACTCTGTGTCTTTGCGTGACAGCTCCTGCTTCACCTGACCAATCTGGAAAAAAAAAGAAAAAAAAGATACAGAAAGGAAAAAATTGTCAATTTTTTATCTTTGCTACAAAAGTAAAGATAAATTCACGTAAGTACCAACAAACAGTATGATACACTCAACTTGTCTCAGAATTTTAAAGTCTTCAGTTACCTTGAACGGAAGGCCAGGAAAAATTTGTGCCATAAGCAGAAGGTACAGGGAAAAAGGGGGGAATGAGAACATTAACAGTTAAGAATGGCTTTTTTTAACAAAATCATTGCCAGTCACTTTTCAGAATACTGACCAAAATCAGTTATTTAGCAGGGAAAAGTTTTTAACTTCATGAAGGAAAACTGTAACAGGAACATACTCCTACCCTGTAGTATCAAGAAAAGATACTTTTTTTGATGGAGATATCTAGAGGTTTCGCTTATATATTACATAACAAAGATGGATATCTCTCCAAAAACTAGAATTTTTCCGTTTTATAACTTCAACATCTTTGTGATACTAAAAAAACACACCACACTAATCCCAAAAGTGTTAATGTTCAGTGCTTTAAATGTCATAAACAAAAAAAACTGTCCAAGTCATCTTCAATTTTGGGGAATATGTCACAAACAAAATTAAACTGACATAAACTATAAATAAGCTGTAAATTAAATCAAAATAATTAGAAATCTTGGGTAAATGCACTTTTATCTTGACAACACTGTATCAGTAATGAGTTACATTCTTTACCAAAGAGTAATAAAAGAGCACGAAAAGATTTCATTACGAACTATAGTGTGTTCCGTCGTGCAATGGAATATGGAAGCAGGAAAGAGGTAGAAGGAATAAGGAGAATTAGTTTAGAGAACTGTTAGGTAGCTTATCTTTCACTTAATTCAGACACAATAGGATGTTTTTTTCATACTTTTTACTAAAAGCAAATATGCCCATAGAACGAATTCACCATTTCATTTATTTAAACAAGATACAAAAGTATTGATGTAGCAGGGCTATTTTTGTGATCAGGTACTGACAAATACAACCAGTGGTGCAGTACTCCTAGGTTCAGCAGAATGACTGGGATGATGTAAACTGTTTACTGCTAGTGATGGATTTTTTTTTTTTTTTAATTTGATCAGAAAAATCTCCTTAAAAACTTTAGATGACACAAACTTTTTCAATTACGAGGTAGCACTAATTATATCTCTCTTAAGCCAGTTTGCTCCTTCTTTAAAAGAATAATTTCTCTGCAGGGTGGGCCATCTTAGAAGAAATGTTTACCCTGCATACTAGTGTTTAGATGAAATTTCCTAATCTGAACCAAACCACATTCCTTTACATTAAAATTCCCAAATAGCACGTCCAGATAGTTCTTTTTAGAAATCTATTTCAGAGAAGTAAATTCACACTGCCAGTGTGCTAAAGCTCTCTAGGAAGAATGCAGTGGAAACCAATCAAGGTGCAAAGGAAGTTAAGGCAGCATTAAGAGCTCACATTTCTCTTCTCCTTGTGATAATATGATCATTCAGCAAATGCACTATTTTGACAGTAAAATTAGTGCAAAGGAAAATTCATGCTTCTAAAATGAAACAATCAGTTTTTAAGAAATGTTCAGCTTCCGAATTTCATTTTCTTGTGAAAGAATGTTAAGAAGGTTCAGCACATGATTTTGAGATGTTATCAAGTTATTTTTATCCTACTGGGGAAAGTAAGTCCCTTTGAAAGTCTGGCACCACAATGGGTGCTGAATACTTTTGAAAATCTGCAACAAAGAGGAGAATATCTTACTGCTAAGAATGAATCATACCATTAAAAAGCAAATAAGAAAACAAATAGAAATATTCAATTGAAGAGTGATGTTGTGGACACCAGAACCATGTGAACCAAAGGCAGCTACAGGGCCGAGCAGGCTGTTAGTCCTATGGTTATACAAAGTTGTAAAGAAGGTAAGAGAAGAAAAGTTATCCCGAAAGCAAGAGAGCTAGAAAGCCCCAGTGCATGGCCACTGCACACAAAAGATAAATCTTACGGCAGAGACCTCGGCCTGGAGACCAGCCACTCTTTTTTTCAGGTCCTCCCCTTGAACCTCTTTGGCACTTAGCTCTTCCTTCAGTTGCTCTACCTGTCACGACATTGTTATGCTTTTTAATATTTATCAATAATCATCTTTTGCTTAGCCTCTTGCAACCGAGTAACTGAAAGTGACAAAGAAGTGAATAGAAGGATCAACACTGGTCACTCATTTTCTCTTCCATTCTACATTAAATCTTCTGAAATGTTGTATGTCTCTGTGATTTCATATAGGCTGCCAGACAAACATTTGGTTATGAAACAAAAATGCATAGTTACGCTTGTGTTTATATATGTCAAGTATTGGGCACTTCACCCAACAGTTTTCAAACTAGAATTCATGAGGAAATTAGGACAGGTAAAGGGAGATTTTGCAATATAGGAGAAAAAAAAAGTTAACTGCCAATGTACACTCACAGTTGCCTATACAATACAATATTGAAAAGAAAAAAGAAAGAAAAACACAGATTTTGTACATTTACAAAACAGAGGTGGACAACAAGATGTTCAGGCAAACAGAAGAGACCCAGAAAATATCAGAGTAGCTGAGAGTAGATATACAGCTGAGTAGATATAGAAAAGCAAACGGAGACGAAAAGAAGAAATATGAGTACTGCTAACAAGGGAATAAGGAAGGAAGGAAAAAAAGAAAGAAAGGGAAAAGAGATAGAAAGAAGAAAATTGTCTCTCCGTTTTCCCAATTTGGAACTAGCTATCTTTCAGTTCATAGAGGCAATGCAGTGGGATAAAAGAGTGAAGTATAAAAGAACAGATGTGGCTATTTTTAAAGAAACGCATACTTCATACATGTTTCTATTTTAGGTCAAATAATACTTTTTCAAGAAACTTCCTCTAGCATTCTTTTTTGAGACAAGTAACTTCAAGCAGGACAAATGCAATAAGTTGGAATTATTCGTGACATGGAGAAATTTTCAACTTCTTGTTTCAGAGGTTTGTGCACTGCTTTTACAAAGTATGCACAAGGTAACTAAGAAAAGCAGAACTACTGAGAACATACCTACATCTACTGTACAAGGTAGCCTAGATGTCCATTGGAAAATGTTAGGCTTCACTAAGAAACACTTCTTTGAGAGAAACAAAGAAGTACCTGATATCTGTCTGTTGTACAATTTCACCTGTACACTGACAATACAGTAAGTCTGCTTTTGTTTTTATGCCTGATGACCAACGTATCTCACTGCTATATTTGTCCTAAGACACAAATAACCCCAACTGTATAAATTAATGTTGGCATAATCAATGTTGTAGAATATACTCACACTCTGACTCCACTAGCAGAAGGGGAGTGTAATGGAAAGCAATTCTACTGACAGCTGATGTTCCTCTTAGCCTTTGTGTAATAAAGCATAATATATTCAAGGGGTGACAAAAAGAATCATACTTTTTTCAGTAGGCTACATTTTAAAGGATAGCAGATAAAACCTATAACTATAATGGATTATCAACGTTCTATAGATGAACACAAAACACTTCTGGAATAAAAGAAAGTTACAAATGTGGCAGTAAAAGTAGAATTCGGTCCACAGACTCTACCGAACCACTATATTCAAATCTGAATTTTAAATTCTTTTTAATATTTTTAAGTTATTTTAATGGCTCCAGAGCAATATACAAAGAAACTCTATTTAAAAGAGCTAGAATGGGAACGAAGATCCTAAGTACTTTCCTTAAGTGAGTATGAAGATTTATTTCATTTGTTCGCTATGGCTCATTTTGTCTTACTACTGTCACTCTTTCTCAATACCTTATTTTTCATGAATTTGGAATGACTACGGTACACCTCCATTTGCTTCATTTCTTCTTCACGCTCCTCTGTGCTCAGAGCTCCATTTGACTTCAACATCTGAATCTCCTCTTCCAAATCCCGGAGGCCACGCTCCATGGAAGAAATTTTTGAATCCTGAAAAGGATTAAGAGAGACAGCAATACAGTTAGACGTTTTGGTAATATATCATAGCCGTAATAAAAGAAATAATCTGTTGGGCATGTATCCACCCTTGAAATTTTCTCAAGTTCTTACATAAATCAATCTATACCTCTTTGCATAGCATCTGGCTGGGCACACAAAGACTCATTTTTCAATTTTTTTTTTATACCTTCCAAGGAAAGCAGAAGTTTAGTACTGGAAGGAAACATGGCTCGGGGCAGGGACACAGCATAAAATAATATATAAAGGACTATGAGGAAAGGTTGCCTTGTAATGCTAAGTCCAGCATAAAACAGAGAAATTTAATTCTAACTGAATGAGCAGCAAAACATGACTGCAAGTATGACAGGAAAAAAACAGTTTGTGCTACTAGTAATTTGAGTGAGGTCATAAATGGAGAACAAAAAAAGCATCTTAAGCAAGGAAGAGATGCAACAATCAAATTTTGAGTGATGAAGTAGCAGAGATTCCTAAAGCATTCTGGATAATACACACAAAATATAGAACATTTCCATTGCTAAAATATATACATCTGGAAGAATGAGAAAGTTTACTTACCATTATCCTTATCATTAAAGAATGAACAGAGATTTTCAATCTACTTTCTTTACTATTTCTTTAGAAGAGTTATTTGTTAGAACAGCAGAAATAGATTAATTCAGGACACAGAGCTCCACGCAAACTTTTTACATGCATGTGCATTTATGAAATGCTATCTTTAGGGCAGTCTTTTTTTCCTTCCTTTTTTCTCTATTTTTTTAAACTCTGTTTTTCCAAAATATTTTTTTTGAAATACAGATTGAATTTGAAGCTATCCTCCATTTTTTTCATATACTATCTCTTAATCATATTTTTTGATAATCAAAATACAGCTGAATAAAAGCATGAAAGACCTTCATATGTAAGTTTTTATCCATGAGTTAACATCGTTCTAATGGACCATTATAAAGATGTAGTTTGATGCTTAATTTTTGATGCTGAAGTTAAAATCAGTAAGGCAGACTTTTGCAACAAAAAAAACTACAGTAAGGTAAAGTGCTATGTTGTAATTTACAACAGTATTCAATTTCAGCCCTCACATCATTTCCAAGAAATACTTATATTTCCTTTTAGATCATAAGACTGCTTATTGTTACCAGATGGTCAATTAGTTTTCATTGCTATGGATCATAAAGAAAAATAATAAAAGAAAGACAGTAGAAGAAAGGCTCCAGAGTAAAAAGATGAGAAATGACTACAGAAAATACTGAGATGGAATGGAATGAGTTGGAAGGGAAAAATGGATGGAAAACAAAAGAAAAAGGGACAGATACAGAAGGTGAGAGAAAAGGAGGGCATGGTAATTGAAGAGAACAGTTTGCAAAGACAGTTTCCAATTTTCAACTGTATTTGCCCAGACCTTGCTTGTTTTATATACTTTATGGACGATCCAGTAAGAAATACGATTACGCAGTCCACTTGGCAAATTGCCATTGCTCCATTAGATATCTGAGTTAATGGCTGAAGAATTCAATCACAAATTCACCCAGAAAAGTTAGGTTTAAGACGGTATACAGACACCTCTCCAATTATACAACCTGTTCTTTAAGTGGATTTTGCAGTTGGAAATTGCTAACATCACTGATAGACAAAAAGCAAAAAAAAATGGCATTTCAAAGGTTGATACTTTAAAAAGAAAGCAACCCACATCATCGTAAAGACCTAAAAATCCATCATCTCATTCTTGTAATACAATGGACTCTTGGCTAACTGAAAGGAATCTGTATATGTTGCCATAAGCAGACAACAAACATGTTTTTATTGTGTCATGAAGTAGTTTTGTGTTTTCACTGATCTTTATAAGATACACAATGATAATGATAAAATTATATATATATTTATATACATGTTTTTTTAAATTAGGAGATTGACAGAAGTATATGGCACTCGAAGCAGTCTATTTTCCTGTGAAAACCCATTTTACAAAGAATATTCTCTCCTGCTGGCTATATGCAACTGTTTACCTTCATCTCAATAACAGTTTGCAGAGCCTTTGTCTTGGCTGAGTCAGGAGCGTTTTCAAACCGTCGATGTATCTCCTATGTGAGGAGAAAACAAAGCAAAAGTTAGCCTAAAGGCATTTCATCCCATTTATCATATACAAACAAAATTACTACAGCCTTCTCTTTCTCATACATGGCATAATTTAACTGCTTTCTGAAGTCACCGGTTCATACATTTTGTTTTATGATCTCTTACATGAATAAAAAAAAAAGGATATACAAAAGCTCAATGAACAGTATCATCATCACAGTGGAAAAGACACAAGAGAAACTGCATATTTGACCATCTACTTCCTCCAAAATAAACTGTTGATAAGGTAGTTGAATATACTAAAATAAACCTGTCATTTGCCTGGTAATCTAAACTGTGAGTATTAATTTAACTACTGTTAGATTGATCTAAACTGTTAGTATATTCTCACAGAAGGCATACGCGTCCATTACTTAACTACATGTGTACTGAAAACAATAATGCTGTGGTTTCAACAAGCTACAGAGTGCAGCTGATAACTTTTAAAAACTTTTTTACCGCATAGCAGCAACATTTAATGGCATATGATGAAAATCTTTCTCCACTGGAGCTAGAACGTAGCTTAAAGCACAAAACTGAATATCATCTTGTTCTAGAAGATCAGAGCGTGCAAAGAGGAGGTTAGAAATGTCCATGTGATATTTCCATTTATGTGAATTTACAGACCTGGCATGTTTCAAAGGGCTCTCAATGGAATAAAATGGAAAATGCTAGAAAGCTAAAACAGCTTGTTCTCTCATATAAAGTAGGTACATATTTCAAACCAAACAAGTGCGAATACAGGAGAAACAATAAATACTGCTTTATTATTTTTGTCAAAATATTATCCTTACATCAACACTAATATTAAATGTAGGCACATGAATACATTTAGAATGTATTATATGACATAAGAGTACTTTGGTGCCTATAGCATAGCTAATATCAGTTAATGTAACCATTTGTCTAGATGCACGTAGGTTAGCCACACACTCCCATAAAACCCCTGCAAGACAAATCCAAAAAGCCATCCACAAACTTGTGTTTTCAACAGAGATAGGAAAGGAAAAGATAACATCCTTTATGGTAGTCATATGGTGGTCAGTTATCTGAATGAGAAAGGTATAGAGTAGTATAGAAATTTCAAAATACTGAAAATATTACTTAACTATGTTAAAAATAAATATTCTTAAACAGCTGCTGAAATGAGCCAGGTAGAAATGTGTAGCCATGTGACAAGGGCCACAAGAAGAATTTTCCATCAGTTTTGCACAAGGAGACTTGCTGAAGTTTAAGCTTGTGAATGCTAATAACAACAAAATCCAGCAGCAATTTTGTCTTTAAATACTGTATTTATGGATTTACTGAGAAAGTGTTTTTAGAAGTATATTTGCAATTTAGAGTGATATTCCCTGATAAAAGGATCTTGGACAAGTAAACCAGAAACAACCCTTTATATATCTATATATTTCTCTCAGTTGGTCTCTAACAGTCTTTCACAGCTGCCTTCTGGTAGAGGGTCAGCAGCATGCTTCTTCTTGCCTGCAAACAGATACTGCTTCTATCTCTTCAGCAGGCTGTAAACCAAGTGAGGTGGGCACTGCTCTACATTAAAGACGCTGATGTTAAATCTTGGGGAGGGCCTGGGGGAGCACACTTCACTGAGATGCTCTTTCCAGGGAGTTGATAATAGGGCCTTCAAAATCTTGCAAAGATCATCTCCTTAACAACGTTGTACGATTTCTAAAAGCAAACAGCAGCCCTCCCAGACAACTGAACCTTTTTTACCCTGTTTCTTATGCCCACTCTCACTAAGAATAAGAAGCTGTCAAGACACAGTATTTCATTGTTACAAAGCTGGACTAACATCCTCATGTCACCACGTCCAGCCTCAGCATTTCATTGAAACATATCAATGAAAGTACTTTTCCAATCTCTTTCCACTACTCGCTATTCAACTACGTAATGAGATTCATTTGAGTACACAACTATGTGGTGCTAAAAAAGAAGCTCCTTATGAGCTTGAATTTGCTCTACAAACATTTCAACTATGCATAGGAAGTCCACCATACATGTTCCCCACGTGAAACTCAAAGCTATATCTCATCGCTTTCAATCAAAAACCATCATACCACATACTGCCTTTATAAGAATAAGCTATAATAAGCCTCTAGCACTCAAGAGAAGAATTTAGAAACACAATGAGAAGCAGATCCAATATCCACCTATTTACTCACTACTCTCACTAGCAGCCATCACAAAAAACTCTTCTTCAGTGATCTTGGTCTTCCTCCACAGAGAATGAACTGAACTGCATTTCTTTAGGTAGCTATGGCATACTGATCCATTTCCAGCAAATTCCGTAAGCTCTCCTTATTGAGCAGATTCAAGGATTGCTTCACAATCCTATGATTGGCTATCAGTCCTTCTCTTGATCTGTGAATACATATTGTTGTATTGTTGTATAATATCTTGTTACAGACACTGTTTCACTGAATATCTTAGCATGCAACTTCAACATCAGCTAAATTGGAGCCTTCAAAAACTTTCAAAGGGTGCTTCTGAACAATTCAAGTGATAGGAGTGGCCTTCTCCTGAAAAAATGCCCATCTCTGGAGTTTACAGAGTGGACACTTGCAACTACATTCATGCATTCACCAAACAGTGTATTATTGGAGAAATATTCAGATACTTTTCCGCTCTGCAGAGGTAGTCCTGTAATTTCTGATGAACTCTCAAATTCACTATGTCTTTGGTTGAAGTGAGCAGCAACACTTGAAGAAGAAAGAAAATCAGATGATCAGATGACCTCTAACTATTCTTCAGAAGAGACTCACATACTCTCCACATCCTCCCGTCCCTCCTTTGAGTTCTCAAATCCTCTTCCTGTGATTCTCAGATTGAGAGGAACAGACAAGATAAGGAACTGGGTGGCCCTTTTGTAAAGGTCCATGTGGCACATTAAGTGAGGTGGTATTTGAGAACACTCTTCGTAATGCACAGCCAATGTGCTATAATACCAAGTTCTTCTGTAATCGTTGCTTGGCAATGAAAGCACAAATAGAGGATATACATATAAACAACACATCTCAAAGGTTGCAGCTTGGCTCCTCTGATAGAACTATCCACAGTTGAAGACACCCCACTCATACATTGTGGACACTTTCAAACTTCATGTTCACATTAAGAAATAAATAAATGGAAAAAAAATAACACGTAGAGGAAGAAAAAAAGGTTTGAGTCACCCATATTTCAGGATTAAAAAGTTGTTTTTACTCAGGTTTCTCAACTTAAAAATACATGCATGGGCAGAAGAGAATAATTCTGAAGACAGTTCCTCACCCTTTTGAGCTTGAAAAAAAAGTATCCCATTCTGAATTGCATGAACTTTCACTAGATTCAGAAAGTTATGTCTCCTTGTAACATCAGTTGAACAACCATCTAAATACTATTATTGTAGAAGAAAATGAAAAAGGATGATAATAGAAAAGATGTACAAACAATTACTCTGGACTTTTAGAAAATGAGAAATAATTATATATATATATATATATATATACCAAACATCTGTTTTGAACAATCTACTTTCAGCAGTGCATTTAAGTTCTAAATAATTTCCAGTTGTGCAGTCACCTGAGAATAAACAAGGAATTACTACTATGGAAATGCAATAGGTGGAAGACCCAGCACCCAAACAGCATGTTTCTAAAGGCATGCTGACACAAGACTGTCTCCTTTTCACATTGCATGGCATTTTCACAAATAGAAAATTCTTCTTCCAAGCTTTTTCTTTAGAAAAGTCTGTATCTCCACTGTCTGAAACAATCCTTTGCACTTCAACAAAGGAAACGTCCTACTTCTATCATATTTAATAACTCCACTGTGATTTGGGTGAATTATAACCTACTGAAAAACAACACCTCCCACCTGTCAACTGCACAATAAGGACTTGATTTTGGAAGCATGTCTATGATTCTGAAGGGTCTGAAAATAGGGCTGCAGTCACATCGGAACTCCCTAGAACACAAATTTAAGCGTGGCTGCTGAAGGAACACTGTGCAGAAGCATCCTTCTTAATTGTGAAATGTAGGTTTTCACTTATCTGTGTGATAGAAGACAGCAATATTAATAAATCACTGACACATTCAGGTTCTATTGTGGACCACATAAATGGTTGACAATTAGTACTTAAATCTTCATAACAGGACTCTGCATAGTAATCCAAGCAAAGGGCAACACTCGGATATTCTGATCAGAAAAATACAATCCTTCCAACCAATCCTTCACTCCTTACGAGTTATCTGTTCTGATAAGTAATTAAACACTCTTTCTTCTGCCTTCAAATCAAGCTTATACTATAACAAGGGATATATTTTTTATTTTTGTATATTTTTAATATTTTACATGCCCAAGGATTTCTTTATTAAAAACAAAACAAACAAACAAACAAAACAAAAAAAAAACATAACAAAAAGGAAATAAAAAATAAGCTACTTGTTCCCACATCACCTGCCATGTGCATGCTTCTCACTCTTACCTATTGTTTTGGTTAAAAATACACACTGTGTTTCCTTTTCAGCTACCCAGTGGGAACATCTAGCTACCAGTTATTACGAATATGTTGCCAAGAAAATTGAAGAATGCTTATATTTTCAAATTCATTCCAAGTTTTGTGTTTAATATCACATTATTACAAGATAATGGAGTAGATTATTTTATGTAAACAAAAATAGATTTATTTGGAGTGATACCTTATTACCCTCTTGGCACTAGTGCTACCTCTACAGGTGTGTATCAAGTCTGTGTCTTAATAAGGATGTTGTTATAATGAAGAGAATTCAAAGAATGGTTGCAGGCACATAATCTGTCTTTAGAAAAAAATAAAAACAAAACTAATTATGGTGCAACTTAACCACAAACTTTAAAACGCCTACAGAGGCAACGAAAATTCAAAATGGATAATTCTGGACAAACTATGAGATTCAATAGCTGGAAACTGAAGGATAGAAATAGTCAGAAGGTTTAAACAGTGTGGCTGTCATAACCGGACCTGAGTTTAGCACTTCATCATTATCAATTTTTAATTAAGAATAGCTTTTTTCCTTTAAAAACAATCTACTTCAAAAAAGAGAAATTAAAGGCATGCACCTTTTTACCTTGTATTTGCCAAGTAGGTCTGCAATGTAGCACTCTCTGTCTGTGAGAAACAATACCATAACTTTCTACCCAGCATAATTACATACAACTGTAGACCAACTGTACTAACAAATTAAGTATGTACAGTATATTTGTGATAAAGTATTTTATATGCATCTTAAATATTTAAAAAATGACAAATTATCTTTTTTTTATTATTATTTATTTTTTCCTGACCAAAAAGTGCCAAAATAATTGGAAATCAGATGTCATAGTTAAGAATCGAAGAAGTCCTCAATACTGAGTAGTATCACACCACGCCTAAAAACTATTAATATATACACATGTATAATAATAAAGGGAGGAATTTAATCACAACCTTCTCTTCCTTAATTACCTGACTGTATTATTCACGGCTACTCCCTCGGTTAGTTCTGCATCTGATTTTGTAATGCATTTGGATGAAGCACAAAGGTGCATTTAAAACGAATTTTAAGAGAGTAGGCTTTATGCTTAAAAACAAAACTTATCTTTCAGTAGCATCACAAGATAAGCACTTTCCAAATGTAGAGGAGAATGTCTTCTATTTCCTGCAGAACCTACTTAATCAGACAGTATGCATCATATGGATAATGAAGGAGAAAAAATTTTGAAGTAGACTCTCTTCCATACATAAATTCCTTCTTAAAAAAAGGACATACATAAACAATATGATTGCAGTTAAAAACTTAGCAGATAACTTAGGAAGCAACTTTCTCTTTTCAACCTAAACTGGCCTATTCATGACTTTATACGATTTTAATATTATTTTGTCTGCAGGATCTTCGCATTATTCAGTAGACGAGATGCTTGTTTTTATTCTTCAACCTGTGGTCCAGGCCTAACTCTGAGAACATTATACCTTTTGTACTTAAAGCTTTGTTTCTCAGGTAGCTTTTCTGTCAGCCTTTCATTTCAAAGTCCTTGAAAGAATTCAGCAGCCTAGTTCCTATTAATTACAATGAAATGCAAATATTATAAAACAAACAAAAAGAAATCCATGAACACAGTTCAGTGTTAGCATAGAGAAGAACTGTTAAATTAAGAAGTTACTTAATGTTACAAATGAATCTATAATTCTGTACAAAGGCAAATTTTACTTGACTAACTTGATTTTCCTCCACGACGAGATGGCTGACTGCGTGGGCAAACAGTGAGTGGTAGATGCTGTATCTTGATTTTACTGAGGTTTATGATATGGCCTCCAAAAATCCTTGTAGCCAAATCAGAAACAAATTGGATATGTGGTCCATAAGGTAGATGGAAAAGTACCTGGACTGTCAGAGCGTAGTGATCAGCAACATCAAGTCCAATGGGTTGCTGCTTACTCCCAGTAACCTTCAGAGGCCAACACTGTGGCTGATATCGCTCAGTGCCTCTATTAACAATCCAGGTTATGGGATAGATTGCTCTTTTGGAAGGTTTGTAGATTATGTGACATTTGCAGAAGACAGGAATTAGTTGTTAACAGCGTGTCCTTGCTGACAGCAATTGCATCCTGGGCTGTATTACTAACAATATACACACCAGGAGAAGGCAAGGAATTATTTCACTAAATGGCTCTTGTGAGATCTCTCCTGGAGCACTGTACCCAATTTTGGTCTCCCACGTGCAAGGAAGACATTGAAAAGCTGAGGAGAGTTCAACATAGTCACCAAGATGGACAGTGTCTAGAACATATGATGTCAGAGGATAGGATGAGAGTACTGGCTTTGTTCAGCTGCAGAGAAAAGGCTTGGGGGGAATTTTAGTGCTGTCTAAAGCTATCTAATTGGACACTGCAGTGAGGACGAAGCAAAACTCTTTACAGAAGTGTGCAGAACTACAGCAAGAGATGCAGCAGAATAAATTCTGACTTATAAAATGGAAAAAAAGAAATTAAAAGAGCAATCACAGACTGGAAGAGAAGCCTAGAGAGGCTGTGGAATCCCCATTATTGCAGAGACCAAAATTGAGCAGGAGGTTGAATGAAGTGACTTCTCTAGAACTCTTTCAACCTGCTTGACTCTGTAATTCTGCAGAATACAAATTGGGACCAGACAGTGATTGGAAGTGTCAAAATTGCTTACTTTCAGGATTTTTATGAGTATTTTTCAGAAACTCATCAAAAACTATACAATTAACCCTTACTTTAGCAACACATGAAATTGAACTAAAAAAAAACCAGAATGTGTAATAAAAGTTATCTGTAATACATCTGATTACTGTCCAAGTTCTCTTACTAAAAATACAGTCATAGAAATTTAGAACCAATAATCATGGTAGGTCCTTCATAAATTGCTTATCCATTTCTAATTTGTCTCACTTCCTGTATTTGTGAACATAATCAATGTAATTCCCTGAGAAATAAATCGATCGTGTTAATAATGACCATAAATTCGAAAGATGTGCTGGAAATTCCACACAGATGAATAACAGATGGTGCCAGTTGCTTTGAAGCTCAGTTACTCCTAGTTATTCATCTCCATGCTTTGCATTTCTATGACAATTCAACCAGTGATTTCAAAATCCAGCTAAGAACTCAAATACTAGGACACACAAGATCTGTTAACAAAGGCGTCACGTGAACTAAAAACTAAACCACACAACCTAGTTCATCTCTATGATCAGATCAGCAGGAATTAAAAGCAAAATCCCATAAAACTCCAGCATTAGATTAAAAATGAGAGAGACCAATTCAAACTAACCTATTAGTTCTAATAAGTCATAGTGTTGAAATCTGACAAGAGAAGTGTGAATTCCAAAAACTAAGGGAAAGTTGATTAAAAATTAAAATCCTATTTGTTTAGAGTTTTTTTTTACTTATATGCTAAGAATTCTTAATTCCTTCTTTTTGTTTCTTTTCTTTAAGGAGTAACAAGCATATATTTTCTACTTGTTCCTTAACTTAGCTTCAAAATTGTTAATGGCATTTTCAAATTCTTTTATACTTTCTGATGCTACAAAGCTTCAAGTTTTCAAAAACAAAGTTCCACAAATATCACCTCTACTGAAGAAGGGTGCAGGATAACATGAACACTGACAAAGAAAGTGTACTTGAATGTAATGGATGTAATTGGTAAATAAAGTTATGTAAGATATATTGACAAGCAAAATCCTCTAATAAAACAAAATATCAAAAGACATCAAACCTTAATTATTTAAACCTATTAACCATAGCCAGGTTTCCATCACTGTAATTGTTTTAGATGTTTTTTAAAATTTCACTTCTAGGGGACAGAAGTGCTAAAGTGAACTCAGTTACAAATTTTGCCTTGTGTAAGTACCAAAAAAAAAAAAAAACCACCAAAAAAACAGACTTATTTTGAAGCTGAATTTTTGTGGATTATTTCACACTGATGAGATCATAACTATTACACAGAGAAAAAAGACAACCATACACTTTCATAGATGACTGTAGCTCTGCTTTTAGCTATTCACTTAAATCCTACCCATAATTAAATAATTGCCCAAACTCCACAAGTATCAGAAATTTGCCATACGATAATCAGAAAGTATCTGTGATTTCTCCATAGTCTGTAAATATGGAATTTTTCACCCCAATTTTTTTTTTGCTTAAAATCAGTTCTGAAAGAACTGTCATGCAATCAACCCCTGCACTGAGGAAGGATGAAAATAACAACTTTAAACATTTTAAAATGTCATTCTTTTATAAAGCTCACATAAGACTTTCCAAACTATAAATGCATTGAAAAGAACCAAATGTACAAATTGTGCTTTATACGTTTTGCCCTCAAGTTACAATAGCCCAAATTCTCAATTTTTGTTCTAAAAAATCTAAATATGTTTGAAAGCTGTTTCTAGAGAAATTAAGTTATTCTAATCTACAACTGAACCATTCAAATTACCTTGATTTAAATTATTTCTCCCTGCTAACCTCTTCTAAAAGGCTAAAAGAACGATGCAGCAGCTGAACAAAGCAGGAATTTTACTTAACTCATTAGAAATATGTCCCATACTACAATCGTGTGAGAGTTCCAGTTACTGAACCAGCCTACATGCTATTGCAAACCACTCTCAAAAAGTGTGTCTTATTTATGTTGCAAAATCTTGGAACTGGACAAAAGCGTTCTTTGAGATCACTCTAATTGCTCTAATTAAAATTTCTAAATCCTTCTCCAAGTCTGGAGCAGAAAAGGGTAAGAATTTTAACACATGCATGGAAAAAGAACTTCTTTGCAAAACTTGTCACAGTTAATTAAAATCTGCTCAGATCTGCTCAGATAAGGCAAACAACCTTTCTTTTCGTGGAGCATTATAAAATGGCAACATCACTCTTCAGCAGTACTCCAGTGGCATGTTTAGATGGCACAGCTTACCCTTCTCACGGAGCTCCACGCTGCTTCTGTTTTGCTGTCTCAGTATCAAATTAGATAATACAAAGCTAAATCAAATACATCTATATTATAGCCTTGTGCCTCTGCTTTCTGGAGCAGTGGAGATGCCAGAATGGGTACTCACAGAAATTTTGAGTTTGTTCCTATAATAAAGTAAGCACTGTTTGATTCAAATTAGCCACAAATAAGGATCAGTCCTTGTAATAAGGCCATGCTAGATAACTGTCATACACTTCACAAACAGTACTTTGTTTGCTTGCCATTTCAACACACAGTGAAGACGAAAACAAATAATAGCTTTTTCTGCCATAACCTCTTTCCTTAAGCTCATTTTAAATGAGCACCCCTATGAACAATCCACTTTAGTGATTGCTTTACATACAAAACCACCCTTTATCTGTTAAACACTTATTCCTTACTCCTTAATTCAATTCTGCACTTGGCTGTATTAGAAGAGCAGGCCTGGAATAACAGTTCAGATTTCTTTCCTACATTTTCTAATTTTTGTCTGTCAAGTAAAACAACTGTTTCCTTCTGTATGATGAAGTATGTTGCCACTCATCTCTGTGCTGGCATCTCAAAGAACACAACCCCATCTTACCTCCAACGTTCACTTTGTCTCAAAATCGCAGCCAATCACTCCCCTCCCCTAGGAGAATACCAATTTGATCATCATTTAACTTCAAGGGGCCTACTGGACAGCAAATCAATCTGACTCAAGTCATCTGTAGGACATGCATATCCTTCATTGTAAGTATGCACTAGAATCTTCACAGAGGAAGAGAAACTAGCACTGTACACGACTTCTGCATCTTCTCAGGATAAGCCAAAGGTCAGGGCGTTGTGCTATCGAGACTCCGAATGCATGTTATACAAAACATTATAGGATTAAAGGCTTCAAAGAAGTAACAGGTAGATACCAACAAACACACTGGTCAGTGAAAAGAGAGTACATTTGGGAACTTTCCTTCATACATCTTCCTCAGTTCTCAGGAGAGAAGACATCATCTGAAGGTATCCCTATCTGGGTATAATGAATACAGTGATGTGTCAGTATACTCTGGAGATTCCAGTTAGTATATGCCATTGGAAAGATATATTTGGCTTGTAGCGTATACATGTCCAGTAACAATCCAGAGATGAACGGTTATCAGATTAACCACTGTTGTAAGGTCGGTGCTGATATCCCCAGTGAAGAAGTAAGAAAATGGGACAACATTGCTGAAGTTTACTGTATCTGACAATAATATACACTGTGCAGCTTATTTTTGTTCCCCCTGGGTAGAACAAATACAGATGGTTCTGTTTTTATCCTTCCTTCTAGGCAGATGGGAAATTTGGCCTATTTTTTTTTTCCTCTCCAAAAACTCTCAAGAAGTTACCTCTTTATTGACTGTGACATTATTAGTGCATAATCTCAGGTCTTTGTTCAGATATGTATATTCCTAAAGACAGATGATAAAGAAGAATTCAAAAGAAAAAGGATTAATCAAGCTGGTGTGATGATGTTGAACTGTCCTTATGAAGTATCTTGACCACAGTACTCTACAACACCAGGAGTGGATACAATCACAGCTATGCTGATGTTTTGTGTATCCACTACTGTGCACAGTGAAGTAAGATGTATTTGCTGCCAGTTCATCTAGTATTTTGAAAGGAGTGGGGAGGATGTCAAAAAGAGCACAGCAAGCCCCGTTATCTTTAGAGCAATGTGCTGTCACTGCCACCACTGATAATTCTGCAGCAGGTGAGTTTGGAACTATGAAATGGCAGTTAATGTCACGCAGGAGTTATTCTGGAAGTTGTAAGTCTAGCTGTTGGATTTCATCAAGTATTTCTTGCTGGCATGAAAATAATCTCGTTTCTGAAACTTTGGTCTAGAATACCAACAGTAATATGAATAATCTTCAATAAGACTTAAGAAGGGGTATTCAAAATAGCAGACTTCTTTTTATATGCTCTGAAGCTTAAGCTTGTTTTCCGCAGTGGAGGAATGTGGAATGTGATGCAATCACACTGTCATCTGCTGAAGTTACTGCATGCAGATCCATATCTGTGCTTAGATGTTCAGTAAAACATGTAATTTTTCATTTTTTGTGTTCATGAGAAAGTGTCCTCTATATTGGTGCCAAATACATCCTACATTATGTAGGATGGATACCTGATCTTTCCTATGAAGTAGCATGGAAAGATTATTTGAACTGCCCATAATTCAGGAAGACATCTGGGGAAAGTCCAACAGGGTCAAATTGATCAGAGATACATCAATCACATCATCTAGAGGAGAATCCATTTCATAACCTGAATAATAAACTGAGACAGTGCTCTGGGATATTATCAAAGATACTGCGTATCTTCCATACGAGGCATGCCTAAGAAGCAAATGAGTTTTCAGCCTGCAAAAAGAGAGAACATGGAAAGGATATGACAGAAATCTAAAATCACAGTTGGCACAGCAATCCCAGTAATGATCACCTGTTCACTCTGTTTTCTGGAGCAAGAATAAGAGGTCATCAAATGAGACACTGGGAAATGGGTTCAAAAAAAGAAAAGAGGTATGTTCTTCCTGTTGCAGACAACAGGCCTGCAGAACCACTAACAAGATGATGCCATAGCTGCAAAAGTTTACATGGGCTGGACAAGACACTGACAAAAGTACCTGCATGGCAGATCCATGGAAATTACTAAATTGACAAATCACAAGACCATCAGGAAATTCCTGAGTAGTAAATAATTTTGAATATAGGACAATATGACAGAGAACTACCATGTTTGCCCTGTTCTTACGCTTTCCTAAGTGCCTGTGTATGGCCATTATTTGAAACAGAATACTGAATAAAAGTATCCTTGGCAAGCTTTTCTGTAGTTATAAATGTAGAGAGCTCAGACTTGTGATTCTGTTAAGAACTTACCTTCTTTTGGAAATTACTGCAATCTTTAGTTCAATCACGGTAATAGAAGAAACCAATTAATTTATGATTACTTTTTAAGGTCAGACTGCTGGCCACTGCACCTGCACCATCTGAGACACCATCTGATGTCCTTCAGTCTCAACATCACCTTCTGCACTACAAGTATGCTTCATAGCTGAAAAATAAAGGAATATCTTTTCCTTCAGAATATAGATTTTTATTATTATTCCCAGCAAATATCTTTAACAAAAATGTAATACACTTAGAAATAGTAACCATGGATTCTGACATCTCAGAACACGCTTTGGCTAACATGGTCAAAACTGCTCTGAAGCTTCTCTCAGCTTTTCTGATGTGTTAGAATATGAAGCATCCTCATAGTTCATTGCAAATCCATTTGCAATATTACTGCTCCTTTTAATAGCTTTAAAGAAGAGTTTAGCTTGTCTCCAGATACTGGGTATACCAGTTATAACACAACCAATTAAATAGACAGTTTTCTTCAAGGCAGCTCAAAAAATTGCGCAGTTAGTATTTAAGGTAGCCAAGGGCTAAACTAAACAAAAAATGTAAAAACACAGATAAACACACAACAGAAGATTAGGTAAGGAAGGTGATATGGATACACCTTAGAGGATCTACACAGGGACCCTTTCCCATACAAGTGTGGTGCAGCGACAATGATATTTGAAAAGTCACGGCAGCCAGGTGAAGTCCCTGGTGGGTGGAAAAAAGACGACATCACATCTTTTATTAAGAAGGGTAGAAAAGATGACCCATGAACTACCGACCTGTCGGTCTCACAGGGAAAGATCATGGAGCAGATCCTCCTGGAAGTTCTAAGGCACATGAAAGACAGGGAGGTGATACAGGAGAACCAGAGTGGCTTCACCAAAGGGAAATCCTGCTTGACCAACCTAGTGGCCTTCTATGATGATGTCATTGCAACAACGGACAAGGGAAGAGCCAGTGATGTCATCTATCTGGACTTCAGTAAGGCCTTTAACATGGTACCCCACAGCATCCTTCTCTCCATATTGGAAAGATATGGATTTGATGGGTGCATTGTTTGATGAACAAGGAACTGGCTGCAGAACTGAACCCAGAGAGCAGTGGTCAAAGGCTCAGTGTCTGGATGGAGACCAGTAACAAGTGGTGTCCCCTCAGGGTTCAGTGCTAGGACTGATTCTCTTTAATATCTTCATCAATGACATTGACAGTAAGAGTGAGTGCGCCCTCAGCAAGTTTGCAAATGACACCAAGCTGTGTGGTGTAGTAGACACACCTGAGGGAAGGGATGCCATCTAGCAGGCCCTAGACAGGCTTGAGCTCATGAGTAGCTCATGAGGTTGAACAAAGTCAACTGCAAGGTTAGCACATGTCATGACAATTCCCATTACCAATACAAGCTGGGGAATGAAAGGATGGAGCACAGTTCTGCCAAAAAGGACCTGGGGATACTGGTGGATGGGAAGCTGAACATGAGCCAGCAATGTGCCCTCACAGCCCAGAAAGCCAACCATATCCTGGGCTGCATCCAAAGACACATGGCCAGTAGGATGAGGGAGCTGCTCCTCTGCTTTGCACTGGTAAGGCCTCACCTGGAGTACTATATCCATATGTGGAGCCCTCAGTACAGGAAAGACATGGACCTCTTAGAGCACGTTCAGGGATGAAGCACCTTCCCTACGAGGACAGGCTGAGAGAATTGGGGCTGCTCATTCTGGAGAAGAGGAGGCTCCAAGGTGACCTGACAGCACCCTTTCAAGTATCTAAAGGGAAGCTACAAGAAAGAAGGGGACAGACTCTTCAGCAAGGTCTGTGATTACAGGATAAAGGAAAATGGCTTCAAACTAAAAAAAGGGTGGATTTAGGTTGGTTATAAGGAAAAAGTCTTTTACAGGGAGGGTGGTGAGGTACTCGAACAGGTTGCCCAGAGATGTGGTGAAAGCTCTATCCCTGAAGTCATTCAAGGCAAGGCTGGATCAGGCTCTGAGCAACCTGATTTAGCTGTGAATGTCTCTGTTCATTGCATGGGAGTTGAACAAGATGACCCTTAAGGGTCCCTTCAATACTACGTATTCTATGATTCTATGACAGCAACTCTGAACCAGATCCTGTAGGGCAGAGCAACTTTGTGGCCAAGAACTCTTTAAATCTGCTTGCCAGATTTTACTAGCCTGAGTCAATAATCTTGGTTCTGCTGCAGTCAGCTTCAGTTTTGCAATATCCCCTGATTTTCTCCAGCCTTCTGGACCCCCATGCACAAGATTCGTAGTAACAAGCTTGAGTTCAATGAGCACAGTCAATTCCACACAGAGATGGTTTGTCACCTCTCACATGACATCCCGTTTCTGAGGCTACTGGGGTGCTCAGCTTCAAGGCTGAATTCCTCACTATATCAACAGCTTGAGCTACTAGTTACAGCATACCCACTTTATCCTTCTCAGTGCATTAGAAGGAGGTTGGCAGCAAAGAGCAATTAGCTTTAAAATACGATAGATAAACAGCATTTGCTCTTTCAAAATCAATAGTAATCTCTACCTTCTCCAGGAAATCTTTTAGCGTAAATGCTAAGATTTAAATGATTGATGATTTCCAGACATTTGAGAATGAAGCAAGGATTCTTCTTGTTCAACACCTACTAATCATTATACAGAAACAAAAGAAACCACCTAAAAAATTACACGGTTCCTGCCAGCTTCTCATTTAAGATGCCAGACTTAAAACAGAAACAAATGGAAGCCATTTGGGGCTCTTCCTGAAATAGATACAAGAATTGGAACAGAATTATCATTGGTCGCTAAATAAAGGAAAAACCATAGTGTAGAAACTCTGGAATCATATTATCTTCACTTCAGACACTCAAGAGATTACTGCTCTAAAAAAAATAAATCTGGCCTAAATCTGGCTCAGAAATGCAATGGGCTCTTGCTTTCTTATATAAATGCTTACAAGAGCACAAGTACAATGGGTTGGGCAATGGAAAACATAAGAGGAATGAGGAGGTATATATTTGCTGCAAACGCTCATTTCAAAAATCTCTTTGCAAGACCTCACTTCCTTGTTTTTTTTTTGAGAGGGGGCTTACAGTTTTAGTATGTCCAGCTTCAAGAACATGTTGAATCACATAATAGACACAATGCATAAAACAAGCCATTAGATTCACACAAACGTTAGACATACACATACAGTTATCAATTCACGCATTCAATCCAGACATGGATATTAAATAACCTTTACAGAAAATCTTATCATCAGTGAATACATATACAACACATATTGAATTACTTGTTATTTAGAAGTTAATATTGGAATACTTTAGAAAGCTAGTTGACTAGAATTGGAAAATGCATTTAATGTCAAGGAATTTAAGGACACTGGCTACAACACAACTCATTTATTTTCCTTTATTTTTCCAAGATACTCAAACTCATGTTGCCTAAAGTTTGTTGTAATTACTTTTGGATAGTTTGTTGTGTAGAATGCCTGCCATCATACTCTCATGCTATGAAACAGACATAACGTCTTTTCTATTTTCAGAGAGGTGAGGAAAAAGTTTGCAATATTTGCAGCAGGGTCCCTTTAAGTAATCTTTTTTCTTTTTTTTTTTTTTTGGCTGTGCATCCAGGGCAGCTAATAGTTTTATCAAATACCCTTCTCAGCAAGACGACTGTTTCCATGGAAACCACAGAGAAATCATCCATTACTCCTGCAAAGATTTCTCTCAGCACTCTCCTAAATACAGGTAGCTACTTTCTCTCAAACGAGAACAGAATGCAGGAATACATTTTACAGACCATGTAACAGTTCATCTCTGAAGAATAACACTGTGGTGATGGGGAAAGTGGGACATAATGTACAAAATTCCAGAAACCACATGCAAGAAAAACAAAGAAATTTTAAAAAAGGGACAAATTCTGTTAAATCTGCAACGTAAAACACAGCTTGTAGAAAGATGGAAAACTCTTTCCTTGAAAATATGAAATGGAGAGGAGATGGAGAACTAAGCATTAAGATCAGAGTTGAACCCAGAGCTCGGTCACATACCTCTCTCAGCATGTTGTTTTCTTTTTCCTTCTGTTCGAGAAGGCTCTCCAAGTGGTGTACGTGCATCTCCGCCTCAGCCAACCGCCTTGTTCGTTCATGATCTTCCTCAGTGGCTTTTGCCGACAGACCTTTACTCTGCAGCATCTCCAGCAGCTTTTTGATGGATTCATCGCGTGCATTTAAGGTCTGTTTCTGTGTCTCAATGCGCAGTTCCATCTCTTCTAAGGTTTTACGTAGGAGGAAGAGTTCCTTGGCCTGGCGCTCATGCTCTGTGTGAAGCCGCTGAAAGTTTTCCTCTGTCAGCTCTGCCACAAAGGGCTCACTGGTTCTAGAGCTGCTGTCCTGCTGGAACAGTTGGTTCAGGTCCCGCTGGATCCGAAGTTCATCTTGAAGAGCTTGGATAGTCATCTGCATATGCTAAAAGAATAAAGAAATAAAATCAGAGGATTCCCTCCGCTGAGAAATAAGGAGAACAATACAGGCCACTTCAGTCTCCCTCGACTACCAACAAAGAGAAAACTGCAGTGCTGGCAAGTCAACATTGTTTTTTCAAAGCAGAATTTGAACGGTTTTCTATAGAAAATTCAAGTCCCTTCTTTTACATATGGTAGAAGTTGTTTAACAATGGAAATCTCTCACTCAAGTGACTCTCCCACTTTACCAACTTAAGTAAATCACCTCTTCAAAAGGGAAAATATCAGTAGGCAAAAATTGATAGGGTTCCCACCTCCTCCCAAGTATTTTTCTATTCTACAAAAGAATTCTGCATAAGAAGATCTGGATGAGAATTACTGTCTTGACAAAGCAAAGGGACATTTGACTATAAAAACATATGTACCAGCTAATAAAGTATAATCAGCTATATAATCAGCTATATAATCAGCCATCTTTAGTAACAAAACTACACCTAGCACAGATCTCCCCCAGTTGACTGACAGATGAGATTATATCATGTCAAAAAGAAATACAACTACAGAGAAATGGATATATGCTGACTGTGGTGCATACAATTGTATGCATGAGGACCCTAGTAGAGAACAAACCATTGCCTTACAAAGAGCAACATGCAATCAATCAAATGATCAGCATTCATTTGTGGTTGTGCAAGACAAGAAATCCTATCTCAGTGACTGTGCATGTAGTAGTATAATATACTGGGATAAAATTGGAGAAGCACAGCTTGCATGGGAAAAAGTCCCTACTTTATGTTTAGGTAAACGTTTGTATTCTTCTCTGTAAGACAGAAGTATTGACAGAAGTCAGTAAGAGAGAAGTACTAAGACACTGAACAAAGATCTGATTGCCACAGATGAGACACCCACTGAGTGATATGTCTTTACACATTTCTTCTCATGTGGCAGACATGCTTACAATCTTGTTTGAAAGTGAACAAGTCAGATGGACTGATCTCTACATTTACATAACAAAAATCCGACATCTGCTAATAGTAACTTCCAGGATTCATGAGGAGTGAAGTATTAGTATTATCAACTGTTATCAAACAATGCAGAAGACACACTGTGATACAATGAAAACAAAGCAGAAAACATAATTTGCAGTAAACATATCTAGCTTTAATTTGTTTCAGAAATATTTAACATTTAGCTTGGTTGTGTGGAAAGATGCATCAAGGCAGTCAAATCTCATTTTCTTGACAAAAAATCAAGTTACGAAAAATGAAGTTCTCTCTCCCAAGTTCTGGATCAAAACTTCATCTAGCTGAAAACTGGCTCCACCAAAACAAAGTCTCTTCAGCTAGCCTTCTGATCCAGTTGATAATGTGACTACACCAACGCTGATCCTGGCACAAAGTAGGGTTGGGAATATGTAATGTAGCCAAGGAGCTGGTGGAGATGAAAGAGGAACCATTTTTTATGTTATCATCATAAAATGAAATCAGCTTAAAAGTTTTGCTTCACAAAGGATTGAAGGTGCTGCAATTATCTTTTCTTCAGTAGCACAATACTTGGCAGATAGTCATGCTATTATTAAATTAAAACAATAGGTTATAGAATGTGTAGAATGTGTGATAACTAAGCACAGGTTTATTACGCTAGGGAATAATTGATTACTCTTCTTAAATATGCATTTAGTTTATACATTGGTGGCTGCTAAGATTTATTTTCAAATTGGCATCAGTAATAGAAAAGAAGAAAAGAAACATCTCAATGGAGTCAATCTGAATTTGGAAAACCTTTTTATCTATTTTTGGTTTTTTGCTTTTTTTTTTTTTATAAACATTTCCAATTTCATTTCTTGTCATTTCTCCAAAACACAGTCCAAGTACGAATGGCAGAAGACCTTCAAGCTTAAAAACCGAGGCACCACTGCAAACATGCCAGCACGCAGGTAGGCAATCAGAGCTACTACAGTCTGTTCAATTAACGTACGTTGATCAAGCTGTGAGAGAAAATGTACTGTGCTCATAAAAACTTTGTCTCATCTGTACCTATACAGCGCCAATAGTCAGTAAGACCACAACATCAGCAGTGAGAAAACATCCTCAAATTTCCTTAAACTTAAAAATAGATAACCTCACCAGAAGAACTGAACAATTCCACACAAGTTAATTCCATTTGTAAGCACGGCTTTGAAAAGCCCCACTTATCCAGAGCCCAGCTGTGTGTTGTCCTGCAGCTAACGAACAAGTTCCTACATGCTTCCATCTGCCTCTCCACATACTGCCTTTTCAGCATTTCCTTTCTTACAAGAGGGAAAAGAGCTTCTGAGCAACCACATCATCTACTAAATGAAATGACTTCCTCTACTCAGTGCTGTCTCAGAATCAAACTTGGGTTATTTATAAACATCAGTGGACTAAATCACCACAACAACATTCCTGCATTAGAAGTGCAATCAGCTAATGTGCTGTGAAATCTCAATTCAGCTTACATAGGCAAATGTCACGACTCATAGACCCACAAAATTATGTCCCCCAAAGCTGGGGAAGCCCCCATTATAACCACCTGGATCAAAAAAACAAAAACAAAGTCTGCTGTATTATTCAGAAATGGGATGTGAAATAAAATTTAACAGTAATAGTGTTAAAAAGTAACAGTGACAAACAGCCCTGACGAGAATCCATCAGTCTTAAGCAACGAAAAGAGAGTTAAGGAACACCCAACATAACTGGTAGGCAGTGGCCTTGAATGCAGTTTTCAAGGAAAAATGAAGGAGTAGGGAGACAGGAAGGGTCAGCATTGACACAAATTCCTATCACTGCTCTCTGAGCTGCTCAGCTGAAAAGAAACTTCATTATGTGTAAGGTGGTGGGAAAATAAGCCACAGAAAATTATTCTATGCTTCTGACACCCACTCCTTTCCAACATGAAAGAGGTATGCAAAATGAGTTCTTTTCTCTACTTTCCAACTTTTTTTTTTTTATGTTTTTCAGAATAATGGAACATGTTCTTTATTAGTTGACATCATAAACAAACTAGTTTTTCAGATGTTATGGCTCTTTCTTCCACAACCTTTCAAACAAAACATCCTTTTCTCTCTGAAGGAGCAGACAAGTCTTACCTTCTCATCCGTTTCTCAAGCTTCACTTTTAAAGCAGTGATGCCCCAGAAAGGCAAAAATCTTTTCCAAGTCTACATGACGTTAGCCACTTAATCCTATTTCTAGAACCTTACCAGAGACCTCTATCAAACTTGAAAAATACTGTTGAAATGATCCCATCTAGAAACAGACAAGTAAAAATGCCTTTACTACCATTAAGCTTGGTTACATCCTACTTTGATGGGTAAAGTACTGATCATAGTCTTAAATAGTTTAGTAAAGACAGTGTATTTAAAGTCAAAGCAATTATGTTCAACCTATACTTCCCTGGAAGCTTATTACTCTTATTTCAGACCTTGAGGATTTGTTGTTTTTTCCAATAATGAAAGTTGGTCTTTAAGCCTCACTGCAAATTATAACTATATCTACAAATTACAAAGGTATTTTTGTAAGCATGGCTCACTAAAAGCTATTTCTGGTTAGTGTACTTTCATCTTAGTACTCTATGACCACCTGAAATGCAAATCTTAAAACATCCAAGGTGCAAGCATAATTTCTTACAAGGTGTTACTGCCTCTATTTCTATGGGGCAACTTAAGGATTGCTAATTAGCGCAGGGAATGGGGTTGCCTTTCATCCAGTAGCACAAAATTTACATCTGTAGGCAGTAGAACATGATTCAGTCTCCTTTGCTGCCTTACAGGTTTCAAATTCACATTTCCCACACCTTGGCATATTGGTTAGATGAATTTCCAACCTACTGTATGAACACAACCAATGACACAGGAGTTCCTCCTATCTGGTTCACTAAAAATCGCACTGTTGCAGTCTCAGGGCAATGTAACACACTTCTTGCTATCCTGTTGAGTTTGGGAACTTTGCTGCAGGCAGCTCTTTTCATCTCTCCACGTTGAAACTTTTCCATTTTGCATGAAATATTTAAAGATTCAGTAGGCCTGACAGAAAATACTAAGGAGAGCACAATTTCATATTCTAATTGGTAGCGCTCACAAGAGCAGAAAGACCTGAACTGCAATTCTTCCAATTAATTTAAATGTTTGTCATCATCTTACCATTCCAGAGTAAGTGATAGACATGGATTTTAATACAATCAGACAGAAAAGAGAATTTAGTTGATATTTTATAGCCAAGACCCCCATTCAAACCCTAAATTTTAGATCAAAAGGAGGCAAGCATTGCTACCAGCACGACTTTGACATACTTTTAAAATTAAAGATTTCCGTATTCATCTTTGCAAGACAGAGCTTGACCTTCCAAGCTATTTCCAATAAGCATTTGTGTGCTTGTTTTTAATTGCCTGGTTTAGGTTATTCACACTGCAGACACTGTCTTTGTAGCTACCTTAACAAGATAAATAACTCATCCTATTCTTTATTCAAAAAGGACAGCCCAAGTTAGAACAGTGGGTTGTGCAACAGAGGCGGGGCACCTAGGAACTGAACACTTCTGCAGTTAAATTTTCCTTAATCTCTTGGATTTAAATTCTAAGTAGGTTAACCAAGGAAATTACTTGAATATTTAGGATACAAGCCTCCTCCCTCTCTCCCCCCCAACCCCCCAAAAAAAACCAAACAAACCAAACCAAAAAAAAAAAAAACAAAAAAAACCAAACCCAAAAAACCAAACCCAACCAGTTTGTTCAAGAGATGCCCATCAACGATCAGCAAAAAGAAAGATAAGAAGCCTGTCTTTCTCTTCTGTTTTTTTTGTCTTCTTACATTGGGAGAATACTGAGGTTGCTTACATCAATGAACAAGAGAATATGGAGCAATGGAAAGGAAGGGAGCAAAAAGATAAGTTCCACAAGCATACATGGTGCAGTGTTAGTTAGAACAGCTTCAGTCTGGAAGATAACAATTCAAGTTCTTATATGCCATTCTTATGCATCCCCAACGAGGCTCCAGTCAGCAGACAATAAACTAGTTTTGAGTGGATCTCTAACAAGTCATTCCTACAGAAGGTACTGAGAGAGATTCTACTTTGTATAAATGCTTTGACTACTACTTGGCTTAGGTATGTGAACATATGTCTATCACATTCCAGTGTCTTAAAGGGAAGCTGAGTCTCAGATAAGATCCTTGGATTAGCCCAGATGCCACTAAGGATCTCCCACACTCCAGTATGCATCCCTGAACAAGTCTATTTCCTCCACAAGGGTTGATCTCATCTCACTCTTTTCTAACTTTTAATCAGAAATTCCACTACAGAGAGAAGAATTTTGTTCCTAAACAGAAGTTTTCCTGCAATTGACAGATTCAATAATTTTTCTCATTAAAAATATTATTGACAAACTTAGTTACTGAAAATTTCCTGACTACTTCAACTGTAAGCCAGGACATCCTGTACTGAATGACAGCTTTATGATGTGCACGTATTTGGCAGTTTTCTACAAATCTGCTCAGTGATCAAGCTGTTCTTCATTTGAAAACAGTAAGTGCTTGGAAAGACATAGGACAGGTCTGCATTTGTTATGTCACATGTTTGAGTACAACCCGGGGAGGAGGAAAAAAAGAAAAACAAAGAGATAGATGTAATGTGCTAATTGACCAAAAAACGGGTTTTTGATGTTGCCAGTTTAAAGGTAATCTCTTTCATTCAGCCAACTATGTTTAGTGCTGGGGGAAAAAAAAAAAGAGACCTTTCAAGGTCTGAAATACACACACTTGTAGCACCTACAAAACCTTCAATACTTTTACCTTTAGATCATGACTACATTGCTACTACTCCGAGAATGACAGAAATAGTAACTACAGTATCTTTTATATCTGAAGGACATAAGGTCTGCCCTCAAATGTGCAGCACCAGAAAATGAGAAGAACCTACAGGAGCCCATGACTGTGCTTTTCTTGCCAGCAAATCTGCAAGCACAATCACAGACTTCTGCATTATGATGATTCCTTTAGCGTTCTTCACAATGAAGGCATTTCAGACTTTTGTAAGAGGATGAACCGCCTTAAGCTCAAAAGCGATCACATGCCAAATTCTAGAATAGAGTTGGGTCACTATGGAAAATCCTTCTCTCCCATTCACAAAGAGTTAATGTTTTGGCAGCATTTCTGGGAAATAGATTCTGCTGAATGCACAGTAGAAGCAAAGGCCTGGCTGTCTGAGGGAGTCCCTGCTGACATTCAGCTGCAGCCCACGCAAAGAAGCTGAAAAAAGGGCTAATGTCAGGTGTCCAGCAGGGCTGGCATGAAACAGAACTTGCTCATTCCAGAAACACTACATATTCCCCGTAAGGTAGATCAGGGGCTTCAAAATCCTTATTTGAATGGAAATGAATGGGTGATTTTTATAATGTTTAGCTTAGATAGAAAATACAGCTATGACTGTAATAGGATTTAATCTGTGAGAGTTAAAGAAGCAGAGTTGTATTTTAAAGACAAGCATACATTGCATTACCTCTGAGACAGCAGTAGGGCAAGATAATAAAAAAGTGCCATAGATAAAAAGCTTAAGTTGTCAGTAATGCATTTTTCAGCAAAACTAAAATCACACAAAGTGACTCATTTGGTTTAAGGGGCCAGGGTGCAGCAGCCTGATTCCTTCTCTGCTGCCTGTACAAAAAAACTCATCACACGCACACACATCAGCAGAAGTGAGTTTAAACTCCAAAAGCAAGCAGATCAGAAACAAGCTATTAAATTCGTAGCCACAAAAGAACCGAAAGTGCAATTCAATATCTTCATACTAAGTGTACAGGTACATGAATAATAAAGGTTGCAAGGTAAAGCAATAGAGTATATCAGATATTCAGTGTCAGATGCCAACACTGCCAAAAATTTTCACTTGTGGTAAAAAAGCATATCTTACAAAGAAAAAAGGAAAGTAATTTTTATTTTCAAGAAGTAAAGCACACATACAGGCTGTTTCAATAGAATACCTGAGGTACATAGCCTATTTTGAATACATTTGTGAGTACACTTGTGTGATAAAAATATAAATTCTGATTAAGCATAGAAAAACCTAGTAAACTTTTGAAATAACAGTTTATCAGTGTTGGGGCAATAAGTATAACTCTGACAGTTCTCTGGTATCCTAAAGGATGAATCAATTTGACCTCTGTGGCAGATACTATCAGTGACCTAGTAGGAAAAAGAATTCAAAGGAAAAATACTTGAGGTCCCACCAGTTAGCCCCACCTATTGTGTGCCTAAGTTTCCAAAGGTATAACTACATTAGTATTTTAGCATGCTTCAAAGAGCTTTTTCTCATGCAAATCTTCCTAGCATTTACATTTTACACCCTTTGAACATTGGCACACTGATTCTGCAGTGCAGAAATTGGATTAAGTGCCCCATATCTTTCTTGAGAGCAGGCATTTTGGTATTTGGACAACTTTTTTTTTTTTTTTTTTTTTTTTTTTAAGAATTTCTCAGGAGATCCTGTGTTTCCTTTTAAGGAACAGGAGAAATATGTCATAGAATATATTACAGTAAAAAAGATAGAGAGCTGTGGCTGGGAACAGATGAGAATTCATTCCTCATTTCTTCAGACAAATCTGTAGATTATATTTCCCAGAGGCCAATGTCTATATTGTTATAAACCTGCGGTCAAATAACTGGACAAAAGTAAAAGGAAAAAGTGCACATCTTGACAATCTGCATGGGAAGCATTGCCTACTCCTCTCTCTGAAGATAAAAGTGGGCCAGTCTTTGTGAAGGCTGCAAATGAACTACACTATGGACAGCACTAAGGTAGGTAAAAAATCCCAGTAGCAAGCTATAATGAGAGCTCTTAACTATAAATTATTAAATGGAGAATAGCAAGCTTCAGGGTACCACTGAGAGCTCATAACCACAGATGGCAGGAAGTTAAGAGAAGCATCAGTTAACTGTTTACGTTGGGTTGGGTTTTTTTCTGCTTTCTGTTGGGTACAGAAGGATGCTTATGGCATACACCTGTGACTATACCTCAGTCTTAACTTGAAATGCACTAAGCAAACACACCTCAAAAAGAACCTGTAGGAGGATGTGTGACCACTAACAGAAACAGATTTCCCTCCATTTCATGAGTTTCACAGGGTCATTGGAGAGGAAAGCAAATGTTCTAGCAGTACATGAAGAGGGACTGATAACGACAATGGAAACCTGTGCCTTGGAAGTGGACAAACAGTTACAACTCATTGGGTAGACATAAAAATTACTGTCCTGTGTTTGAAATTTGAATACATGAAAGTGGTTCTGAAGCTACAGGCTTCAAAGTTGGATTTACAGCTAGGAGTTGGAGGACATCCCCATAAGGAATTTTTTTCTTACATGCCTTAAGAAACTTGTTAGTCAAGACTACAGAGCTCTGACCTCTGTAGATTATGATTGCTGTGTAGGAATAAAATACACTGTAAAAGAATAATTAATAATAATTAAAAATAGCACTGATGGCAGAAACATGAATGCACCTGGTTGCAATGACAGACGTAACCAAAATCCACCTTCTTCAGCTTCAGAAAATGGCATTTCTAAAATATGACAGAATCACCAATAAAGATACATGTCCTTCCAAGAGCATAAGAGTTCATTAACAACATGGTGCAACTACTAGATGATGAAGATTCTGATAAGCCATGCTACAAGGTTCTTGATCTATACCTAGAAATAAATCACAGTGCAAACCTTTTCAGTTCTTGACTGCATGGGCCTAGAAGCCAGATATTTATTGAGAGAATTATAATCTATCAGAAGAAAATATAATTCCCACTACCAACTCCTTGACTGATGAGACTCTGCCCAAGTTTAGCTTCAGAAGCCTACAATCTTGGGCATGAGAGAGGAAGTAGCTCAATGACTGTGTGCTTTCTCATGTGCTTTTAATATAGAAGATGACTACAGAAGCCAAGAATGTACGTTCATACAAGAGAACTAGGTCTTAAGTTCTATCCCTGCCCTTTTCTGCACATGCCTTACCGACACATGGTTAACAAAAAAAAAAGCACTGAAAAACATAAATTAGCACCTCTCTATTTTTCCCATTTCACAAGAATGTTTTTAAAGACATTTTGATCTAGAAAGTCTTTAACAACAGTTCTCCACATAATTGCAAACTTCATTTCTTGCCACGTAACACCAAGATAAATTAGATCCAAAGACTAGGGGAAAGCAACTGCATGGTTAATAAAACAGGCCTGAGAAAAACAATTCCTAGATGAGTTGTCTCAAACATTTATTTCTGCCATCTGATTATCACTGCCCAGAACCTCAGGAGATTGCAATGATAATAGTCTTAATTCCTAGTCCTACAAAAAGAAAAGAGAGCTCATCCCATCCTGGCTTGTGATTTCCTTCATTCTTCTGTGTCAGGGAAGGGAAAGGAAGACAAACAGAGTGAACAGGCTGTGAACAACAGCACAAAACAGGCAGGGAGCTTAGCAGGTAAAGTGCTCTGGCAAACATAGGAGAGACACCTACTAAATATGTCAGTTACTGTTGAGAAAATCCCTGCCTAGGATACATTTACTTGTACTTGTTTTGATTGCTAGGATTAAAGCATCTAAAGCAACTAAGAAAGGTAAAGAGAGAACCATTAGCTATCCATTTTGGCTTGTAGTTGTAGTTTTGCTATAAGAAAGGATCAACAGAAATTAAGACAAACAAACCATCAAGACTGCTAAAATTAGTGCATCCGGATTTCTTATTGCCTTCTCTCACAGTCTGGGCCCAGGAAATGCTTTTTCAGGGCCAGAAACTGTCTCTGATGGACAAGAAAAATAACCTCTCATCATACAAAGTGATGTAAAACAAAAGGATGTAAAACCCCATCAATCCCATCTTGTCCTGTACCTCCAAAACTGCCAAAACAGAATACCTAAGGAAAAATCTAAGAGGGTAAACATATTTTTTTTAGCATCTGCAGCTGAAGGATTTCTTAAATCTGAGACAATATTTCTGTGAGAAAGTGGTAATAAAAACAAATAAATAAAAAACTAGTTTGACTCCTGCAATGATTTTCACTAGATAAAGACTGGAAAAAGAAACCAGCTGTACCTGGAAGCTACCTTGATGATATGCCAGTGTTTGCACAGCAGAAGGAAAAAATCAAATCAGTCGAGTTTAAAAATGTATTGAATTATTTGAACAAAAGGTCACTGTCTTATGAATTAACTGTCCTAAGGAAAAAAAAAAAAAAAAAGACATGTTCTACAAATGAGCAACATTAATATTTTCTGTACTGATTTTAACCTCATATAATTTCCTAAGAGACTATCAAAATTGGGTTAGTACTACACTATTTAAATATCATCTTTTATTTATATACAAATACGAGCTTTGATGATTTGCTCCTATGCTGATGAAGAAACAAAGCCCTCATGTATTTGCAGTTTAATATATATTATAGAATGATGGGATGGTTGGGGTGGGCACAGCCCTCTGACTGCATCTGCTTCAACGTCAAGCAGAGATACCCAGAGCAGGGGGCCCAGGACCACATCTAGGTGGTTTCTGAAGATCTCTGAGGACACTCCACAAACTCAGCAGCCTGTGCCAGAACAGCACACAGCACAGAGTGCCTCCTGATGGTCAGACAGCCTTCTGTGTTGGAGTTTGTGCCCACTGCCTCTTGTTTTGGCACTGAGCACCACTGAAAAGAGCCCGGCTCTCTCTCTGTACATCCTCCTTTCAGGTATTTAAAGACATTGATAAGAATTCCCAGGAGCCTCCTCACTGTAGTAAGATAATCATAAGTTCTGTCTCCTTTATTTGGCAAGCACCAGCTTCCTTTGTCACAAACTGTGTTGATAAAATGGATCATAATGTAAGAAGTGTTTGTTGAAAAACAGAAGAAAACAAAAAGACCCACCAACACACAAACACCTGACTGATCCAGACTCAGGTCAGCTGTGAGAGAGCCTGTAAAACTCTATCTTACACTGTTTTCCATGGGTACAAAGCACACTAGAACTCTACTTCACCCATAGCATAAATTCTTTCTAAACCCTGTGTGCATGGAATAGTTGGAATAGGTGCTTAAGTGCCGAACATGGATTTTGTGAACCTCGCATCCTATTGAATAAGTTAGAAATAATTGTAGTATTGAGGAAATGAGACCATTAACATTTACATACGTAGAAGCGTCTAATATTTTCAAATCAATAGCTTGCAATATGAAATATGACTCATTTTGTTAATAGACCAGGAGCTCTTCTGCAAAAACATATTCTTATTAGCCAACTCTATTAGGGAGGTCAGCAAATTTATCTTTCCATTAGCTGATGTAAGGAATCAGTGCAAGATAAAAAGTGCTCTGCTACAGAACCTTTGATCTCATGGCAGTATTTTCCAACATATGAGCACACATCAACACTATGTTTTAAAAAGGAAAAATAGCCAATGACTGATAACAAAAGAAATATATGAAAAATCAATGCACAGAAAAGCTGTTGACAGCTTTATCTGCATCACCTCCCAGTTTTAGAACCTTTTATTCTAGGTGATTTGGAGGAATTACAGTGTAAGTATCAATGCAGTTGTGCACGAGTCCCACAAATGTAAAACCGAAATATTTTGAATAACTTAATCTGTATGCATAAACCCTATTCTTCTCAAGCAATGGTACAAAATACGCAGTAGCCCTGAGCTTTAAAGCTTTTTGAATATTTCAACCTCGTGATTCCTGGGACTGATGTAACAATCCGAAGGTAGGCTGTTAGACATAAATTGATAATATTTCAAAAAATTAATTTCAATATCAAACAATAACTTTTTTACCTTCTGTTTGCCGACCATACAGCAATACATTGTAAGAGAGTCGCTGCAGGCAGATACAATACTTCATTCTTCCTGCCAATCTGGAACACAGCATAGTGACATCTAACAGCTGTAAGCAGCACTGGAAGATCTCATGAGCTATCCAATGCTCATGACTACAGACTAGTGATCACAGCAGTATTTTTTTCAGACTTGTGGCATTTCTGGTGGTTTAGGAAATACTCTCTCTAGATGACACGAAAAAAAGAGTTTAGAAACTGTGCTAGTTTAATAAAAACTATTGCTTTGCAGAAACTGAGCTGTTGACCTGATGAGATATCAAGCAGCTGCCCCACAGCTGCTCAGGCCCTGAGAATGTCCCTCTGTGGAGGCAGTTTGTATGTGACTGCATGTTCATTTCACGGCCAGGAGCTGGAATAGCAAGTAGGGAGGAGGAAAAGCTTAGGTGATGGACAACAGAAATCATGACACTTCCTGCTTATATTTTTTCTTGTGTTAATTAGATAGTAGTGTTGCAAGGAAGAAGTTAGCTGAAGGAGCTAAACACTCCTCACCAGGAGAATGGTGAGATCCTGTATGCCCAGTGCAGCACCCCACTGTTTCAGAAGATGGAACCAATTTGGCTGTTTCATGATAAAACTCCCATTCTTGCTTTATCTCCTCACAGTCTCTCAAATACACCTCTCTGACTGCTTCCCATCCTATATGTAACTGAAAATGTTGCATCTTCTCACATATGCCATCCCATCAGTTCCTCAGAGAAAAGAAAGCAAGTTCCCCAAAAAGTCATTTGAGTGTGTATTGCCTATTTTAAGCCAGTATAAGAAATAATTACAGACTTCCACGCTCAGTTGTCCCAAAATTCCAGTGGCCCAAAATGATAACTGGAACAAGAACACTGGGCAGGTATGTCATCTGCCAATGCAGAGGACTTTAATTTGCACACTGTATGTAAATAGATAGATAGATAGATAGATAGATAGATAGATAGATAGATAGATAGATAGATAGAAGAAAAATCCATCGCTCTCCCTTCTGGGACCAGGAAGCATATATGGGCTTTTTTTAGAGTTATCAAGTCATAACAGTAAGCCACAATGGTAGCAATCACTTTAAATGTATCTTGAAAGATAAGGGGTTGATGTTGTTACAATAAAGTCAACCTCTTGACAAATTGGAGGTATCCATCCTTTTCATCTTCTTAACTTTTCTCATTTTCTTCAGAATGCGTGGAGAAAGAAAGCAGAAACCCATTATTTGTAATAAAATTACAATAAAAGTAACAATCAGTGAGACTCAATTAAGCCTTTTTCTAGCCTGAGGCTTTCTGATACTATACACATTATCTTCTCAGCTCTCTGCCATGAAATATTGGCTGCACATCCAAAGGAAGAGACTTGAAAATGTTTATTCTGGGCATATCAAGCCTCTTTTGCTGAGTGCAGTTTTGGGAAGACAGGCAAATCAAATGTGTTACTGGAATTTCAAGATAAATTTAGGATATGGTTGTAGCAATCATTGTCCCTGTGAAAGAACATATAAAAAACCACTGATCTCAGTGTTCTGGCGCCTACCCTCCTGCTGAAATGACGGCAACACCTTGGAGGGCAAAGCAGAACGCAGCACATTGCAGCAAGTTGCAAAAGAGCTTTCTGTGACCTTCAGAGGCAATGCAGTATCCCCTTGAATGACTTCAAGCAATAACTGTCTGGAAAGCACGAAGAGGAACCTGGATAGCTCCAGAAATTAGGAGATGTAGCATAACCTACTAGAAAGGAAGGCATTCAAATTCATGCAAGATGTACTCTGATAGTGATACATGCTAAGCTCATATGCTGTTATGGAAGCACAGACAAGGATTTTCATCACAAGAATCTTTATTGGATGTTTTCATCTGTGATGAAAACACCCCAATAGAAAAGCTTTTCTGTTCAGAAGAGTGGTTCTTCCTTGTGGACATTGTTCTGTTAGGTCTGAGAATTTTCAAAGCAGGAGGCAATTCGCTCTGGCAGCAGCATGCCATCACACAGCACTCAAGCTGTCAGGTGGAGTAAGTTGAGTTCTCAGGAAGCATCAAAAATGCATCTGTTCAGAATGTGAATAAGACAAACTAAAACAAACGTCTGCAATAGGACTGACAGCTAGAATGACTTTTGTCAGTGAAAAGCTTTAATACTGTCCTGTCTAAGCTTGCATACCACTCTAGGAATAAAGGGAATAGATAGAAGAACAAAAAGGAGATCTAGGTCCACCACAGAGAATACAAAACTATTTAACACTGAGAACAGTCTTGCATTTTCCATAGAAAGAAATGGACAATCAGCGTAGAATGTTGAAAATATCATTTAGGGTAACTCTTTCACTAGATGAATACAGTCTCTTAAGAAATTTTTGAAGAACTGTGTGCTTATGAATCATTTCTGAATGGCCATTCAAGCAGTATATTGCCATGCTATTGGGCTTCACACAGAGAAATGACTGAACTCCCTTGCTTCTTTCTATATCAGACTCAGAATACATAATTACTCAAGATCTGCAAAAATAGAGATAAAATGAATAGAAATGCTGTACATAAACAGTCATCTGGGTCTGGTTCAAATACATTTATGCAAATCATCCTGTAACCAAATGCTCTGAATTTAGAAATGATTCAGAAAAGCATCTTAATCTGTTGCTACATCTCTATGCACAACTGTAAAGACTGACAGGAGAATGGAATTCCCTGCTGTGAGCTCGAGGTGTCAATCCACCAACTCAAGCAAGACTTCATCTGAACAAAGATACTGATCTTAGAACTAGATATTTTACAACAGTCTATTAATCTAGAGCTGTGAAGAATACTGGGAAGGGTTTGGAAGATTGAGAATTTGGAAAACTCACTTGTCTAGTGTTATGTATTTAACTTCATGGAGACAAAGCAAGGCATTCTCATCTGTTGAGTATGTCCTGGGACTTAGGAAGAATTAAGGAATGGATTCCCTCTTTCCAATCTATATCACTGCAAGATTGAAGGAACGGTGGTGATATTTATTTAAAATTTAAGGCGCACTTCAGAGTAACTCACTGACCTTTCCCTGAATAATAATGCCATTTTCTCTCCCTTCCACTTTCTCTTGGCCTTTGCTGACTTAATTCCTTTTCTTCTCTTACTCAGACAAAACAGATGCCAAGATAAGTTTTGTGGACAGAAGACTTGTACATCTTAATCAACACAGAAACTCTGAACATATTTCTATGAAGCCATCTCACAAAAATGAATTTCATAATGCTTGCACTCCTTTTAGATCCCATCTACCAGCAGCATGTTTTGTTTGTCATTATAGCACACACACAGGTAACAATGCTTGGACACACCCTTGCATGGAGATTGTCAGAAGGCAATCCACAAACTTAGGATGGAAGTGAAGTATCCTGAATTCCTGACCATTCATACACATTTCTCCCTCCTAATCAGATCCCCTAACACCCTAGTCTAGCAGAATAAAACTCAGATTTCCATTAATGCAGCTGGAAATTATACATCTGTGCTCCAGTAGCTATTTCTAAGTAATGAGCACGACCAGGCAAGCACACCTCAGCTTTCAGGGTCATTTGGATTCAGTGTTAGAGGAAAACTGTTTTTTATATTATTTCGGTTTGCTCTCTTTAGAAACTTCTGTGTACAAACACACTGTTCTTGGGGAACAAGATACGAGAAAACAAGCTTCTGTTTTCTTTATGCCCTTTGCTACTGAAAGTAGATAGCCATTTGCCATTTTGCTCTGCCACAGACTAATTGCTGTTTACATTTGCACGCTCAAGCAAAACTTTTTAGAATATTGCCTAAATGGGTAACTTGTATACAGAACAGTTAACATCTGAAGCATTTTAGCAAGGCTAAAAGCTAATCAATGCAGTTTTAGAATCCTTCTGATCACACCCAAGCTATTTTGTACAGGTAGGCCCTGTAAAGTGGGATGGAAACTCCTTTGCAAAGCGCAGTACTCACATCAGTTTCCCCACTAGCAGGGCAAAACATTGTTTGAGGCAGTGCTCAACAAACCCTACACCTGGGCCTCTAGGTTTGAGATCCCAGAAACTGATTCTCCGAAATACCGAAAGCACACACTTCCAGTAAGTGGAAGGCAGCAAATCATCATACTCCAGCACCTCCATCTGCTTCTAGCCTTTTTTGGTCACGCTCAGTAATTTATTTATTTTTTATTCCAATTTTGTTTTCTGATAAAAACTTCATTAAAAACCTTGATACCTTTCAGTGAATGTAAATGGTACAGTGATACACAACTTCAAAAATAAAACCTCATTATTTGTTCAGTTTTACAACTAAAGGGCAGAAGAGCTCCTCTTGACAAATTCACTGTGATCATTCAAAAGAAAAAAAAAAAATCAGCATCAAATTAACCTGAAGATAGTGGCTAATTTAAGTGATAGCAGGTGAGAAAACTGAAACAGTTACTAAGAAGCTTTACATTTTATATTATGCAGAAAAAGTGCTATTTTTAAAAATCTCTACTTGAATTAGTGAAGAACGATTAAACACCTCAAGCCACAGCAACTGTCAGGAGAAAGGAATACACAGGGGGAAAAAAACCCTAGAAATGTAGCCTTTCTTTAGTCAATATATTAAATAAATAAATAAATAAAAGCTAAGCCTCTCTGGAAAACAGCTAAACAAATGATGCAATCACATCTGTATTTGCCAGAAATTGTGGTCGTATCACTTCACCACCATTGCTTTCCTTTCCTCCAACTTAGATCATCAGTCCTTCAGGCACTCAGTGTCACTTTGATGTATGTGCTTGTATAACAACGAGAGCAATGCAACCCCAGCCATTAAACACAATCACAATATAAACAGCAAATTGAAGTGTTAAAGTGAAAAAGGACTGGGAGCAATAAATAACGAATGAAGAAAGGCTTTCACTAAAACATTACAGTTTTCACCATCTAGAGGTATGAGACAAGATTTGTATAGAGAGGTAATAACTCCACCAGCTGATGAACCAAAACCAGCTTTCAGCACGAGGTCTTTTTAAGGTTATGCTGCTTTGGTATTGAATCTTTGAAATTACATAAGAGCAAACAAAAAATTTTGACTAGGTACAAAAAAAAAAACACAAAACATTTTATCTAGACTATGATTTTTACAATTTACCAGTGTTTTACTGCACATTTCATTCTTTCCATGCCATGCCCACAGCTGCCTCATCGCTATCCCACCCTACCCCTTCTCCCTTTAACTCACAGGAACTCATTACCATAATTAGAAGAGGATATGATAGAATTCATCTACAATCACCACCCAGAACTTTTTTTCTACTGAAACCGAGAAACATGACTCAGAGCAAAGTTTCTCAATTTGTTTCCAACTTGAAAGTTGTTGCTTCTGGACCTTCTCCTCCCATAAAAGAGAAATTTGGAGTCCAAAACTCTGCTCCTCTCTCAGCTGCCTCAGTTGATATTAAAAGATGTTCATTTCTCTACTAGCAGCGCTGGGGTAATCACTTAGCCTTTCCAGGCACCCCTCCTCCTTTCTCCCTCTCCCCAAAAAGGTGAAGGTGTTGTTACACAGATGATCAGGATCAGAGCATCTCTTTATAACCCTAAACAAATGAGAAAATTTTACTAAGGTAACATAGATATGAATGGCACAACTTAATGACAATCTCTAGTACTTATTTTAAAGTAATTATGACCTGTTATAAATACGAGGTTCCAAAGTTCTCTTCTGAAAAGTAAAGGAATTTCTTGGGAGAAAGCCTGTGAATTAAAAGTATAAAAATTAAGTAACTCTTGGGCATAATGACAACTAAACACTAAACATACCTGCATTTTCTTTGAAGACTATCAGATAGTCTTACAGGGTATTTTTTAGTTTTTTAGTTCAGGCTGAGGGAGCTGGGCTTGTTCAGCCTGGAGAAAAGAAGGCTGCGGGGTGACCTCATTGCAACATTTCAGTACCTAAAGGGAGCCTACAAACAGGAGGGGAATCAACTCTTTGAAAGGGTAGATAACTGCGGGAGAAGAGGAAATGGTTTTAAGTTGAGGGAGGGGAAATTTAGGTTGGACATCAGGGGGAAATTCTTTACA
Source organism: Phasianus colchicus (assembly GCF_987193195.1). Lineage (NCBI taxonomy): Eukaryota > Metazoa > Chordata > Aves > Galliformes > Phasianidae > Phasianus > Phasianus colchicus. The sequence goes on along the minus strand of NC_143436.1, from coordinate 61,344,042 downwards.
GAGAGAGTGGTGAGGTGCTGGAACAGGCTGCCCAGAGAGGTTGTGGATGCCATGTCCTTGGAGGTGTTCAAGGCCAGGTTGGATGGGGCCCTGGGCAGCCTGGTCTAGCATTAAATGAGAAGGTTGGTGGCCCTGCATGTGGCAGGGGGGTTGGAGATTCATGATCCTTGAGGTCCCTTCCACTCCGGACCATTCTGTGATTCATTCTGTGATTTAGTTTATTTTGAGGAATATTTTAACCCTTGAAATCTATTTGCATCATTTGCCTTGTAACAGAAGTGCCTATGACTCACTGCTGACACCAGCCCATGGCACAACACAATAACCTTCCTGTGCTTCCCAGTGCTGTGACTGGTGATGATTCACCAGTACTTCACTCAATCCAAGATTTCCTGTCATGCAGGCGTCTGTGTGCACTAGTCCTTCAGTCACCTCTCTTACTCTCAGTTTAACACATCCAAGACCCACAGCCAGGTAATACAGATGATGCCACACATCTTGCCTCTATTATAGACAAGCACCCGTATTTATTCAACCCAAACAGAAGCTTTGGCTACATTCTAAAATTAAATGTGATTCAAATCTTTGAAAAGATAAGACCATTATGGATTCTTTTTCTTCCCCAAAGTCCATATTAGAGACCAAGTTCAAAAGATAATCATTTGTCTTATCCAGCTGCATTTAAGATTTTAAATGTGAAGTTTCAAGATTCAACTTTCTGTTGATCTGTCTGAACGCATTTTCACCAACAGGAAAAACAACATGAAAAATAAGGGACTAAAATATACAACTGCACTGGAACCTCTTAATGAAAAAGTACTCCTGATAGGTGATTTTAGCAGGAGAAAGATATAAATTAGTCTGAAAGAAAAATTCTGTCTATTTCCTTGGAAAGAGTAACACAAAAACCTTGATTTCCAGAAGTTCCTTGCAACCAGCAGATGGTTACTATGTATATTAACTTTACGTTATGGAGAATCAATAGATAGCTGATGAGTAATGAAACCAAAGCTGAAGCATTGATCCACTGAATCCATCTGCACACCTCACAATGGTGTTCAGAAGGCAATGCTAAAATTCATGAAGAAAGCTTTTCCTTTCTCAAGAGCATATAAATAATAAATACCTTTGAAATAAAGCTGTTTTCTATACATTGCATTGACAAAAATGATTACGTATTTAAGAAACTAAAATTTAAAAAAATTGTAAAATTTTCAGGATGCTTTTGACAGACGTGTGAGACTTCTGAAGTAGCATGTTAAACAAGAAAAGGTTTTCCAATATCCTCATTTCCTGAATTGCCCTAAGAAAGTGTTTCACACGTTTCAGCCTCAGTGCACCTTTTAGAAGCATTTGTAATATAAATTCATTCGTCCGCATACTCCTCAGTGGCAAGGCAAGCTGTTACTCAAAGGAACAAAAAAAGTAGAGAAAAAGCCAAATGTTGAGAATAACTTGATGTAAGTAATAAAATCAACTCTAGAAAGAAGAGATAAAGCTCCTTTAGCAATGGGAGCATTTTCTTACAGGAAGTACTGAAGGAAGTTTCTCTGCTGTTCTAGAAAAGGTGAAAACTGCATTTCCAAGAAGTTTCTCTCTCTTGTCCAAGAGCTCGACTTTGCTGGTGGGAGGAGCAGGGGGAGGGGAAAAAAAAAATAAAAAAATTCAACAAAACCCATTAGCATCCTACCAGATTTCCTCAATACTGGTTGGTGTACAAGCTTTCCTGAAGAAATCTCCTCAGCCTTATTTTAATCCCTGTCATTTTTGCAAGGGAGATTTCATAAACTCTGTTTATAAGTACAGCGACTAGCAGCTATCAGTCCATAAGAACAGAGACAGCCAGGTCATATGCTTCCATCTATTTAGAAATCAGAGAAAATTGCTGAAAGGCAGTTTCAGAAAAAAAGACATCATAATCTCATGTGAATCTCCAGTAATGTGTAGATAAGTAGAGAAACAATGAGTTAAAAATCCCTCTACGTGACTCTGTTGTGAGTTTTTGTTTCTTTTTTCAGGGAAGAAGTAAAAGCTAAGTCCCCTGCTGCTCCTCACCAGGAAAAGTGCATGAATACCGAATTTCTCTTACTGAATAGTTATGCCTTTTACTACTGAGAACTTACTTATGCTTCATGCCAACGCAGCTCCGCATGCAAATTTTAAGGGATGACTAATCAGTATTAACAAATTTCTGTTCTGAAGTACTGTCTAAAGCACTCAAAGCTGAGTCTGTTAGCCCTAAGTGCTAACCTCAGAAGTAAATGTGCAGTCCCTCCATTTCCAGCACATGTTTTATAGAGGATCTCCTCACTTCTCCCTGCCACATGTTTCTCCTCAACCAATGGGGATACCTTGATCATGATGTAAGGCTTACGAGACACCCAAGGTCAGGCTGGATGGGGCTCTGAGCACCCTGATCTAACTGTGGGTGTTCCAGTTCACTGCAGGAAGGTTGGACTGGGTGACCTTTAAAGTTCCTCTCCAGCTCGAACAAATCTATGATTCTATCATTATATTTCAAAAAGAAAGATCTTAAAAATTAGGGCTCTACAGAAGCAGGTACGACATACAGGTGGTCAGCATCAACACAAACATTCAAATATCCTGCATTTCTAACATTCCTGCTCTCTAAATGATATCCTATATGTCACATTACAGGTGACCGTAAGCAGCACCTGCACACTGAACAGATTATCAGAGAACTCAAGGACTACAGCTAAAGCTTTGTTGTTCTCTAGGAGCTCGACTTAGTGTCATGCTTAACAGACGTATAACCAGAAATAAAGTTGTGGCTCTGTGGGTCTGCCAGAGGATAAATTCTGGGAGTTCATGGTCACAGAGACAGTTTGTCCTCAAACTAGGAATTTTTACCTTTGTTGTTATTCTAAAACAGCAGCCCAGAAGAACAGTCTCTGAAGAGAAACAGTCAAATCTAGATTCCTTCCACTTAGGAAACATCAAAGACGTTTTCAAAAATGCCAATATCTATATAAATAAAATGTTGAAGCCCATTACAAGGTAGCCTCTGCAATGCTGTATCTGCTAAGGATGAATGGGCTACTTTGAAAACAAGCAAAGGACAACTATGCCCAAAAATTGCAGCTCAAACCATATAGGCTAAAGGCTTCACATACATACAAAGCTCAGCTGTATACTCATGGAACAAGGCAGCAGGATTAGAGAATCAGTTCTCAAATGCCTGAATTTCTGCACTCCTGACTGCTGAGATAACAGCTATTAAGAAATCCACAAAAGATGAAGAGAGGAAAATCATAAACTCAAATGGTTTTGATTTAGGTAGTAACCTAAAGTTACTACCTGTTTCACGTTCTGCTGTGGGTTTGTGTTACTGACTTGTGGTATCTACAAATGAACAGCACAAGACGACTTCCTTTAGAAGGAAAATATCTGAGGTTACTTACTCCAAGCCTATTGTTATTCCATAGCTGAATTCTGTCTGGATGGCAATCAAGAGTCAGTAATCAGCTACATTCATTTAGAACTTCAGACATTCAGATATTTGTATTGAATGGGCTCATTTATGAGTAGATTGAATACAAAAATAAAGTTCTGGGCATGGAGACATTTACCAGGTGCTAAATCTCCAAAATAAATGTAGGGAGGAGTATCTCTTAGTGAGTCAATCAGCTGATGAACCAATGCAGACATCTGGTCTAAAAAGCAACACTTACATCCTCAGGGAAATGAGCAGTGCTTATTTTAGTCAAGGGAGCAGAACTTCTACAGAAGTTTTGCATAAATTTCTGAAGCAAAGAATGAGCAAGGGGAAAAATTCAATCTCTCTGGACAACACATAAAACCTAAAAAAAAAAAAAAAAAGTTTAAAAAATGAATGCTACACCAAGATGAGTTTCTCTTTACTGTATTCAAATAGAGGCATCAGATATGCTGAGACAAGGCTTGTCTCACAAAGGGGTAGGTGTAGGTATTCAGTGCACGAGCTGGATGCCTTTAGAAGAAGGTGTAGGATGGAAGAAGTTTGAAATTTAACTTTGGCAGAGATTATAAATGTTTCTCTTCCATTTCTGCGTTCTGCTATATTATAAGCCATTTGTAATGGCGTTCTCTCCTTTTCATTCACAGCATTCATTTACTTTTAATCAAGCATATTGGAAGGATGCCTTTCAGATAGCTTAGTTACAGGTCATTCCTAACACCAAGGCTGTAATAAGTTTGTCAAAAGAACACTGTACAGGCATTTTAATAGAGTTCAGCTTTTAGCACACTACTCTGAAGAGAATGTGCATGAACTAGGTTAAGAGCAGGAAGAAACATCTTCCAACTAGTGATAACAGCAAGATCTCTCCAGTCTACAACACAGCACTGAAGAACTTAGCTAAATATACACTGGAATTTCCCAAGAGCTGCTCAGATAGGTTGTGGAAAAAGTATCTTTAAACAAGAATGAAAGAATAATGCAGTTCTAAAACAGCTGCTTAGATGAAGTTAACAGACCCATGTCCTTAAGATCTGTTTTAAAATCATACAGACAATTACTTCCTGAATAACACGCATGCCCAGAAACCCAAAGAAAACTTTACCATTTTACATTATCACTAATATATGTATGCTTTCCTATCATTCATAATGACTCCAAGAAGGAGCATCTCTGGTGTTCTGAGGCAATCCTACTACAATCTTGAGTAAATATATTGTGAGATGCACATATTCCACCTTTGGCCAGATTTCCCACACTGCAAATTCCTGAAAAGGAATGACACTCATAAAAGCATTAGCCAAGACATCTGCACAAACAGATGAAAGCTCCAAACCCATTTGCAACTCAGTCATACCAGTACAGCTGAAATCACATTGAACACAACCTGTGTTACCTGTTCAACACCCTGAGACTTGCAGAAGAGAGGTACATTAGCTGGTCAGACCCAAAGAACAGTGATGAACTCAAGTCAATCCTGGAAACAGACTTGTTGGAAGTAGAAGAACATTATCCTCCTGGATCTCAAAAAGGCTGGTCTCAACTCTTAGTTACCAAATGGAAAAAAGTATCACCCAATTAAAGGCATCGGTCATGATGTATCATTCAAAATGTCTTTTTGTACCACAGGGTGCTTCTACAAGAAGATTGACAACATCTAGCTCCAATTTTAAATACATCAGAAACTAGCGAACCTCCAAAATCCAAAGCTGTTGTAAGAGAGGGAATTTGAACTTTCATAATTTACTGAAAATGTTTTAGCCATCACCTGCAAATGATGCCTTATAACAGAGAGAAACCTCTGGCATGATTCCCACATTCCCCATGTCTTAAGAACATTTATGCAAGAGAAGCATTTTTAGCGCTATGTAATATGACTTAACCTAGCAAGAGGTCTAATTGCCTGTTTCTTTGACATCAGTTAAAAATAGCATCCTTCATACAACGTGATTCAGACTGTATGTATAGAAGGGGTCCATTAAAAGGGAGGGTGAAAAAGCAGCAGGATGTTATATATACATGACTCTCAGTATCCAGCAAACAGGAATCCAAGAAACAGGCTTTTCAGCCAGACACATGACCAACCAAAAATGACTACTGAAGGGGGACAGAGACTGAGGCAAAGTGAGTCATATGCAGCCCAATGAACACTCAAAACATGACAATGAGAGAACACAAACTGAGCTAGAACTGGGACTCTGTATATAAAATCACCAAAAGATGGCATTTAGGTGCCCTGCAATGCCTGCCCAACATTTAAGAGTGGAAGACAAAGTTGTCTTCTCTATGCAATAGGCTGCACAGTGATATCTGCCCCATCTAGAACAAGCCTTCAGCATGGGTCTATATATGAGGAGCTTTCCCACCAGGTGAATCACCAAGGAGTACTTTGAGTTGACCCAATTAAAAGAAAGTATAAAGAACCTGAACAGCTTCATGTTCTGGGATCCTACTCAAGATAATTTTAGAAGAACAGTTTCCTCCTCCATCCTTAACATATTGCATCTCTTACAATTCATCCTGACAGACTTGCAAACTCCCTCTGATTTCACCACTGCAACAAAAGAATTCAAGGGCAGATGTGAAAAAAGAAAATGTGCCTCAATGTCAGGATCACACTGATCCACTCAAGACCATATGGAGGCAAAATATCTCACAAAGAAAAGGTCAGTTCCAACACAGTCAGTTTGTCTGCTAAGGCACAATTAGAAAAAGCGTGCAGAGTATCTGTCAGAACACAATGGAGAGGCAGAGGGCAGATTTCTGCACAGACTTTAAGTTAACTAGAGTGCACAGGGAAGCAAAGAGAAAAAAATGACTTAAAAACAGCTAAAAGGTATAAAAGCACAGTCTATGGGATGCAAGCTATTGGTCAGCCCTGTGCCACTAAAGACACCGTGTCAGCTGTAAGCTTCAGGGATGCACTATTTCTTCTAACCCTCAGAAATCCATAGATAAGTTAGTCAGAGCCTAATCCCACTTTCCACTTATAGCAAAGGTAGTAGCAACACAAGATTGGGTTGGCTCCTCTCAAGCATTTATCATTATTAATAACTTGTGCAGTAAGCCACAAATCAGCAATATCATGCATATCTCTACTGACATATGCCAATAGAATATTCCTTTCAGTTTGTTTAAATAGAAAGTGATTTGTATGGCATTTATGCAAAAGCAGAGAAAAATCTCAGCCTTGCTCATATACATGCATAGTATGTATGACAGACAGAATTCAAAATCCTCTATGTACTGCACAAGTAATAAATAAACATCATGCTTTACTTCTGTGCAATAAAAACTATTCAAGGTCACCATAATAAATTTCAGCTTTATTCCACAAGCTTGTATTAAAAAAGCATATAGCATAACAGAGCTGCCTCCATGTTAAAAACAAACAAACAAACAAAAAACCACCACCACAAATTCTCAAAGATCATTAAGAGTATGAATGTAGCAAAACTTTAGAACACTGAGTATTCAGAGACTCAGTTACTCTACCACCTTGATATTTTTCACAATTAACACTGATGAAAATTAAACCAATGTGAGAACAAAAGCAGTGAAGATAATACAATGCTGCACTTTTCACTCAAGATTGATAATACCACATCTTCCAATGCATTATCTCCTGCTTTCTGTAAAGGCCTCTGCACTCCCTCAGGCAACCTCATTTCCTTTTCTATTTATCTGTTTGGAACACTGGCCAACTTCTATGCAATGGAAAACAGAAACCAGCTCAGTAAAAGACAGGTTTAACCAACCTAATAGGCAACAGCTGGAAGGAAAAGAAAAAATAGTTAGTTTAATGAAATAATGGTCAGCAATGCTGGGATTTGTATAAATATATGGGCATGCAAATGAGACAGTCTGAAAGGAAAGTTATACAAGCTTCAAATCATTCTAAAAGACATCAGAAAGGGGCTTTGTTTTCCTTCAACTAACATTTAAGGTTTCTTGTTACAGATTAATGTAATGTGTTGAAGACCTTGCTCCCATTCCTAATTGTTCTTTATCCAGTATGTTTTCATATGGCAAGTGAAAGAAGTGAGTTTGTATTGTGGTGCATTATGCTAACTTACCTGAAATCTAGCAGGCCAGCTATATACACTGCTATTTACAACAGCTATTTAGGAGAGCTTTTCTCAAATTATTAGGTTTTTTTGATATCTGGCAAGTCAGACTACGTGCAAATGTAATAAAAATGGTCTGAAACCAGCTGCTTACTAATCAAGGGTCAATATTCTCTCTGCATAACTGCCATCAGCAGCCACTTAATTAGTAAGCAATGAGCAATTAAGAATACATACAAAATATCATCCCATCCTGAAAAGCATCTGACTCTACTGCCACACTGTGACCCCGAAGACATAGCTTTTAAGTAGTTCAGAACATTTCTTCTGTGAGACACTCTGTACCCTTGGAAGCTGACATATATCCAGCTTCCTGCATGACTGCAAATTCATAGCAGTCAAGGCTATTAGTAATGTCATACAGATACAGCATTTGGTACTGCTTTCTTTCTCTTTTTCACGTCTGTTGCTTTTCCTACGTGCTCCTCCTGAAAGCCTTTACTCTTCAACTGTTTCTCATCTATGCATACAAGAATAAACAAAATCCACATATATAGGTGGGAAAAAAAAATGCAAATAAAAGATATTGTAAGAAACTTCTATTTCTAAGAAAATTACGTTCCACAGTGTGTTGAATTCCCAGCCCTTCTATTACACAGCTATACCTCAGGTATTTTTTGAGTCTAGACAGAAACTGAGCACCTTAGCTTCTCCCAGCTTCTTTCACAAGGCACGAAGCTTTGTCCCTCCTGCAGCTTATGCAAAAGAAGTAGCAGTTAAAGAAATGCTCGGTTTTTTTTCCACCAACAGAAATGACAAGTGGACTTTGTTGGGACTCATTTGTTGATAAGCACTAACTTGGTATTACTGCTTGTGGTATTTTTGAGTCAAGCTGATTCTATGAGATTAAGTATTTGGCTGACAGGATTTTTTATTTTAATAAACTCGTATCTTAAATTCTAAACCCAGCAAGCCAGCCTGAATTTCAGCAGCTGCATGCTCTTACAAACACAAAAAAGAACATTACCAGTTTCCTTGTATATTGTTTGAAATGTACAGATACTGAGGCTGTGTAGCATTGCAGGTGCCAGCTGAAGAGCCTACCACTCAGACTACCACTTCAATGGTAGACTAGCAAAATGCCTGCACATAAAAAAAAGCAGCAAAAACATTAATTTGTTCATGAATTAAAAATGCCAGTCACAGACAAATCACACATATCTAGTGGAGACCTCATGCCCTAAACACCTCATTCAAAAGCCACACAACCCAGTACATATCTCCATTTCTTCTCTGTTGTCTAACTGGGTTAACAGACATGAGTCAGGATAGGAAGGGATGGAAAGCTTTTGATCACTTGCCCATCAGCAGCTAATCTTTAACATGTGTGAGTTTATCTCTAACTTAGCAGAGAAAAGCTAACAGCTAAAAAGTTGCATGTTTTGCTTAATGATTATTTCTGTAATAGAAATTGAAGTGTGTATACAGACAGTTGCACAGTTGAAGATTGACTTCCTTTAAAGGTATTTGAAGGATATTCCAAACATAACAGAGCAGAGAATATCCTTTTAGCTACATGTTTTTAATCAGTAACGTGAATGCTTGAAAACATTTACTAAATCAGAAAATAATGCTGGTATTTTTTAAGCTCTCTATATTTTCCCCAGGAAGATTAAACAAGGAATTTTTAGTTCTCTCCATGTTTGAGATTTAAAATAATATTTAAAAATTATTTGCTAAATAAGTTGGGTTTTTTGCAATAAATTTTTAAAAATCCAGGGTAATATTCAGTAGCTTATTTTTAAGATAGTCAACTTCTACCCAAATTTTTTTTTGAATCTCAGAGGTGTCTCCAAATTCAAGCCAAAAAGCTGCCCAGCCTGGCTAAATGTAGCATATAATGAGATCTTCCTTATACTGATAAACTCTCAAAAATGAAATTAATTACAATAAAGTTACTGTTACTCTAGAGTATAACACCTAGATTACAAGATACTGTTCAACAGTTTCTCAGTACAGAAGTGCCTGTTATTTCTCCCACCCCTAAAGTAGGCACCATTTTGCTCAGGTGCAAATTGGTCAATTAATAGCTAACAAAATAAATGCTTTGCTTGAGGGTAGTATTCATTTACCAACCAGATTTTGCAAAAGCTTCTCAAATCTTTTACTGCTTCTATACGGGCCCAATAAAATTACAACTGGCGTGTAGAATGTGAATAAACAGGAAAAATTATTAAGTTGGTTTTGCAATATGAGAAACAATAAATGTCATATAAAATTATTAGCGAGCAGGTTAGAAAACAGAACAAATGAGATTAAATAATAACTCTGGTATACAATGTCACGAGATATTAGAAGCTTACACAAGTTTATTCATGACAACCAGCAATAGCAATACTTAACTAAGAACAAAATATATAAAGTGAAGATTAAATGGTAGACTTTTAAAGCTACATATAAACATTTATTTCTATGGCTGAGGATGACTCTAAGCTACATAAGTAATAAGAGAACAATAATTTCTAAGATAAAATAACTTTAATATATAGATAGTACCTGCTAGCCTGACTATTTAGTGCGTGTATAGATGTATATAGAATTCATAATGGATCACATAATGTTTATTAGCATATTAGAAGAATAAGAATAGCAATAACAGTGGTTTAACATATCTCAGCTGTTGGAATATGGCCAATATAATAAATTCAACTACAGAAGACATGAATACAAAAATATATATATATATATATATACATTGTTTGTTAAATCAGAAACCAATTATTTAATTTCTAATGAAAGCATCAAGGGATTCATTATGCATGAACATGAAAGGTACAAAGAAAGCCAAATCAGGCTTAACATGGTTCACCTATTTCCATCTTAATATTTTTTTTTTTATTAAAAAAGAAATTAAAATGTTCCATTAAATTTGTTGTTAAAAAAATTGATTACCAGTTTGTTTTCCAGGTCAGGGAGGTACTAGGATGCTTTGAGAGACTAATTCATTATTGCTTATACAGTTCCAAATTCCACGTTTGTTTGATCCTATCACCATATTCCATGATTTCATCACCATGATTGTTTGCAGGAAAACCACTCCTATGCTCTGTCCTGTCTGCAACTCCTGCACCACTGCCTCACTGAACGGATTGAATGCAGCCTGTGGTGCTACTGAGGGGAAAGGAGAGGTATCTGAAAGAGTGATGGAGTGAAATGGAGTCCAGAAAGGGGGGAGGAGAGGAGGGAAGCGGAGCCTGGGAAAGGAAGGCAGATGTCTTTCCCCAAGTACTTTTAAAATTTGCCTCTTTTTTTTTTTGTTCCCCAGTAATTAAATCTTTATGTTAATTCACACTAAATTAAGTTAAATTCCGCTTGTCTAGTCTGTTTTAGCAGCAACACTAATTGGTGAGTGATTTTCCAGCCTTTATTGCAACCTGCAAGCTTGCTCGCTCCTTGCCTCCCTGTTTCCCCCACATCCCACTGGAGCCAACCCATCACAGTGACACTACAACTGATCATGGTACAATGCCACAGTAGCACTCTAACCTTTCAGCCAAGTTTCACACGGGTGAAACTTACCATCTATCCCTAAATCCCAGTTAATTTATTATCAAAAGTACTGCTATTAAGAGATACACTTCAGTGGGGAAGCCAGTACCACATAAATAGGCAGACTTTGGCTCACAGGCTAGCAAAGCTTTATTTCTCCAAGCTGTGACTACAAGAGGCCTGAAGATTTAAATTCTAATTCCTTCATAGTTAACACAGAACATAAGCTGCAGAGAAAAGATATGTATGTGGTAAATTGCCTATGACAAACATTCAAGACACCTACTAGCCACTAGTGAACAGATCTGCCTGAACTGACTAGTTAGAAAAAATAACCAACAGCAACAAGGCAGCTTTATATTTCCACAGGTTTGGCACAGGCATGAACCAGCAACAAAATCATACAGAACTATTTCCAACTTTTCTTTAATAGGTTTATGGTTTGTGAAATAAGAAGCCATAAATAAGACAGAGCAAAATCCCTGCACTAAAGTTTTGCCTGTTTAACATCTACAGGGAGCACTATGATCTTAAGCATGAATTTAACTTTTACATAACCTACAGTTTCTTTCCAAGAGAAGTGGTCTTCCTGTACAGTCACACTAGGTATGACTGTACATGGTGTGTACAGTCTGGAGGTTAAGAATTTTATCAGATAGTGTCTCAAAAGCACACGCAAACATTTTGCAAGTACAGATAAACAGAACCACAAAGCAATAGGGGCTGCAAGGCACATCTGGAATTTATCTAATCCAGTGACCTGCTAAAAGCAGGGCAATGAAATCAGTTTGCATAGTAGCTTGCACAATCAAGCTCTGAATGTCTCCAAAATCAGAGATGCTGGAGAGCCTCTTAGAACATTTAATTACTCTAGTGGTGAAAATGCTGTTTCTCTTCTGCTATACGTCTCTGAGAATTCTGCCTCCATCTTCTTTACACCTTCTCATTTAGATAGCTGAAGAACACAATAAGATGCCTTGAGTCTTTTTTTCTCACTCTGAATAAAACCAGTTCTTCCAGGCTCGCCTCATATGCTGCATGCTATCCCTAATCACCTTGACTGTCTACTTGAATCTACTTGACTCACTCTGGAATACCACCATCTTGTTCTCTAAATCTGAAACCTGGATATGGTACTCCAGTCATGGTCTCAAGTGCTGAAAAGAAGTAATAATTATTTTCTTGAATCAGCTATTATGCTCTCGCTAATACACAACAGTATAAAGTTGGCCTTCTTCACCACAAGGGCACACTGCTGATCCAAGTTCACTTTGATGTTCATCTGGACTCATAAGTCCCTCAATAAAAAACCGCTTTGCAGCCTGTCAACTTCAGACTACCTGAGTGTAATGGAGTTCTCAGGTTTCATGTGCAGGATTCTGCACTGGCCTTTACCAAACTTTGTGAGGATTTTTCCCATTTTTTTCTGCCTTTTAAGGTCCCTCCAAAGAGCAGTCCTGTTCTTTGGCATACCAAGTGTTCCCCACAATGTGGCATATGCAAATCTGTGGCATCCTATTACCCAGCTCATTAACACAAACGCTAAACAGTACTGACCCAAGTATGGCTCACTGCTATTAACCAGACATCATTTAGATTTTGTGCTGCTGCTGATGACCACCCTTTAAGCCTGGCAATCTGGGCATATAAGTGCACATATTTGGTGCATACTTTGCCAAGTGGACAGTGAGGATGCAATGGAAGACAGTGTCAAAGTGCCTTGCTTAAGTCAAGGTAAACATCCACTGCATTGTCTTCATTGGGTCAAGCATGATTTGCCTTTAGTAAAACTATGCAGACAGCTCTCAATCACCATCTTGTTCTTCACATGTTTATATGTAGCTTCTAAAAGGATCTGCTGTGTAACTTTGTTACAGTTTCCTGTATCTTCTTTCTTTCTCATCTTGAGGATGGGCATGTTTTTGCCTTTTTACAATTCAAACAGTGCCAGTTATCCCCCTTATTAGTATTAAAAAGGAAAAAAAAAAAAAAAAAAAAAAAAAAGGTGATTGCAACATAGAATAAAGTTGGGTATGATACAAGTATGCAAATAAGATGCAGACATTTAGCAAGTCCTATATGGTAGGACAACTCACACACTCCTCAATTCCAAACCTCACAATTTTAAGGACCTCAAGCAAGGGGAAAGTCAATGCATACATACACATAGCACCCACTTACAGATGAGTAAATCTCCCTTCTGCATTCATTCACGCTGATTAAACAAGTATCAATGTCAAAATATCCACTAGTGCGTGCAAGCCTTTCATGCAGCACTGACACTTTCATGCAAAACAAAACAATCAGATAAGGCACTCTTGGCAGGTAGACAGCTAATAAATTTGGCATTAGATGCACAACTTTTGATATGGACTCTCTCCGGAGATAGGGATTCTACACTTTCTTGACGTGAAACATACAGGCAGTGGTGTCTATATCTAACATCAGTCCTGGAACAACAATGTGCATACCTAGCTTTGCAGAAGACAACGGATACTATGTCACTAAGATTGCAAGGCCCTGGAGAACCAAATAATAGCAAGGAAATATAAAGGGCAGAATACAATCAGCAGTTTCCCTTTCAGTAAGTCATCCCACAAAGAGTATCATCCTCTTCAAAGACAGGTTGGCAATTAAAGAATCTCAGTAAAAATACTTAGTGCTACAGAGTGGCTGGAGGGAAACACTTTGAATTGATAAGTAGCAACCTTGAACAACAGTATTAGCATAATTTTAATTGTTGTACAGGAATAAACATCCTGCAAGTTGAGAGAGATGAACGAATGAATAAACGAACTCCAATATCTGTCGGAGGGGCTTCAGCATCGTTAGCAGTATCATCATCATGTGCTTGAATTTCAAGTGAGAGATACTCAGACCTCTTAGAACAGGACAGAAATCTATATTGGATCTTCTTTCTGGTACTTGAAAACATCATAAATACAACTTCTCCTGGAGCAGTTGTAGAGCAAAATGTTTTAATTTCTCAAGCAATAGCTGAGGGAAAACTTTTAAATCCCATCTCTTGAAAGAAGTCCCTGAGGGTGGATAACTGAAGGGTGTCTTAAATTACACAGTACCTTTAAATATTTATAAACACACTCCCTCTATTGCTCACATTCTTTACAACAGCAGTTCATTTTATTGAAAGAGTCTGTTTCCTAAACAAGGAGTATAAATGAAAATAAATAAAATAAGTGGGAAAAGATGCGTACAACTTAAAGACATCAAACTCCTTCTTTAATATAGACAGTTTAGAATTTCTGGCATTTCTGGCATTAAAAATGAATCTCTCAGCAAAAATAAACAACAGTAAGGATACCTTCAGTGCCAACAAGTGGTATGGCCTCAGTACTAGGGAAGGAACAAAGTCGGATTCACTAAGCTTTGCTGCTGAGTAGATCGCAGGGACAAATATTTAAACAGGTGCAAACAAGCAACATGCAGAAGGGGGTGGGATTGCAACAGTGTATTTGTGTTTTGCTGCTACTGGTACATGAACATGAACAACGCCAACACCGAGCTAACACTTGAACAAATTAAAGCCTATGAACACAAGAGGAATTCAGAAGCACAAGAGAGAACAATAAAACTTGTACGAACAAGCTGAGCAAAGAAACTGAAACTGCCTACTTACAAACCGATTTCACCAGAACACAGCGAAACCGAAAAGGGACAGATGCAAAGGGAACAAGACAGAGATGAAAAAATACAGCTGATTTAACAATGAGAGAAGCTAAATAGATTTTAATAGATTTTAAGTATTTTAAAACAATATAATATTTTAAAATATTTAAATACATGTGGGTATATATATAATGTACATACACATATACGCATATATACAGTTAGTAGAAAATAAACAGAATGTCAAATTTTGAGAGCGACGCTCACAAAGAAAATTAAGAAGCAGAGAATGACTTCAAGGTCTAAAAATAAAAGAGAAGGGGAAAAAAAGAAAAAAGAAAGAAGAAAAAGAAGTAGAAAAATACCACAACAACAACATTACAAGGACAGCAGTTCCTGATCAACATCAAGATTCCAAAATCAAACTGAAGGTTATACCTGGAAAGAAGAAGTGTAAGGCACAGCACTTGCAACGTACATATGCAAACTACCATTTTTATGAGACGGTCATAATAAGGAAACTGACTCAATATACATTCAAAATTACTAGTAAAAGATGCAAAAATCAGATTGATTGTTGTGTATCTACTCCATAAACTTGAAAAGTGTTTCTGACAGTATGAATACACTGTGCAGCAGCTGTGAAAGGCAGGAGTGAGAAAAATGTTAGAAAAACAGCCTTGCAGTCACAAGGTCAGTGCAGAAGAAGGGCAGGAGTTGCTCCAGGCATGGAGCAGAAGTTCCCTGCAGCCCAGGAGAGGCAGAACAGGCTGTATCCCTGCAGCCTGTGCAGAGGACAAAGCCAGAGCAGACATCCACAACAGAGCTTATGGAGGATCCCACGGCACAGCAGGTGGATGCGCCCTGAATGAAGCTGCAGCCCACGCAGGACCAGGTGCCTGGTAGGAACTGCAGCCTGTGGAGATGAGCCCATACTGGAGTAGGTTTCCTAGTAGGAAACACAGCCCACAGGGGCCACAGGGCTGGAACAATCTGTTCCTGAAGGACTGTACTCCATGGGAATGATTCATGCTGAAACTGTTCTTGAAGAACTGCAGCCTGTGGGAAGGATCCAGGTCGGAGCAATTAATATAGGACTGCACCCTGAGGTACAGACCCCATGCTGAAGCAGGGGAAAAGAGTAGGGAGGATGAAGCAGCAAAGATGAAGCATTATGGATTGACTGCACCCTTCATTATCACCCTGTACCACTTGATAGGGGGAAGTATGAGAGTCAGGAAGGAAGGAATTCCAGCCTGAAAACAAGCTGGACATAGATGGAAGGCGTTTTTTAATTCTGAATGCTTCACATCATCCTACTCTATTTTTAATTGGCAACAAATCGAATTATTTTTCCCCAATCTGAGCCTGTTTTACCTATGAGAGTAATTGGTGAATGATCTCCCTGGCCTTATTTCAACCCGTGAGCTTTCATCTCTTTTTCTCCCCTTCCTGATGTGGACGGGCAGTTACATTGTAGCTCGGTAAGTATCTGTCAGCCAACCAATCAGCCCACCCCAAGAGGTCATGAAAAAAGAGTCTTTAGCTATCCTTGTTCTAGTACCATCCAAATAAAATAAGAAAATTGGTAGAATATAAAGGTGAACGCAGTTTATCCCATTTGCAATGAATGAATGGAAAAGTTTGTTTCTTCTATGCTGCTCACAGGCTAAAGATCATGAAGATGACCAAAATTTGAATGGGAAGGTTGTGAAATTAGAAAGACAGAAATAAAGTCCACTGAAAATAAGTGAGCAAATCATATCATCTAGTCAAAAGCAAATCTAAAGGCTAACACTGATGTGGGACAAGCTGTCATCTCAGACGTACTGTGTACATTCAAGGGCACTGGTAAAGACTTCTTTTCCAACATTTAGAAATTAAATGCAATGATAATTCAGATAAATCAGCTTACTACAAAAATCATGAGAGTTAAAATTAGATCTTAATTAAAAGTTATCTTACGAAGATTAAAAAAATGCTATACTCTTAACACGTCTGTTTTAAAAAAGGTTTTAAAAATTCATGTTCTCAATATTTAAAATATGAACAAAGACATGCATTTGAAAAATTGTCTAAACTGATAGCAATTGAAGAACTAAAACCAAGATCAACTGTACTCTGAAAAAAGAAACTATAAGTTTGTCCTAGAGAAAACCCTTAGGAAACTTGGAAGGCAAGACTACTGAAAAAGCTAACATGAAGATGGTCTGACCTGAATTGAAATTGAACAGTAAGCCAGAGGCAGAGTAGCTACAGAACTGCCATGCACAGTGAACACTTTTCTCCCAAGTGAAGAAAAAAACACAACAGTAAACCAAAGATCAAGTGACAGCACAAGGCTCAATACACTCATACAGAAACATCTACATGTCAACTAATAATTTAAATGTACTGTCACCCTCTGTACCTTCAGAATAACTTCCTCCTTCAGACACATATTTAAAAATAAATGACAGTCACGAGCATTTGCTCAATGCTTTGAAACACAAGTTTTTTCATGAAGGTGTTAACACAAAAATCATAAAGATTCTGAGAAAAAAGGTGCACCTAATCAAGACATTACACTACATTTATAAAATAAATAAAAAGCTGGAAGACAAAACAAAACCAAACTGATCTTAATGAAGGATTTGGAAAGGTATTAATTATATTTCTATAAATAACTTTGGATTTGTGGGAACATTGTCAAACATGAAGACATGAAACCAGTCTATACCTAACACACCTGGACTAAGACTCCTCTCATCTTAATCCTCTGCATGATTGATGAAGAAAATGAACTCAATGCTAGCAACAGTACACTTTCATTTTACTTATAATAAGCGAGGTATGGATGCCCTTGGCTGTCAGACCAGAAGAGAACACTCCAGTTGCTGGCATGAGTCTCCAGTAAAGCCTGGGCAGATGATATTCTCTTGGCACCAGCGTGTCCAGCGAGATCACATCAGTAAAACTGGAAATGAAATCTAGAAGGTTCCAGTCTCACTGGTACCAACGCGCTCAGTACAGTTTGGGGCTGCAATACTTTCGTTGTCTGAAAGTTCACTTAGTATTGCTGTATAATATGGAGTGTTTTTCCAGCTGAACTGATATGGGAAGTTCAACTGCTATGGAGGAACAAAAGATCTAGTGTTACTCTAAAGACTAAGACAACTGGAACACTTAACTCACAATAGTAACCGCCTCACAGACTAAGAATAATATCTACTTTCCCCAAAATTTTTGTAATCTTTTTTCTTTCCATCATTTCAAGAAGCTGAACAAAAGATAAACAAGCACTACTAGGTGGGAGCTGTATACTTCCCTTTCAGTCCCAACCTAGGCTTATTCAAAAACGAAGAGCAAAGACATCTTCCCAAAACAATCACAAGTTTTGTTACCATTTAGAAAAAGACTTGTAGGAAATACATTTACTGGATGTGTTTACATTTCTTTTGTAACTAAGTATACTAGTGACTATCACATGCCTATTAGAAGATATAACTGAATAAGATCATGGTGAGTTTTCAGTGTCTATTACTCTAGTGTACTGACAATGACACATAACTTGACAGTGGCAGACACTGTATACATACTGTACCCCTTCTACATCTTTATGAAACACGATGAATACAGAAAGTCATGTTCATTTATGATTTGAACTAAACACATAAACATACATAATGCACTATACAAATGAGTATTCTGAAACAGAATTATGATAGACTAATTCACATTGGAAAGGACAGCAGGACATTTAACCTCCTGCTCAAGGCAGAGTCAGTTATGAGATTACATTAAGTTTCTCAGAACTTTATCCAGATCTTGAAAGCCTCCAACGTTTTCCATGCATTTGACCAGAACCTTTATTTTGATTGTTTCTCACCTTCCCTAAGCATCATTATGAAGAGCCTGTTTCCATCATCTCAATAACCTCCTCATAGTACAGAAAGGCTGCTATTGGGTCACCCCGAAGCCCCCTCTTCTCTGTGGTAAGGAAAGAGGAAAGCCCATTCTCTCATCCTTCTTCCCAATTTCCAGTTTTCTAAACAAGAAAGAAATGAAACTCCCCGTGGCATCAGCCAGCAATCTCATCACCCTCAGATTCATACTGTGGTCTTGTACAGACTGAATTCTTTCAAGTAATCCCTGTCCAATTCACTGCTGGTAGCACTCATAGAATCATAAAGACTTGAAAAGATCTGCAAGATCAACCCATTCCCACCATGCCCACTAATCATGTCCATCAGCGCCATATCTACCCTTTTCTTGAACACCTCCAGTAACAGTGACTCTACCAGAGACACTAGCTTCCTGGGCAGCCTGTGCCAATGTATCACCACTCCTTCTGAGAAGAGATTCTTCCTAACATCCAACCTGAATCTCCCTTGGCACAACTTGAGGACATTCTCTCTCGTCCTTTTGCTAATCACCTGGGAGAAGAGGCCAAACCCCACCTCACCACAACCTCCTTTCAGATCATTCTAGAGCTATAAGGTGTCCCCTGTGCCTCCTCTTCTCCAGACTGAATAATGCCAGTTCCTTTGGCCACTCCTCTTAAGAATCATGCTCTAAACCCTTCATTTTGTTGTCCTTCTCTGGACAAACAGCAGGGCTGTTTGTAGTGAGGGGCTCAGAACAGAACAGAGTTCTCAAGATGCAGCCTCAACAGGACTGAGTACAGAGGGACGATCATCCCCTGCTCCTGCTGGCTGCACTACTTCTGACACAAGCTAGGATGCCATTGGCCTTCTTGGCCACCTAGACACACTGGCTCATGTTCTCTGTGAAACCTGGCTCTCACTACAAAGGCCTGCTAGATCTTCTTAAGTACCTCAGCAGACTGGCATAGCACAGAAAGATGCAACATTTTGTTCAGATGTATTATCTCTCTATTTGCATACTGTGGGAGAATGTAGAGAAGCCAAGTGGGAAGGTGGAAAAAATTGAGTAATCTGTCTAGGGGATCAACACTAATCCACATTTCACATTAAAAGTTCCTGAACAAATAAATCCTGCATGATTTGAGGAAAGCCTTCTTTATTCCCTTCCTCAATGCTCACTCAAGTATGCAAATTTTCAGAAACAGAAGCATATTTTTAGTCAGTTTATAAAATTGAAAAGAAAATTCAGTGGTGATCTCTTACTTCTGTTCCAGACTCTGTCCTGGAAATAGACATTTTGAGCATGAAATAAATGACTTATTGTTAGCAGAAGCAAGATTTATTTTATTCTAGAGTTCATTACAAAACCTGTTTTACAGTACTAAAACATTTTTATAGTTTTCAGGTTATATCCCAATCTTATTTCACTCAGTCCTGTTATTTAAGGAACACATTCAGATGAAAATTAATTGTTTTGGTAAATCGCTCTAACCAGAACAGTTCGTATGAAGCTGTATAAAACCAGTAGAAACAAGAGGGGACAGTGATGCCAAGTTATATAAGATTAATGAGAATGGAAATACAGCACTTTAAAAAATCAAATTCCATCCAAGAAGTACATTAAAAATATGTGCTAAGTTCAGAACTTCCTAATAATTGAGTGGTTTCATACTGAATTGATTCTGCTTTGTTCTGCATATGTTGAAAGTTTGCTCACATTATTGCAATACCAACTGTTCTTCACTTGTTGCAGAGACTGAATGGTGCTAGTAAGGGGACTAAAGTCACAGTAATAGTAACTATTGGTGCTATCCATGGATATCGTGGAAATGATGCATCAAGAACAAGCAGAAAATGATGACTAGTGGGAAACAGACAACAGCTATGTGTTCTCTCATTGTTAGTTTTGTAGTTTTGGTGTAGTTTTTCCCCCAGAGAGTTGATTGTCAAAGTGGTGAAACATTTCCCTACAATTTATGATGTTTGTGCTCTACAGCTGCAGACCTGATTGAGAACCATTCAGAACATGTGTAAACCATTTGCAACTATAAAGTTAACATAAACTGTGCCTTGAATATGAGGCATTGTAAAAATCTCCATGAAAAATGGGACCCTTGTTTCCATGTTAGTCATTTGCATACGTAGCTTGGATACATGTGTGTGTGTGCCTGAGGGCATAATCTGTTGTAAAAATAAAAATACCTGAACTTGTGCAATTTAGATGGTTCCAATATCAAAAGTGATATAAGAACTATTGTGCTACTCACCTCCCAGCAGCGTGTTGAACACTAAAGGAAAGAAGAAGGGAATTGTATTTGAGGAACAAGAAGCCATCCCAAAAGATCACAAATCAAGCTGTAAAGAACTTCATGAACTAAAAAAAATATATATCAATTTTAACTATCAAGTATTGTGCATGAGGCCTTGGTTAATAATTATCATTTCATATAACTGTACACCTCCTGTGCCTTGTACTTAACATTTTCCATAGCCTTCTTTCTCTTGATTTAATGTCGCAGTGTTTAATATCACCTTTCAATGATGGAAACTGATGCGACAGGCAGAAGTTGTAAACTCAACTGATAAGTTAATTCAGAACATGTTAATACTGGTTAGAAAGAAAGAAGTTTCCTACTGGGAATTGAAATCAGCTTATGACAGTAATAGCAGTTTTGAAATTTGAAGAAATACTAATACAGCATTGCTAATTACTTGTACTTCTGGTTAATAAGTTACTGTACAAAGGATGCAAAGTTTAAGTTTACTAAGTATATATACACCAGGCAGAACCTCTTCCAGTTATTTTAGGATTAATAAAAAAACATAAGCCACCAAAATCAAGAAGTGGTGTTCTACTCTTTTAATTATGAAATATCTCACAGCCCTCTCTGATTTTCACTGCCTAAATTGACAACAACATTTAAAAAATACAGTATACTCACTCTCAAAATAAAAAGAGGAAAATATAAAAATTAATACGACCCATTTTCTAAATACTACCTCTGCATTTTTGTAGTCTGCTATTAATGAAATACTCAGCATCTGATCAGATGTGAAAACAAAACAAAAAAAAAATTAAGGTGTTCAGCAGTAAAATCTCATCTCATCCTTTCAATTACATGTAAGTCTATATTGCATAAAAACCCATTGTGTTACTGATACGCTACTAAAAATTAATATCTTCCCTTAGATTTGATTAACAAAATTAACTGTTCCTGTTGCTTGATCACTGTTGCTTGATATATGTTAACTGTGCAGGACAGACAAAGGTCAACACTTTCAAGAAAATAATAAAAGATGTATTGCTTCAAATCTAAGCTAAGAATACTACTGAACTCCTATAAATACAAATCTGAAGAGCTGACAGCTCTTAATATATCCAAATACGTTATAAAGAAGGAGGCGGTTTTGCTTTCTAATGGTTAGCACAGAGAACAAAAACTCTCCCATATCTCAACTACAGCAACCACTAACTGCATGATTTTTAATAATCATATTATATCTAACCCAATTTAATGGTTTGGAAATATTTTATAATCTGCATTTATTGACAGAAATAACGCACATCTTCCTGAGTGCTGAAATGTTTAATTCATAAGCATTTAAGTTCCTTCAGAAGCTCACACATTAGAAATTGTCCAAATATGATTATATCTGCAACAGCCTTCTATTTTGCAGCACAGACATTGTTTGAAAGATCCTCACAAAGTCCCTACTTGTCATGCGTTGGTTGATCTCACGTAACAGTATTGGTGCATATAAACTGAATATATATCAGAGGAAACTAAAAGAGCAGCTCTGCTTGAGATGCACAACAAGTGCACCCTAATCCCTAATGCCAAAATGAACTGTGTATCTTTGGTTTGGATAGTACAAAATCACATGTGCAGGAGGAACACCTGGTTCGCTTGGGCAAGTCAGGAGCTTAAACAGCACATATACAAAAGGGTTCCAGCATCAGCTGCTGTCTATCCATAATAATGTCTTACTCACCAAATAGCTGTGTTAACATTCAACCTGTGAAGTACAGATCTAATTTTTCCAGATCAGCCTTCAAAGGCTGTCTAACATGCAATACTTCACAAAGAAACATTAACATGCGTATTAGCTGTAAATGAAAGTGAATTAAAGATTTCTTCCAAAGGTTCTCAGTCTTTCATATTAAAGAAGTCTGACACGAAACACTATAAAGAGTTAATTAACAAAAAAGTGGGGCTAAATATGAATTCATGACAATTCTCACATAGAAAAGGAGACAGACATCAGACCTAAAACATATACAGATTTGAGCTTATTCAGCCAAATGGAAAGGAGACGAATCATTCCTGAATAAGCACAAAATAAATTAATTTACACAGTTTTGAAAGATTAATCTTCAATGCCTCCCCAGCCTTAGCAAAAAGTAAAAGCTTTTCCTAGATAGAAATGCTAACTTGGAGCCTTCCTAAAGTAGCAAACATGGGACTCTGAATCTTATTTGTAGGAGAATGGGGAGACAGAATGTAATGAGAGCACGACCATCAAACCTGCTCAAGTATTATATGTTAAGCGCAAAGTCCTGCTTTGAAGCTAAATTGTAAAGTCTTCAGTGATTTTAACCAGAAAGATAAAAAACTGTCAGGTTTTGTAAGAATAATTAGAAGACGTGCTATTTCCAACTATAATGGCTCATAAAGCAGTAATTGTGGAACAACCAGTACAATCTTGCTAGTATGTTACACAACTGCAAAGAGCAGAGACCCCTGGAATCACATACAGATCAGTGTGAGCACACAGCAGCACCCATGTTCATTTCAACTCTTTGGTCAAGTATGCACACAGAACATGAATCATGGGCAAAGTATACTTAGTAAAATGTTTCTTACTGTTTCTCAAAACCATGTGCTAGCTCAAAAATTAATTCACTGTTACAAAAAGTTTGAATCAATTCATTGTATTGCAAAGGTTTTTTTTTTATTATTATTTCTTTTCTTCCATAATACAACACTGAAGATAATTCTGTTTTTTGAATCCTTCACACTGTGAATGATGGGAACAGGTCCAAATACTCTCTGCACAGAGGATCACCAAATGGTTGAGTGCTTCACTTCTCTCATAAGAAATGGTGTTGATTGCACATAAATAACACGCTATTTACTTTCTAATATGAAAGTACACCTATGCTTCCTTAGAAAGGTTCCTCCTTTGAGTAACTAGGCTTACAGATCTATTAAAATGGTTACACATTAACAGGCTCACAACCATATTGCCAAACCTGACCCATCAGATACCATCTGAACGAGAAAGCCTCCAAATAAAAGCACAATGATAGTTTGATTTTACTCAACTGATAAACAGGCTAAAAGACTGGGAAATTCCCCTATTCTGAAAAAACCTCGTGGGCTCCCATTTGTACGAAGGCTGCTTTGAAAGCAATGTCACGAGATTAGAGGTGAATGTTGGTGATGTGGCAGTAGAGGGTGAACCTTCCCACCAACATTCTATTACATGTTGTTGTGCAACTGGTGGCAGCAGAAGGGTAGTCTGACAGAATGAAGACTGACATGAAAGTGTGTATAAAGCAGAGGTGTGGAACTGAAGTCCTGCATGCAGAAAAAATTGCACCCATTAACTGACACTTGCTGAACGTACATGGAAACCAAGCAGTGGATGTGAGCACAGTGAGGTGGTGGGTGTTGCATTTTCAGCAGGGGTGACAGCAGGCCACCTCTGCTGGTGCAGAATTTTTCTATTTATTTATTTTTATGAGCACAGCATGCAGTCTCTTGTTCATTGCTGGTGAAAATGCACAGCTAACAGTGGTGACTATGTTGAAAATAGTGTTGTGTAGCTGAGAACTTGCTCTACCAGTGTTATTGTGTTCTTTGTACCTGTTGTTGTTTCCACAGAAGTAAATAGGAGGCATTACTTTCAGAGTTACCTATGTACAGCTACTCTGGATTAACTGATAATTCCCAGAAGCAAATACATCAATTAACTTTAATGCACAAATGAAAGATTCCATAAATGCACATATCTTTATTATACTTATGCAAACACACAAAGATTGCCATATTTGGTCGATATAAAGAATTTTCTTGATTTCTACCAATGCTCTCTCCCAGAATTCTTCTATCCTTCCTCATCAGGGTAACTAAGCAGTAGTATGAGAAGCACACCAAAAGCTTGACACTATGTTCTAATCTATTACTATGCTATACCTGGTAAACACACAACAATGTTATTAATACTCTTAAACTAAACAGGGTCAAATAATAAATCTTCCAATGTACATTTATTCATACAAAAGAGATAAGCCAGATAATTCCTAAGATTCCAGCCCATGGTGCATAGCATTTCCTAATAATGACCTAATTAAAAGCTTTTACTATTAGGACGTTTTTATTTGTACCCGCTTCCTTTTTCTAGGAGACTTCTGGGATTCAACATTTCACCAAAAAGCACTAATCCTCAGCTTAAAGCTTCTGCCACCCTCTGCACAGATGCGTTCCTGTCATTCAACAAATGCTGAAATTCTTCCCATACAAGCCAAAAATCACTTCTACTGACTTCATATGTACATTTACATTTGATGCAAAACGCAAATCAGTAGCTTAGTCTTAATGTAAACCGAGGGACTTCTTGTGGATCAAATGAAAACCCGCGTCCCAGAGGACTTCCACAAAGTAAACTCTAACATTAGAAAAGATAGGAGTAAATCATCTAAAGGCTCATTCACTCTTTTTAAGCCTATAATGCAAGTTTTTCTTCTGTAGAAGAGGAAAAAAACCTCCAGGTCCCTTTCCATTTGTTTACAGGAGATGTAACTTCTGGCTCTGAAAAGCAGAAAAAGTAACTTCACTTTGTAGCCTCTGGCAAGACAGGGCTGAGCAGAGGCATGATATAGACACCTTCTATCATAAAAAACTATCATAAGCCCAATGAAAGCTTCTAGCCCAGGCTACAGAAATATGACCATTCTTAAAGACTGCTTTTGACATCAACCTACTGCTTCCTTATATCAGATTTAACCCATGTACCGACTACCAAAAATTGGCATCATCTACAATAAAGCTTTATTTTCCAGACATGTTGAAATTTCTTAGCTCTGCTGCTTTTGACATTTCTAACACTGCTAGTAAAAGCTTAAGAGCCTTGGTACAATCCTCCAAATCCTTTAGCAAATCAAATGTTTAGCATTACGTGTTTCAGTTTCTCAAAAAATGATGCAGTCATAAGAATAGACCTCACGAAGGCTTACAGCTGTGGGACTCCATGCTGGAACAGGCTGCATGGCTATCTTGTCTCACTAACAAGAAAAGCTTCTGTATTCTTGAGTTACTTATCTTGATTCAAGTTTTGTTTCTGTTGATCTGAGAACTGGCATTCAG
The DNA here is from genome assembly GCF_987193195.1 of Phasianus colchicus. Lineage (NCBI taxonomy): Eukaryota > Metazoa > Chordata > Aves > Galliformes > Phasianidae > Phasianus > Phasianus colchicus. The sequence continues at coordinate 61,318,106 of NC_143436.1, read as the reverse complement.
TTATAGTGTGGAAAATCTAATGTATATATCTGTAAAATATTTGTGCACCATACGCCTGTCATTATTTTGGCATAATAATATATATGCTTTCTTTTTTCTCAGTGAGAAGTATGTTCTGATCAAGGTGTATGATGTTAGATGCTTCCATGAAACTTTTGTATGCTTTTCATTACATTTTGCAAACAAATTCATCTGCTCATGGATTCTTAAGACAAAACCAATTTTGAACACTTCTTTCCCTAATGTCCATTACAGTAACTTAGTAGCTGCACAATACCCATCAAACAAACAAGGAGTACAAACATGCATTTTCTTCTACATATGCAGCATCCTTCAGATACTACAGCAACCTCCAACATCATTGAAGCAGGAGGAAAACATGAGGCTAACATAATGGAAAGCCCTTGTAAAGTTTTAATATGAAAAGACAATACATAATCGCTCGTATATGTAACACGGAACATGGTTACATGGACATGGTTCAATATCAGGTCTTGTTAAACCTGAGATGACAACTCTTGTCAGTACAAGACAATATTAAAGATAATATGCTACAACACAAACATTTGTTTTACAAGCTTTTCCCTCTCTCCAATCAAAAATAAGCCTCTGGTGTTTGGGGAGTGATTCCACTGAAAAAAACCAACAGTAAAAAACCACCAACAACCCATCAATCAAGACACTTCCAAGGGAAAAGAGTACATAAGGCTCACCATACTGTGTTACAGAAGGTAGGACTTGCTTCCCACCACTATCCCATGTCCCCTCCTTAAATTCCAGAAGTAAACTAGGGAAGAAATAGATCCTGTATACTACTGTACCTGGAGAAAAAAAAACAAACAACCATTTCTGAACAATGCTGATTTGGCTTAATCTCAGAAAGAAGTGACCAAAGAGAACAGAAATGCATGGCCCCTTACTCCTCGAAATCCACATCAGCACATACTCAAAGACTCTCTCAAAAGTCACCAACCCTGACCATCTGACAAAAAAGATCAAAAATCCATAAACTTAAAATCAAGCATTGCTTTGTCATGTAGAAATCTGTGAGGAAACCTAAACAAACAAACAAACAAAAAAAAACTGTAAAATGTTCAAATGGCAAATGAGTATTCAGTGATGTGCCTACTTCATCATAGAGCTTCTCATAAGAACGTGAAGACGAAGTATTTATTGGCCATGAAAGAACATAACTGTATTTGGTTTTGATTCAGATACCAGTGAGGCATAGTTAATCTTGGACTACCATTCATTACTTGCTTGTTTTTCCAAGGCTAAGGCTGCCTCCCAGTTTCAAATGAGGCAGGGTTGCAAGGAGCAGAAAAAGAAAGGAAGAAGCAGGAAAAGATTGCGCTGTAGAAAAACAAAGGGACAGCAACACGCTACAGAACCTCAGAACAATACAAATACACAGCACACATTAACAAAGCACCTTTTTAGAAAAATGGTGTTTACTCTCAAATTATCTGCTATATTTGCAAAGCATTGACAAAGATCTTTCTATTGAACAGTTGACCTCCATTATTTCTTCCCTTTCTACTCCTTTCCCAAAAAGGTGTCTTCATTGCACTATATACAAGATTAGAAAAGTCATCATCCCCATGAACCAGTCTTTGTGTACTTGCAATGAGCTGCCTGAGATTGCTGAGAAACTACATATTGCTTTTAAGTTGCTTTTGATGTTGTGGAATCAAGTTCTGGAAGAACCTAAATGCCTCTGAACAGTTGCTTACCCTCATTCACGTATAGTATTTATTTTCCAGAACACTGACAACAGTCACAGAGTCTTAAAAGAAAACCACACAGATCCAGGCAGCAGGGAACAAGGGTTCAGTCATTTTCCTGTGTTTCAAAGGAATTCCTGACCAGTAGCTCCTATTCAAAGAAGGGCCAAAGAAGTCCACTGCACACATAGCTAAGTCATTTAAAAACAGGAAAAAAAAAAAAAAAAAAAGAAAAAAGAAGAAGTAGTAACATATATACAAACTTTTTAAAAAAATTGCTATATAGATGAGTAAGAATTTTTAACACAGGAAGAAAAAGCTTAAGTCTACCAGTGATACTATATTGCTTGGCATTCAGGTTTACAAAAGAAGTTGCTGAAATTAAGCTGAAGTCAATCACATAATATTTGTAGCTGTAGCTGTTATACACTGCTCTGATTTCTCCTGCAATGGTCACTGGAAGCACTTTCAATAGGTGTTCCATGCCAGTACTTCTGCATGTAATTAAGCTGATTCTAATGAGCACCTGTGCAATAAGAAGAGTATATTATGCTTTAAATTATTTTTATTTATTATTAAATATTTTATATTTTATTATGAAATAATTAAAAGTCTCTGAATCTAAGATGACTTCCTTAATGGAGATCAATTGAAAAAAAATAAATTCAAATCACCATGTAAAGTCTTCAAATATTGATCTAGATATTGATAATGAATCCTTCCATGTACTTGTTTTCTTTTCTTTATGATTTAAATGTATGCCACCACGCTGCAGTTGCAAAGCAAAGTGATAAACTTCAGTTTTTCTCAATCAGGTCAAAAGGTTTAGTGCTCAGTGTTCAAAGGTTATAAAAAGAAAATAATGTTGTAATTCCCATAGATAGACAAGGAAAATAGACTAAGTCTTTAAAAACAGAAGTGACTGTACAGAGCAATACAGCAAGAGCATGGTTGAGCTGTAAAGCATTTCAACAACAAAAAGGAAAATTTATCAAATGGTTTTTTTGGTGACTCGACATGAATTCCTTAACTCTAATAGAGTTTTACAAATCTGTACATGCTACCTACCTCTCATGGCTGTTAGTAATCAAGTATTTCTGGTCTTTGGTCTAAGGTAGCATGCAATCACTAGGCAAGTCACTTTGATATAAAAACTGCTATCAACATAGAATGAAACTAACAGTGCTTTTTCCTTGTATTTTTTCACTACAAAAGGTGACTATGGTCTTTCTGAGATGACCCAATGCAAATCTGTAAATTTTGCGTAAAAATATTGTTATATGGATCTTGCGGGTCATGAAAAGTTTTGCTAAGGACTTTCTTTTCAAGGTGTAATACTTATCTTCAGGGGAAAAAAAAAGAACACCAAAAAACAATGAACAAAAGATCCCACGGAGATAGTTACAGCCCTCCACATTTAGTAGAATTTTTCCCTTTCTTTATGGATTACAACAAAGATGATACAGGAAAACTACAAAGCACTATACATGTAGGAAAAAAAAAATGCATAGATGTTCTGGATTATGCTTATCTGTTGACATGCCATTGTAGTCTGATTTCTGTCAAGAAGCTCAAATCATCACTGACCACTACTACCCAAAACACTGAAATGTTCTTGTGTTCACTAAACACAAGCATATACTAACACACTGTACACTGAAACACCCTGAACATTGGAGTTTCTCCTCTTCTACCCCTCTTGCCTGCTGAGACTAAAGTGGCATTTCAGAGCATTTTTTTCCAATTACTAATTCAGACAGCTAGCATTATTACCCTTGATAACTTATCCAAAACAGTAATCATTTCTGGAGTACAGAAATGTCACTACTAAACTCTTTTGCTCTCTAGGCTTTGTCTCAGAATGTATATATGAGAGATGTATTTATCCAAAAGACAAAAAAACTTCTCTGTCTTATCAATGTCTCAAGCACTGCACCGATTGTTAAAAAGATCTTTAGATACCTACTTTGATGGGAAAAAAAAACATTCCTTTTATCTAAGAGTTTAGTGATGGTGGTTCACTCGGCAGTCATCTTCAAATCAGTAAGACTTCCTAATATCACCAAATGGGGGAAAAAGAAGAGAAAAAAAGCTCAACTTAGATTTTGGGCCTTGAAGGCATACACGAAAAAGACTGGCCTCTGTATTCTTAGTAGCACTTAAACTCTTTTTCCATGGACCAGCATTTCCATTAAAACATTTCTCTCCTTTCTACTTAAATCAATACCATGTGGTAAAAGATAGACACACAAGAACGCTAGATTTAGTACTAGAAAGCTACAACAGGAGTACAAGACTTCTACTAAAATGAAATATATATAATACAGCAAAAGCACAGAGCTATTCCCATCAGCTCTCACTATTCCATTGCTCACTGAGTGACTAGTAGGAAGCTTGATCTGCTGTAAACCAGAGCCTTACACAGTTTTAAAGTTACGCAGCATGTATTTTAGAAAGAAAGAGCACCTAAGGAAAAAATGAACTCAAATACCAGAATTGACATAATACCAAGAAAAGACAATGGCTCCTAAAGAAATTCAGTTATTCAGATAAAATTCAGAACCATACATACTGAATGGTGGAATAACACGCTGGAAACCTAGCTAGGGACATATGTCTGAACAGCCTCGTTAAACAGCGGAGAAAGAATTTCAAAGCAAAGAGCAGACCAGTTTGCTGTGTGGAACATAAAGTAATCCCTCTCCCAGCTCAGTAGCAAAAAGCACAGTGAAACTACTAAGAAATTCACCATTCCCAGAGACGCAACCCATTTTAATACAAGCTTCTTTTAATTAGTAGTATTCCCCTTGTCTGCCTAATGGATCAAATAGGGACCAACTGTTCAGCTTATGCTACAGCTTAAAGCAACGCAAGAGTGATTCTACCTCAATAAGAAACAGGAGAAACGGAGCATTAGGGGGCTTTGATAAGCAGCAGAAGTCTTAGTTTCTTTCCTTACAGAATTGCAAAGAGGCAGAACACAGAAGGTCCATCTCCTGGGAGACTGCATGTCAATTTCTGAAGTCACTACTCAGTGCTGCAGCTTGATAAATGCCTCAGATACTGAGCACTCCTGAGGAGATAGCTTTGAGTTACTCTAAAAAAGAAGTAAGTTATTATGTCATGTTTCAACCAAATAGAGACAGAGCGAGCCTTACAGCTGGCAGTGTTCTACAGAATTGACAGATCTGCCACAGAAAAAAAGTGTTTAAGTGTAATGACATCATAGCTTATAGATAATGAATTTTAGCAGTAACGATGGAACTGCATATGGCGCAAATAAAGATCCACTAAAGGGGAGAAAGTCTAGCTAATAACCAACTCAAGAATGGTACTACTATTAGAATGATAAAGTATTAGAACAATCCACTCGAAAAAAAAAAACATTAATATATAATTAAATCAAAAAAATAAAATGAGTGGAGATGGAAGAATTAATAATAATATCCAGGTGAAGACTTTGCTCTTTAGGAGTTCTGCCAGTCTCACAGCAGCATCACCCAACACATTTAAGAGACTAACACACAGACAACTACATTATAACAAGTGAAACGCCCCTTCCATGCTATTGCGAAATGGAAACCATTTCTGACAGTGAAAACATAATCACAGAGGTTTGGAGAAGAGCGCTGATGAACTGCTGGAGGACATCAGCCACACTCTTCCATCCCAATAAAGTAGAATGTTCTTCAAGCACTTACCCCATGTAAGGTGAAATACTTCTCAGAAATATTTTCTTGGTTAAACTCCCTCACTCAGACATTCAAAACCTCTAACCACAAAAAGGCCACAAAACTACATCAAAGTAGAATAGTTCAGCCAAAACATAATTCAGATTTGAAACCCAGATCAGACAGTGTGGTAAATTTCAGTACAGGGTGGCAGACATCCAATTTGCATTGCACTCGTTATTTTTTATGGACAACCACCTTGGCATATGCAAAGTTTCAACTGAGAGGAGTTCCTTTTTTCCCTCTAGCTCCATGCAGTCCATCATGGCCCAGTTTTTAATGAAACTATCAGCCAAAAATACTCACCATCTTTCCTTCATTCTTCTGGCTTCTAAAGAAGACATTTTCAGGTAAACTTTAAACCCCATTTACACCAAAAAAAAAGGAAAATCTGTTCTAGTCAGAGAAACGTAATTCTTACTGAAGTGTGCTAAGGAGAACAAGTCTGTGCCAAAACCAAGCTCCTGTTTATTGACTCCATCAGTTCCTCCTTGCAGACGCTTGCTAATCTTTGAGAAATCATCTGCACTCTTTTTCTGCCTTCTTGCTAAGTGTAATTGGATAACTAATCCACACCACACTGCAAACTACTCTATTTTTCCATGATTCCATGTTAACTAGGGGAATACTTTCCACTTCATGTTCTGAGCTCTTCAAAATGATTTGAGGAGGACATTCCCCATTTACCAAAAGAAAGGATTTTCTGGCACTTCAGCAACAAAATGTTAAAGGATGAAGAAAAATTCAGCTTATGTTACACTCCACAGCTGTTAATATTTGCTCAGAGTAGCTGATGAATACAGCTGTACTGCATCACAGCTGAAACCATCACCACTGAGCAAGGCTAAGCCTTTCCAACCCATGTGAGAACTATTTACTCCTACATGCATGTGCACTACATTTTCAATATTAAATCCCAGATATTCCTGCTATTTGCATCAAAACAAACAAACATAACTGCACCAGGACCCATAGCGTACTCTTTAATCTTCCTATTTGTATTTTTTTTTTCCTCTCCAAAAGGAGATTTATTCAGCCTCTATTCAACCTAGAAAATTTCTTGGAAATCAGCAAGAAATACTCCAGTAATCAACATCTATTTGCAGACGTTCCCAAGACATAGCTAAGAAAACTCAAGGACACCAAAGCACACTGCACAAAATACTGAGGTAATGATCAACCAGAGCTTATGTTTTCACATATTTTTAACAACTTCCAGAACTTAGAGACAATTCAGTCAAAGCTGAGGTGACAAGAACAGTAAAACAAACAAACAAATAAATAAATCCAATCAGGGACAATCAAGCATGCAAAGAGGAATAAAGAGCCAAGATCACAGCCAAAGAGATTGAGATGGCTATCAGATAATGGGATGAGTCAGCCAGCACCTTGGCTCCATGAATCTAGTCAATTTTAAACAATGCATTTGGCCTTAGCTAAACTTAATCTACAGCACAAGTCCTGCCCATGCCAGAAGGCTTTTATTAAAGTGATGTGCTGAAATACCAGTACTGAGATCTGAAATACCAGTTCCTGCAGGTACGCTAAAAGACAATATAGTAGGAATATATTAACCTCATTTTAGAAGAAGGTAGGAGGAGGGTAATGAAAATATTTCAGGTCCACCAACAAATCAGAGAAGTCCCTTGTTCAGTGTCTAAACAGAAAAGACTGTTTAATTACTGCAAATCCTATTAAACTGATCTTCATTGTAACGGCTGAAGTGACCAATTCCAACAGGCTATAGAAGACATAATGAATTCAGAGTTTAATTAGGACACACTGTTAGCTAACTATAATCTATTAATTAGCATTCTTAGTTTTTACCGCTCATTGCAATAATACCCTTTTACTCTTAAATTGCACCCTTCTTTTTTTGGACCAAAGTTACACAATTCTAGCAGTGTGGTAGTAATTATAGTGATTGCCTAGAAAACAGCCGCCTGGAAGTATCTGTAAATGTTTAATTAGGGGATAAAGGAAAGACACACACAAAAAAACTCTCAGATAGAGAAATCACTGTTCTCAAATCTATACATATTCAGTAACCACTTACTCCATTCTAAACCACGCATTCATTGTATTTCTGCTTCCAGATTTCCACCGCATCCTCACATGTCAAAATCCACAAAAATGTTGTCACATTTAAAAACATTCCCTTTCTCTTCAGTATGAAAACAGAACTTTAAAAGCACAAGAAGAGAAATGGGCAATTTAAATACTCACCTTCTGCTGAAAAATAAACAGCACCAAAAAGCTGAGTGAATGGCATTTTGTGTTTTCATTACACTAGCACTGTACCAGTGTCTTGGTTTGGACTGGGATAGAGTTAATTTTGCTCATAGTAGCTGGTACAATGCTGTGTTTTGGATTTCAGATGAAAAAAGTAACCTTACACTCATGTTTTACTTGTAACTGAGCAGTGTTTACACTAAGTCTATGACTTATGAGCTCCTTGAGCTGCCCTGCCAGCAAGAAGGCTGCAGATCCACAAGAAGTTGAAAATGCACAGAATCAGGTCATCATACCTAAACTGGTCAAAAGGAAATCTCGTACCACGTGGTATCATGCTGAACAATAAAACAGGAAGGAGTTGGATGGAGGGGGGCAACCACTGCTCAGCCCCTAGCTGGGCATCAAACTCAGTGGTGAGTAATCGTTTTGTGCATCTTTTGTTTTGTTGTTGTTGTTTTGTGTTCCTTTTCTTCTTCTTTTTCCTTTTCTTTGTTTCTTATTAAAAAATATCTTTGTATCAACTCACATATATCACACTTCCACCTTTTTCAATTCTTCCCCTGGCCCACTGAGAGGAAAGTCAGCAAACAGCTGAATGGTATTTATCTGCTTGCTGGATTAAACCACAACAACCAGCACAGCTGAATGTTTCACTAGATTACTCCTTCTAAGGAAATACTGCTCTTATAATAAAATGATTTCACTTTAAGCTTTTTTACTCTAAAAAGACATGAAAATGAACATAAAATATCATACATTGTCAAATCGCACCTTGCAACATCACCATTCAGTAACAATACAGCTATAAAACTGAATAAATTGATTAAATTATTTCGTGCTAGTTCAAAAAAAAGCAACTTACCTCATTACTACTTCTTAAGAACTTACTTTGCTGAGTTCTTAAGAAGGTGAAAAGAAAGCCTCAAGACTGCGTCAGTGTAGCAGAGTATCACTAACCAAAAGGAATCTACTACTTAACACATTATGTACTATTTTCAGATAACATGTGACTTAAGTACTGGTAGTACTATTTGTTTCCTCCAGCTTCCTTCATCTTCCCAAAAGAAAGCAATAAAAGCCCTGCTTAAAATAGTAAATATACCTGAACAGCTCAAAAAAAACCCCCAAACCTATAAATGAGTGCTTTATGATAGCTGTATAAGAACACAAGCACTACTTATGACAAAAGAAAAGATGAGGGGTATTAGACAGAAGTACTTCCATGTAGCCAAGAACACAGTTTTCACGTCTGTGAAAGTTGTAGGTCTGGAGGATTTAACTAGAACTAGAACTAAGACCAGTGCCACATGAACTTTGTTTTACTGGCAATCTATCAACATCCAGCAGCAGTTCAGTTGTACTTGGGATCAGCAGTTAGTACATTCTGCATCTCAAGAGAACACTTCTGGAATTAAGCACTATACAAATAATGATCATGACTGGCATAAAAGAGTTGCAAATTGGAACCCAGTGGTGAACAACAGTCCCAGAAAATAAATGAAAAAAAAAGAACAGAAAACTTTAAAAAATCATAAGGAAAAACACACACCAAAGAGGAGGCTTACAAGTCTGATAAGAAAAACTTAAAAAGATGAAAACTTCTTATTCATACCAATTACTTAAGGGCAGCCTATAAACAGGAGGTGAGTCAACTCTTTGAAAGATAACTGCAGGACAAGGGGAAATGGTTTTAAGTTGAGGGAGGGGAGATTTAGGTTGGATGTCAGGTTGGACTTAGACTGGATGTTTCACCACTGTGACAGTGGTGAGGTGCTGGAACAGGCTGTCCAGAGAGGTTGTGGATGCCCCATCCCTAGAGGTGTTCAAGGCCAGGTTGGATGGGGCCCTCGGCAGACTGGTGCAGTATTAAATGGGGAGGTTGGCGGCCCTGCCTATGGCAGTGGGTTGGAGATTCATGATCTTTGAGGTCCTTCCAACCCTGGCCATTCCGTGATTCTGTGATATCTGGGAAAAGCACTAAAATAAGTTAACTAAGTGTGATACGCAAGCTAATTAAACTCATTTAGTCACACTACTGCACTACCACAACAGTAACATTAGATAACAAACCTGGTTTTCTTCTTGCAAAACTCTATACTGTTCCTTCCAAATGGTGATTTTTGAAGCTTCATCTTTCCTCAGAGCTCTTTCTTTTTTTAGCTCAGGACTCCAGAAGGTCTTGATGCTGTTCATGGAAGAACTCAGCTTGCTTTCTTTCACCTCTACATCCTTGCGAAGCAAATCATTTTCCCTTAATACTTCTTTGAGTTGCGTCTGCAGATCCATGATTGTGTTATCCCTGGCCTGGCGAAGTGAGTGAGGCACAGTGGACGCCATACTCACTGGAGGAAGATGGTGCTCTCCAAACGCAATGGTATCACTGGCAACTCCACTACTGGCAATGTTAGGGCTGCTACCCATTGCAGTCATCCTAACACCGTAAGGCAGCCGCCCCCCAGACCGGCCCAAAGTCATGGTGCTTTTTGGGGTGTCTGCACCGACGTTCTCATGGTCACTTAGATACATAGGGCCAGATGTAGCATAGGCAGCGTTTAAGGACTGAATATTTTCCATAGAAAGGGTTTTCCCACTGCCGCCCCCAGTACTGCTGCCAGAACTGCCTCCAGTGCTGTTGGTTCGACGATGGCCCAAGCGTGGTGACCGTGGCAGCCTTGGTGAACGCCCTGGACTCTGGTTGCTTGGCTCAGCCTTGCCAACTGACCGAGCACTTCCATACATGATTAAGCTGGTGGTGTGAGGCAATTAGACAGGCATAAATTAGGAATGAGAGAAATCCTGTGAAGCTCTTCAGTGTTTTTAAGTCAGCTTAAGGCCAATCAGAATTTGTAACAGATCCAGTTGTCCATCTTTGAAGTCACATGCTCACAATGTCCAGGACCACATCTGTATCAAGAAAAATAACATATTAACAATCTAGTTTATTCCAAAATATTAATATTAATAATTATCAATATTATTAATATTAATAATAAAAGAATAAAAGCATATTCTACTGCCACTTCTTTCTCCAGCATTTTTTGATTCACACTCACGAACAGCAATATTATTTAAATTCTAATATTTGAACTCAAAAAGTTCTACTCTTTTTTTTTTTTTTTTCTGTCATTATCATGTATCGAGGGAGTGAAAAGAATACTAATCAGTTTTCAAGCCATTGTTAATGGTCATGTTGAGTAACTTCTTTTCCTACTTCTTCACCGTTATCCTTGACCTCTTTTACTCTTCTGAGTAAAAGAGATTTAATCAAAATTTTAAGTCCACTTACTACATTCAGTAGTATTTTTTTTTTTTTAAGTACTACTAGCTTTTGTAGGACACAATTTCTAAATCCTCTGTGTATCTGCAATGTAAACTAGTTTCAGTCTCTTTTTGCCTAAATGTGACTTAGTCTTTACTCAGATTAAGAAGTTTTCAGTCAAAATATGTTTCTCATTTATCAGCTCAGAGTAGTTCCACTAAATACTATCATCCTAACAGCAAGGACTTCTCCAGAAACAGAGCAGTAAGACAACATCATGTTGCAGTACCTCTCCCCTCTATTTTATGTATGCAAATGCAGTAAAATTCCTTATTTTTGCACTGTTACATTTTGCTCTGCATTTGTTCTGCAGGTGCACTAGCAGGTATTTCCTTAGTACAGAAACACTGGGCTGAGACCACACACAGTGAGTAGCTGTCAGAGGATAAAGAAACAAGGCTGAAATCTACTCTTGTGACTTAGCTACTGCGCTACTCTGTTCTCTCTCTTCTTTTGTTTTTAACTAATTTTTCCATTATAAACATTTCAAATCACAATTGGGCTCAATTAAAATCAAAACTAGAACAAGACTGAAATATTCCTGCACTGACCTCTCCCCATGACACCAAAGGCTACCAAGTAGCATACAAGGACATAGTATATATCCTCACATTTTTCCTTTCACACCAGCTTCAATCCAGCCTCACCTACTGCTAGGAAGTTTGGTTTAACAAATACTAGCAATCACTCAATCAATTCTTCCAGCTCCTATGGCTGAGGGCACGTTTGGATTTGATGGATGGACCACTTGCCAGATAAGTAATTAGCTGTACGGTCACACATTATATGTTATAATTACAATGTCCTAGCGTTGCGGTCAGCAGCTCAATGTCCAAGTGGAGGCCAATGATGAGTGGCATTCCTCAGGGATCAGTGCTGGGTCTGGTGTTATTTAACATTCTTGTAGGTGATGTGGGCAGTGGGATGGAGTGTATCCTCAGCAAGTTTGCAGGTAACACCAAGCTGAGTGGTGCAGTTGACTCTCTAGAGGGAAGGGATGCCATCCAGATGGAACAGGACAGGCTTGAGAGGTAGGTCCATGCCAACCTCATGAAGCTCAACAAGGCCAAGTGAAAGGTCCTGCATTTGGGTCAGGGTAATCCCATGCATGGATTGGGTGGAGAATGGCTTGAGAGGAGCCCAGAGGAGAAGGATTTGGGAGTATTAGTTGATGAAAGATTCAACATGAGCCAGCAGCGTGTGCTTGCAACCCAGAAAGCCAATTGCATCCTGGGTTGCATCAAAAGAAGAATGACCAGCAAGTCAAGGGAGGTGATTCTGCCCCTCTACTCTGCTTTCATGACACCCCACCTGGAGTACTCTGTCCAGTTCTGGGGCCTCCAACACAAGAAGCACATTGAGCTGTTGGAGCAGGTCTAGAGGAGGGCCATGAAGATGATCAGAGGGCTGAAGCACCTCCCCTGGTGGTGCTGAGTGCTGGGGCTCTTCATGCTGCAGAAGAGAAGGCTCTGAGGAGACCTTATAGAGGCCTTCCAGTACCTGAAGGGGGCCTAATGGAAAGCTGGGGAGGGAATTTTTATAAGGGCAGGTAGCAATAGGACAAGGGGAAACAGCTTTAAACTAGAAGAGGGTGGATTTAGACTAGTTATCAGGAAGAAATCCTTTACAGTGAGGGTGTTCTGCTCAGTCAAGTGACAACGTTGCTATGGAATATTTTAAACACGCACATAAAGGAAAAAAAGATCAATGAAAGACAGCCAGTGCAATCAATAATTGAAGTTAGCTCCCAAAACACTATCTACAGATTTATTTTTTAAAATATAAGTTTCAGATAGGAAGTTTCTTCTATTTCAACAGCACAGAACTATAAACTACTCAACAAAGTCTGCAGTGTTTCAGTGGAGTAACTTCAATAACCAAGAAATTGTGCTCCAATCTGAAAGAAAAATACTTTTTCCAAAGAGAAAAGCTATTTTGGACTAATCTCAGAGTTTGACAGTGTTTGAGACACCAAAATGCTAAAAATGCTGCTCTGGCATCCATTGAGAATTCAAAACAATTAGATATTTCTTAGACGCTATACAAATTATTTTCAACTGAGAGCCTGTATTCACAGGGATTCTCATGAGAATTAATCCAAATCAAAACACTTAACTCATTTGCTAAAAACTCACCTCAATAAATCACTGCCAACACTCATTCACTTCAACAGCTTTCAGTAAGTTTTAACTCAAAACAAAAGATTACACATTTTATTCCATTTAGTTAAAGCACTTTCCCCTCCAAAAGCATTAAGTTGAAATGATGCTAGGAACACAGTACAGCTGCATGCAGAAGTATCACCTAGTAAGTGCTTAATGACACGCAAGAAGCACACAAAAGATTTGAGATCATTTCTAATGAGTTAATCACTCCTGAAAAGGGGAGCATGGAGGGAAGTAAACTCACGAAATCGCTTTCTCTTTGCTTTAGGTAGCATTTTGCCAAACTACTGGTAGCTTTTGAATGAATGAAAGCAACCAGTGTCCTCGATAGAAAAGCAGCTTCCCACGTAGCTGAAAGCAGTCGATAGCACACAGCGTGCCGTACCACTGCCATGCTCCATACAGCAGGCAGCCACATTAATCCTATTCCACTGCAAGCAAAAACACCAGTTCTGCGCTAATTCATCTCACCTCTGTTTCACAGGTAGGTGCCATCCTCTCTATTGCTCAGGAAAAAAAATAATCAAGTAATTCAAGCTAGAATTAGCTACTGAGTTAGAAGACCATTAGAGTTCCTGAAAGGAATCACAGAGTGGGCATGTGACGCTTGGAGGAAGACATCAATCCCATCACATGCTTCTCACTTTTCAAAGTAGGAAGAAAAAAAAAATAGTACCTTCAAAAAAGGTCTCTGGAAACAAGAAAACTCAACCTCACACTACTTCTCTTGAGCTGAGAATTTTAATTACAGGCCTGAAACTTGTGCAAATTCCAAATACTGAATACTACTCCTTCCCAATCATGCAGCCAGTTTTAGTATTTTCACCGACACAGAAGTCTGTCACAGTTCAAGAGAAAAAGTCACGTGGCAAGATAAATCATTTTAACTGCTCCTTCAGGATTTTTTTTCCAGCAGTGTTCATCACTGGCCATTTCATTTTAGTGCTGTTAGGAATCCAGCAGCAGAAGCAGATACTAAGACAATTCAATCTAGGAAAAAACATCTTTCATCCTGGAAACAGCAAAGTGAAACAAGTGACAGAAATGCCTCCTCTCATTTCCAATCAGCAAGCAGAAAGTTCTAACTTCCTTCCAGTAATGCAAGCAGAATTACATGGAAGACTTCTTTCCATAGCAGCATAAGCAGAAAAGCTACAGTTCTTCAATATTCTGAGCCACACTAACATTTTGCTAGGAGTCTGAGAAGTGCAGCTTCTTATCTACCCAAAATAACACTATTTTATTTTTTTTTCCTCTGCTATGATTCTAAATTTATCCACAGCTAAACCATCTCTTTACCTTATGGGACAGATGAAACCACAGGGAACAGTGGCAAACTGTGACTTGAATGCACTGACCATTCTGGCTTTGCAAATTCCCCTATTGGTTTTAAAAAACGTTGGTCTCTTTGTCAATACAAGAAGCCTTACGTATGATTATGAAGAAAAATTATGAACTGTGAGCGTTTAAAAAATTAGTAATAAACTGCTGAGGTTGGTGCTAAACAATTTTTCCTCAATGTATGAGGCGTACTTTCACAGAAACAAAACTCTTTTACTTACTGAGAGAACAAAAACTTCCAAAGAGCATCATATCTGTAACCCAAATAAAATCTATCTTTAAAAAAATCAGCAGGCAAGCTAAAAGTTTCATACATGCATCTAGAGATTGGCTCATCAGCTTTGCCAAAAGAGATACACAATCTTCAGTACTTTAGTATTAATTCAAAATGCCATCTTGTGATAACGAAGGAGACAAATGCCATGAACTGTGGAAAAACATTTGCAGTCTGACAGTAAACATTTGAACATAGTATGGTGAATGTAGTATCGCCCAGAGAGGCCATGGATGCCCCATCCCTGCAGGCGTTCAAGATCAGGTTCTATGGGGTCCCAGGCAAATTGGTCTAGTACCAGATCTGGAGGTTGGTGGCCCTGCCCCTGTGACAGGGGGGTTGGAACTCAATGATCCAATGGATCACAAAGCAGAAATTCCTGGCTACACCTATCAGAATACTGAAACATCTTTTACATGAGAATTTGTTAACCTCCAGAAGATCTTTTCTGTGTTTATATAAAACCTCTCGTACTCCTTCCCCCCCTCCTCTCCAAACGCCAGGAAAAACAGTCATACCACTGTAATTATAGAAACACAGAAAAACATATTGCAGAAATACAAGAATATCCTTGCTTATATTTGCTAGAACAGAAAGAATCCAGGGATAACCTTTGCAGCCTTCAGTATGTAACACTTGCTCTGAACTTCTCGGCTGCAGTTTCTGTTCAGGACTGACACAAGCATTTACAGAGCTAGCTTCTTCAAGAGCATCACTGCCCCAATACATAAGAATGAAGCATGAAGTAGGCAAAGAAACCCATCTTACTCTGTTCCCAAAAAAATGAACTGCCCGGTAGCACCAATCCATGTTTGCATTAGAAGAGCTTTGAATGTCAGCTCTACAACAGCAACAAAGTCAGCCTTTAGAAGAGCAATCTTCATCTGATACCGTAGTGTAGCAGAAACACTGAACTTCATTTACAAAGGTATTCATTCTTCGTAATTCATACCCTAATAGTTAATCAAGACTGACTTACGCAGAGGGACCTGGACTTACTTGTACAAATGCCAAGGTTGAAATGACTTTTTATAAAGAATGTAGAGTATCTGTCATCTTATTTGACTTGCAGGCTTGGAAGGTATTAGTCTTATCTAACTGTTAGATTTGACTTTTAGCTGTGGGAGGTTAAAAAGCTCACCAGTTTTCAAGGCAAATTAGTGACTACTACACAGAAAAAGGGCAGAAGAAAGTTTATCTTAGAAATTGTTCGCAAGCCACTCAGTGCTGAATACACAGCAATGAACCCATGGAATTCAGACTTGTTTATCCATATAAAATAATCTTTATCCTCATGGCCTGAATAGCAAGAAAGCGAAAGCAATTAATGAAACTAAGACAGAAAGAAGACGAAGAAATTAACTGTTGATGTTACGTTTGACACTCATTCCCAGATAGTGGATGTCAAAGCACCAACATCTGTTTATGTCCATACTTTTTTTATTTATTTATAAGTTTACAAACTTGAATACCTGTCAAGTTGACTGAAGGTAACACTGCCCTTATTCTATCCCAATGGACATAAGAAGATATAAATGGATGTTTTATTCCCCACCCCTCTGTAAACAGAGAAGTCTTCCTGAAACAAAGGAAAAAAGTCCTGAAAAAAGTCTTCGTGGAACCCTCAACAGTGACTTAGAATGTGGATCTGACATTTTGAAAGCTGTGTCTTATTAAAAGGCAGGCATCCCTGAACTCTGACCCTGGCATTCTAAGGAAAATCTCAACAGTCATTTATTAAAGAAGGGTTTTATAAATTGACACTCCTCTTCCACGCTTTCCAAATCTGGAAAGTTAGCATAAGTGGTATGCATGCACTTTAAAACACCACACAACATGGAAGCATTTTAATTATCTGTCCTTTTTAGATATTGCTCTGTTTCCCATTCTTCTCCTACATTCTTAGAAGATACAACAGATTAAACATAAACCAGAACTACCAGCTTCCTAGGATACTTATGCCACTCTCACGCATAAAATTCCTTTCATGAAATCTACTTGCTTCCCAAGGAAGACAAGACTAGGATGACAAAACACACTCTACTCCACAGCAGCTTCTATGCAAAATGAGGTTTCAACTGACATCGGGTTTTATTTCTTATAGTCCAATAATTATTGGAAATAATTAAGGCATAGAAGGTATACTTTCACCACCACAGCTTCATTCTTTTTCTATCGTTCTTTCTAAAAACTGAGAGCGCAAAAAGAAAAAAAGCTCACTATTTTTACAAAGATGACTATATTTTGCCAAGTCTTTATTCACACCACTTGCTTATAAGGGTGTTTTCCTAAAGTTCCAGTGTTTAGCCTCAGTTAGAAAGGGAATGTAAGGCGCTACTGACATTTCTAAAGGCCATCTCATTTTCCAGACTACAACATCCTAAGACTTAATCTGTCAATAAATTTGGGTGCATGAGCAAGTTCTTCCCCTTTGTTGGTTTGCTGTGCACCACTAGAAACGTTTTGGTTTCCCTGGAAGAGTGGGGCACATATTTCTTAAGACTATCTGGATACCACACTTCATGGTTTCACAAGCTCAGCCCAAGTGTTGGACAGCACTGAAGCACCAATTCTCTGGCGGAGCTCTATGCTGTCCTCCAGCAGCACTGACTTTGTTACAAGGCGGCAGGCACATGGATACATTGTGAATCATCCTTAACTGCATCCTCAAATCATCAACTATTCGGGTTTAGCAGAGGTAGGTGGGACCCAAGGGTCCTTTCTGGTCCACTGATACACAGACATGGGCTTGGTGAGCACATCAGGATTTGCAATGAATGGGAGCTGACTGTAAGCCTCTAAATGGAAAGCAAACACAAGACCAAACCAACAACATTTGGCACGTTGGTGTTTTTTTTTTGTTTGTTTTTTGTTTTAACTTTGATGCAAACAAAAAGCAGAAGTCACAACATGCATATAAACGTGCTAGTAACAGAACAGCTCTGAATAAAATAACTCTTGCTCTTCAAATTACCCAGAAGACTGAAGACCTGCAGACATGAATTTGCTGTCAATGAACGGCTAAAGACTTTGTAGCCTGATTTTTAGAGTACCATCCATCAAGGCTGTGTGCTTACTGTACATATGGCCGTTTCTCCCTTTCCCCCTGGTAGCATGTGACCACTTCCCAGTAGCACAAACAGTAAGATACACAACCCCAAGAGTGATAAAGGTGCTTCAGAAGCCCAGAAGTACATAGAAACACTAATGAATCTGCTCAGGCAGACAGCCTCAGTTCACCACAGATAACATCACTGCTCCATGTAAAGTGTGCTCCCTCATTGGAAGTAGCAAACATCCCTTTTCTTCAACCAATGCTCCTCACCTGAGTGCACTTACAGTGAGGTAACTAGGAAGGGTCAAGAAAACACTCACATTTCTTAATTCTAGCAACTGATCTGATTATTTCAACAGCTGCATTCATACATCCATACAGTTCCAGTTATACCATGCTCAGACAAAACAAGCCAGACCTTGTAGACCTATTGGCAGTTTTCAAAGAGCTTAGCCAAGGTAGCAAACAATGCAAGAGATGCATTTTGGAGAATAGATTCAAAATAGTTTGACAATGGGGAGAGGTAAGGGGAGAAAAAGTAACACTGGGAGAGTCTCCCGCTGCACAAAATTAGGAATAATAGCAAAGAACTCTCCCGCTCATTACAATAGCATGGTGAAACATTTCTATTCATACAGCAACACAGATAACTTCTATCAGGAACTGAGAATGCAGCAAACTCAGCTAAAGGAAAAAAAGGTTTTTTTCACAATCCAGATTAGCAATTCAGTAACAAGGTACAGGCCATGTAAATATCAAATTTGCTTTTCTTTTTTTTGCTGGTGAGGATCTTAACTGAATGTTAGAGGTGTGAAGAAGTTACACAAACAGAATTTCACAAAACAATGAGATCAAAAACCTCAGACTCACAAAAAAGCATGATGCTTTTCTATCACCCAGATAACACAAACCCAAACAAGACAAACTTCTAACAGTCACAGAGTGATTTCATTACAGCTACATTGGTTTGCTGGACAACGTGGAAAAAGTTCAAGCTATATCAAATATTATGACAAACTCATGTTTTAGCCAGCAGATCCCAACCTGTTTCTAGCTGCAGCTCCTCTTACAGCTTGATTGACTCAGACAATTCTATATTTCTGGGTGATACAGTGAAATCAGAAACCTGACTATTCAGGGAACTGCTGTTCTGTGCTGAAGTACTGAAGCTCAGTTTCCAGAACTGAAATATAGTCAGGACAGCTATTTCACTTACTTAATAATTAGTGGTTTAATCCCAAAACCTCATTATTGATAAAAATTGATTACTGCTTTACCAAAACTGCTGTCAACAGCAGGGACAAGGTGGTGATTTTTCTCTTCTAATCTTGTTTGATATGGCTGTAAGGGTGCTGACTCACATGTGACCCTGAATTGGGGCACACATCAGTCTCAAACTGATTGGGGCTTTATCAGTCTCAAACACAAAATACCAAAACCTTCATAGTGATCTGTCAGGCTGTGGGCTGCAGAACTCAGGAGAAGATGTATATTCAACCACCTCCTGCTGTAGACGCAGCACCCTCTGGGAGAAAAGGAGGGCAGGCAGATGGTGGAGGTTACTGTTCCGACATCCTAGCTGGGTTGGCCATCTTATCAGAATCAGAACCCTGCAGCCAAACTGGACAACTTTATCTGGTTATAACCTGTTGGATTTGAGGCAACGTATTATTCAGCAACAATCACCCCACCTACCCTTACATGCCCTCCCCACCCCCCAGAATGAGCTACAATAAGATAAGTAAAACATATGCTGTTCTCCCCATCCATTCTATTTCTAAGAATCTGCTTTTATTCTCTCAGCTCCTATGCTTCTGCTTCTCCCTTAGCTCCACAGACGTTTCTTTCTTCTTTCCTGCCTCCTAAACCTCCCCATTTCCATCAGGGTTTCACCTAGAACATTTCACACCCCATCAGCACGAACCACAACACGGGCTTCCAACTCGCACGTAACACTCCAAGCAAAAGGCATTGTGAGCCTTCATAGCTGAGGTTTAGGGTTCGCGTCAGGAACGAGACAGATGTGGAAAGACAGCAGCTCCCGACACACGTTTCAGGATGGCTGCAGATGCAGAAACAAAGCATGATGTCAACTGACACTCGCGCTGTAGTAGGTTCCGTGGGATGAACGCGGCATGCCCAGAGGTGGGGCGGAAATCACAGCACGGCTCGCTCCGGGCAGAAAGGCGGCCGGCACCATTACCTTGCTGATGGCACCGAGACAATGAAGGCGGACGCTTGGCGAGGGCACGCTGACCAAGTAGAGGGGGGGGGGGGGACGGGGACAAACGCGATCGCAGGGGAGACGAGCGAAGCCCCGCGGCCGCCCCAGAACCAGCCCCCTCCCTGAGCGCCGCCGCACGACCACCGCCGCACGGCGGGACTCGCCCCGCTCCCCTCCGGCCGGGCCGGGCAGCGGGTGCAGCCGGGCCCGGGGGTGCCGCCGCCCAGCACAGCACAGCCCAACCCAACCCAGCACAGCCCCGGGCGGTGACAGCGCGCTCGAGGCCCGCGGAGCGTCGAGGCCCCGCACCCCTCAGCCTCCTCCCCAGCTCTCCTCCCGGCCCCGAGGCCCCGCAGCGTCCCGGGAGGGGACCGGACCCACCTGAGCGGCGCCCGCCGGCCACCAGGCCCCGCCGCAGCCCCTGCCCAGCCCGGCGGCCGCCCGCAGCTACCGGCTCCCGCAGGCCCCGCCCCGCGCCTGGCTCCCCCCAGCGGCCGGCGAGCGGCGCTGCCCCCCTCCCGCGGCCCCCCGCGCCCAGCGGGGCCCCTCACCTGCCCGTCAGCGCCGCGCCGAGCTCGGTCGCCTCCGCCTCTCCCTCCCGCCCCGCCGTCCCCTCGCGGCCGCGCGGCGCCCCGCCTCCCCCGGCCGGCCTCCCCTGCCCTCCCCTCCGTGTCCGCCCGCGGGAAGTTTGTCCCCTCTGTCTCGCCGTAGCCGCGCCCGCCCCCGTCGCCCCTCCTGCACGCGCGGGAGCTGCGAACGGCGGCGGCGGCGGCGGGAGGCGCGCGGCCCGGCCTGACTCAGGTACGGTGTCCTCAGCCACTTCCGGCGGGGCCGCGCGCGGGGCGGCCGTTGGCGGGGCCGGGAAACGGGCTGTCACCTCAGCGACCCCGGCCGGGTATCTGCACGAGTCAGAACACGGGGAATGACATGGCCGCTTTTCACCATGCAGACCGTTAGGCTTTCAGGCTGCTCGCTCCATCTCCGTGCTGGATGAAGCAACTTTCGCACAGCAAATTATTCGGCTTACAGAATAGTTTAGCGTCCCCAGACGAAAGAATGCTCCACAGAAACATATATATGCATTTCGAGTTCACTCTATTTGTGTGTGTGTGTGTGTGTGTTAGGGGGATCGGAACCTTAAGTTACCCAGGCAGCATCATTTGTTGTGCTTAGTCAATCTGCCGTGCTTGGCTGTTTGCTCTTGGGGCGCTTTGAGGAGCTGCATTTAGTGAAAGATTTGTGCTTAGCAGAACGTAGCTTCGCTGGGACGGAAGCATACCGTGTAGAGAAGGATGAGGTTGAATAGTGCAGTCTGAAAGTGCAACATCAGTGGGCAGTGCAGGCCTGGCACAGGCTGCCCAGAGAAACCTGAGAACATTAGTGGTTGCAGTGACAGTAATTCCGTGTAGATGATAAATAATAAAGAACGATCACGGTCACAAATGTAGTAAATGGTAATTTCTGGTTGTCTGATGGTAAACTGCTTTTACCATCCTCTATACAGAACTTGAACTTTTAGCATTTGAAGATAGTTTGAGAGTAAGGCATTTTTAGTGCTAATTTATGTGTCCAGTACTGTCCGAGCACTGTCCTTTGGCTCTTCTCTAGCCAATAGCTGATTATTATTATCTATCCCAGGGTTAATGTTTGAGATGAGTTAAGAGAGTGAGCGAGGAACCAGCATTCTGCTGAGGAGTGGAAGCCTTGCCTTCCCAAGCTCCTGGTTCTGTGTTAAGGGAGATTTAGAATTCCATTTGCAGAATTAACTTCAGGACTTCTGCTCTACTGATCTCGAAATTGAAGTTCATAGAATCATAGAATGGCCTGGGTTGAAAAGGACCACAGAGATCATCTAGTTCCAACCCCCTGCTATGTGCAGGGTCACCAGCCACCAGACCAGGCTGCCCAGAGCCACATCCAGCCTGGCCTTGAATGCCTCCTGGGATGGGGCATCCACAACCTCTCTGGGCAACCTGTTCCAGTGTGTGTCACCCTCTGTGTGAAAAATTTCCTCCTACTATCTAACCTAAGTCTCCCCTGTCTCAGTTTAAAACCGTTCCTCCTTGTCCTATCACTACCCACCTTCATTAACAGACATACCCCCTTCCTGTTTATATGCTCCCTTCAAGTACTAGAAGACCACAGTGAGGTCTCCCCGAGGCCTTCTCTTCTCCAAGTCCCATTTCCTCAACCTTTCTTCATAGGAGAGGTGCTCCAGCCCCATCACTTTGAAATGCTCTGAGAGCTGCTTGGAGACATAGGGCCTCACTGTGCTGCATTTCAGCAAATTGATTAAAGAAATCACATTGTTCTGTTGAACATTTGGTTTAAATAAGAACCATGGCTGAAGCAAACTGTTGGTGTGAGCAAGGCCTGGAATTAAACTAGCATCATCCATCTCATTTACATAAGCTGTAGAATAAATAATAACTTAAATACAGGCTATGGACATATTTTATCTGAGAGATTCTACTGAAATCTCTCCATTAGATTAAAACCATATGATGTGATGCTGTTTTTAGCAGAATTCTGCACTTCCTCATTCTTGTTCAGAATTGACACCCATACTTTAGTCAGTTTCATTCAAGGTGTATCTGTATAGAATGTAGGCTGACAATGGTGCACACCTTGTAAAAACTTCAAAGGGTTAATAGTGGTTTTGGTTAAAGCAGTTTTCCTTCAGAACACCACCCACCTGCTGTGTGTGTAGATTCTTGGCCTCCTGCTCGCAGAGCAAATGCACACATTTCTTGTATTGCCTTTTCCCTCCAAGGGCTTTATACTGATTAAGATCTGATTTAGTCTGCATAGAGTGAAAATATACATATAGTATTGTCCAAACTTTGTTTCCCTCCACCACTCACCACAGATACTATTTTTTTATTTCTTTCTAAGTGTTTCCCTCAGGATGCAAAGGACTCTTTGCTCAAAAAGGGCAGTAACTTTCTTAAACCATGTGCACATCTCCTAGTAATATTAACTTCTACACATTCTCTTCTGAAACCAAATGTATTTACCATAAATTGCAGCTAACTTTTGATTGAAACACTTTTGAATGTACAAGATCTGTGCAATTATACAGCTTCTGAACAGAAGGTAAATAATGATTGCCAACAAAAAGAGAATTCTAGCTACACCTGACATAGTTATCAGTGTTTGTATTTGCCAGGGGTACAGCTAGTATCCCTTTTCTGAGATGTCTTTAGCAAGTTCTTAGTAATACTTTGACTTCCTTGTTTAGAGACTAGAAAAACAACTTCTTTCAAAAAATCTGAACATGAAGTACAGGAGCAAGAAGTAATACTAGCCGGGCTCCTGCTGCCTATCACATATCACTGTCTGGAAGATTTTAAATCTTTTGTATCTGTTTTAATATCCCCAGGTGTCTCATTGACATACACTGCACGTTGACTTCCCTTGTGTTGCATATGGAAGACTTATAGACGGATGGGCTAAAAGCATTTGCACTCAGTATTTGTGCAAATACAGTAAAAGATTGCCTCTGTGGGCTTCTGTAGATGTGTTGCTGAGGCTCCCTCGTGCTCCTGTCGTATAGGCACTCAACAGGACAACCACTTCTCCAGCAGCACAGCAAAGTGGTAGCACGGTTACCATCGGGTAGTTGTTGGGTACTGGCTTGGAAAAGGGTGCCATCTACTGAATTGTTGGCACAACTTCTTCACATTGTTAGAGGTTCTGTATGTTTTCCAGCTCTGCGTGGTTTGTGTGATGCCATCATAACCCAAGGCAGTCGATAATTGAAGTCAGTAATCTAAAATGAAGATGGATAAGTCAGGTTATAGACAAGTACAATTTTAGAAATTTCTTTCTGCTTTTAATCAAAGTATTAATGGATTTGGAAGGTGATGTAGGAAGACAGTGCTGGGGAATCTGAAAAACTGAGGTGTTTTTTTTCCTTACCTAAAGCAGTACAATGCATTCATGGTCATCTAAAAGGAATAAAAACAAATCATCTTTACCCTCTTAATATTTAGAATAATGACTCACAACACATTTGTGTTGTGCCTCTGCCTTTAGGATGAAGCTAGTCATTTCTGTCTATTTCTGACTACTACACAGTAGGTTTTTAAGAAGAATTTTAATTGCTATGAAACAGCATCAGAAAACAAATTTCCAACTGGTCCTGCAGCAGTTTCACAGAAATATGCACAGAAGTATGATTGGTATTACTGTATTATTCAATATATTGCAGTACATTGCTATACTTAGCGTGCAGTGGACTTTTTTGATGTGTTTTCTTATGGATAGTTGACTCTTATTTTCAATAATTGTATTTTCTTTTGTCTTTAGGGATGCCTGCAAGGCAAGGAAAGGACAGTGAAAGCCATGTCAGCAGCAGCAGTACCAGCACCAGCAGTTCAGTTGCTTGCTTCGGACAGGTCAGTTCCCTTTGCCTGAGGAATAGAAGTTCCATACTTGCACTGCTGGAAATCTGCTCTGCATATTTGCTCATTTTAAAGTTGGATACAGTTAGGCTAGAGTCATTTGATGACAGGAAAAGGCTTTTCTGAAGTCTAGGCTTTGCTGAAGTCTAGCTTGACTATGTCAACAGCCTTTCCCTCATCCACCAAGTGGGTCACTTGTTCATAGAAGGAGATAAGGTTGGTCAGGCAGGACCTGCCTGCCTCTCACGAACTCATGCTGGCTGGACTTGATAGCCTGGTTGTCCTGTACATGCCATGTTATTGCACTCAAGATGATCTGTGTATGACCTCAAGAGTACAAAAAAAACCAATATAGTGCAAAAATGTGTACACGTGCCCCAGGGTCTCTCTTTGTTAGTTATATTTTGATTCTAAAAATGGACCATGTATCCCTTGAAAGGACAAGGAAAATGAAGTAGTATTAGGAGAAGAGGGATAGCTAATAGGGAGAGAATGAGAAACTTTGTCTTACTTTGTTTCCATCAAGTATCAATACACAGCAAATGAATATCAAGCCATCCAGCATGCTCTTCGTCAGAAACTGGGTCCAGAGTATATCAGCAGTCGGCAAGCTGGAGGAGGACAAAAGGTATGAATAAACATGCATAGATGTTCAACTTGCATTTTTTTTCCAGAAGAATTATTATTAAAATAATAACAATAATAATCCTTAGTTTTGAATATTTCCCACTGAAGTGTAATCAGCAAATATGAAAGGAAAACTAGGCCAGCATGTATTCTGGCTTTATCTTAGCCACAGAATCCTTACATTCCTATGGAAAAGCCAGTTAACTTTTCAGTGCTTCATCCTCCTCATGGAACATTGAGATGTTTTTCTTTTTTTTCTAGAACTGAAGTATATGAGTCATTATGTAACACTAGCTGCAGTTTTACTTATTTAGTGCCTGCTAGCTCTGCTCCCCTTAATTCTGGCATATTTGTTCAGTTCTCCCCATTACAGTTGCCAGAAGATGGTGAACCTAAATCTGCATCATCATTCAATTATCTTGAATTTAGGCAGGTTTCCTCAGAGTAAGATATCTATGTAATCTTTCTTTAAAATAAAGAGTGTATGTGTGTATATACATATACATATGTTTCTGTTTTCAGGTCTGCTATATTGAGGGTCACAAGGTAATCAGTCTGGCCAATGAGATGTTTGGCTTCAATGGCTGGGCTCATTCAGTCACTCAACAGAATGTTGGTAAGTATCAGATTGGCATAAAAAAAGCCTGTCCACATTTTTCACCATGATGACTTGAAGGAAAAATCTCTCAAATGATCCTGTAAAAAGTTCTGCTTTAGCAGTTCAGAGACAGAGGATTATTATACTGCTTTTTTTTTAAATCCTGGGGTGAAAAAGGATTACACATCTGGCAGCTTTACAAAACTATTGAACAAGTGGACCAGACGAGGATGGAACTTTTGGACATCATTGTACAGTTTCTTGAACTACAAAGCATTTCATGTCAGCTATGTGTCAGGCTGAGGGAGCTGGGCTTGTCCAGCCTGGAAAGAAGAAGGCAGCAGGGTGACCTCATTGCAGCCTTTCAGTACCTAAAGGGAGCCTACAAACAGGAGGGGAGTCAACTCTTTGAAAGGTTAGATAACAGCAGGACAAGGGGAAATGGTTTTAAGTTGAGGGAGGGGGGATTTAGGTTGGATGTCAGGGGGAAGTTCTTTACCAAGAGAGTGGTGAGGTGCTGGAACAGGCTGCCCAGAGAAGTTGTGGATGCCCCATCCATCCCTGGAGGTGTTCAAGGCCAGGTTGAATGGGGCCCTGGGCAGCCTGGTCTAGCATTAAATGGGGAGGTTGGTGGCCCTGCATGTGGCAGGGGGGTTAGAGATTCATGATCCTTGAGGTCCCTTCCAACCCTGGCCATTCTGTGATTCTGTCAGACTTGTAAGACTGCCAGTGGTTGTTTAGAGGTTCTGGACTTAGAGTCATGGATAAAGCCTTGTGCAACGTTTCCCATATGAGAAGCTTCTAATAAATAATAGGAAACAAATTGCTTTTATAGACAGTTAAGGTTCTTTTCCATTGTTGTTTTTATAAATTGATACTTTAAATCTTCCAGCTGAAAAAGAACTGTTACTCTTTGAAAATCTAAGATATGTATTTGAAGGAGGATTGATTATTGAGGAGTGATGCTTACAACTTTAATTTCTTTCATATATAAGAAAAAAACAGATGTAAACATATATTAAATATGTTTTTATACACATGATACCAGAGCAGAAGTGTTTGGCAGACCTACACATTTTCTGATAACCAGAAAATGTAGCATACCCAGAGCATATGTACAAGATATCATTCTTGGATGGCAAGTAATATTTTATAAGTCATGCTCCATGTTGTAGAAAATACAGTGACAGTGTCTTGGGCCCATTCAGCAACTGCGCTACAGGTTTATGAATATCCAAAGGAAGCAAATTGAGATCTACATGTGGATCAGAAGTCTTTTGTGTTATTTAGGATGCTACTTTTTTTTTCCCTCAGACTTTGTTGATCTCAACAACGGCAGGTTCTATGTGGGGGTCTGTGCATTCGTGAGAGTCCAGCTTAAGGTAAGTGGGTTTTTTGTTTGCTCTGTCTGTAGCTGAGCAATTACTTAAAGCTGGGAATGAAAGTACATAGGTCAGACTGTTGTTTTTGGGAGTGAAGCACTACAACAGAGAACATAGTGAAGTCCAAAACGTTTACCTTGCTACAAAACATCCAGCTAAGGATGAGTAAGCAGGCTTAGGAAAGCACAACGTCTAGCAATGGATGCTTTATGTGCAAAGTTTCCCTTATACTTAATGCTTTTAAAATCTTACTGCAGGATGGCTCATACCATGAAGATGTGGGCTATGGAGTCAGCGAAGGCTTGAAGTCCAAGGCCTTGTCCTTAGAAAAGGCAAGAAAGGAGGCAGTAACAGATGGACTGAAGAGGGCACTCAAGTAAGTGAAGATCAGTACTTGCACATTCTCAGAAGTGAATTGGGAGCTGTTATTTTCAGTCACAATGAGCTCTCCTTGTTTCTCAGGTGCTTTGGGAATGCTCTTGGGAACTGTATCCTAGACAAAGACTACCTACAAGCAGTTAATAAGCTTCCACGTCAGGTACAGTATGTGGTGTTTCAGAGCAGGGACTTCTAGATGTTGATTGTTCCTGATCCTTCATGTTAAAAGGAATGTAAATAATGATACAAATGCATCTTAGCCCCGAATATTTCCAGCTATCAGACCTGTAGCATTTGCCTGCTAGTTTGATTGAACAAGCTGTCCGTTACTGAGTTCTTCCCCAGCACTTTACTACAACTATTCTAAAGTCTAACTATTTTCAGTAGGCAAGCTTACTGTGGTGAGAAGGCTGAAGAAACAGTATGCTACTCAAGATGCCGTGTGACATTTAGTGTCTTCACAAAATCACAGAATGGCCAGGGTTGGAAGGGACCTCAAGGATCATCAATCTCCAACCCCTTGCCACATGCAGGGTCACCGACCTCCATATTTAATACTAGACCAGGTTGTTCAGGGCCCCATGCAACCTGGCCTTGAACACCTCCAGGGACAGGGCATCCACAACCCAAAGCCAAGTCTTTTTATTCAGTGCCAGCAATGTGTGCAGTTACATCTGTGCTCATAAGAGGTTAAATGCTACACCAGGAAGATTAACTGCTTTTTCTAAATGCTATTTTCTATACGTTCTGTGAAATTGGGACCATTTCATATAGTCCTGAAGACTCAAGCTGGAAGCCAAGGCTAGACATACTGGGCAGCAGGAGGAAGTTTCTGTATATTTTAGGAAGCTCTGGCAGAAAACAAGGTGTTTTTCTGTGAGAAAAACCTCTTCCAATAAAGTTTAATATGCATAGCCCAGCATGTCCTGGAAACAATACTAAATGGATCACATCCCAGAGCTGTCTGCTGTAGTTAGAACTTAAGAATAAGTAAAATCCATACGGTAACAATATCACTGTGTGCACTGATAGTTGCTTTCCTTTTAGAAATCAGCATTTGAACTCTACAAAGCCTCACTCGCATTACCAGCTACACTATTCTCAGCCTGGTCTTTCTAATAAGGTTTACACTGTGCCTCTATTTCACCCCTCAGAGATCTGTCCGTTGTTCTTTTTAGAATAGTACTGGAGTACTGCGTCCAAGAGCCTGGAGCCCACAGTACAAAAAAAGACAGGGAACTGTGGGAGAGGGTCCAGAGGAGGGCCACAAAGATGATCAGGGGACTGGAGCACCTCCCCTATGAGGACAGGCTGAAGGAGCTGGGCTTGTTCAGCCTGGAGAAAAGAAGGCTGCAGGGTGACTTCATTGCAGCCTTTCAGTACATAAATGGAGCCTACAAAGAGGAGGGGAATCAACTCTTTGAAAGGGTTAATAACTGTAGGATGAGGGGAAACAGTTTTAAGTTGAGGGAGGGGAGATTTAGGTTGGACGTCAGGGGAAAATTCTTTACAGAGAGAGTGGTGAGGTGCTGGAACAGGCTGCCCAGAGAGGTTGTGGATGCCCCGTCCCTGGAGGTGTTCAAGGCCAGATTGGATGGGGCCCTGGGCAGCCTGGTCTAACATTAGGTGGGAAGGTTGGTGGCCCTTCATGTTGCAGAGGGGTTGGAGATTCATGATCCTTGAGGTCCCTTCCAACCCTGGCAATTCTGTGATTCTGTGAATAGATACTGGGTAGGTATTTTATAACAATGTTTTTGTACTGAGGTCTAAAGAAAAGTTCAAAAGGTGATATCAGCTTTCAGTTAAGCCACTTGGATCCTTCCCAAAAGAACATTGCAGTATGTTAGATGCATCTGTATTACAAAAGAGGAATCTAAGCTTTTAGATTGAACCCAAAAAAGTTATGGCTGTTGCCTGCCCCCGCTCCCCTCCCCCAGAAAAGCAAAAGAGGTGATGTTATTCTGTTCTTTTGCTACATGAGGAGCAACCAAGAGGACCTGCAAACATCCTCTGCTTGGCTGCAAAATGTGTTGGTACCTGAAATTTGCAACTGTACAATGAGAGCAGGCTCTTGAATATATGAAGAGTTAGTTTGTACTGCTGATGTGTACTTAAACACTTTTCCTGTCATCACTACAGTTCTTTCCATTACTGAACAGAAATAGGCCATGTTACTCCTTGCCTTGCTTCTCAAGGTCCTTTAGGCTTAGCTTTAGGTTCCACCATGCAAGGGAGAGCTGCAGTTACTTTTCCCTCTGAAGTCCTAGGTTCAAACAGTGAACCTTCAGAGTTAATGAGCACTGTGCAGAAATGTCTCTTTTGGAGGTCTCTGGTCCAGAAAGAGACAAGAAATTGTGCTGCACATCCCACTGGTAACAACAGTGCTGTAAGCCTGTTCTTTCAGAGCTCTCACAAAGTACACTTTGATGTAACACAGCAGTCTTTGTAGCACTAAAGGTGCCCCAGCTGTTGGTCAGCATTAATCTTGTTAGCTCCTGATGTGTGCCAGCTGGGGGCAGTAGGCTGCTAGGCAGTAACTTACCTTGCACACTGGGGAAAAAGTGAGCCTTTTACATCTGCTGATCCATGTTGTTCCACAGGAAAGTTGCCTTCATCTATCAGGATTTACTCAACTCTGCTAGTCAGCTTGGAGCTCTAACATGGCTCTGGCTAGTTTACGAGGTTGGAGGAACTGTTCCAAAGGGACACCTCACCAAGTGAAGATGACAGAGATCTCTGCTTTGCCAAGGTCATCTACTGCCTCACAGCCAGACATTTGTAAAATCACCGCGCACAGTATGGAGAGACACAGGATATCTTCCCTAAAGAACTCAACTACTGAACTGGCACAAAGTGATAAACTAGATAAACTAAAATGCATTTTAGTTTCTAAACTTACTTCTCTACCTAGAGCAAACAAACGAGATTTTCTAACAGTGCCACGTAGAAAAGACCTGTGCATATTTCATGAAGGAAATTTCTGAAGGTGTTTTCTTTTTTCCCTTTCCTAGATGCCCCCCGAGTTGGATCTGGCGAAAACTAAAAGACAGGACTATGAACCCGAAATAGAGAAAGCGAGGTATGATGGCTGTCTGGAAAGGCAGAACCCAGGACGGAGGCAACAGTATGAAATGGCACCAACTTGTAGGCCCAGTCACACAGAGGCTTCTGGAATGACAGATCAGAAGCAGCCAAGCAGCTCTGGGTATGTTAGAAGTTGCTGTCCCCTTTGAAGCACGTGGACAGTCCAAATTGGAAGATGCCATACAATAATAGTTTAGAGGATTTTTCTTGCAGTTATTATAGCATGAATGTTTCTTCATAAAATGTAGTTGCTGAACTCCCGTTTTAACTTTGTCTTTACCTGGGGCTGTGGCAGAAATACAGATTCCCCAGCTACTGAGTGTGATGCCACGTACCAGCGGAAACTGCGACAAAAGCAGCTACAGCAGCAGTTCCGGGAACAGATGGAGAAGAGACGTCAGGTCACAGAAGTTACTCCCAGCAGCAAACAGGGTAAGGTGGGGCATTAGAAGCTGACAGTTTAAATGATAGCCACTGGCAGACATGCGTTACTCTCAGTACGGGAGCCTGGTCTTTTGTTTTATACTGTGCTATCACACTCCTTTGAGACCAAAGAAAGGAAGATCCTCATACTTCTGTCCCTACGCATTCTTAAAGCGGCTCTAAAACCACATCATTAAATCTGCAACTTTCCAGCCACACTAAAGCTTCGTGCAGCACAGCCACTGCCATCTGTATCATTACTTTTCTGCGTCAGGGCTGAGGCTGCAGCACTCCACTGAAGTGGCTGCAGGCAAGCAGAATTGCATTAGCTGCTGGTAGGTTACTTTTCACTCATGGGGAAGTCTGGACAGATGTGTGGTGAGCAGGAACTTGGGGGTGGGGTAAAAGAGTTTATAGTATTGCAATTGCTAGTCATCAGCAGCATCCATGTTATTCTATATATACCACTTCCAAAATCCAAGCAGCTGTGGGAAAAAAGGGTACCTGGGTGCAATCATTTCATACTCATAGTCTGTCTGCTAAGGAGGAACAGAAGAGTTTTTCTGTATTTCAAACTTTAATCTCTTCTTGTGTTACCTCTGTCCAGAAACAGCCAACCCTCCTGTAAAACACAGCACTCCAGCAGCAGTACAACAGGAACTGGCAATCGAAGAAGAGTTCTTTGCAGGTCAGCCAAGAATAATGAATAGCAGCATGTTAAATTATTGGTATTTAGATTAATTCTTCAACGTGTAAGGGTAAAAGTTGTGAAGAGGTTGGAGTAAAAGTGTGAGTCTGACCTTAGCTGTACTAACCTTGCTTGAATGGCAGGAAAAAAATGTTAAGATGTGCAAGAGATGAGATGTCCATCAGTATGAGAAGTTTTACACCATGCCTTTCAGTAAAGCACTGTTAGACATATTTGGCAATCTCTTCTCTTCTGGTGACGTTTCACAAAAATAGAACATGGAAGGGGGGGAAGTGCCTTTTCTTAACACAGCTACAGCTGTTTGGGTCACACAGCACAGCACATGGACCTTGCTGAAGTTCAGAGCACAGGGCATAGTGCTGTTTTCTGCTTGTGCACTGACATAAAAGATACTTTACAGTTTAACTTCTATAGTGGCCACTACAATAGGAAAAGGGCAGGCTTGTCCTGGAGTTACTCTTGTTCCTGTAGTGCCATCGTCTTTGGTCCCATTATCTTTTCATTCATTCTAGATGATCTTGAACTTTGGGACATTTCCTTGGAGACCACTGACCTTAACAAGTTGATGTGTCACAAAGCAGCAGGCTCACCAGCAGCAGCCCAGCTTCCCGAGACGCCCCGCGGATGTCACCAGATGACAACTCG
Source organism: Phasianus colchicus (assembly GCF_987193195.1). Lineage (NCBI taxonomy): Eukaryota > Metazoa > Chordata > Aves > Galliformes > Phasianidae > Phasianus > Phasianus colchicus. The sequence continues at coordinate 61,285,786 of NC_143436.1, read as the reverse complement.
TAACAGGACGCCTCAGAGAATGCATTCTCACAAACCTTCTGTGAGGTTTGCACAGTTGCAGCCATCTGCTGCTCTCACGGGCAGCAGCCACGGTGCCAACCAACGCACACCAGGTACGTGCTGTGATAAATGACTGAGCTCTTTCTTCTCAACAGCGGCTCTTGGCTTTGAAAGCTTTGCTGTCATTACTAAGCTGAAGTGGGAGAAGCATCTCTCTTTTGTGTGGAGCGCTGTGATAGCAGGCTAGGAATACTCTTTTCATCCAACTGTCTTCTCAGGGAAGAGGTAAAGAATAAATCAATGAGTACTTTTAGAAGCAAATCACAGAATGGTCAGGGTTGGAAGGAACCTCAAGGATTATGAAGCTCCAACCCCTCTGCCACATGCAGGGCCACCAACCTCCACATTTAATACTAGACCAGGCTGCCCAGGGCCCCATCCAACCTGGCTTTGAAAACTTCCAGGGACATCCACAGCCTCTCTGGGCAGCCTGTTCCAGCACCTCACCACTCTCTCTATAAAGAACTTCCCCCTGACGTCCAACCTAAATCTTCCCTCCCTCAACTTAAAACCATTTCCCCTTGTCCTGCAGTTATCTACCCTTTCAAAGAAAAGCTTTAAGAAACTTCCCTTTCTCGCTCTCTCTCCCTGTTCAGCAGAGCACAGCCCTCACAGGAGAAGCCAAAGCTGGAAGAAGCGGAGGCTAGAACCTACATAGGACACCCAGTGGCATCATTACCTACAAGCTGGATTACATCATAAGACTGCAGTTGGCTGCTCAAAGTATGTGAGGAAGCTTCATCTATTAATAGATTGTCCTGAAGCAACACAAAATAGCCAGAGAGACACAGCCAGCAAGAACTTCATGTGCTTTGGGTTTATTACGTAGCCCAGATTTTTTTTTCTATAAACACACAATCATTTGTGCTCCTGCACAAATCGTGGCTGTTTTACAAATAATTTGCCTGAAAACTGCAGCGTAAGTAAACCTTCAAATGAGATGCCATAGCTTCTTTCCTGCTCGGCGTTTTGGCATACAGAAAAGTTTTTTCTAATAAAATAAGGACAGGGTGGGTTATGGTCCCAGGAAAGCACACGGACTGCTGTCTTCCATTCCCTCTGGCCGTTTGCAGTTGCGGCAGCCTCTGCCCTTCACATGCAGCCCAGCTGCCTGCCCAGAGGCTGCACAAGCATCGTCCTGACAGCTCTGCCTCAGCTCACCCCTCAAGCACAAGGCATTCCCAGGAGCAGCAGCAGCACGTCCACCTGTGCCCATGCAGCACAGGGGCAAGAACATGCGGGGGCTGCTGCTGAGGAGTACATAGAGCATCTAAGTGTTTGTTTGGACCTTTTGTGAAATGAACAAGAGCAGCAATTTTATACTTTTAAATAAGCTTTTACTCCTTTTTAACACAAGAATAAACACTAAATTTGGACAAACTACACTTGCTATTTGTGCCTTCTTCCTATTCAGTTACAACTGGTAAACAAGCTCAGAGAAGCTTGTAAGCAGGTACAATAGAAAGCTAGAGACTACCACTGCATGCACAGCCTTGCATTTGCTTTAGTATGCACAAACAGAAAGGTTTGAGTGGATTTTAAACATGAGAGCAAAGCAACTGCTGTTCTTCTTAGTAATAAGGTCAAAGCAAGATCTTTCAAGCAGCATTTAGGAAGTACTCTGTGCCCAGCTTGAAAGGCCCCACTCTGGTGAGAGAAGGGTTCTGCTGGGCAGCTGTTGGGTCTCTTCCTCTTCTGGTGAAGGGGCTCAGCTGCAGCCCCTGCTGCCTCGGGCAGGAGCTGGGCACCACCAGCCGAGCGGTGGCAGTGCCCTCCATGCCCAAAGCAGCCTGAGCTGCCCAGGACTAGAGAGGGGAAGCCAGTTCTGTGTTACCTGGTGGCAGCACTGGAAGGATGGTGCAGCACGGCTGGGGCAGAAACCAGGAAAACTGACACCAATTTTGACTAATCCAACCCTGAAACTGATGTCAGACTTGAAACAGTACCTTATTTCTGTGCTCTGCCATTACTGGTCTATCCAGATGAGTTTTGTAAAGCAATCTGACTGTTACACAGGAGGTACGAAGCATTTATTCCTGCCCCTCCTACTTCACCTTCACCACTTATCAGTCTTTTTTTCTTAAGCAGCCTCTATTACCCACTCACCTCTTGAACAGGACAAACAAGGATGGATGTTGGTACCAAAAGACAGGATAAATGAAATTAACTGCCACAGATCATACCTAGAAAAGAGTTTCAGATTTGAGCAATATTGGTTTTTCTCCAACTCATTGCTGAGTGAGCTCAGAGCAGCTCAGGAAAGAAATACATACCACACATCTGAGTCATGCGCCCAGTGTTGAAATAAGATACCTGTAAGGAAGGGAATGTGCAGACACACCATTACTGTGTTCAGCAAAGCCTCTCCCAGCTCTTACAACAGAAAACCTGAAAGTCTCCAACAATTCCATCAGCTTTCTTGACAGCAGAACAGTGCAAAGAAAGAGATGCCTCCTCCAGAGGGGGTCAGTACCTCTCAGATCAGCCCCTTTTAAAAAAAAAGCAGTAACGTTCATACATGGAGCTTTTCCTTTAAGGACCTGAGCAGCATGACTCATAACAGAAGCTGTTCTTAAAATGGAAAGAAATGCAGCAGTAATTAGTGTTTAGAAATACCAAATAATTCCTGCGAGCCTACAGCTGCTTGAGAACAACTCTGTATAGTTCCACTCTTACACTGTATTGGTAGAGTTGCAAGTTTGGGGATGGAATTCAGACCGAATCTAGACTAAAGGCAGCACCCAGCACCACAGCTCAGCCCTACTCCCTTCCGATCCAGACAGGAGAAGGACTGACCCAGCAGGAGAGGGGGAGCAGCTCCAGCTTTTCTATCCATAACTGTTATCAATTGTGTAGCAGTTAAATCACCGCAGGAGCAGGGAGGAGAGGCCAACGAGAAAACCCAGCACTCAGCAAAGCACGTTTGGTTTCTTTCAGTGACTTCATGCAATATTCTGCAGAGGTGACAAATTGCAGCACAAAGCACAACCATAGAAGGAGAGCAGCTGGGGTAACGCTGCCAAATACACAACTAACTGTGGCCAGGGAAGCCCAAAGTTTCAACTTTTTTATTTTTTTATTTTATTTTATTTTTTTACAGTGTACATTGTTAAATAATGTAAAGAAAACGCTTGTAATTCAGAAACAGATTTTATGTGGAAAAAGATACTCAAAGTGTAATATTAAACAAAATAATTTAACAGTTCAGTAGCATTAGTTTATTCCTCTAGACTTCAGTTATTCATCCACAGGAAGGGGGGAGAGGGGGAATCAATGGTAAATAAAACCAGTTCTTGCATAACATTAAGTGAAAACAACCTCAAACTTATTAGATCAAAATTAAATAACCACGTGCTGCATTCAGCTTCATCAGTTCCCCTGTCGTGAGTATTTCCCTTGTGTGTCATCACTGCCTCGGGCCGACAACCGCTCCTTTTCCTCGGGCACACCTCTCCCCTCCCACCGGGTGTATTTGGGAAAGCAATGCACCATTCAGGGCAAAGAGCAGAGATTTCCTGTCCAACCTCAGCAGCAGGGCCCCCCTTCCCACCACACTCATGCCATGAGCCTCTCTCCTCTCCCCTTCAGCAACTGCACTGAGGTCACAAAGAACGAGCCTCCAAACCTAAGGATCTCAGAGCCCAGGCTCTTTGCTGCTGGCTTTTGCTCTCCAGCATCTCTCTCCACCCGGTATGTGCCCTTGCTGCCAAAACTGCTGGAAAAAAAAAAAAAAAAAGAAGAAGAAAAAAAAAAGAAAAAATAAAAAAAAAGATGAAAGTGAGAACACTCACAGACAGAAAAACTCCCTGTTAAGGCTCCACAGGGAAACAGCACTCTCAGGAAAAATGATTTGGGCAAGGAACAACGTTCTGGGTGCACCAACTTCCGGACACCAGCGAGCTGCCCCAGTGCTGGGAAGCAGCAGTGATCCTTCACAGCTCTTTGCAGCACTCCGTAAATACTGGCTGGTATTATTTCAACTTTGTAGAGGAAACCAGTATTCTTAAATATGAAAAGGGAGAATGAACACAGCAAAGGTACAGTACAGCTAACTAAGAGGTGACGGCTACAGTCCTGGTACCAGCTGGAAATCTGTTAGAGTTGGAGCATAAATCCTCCAACTAAGACTGAGGAAATTTCTTGATGCCGGCTGTTTCAAGTGCATCCATTGCCGGCAATGGACATCATGCCAAGACAACTATTCCTGGCTTCAATGAATAAAAAAAAAAACAACAAACCAAAAAACACAACAAAACAAAGAAAGAAAAGCAATCCCAGCAGACAAGCCCATGCCAACGAGCAATGGCACCTCTCCCTCAAGTCACATCCTGACCAAACACCTTCACCACTTCACAGGTGGAGTCACACTGCATCTTAAGTTGGACCCTTCCCATAGACACACCTTCTCCCCATCCTCTCCATTCCTGATCCAGACCTCCTGCCTCTACACAACGGCGCTTCGTCTCATCCTGGCTTCACGCACAACCCTCCGTCCCACCCCACCTGGCCCTCATCACACCAGCAACATCGGCTCACCCCCTCGGCCAAGTTTCCCAACACACGGAGCCTGGTTCCAACCCGCTGCACCTCCTCTACGCGGTATCGCGGTATCGCTATCGCTACGCCGGCAGTAAGGCCCCTGTCCACAGGTACAACCAACGCGGCCTTCTCTGAACTTGCCCTCTGTCCACCTGGGCTCTGCTGGGAAGACAACGCTAACTGCAGAAGCAATAGAAGTCCAAGGCACTAAAATATCCAGCAAGCATACTGGGAGAACAGACAAGTATTCAAGTACATTAATTTATACAATTTTACATTCACATTTATTTATCTAATACAATGAAAATACAAAGGAAAAAGTTAAAGTGTCTCCAATAAGTATAAGGATATAGCTAGCTTTTTTTCCCATTTTTTACTTTTTAACTTTTTTAACCCTCTATATTCCACTCATTTTTAAACTACTGTTGTCCAACAACATTTATATATCACAGTGTTTCCACATCAAAACTGATGGTAAGTACATGTCCGCAGGGAACTTTTAAAATTTTTAAACAATTTAAATTGCTCTAATGCTGCAGTCAAAGCTGTTAATATCTTACTTAAAGCAGTAATGACCTATCAAGCACGGGCTGCACTGCAAGTCCATTCGGGTGCCCCATCGTTCTGGAGCCAAATACGATCGAGTGGGGAGAGGGAGAGGAGGGGGATTTGGACAGCTGGTCTCGGATGTTCAGGGAGAGAAGTGTGCTAAAGCCTCATGCTAGGATTCAACTCTCCCATCTTGACATACGCGGATTCGGCCTCAAACCAGAGAAATGTTACAGCAAGACTGCGTTAACCGCCCCCATCACCGATCTTCACGGCTCTCGCTTCACACGAGAGCGGGACCCATCAAGTCAAAAGAACTGTCCCATCGTAAGGATGCCGATCATCCTCCTCCCCCTTGAAAGCATGTGGGGAAGCCCCCTTTACAGAAAGTTAACAGCAATGGGTGGAAAAGAGAAATTCATTCCCAGTCTGGCAAGCAACCAGTTCATTGCAGCACTAGGAGTTGACAAAGGGCCCCGTCTCCCTCCCCACGTCCTGTCCCGAGGTCTAGCCAGCACGGTCTCCGAGCGGGGCTAAGTGGTCCGCAGGTTGGAGCCTGGAGGGTTGCTGATGGATTTCTGCAAACCGCTGATGTTGAAGCTTTGCAAAGACGCGGCACCAACGGGCTGGAACTGGCCAAGTGGTTGCTGTGCCGGACCGCTTGTCCCGCTCCACGGAGCGGCAAAAGACGCTGCTGGGTAACCGTACTGCTGCGGAGGGCACATGGCCTTTGTGAAGGGACCTAAAGAGGTAGCTGATGCTGCAGAGATGGGCGTAGCACCCAGGGAAGATGTCATAGAGATACAGAGCTGACCTGGTGCCGAGAATTTTCTTGCCATTCCAGGGCCCTGAAAGAAAATCCAACCTCCAAGTTAAACGGTCACTCTTACAAACCAACGGCTATCCCCTTGGCCCACAGGCTGTTCCAAATGGCTGTCTGGAAGAACACACCATGGCCTCGCTCTTCAGTTATCTCTCTTCTCTTCCAGAGCACGCAATATCATACTGCGCACACAAGGTTTACCCAACATTTCTGTAGCGCAGTTGTCCAAGATACATGGTAACCGTACTCCACCTGGTTGACATTCTGAGATAGCAATGAGACCCGACAGCTTCTTACCGTAAACATTCATGGGTTAAATCTTACCTCATAGTTGCTATGCCCTTTGCCAACTTTCTTGCCAGACAGGTTCATGGCATCTCGGGCCCAGTTATCTACCAGCTTGTGCAGGTCGTCTGTGAAAGTCCCTTTTCGGCTGGAGGCAATAGCAGTAGGCTGAGACTGGGGTGCTTGGCTGTTCACTGTAGCCCCGACTGCGTTAGTGCTACTGGTCCCTAAAAACACAAGAAATGGGAGTCAAAATTTGGGGTCAAGATCAGCTTCCTCCAGTGAATTTAATAATCGTGGCAACGGTACAACGATAGAGAGCCAATTAAAATGCCATGCAATTTAAGTCTAGGTTTCAATTCCAAGACAAGCTGAAGTAGGAACTACGAGGACTCCTATAGGCATTTCCTCAGATTATTAATATTTCACAGATGTTTCCTTCAAGAAGTCCTGCAAGTAGTCATCTTTACAGGGGAACGGCAGCAGCCTATAGGTCTTTGTAGAAGAAAAAAGAGATTAGATTTCAGCACCAAATGACAGTAGTTGTATCATTCTTTCATCCTATACCATTTAATCAGCAGCAACCACTACCAACACAAGTCCACCTTAGAGGACAATGCTGGATGCTGAATATGGAGTACTACAAACAGCACAGCCAGCTGCTCTGTAGAAAATTATCTCCACTTCATAAAATGAAGAGGAAAAATTCACTCAGATTACACAAAAAGCCACAGTGAGATACAACAACTGTTGTTTCCAATAGCTGCCATACTTGAGGATAACCAGACGGGACTGTCTTCATATCCACTATAGAGAGGGGATCAGCAGGGGAAGTCTGCACTGTGTTAAATTTTGCTTTTTGCCTCTGAAAGCACTTTTTTTGCCATTATGTTCAGATTTCCTAGTCAGAAGAATAAGCATTTCAGATGCAAATGACTAATACAGCTTAAAGAAGGCAGAAATGAGACCAGTTCCTTGGATGTGCTCTGACAATTTTCTGTTCATTGGGTTGACCACAAGAACAAAAGCCCTTCACATGAATACTGGGAATTTGGTTCTTCTAAAAAGTTTGCTGAACAGCACCCCGCAGAAAACATCCAGAAGTTCTGTGTTCAGTAGCCTCGCTCACTGCCTCACCCTTGTAAGCAAGCAGCTTCACTCAAAATGAAGCTTTTCACGAGACAGATATCATAGCAGTAGCAAAAGCTGTTTATTATCAGGTAAGAATTCTGAATTCCCAGCAGTATCTTCATTCCAGATGTGGAATGAATACATCCCAGAAGTATCTTCATTTCCATGGGACCAGTAGGACCATGGAGAAGGCAGAATGAATCTACATTTCTCAAATCCATTTGGCTCAAAACCAACTAAACATAATACATTCCTGTCAGTGTAGAGCTAAACCCTGCATTCACTGCAAGCATCTTCACCTAACTGGTTTTCAAATAGCCTCAAATATTTCTACCTGCTTGCTCTGAAGGCTGCATTTGGGAAGCCCAGGGAAACCTGAGAGTATGGCAGAATTTCTGGAGAAAACTGATTTTAAAAGTTGAGGATCAAAAATCCTAGCAAAGACAGTCATCTCCATTGCCAAGGCCAAATGATAGTCATTGTCTCCTGCCTGACAGCTGTTTTCTCAGGAGCGGTGCTGCAGTGGCACAGGCTGCCCAGGGAGGTGGTGGAGTCACCACCCCTGGAGGTGTTCAGTGACCGTGTGGATGTGGCACTGAGGGATGTGGGCAGTGGGCAGGGTGGGGATGGGCTGTTGGCTGGACTCAATGATTTTAGATGTCTTCTCCAACCTTAATGATTCTGCAATTCTAATTCCTCTGTGCTACTCTCCCTGGCTAGCAGCCACACTCCTTGCAACCATAGCATCAAAGAACGAATTGGCTCCAAACCCCTGCAGGAATGCTTTATATTAAGGAGTGAATTAGGAAGGTGACATACTTACTACGCAGGACAAATAAGCAAAGTGTTACCGCCTCTAGTAGTGCTGAAGAGGGAAGGACACACCTCCCTCCCACCAGATCCAGCTCAAGCATGGAGATGGCTCCCAGTGAGGGTGCTCACCAGAGGGACAGCAGCTGTTACAGGCAGGCAGAGTCATGCAACAGTGCACAGGAAAGGAGAGAATAGGGTTCCCTGACCAGGGAGTGCAGCTGCAGCTCAGATGAGTGCTAACAGAAACATACCGTAAGGTGGCAAGGAAAAATCTACAATAAAATAATGAAAACTTCAAGCATGCACCACATCTTATTTAATAACAACAGTGACCGAGAAAAAGAAGGTGAAATTAAAGACATAACAGGCAAAAACAACAAAGAGGTACTCAAGATGAGGTGTGGAACCAGTAACAACCACATTCCACCATGAGGGCTCATGCAGGGATTGACACACTCACTCTCATACTCTTCATGATGGCCAATATCTGGTTCTCATGTCTCATATTTCTATGTTAATCAGTAAGTGCACAGCTGGCAACCTGGGATCATGGCTCTATGCTGAAGAGCCTCTTCAGGCTGTGCAATGGAGAGAGTTAATCACGAAATACTACAGTGCATTCAGCCAAAGATGTGAAGAATTGTTTAGAAAAGCAGAAGTGTTCTGATGAGGACTGGCTGAAGGTTTAGTCCAGGGTTTAAGGTAGATAGGAAAAGTGGGGGGCAAAGAGCTTTGTCTGAAAAGTGATTTTAGTATGGAGCTGCAATCTCAGGTCACAGAAAACCTGAGGCAGACCAACCTATGCTATTAGAGGCGAGCTGTAAAATTACTGGAGCTCCCATAGTATCAATGTAAAAACTGACTTCTTAGGAACTTCACATTTTAACCCTGATGTAGTTGCCACCTACTGAAGCTGCCATCCAGAAGAGTGTGAGAAGGAAGTGTTTCAATTCGTGGCATTTAATGGAAACAAACCCCCGCATTCCTGCTTGGTCACAGCAGCCATTCCCAGTCCTGCTCTGACACGAGGAACCTGAAGTGAAACAGGCTTCTCCTTCTTCAGCCTGCCACCTACAATGCCTTCATTTTACACCCAGCTTTTTTTATTATTATTATTATTATTTTAAAATCTCACCATGAGTGAGAAAGGCACTGTCAAAAGGCAGCTTTAAGCAGTCTTCAGTGACGTGACCATACGCTGGCTTTTCTACACATCTCTTACTTAAGGACATGGATAAAGATCAGATGGCTTACTCTTGCAACGCTGAAGGACTCTCTGCCATTGGAGCTGTCACTGAGGTGGCAGAACCCATCAGATATGTAAAGAAACCAGCTGCTCAAAGCTACAGTGTTAGCACATCGCAGTGAGCAGCTGTCCTCAATGCTCAATTCACTGTTATTAGCAGTGAGGAAGGAGTTGCTCAGGGAAGGTGAGGCTCTGCCTCCACTTTTCTGCAAAGGCCACGCTGTACAGATATGCTAACAACCAAGTACACACATTAGAGGTCATAACAGAGACAGACAGATGCTGTGCTAGAGACAGAGTCAGGGAGGCAAGGCTTCGGTGACCAGAAAAAGCCAATGAACAGCTTTACAGTCAGGAGTTGGAGATAACAGAAATAAGATAATTACTACAGAGCTGGTTGCAAGGACAGACTTTTTTCACCATCTTCCCTGAAGCACAAAGAGAGAGTCATTTGTTAAAGATAAGAGAAACAGTGAGAAATGTTTAGTATCAGCAAACAGTACGAAAAGCTTGGTGAGAAACAGAGGGCATGGCACAGCAGGGCTCTTGAAAGTTCTGGTATGTTCTAGGAAAAAGCCCAAGATTGCTCTGACAGTTTCATGAGCTGTATTTTTAGAAAAAGAAATGGTTTGGCCTTCTGCATTTATTTTTCAGTATTTCAGAATTCCCAAACTGTAGTGAAGAATGGCAGGAAACATTACGGTTTCAATTGGCTGTTACTACAAAAGCAAAGCAAACACATCTTGCATTTTTGTCAGGGCGCAGAAAGCATTTCACAGCTATCAAGTTTGACTGTCACCAAGTAAGAAGAATTTGATAAGCCAAGTGCACTCATGGTTTGTCACCTTGTTCTCTCAGGCCTCCCCACATCTGTGGGACAGACCTTCCCTGCCAGGCTGTACCACTCTATTTCTCCCGCTGCACAGTTACAAGCATCAGTTACTGCACTGTTTCCTCAATGCTGCTGATTCGAACCCAGCATCTTTCCCAGTTGTCACTCTCCATAACAGTCTGCAATAGCACTCAAAGGACAGGACTCCAGGAAGCAAGCAGCCTGTAATGAGCTGAGTGCCAGGCCAAGCTGTGCCGTGCCTTTACGAGTATGACCTGCTTTCGCAGGACAGCTACAACACACATTTCAAAAAGAATCCATTTTTCTTAGCACAAGCTCCACAGGCAAAGGATATGCCAATGTATTCTTAGAGCCAGATGGTGTACAATTTGCAGCAAGCCAGAGCCTTAGAAATACATGACACTCTCACACTCAGTTTGCTGCCAATTCCAGAAGTGGATAGTTGTTCATTATAGTCTCTACCCCAAAAAATGATGGGGCAGACAAGGGAGGATTTTGAAGAGTTAGCTTTGGTAAGCATGTAAGTATTTCCAAGAATGGAGCTGCTAAGTCTTTGAACTGCAGATGTTTGTTACTGCACATCCGCACAGTAATATATCTAAAATCCAATGAGGTATCATTGCAAAATTCAGCAGCCACAAATATGTTTCCCCTCTCTGACTCCACTGCCTTGGAGGATCATGCTGGTTGTATTGCAGCTGTCTCTGCAGAAGGCCAGGTCTCATTCCTGCACACAATTCTCTGGCTGCCAACTGCAGCAAGACAGATGCTACAGATGCATGGTACATTAGGCAGTGCAGCAACTGAAAGTCTCTTTTCAGCATTCAGAACTCTCACATCAAGTCATTCTGGAGTCTGGGAAACAAATGTCAGAGCATTCAAAGGGTCCAGCCTGCAGCAGCAGCATGGGAGAAGTCGCAGCACTCCCCCCCCCAAAAAAAAGAAGCATTGCAGCAGCAGCCTCAGCCCAAGCACACTGTTAGTTCAGACAATCACATCAGAAGTTTGAGGCTCTCTTTTTTAATCTGGCGTAATGTAAGCACCAGCAAAAGGATGTTGAGAAAGGCTGCAAGGTAACTTGCACGGGTTGACAGAACGTCTGAAGATGACCATTTCCCCACCTGCACTGCTATGTGCATCATATTAATCTGTCTCTGATTCACACTAAGAGCTTCTAAATCTGTGGCCCATTTGAGTTGATCTGAAATTATTCTGTAACTATTTTTAAGTTTCAATCTTTTACTCTCCATCTGCTAATGAACACAAGATGTCAATGTTAAGTGCCTACAGGTGGCATCAATGCTCTGCACTGTGATCAGCACTGGTGCTGACAGCATGCATAAACACCCAACTTGCACAGTAAGCACACTGCTGGAAGGAAGCAACACATCCCCTCCGCCATCAGTTACAACAGTGCCCAACAAAGGAATAATTTGGGAAACAAATCTTCCTCACTATTTCCCTGGGAAAGAATAGTTCCCCTGCATGTCTCATGGCAGCTAATATGTACTGAAGCGTAATTCATAAGCAGGCCAAAAGAAAAGGCCCAGTGTACCACATCTGGCAAGCCAACCTCAATTTCTGCCTTTTCACTGACCTACCCAGAAAAGTTTCTACCAAAAGCTTAGAGAAATCAGCATTTGTTAAAACGGTTTAAAAACAGAATACCTAACACGAGAACCCAAACTTCTAAAGGTATGCTAAGAGCAACTCAGCCTAGCCATGGAATGGGAGGGAATACAAGGCGGCAGATGAGGATGGGCTGCATGAAACAGATCCAAGCAGCAGAAGAAAACAAAAAGACAAAACAAAAAAGACAAGGAAGGAGTAAAGGTGTTACACACAAAGAGCCAAGCAGGGCGTACTCAGAAATCGGGTCCTCCTGCCACCAGGCTTGAACGTCACTCTTTCAGATGCACAGTTAAACTTCGCACAGCCTGTGAGAAAACAAAAACGGGAAGAACAGAGAAAGGAGAGGAGAAGAGACAGAATACCACTACAAGATGTTAGCAACTTGAGGTTGGAAGGGTGAAATGCATTAACATGGCACACAAGAATAAGCTTCAGAGTGGACCAAAGAGTATGCAGACAACATACGGAGTGAAGAGACTCGCCTTCAATACAGCGGACATGAGGCCAAGTTTGCCGTGTTAACCTCTGGTTTATAACCCAGCAATGGAGTTTCCATTGGTAGGAAAGCCAAACACCAGCAAAAGCATCTAATTGTAGAAGATACTGTACAACTCTAGATACAAGGAGGTGCAAGTAGCTCCAAAATGCTTGAACAGTTCAACACAAAAATCTCTATAGAAAATTCTTCCCAGAATTCTTTCAAAAAGTCAATTTCTGTTTTCCATTTGTACTTCTCCAAATTCAGCAGTAATATTTGTTTGATTTGATGCATTTAATCAGTCAATGGTAAAGCTTTTCAAAAAGATGCTAATGCATAAAAAACTGAAGCAACTACGTTCACAGAAGCAAAAGAATCAAACTATCATCTCCTGAGCAACTGACAAAACTGAAAAAAGTCCTCCCTCCAAAATAGATCAGGGCTGAGTGAGAGATGATCTGATACTACCTAAGTAATCCACAACTTGAATAAAATGAACATTTTTATTCCTACACCATTCCATCTTCCTATGCTGCTTTCCAGGATAACTCTTTAGCACATAAATGCAGAACATAATCCTTCTTTTTTACCTTTTATTGCCAAAAAATCATTAACAGAAACAGCCACAGCAGTTTCAAATTCAAGAAAGAGTGAGTCTTCTGAAATTTTCCTACCATTTCAATTACCTATTATCAACAAATCTGTTCTGCCTCTTCCTTAATCTCACATTTGAACCTACCTTTCCTCCATCTCTCCTTTTTTCCTCACCCTTTCAGCCAACACCTTTTCCTCTCAGGTCAGAAGAATATTGCTTGCTGCCACCACACTGCATTCTCTTGTGTTCTCCTTGGTGTTTTCATTATAGCAGACAGGGCCACATGCTATTTATTAATTATTTTAATGTTCCTGGCACCCTCTGTTTATGTGAGAAGCTATCAATGTAGTTGCAAAACATACGCTCTTATCAGTTTGCATGCATTGGGGTTGAATTCCCTGTCTATTTTATGACGTGTATTAAACATCAAGTGGCATCAAGTAGATCATTCTTTCACCAGCAGTAAAGCTGCATCCGTCTGAAGTCTTACCTTGGCCTGGCGCAGAAAGGCTTGGTACTGAAAGGGCACCATCACTGGTAAAGGCAGAGTAGAGGTTTTCACTAGAAGGTGAAGGTTTGAGGGGCTGTAACAAATGGTTCTGTCCAGTCTCTGGCACACTACCAGGAGGATGAAGAGTCTGCTGCGGGGGCAAGACTGATGGTGCACTCTGAGCTGACAAATTGCCTGGAGGAAGAATGAAGGCAAAACACATTGAATGTTTCAGTTTCCCCGTGTCATTTTCTAAGCTTTTTTTCAGTGCACTCAAGGGAGAACAGCAGAACTGTTGACTGTATGACTAAGTTATGGAGGAAAAATGCAGGGGTGGGGAAGTACATTCATTCTCTGGACTTGACAATTCCAGGTGAGAGAGAGGCAGAGGAAGGACTACACCAGCATTTAGAGAATATTAAGACTAAAATAATTTTTCTTTACTTCAATCTTAAGGGAATTCACTGCTAGTTCACTGTCACATGCTCACACAGAGTTCCTCTATTATATAATAAACCAGAAGTGAGCACAGTGCAACTGGATACAGATCCTGCTACATCACATGGAGCTGCCAAAGTCAGCGTGTAAAACAAATATTTCTGCTCATGGGCAGGATTTGAGTGACATCTACATATACATAACATCTGACACCCAGATGACACTATTTTTCAATTTATTATAAAAACTGTCCCAGTGAGAAATGAAGCCTTGATAACTGAAATATTCTCAATTTGCTAAGTACAAAGAATTGTCACTCCCTAAAAATTCACTAGTTTAATATCCATCAGTTGTGACTTTGGTTTCTGGCAATATCATGCTTAAGTGCTATTAAGTATGAAAAATCTTTTTTGAAGATGAATGAAGATACATTCCCATTCTGTAAAATCAGTTTCAGAAGAAAACAAGAGTAGTTGATGCTCCATTCCTGGAGACCTTTGAGGCAAGGCTGGATCAGGCCCTGGGCAACCTGATTCAGCTGTGGTATCCCTGTTCATTGCAGGGGAGTTGGACTAGATGGCCTTTAAAGGCCCCTTCCAACTCTAAGGGTTCTATGATTCTATGGGAAAAAAAAAATCCCTCTGTAAATCTATATTTTTCACTCTGGATTGATTCTCAGTCCTCTTATAGCCCTATCACTAATGTCAAAAAAACAAGCCAAACTAAAACAAACAAAAAAAAACCCAAAACAAACCAATACATACCCACAATTTTAAACTGCTCTTACAAAACAATGTAATATAGTTTGAGTAAATTGCAGAAGCCACAGGCAAGACTAACAACTAGCAAAAGCAACTTAAATGACGTTGTAGTCCAAGCAGTGGAGGAGCTTGAAGTAAGGAGTACAGGAGAATAAGGTGCAGCAGAAGAATTGTATCAGTCTGGAAGTGACCTGGTAGCACCTTGTCAGTTCTATCTTATTAAAAAAAAAAAAAAAAAAGTGAGAAAGCCTTACCTGATAGCTGTGGACTCTTATTTCCCTGGGAGCTGCTACGACTGGATTTGCTGCTTTTTCCTTTAGTGGGTCGTCTCCTCCTTCCCGAAAGGGGTGCAGCAGGGGGAATAATGACTGCAGGTGGGACCTTTCCTAGTTTTGTGTATAGTGATTCAATCTCCTGCTTCTGGCGACTCTGCAGCTCCTGGATCTCTTTAAGGTGCCTAACAAGTTACAAGAACATCACTTAAAAAAGCGTATGCACATAGCTGTAGTATAGGTAACAATCCCTCCCCTCCAGTCAAGCTTGACCAGCTTGTTTGGTCAAACTCTCATAAACATTTAAGAGCAGATGAAATAAATCCCTTCCACAAACAATTGCTGAATACTTATGGCAAAATGCTTGTTTTTTTCCATTTTGTCTAACGATGACTAGGAATTCCAATGCAAAGTTTCCAGTGTTGTAATCTCAAAACCAGAATAAACATATGTATAAACAAGAACACACAACAAACACATGAAATCATTCATCATAAATGCTACAGGAATAGCTAGAACATTATTTTATGAAACATATGGCATTGGAGGCTTCAACATTCATATTGAAGCATTTTTTTCAGAGCAGTTGCCAGCTGTCCTAAAAAGTCAGCTTTCAATATGTTCAATATTAGGTCACATTCTTTGACTTCTCAATTTTCTTCTAAATCAACAGAGATTCTCCAGGAAGTGGAGAACACCAGAATCACTTACTAGAAATGCAAAGTTGAGTGTCATTTTCAAGGCAGACAACAATGTTTCCACTATCTACTAAATTTCAGAGATCAAAGAATCACAGAATGGCCAGGGTTGGAAGGGACCTCAAGGATCATGAAGCTCCAACTCCTCTGCCACATGCAGGGTCACCAACCCCCACATTTAATGCTAGACCAGGCTGCCCAGGGCCCCATCCAATCTGGCCTTGAACACCTCCAGGGACGGGGCATCCACAGCCTCTCTGGGCAGCCTGTTCCAGCACCTCACCACTCTCTCTGTAAAGAACTTCCCCCTGATATCCAACCTAAATCTCCCCTCCCTCAACTTAAAACCATTTCCCCTTGTCCTGCAGTTATCTACCCTTTCAAAGAGTTGACTCCCCTCCTGTTTGTAGGCTCCCTTTAGCTACTGAAATGCTGCAATGAGGTCACCGCGCAGCCTTTTCTTCTCCAGGCTGAACAAGCCCAGCTCCCTCAGCCTGTCTTCACAGAGGAGGCGCTCCAGTCCCCTGATCATCTTTGTGGCCCTCCTCTGGACCCTCTCCAACAGCTCCCTGCCTTTTTTGTACTGGGGGCTCCACACTTGGATGCAGTTTTCCAGATGGGGCCTCACAAGAGCAGAGTAGAGGGGAACAATCACCTCTCTGTCCCTGCTGGCCACCCCTCATTTGATGGAGCCCAGGATACCATTTGCCTTCCGAGCCGCAAGGGCACACTGCTGGCTCATGTTAAGTTTTTCATCTATCAAGACCCCCAGGTCCTTCTCCACAGGGCTGCTCTCAAGGACCGCTCCTTCCAGTCTGTATGGATGCCTGGGATTCCTCCGGCCCAAGTGCAAAACTCTGCACTTTGCCGTGTTGAACCTCATCAGGTTCACCCGGGTCCACCTTTCTAGCCAAATAGAGATATGCAAAAACTTCTGTACATCTACACAGATTTATCCACAGCGTGGCAATCTGTATTTGAGCACACACATTGAGATTACAGATTACCAAGTGCATATACCTGTTGTTTGGAATCATTATGTATTACTTTTCCACTAAAGAATTTTACTTCCCATGTAAACACTGACAGTGGGTCCTGACACTTAAGAAAGTTTTAGTTTTTTTTTAAAGAAGGCTAGCTTTTTTCCTTTGTGAAAAGTGAAGTCCAGAGGAAATGAAATGAAATTCATATTAAGCCTTTGCTACACATTGCACACATGCACAAGGGAAGGAAAAAGCCTTACTTCTCCCGTAATCGACGGAGTTCCAACTTCAAGTCTTCATCTTCAATATCTGACTCGTTGTCACTGCTCATGTAGGAAGAATTGAATGAGTTGCTAAGACTCTGAACAGGGAGGCTGATTTTTGATGCTGTGGCCTGGAGGGAGTCTGGGCTCGCTGAGCCATCATCCAGATCCTTAGCCATTCCACTCAAGAAAGCAGCCTCTGGTTCAGAGGACGGACCGTTCATATGTGGGGACTGCCTCGACTCCAACTCTTTCCTAGGGGCTGCAGCTGAAGAAGCAACTTGTTCCAAGTCCACAGAGAGAGGGAGAGTCATTGGCTCTCTCTCTGCACAGGTGACCTCATCCTGAGTCTTTGACACTGAGAAGCGCCCCACTTGATCTGTTGTTGTTGTTACCTGAAAGCGTCCAACCTTAGTAGGCTGACCATCATCTACTGGCAGCTGCAGCACAGGAACTGGCTGAGGAATGCCATGTGCCACAGCCTCGCTTTTCCGCCCTCCAGCCTGCTTTACCAAGGTACTTTCTGGACTGCTCCCAGAAAGAGGGGAGGAATCAGAGGAGGTGGTTTCAAATTGCAGCGGCTTAGTCTCAGGTTTGTCACTCTCTTTCAGCACATCATCCACTGCCACAGATACCTACAATAGAAATGCAATCATATAGACTTTCTAAGTTCCTCCTTAACGTGATGCACTTATTTACATTACATAGCAGAACCATACGAGGGGGGAAAATAATTACTTGCTCACTGCTTGGTGAGGATTCTCTATGAACAACCAAATCAGTTTAACATGGAATCATAGATGGTTTGGGTTGGGCAGGACCATCCAGTTCCAACCCCCCTGCTATAGGTAGGGACACCTCCCTCTAGACCAGGTTGCTCAAAGCCCATCCAGCCTGGTCTTGAATGCTTCCAGGGACGGGGCATCCACAACCCCTCTGGGCAACTAGTTCCAATGTCTCACCACCTTCCCAGAAAAGAATTTCCTTCTGATATGTAGTCTAAATCCACCCTCTTCCAGTTTAGAGCCCTTTATCTTCGTCCTATCACTACCTGCCCTTATAAAAACTCCCTTCCAGCTTTGCTGTAGGCCCCTTCAGGTACTGGAAGCCTGCTATAAGGTTCCCCCAGAACCTACCTGAAACCGTCCCATCTTAAGAACACCAGCTCCTGGTGTGGAAGCCATACCACTGCTTTCTCCACCACACGATGCTGAAGCTAAAAAAGACCAAACAAATAAAGGAAATGGGATTGAGAGGAAAATTAGCATGTCTTTGGACTCATGGAACCTGATCTCCTTTCTCAGCTCTGCCATGTATAATATCAAACCAAAAATTTAGAATTAAGTATTTTTCTATAAAGTTCTATTGTGCAGTACACTTGACAGAAGCATACTTTTACACTGTGACAAAAAAGCAGGGATGTGAAGTAACCAAAAATAAAAAACAAGTGACATTTATCTAAGAAAACATATTTCAATTCCATACCCATGGTGACTACATAAATTTCAAATGCTGGAGGCAATTTCTTAATAGAAAAGTGGTACATTTAAGAAATGGTATAAACATTTACTCAGGGCTGCGTGAAGCCTTCAGAGCTGGATCCTTAGATGGTAGCTCCTGATTTTATTGTTGTATGCACTAGCAGTATAAGGTTACAAAGCTGAGAAATAACATTCTATTTTTAAACTAATTCTGTTGGACAGCTTGTTGGGTTTATTCAGCAACTTTTCACTTTGCTTACTTTATTACCTAAAATTAACAGGCAGAGGAACTAATTTTCTAATAGGAGAAGGAGCTTAACAACATAGTTATCTATCAAGCATACCAGAAAGGGGCTATTTTATTTTTCTGTTGGTTTTATTAGCTTTTAAAGTTCTGTCATTGAGCTTGCAATCTAAATGTTGTTTACTAAATAAATTAGAAATAATTTTAGTAGCAAATTAACAGTCCCTTTTAAAAAAACGAAGATTTTTAAAATTACAATGAGTAGGGGAATAGTGATTGTTAAGTTTCAGGCTATTCTTGAAGCGTGGGTTGTTTGGTTGCATCCCCACTCCTGCACCCCTAACAATTGAACTCATTTAGTTTTGAAAGTCATTTATCATTCAAGTTTCAGCACTGTTCAGAAAACAGTCCTTTTTTCTTACTGTTTCTTTAATTAAGTTTGGCCCCCACCCTTTTTTGTCTCAGTAGAAATTAAATTCTCCAATTAAGGGGAGATATCCTAAATACAGAATGCAGCATGACAACACAAAATGGAGACGTTCTACAATTGCTTTCAAGAATATCACAAGAGATAGGAAGCAGTCCTTTCAAATTGTGAATCTGTACCTTAGGAGCATACTGAAGATTCTTTGCAAGGTTTAATTTATCATTTTAGTCAGCTTTACATACAGAGTTCTATAAAATGCGTGTTCCATTCCCTTCTCTTGGTCTACGGTTGAAAATGTCAGTTTATTTGCTAAAAACTACAACAATTCTTAAGGAATTGTCACTGCATGACTTATTAGAAGAGGTTATATCCTTACAAATTGCTAGCCCGTTTCAGTTTTGCATTAAATCTCTGTGCTAAGAAATCATACAAAATAACAACGGCTGTCTTACCATCTTTTAGAGACTGTGCTGCTGTGGACACCAGACCAGTAACTGCTGTAGATGCTACTGAGGGCACAGACTAGAAGTTCAGGAGGGAAATAAAATAAAAATAATCAGAATCAGCAGTTTGATTCAACTCCAAGTAATCTACCATAGTGCACGTTACAGAATTTTTTAATTCCATCAGGTCTAACAAACGATCCATCATAGGATTAACAGAAGATCTTTTCATCTCCAAAACAAGCAACATCAGCAACAGATTTTGCATGCCTTGCAACCCAAGAGTACCAGCAGAATCTCCCCTTTTACTCTGCAGAAGTAATGCATGAATAGTCACTTGGAGATCAATGTTAATCACTTTCATCCTTTTATATCAATATTTTAATAGAGTCTTAAGAATTGAAACCTACACTTTAAACATCTCTCCTAAGTTATGACTGCCTTCCCACATACTGCTAGTTTAGCAGCCTCTTTTCCCTTGTTTCATAGTCACTTCCCATTTTAGTTCTGTGATATTAATGGCTTTGCCAAAAAAGATGGGTTAAGAACTAATCCCAGAACCAGCATCAGGATATACAGTATCTATTGCAACCTACGTATTTTCTCCATTTTGCTTGGCTCTGTCCCACACACTGAAAGATGACTCTCTGTTTTTAATTAGAAGCCTACGCACTTGTGCAGTGATATTAGAGGCAGTGACTTTAGTGCATGAACTTGAGAAAACACTGGTTACTCGAGACTACTATTTGTCAGTATTGCAAACGTACACAGGCAGGAGCTGATGTCACTGGAACAGTCTCTGGACTAAGGGTTCTCCTCAGCTTAGCATCCAGATCTTCCAGTGGCTGCTGGGACTGATGAGAGAGGAAACAGTAAACAGCTGCCCCAGCTCATGAAAAATACACACATTTCTGAAACTGCAGCTGCATTTAATACTAAAATTTAAAGCAGTCAGCACTGTTTTTATATTTCTGTCTTTTCCTTGCTACGTGCTTACATTTAACATGTGCAACACAGGAAGGCTGAAAACAATTTAAGCAACACATTTGGAAAAGCAGAAAAGAAACATTAACTGAAACATCCATTTTTCACAAAGTTTGCATTCCCACCCTTAAGAATTGTGTAAAGACTGTCTAAGTCTCCAGGTTCTACAGTCTTTGGTCTACAAGGATTACACAAACTCTTTATGAACGTCACTAGGAAAACTCACAAAAAAAAAAAAAAAGAGAAACATGCCCATAATTTCAAAAACTGAGGAACAAATTATCCAAAAACTGGTCTTGGGATGACATGTACTTGGACTGCTAATTATGAAACTGGTACTAAGGAAAAATTGTTGTTTAATGAGCTAATGACAGAACCAGAAAGGAAGACAAACCCATCTATTCTAAGACAAGCCAATAATTTTCCAGTCCGTATTATGCGACAGCAGCAATGGCTCTTAGCAGTCATCTAGATTTGATCCAATCAGTCTTCTCCAATTTTAACTCACACACCAAGGCAGGTTTTAAAGTTCAAATGAGAGGTAAAATTAGGTAAGATGTTTGCAAGGAACAAACAAGAGAGCTGTATTTTTGCATTTTCTATACCACAAATCCTCATAGAAACATCTACAGTAAACAGAAGAAAGCCTTTAGCAGTAGTGTTGTAGGATGAACCACGCCAGTGGTTAACTGTGTTGAGCTTGGGGGAAATGATTACCGAGATAACCAGTTCTAAGCGATGATCTGAAGTAGTATGAACTTAACGTGACTCATTTTAATTGTTTCCAGATCCATCTGCTACCACTGTTAGTGAATACAGATGAATTATCACCCAATTGGCATCTCTCCCCTCGTCAAGAAAATCACATTTCAAAAGAACTGGCTGAACAGTATTAAAAAAAGCTACAGGTTCCAGCAGCTGGAGGAAAAGATTCCACTTGTTAACACTATCTCACAACCCCACATAAGACAACTAGCTTCTTGCTCAGTTTGGAGCCAGAACATACCCATTCCTCATGAATCATGTTCAGCCTACCAGAAAGCAGCAAGTAAAACCAAATACAGTGGCACTCTCCTTTCCATGATACAATTAACGAGCAATACCTCAACTGTTTTCTCGCATGCAGAGCACAAATTTCTGCCTTTTCACACTGCATAATACTTCCTAAATAATGGATGTATTCTTAATCACTTTCAAAGATTTAAACATACTTTTTAGAAGAAAAGAAAACCAAGAAGCAGCTCTGAATACAAAGGCCATCTGCAAGGACTCATTGACTGAGTCTGGATATATTACTAACTTGCATCTGCTCTATCATGAGGACTGAGAAGGTAGTACAATAAGAACAGTCAAGATGAGATGCCAACTTTCAGCATCTTGTAATTCTGGCTTATTAGACTGTTTCCATTCTAACTTCTATTCTAAATCCTATGCAAACTTGTCTGAGAGATTCCCTAGAAAAATGACATCTATTGGGGTAACCAGAGAAATTACTGAATAAAGGCAGCTTCTGCTCAGACAGTGCTGGATGATAAAAAACTGGAAAATGGAAAGAGGGTCTGTTAATGCCATAACCAAAATAAAAGCTACTAACACGCCTTGCTGCTCAACTCCTTTCATGCCTTTGGAACCAGGTATTACTACATTCCTCACATTTGAGAAACAAAAGGAAATCCTGTTCAAAAAGAATCTTTGAAGATTAGTATCCTAATACATGTAATTCTGTTTTTACAGTTTTAGCTGTAGAATTAAGGGAAGTCATGACAGCTCATTAAGCAAACTTGCCCTACCACAGTTTAAATTATTTACAATTTTCTTCCACTATCCCTTTGTGTAACAGTCAATTTAAATCCTTTCAGACTGAAAAGTTCTCACAGGCTATTGTAAAGCCCAACAAAGGAACAGCTTGCAAAGAATAAAACGACCTTTACAGGTCATTGTAAATGTCAGCACTTCCATAGGTGAAACTTGAATTCAAGAGCTGTATTTCAAGAGATGAGAGCAAGACCGTTACCAGAGTGACAAGAAGCAGAACTTTATCAAGGTTAGCTCACAGTCTGCACTAAAATTCTGTGGTCAGAAATCCAAAAGAAGTCCAGCCATGAAGCTAGTAAGTATAGTACAAGTCTTCATACTGTAGCTATCATATTGTAAGTGCTTTAAAATTATAGTTAAGTCTTAAATGAATAATTCCTTTCTATGAAAGGACAGATTTCAGTAAAAATGCAGATTTTAGATGTATTCCAAGAGTATTTTCCGCAGACCAAAGCCACAGACGAAAGAAGTGAATACTATAAAAAGTACACATACATAGGTAGTGTCACTTTTACAAGAAAGTTACTCTGAGCCTCATGTAGGCACCTTTTCAATCATAATGTCTGTACAGGTTTGAATAAAATAAAAAAAACTGAGATCAATTATACCCCAAGGACACTTGAATATTGTTCTAAAGATATAATATTGTGTTTATTCAGTATTCCTTCAGAAGCAGCATACTTCCATCTCAAAATCTCATGGGTTTTGCCTAGTTATTTTTTCAGCTTTTCTTGGTATATCAAACTGTAGTGTTTCCACCTTACATTTCACTGCATAGCATTTAGAAGATCCATACAACAATTTTGTCTCAATACATTTTTCTTCTGCATTTTCTCTGTTTCTTAATAAATCAAAGTGAAGGCAGTTTTAACCTTTATGATCTTGAACTGATCATCTGTTCAATTCACATATATAACATCCAAGCTAACTGCTGGACACAATAACAGAAATTGATCAAGACTAAGCCACTGTTATATTTCAACTCCTGTTTAGGATTAGGAGCATCACGGACCTTTTACAAAACTGAAAATCTATTGAAATAAGAGTCTAGTCATAACCAAAGGAAAAAAATTAACCAAGAACTCTGAAAGCCAGTAGTTCTGTATTAACGTTAACAATTAATTGTGGTATATACCGCTTCTATAAAGAGCTACTTTGCCACTGTAACTTTTTGTTGTATGAAGAAAACTCACCTGTGTTATGTTTTTACAAAAACCTCTACGGTTCAGATTAAAATACTGAATAACTTCAAGCCTGAATTACTGTTCCTGTATTTCAGACATTGAGTAGAGCAGCCCAAAGGACAAGCTAAACCTACAGTGCTGAAGCAACTCTGCCCACTGCTACATTTACACAGAAGGGGTTACTATGCCAAAAGACAAGAAAAACAGACATTAATAACATGCAACGGAGAGTTTAATCGAAACATGCCCTTGGAAAGAAAAAGAGGCAGATAAAATCTGCTGAGTCGTGTAGCACCTGAGTTAGTGAAGGTCCTGGAAAAGGTGGCAGCGGCTCACTGGACGGAGTGCCAGCTGGAAGTTCAGAACCTACTGGTAGCACCTACGGATAACCAAGAGGAAACGCGAGTCCATCAGACATGGAACAACCGAAGGATCAGATACCAAGTTACGGTCAGTCATGCCCTATGACAGAGGCCTCTGTGTTTTTTCTGTGGAGACTTCCTCCCTGGAAAGTCAGCATAGAATCTTTGTGGAACTCAGCAACAAAATAGGTGGCTGTCTTTCAGTTGTTCTGTTGCTGTTCTGTGGACAGTTTTTGGGTTGGTTGGCTTTGTTTTGCTTCTTTTGTTTTAGTTCGGTTTGGTTTTTTGCTTTTATTGTTTAGATCCAGATTGAGTAGTCACAATTTCCATTTTAAGCAAGCTGTTCTGTCTATGAGCATAGCAACTTGGTTACTTTATTTTCAAGTCTGCAAGAAACGCCACAGCAATATTTCTTAAAAAAAAAAAAAAAAAAAAAAAAGCTAAATTTCCAAGAGGCTTCATTTATAAAAAAAGTGCAAGAATGCACTCAACTCAACCTCCTCACAACAGATCTATTTTAATGGCTCATTAACAACACCAGGCCATGTGCCTCTGGCAAACAGTTCCAAGCAATGACTTAAACAGAGAATGTCATGCCTGAGGATGTCTCCACTTGTTGAAAAGCATATTTATCAACTTCTTACACCAATTTCCAGAGGTATTATTATTATTATTTTTTAATTAACCTGAAGGGTGTTGCGCACCCACAGAAGATGACTAGGCCATGCAATCAGATAGGGGCAGGTCATCCAGGTTATGTTGTAGGAGTTAGAGAAACTGGAAAGGTTAGAATGAGGGATCAAAGCCTCCCAGCAAGGTCAGACAGTACATTCCAGTTAGTTATTTCCATTGTTAGGGAAGTGGGAACTCCTAGGAATTAAGTGACCCATTACACAATTTGCAATTCTTATTCTCAGCTATAACCTTGAGGCTTGACCACAACTCTGAAGTTTCAGAAACATAGGACAGTCCTATGAGTTACAGCATTAGTCAGCTGGCTTCCTTTTATGACACTGAACACCACTGGATGTGTGTAACTGGCCCAAAATCTACCGTGGTCTTCAACAAGCAGAACCAGTTCTAGCCTGCTGTCACGTTATTACAGCTTAACTAATAGTTCAGATTGCAGTAATAATTGATCAGTGAAGATACTGGACACAATTATCTCTTGTTCCCAAAATGTTGTGTCAGGAACTAAAGCCAAGTTGCAGTTGGCAACTGCAGTTTTTCTGTGTGCTGAGATCATATACATGGACATTACTGGTTCTCATGCATGGTGACTTACTAAGCTGTGGTAAATTCATCCTTTAGTTCATAAATAAGAGGCAAAATACACTTTAAATACGTTCATAAGACAAGTCAAAAGTGTTCAGGTTAACAAGTTGACTGCAAACAAAACATCTCCTTCCCCTACAGTGTAGTAAACCCCAGAAAAATAAGGCATTAAACCCTAGAAGCTCAAAAATGATACAAAGTGAAAATGAAAATTGAAAAAACACAGAATAATTTAGAAGTGAAGAATTCAGAGATGAGATATTTTTCCCCACAACAGACAGTGAAAATCCTGAACATTTATTCTATTTAAAATCCAAGCACTTGTAATTATAGGTTTCCATTTTTCAATTTTCTACCGGGTCCAATTACTCCTAAATCATTAACAAGTTTTTACAATTTTCTGATTCTTAATTCTCAGCTTTATTTCAACATAAACTAATGGCCCTGTATCCAAGTTTCTTCCCCAGCTTCCTTGATACATGTTCCTGCTGAAATAGCAGAAATTTTCTATACTTTGCAATCGAATACAATCTAAACTGGAAAGAAGTGCTTCAGTGGGCTTAAAAAGTAAATGCTGAGTCCAAGTTGGTGAATTACTTACAATTCTAATGCTCCATGCTATGTGAGAGGAAAGGATATCATTTACAATATCTGCTAGGTGTTCGAATGAAAGAAACAGATAAGAATCTCCAGAATCTTTGCTCCATTCATTTCCTTTTACCTCTCCATCTTTTTCTTCCCCATTAACTTTACTTCAGTATGGTCTTATTAGAGGTGGATTTAGAAGTCAATTTGTAACACATGAGAGATAGATTTATACTCATAACATGTTTTACTTAACCTCAAAGTAGGGAAACAGTATGAATACAGCTGAGTATAGCATAGCTGAGAACAAAACAGATGGGAAGGAATTCCTAGAAAACTATAAGAACAAGTGAAATAAGGAGAAATCTGCAGAGGCTGTGGAAATCCTCAAAAGTTATTGCTATAGCAGTTACGACATTCCCTCAGGCCTCAAGCTTCGCATTAGTCTAAGAACATGTTTTTCCAATTAGCTGTAACCTCCTCACTGTATGTCAAATTGATGAAATTATTCTACTGGTTCTCATGCTGATCATATCTGCTTTGATTTAAGAAAAATATCTACACACAGGAATGGTACGATAGTTATATCCCATCTATCTCTTTGCTTTTGGAAAAAGGACTGGGAAAGTAACAATGTGAATCTGGCTCACGGAGGCACACGGTAGAGATCTGATTCTTGGAAATTCTTAATTTATTCACCCTTGGGCAAGGTAAGAAACCTTAATTTTTATTTTTCCCTATTTGCCTTGCTTCTCTGAACAGAGACACCATGTAATCTGAGGGATTTTTTTAAATATTCAGTTTAGTTCATCCCTGCTGTCAAGGAAAGGGCTAATGATAAAAACCCAAACTATGCAATCAAGACTAGTCTGTGAAACATAAAATGATTGTGGCTCATTTTAACAATTATGGATAAAATAAAAAGCTATTTTAAGCAAGGGTCCCAAACTTCTATTTTAAAAAACACTAATAAAGACAAAACACAGTTGCTTCACTCTCTGTAGTTTAGGAGTATGAAAAAAGAACAGTAACACTAGAGAGTTCTCAGACACACAATATAGAATTGGATATTTGTTTCAGTAGACAGAAGAAAAACCCTTTTGGAACAAAAAAAAAAAAAAAACCACCCAGAAGATAAAAGTTTCCTTCCAATATTATAACCAAAGACACCTTTGCCTGAATATTTTTGCTTTAAAAACCAGATTCTGTTCAAGAAGTCTATTCTATACAACACTTGAATATTCATACAAACATTGCATTTCTTACCGGTACCCTGCTAAGAGGGGGCTTCGAGGGAGAGGTCCCTGGTTTCACTACCGCTGTTGCAACGCTGCTTGGTGCTGAAATATAGCTTACTGGGGTGATCACTTGCCCAGGCGTGGCGACTGGTGTCAGCACTGGCAAGCCAGCTGGTCCAAGAGGCAAACTGCTCGGAGGTATACAAGTGCTAACGGATGTCAGGGGTTTAGTTGGTGCAACAACAGTGGTTGGGATCCCAGGAATAACAGTAGTTTCCATGATCAGTGATGTCTCCAGAGATACTGATGGATGTGCTGCTCCCACGTTACCATGTTCACTGAAGAGAGACCGTAGCTTTTCTTCCAGGGTCTTTATATCATCAATGCCAGGTGCTTTGGACTGAGCATCAGCGTCAGCCTCCAGACAGTGAATATGAGGTTGATTGGGTAATGGAGCTGGTTGGGGCTGGCTGTGTATCAATGTTTGCTGTACTGCAGGCAAATTAGTAACTGGCTGTGGTAAGACACCAGGTAGGGGAACCTGGGGCAACACAGGTGTTGCACCTGGAATCTGGGATAGGACAGGTGTTGATGTAATTGCTGGTGGGATGAGTAAGGGATGTATCACTGGCTGAGTGACTGAACCACATAAGCTTGTTGCTACAGAGGATGATAAAGGTGCAGAGATTGGTAGCGATAAGCCAGCTGCATTGGAGGGCTGTGATTTATCTGCAGACTGCCCACTCTCAGGTAGTGATTGTGGAGCACTTACAACTGTTGTTTCTGCCAGACTGGAGACAGAGCCACTACTAGTAAGCTGAGGAAGCTGCAAAGCCACATTCTGAGCCTGAGACAGGGCAACAGATGTCTGCGGTGCTGCCAAACTACTTACAATTTGAGGAGTAGATTGAGATGTCACAGCTGGTGCAACAACACCAAGACTACTGACACCAGGAACCTGGGTAGCAGGCAGTGCCAAAGAAGCTGGTGTGCTGATGCTAGGGGTAATGTCTCCAGTTACTGGCTGAGCGGGCTGGGATGTGATAGTTAAGGAGAAAGAAGCAGGGGCGCTCACACTGGAAGCCACACCACCAGACAGCTGCTGTCCGGATTGTGAGGCCGGAGGCGGAGAAACAGAGCTTGGCACACTTGCACTTGGTGCAACTCCAACAGCTGCATTTTCTGAAGGCAAAGTAACAGAACTTGGAAGAGAAACACCTGTGCTAGAAGGAACAGATATCGAAGGAGCAGCTATAGATGCAGGAGGTGCACCACTGCCTGCCATGGTAGAAAGCGCAGGTGGAAATGGTGGTATTGTTTGATTAAACACTGGAGGAGCTGTACTTGGTCCTTCTGTCATTTGACCATGCCCAATCTCAGAGAAAGCTTGTTGTAAGCTCAGTGATGATGCAGAGTGGGAGAGATTCATTCCAGGACCATGTAGTGGAGATGCAGCAACTGAAAGAACACAAAAATATCAGTCCATCTTGGAAAGTTCATTACAGTACTAACTCCCATTGATAGACTTAGACGAAGTTTCTTCCCAGCATAATAAAAAAGAAAAGATAAATCCAGGCACACATTGAAAATATGGAATTAAGATTTCAAGAGTTTTGCAGACAGGCCATCAACATTTTTTCCTGCAAGAATTCTACACAGTATCAGCCAGATTATCATCACTTCTTATCAGCTCAGTCATTTCCCTACTTCCAGATACTTAGGGGGTGCTTAGGAGCTTGTCAGTCTGGTAAACTAACTTCAGTTTTGACTAACATTTCATAGCCTTCAGAATTTAAGAGTTTAGGTAACTTACCCACATCTGAAGTTTCTTTTCCTCCAGGAATAGGAGAGGTGAAAAAGCCCTGCTCTTTTAACCGACTTTCAGGGACAGGGCTGACAATAAACCGTCTTCCCGCAGAATGGACAACCTGGGTAAAGGAGCTAGGAGGAACCCCTAAACAGAAAGAAGTTGGATATTTAGTGATACGTAGCTGCAACAAAATACATAACCTGCAATACGGAATGTGAACTCCATCATATAAAATAAAAACCTGGCAGCACCCATCCGCTGAAATCGAAAAAGGTAACTGTTGAAAAAACAAAATCACAAAAGACTTACCTATTCTTTGTGGCATGGAAGATGTAGGATCTGGCTGTTTGAACTCTAATTTCTGTAAAGTAAGATAAAATTTAAAGTTCTATTCTGAAACAGAAACCCACACGATAGTTATTAAAACGCTAGCTTACTGAAATGTGGGCATTTAAGTTAAGCAGTGCCATGGACTCAAGCACCATTATCAAAGCAGTGAAATTCTGCCTAGGCAACTGTCAGCTACAATGTTTTATAGATTGTCAGTTCAGTGACCAGCAGTGCAACAAACAGATCTAAGCGTCTTTTTCTTAATAAACACTCCAGCCCATTTCCTTAAATATCCCACAGATAAGTAAATGGATGACGGGATGTTCTGGAGTAGCTTTTGGTAGAAATAAGGCAGAGATTCTGGAAATGTTACCCCTTATGATTCCCAGCAACCAGCTTGAAAACCTTTGTTTTCTAACTTATGCATCCAATTCTAGTAGCTCACTGAGTAGAGGGCCTGGAGTCCAGTCTCTTGGGGTTTAGTGAGTGACAAAGGATTAGGGATTTTAGCATCCTGCCTCACAACTTCAAATGCAAGAAGCCCCAGCATTTAAGACTATCTGCCTAGTGCTCTATTAGGAGATTCAGCAGCTTTAAAAGTGTCAGAACATGACAAAAAGAAATGGCTTAAGTTATTTAGTTTTCTAAATGAATTTTTTGCTTTCATCCTGATCTGAAGCTCTGGCTGTTAATTTTATTTTTAAGCTTTGATATTCTCATGAAAGAAGGTTTCAGTTTCTTGCTAGCACTACGCAAAACCACACCACCCAAAACTGAAAATATGATTAACTAAGGCCATTTGTCTTCTACATACCTGTGACCCTGGAATGAAGCCATCGTCTTTTGTCTGCATACTCTCCAAACCCTGATCACCTTCTGGCTCCACACTTACATCCTCACTCAGCATTTCATCTGCTTTCTCAATGATCTCTCGTACCTGTTCCACAAATGAGTCTCTCTCAGTTGCTAAAATAAACTCATTCTGCACCTGTGAAGAGAACAGAGCAGCAAGATCTTTAATTATTACAAAGTATTTCAAAACTATGTATTGCATACTGACTAGCCATAATATAACATGTTTGTGTTTGT
Source organism: Phasianus colchicus (assembly GCF_987193195.1). Classification (NCBI taxonomy): domain Eukaryota; kingdom Metazoa; phylum Chordata; class Aves; order Galliformes; family Phasianidae; genus Phasianus; species Phasianus colchicus. The sequence goes on along the minus strand of NC_143436.1, from coordinate 61,255,610 downwards.
CCTCCTTCCAACTGTTCTTATGCATAAGATAAAGCTCATGACATCCTGGAGAAAAAACATTTGCTTCTGAAATTATCTCCAGCACTGAAATATTTGTTCTACTTTGCTCTTTGCAGTGGGACAACATTCTGTATCACTTTCATCAGATTAATATTTCAGACTTTTCCAGTGAAACTCAAAATTTGCAACTTCATTTACTATCATATTTAAAGAAAGATGGAAATGTAAAAAAAATTGAAAATTTTATATTGCAAGATAAGTTCTGCGCTACTCTATTTCTACGTCATACTGAACTTCTACTCTATGGAGGCTGTACATCACTAGGTTCCAGAAGTCTGGCTGCTGCAGTACATAAACACAAGCATTATGTTCCCCAGCTGGTAAGACAAAGCGTGTTCAGCCTATCTAGTTTCAATATACTGTATTGCTTTATAAAAATACATCCTGCTGTTTACATTGGAATAAATAAGCTTAAACAAATACACTCAGTACTTATACAACAGTTCTTAGTTTGTCAGCCTAACTCAGGAGCAAATTATGTCTCCTGATGGGCATAAAGTTCTAGATTAAGTTGTCTAGGTTTGGTCGCATACTTTAAACTATTTGCTTGCACTCTGAAAGCACAGATCACTTATTTCGTTTGCACTCCTCATCAACCATCTGTTCTTTTATCAAATATACCTATATATCAAATATACCTATATATCAAATATACCTATATATCAAATATACCTATATATCAAATATACCTATATATCAAATATACCTATATATCAAATATACCTATATATCATAGGATCAATTTACATATGAGGAAATGTAAGATCTGTATTTTCTGTGTATTTCTAGACACTTCATTTAATTGACATCTGACAATACATGTACATAGGCAAGAACCAAATTCTTCTTCTGTGAAAAAGTCTTCCTGTGTTACTAATTTGGTTATTTCTGAAAAAGTATGAATCCAGCACACCCCTATTATTCTGCTGTCTCTCCAAGTGAAAAGATAAATACTACCACACAGGTGCCTAAGAGGTTGGGGGTAAGATACTGCTTTGTGTCAGGACGAACTTCCAACCCACTCTGCACCCCACTTCAGCAACAGCAAAGTGATCTCATTTTCGCTCAGATTGTACCAGCTTGGGAATATAATTTTAAATTAAATTAAAAAAAAAAGTGGTGGAAGGTTCTATTCCCCATTTCATGGTACTTGCATTTAAACATATCTATATATGACAAGTTCTCTTCTGTTTCTTGACCATTATCTGTTGAATGGAGAGGTTGCTTTGTTCGTTTTCCTTTGAGATGCACTGACCAGTTTAGTCAAAAGCAGCAGTCATTACTGATCTCCAGAAATCAGAAAGAAGTTCCCTCAAGAGGAAATCTTGCTGTTTCAGTTGAGAACAGCAGCAAAATCTCAATGCTTAAGCAAATTGTAAAGACTTAATGTTTTGGCCTTAATAAAAAAAAAAAGCAAACTATTTAAGTTGGTGCATTCAGAAAGTTGTCTGCAGTTTTTCCAAAATATAGACTGTGAAAAAACAAAAGTAGATAAACCTGATAAAAAAAGAAATTTTAGGATAAAAAATTGACTCCGGTGTTCCCTGTGAACTGAGCATGTAATATTAAGTGTCAATTTTGTATAATACTCTGTGCAGACAGTCTCTAGCTGTGCTTACGTACCTATTAAGTGAGTGCAGAAAAAGAGGAGACAGGCCATGCTACACAGAAGAAAGCAAGCGAGAAAATAAGACTACTTATATTACTACTGTGATTAAGACCGGATTTAATTTTCCACCTCTGAAAACCATCTTACCATAATTGAAGCTATTTCCTCAGGGTTGTCACCATCCAAATCAAATTTGAAAGTAACCATTTTCCGATTGTGTGTCTCTAGCTGGCATTCCACTACCCGGTCACCTTTATTTGAAACCTAAAGCAAAGAAAATAATAGTTCAAATTAAAAGCATAAAAATGTAATGTTTGTACTTCAAAGTCCACAGAGAAAAACCAACGGTACTGCTCTAAGACAAACACATTCTCTTTTTCTAAACTAATAAACAGTACAGCAGCACTTTCTGAGGATTTGCCAATTGCTCATATGACCAAGCTTACTTTGCCCTCACCTTTCTGTAGGGCTCCAAATGCTCCCTTGTTCCTTTCTAACTTCTATGTCACTAGCTTAGCTTTACTAATAAGATTAAAGCAAACATTCAGAAATAGTATGAATAGGAATCACTAGAGGCCAAGCAAGATAATTTTGCCAACTGAAATGTTCTGAAAAACTCTTAACTATGACTTCTGGAACAGTAACACTAGAAGAAGAAGAAATACAGTGGACAGACTGCATGCTCAAAGTGGCAACAGTATTAAACAGTCACTTAAAATTAAAACAAAACAAAACCACTCACATTTAGAATTCTCAGTTTTGGCCTAGCAGTCTTCTCATGGCGAGAGCGACTGCGGACAGACCTCCGCATATGACGCTTGGTAGTCCTCCCTTCATGTCTCCCACTAGAAGCTGGAACATTCTCATTGCCATCACTCATTCCTGAAGCAACATCAGAATGTGCACTAAAAATGAAAACAAAACTTTATATTAGTATTCATGCATTCTATATCTGCAACAGTATGGTTTACCCTACCGATACCATTCTCTTCAGAACAGGAGTGGATGTTTGTTAATCACAGAGTAGGGGAGAAGAATTCTGTCAAATGATAAACACAGAACATTCTGCGTTGGAAGAGACCCATCAGGATCATTGAATCCTGGCTCCACAGAGCATCACCCACATTCCAAACCCTACGTCTGAGAGCAGCGTCCAAATGCTTCTTGAACTCCAGCACTTGGGGCCGTGTCCACTGCCCTGGGCATTCTGTTCCATGCCCACCGCCCTCTAGTAAAGAACCTTTTCCTAACACCCAGCCTGCCCCTCCCCTGACACAGCTCCCTGCCGTTCCCTTGGGTCCTATTCCTGTCATCAGAGGGCAGAGCTCAGCACTGCCCCTCCACTCCCTGTGAGGAGCTGCAGCCACCATGAGTCTCTTCTTCTCCCGGCTTAGAAAACCAAGGGACCTCTGCTGATCCTCACATGTCTTCCCCTCTGGACCCATCTCCATTTTCACAGCACTCCTCTGAACACTCTCTAATAGTTTTATGTCTATTGCATGAAATTAAAATTCAGATTGGTAAATTGGTGAGAAGAAAACCATGCTTACCTATCCATAGAGGAAGCCAAAGGGGTAGACTGAGCAGGCTGTGTTGATGGCAGAGACTCTGAAGGAGCAGTCTGTGAGGCTCCTTGAGTACCCTATAGATAGAAACCTACATCAAGAACTCTAAATAACTCCATTCGTTTTGAAATCACCCATTAGTCTTCAATCATTGCACTCAAATCAGTTTTAAAGCTAAAAGCACTACTTTTTTAGAACTTTGAACAGCTAGCTGGCATCTAGAGAGCTTTAATTTATAAGGCTCAAAAGCAAACTGCAGTGAAGCAAATTATCATCCTGAGGAGGGGTGGGGCAGAAAATAAGCCATCCTTCTACAGATGCATATTGCTACAATTTGCCATGCAGCCACAGTCTTACTAACAGAATGTGCAAAAGGCAAGCCAATGCAGAACACAAAGACAATTCAAATTCTCCCTAGCAACATCAGTGCTACAGGGAATGGGCAAAATGAGAGAATCTCAAAGGCTATCGGTAGCAGTTTTTCATTGATATGGCAAAATATTCTACAGTACTAGCAAGAAGTGAAGTGTTAACAGGTTTTTTGCCTGTAAGAGGTACACTCACTTCCCAACAGAACAGCCAGTGGCAACAAGGTCCCCACATTGGCATGACATTCTGCTGTAAGAAAAAGGTTATTTGAAACATTAATTTCCATCTGAAGATAAGCATGGAAGGGATTAGTTCCCCACACACATTCACTGTTGTGTAATTTAAGACTCTAAATGCGTTGTTATGTTCAACATAGTTACCTCCACAACTGCCTGCTGCGAGGAGGCTGATGAGGCCTGTTGTGCTAAACTCACTGTAGGCTGGGGCACTTGAACCTGTCCTCCTACGCTGCCCATAGGAACTAAAACGTTCTGCTCCACGTACGGCTGCACAACAGGAGCAATATAGCCTGGCTGAGTCATTACATCTGTGGGTAAGGGAGGGGACAGTATGGCAGAAGGAATGCTAACAGAAGCCACAGCAGAGGAAGGTGCAACACTTGAGTCCCCTGGGTACTGAGGCGGCAGCCGAGATGGGAAGCCCTGTAACAGAAATGAGGGAGTCAAGTTAGTGAATGCCAGAGCTGATAAGAAAACAAACAAAAAAAAAAATATGTATATCCGTTTCAGGGGCAACTTCTAACTGCTTTCCTTTCCCTTCTGTACTTATACAAGTTCTTCCGAATACCATCTTCACACAGAATAGTTACTGATTAAGAAGCCAAAGCTCAGCTTGCAAGTCACTATGCTTCAACAAGCAAATTCCCACTCAAAATTTCAAGCCTTAGGCAGAACAATTTTCACCTCCCAACTCTCCCCAGTTGCCTACTGGACTTAATGTTTTAAGACCTGTGGCTTGAAATGAGCTTGAAGGATTTTTATGCTGAACTGCTCAGAACATATTATACATCTGTTGCTGATTCTCAAGACGAGTAAATACCTTGTGTTTCTCCTGTCCTCTCACGATGAACTGACCCGGGAACCAAGAAGCATGAATTCCTACATAGTTTCTATTTTGCAGCACTCTACATTGTCTCAGTGACTTTACTTTAGAAGAACAACTATATGCTAAGTCACTATTTTTGTCACTACTCATATTGCCATGACAGTGATTGCACAAAGTAGCCAAAGTAGTCCTTGCCGATCAGTCTAGTGTTTCATAACTTGCATCAGATACTTACTTCTTGTTCAAGATCCTTGTTGCCCGACTTATTTCCAGAAAATCAAAGTCCACACCTCCCCACTTCCCGTCCCCAACTTGGAACGAAATACTGACATTGCTGAATATGCTGCCACAGATTATCTTTCCCAAACAAAACCGGTATGAGTTTTTAAATCACAATGTTTTGGGACTTTTTCTTTTTTAAATTTAATTCAAGTTGGCAGATCTCTTGGATATATAGCTATCCTCCTTTACACAGCAGGTGACCAAAGTCCTGCACTACACTTGTCATTTTAGACAAACTCCACTGCCAAATGAGGAAAAAAAATCACAGGGTGACTGGAGGGCACTTATTCTCCTCCCTCCTTAAAAAGGACTTTTACCACAAAACAAAAATTCATCTCCATGGCCTAGTGGCTCTCTTATGAGAAATGAGTTGGCCCAGGCACACAGTTCTGAGCTGGTACCTTAGAGGAAGAGGTGAAAGTCGGAGGGGAAGAGCTCTGCTGGCTTGCAACAATACCTGGTAAAGAGCATCTCCAGCAGGAAGTGAAGCATCAGCAGCTTGTCCAATGCTGACTGGCAATCCCATGGACTGGACAGCCGGCTGCAGGAGCTGCGGGAGAACCTGGCTGGGCAACTGAGCCACAGGCTGCATCAGCGTGGGAAGCTGGCTAGGGACAACAGTTGATCCTACAGGGACAGCGGATGCCGCAGCAGATGTTGCCAGCGTGAGCAATGGCTGATTCATGCCGCCTGCCATTGAAATTGGCAGTGACTGGAAACCTGGCTGAGCCACTGACACATGAGGAGCTGCGACGGGCAACTGAGAGACTGAGAACTGGGGGACAATGGAAGTTGGCAAGGGTTGTCCCACGGGCAGAAAGTGAGAACCAATAGGGACTGATGGGACAACTGAAGGTTGAGTGAGAGAAGGTGCTGCAACAGGTAATTGAGGTTCGCCTTGGATGATCGACACTGGTTGGGAAACAGGAAGCTGGGGAGGTAAAGAAAATAGAGATAGATTTTTCGGTTTTTAAGCAGGGTTGCAGAAAGCAGAATTTTTATGCATTAGTCAAAGAAAGAATTATTCAAGTTATAGCACTCTGTTAAAGTGGGTGGGGAGCACAGTTGGCAGAGTGGCTGGGAAGTTGGCTGGAGTTCCAAAAGGTCCTCACTTCGCAACACTTCCCTTGAAGAACTTCACAAGCTCTTGAAATAGACCCCCACGGAGGGTGAAAGAGCAACATTAGAATACCCTAAGGCACTGACTTGAACAAAAACAGAATCCAATTCCCCTCAATTCTGTCCCCAGAGCCAAGCCTGCCTTCTTACAGGAAAGAAGTGCAAATGTTTCCACAAATCTGTCAGCTTTGGGTATGGGGACTAAGGAATGGAGAATGAAAAGCCACTGTGCCAGCATTCAGAGAATGGCAGGGGATATGTCAATTAAAGCCAGCAAATGATGCAACTGGAGAGACAGTTAAGATGAACAAGCAACAAAACAATTTTAAAAACAAAAACAAGGCTCACATGTTCAAGATAGAGATATGAGCCAAAATGAAGTAGTACTCAGTAACAGAAGCTTCTTGATCAGGCAGTAAAGGAGAAGAGCTGAGTAAGAGAGATGACAAGAGTGGAAAAGGCAGTCCTTATGGTTCACTACCTAAATATGTGAACATGTGTTTTACACACAATGGTGCAGAAGATGTACATTCTATGGGAAGCAGAGAAATGACAAGTTCCTGAAAATGCATACATAGTAATCCATTCATCAATATGCTGAATGATACTTCGACTGTTTAAAGACCTTAGAGAATGGAAGTGCTATCCTTTCCTCAAACAAATTACTCATGACTGCCATGTGTGAAAGAAAGTGTTTCCAATACATATTTTCCAGCAAAATTGACAGTTACAGTATCCCGAGAATACTACTATCTGGATGAATGTTTTGGAACCATTAGAAAAGATGACAAAAGTGAAAGTAGCAGCATATTGAATTTGCCAGGTGTGAAGGATCTTGTACTGATAAGAAAAATATTGCTTACCTGTGTCCCTGCTGCTGCCTGAGGCATTGGCATAACCTGTGAAGTCTGAGTTTGAGAGACAGTTTGTGTGGGAGTGGCACCAGTAGAAACTGATGGCTGCTGCAGCTGATATTGTCCAGGTTGTTGAGAAGAGGCTGGCTGCTGGGCATTCTACAGTAGGGAAAAGATGCAGAAGCTATTTAGTTTTAAAAGCCTATCTATTTAAGTTTCAACTTTTATTCCCTCCTAAGTGATATCAGTGGATCTTCTGAACATACTGAGTGAATTAATCTTTAGTAACTACTTTTTAGTTAGTATTACTAACACAACTCCACTGTCAGCACCAAGTATTGCAACAGGATTTTAGTTTCAACAGTGAGAACAAGAATACAGGGACTACAGGCAATTAAGAGAAGAGGACGCTGCAGAAGATACTATTTCAAGTTGGAAGAACTCATCAGAACAGGGTCTGCCTGTCTAGACAATCTAACTCTCAAATCCTGGCATGTCTTTCCTTGAATGGCACCTCCAATGCAAAGTTAGGTGGGGGCTAGGAAGACGGTCACATTAGAAGCAGCATTAACATGATCCTAAAAATAAATTTCAAAAAGTTAATCTCATAGCATGTTAGACTAGGAGAGAACCAGAGGATTCCTCTTTTATCCAAAACTATGGATTGAAGAGTGGACAGGGAAAGGTAATTGCTCTTTAAGAAGTCATCAAATTTCTCTGTTGAAAATAATTTACTCCCAAGTTTAGAAAATGACCATACCTGCTGAGTGTGTTGAGCAGGCTGAGACGGTACCGATGTACTACTTGAAGCTGACTGGCCTTGTACTTGTGTCTATAAGGAAAAAAAGACCAAGGGTCAGCTTTAAAAGAAAAATAAAAAACCACATGGCTCTGCAGCAGGCAGTTGAAATTATTTCTGCCTGGAATGATCTGTTTGTAATAGTTTCTAGCTGTTCTTTTTAGACTAGCAGTTTGTTTGGCCAAATTCTACTACATAAGCCAGAATGAAGTAGTGCAAGCTGGAAAAGCACCAATATCCATTTTAAGTCTTTGAAGAAAGCAAAGTTTTTGCATCCCCAATGCCCCTCAAAATGAGACAGATCAGCCTACCAGCTTCTTCCTCTACTGATGATGCGTTAAGAACAGGATGCCTTGGTATGTATGGTAACTGGAAATACAGGCATTAAAATTTACCTTCACAAGTGTTCTGAACACAGTTAAGTGAAGAGGATAAAATAAGCTAGAAAAAAATAAAGCTGATTATAAAGATCAAAAATATACATACCAATAACAAAACACTCAATACATGTACACGTAAACTGTTTCTTTAGAGGCTTATCAAAATCCAAATTAAAAATCATTCCCAGCTATCAGCCAAGGATAGATACAGAAGAATCTGGGGCCATGTTCTAGCTAAGACAGAAATCTAAATGACTAAGCAATGAAAAAAAATGGATGAGTGGCATACAAATGAATGTGAAAGATGTAAAGGAAAGCGGAATGGATTTTCACCACTGTTTTTGTGACCAACATTCTTTGGTTAGATCTTGGAGACAGCTGGACAAAGATCTCCACTAAGCTCCCTGAGTATGCACCACCTGTAAACTAACTGCCTTTATAAGAAACATCTGGTGCACAGGTATCATATCAGGAATACCTACTAAAATTTCTAAATGGTTTGCATATTCTGCTTGCAGAAGCTTATTAGGAAAAATTTTTATCTAAAATGTACTCTTTTAAGGAAAGAACACTGTCAATGAAAAGAACCATTTTTTTCTTTGTTGTTTTAGAAGCGTTGAGGCCCTTATTAAAATACAAATGCGTCCATTGAAATAATCTCTCTTCGTATTGATCCAGTTTGAGACTTCACATTCTGATCTTCCAATGAATTAGATAACAGCTTCTAGAACTTACATTCTGTAAAAATAATCTGAATCCCTTCTTATGATTTCCAGATGTCATTTTCACCCATCACAAATCACCTGAAGTTTAGCAAAAGATGTTTATGGAGAAACAATCTCCAAGTAACTTTCAAACTTCCTGCACGGCAGTTTCACTCCACAAGTTCTCCTAAACAACTGAAATCACTATTTATTGCATCAGTGATTAAGCTGTTTCAGTTTAGAAAAACCAAAACCAACAGATCCTATATGGAAAGATTTAAGTATTTAATTCTTGATCTTACCACAATAAAGCAAAAAAAGGCTCTCTTTCTTCTAGAGGAATAACAATGTTGCTTATAGCTTAATAGCCAGAGTATTAGAATCCTTAATTTCAAAACCAGAAAGAGTGAAGGAGTAAGAGATGTTTACTTAAAGTAAAGCCTCTCTTTTCACCAAAAAAAAAAAAAAAAAGAAAACCATCTTCTCATGTGTTTCAGAATACAGGCACAGATACAATATACATGTGCACCTCACATTCATGGTGTACAAACGCATTACTGAAGGATACTAGAATGAAAATTGCAGTGGCATTTACCAAACATCAACAGAACATATCTCCAGCTAAACTTCATGCCTCAGATTTCGCTTTTTAAAAGACACCACATTCTAGGCTTATAAGGAACTAAAGCCTATATTAAGAACCATTTGTGCCACTAGTTAACTACTCAGTTTGCTCAGTTTCTTTGATAATTCTGCAAGGGCACCAAACCCATTTACGTGTATGTATACTGCCCTTCATTCCTCTCTTCCCACTTCCTTCCCCTAAGCCTAGAAAAATCTTTCAGCTTTCAAGAGCCACCGAGTTAACCTGTTGTCCAATGAAACATTATTCAATACAAATATTCAACTTCAAATAACATTCTCATCAAACAGCTGAGGAACAGGAATAGAAGTACAAAGCAAGTTTTAGTATGACTACCAATACAGACTGCATGGAAGATGCATTTCATTAAACCCATTGTTGAGAAGCCAATTTGGTACTTCAGCTATCTCTTTCCAAAACAGTATCTGATCCAAAACAACACTGACCTTTTGTTATTCTTAACACAGAAGCCATACCAACATATCACCCAAAGCTGAACACAGACTGAGGGGTTGCTGATGCCTCATCCTTTAATTGTAACCTGTTAACTTAAAGAGATCCTAGTAGAACACTGACTTAATGTAAAGACACCCCCATGAATGCTAAGATACTTGCTCCATGTGGTTCTAAATAAGAGCAAGGCTCCTCTTTAAGTGCAAAGTATGATTTATAAAAAGCAGAGAAATTCTGGAAGGGTTTTCTCCTGTAACCTGAGGATAGTGTGCAGGTGGTCCTGATGAAAGCGAGGTGGACAAGGCCTGCTGAGTTGAGGCTCCCTGTGGGAAGCAGATGAAGAGCTGCGACTCTTGCAATACCTTCTGAGGCAGCTGAACAATGGGCAATGAGAAGTCTGAACCAAAAGCAGATGGCCCCCCTGTAGGGGGAGGAGACTGGAAATCGCCAGTGTCAGAGGAAGTCAGCTGTGAGGAATCACTGGAGTATTCTGGGCTTCCTTCTGGCCAGCTCCGACTGGCAGAACCCCCTCTGTGACCTGCTAAATCAGGACCAAGATAGTTATAATGTTCCTCTGTCACGGGCTGAAGCCGACCATGCAACCCTATGCCTTGAGTGGATTCCTCTTGACTGGTCTCCATTGAGCCCCGGCGACTTCTGTAGACCCGCTGGGGTAAAGCCGCCCCTTCTGCTGGAGCAGAACTCGGTGTGTGCACATGGAACTCAAAAACACAGCTTGTTCTGCCATCACCGCTGTGAGAGAGCACAGCTGGGGCAGAATGAGGAACAAATACCTGATGGAACGTCATCTGAGCAGGATCTGCACTCAGAGGAGCTGAAACACTGGACAATGGAGAAAGGGGACTCAACCCAGCATCCAGCCTCAAGTTCTGAACATGTCTTGCCAGGAACGCTTGCCCCGATTGATAGTCAAACACAGAGCTTTGTGGAGGACCACCTTGCACATGCTTTGAATCAGAAACCTGCTTCAAATGTTGTTCAGTCACGTGTGAGTTATAAGCTACTTGATCATACTGCTCCGATACCTGTGACGGATAGTGCATGCCCACCAAATATACAGCTTCTGGATGCATTCTGTAGTGAGCATCCTCTGGAGGTGTTGGTCCAGATCTATAGTCACTGTGTACAGGAGCTGGCTCAAACACAGGGTTAACTTGCACATGCAGAGGCTCTCCAGCGACTCTATGAGATGTCGTGCCCAGCATAACCAATGCCTCTGGTGTCCAATTGGTGGGACTACCACCAGGTGGAACTAAACTCTGGCCAGTCTTCAGCAATGGCTGGAAGTGGCAAGTTTGGGCTTCCAAAAATGAAGTGCTCTTGCGGCGCTGAGCAACTGCCACCTTCGGCGGGCAGACAGGTGGTGGTGAGAAAGACACCGGCCGTTCATGAACGGTTGGGAAAAATATCTGTGAATCTGGGAACGTTGGTGTTCCCCCACGTGGATGCTGAGGCTGTATTGACATGAACAAGACAAGTAATTCATACATTAAAAGTGAAAGCACATTAACATGCACAGTTCACTAGGCAGTTCTGTGAAGTAACTTTATAGAATGACTACTCAATTCATGGTCAAAAACATACAATACTTAGGAAAATTAGATGAGTTGTAAATATCCATTAAATACATCCGTGGCAGGCATGTCTACAAATGGAAGCATTTGCTTGTGTTAAAGCTGCTTTTCCAGTCCAACTCCAACCACTCAGTAAATGTGAATATCGGTTTTGCTCCTGACAATGGAATGCAATTCATTGTCATGGGCTATTCACTGTGGTCATTGCTTGAAATCCAATCTAACTCCGGACATTACTGCCATATGGGCATATAAAAATTCAGAACCTGATAGCAATAACAACACAGGGACTCTAATTCACATCTGGAAGATTAAAACGGTACGAAAACTTAATACTATCTAATGTAAAAAACACAATGCTGGTGTCCTGTCAGGAGGGTGCTCTGCATGGTATCCAGCGAGCTAAACAAAAATGCTTTACAAGACAAGACTGAACCACACCAGCCTACACATGAAAAAATAATGAAAAGAAATCTGATAAAAATGCACTGTCTTCAGATTTCATCAAATTCAGTCATCCCTTTTGATCATTTTGATCCATTTGCATCATACGCTTTTCACATAAGAAATTAGCAGTCACTGAAACAAATCCACTTTTTTTCCTGGACAACAGTACGTTCACAGGTTTGTCAACAAAGACCTCAAGTGATTCCACTGTTTATGATGCATTACTACAGATTAGGCTCATCTTTATTAAGATTTCTAGGGAGAATTTCACTGACAAGATTTCTACATAAGAATACTAAACAATTCAGCAATGCTGCATCTTTTTCATCTCGGTCTACAGTACACTGAAAGAAAGTACTGCTGACACTAAAGGAAAAATTGTAAGAGTCAGCAGCAAACATACTGTCTTGAAGACAAGAGCTACTTTCAACTTTTTCAAATTGCCTTTTGCACATTGTTCCATTTCTTTCCTATCCCTTCTTCCGGAAAAGCAGCAGCAAATTTCCATATTGACCAATAGTAAGAAGAAGGTCCCACTCCAGTACTCCTGAAGAACTCTTCCTACTGAAAGTTAGTTCTATATACTTCAATTACAGATAAAAGTTTCTCAAGGCTTATTTTACATAAATAAAAGCCAAAAACTGTAAACAGGCTACCTCCTATCTTGCAAGATGTCATGCATCTGACCTTTTGAAACAGATGAAAATATGGCTTCTTTCCACCAAGCAGCAGCTAAAGTGGCAACCACGATTAAAATGTAAGACTCCTCAAAAGTATTCATACTCTGAATTTCTACTATCACTATCATAGCATGCCAAAGCTTCTGGAAAATCAGCCACAACAACTAAGCTTTAAAAGCTAGCTGTTTTGTACAGGGCTTAATTAACATTCAATGCTTGGAAGTTGGAAAATGAAAAACAGTGTTCTGACTTCAGGGGAAAAGAACTAGTCTTCCCTTTAACTTCTGTGGTATATTTTCATTTATGAATTATGCTGAATAATTTTCATTTATACTTTCCTAAAATACAAAATACATGGTCAAACAATGATCATGTTTTTAAGTGTACGTCTTTTCAATAAACAATAACAGGAAAAAAAAACAAGCTAGCAGCCCAGAAATGATGAAGAATCATCTTTTCCTCTTCTCAATTTTTAAATGCCTGAAGCCCAGGATGTATTTAATGATAACTTATCTTACTGTGCTGGGAGGCAAATGGTAACACATACAGGACTGACAGAGAGGGAGGGCAGGCTGGAGCGTCGATGCTTGCGTGGAGAGGCAGAGTGCATGGGCAGGACACTTTCCAAGGCTTTAGAAAGCTTTTCTGCAAAGGTTTCTTCAGGGACAGTCCGAAGGTAGAAAGGAGAGAGAGGTGCAGACAGCGCTGGTGGTGGGGTGCAAGGAGCACTGAGAGGGATGCAGGACATAGAGGGAAGAGCAGGAAGGTGGGGAACACAAACTGACATGCTACGACCACGTTGAGGCTAAAGGAGGAAAACAAAAGTTAAAAATTGAACACTTCAAAAAAATTAAAAACAAAACGAGCAAAAATAGTAATGATAGAAAAGAAATGCAGACACACAATGATAGGCCCAATACTGACTACTATGTGTGCAAGAAGATATGAGAATGCTGAATGAATGTTGACATACACCAAGAACAGGATGTGTACACCTCTGAGGATTTAAGTTTGCTTTAGGTTACTGAACAGTAAGGGAAGTTCCCTAGTGCCCTTATAAGAAGCATGTGGAAGGCAGAACAGATAAGAAAGAATATTTTCCTTGAAGCCACCAATGTGGCCCACAGGATGTGTATTCGCTGCACTTCATAATGTGACAATAAAAAACCTTAAGTTATTGATGGCCTTTCATTCATTCTTAGTTTAGTGAGTGCATGTGTACTTACACCTATCGCCTCACCAGTCTCTCTGCTTAGGCAACTCCCTGAATCAAGTGAACTTAAAGTTTTCAGCTGGTTCTTTATTAACTAAAATATTACCTAAAAAATTTTAGCATTACACAGTCTACAAAAGAGTTGTGGAAAAAGCTGTTTGAATCCATGGAAAGTTTAGTTAATCTTAGACAAGCATTTTCCAGACAATAGGCCAATAAAAGTGTCAAGGATTTTGTAATCTTGCCTCAAGACAGAAGGCCATAGATCAAAATTCAACCCAACTGACAGAATCAGAATGATCTTTCTGTCTGGTTCTTTTTTTTTTTTTTTTTTGGGTTTTTTTTTTAGAATGATTGGGAAAATTATGTTTTAGATAGGCAGCCCCTCTTTTGGATATAATTTCTAAAGATAATTAAAATCAAATACATAACTGAGAAAAAAATAAAGTCAAGGTATCTAGTAGAGATCTAATTTAAAGTATTTCTGATATGAGAAATCTTGATAGACTTCTCAGTATTTTGGAGGAGAGACATCAGGAACCTCAAAGGGTTACCCTTATTCTTCACTTGGTCCAAGTCAGGACTGGTTATACATGTCGTTCCTGACAAGTTTATGTAGCCTGTTCAGAAACAGCTCCAGTGATGGAGTCTACAGTACACATCTGTCCTTTCTGGTTAGAAAAAAATCCTTTTCTAAACAAGAATTCCTTGCTGCAATTTAAGCTTATTATTTTTGTTATATCTGACAACAATGTTGTGATCCGATTAGCCTCTATGTATTTTATGGTGGCCTTTACAGCTTTCTCTATCCTCAAGCTCATCTTCCACAGACTTAGCTCTTTCAGTCTTCCCACAAAAGCATGTTTCCTGTATTCTTGGTGTTTTTGGTCACTCTCCTCTGACTTCTCTCCCCATTCACTCTCAACTTCCTTCATCAGGCAGAGTGTCCAGAATAGACCTAACAACGGCCAAGAAGAGCAGAACTACTTCACATAACATGATGTTCGCCTTTTTCACAACAGCATGATGTTTTTGACCATGTCCAGGTTGCAGTCCAATATAATCCCTGACTCTTTCTTTTAGTGGTGGAATTGCTGCCTAGTCAATGTTGCTCATCCTGTACTTGTGTAGCTGATTTTTTCTGCTTAGGCACGAAACTTGCTCTCATCCTGATAGAACTGCATTCTACTTCTTTTAAAGGTTATTTCTCCAGTTGTCAATTTCATTTTGACTTGTCATGCTGTCTTCGCAACAAACTCTTAGTAGTTCTTGTAGTGTTCTACTCCATTCTGTTAACCTTCTGGTACCGCTGTTGTCATCAGAGCATGAGCACATATTAGGATTTAACTGAGCAGCTTGACTACACATTTGTAGTGTGTTTGTTTTCCCAACCTCTCTCAAAAGGTTATGGTCTTTCAACCTGGAAACTAGCCATCCCAAGGCAGTAAATGGCTTCTAGTCCAAGACATACTCACACATCAAAGTATGGCTTAACCAGAGCATTAACTTATTTGCCCAAGGACTAGCAGTACCACAAAACTACAGGTTATGACTGAAACCAGCATGTTTTCCAAAAATCTAGGAACACTGATTTTGTAATCAAGTCTACAAGCACAGGCAGCAAAAAAGTGAGGACTCTTAAGTCCTGACTGTCACATTATCTTCCTGTATGGCGTTACCATGCTATAAGATATCTCTGCTTTAGGTCTAGATTTTTGTTTAAAAAAACAAAAACAAAACGACAAGGGAATCACTGAGTAGCAGAAGTTTTACTCCAGTGCTGGAATAGACTTCTGAATGTTCTTGTACTCTGATCTAAAACATACCAAGGGAAGAACGTACCAAAATAAAAGGGCCACACAAATGAACATAGTAGGAGAAGTATTTGTGCCCAGTGCAGACTTTCCAGGGACAAGGAATACGCATGGCAACTGATGAGCAAATCAACACAAGCTAGAAATAATATTGGGAACAAGGATGTGGGGTCCTCTCAGTCTGGAGTACTCACATGCAGCATTCTATAACAGTTAAAAAGAACTTACCTGCAGAATCTGTAAATCAAAGCCTCACAGAACATATATAGCAATTTCATATTTCAAAACAGCAGCTTAAATTATTCTAATCCTTTCTTCAATTCAAAGCAATAGCTAAATATTTGATAACTTCACATATATACAAAACACCTTCCCAAGTGAGATGAAACGCTCATTTTCATGAGATAGTCTCGTACTGAGGATGTTACATCCATTACAAATCCCAACCTGTCATTCTGCTTAAGTGTGACTTAATAAAAGTGCTTAAGTGATTTAATAAAAACTTTATTTTAAAGAAAAATATTTCCTTTTGTTTTATTGAACTAGATTCAATCACCTTGCAAAAATAGGAATTTTAATGATCCCATGCAGAATTTGTATTGCATGGAAAGCATACATGAAAGAATGCCTAGCAGACTTTCTTCTCACCTTCAAAAAAAGAAAACAAAAAGAAAACAACAACAAAAAAACCCTCACAACTAAATAATTCCATGCATTTGCAATACTTTTAAGTTCTGGCTTACCACTGTAGGTGGCTGATATCCTCCATGCTGCTGTGACTGCACTTGGCCAACTGAAGCTGCATACCCCTGGACTGCAGCTGTTGAGATTGGCTGGTCATGCTGGGAACCATACGACACAGTCTGTTGACTGCTCACACATGATTCAGTATAAACAGATGACCCTTGGCCACTGTCAACTGCTCCATCAGCTACAGAAAATAAAGATAAAAATTTGCATTTCAAGAACTGCAGACTCGATTCATAATTCAAGTATTACTATCAAATATTAGGCTGCATTTGTGTCACATCACAATGACCTTATAAGCATTTTACCCCTTCTAATATTTACAATGGTGCAAAAACCATGAGTTTTTTCTTCTCCAATACACTAAGTAACTCCCTACCAGTAAGCCTTCCCCTGCCTTCCGAAAATCAGTCATTTCAGGAGTTCTTTGGAAATATACTTGCCAGTAAATTATGCTCCCTATTAAATGTTGAACTAGAAATAAAAACCTAAATTCTCCTTTGTTATGAATGATGTTTCAGGTTCGCTTATTGTCTTGTTTGTTTGCTTTTCACTTTTATTTTATTATTCATAAAAGCATAAAACAGGTCAATTGTACTAGCTGGCAGATGCAGTTAAAATAAGCATAACAGAGAACTTAAAATCTCTATTACTTATAACAGATAATAATTTGCTTGCTAACTTCTGATACGGAGCTTCTCATTTAATATCATTATTCAGATACTGACTCTAACATTGGGATGGCAGAAGAGGAAAAGTTGGGAGCGTTAACTTATGTGCTCGTGTTTGGTATGTAGAACAGAACAGGGGAGTGATTTTTTCAGAAACAAAACCATGATCTGAAATACCTGCATCGTTTTTGCCTTAAAAATATTAAGGCAATTCAGATTCCAGACTCCCTAAGGGCAGGCGAAATAGTGTAAGTGCAAGAGTTCCTAAAGAAATCAACTAACACACTTACAAAGAATAGATATACTGGGTTGCTGGAACTGCAGTTGTTGGTGTTGATCAGCTTCTGGTTCTTCAGGCTCCACTTGAGTAGAAACAGATGCTGAAGTAGTGGGGACAGGAGTAGTACCACTGACAGATACGGGATGCTTTGACCCTGCATGGGAAGCACTTGAGGGTTGCTGTTGCTCCAGCTGCTGCTTCTGACTACCTTCTTCCTGAAGCTTCTTCTCCTGTTCTTCTCGCACCAACTGACGCTGCTCTCGCTTTCGCTTAATCAAAGATACCCTGTCCTTGATAGCTTTCGCCATTGTCTTGTGATCCCCTTCACAGACATAGCCAGATTCCACCTGAAGGAGGATATATTCACAGAATTCAGACTGTCATAGACAGCCACTATTGTGCTACAATATAAGCTATCACTCTCTTGCACTAACTTCTCATTCATAGACTTCTGAAGCAGTTTTATTTCTAGACAGTAACAGTAAATGCAGAGGCTGATGGATGACATCTAATTGTCAAAGAATGCCATTACCTTCAATGTTTTGCAAGACTGCCACCACTTACCATTTCCTGTGCTACATCCTCTGGGACATCTCTCTCCAAGTCAAAGGAAAACTCTATTGCCTCATTATCTTTGTATTTGCCCTTAAGTTTTTTGATGTCTTCAATTCGCAGCCAGAGTTTAATGGCAATTTTTTCTCCATCATCTTCCTCTGCTAGTTCTACCCGTACTCCAGTCTCTTCTTGGAAGAAAGCATGATTCAAAAGGTCCTTAATAGCATATCTAGCAGATTGGAAAACAATGTGGAGAGCACATACACTGTTAGGTTTTCATCAAATATTAAGCAATATCCTTGCCTGACAACCTCCTGAATTTATCATCTACATTTCATGTTTCCTCTCATTAACCACTTGACAGCTCATCATGCAAATTTGTATCTAAAAGTATGATGAAGGAATAAAATGCAACAGCTCTACAGATTTAGGAAAAAAAATGTCACACATTAATTAACACAAGTGTCCACTGCCTAAAATTATGAGCCTTGAAGGAACAGTTTGGTTTTCCTAAAGATTAAGATCCAAAACACAACTCTTAGTTCCCAGATCAGTTCAGCAGTGATGAAACATGTATTTCAGTCTATTTAAAGATATTGAGAGAAGATATTGACAAAAGTCTAACCTAGTTAATTCAGCACTAGTGAAACACTTTTCATATTTTGTACTATTTTCAACCATTTCAACTTGCACAGTTTCCCACAGTTACCTTTGTCGAGAAAGTACAAAAACATTAGTAATATATCCACAGAGTAGTAGCAGTGGTCTGAAGGCTAAGTGGTTAAGATAAAAGGCAAGGAACAAGTGCCATGCATTCAGAAAATTAGTTCAGAATTGGAAAAATACATAATTGCTTTAAATGTTTAAGTTTAAGTCAAAAGTACACAGCAACAGCATTAGATGTAAAACTCCGAGAATTAACAGAAGACAATACTACACCAACAGAACAGGCTCAGAATAGAATAGTGAAAAGCTAGAAAAAGACAGAAAATTGAAGCATTCTTAAACCCAACAATCAGTAAGCAACTAAATAAAAGCAGAAAAAAAACCAAAATCCATTAATAAACCATTAGAACAGCTACACATTTTCTGCAATGGTCTAAGCTAATCACTTCAAGCCAAAATAATCTTGCAGAAAATTTGAATGAAAACAAATATCAGTAACTTGAAAAATAAAGAGCCCTCAAAATAATTAGCTATAAATGCCAACAGAATCAAAGGGACAGAAAAGGAAAAAAGAAAAAAAAGAAAAAAAAAAGAAAAGGAAAAAAAAGAAAAAAAGAAAAAAAGAAAAAAGAAAGAAAAAAAAGGAAAAAAAAGAAAAAAAAAAAAACCAACAGGGCTACAGAATGAAGATCCAACAACTTAATCCCATTAAGTGGTAACTTGGAAAGATCATCATATACTAATATACTAATACTAATATACTAATTTGATCTAATTTTACTGATTAGATCAAAATTTTAGTAAGAACAGTAGAATTTCCGAATAAGCTTACATGGATGGTTACTACAGCATTTGTACTTTTTCTTGCACTAATGCCATAAAACAAATGAGAACCTACCAGAGAATAGAACCTGCAGAAAAAAATATTCACTTTCTAACTTGCATCAGCTCCCAGTAATTAACTGTACCTAGTATTAACAAGCTACAGATTCAGACAGAAGTAATCTCTCTATCAGTATGGAAAGAAAGCTTACCTTTCGCCTTTGTTTTGCCGAATACATCCCTCAATAATCTCCTTCACTTCAGGGATCGCTACTTTATCAAAGCTGGCGGGCTTGACACCCTGAAACATACAAATAACAAGAAAAATCTGGAAGGTCCACTTGACTTAAGTTTTGTTTGTGCAAATATTCACTTACAAACCAACTGTTTTTATTCAGCATGTAACTGGGTAGAATTCCCCACTAGTGGAGGTTGTAAGGAAATCTACCTCCAGTATTATTGTTCATCTGTTTGCTAGTGATTTTTTCAAACATGGATTTTTTTCAGCATTTCTTGATTAGACTTCCATGACAGAAGCTTTCAACAGTTAGGTGCCAGGCTATGATAAGCATAAGCTTACCATTTCATCTTTTTCTACAGAAGGTATGATGATCAGAGAAAAAAATGTTTCCTATTAGACACTAACGCAAGAACCCACAAGACTGACTTTAAGAGTCTTCAAAGGATTCTGTTGCTTCCCAGAATGTTCCCAACATGCCATTAGATGAAGTAATTTTGGCAGAATGATTTTATGGGAAAAACAATAGCTCAGAATGATCTGACTGGATCATTACATAACATGATCAGTGTTTAAAAAAGAAGAACGGGAAAGGAAAAAAAATTCCTTATATCTTAGCTCTTCTCAAATCTAATAATTTCAAACCATGCTCTTGTATAATTGCTGTTGCGAGTTCAGGAAAGTTAGTTTCACAATACACACCTTTCCAAAAGCCCTTCAACAATGTATGATGATTCTTTCCTCAGTACATGTTAAAGCCATTGGGGACAGATAGAAACAAAATCTAAGTGCGAGCAACTACTCATTTCAGTCAAGTAACTAGACCACAAGGTATGACCAGTTCTGCAGAATGCTGAAGACACAGAAGACCAAACTCCATCACTAAATCATGGCCAAGAGCTCTTTTTCAGGGGGCAGTTGTCCAAACCAGCAAAACTTGGCACTCAGTTTTACTTGATTCAGCCTTTAGCTTCAAATTCTGTGTTTTAAGAAGAAAGCAAGCAAGGATGGAGCCACCTTGTTCAAATGTTGTTTATGTGATGTGCCCAAACTTTCAAGTCAAACAATCCTGAAATTGGTATAATTTGACACACAGTAAGATATAGTACTAATATAGCAACATATAATACTAATTGCCACATACATTGGACACATCTGACCCTGTGTAACTGGTCAATTACAAGTAAAAAAAATAAATGAAAGAAACAGACTCAAGTACAGATATAAATGAAGAAACAATACAGACAGCATAATCTGTGTCTTAACAAGGAAGTATTTCTCTCAGTGTACCATTAGATATCCCTTCTCACCCATGTGGAATATGAAAATATAGCACTTCTTTACTGTCAGTGCAAAGGAAGCCTTGAAATGCGAAGAGTCAAGTCTTTCAACCAGAGCCTTTGCAGCTGCAGACTTTCATTTAACTGAACGCTGACTTAATACAATGGTAATTTTCATCTACATTTAGATATTGTTTTTCTTGGCCAAACTTGGCAGTGTATTGACTTCATGCATTCACTACCTAAGACATTCCTTACCATGCTCTTCCACGAGAGGGCACAGTTTACTTCAAACAGATGCAAAAACAAGACTGGGAGAGCACAAACACCCAGTCTTTCAGTGAAGAACAGCACTATTTGTCGTTGTGCGAGGGTGTTGTGATCACATCTGAAATTTGGTGATCACATCCAAAATTTGAAAAGAAAGGAGAAGAGCTATAGAAAGACACAGATCTTTCCCTTAGTAAAAACCTCCTGTTAAAACAGCATTCTCAGTTTTCTACTTAGAAGCTCTAAAATTTGCCCCTATGACATTTCAGCAATTGAGATTACAGAACTGAGGAGCGTACTGTGACAAGACTAAGATCTGAAACACAGCCTGTCAGTGAACGTTGATTTAACACTAAAAAGCTCCAATGAAAGTAAGACTTCTGGAGATAAATGCCTCAGCTGATAAGGCACCAGAGCAAGTTTGCTTGAGTACTACAGCCATACCACAAATCTCTCGCTTTCCAGCAGGATGCCACAAAGCAATACAATGAATTTTATAAAAATGCTTTTAGCATTTACTACTTGCATAGAATGCCTGTGTATTTGTCTTTGCTCACATGGCAGATACGCCCATCTTTCATTATGTGGCTGAGCTTAAAATAGTCCCAGGAATTCAGGTTCATATATGCACAGAATAAAATGCTCGCTTATATTCATATATATGCAGATAATCTGTGCAATAGTTATTTGCCTGCTTGTTGCATAGGTTTGTACCTAAATTTGCCAGAGAAGTTGTCTAAAATTTAAACTTATCTAATACTCCTAAGCAGCCCAAGTTCCAGCCATAGCAGCTGCCCACCTGCATGTTCATTTACACTGCGGCAGCAGAAGGAAGGTGTCGGATCTGTGGCATTATCTCATTTTAAAAAAACCTAAAAACTAAGATGAATATAAGACAAAAAAGCATTAACATAGGGAAACCAGAACATAAGCCTTCTTGGTGACTATTTGACCACATGCTCTCTTCTTGCACAAAGCCTGAAGAAGAGTAGCTACGAAAACATTTTCAAATCGGTGACTCAGTCTGCTACCCTGTATATCTCTATACTGAAAGATGTTAAGCAAGTGTCCAAAATCTTTGGGACCTTCCATGAGGGCCACCTTATAGTACTCCATTTTGTGAATTAAAAAAAAAAAAAGAACAGTTAAGAAAAAAGCTCTCCCCAGCCAAGACCTCCTCCACCATAGCTTCCATAATTGAGGTTTCCCTCAGAAAATCTCAGATACACTCACACTGGGACCTAAAACTAATACAGGATTGGGTGTTCACAAGCAGCTGCTTTTCTCAGCTTTTTCCACAGTCAGTAAGAACTGCCTAACTGGCCAAGAGCCCCTTATACCAAAGCTCAGACTATGCTCAGCTTTGAAAATCGTTTTTTGCTTTTGACTGCCAAAAGTGAAAGACTGCTTCACATAACAAGACAGAAGATAGTATTAATGATAATCAATAAATCAGTGACCCCTTTCTACCCAGAGATATCCTTCCCTTGTATCACGCCATTACAGAGAAACCAGAGGGAGACCCTGCGATTCAAATAACCTTCGTGTGTCCTTAAAAGCTCATGAGATGTGCAGCCAAGCATACTTTGATTAGATTCTGAACCCAAAGGCACTGCAGTCCTCACTGTTTCCTGGTTTTAACACTGCACACTTTGCAAGATGGTCTCATTCAAACATGTCTCTCACCATTTTCTCCCCAGTACCCAAACTGCTTAGAAAAACCATAGGACTTTTTTTTTTTTTAATCTATTTGTCCCATTGTCCACTGGAAATTTAATCAGAGTTAAATACCCAAATACTATTATAAATTATAACTTACAAATTTTGTAAGGAACTGAAAGGAAGAGCTCTTGCAGACTAAAAACTTGTAAATAGGTATAACAGGTACATTTTCTCAAGCTATTATCTACAACGTCATAAACTGACATGGCTGCTGAAAGCAGCAGTCTCCTCTTTCTCCATCTCCCATTCCCACATGCATGTCATTTCCTCCCTAAGGCTGGGAAATGCATTTACACAGCTGCATAATGAACCAGATCATGGTTTTTAGCAGACTTGAAATAAACTCAGCCAAAAAAGCCTGCAGTGGTTTCCAGTGAGACCAAGATCCCCAGCCTGGTTTGCTGCACCGTTGCACTAGCTCTCCCACTTGCACATGGAGTACAAGTGCTGCAGCTCATGTGAGCACAACTGTGTCTCTTGAAAACAGTGCTAACAAAGTAGAACTCACCAAACACATTTTGAGAAGGCATCCAAACCTTTACAATGTTGGTGTATATACAGGCAGCACAAAACACAACTTATGCAAAGCTGAATACTTATTAGTACTTATCTTAGTCTTCATCTTAAATACAGGAGATTATCACAAGACAAGTGAAATGTAAGAAGTTTGTGATTTTATCAGGTTTAAACAGAACAACTGAATTTGAAAACTGCAACACCCACATTTATATGGTTATACGATCCACTAAAAGCAAACTCTGTACTCTTAGAAAATTATACATTTTCAAGCTTTTAAGCATGAAAACTCTTCTTAACAACTTTTGCCTAGAAATATGTAGTAGTATTTTACATGAGTTAGCACACCAAATAAATGGATAAGTAGTTTATCACCTCACTCTAATTCAAAATATACTGAAAATATTGCAAGAGAAGGTACAATCAGTGCTTTTTTTACCAAGAAAATAGTGAACACAATGTCAACATGACCTGAGAACTTTAAAAAAAATTTTTAAACAGTTCAGTGAAGAGCAACACAGATAGGCAATAGCAGGAACTAAGTGTTCTAACTACTCTGCTTAGGATTTGAATGTTCATTAGGAAGTTGGAGGAAAAGTACAAGCAAGTTTAAAAGCTGAGGACATTCTAAGCAAATACAAAGCAGCTCACATTTGTTAATCAATCTGATTCACTACCCCCAAATCCTTTGCCGCTACTATGCAATTTTTTCTAGAGTTGACATTCTCACCTACCTCTTTAGTGCAATCCTTGTGAGAGCAGCAACAACAGTGGGAATTAACAATTACAAATACGGGACCGACCTCTCTTTTTGTAAAATCCATCAGGAAAAGAGAGACTTGCACACCAGAGTTAGTCGGGTGCTAGTTTCCGATGGGAATCCCTCAAGCTGTGGGCTTAACGCACAGCAGAAGGAAAGCAGACATCGAAGTTAAATGGGAGCATTGTTTTTTCTTTGACCCCTCCTGTACTCTTCCAAGTGCAGTTCATGAGGCTGCAGAGATTCAAGCTTAATATCTGCTTTCGTCACTCAAATTCTGAATAGAAATAATGACTATAAGCAAGAGGTGAGCTCGTCCTTTCCTGCCTGCCCAGTTGGTTGCAAGGAGGAGGAAGAGAAGGCAGCACAGGGAGCCTTTACTTTCTACTTGTCTCCGCCTCCCTGTTGAGCTGCTCTGCCTATTCTCCACCTGTTTTCTGCCATAGTTTAAGGCTGTATGCAGGAACATCACCCAGTTCCCCCCCAGCTGTGGAACGGGTTGATCAGTAGGTTGTTCTCACCAAACATTGCTTGCACTACTTTTGTACTGTGAAGGCAGCTGCTGTTTCTCCTCTTCTTTCCATAGAGCTAAACAAGTATAATTACATCTATTAATTTTAATTTAATCCTACAAAAGCACAAACCTGCACAAGGATAACAAAGAATAGCCCATTTCCTCAGTCGAATTCTGCAACCATTGGTAGCATTATCAACTTTTTTATTAGTGGGAATAGGTACTGAAGGTGATGTTCAATCTGCTGGACAAAGTTAGAAAGCTGCATCATTGCCTCTTTTGCATCTCTTGCATGAATAAAGTCTGCACTGGTATTTCCTACCAATTCTTTCTATACTCCAAACCTAACATGAAGTCTATTTTTTTTGCCCTTGATATCTAGTTTTAAACAGCTACTGTGGAACTTGCTTACTAATAAAATGAGCTGTTCAGAGTTTTTTGGAAGGACATATGGAGTAAAGGTGAGAAACCTCATACATAGCCTTCAAATGCAAAGTGAACAAACAAATCTTAATCAACTAATGAGGAAAATTTAAAATTGAATTTTATTACAGTTCATCAAGAACACTTTTCAGTCCCTCAAAATAGCAGACTTAGTTCCTCAAGTACACCAGAATTATACCAATGTTGTTACACCATGCACCAACACTGTAAAGTAACACTTTCTGATCCTCCACTGGGCATTTTAGAAATCCCTTCCACTAGCTTTAGGGAAACCTGAGAGGTGTCAAGGGACGAGAGATTCTTAGAGATACTGGTATGTTGAGTGGCCTTCCAACTGCTTAGCTAGAAATTTTATACCCCTGCATCAACAAACTGTTGTTGATCACCTCAGTTTTAACTGCTTATTGGCATTTTCAACAAAGCACACTGGCATTTCACTTGCCATGGCTTATAATTTTTTGTCACCATTACAATTCAGCGTGCATGCCTCAGTATAACCGTGTTTGTTCATCTCTTTGCAGTAGTGCTTTAACTGCAGACCTGAAGAGGAATTCTGCTGTAAATGATTAAACATCTCACATAAAATGTTCAAACTTTGCAGTCCAGAGGCTAATACAATCAGTAGCAAAGTCAAATCTCACAAACAAAGTAATTATAGTCTCCACATTTTCCTTTTGCTAAGTTGTTACTATGCTAGTTTGAGCCGGACCCAAGCTGCCACAAACCATTAATTCTATGAAACTAGACGGAGCATATGATTCCAGCGGAAAACAATCCAGGAATCCTACCTCCTTCCATAGACTCTGAGAAGCCTCCAGGCAATAGCTTATACAGCATTTAAATTGGTTTACCCCCCAGTCTTCTAAAGGTCACCACTTGCTATTAGTTATTCACCCAGCCCTTAAAACCTACAAGTTTAACTATTTCACCCCCTTTTCCATGTCTTATCCTAATCCTGTTGTCTAGAAACACTTTCAGATTTAGTTCTTCCCTTATTTCACACAGAGTACACCTATATCCTAATTCTCATCCTAGCTCAAATGAATACTTATATATCTATTAGGAAAAGGAAGGTCCCACTATGCGTTCACTCAGGTGAAAGAGATATGGTTTGCCTAGAGAAGTTATATTTTATATTAAACAAGAAGTTATAAAACCTGAGACAGCAGAAAAAAAATTTTAAATGACACTGCACAGTTAACTGAAGTGAAAACTGAGCTTCTGATGATGGTGTTTCCATAGTAATTAATTCTGGACAATTGATAATTCTATCAAGAATGAAATCTGTAAATCCTGCAGAATAAGCTCTGCACAAGATCAATATCCTAGCAGAGTAAATAGCATTACTGCAATACAAGCAATAGGAGTAGACAATGACTTTCAATGGGCTAGTTAGCTCACAAGGCACTATTTAGACCACTGTCTCAGGACAGTTGTGCTCTCTTATAAAGAAAAGCAACGACTGCACATTTTGAACCTGATACCTTTTGAACTTGACTAATCTACCACCACCCAGACCAAAATTCTTCTCTCAACTATTTAAGAAAGCTCTACATCACTGAAATAGCTCAACCAGTCTGTCTGCAGTCACTAGAAGCTAGAGATATGACATCCATCTCCTATTATACTGGTGTGCAAGTAATTTAAGTCTCGTGATTCTTAAATTTCTTTGAATCAGCTGTCTTCAACACTTGCTACTGATAAACGTGCACCCAGATTTCGCATTCAGTTATGAAGACAATGGAGGCAATGCAGTGTTTTTACAGGCTCGGCGGCTGCAACCTGACTGACCAGTTTGGAAATCATTTTCCTTTTCACTTCACCATGCACTCTCAAATAATGAAAATCCTTGAACTGAGGTTGCTTAAGAAAAATGTCCAGTTATTAGCATGGGAGAATCCTTAGAACAAAGAACAGAACGTATTCCTCATTTGACTGTTTATCACTTCTTGCTGTCATCTCCACATCCATCCACAATTAATCTCCAAAGCCGCCAGAGCCTCAATGTTGTGTTTTTACTTAAAGCCAAGGAATTTAGCATTAAAACTTTACAACTCCATGCACGTGAAGTCTATCCCATTAACAAAGCTCATTTAAGAACTTGAACAAAGACCAGTCTTACCCAAAAGAAATAACTGCCAGCATTCCTTTCCAAAACCATCCTATTTGTGATAACATTGAAGTGTATCTTACACTACCTTACAATCACAAAATCACAGAATCACAGAATGGTCAGGGTTGGAAGGGACCTCAAGGATCATGAATTTCCAACCCCTCTGCCACATGCAGGGCCACCAACCTCCTCATTTAATGCTAGACCAGGCTGCCCAGTGCCCCATCCAACCTGGCCTTAAACACTTCCAGGGACGGGGCATCCACAACCTTTCTGAGCAGCCTGTTCCAGCACCTCACCTCTCCACTCTCTCTGTAAAGAATTTCCCCCTGACATCCATTACCACCACTAGTTGACTAGTCTCCTGGCCTAGCACACAACATGCTTTATGGCCTTTTTCTAGATGTGCAAGTTCTCTGCTCATTAGCACCTCCAGGTAAGAAAAAACATCAAATTATTTCAAAAGTCAGAAGAATCTGCAGCTGAACACGTTTTTAGTTTAAAAGTAGATGAACTAATCATAGCACTTCCTTTAACTGCAGCATTCCTCTATAAGGAACAGAAGAAATTACATAATCCCTAGAAGAAGGTGACAGTAATCAAAAGGCAGAATGCAATTCCTTAGTGCACAGCTGTCAAATGATATAGCTGCGTGGTAAAATGGGCCTTATTAAAAAATAATAATGAAATTAAAAAATGATGATACAAGTGAAACAACAGTAAAGTCTGAGTAGACAAGGAGGCTAGGCACAGTTAGAATCAAGAATCAGTAAGGTTGGAAAAGACCAATAAGATCATCTAGTCCAGCTGTCAACCCATCATTACTATGCCCACTAACCATGTCTTTCAGTGCCACATCTACCCTCTTCTTGAAAACCTTCAGGAAAAGTGACTCCATCACTTCCCTAACACTCTGAAGCAGGAGTACTGCCTTTGTCAACTGAACAAGAACACGCAATGGTGAGTATTTCAAGCCAGCTGAATGGCCCATCGTTTTGTTGGGCTTTCAGCTCAGAAATGGCTTTCAAGAAAATGGCAACATGCCTAGACACACATCTCAGTGCTATAAATATAGAAATGCCACAGTGACGCAATATTAAAAACAAAAACCTCTCTTCTATTTTCAGTATGGAAAATGTATTTTTGAAAAAAAAAAAACATATTAGTTGCATTCTCTGCTTTAATTAGCTACCAATCTGACAGAAAAACATCATCTAACATTCATTCTAAAATCTGAGTACAGCAATTCTCAATCCACAGATTAGGTCTAGTGAACTTGGAACTGAATTAAAAAGAACAATCCAACATATCACCTTTTTCATGGGTACCACAAAACCCACATTTGCTACCAATACAAACACTCAGAAAATACCTACTAAACAAACATAAACCTGAGTTTTTGGCCAGGGATAATGTTGCAAACTGCAAAAATAGTGCACAATGCAACAAAAGCCATCTCTTTTATTTTCTGACTTACCAGAATAGAAGTTAAAGACTTCTATTCGTGTACCAGAAGATTCGGTAACAGATGAGGATCCTAAAAATATTCCTGCTATGCACAGAAATCTGATAGTGGTAATAGGTGGTATAGTAGAAACATCTCCGGAAGATATTTACCTTAATAAGTCAAAAGCTCAATACTAGAAAGCTCAAAATACTTTCACTGGATGGAGAAACAACAGTCTTTTTACCCTTTAGAATAAAAATATAACACACAATAAACAACAGAGCTTCTCACACAAACTTTTAAGCTTGGTGTTTCTCTCATCAGAAACAGAGCATCCTGGAAGACTAAAGAAGTGATTCTCCCATGTACAGAGGTGAGGCAAGTCTCACCTTCAACACTGTGTTCAGTTTTGGGCCCCTCGCTACAAGGATACGGAGTTGCTTGAGTGTGTGCAGAGAACAGTGAAGCTGGTGAAGGAGTTACAAGGAGTGACTGAGGGAATTGGGGTTGTTTAGTCTGGAGTCGGCTGAAGGGAGACCTCATTCCTCTCTACAATTTCCTGAAAGGAGGCTGTAAGCTAAGACAGCACAGACTTATTTTCCGCAGGTGATAAGCAATAAGATGCATGGAAAGGTCTCTAGTTCTACCAGGGAAGATTTAGACTGGACATTAGGCACAATTTCTGCAGAGAAACTGTGGTCGGACACTGGAACAGGCTGTCCAGGAAACAGTGGAATCTCCATCCCTGGAAGCATTTAAGAATCACGTAGATGGGATATTCAGGGACATGGTTTTGTGAGGGGATGGTAGGTGAGGCTGATGATAGGACTGAATAATCTTGAAGATCTTTTCCAACCTAGATGATTC
The DNA here is from genome assembly GCF_987193195.1 of Phasianus colchicus. NCBI lineage: Eukaryota > Metazoa > Chordata > Aves > Galliformes > Phasianidae > Phasianus > Phasianus colchicus. The sequence goes on along the minus strand of NC_143436.1, from coordinate 61,226,047 downwards.
AATGATTCTCTATTTTTGGGAATTAACTACTGTAAAATTTCATACAGTTTCAGCAACTCTAATTGTTCTAATATGGGAACAAACAAAAGCATTCAAGTAGGCATACATGCTTGCATGTCATAGCCAGTTCTGGCAACAGCTTTCAGAAACTTGGAGATAACTATATAGGGTTTCTGTAAAAATTTGGTGGAGTTCTAGCTTATGAATCACATAACATCTCTAAATAACTTTTTTCTTTTTTTTCTATTTGTTTTTAAACTCACTGCCCCTCTCAGCTTCCACAAGACGAAAACTTTCCTGAAGTCATCTTGTTTCCATGCCAGCGCAACTATAGGAATACAGTCAGTAGGACAAGAAATAGCAGCTCACCCATTCTTAACATCAGTGCTTTTGACTAGTGGCACAGTGTTGATGAATAACATCAAGGTATCAGACTCTCCCTCTCTGTTCTTAACAGAAGAGTCACCTTTCCACCGTCTGCTGTGTTAAATTTATCTCAGTTAACGTTAGAGCTATATAGAGGTCCGCAAAAGACAATGTTACATATCAGTAACACAATTTTACAAGAGTTGATCATCTGGAGTTAATGATTTTTTTTTAATATACATTGTTTACTCAGTATATTGGCATTTTTAGAAAGCTGAATAAGCCTACATTTCCAAAACCTGTAATACTATCAAACTTTAGAATTCCACATTGAAAAAATACATTTGATTTTCATTTTCTGCAGCTCAGCTCACAGCTTCTCCCCCATTTTAATTTGATTGTTTTAAAATCTCTAGTTCAAAATTAAGAAACATTCCAAGCTCAACAGCAAACAACACAGGAAAAAGTTCTCACTTCAAACCACATTTTACAATACCAACACTGACATAGTCTGTTGTTTTAGCTGTAATCTAGAAACTTTTGTTGCTGAATAGTACAAATGCCTCTTAAGATCAACTTATAAAAGTGATCTCCTTTTAGAAAGGAATTCAGTTGAATGAGCCTTTTTTCTCCCAGCTTAAGATATCTTCCCTAGCTCTGTGTACTGTGTATAGCACGTTACATCTCAGTATTTTAGCTCATCCCTGCTGTTTCTCGCTTAGATCATTATTTCTTTAAAAAGATGACTATGAACTAACAGCTTCTTAAGATATTAATGTTTTGAGACCTGATATTCTTGCTTCATCCCTCTTCCATATTTAAGCCAATGTATTTCTGAACTGATGAGTCAGTGACTGTACTGCTACTCAGAAAAATTCCTTGCTCTTAAAGAGTGCTGTTCAGAATGCTTGCAACTGAGATGAACAGCTATGGAAAACAAATGGTAGAAGCTTACATATTGCTTAATCCATTTAGTGTGATATTGAGGAATAACGTTTGTTAGAAAAAGCATAGATTTTGTGCTACTATTTTTCCCACTTGATACTTAGGTGCCTGAATATTCTTCTTGCAGTCAATAGTTACAAAAATTTTCCCCTTCTTACTCTGTTTAGTGTAGTTGATTGAAGGTTCATGGATTTTCAGTATAAGCCTTAACAAAAGGCTGCTTGCTTTATTTGTGGGCTCCCTTTCTCTACTGCCCCATCACCTTTCCCATTCAAGAACTTGGTAGAAAGGGTGTCTATCTATATGAATGAAGCCAAGAAACCACGTTATTTAAGACAAAGGAACGCATTATGTACATTTTACAATTTGCATATTGCTTCTAGAAAGTAAAATAGGATATTCATAAATATTCACTAGACAAGTAAAATTAATCACAAGACTAAGGGCTAAGCATTTATATTTGCTATTCCCTTTAGGGAAACAAAAGAGAAGACAGATGGGATGATGAGCCCATTTCATCTCCAGTGAAAATGAAGAAAATTGAGTTGATTGAGTTTGGCGATTATGATGCCTAACTTTTAAGTCACTAGTGCCACTAATTTAACCTCAAGTGACCAAACTGCAGCACTTACTGAGTGACTGGTTTCCAGCCAAGAGAATGACCTTCACTCTAACCAGTGAGCTTTAGTTCCCACAAGTTAGGGAAATTACAGATTTTTAAACTGGTTAGATACTGCCTGGTCTAGTTACTCATTATGTACCTTGTTCCCTCAGGTGTTTTTTTAAGCTCTGTACAACTGAGATGAGAAAAGCTGTGCACATTCTGTGGAACATTTCAGTACAGAACATTGTGTTTTGTTTTTCAAGTCAAAATGCAAAATGCTGTTGTTTGTTTGTTTGTTTTCTTCTCATGCTAAGGCTCAGGTAGCAGACATTTGTTTAGAGAAGAGACTGGACTTCTGGTGAAGGAAAAGGTAAGTCCACAACTTCACTTTGTCCAAGTAAACATGGAGAAAATTAATTATAGAGAACAAAACTCTATCAGGAAAACTGAAAAAGTAAAGACAACTTGTCTGTTCATACACGTCAGATTTTCAGTGCATTTAAAACTGGGGATGGTCTTTATTTGTTTGGAATGAGAATGGTGGTTGGTTTGTTCGCTTTTTTTTTTTTAATAAGCGTATATGTGCATGAATGAGATAAAGCTGCATAATAAAAATCATTAATTATTATTCTACTAGTCGAGACTAGTCAGTCACTTAGAAAATGTGTCTAAAATATCTCAGTATTAGAGATTGAGCAAATATGCATTTATGAAAATAATTCCTGTGTTGCAAAAAGCAAGCCTGAAGGAAATTCAGTGTTGAAGTAATCAACATCTATCTGTGAACTGAGAGCAAACGTAGCAAAAAAAAAAAAAAAAAAGCCAAGAAAGACAAGCCAGCTTTTGAAGCAATCACATGGATTACATCAGTCACACTAGAGGCTGAGACAAAGCAGCTGAAGCTAGTGCAGTCATGGCTTCATTGTACTGCTTTCCCAAACAGTCTAAATTAAGAAATCATACTTAAGATGTTTATTCTACAAATACCTGTATTCATTTAAAAACACAGATAACTCATTTCAAATATCTTGCTTAATGCATATTTCAATAACTTATCAGAAATCAAGGAAAGAATATCAGCTGACAGACAGGAAAGTCTGAGTTTTACCAAAATTGTATGCCACTTGTGCAAACAATTACGTAACAGAATTAAGTATCTTGATCACATTTTGTACTGAACTACCCATACTGCTTTATAGGGTTGGCACACTGAAATAAATAATGAATAATAATAAAATTATCATCATCACAGGAGCAGGCAATGCGACCTTAACAGTTCAATTTATTTTCAATTAAAGGCTTAGGTGTTTTTCTCTTAGGCCAAGTAAGCAGCAATGCGTGCCCAGCTGTATTTCTTCAGCCTATCTCACGGGGAAGTTCTTGTGTTTGTTTTTTCTTTCTAAATAAGATAAAGACATTGCAATTCCTGTGATTTTTAAGTACTGGCTACTCATTTATTTAGAGCGATTTCCAGGGAACACTATATAGCTTCAAAGAAGAAAACATGCTCTTTGTGGAGACCAAGTTGCCACATTATGTTTTGATAAGGAGGGCAGCTAGACTCCCTACACATAAGAGACACAACATGCAGATATTTTCTAAAGAAACTGCTAGTAAAAAGGTCTGGATGGAGTTTGCTGGAAAGTGTAAATACGAAAAAGTAAATACGTTGTGTCAAACTTCTCCCAACTTCTTTACCAGAATGGTAAAGCAAAGTTAAGCCCTAAAAATTGTCGAGTTTTTAAACTGAGGTTTCCCTCAAATTTTTTTTTTTACAAAAAGAATTATTATAATCAAAATGAGACAGAAAAACAGTTTAAAACTTTGCACTTATTTCTTGTGCCAGGGAAAATTTGGGAACTTTATTTTTTTCCTAATAAAAGAGCATTGGGATAGAAATTTCTCAGTGAAAATACAGACAGGATAGACAAACATCCTGGAAACACCAGACTCATCCAGCAGCACTGTTGTTAAAGATGTGAAACAATAATAAATGGCTGGCCAAATAACTTCTCATCACAAGGGCAAACTTCAGATAGTCTTGCTATCTACATCTTTGCTCAGCTAACTACGTTATTTCACCAGAAAACTGCTTCAAGAAAAAGAGACACTTAAACAGGGAGGGAGAACACAACCGAGTATTCTGAGCAATTCTGGCAAATACTTTAAGCCAATGCTGCAATGTCTGGGCATCAGCTAAAGCAATCCTAATCACAGAAGAGTAAGATCAGAACGCAAGGCAAAGTCAAACCACGCTAGAAGAAAAAACAACATATAGACAAGACAGGAAAGAAAAATGCAAGTCAGTCCTGACAGGACACAGCACCTTAGACATTAAGACATCTTCAGGTTTCTGTCCTACACAGTAGCTAGGATTTAAGCTAATAGACTAGCTATGCTTCTTACTAAGCACACCAGTAGCTAGAAGGGGGTTGAGAGAAATCAATTCATTTAAATACATGTCTGCTGCGCTGAGTGACTGCATTTATGTTGTTGCTTTTAGAAGTTTCAGTGATTTTTATGCTTTCACATCCATGATCTTTCAATGATGGACTGCCACTACTGTCTTTATTTCTGGTCTTTGTGCACGCAGCTAGATAAAATCATCCTGCAGTTTAAGGCATGGCAAGACCACAGCTCCTACCTCAGAATGTTCCTAAATATTCCTAGGAAAGTAGCAATCTGGGAGGGTTGAATTGGAAACTCTAAACATCTACCACAAACCACAATCACCTTCTAATCCAAGTTAAAAGGAAATGTGTTGGTAAGTACTGCTGGATTCACTCATACACGAAGTCTTCCAACTCCATTCTATAGTTGACAGTTCACATGTTGGCCTTCTAAGTACCAAATTTCTCAACCGGTCCAACCCCTTGTCTGTAAATGTAGATACTGAAAAAATTCCTAAAATATCCTTCAAAATGAAAGTAAAAATCTTAAGAGGACAAGAGCAGAAAACTGTAGGGCTCTTTCCATGTTGGTAAAAAGAATATAAAGTGCATTTTATTCCATAACATCATTTTGTGCTGCTCACATTACAGAAACAAACAGTGAATTCTCCATTGTCAGTTAAAAAAGGTTTATGCTTTATTCTACGTAATCTTGTATTTTCACTGAAAGTCTTCCTTGAAAACTATTCAAGTGTCTGTTTTCAGTTTTGTGGGTTTGTTTGTTTTTAAACACACTGTTTTGTGGCTGTCATACAATAAAAAAAGCCCAGATATATCAAGATAGCCTTTCATTCTCTGCCTAGAAGCAGAGACACATACATTCCATTTTGTTTACTTTCCTGCTCTGCTCATTCTGCAGTCAAGGAAATCTTTTATTTTCATATCAAAATGTGTTTTAGAGATGTCAAATGGTAGATGAAACAGCAGAAAAAATTGAACAATGAAATTCAATTTGTGAAACATCAGCAGCAAAGTACAGTGAAAAATGTGTTGGACTGAGCAAACTGTTACCATTCCATGTTCCTCATCCACTCAGAAGTTCAACAGTCAACCAAAAACAGTGGGGAGAAAGAAGTATTCAAGTTTGTCAGAGGTACAACAAACATGTGGTAAGTAGAACCCCAGTAAGTCTATAATTAAGTTTCAAATTGCTAAGCATTTTGCAGATCAGGAAAAGGATGCTCCTGGGGATTTCCAAGCCTGAGACCATCTATTTCAGAAGATGACTTTCATCACCACGGCCCAGTTCCTAGCACATTTTAAGCAAAAGGCAGGGTAGTTGCATCAGGTGTCTGTTCTCATATAAAATAACCATACATACTGAAATTATGTTTCTTTGGCTCTAGGCAGCATTGCAAAGAATACCACTAAAATTGTTTTGATAAGCTACTTTGTTTTCTTTCTCTGATCCAGATAGCCAGCAGATCAGAATGTGCAGTTAATCAGCTAGATTTTACTCTTGTTCCTTTTGACTTAAAAGGATTACAGTTAGGTTAACCAACATGTCAAAAAAAAAAAAAAGTATATTAAAAACTTACTCTAGTTGTTGATAAAAAAAAAGGCTATTTTTCCTCTTCTTCCTCCTCCTCCTGTGCCTCCCTCACATTCTCCTTCAAAAACACAGTCATCTTCTATTTTACCAAGCCTTCCTTAGCAACTCGTCACTTCTAACATAAAGACTCTTTCTTCTCTGTTTGCAGTCAGCAATTGTATCTGTCTCTTACAGCATGAGGCATCAGGAATAAGCATTTATTTTTCCAGACCTAAGCAAATCGCTTTTTATTAAATCCTCAAAGCCTCAAAAATAATACACGCCAAAAGATTAACTGGAATAATACTTTCTCCAATCTGTAGACAGCTGAAAGTCTTTTTCTCCCTTTGCACATGTGAACAGATGCACTGATTTTCTCAGAGTAAGTTTTCACTCTCCCAAATAGCCAACCTCACTATTCTTTCTATTCCTTCTCGTCAAGTTTATCTGTTTTAAATCCTATGCAATATCTTCTTGTATACTGAACAGGTATCAGCACATGCAACATTTTATTTCCATTCACATATTTTACAACCATTTGGGGGTAAGTTGAATTGTTTTATTCCCTTCCATCCATACCCCTGAACACTCCTGCTATCTTCCCCCCCCTGCAAACACTTGTGCAATGCCATGCCGTCCAGCGTTACTCTTTTGCTAGGCTGACAGCCTTAGAACCAGTAGTGGGGAGGAACTTACACTGGTCACTCGACGGTAGATCTGCGCGGCATTTTGGCACTCAGAATAAGGATACTCAGACGTTGCCATCTCTAGCATACACATCCCAAAAGCATATACATCAACGGATTCATCATATTTCTCCTCATACATCTCGGGGGCCATGAACTCTGGGGTACCTTAAATTAAAAGAACGATTCAGACTCTAAATGTCTCAAAGCGAGCAGAGGCTGCTGGCGTTACTCACCGCAGGAGGAAGCGGATGGGCAGACCTGTGAGACAAAAGAAAGTGGAGGCAAAAAGAAGAGGGAGGAAACCCTTAGTCACTCTGTTTTATCAAACCACTTTGCGAGTCTTCCATTGCAAGGTCTTTATGGAATAAGAATGGCATGAACGGGCTGATGTAGTTCTCACTTTATGCATGTCAATGTGAGCACCAGACTGAATCAGGCATCAAATGGAGGAAAGGGGATAAGAAGGGAAAACAGTCAGACTAGCCATAGGCTGCAAACCAAATACTAAGGAGAGTTAAGACACTTACCTTTTCTCCCTGTAAGAAAGGAGGCATGTTAAACCTGGTTTCAAGAATTACCTGACCGCCCTCTGCTGCAAAAGAAGTAGTATTGGTAAGAGCCCACAGCTAGTCTCTGTCCTAGTGCTCTCCATCTACTTTTTGAAGTAGAATGGTTCAGGAAAGGCCTTGCAATGAAAAACTCTTTTGTTAAAAAAAAATATAAGTCTTCATGATTGAAAATGAAAAGTAATTTTCTGCAAAGGCCACTCACCAGAGCCCTCTTCTTCATATACTTACCTTCTCACCTGCAGTATATTTATAGGCCTACTGCAGATACAGGCATTAGTGAGGAACATCCTACAGTCAAAAAATACTTAGAAATACAGAGAGATTGAGTTACAAGCATAGAGCGTGAGATTCAACAAGTCCCATTTAATTAGTTTGCAGAAAATTTTTGCTCAGAGAAGCATCACAGCATCCCCTCTGTAATCAAAGGGACTGCACTGTATGATCAAAGACACAAGTTTGATTCTGTAACTTTAAGCACAGAATTATTTCCTGCAGATACCAGATTCAAGATAGTTTTATAGATCAATGAACAGTCCCTTTTGTCTTCACAACACAAAGTGAAAAGAGAATGTCATGGTAGCCATTTATCCAAAGGCAAACTACGAACATACAAAGTGATAATTTTGTAATAATATACTTGAAGAAAAGGGGAGCACATTTAAGAATTTTTTTTTTTTTTTTGACAATGTGTGCTTTTTATCCCTATTATTTTGATCTGGTTAAGAAGCAGGAAATATTTCAGCAATCACTTTCAAGAGAGTTTACGGGTATACATTTTTGATCCCATTTGGGTATCTGATATAGGACTGTTGAGCAATATTACATTTTAGCAAGCTTAGACACTGGAAATAAAAGCAATTTCATTTCTTGAAGCCTATTTGCCCAACTATAAGAACAAAGCTGATAAAACCATTTCTTTAAAGAATTTACAAGAAAAACTGTACTACATCTATCAATCCAATAGCTTATTTCCTGAAAATGGTCATTAGTGGATACAGAAGAATAGAGCAAGTATAAGACAATACTTCCCCAATGCATCCTCCTAACTTAATGTAAAACTGCAGTCCAGAGACTTTCTGGTTAAAACATTATACCCCAGTCCAACTGCAATATATTTGGACTTTCTTTGATATATCTTAGTTTTTGTTTATTTGCCAAGTGTAAGAGATTTAATATGAACATCTGGTGACAATTGAAAAAATTGGCTGTATAAATTAATGCTTAACTAAACATCAAGATGTTTGATAGTCAGCAAGACCTATTCGCATGTTTCTTGAAGAGACGTATAATTCTCACCTTTCACGTGCAGTTAAGAATGGTTTTATCAACAATGTTGCACAAAACTGTTGGGCAAGGCAATAAATCTATATTCTGAAATATTTTAAGTTACCATACAAATACAAAACACATACGCAGGATTTCATCATGTCATCTCATCAGGAACTTCACCTGACCTCAAAAGCCAAGAAATCAAGTCTACACATTTTCAGGCTTAGATCGTGTACCTTTGAAACCATATTTTAAAGGAAAGCTCTTAAGGCTCAAATTCCCAAGTACATAGACCGGCTCATCAGCCTTCTAAACAGTAGAGACTTACCTATCACACTTTTGGCAAAAGAAGCTCGCTTCAGGGTCGCCAGTCCGAGGTCTCCAATCTTGACTGAACCAGTGGGGCCAGTAATGAAGATGTTGTCACATTTTAAGTCTCTGTGAATAATGGGAGGAGTGCGTGTGTGTAGAAATTGTAAGCCTTTCAGTATCTGACGACACCAGCTTCGTAGTACTTTGATTTTCATCACTTTAAATCTTTTCAGATACCTGGTGAAAAATAACAGTACGTTAAATAGGCTCCAGTGTCAGCCATTTGTATTTCAAAATTAAGTTCTGCTACCAAGTAGCAGACTATGCTGTACCATTTGCTGTTCGAAAGTGAGAAAGCAGTAGCTAAAGAGACTGAGGAATTTTAATTTCATCTATTTAAAAAAAATATCTGTGCTGTTCAAAAATCAAAGAGCTGAAGATGGATCCCCCTCCCAGAAAGAAAAACTGCCCTATAGAAAATTTCTGCCTACTTCCTTCTAACCACAAGACTATAGTGCTAAAAGTTAAAAAATAAATCATTAAAACTATTATTGAATTATCAAAATATTTTAAAAATAAATAATTTGCATACCAAGTCAACCGTAAGATAATTAAGCACTCAGCTTGCTAAGTTTCAAGGCATTGCTTCCCCAACAAACAGTTAAAAAACTTATGCATTACAACTCCTTATCTAGTTATTTAAGAGGATTACCTCCCCCCTGCAGTTTGTCCTATCATTGCTTAAACAGTTAAAACCTTTTCCCTGGTGAACTATTGGGAATAGGGTAGTAAAGCCAGAGATACTAATAAAGAACAGCCAAGTACAGAGCTGCTGCAGACCACGCAAGAGTTACAAAGTCACTCTACCTTAGTTATCAATGTTATTCCAACCACTTTGATCAAGGATTCCAGATTACACTTTGAACCTATATCAAATTTACTTGCTGTCAAGCAAATAAAAACTCTTAGAGATCACTTCCCTGGTGCTGTCCCATATAGGATGTGACTGTCTGAATCTGATCAGTTAATACTCACCACTTCAAAACTACAGGGAGGAAAAGAAGATCTTTAAAATGATTATGCTAACAGATTGATGTGGAACGTACACGCACAACATCAGCATCCCTTTGCAGGCAAAACATGACCCAGTCTTAACTGTTCTAATATTGCTGCTTTCTAAATGTCAAAAGAGAAAATTCACACAAATAATTATTTTCTAGTCTTTGTGACACAAGAGTGTGATCTTATTCTACTAAACTTTAATCTATCAAAGATGTCACAAGGTGAATGATCTATTCAACTGTTTGCCAGCTGTGTATTCTCACACACTCTCTTCAGGTAGAAGCATTAGTTCAAAGAAAGTTCTTTTCTACCTTTTTAAAAAGTAAGGGCTGAAATGTATTTAGAGAAGGACTGCTGAAATGGTACACTGTGTACAGCAATAATTTTATTCTTATGTGGCCGAGGTTACTCAGTTGAAGTTGGACAAGTTTTATACTGCCACAAGACTGGTGGTAAATTCTGTGACCAGGATGAAGTTCAGCAGCTACATACTTAAAATTGAGTCAGGTTCAATAATTCAGTGGCAGTGTTCAGTTTTCTGTATACCCATAAAATTACTTGCATCAACACCAGCATAAAAACTCCATAATTAAACTCCTGTTACTTTCATTTCTCCACTTCAGAGGAAGATCTGGAAAACAAATTACTAGCAATAATTCTGCTATGAAAACAAAACTGTAAAAGCAATCAGGACCTAGTTCAAGAAGGAGTCTTGAAACAGAACGTAAAGACGGACAGGGAAAAAGCCAACCCAAGGAAGGAGACAAGCTGAAGGAAGTTCTGGATCACATCAGCTACCACTTGAATTCTTGCTATTGACACAATCCTCATTCATCACTCTTGAGTCTGTTCCAAAGATCACATGGTAGGGGCACTTCAGTTCAGCATCTGGAATCCCTAATTACATTCTTGGTTTCAAATATGCTAGTCTACTGCCAGCTTCTCACTGTTAAAGGATCTGGGTCCAACCATCACCCAGCTTCCTGCAGTGTTGCTGTAATTTTTCCATAACACCATCATAAACAAAGTCACATGTCACTTAAGGTAGAAAGTGTCTTAAAATGGAAAAAGATAAATACTTAAAAAATACATGGACAGCCCTATTAGCCTATTAGGCTTTATTTTTCCAAGTATTATACAAATGGTAACTCAGGTTTGAGAAGACCTTAACAAGTCTCTAGGCTAAGCTTCCTTTCCACATAGGATCAGCCAGGAAGTCAGAGCAGGTTCATTTGGGCTATGTCCTGTCAGATCTTGAGCATCTCCAAGGAAGGAGGCAGCACAACCTCTTGGGGCAATTTGTTCCACTGCCTGACTGTCCGCACCGTCAAGAAGCTTCTTATTACACCCAGTATGAAGCTCCCCAGTTTCAGTTTATGCCTGTTACCTCTAATCCTCCTACCAACCAAGCAGCAATAGAAAGAGCCTATGACTTCTTCATGGCACTGTAAGACTGCTGTCAAGTCACTCCTAAAGGTTTTCCTTTAGTTCAGTTTTTCCAGCTCATGATCACACAGCAGGTGCTCCAATCCCTAACATCTTGATGACCGCCACTGAACTTGCTCCTAGATGAACAACATCATTCTTCTCTATTTAACAGGGCAGTTGTCAATTAAAGACAGTTACTTGATCTTAGCACAGAATGCAAGCAAAGATGAGAAAACAAAGCTTTCCTAATAGTTATCTTCAACAAACAGAGGAAAGTAAGAACTAGAGTTTGACTTTTTGTCTCGCAATTTTATGTTTGCTTGGATTTTTTTTTAAACCAGGAAGGCTCACAATCACAGCATCTCATCTCAAGGAGCTAGAAGAAATCCTACTTAGGCAGAAACGGTTATGAAGGCACATGTCCTACCAGAATCATTAATACTTTCATTTGAAGTAGATCAGGAATACATAGTACAATGGCCTTTGAAGACTGAACTAGAGGCTGAGACTTAAGTCAGAAAAATTAAACTGCCATCTTCATTAACAGCGTAATTAAGACTTAAAACAGACGATTCAATTTTTTCCAATACTTTAATTCTGTTAATATATAATGTTAGAAAGCAAATTTGTGTAGTAATTGAGTTGTAAAACTTCTAAATTGGTACGTAGAAGTTCAGGGACTTTTCTTTGTACAAAATGAAAAGTCTTCCCAGGCAGCATTTTAAAAGGATGAGTTCACAATACTGCATACACAAATACAATAAAACATCATGAAAAGATGCCTTGGGATAACATTACACATCTCACGTTTTGCTTGTTTTTAACATCAAGTGGCAACAATGGCTGTCCCTCAGAATGAGGAAGATACCACTTGTTTTAAAAGCAGGTAGTATAAATACACTGGATAAGTATGGAAGCAATATACACTCAAACTCCATATGCTAAAAATAAGTGAGCAATATGGAAATAGAATATAAATGAAATACATATTGATATTAAATTTGGTATTTCAGAAATTTCTCATATAGTTTACTTGTCACATATGCGGTGAAGGGCAGAAAAATGAACTAAATTACAAACACAAAGTAAGAAATAGTGAAAAAAGTAAAGTGTGTTATTTAAAGATAGCCAATTAAAAAGAGTATTAAGTTTTTTTTCCCTAGATAAAAAAAGACCTTCATACTTCAGAGTACAAGACAATCTTATGGCTAGTAAATCTTAAGTATTTCTTCCTATCAAAACATTGTCTTATAGTCATCTGCTTTTACTTTATCTTGCTTATGCCACTGCATAACAAAGCAATCCAAACATTAAATCTGTGAGGGAATGAACAGAGTGAGAAAGAGAGGAAAAGTTATATCCAACCCTATATACACTAATATGAAAATAGATACCTGCAAATAGATGCATCTGTACAAAGCTGTAAAACCTTCATACTGTTCTAAGTACAGGACATGAAGTAACTGATCTATTGCTTTATCTGATATACCTTAAACAACCTCAGAAAAGCTCTTCATGGACACACAGATAAAGTTACAACTTCTTTAGTCCTCCAGCCCTATTTCAAGAAAGAAACACATCCCTATAATTACAGTTCAGACTCCCCAGAGCACATTTTTCCTGCTTTAAGCATGTCCATTTGTGGCAATCAACAAATGTTGCAAGAGAAAAAAAGCCACAAGAAGTTCACAGCCTATTTTAACCAAAGTGCCTACACTCTATTCACACATTTAGGATTTAAATGCTAGTCCAAGATTTAAATGGACACCAAATTAAGACAACTCACAATCCATGAATTTTTAAATCACAGCAGCTTTATTTCCAGTAGTGCTTAATAGCAACTGGATGCTCCTGAAGAAATTCACATCTCTGCAAGATTTACAGCGTAAGACAAAAGCACGATTTCAGTTCAACTCCCTCAGCTTTACATACCACTAGAGGGCCCTCACAGCAGTTTGAATCACTAGTTTCCAACTGGCTTAAAAATAGATCTAGCTTCACTCAATTACTTCACAGGTCAAAACTGTAAACGCTTCCAAGCTTTTCTAAAGTACAACCTCATGAAGTTTTAACTAAAAAGATGTATTTTCAGGTGGTTTTTGTTTTCCTTCTTTTTACTGATTATTGGTACTGTAGTAACACCCAAGGCCTCCCAAACAAGGTGAATCAATTAGTGCTTTGGACTCTACAAAACACCTCATGGCCAAATTGAAGGAAGCTCAGGAGGAAAACAAAAGGTACAGAAAAGCAGCATACTTACTGAGTTCACAAAAATCAGAGAGTTTTCCTGCATGTGCTTACTAGGACAATCACAAGAATCTGACAAGTTCGCTAACATAAAGAATGGTCCATTGTACCCTGCAGTGCTAACAAAACTCTTCTTAAACTCCTTAAACTTCTTAACTCCTCCCTTGCAGGAGTTTAGCCCTCAGTAAAAGGTCTCTGTCCTTAGCTACTTTGAATTATCACCTACATCAAGTGCTCTAACTGTGATAATGTTCATTAAGTGCTTTGACATGCTAGAATTTACTTACGTTTTTAATGTTCCAGATGTCATGAGTTCTGTCACAAGGACAATACATTTTTTTCCTTTGACTGTGGACTCCCAGGAATCGTAGAACCTGACAATATTGGGATGCTGAAGCCCTTTCAGCATTCCAGCTTCCTCTTTGAATCTTTGTCGCTCTGACTTGGATAGTTTCCGATCCTAACGAAAAAGAAAATAAAGCTTTGTTTTATTTCATAGAGAAACAGCAAATTGAAAAACAGTTGTGCACAGTCATTCAACAAGAACCAGCATCTTTTAAAAGCCATTTTGCTGACAGTTACTAATGCAGTAACTTCTCTATTTAGAAGATATTCTATCATAGCTTTCCTTACAGTATGATTGGGGATTATCTCCTAGTATTATTTCTTTCATCCCTACTCCAAAGGGATTGCTTGACTTGAAGTGGAAAGGGGACAACGTCCTAAAATACTCATGCATTCAAGGTCAGGCAAAAAAGGATCATTTAAAGCGCATATCTCAGATTATAAACACCTATAATCTTCAGTTACTCCTTCAAACATAGAATCCACACCATTAGTAACAGACTAGATTAATTCTCCATATAGATGATAGAGCAGAAAACCTAACATATAGGATGCATTTCTAATGGAAAACAAATAAATTTGGGTTGGATTTTTCTTTTTTATTAAAAGCATGACCTCATGATTGAGCAAGCTTCCTGTAATCTAGCATCAAGGAAAACAAAGACATAATTCACACCAGAAAGACAGCGAGCTTTTGGCCAGAGACAAGTCATGAAAAAGCTTTCCTGGACAATATTGCTGTACTATCTACCAACAATCAACTATCTGATATCTTCAAGATTATGACCAGCTGACCAGGAATAAATTGCGAATATGAATAGTCTCCCTGCATCTTTCAGCTGTCAGTATACCAGTGCATAGATACACTAGTTTGGCTGATAACTGATGTAAATCAGATCCATATGCAGATAGTATTAAAAACAATTCAAGATACATTCAAAGCCCAGATTTTTACAATCAGTGTTTCTACCAGCTGATTACAAATAACCAGCGCCCTCTGTCAAATCTCAGCAATAATTTTAAGGCCACATTTACTTTTCAATTAGAAGGCAGTAGAATAAGTACGTGGGGTCTACTCAAACTGTTCACAATTGTCCACTAGTCTGTAATTCCTCTTCCTTTGTTAACAGACAATGTGTTTTCTCAATACTATTCAGCCATGTTAATATCTAAACCATCCTCTATTCACATAAATTATCAACTTTTCCTAGGAGACACGGACTACTTCATTTCCAGATGAAGCCCCAATTTTCAGAAGTGTAGGAGTCTTACAGATCAAACAGAAGAATAGGTCTGAAATTACTTCAGACGTCAGTGCTGTTAAGTGTCTATCACTGACCATATATTTATGGTTGTTTAGGAAGACACCAAATTCTTAAGTGCCACACATTAATCAATAGATATCAAAACCATTCAATCCCACAACTATTTCCCCCTGCAGAAATTAGTGCAATCACTTCCCCTCACTCCTTCAGAAAGCATACTTGCACAAACATAAGTTCTGATAGAATGTGCTTGCAGAAACACAATGAAAACGTGTCAATATTCATGTCTGCTGAGGTTTGGTGGTGTTTTCTGGTGGGTTGTTTTGGTTTTTATTGGGTTTCTTTAATATGGAAGTAACATTCCCTTTTGAGCTCTTACACAGCTAATAGCTTTCCTTTCTTTATAAGATAGAGCAGCACAAGTTCTGTCCAAGACCAACGTAATCCTGACTGTCCTGCATCACTACTGCTTGTAAAAGCAGTGAGCTGCTATCAGCACATCGATCAAAAGATCATACGCACACTGTTGAAGAATCTCAATACCTTGACCAGAACACACAATCACAATAATCATTCTCACAAAGATAACGAAGCAGATTATTCCCAGCCTCCGCTCTTTATCCATATAATTCATCTGGTTAGCTCTACATCCAAATACTATTTATGGTAATTATAAAACAATTACTTGTTACATCGCTTACATTTAGCGATGTAATACAAACACCTGCATTTATTTTTGTCCAAAAACTAAATTATAGTTATACACTCAGATTAAGTTTCCTGTATTTTGTGAACTAACAAACATTACTAACCAATTTTAGACTACGCTTGACCTTAAGTTTTCATCTAAGCCTGAGTATGCCTGGTCTCACTTTGAAAGGCCTCACTGGGCTTCCCCCGTTGCTGTACTTCTGGTGCGGAATAGAAACTAACAAGTGCTAATCGTTCTTATCAAGGAGCAGACTTCTAATGGGCATGCCTATTTTGAGTCATTTCTCTTTCTGGTCACATCAATGGTAGCATCATGTTCC
The DNA here is from genome assembly GCF_987193195.1 of Phasianus colchicus. Lineage (NCBI taxonomy): Eukaryota > Metazoa > Chordata > Aves > Galliformes > Phasianidae > Phasianus > Phasianus colchicus. The sequence continues at coordinate 61,209,934 of NC_143436.1, read as the reverse complement.
TGCAGACGTATCTGTGACGTTTAAAACAAACACTCAACACTTCATTGCCGGCGTTAACAGAATTTAAAAAAATCCAGACAATGACAATATATTAACACAACACTTCTCTGGAAGCCACAGTGCCCTAATGATCTCGGACAAGTTTGGACACAAATACAGGCCAATGAACACAAATTGCACCCAGAGAAAACAGCAATATTCCTGCAACAAGGAAGCATCGCACCTTGGAGCAGCACGCTGCAGCAGCCGAAGCTAATTTTGAATAGAGCTGTAAGAAAAGGACAGAAGCCACTTGTTTCATAAGACCAGCAATGCGTATGGTCTTTAACTACCCTGATTTCTAACAGGTATTTATATATCTTTCCTTAAAGGAACACTAGTGCTAGGTAGTATAAAATGCTGTATGTACTTGAAAAAGAAAACTAGTACTCAACAGTTAGACCTCATGTGCAACTACACCAACAAAGTTCATCTGTATGTACAATAATTGGAGATTACACTTGTATAAGCTACCTTCCAGCAACACAACCTGCAAACAGCCTACAGGCTAAATGCAAGGAATGTAAGAGCCACCCTTGCTCCAGTTCCATCCCCATCTTAAAGAAACAGCAAGAAGTATCATAGTTTATCACTCAAAGTAAGCAATTACCTCTGATTCAATTATATCTAAGGTGAATCAAATAAGATCTGTATCTCCTTCGGCCTTCCACCCCCAAAGCTCAGGGTTTAAGTAGGTATAGAGATGGAAGACATCAGTGTGTATTTGCTGTATCCAGCCAGCAGACCTCACAGCTTGACATTCCAGTATCACAAAGCTCAAGACTGGGTAAACAAATGCAATGTTCTCTCTTTTATTTTTATTTTTTAAATCAAACAATGAGAAACAAAGCAAGATATAAAGGTGCGTAATTTTTTTTTTTTCAAAAATCTGAGAAATCTTATGAAGAAGAAATCACTTTAAGAACTTCAAGAATATGACTTGATATCCTAATCCTTCAAAGACCAATTTGTTTTGGAATTTCAACTAAAAATAATAATTTTTTAAAAAGATTGGACACCCTCCTTCCCCAGCTAAGCATTCATTTTGACCATATAATGAAGCAACACCAAGCAGACAGGACAAACTCTTAAGTCTTGCTGTTTGCAAATCACATTCTTGCATCTCAGTTAGAGCAAGTGCTGAGCTGATATAGCCTAAATATTTAAAAATACACAAGCTGTCAAACTCGAAGAGAACTTGCTTCCTAAAATGGACTTAACTACCTCATAATTTGGATGGCATTGTTCTCCCTGAACCAGTAGCTTCCCTGAAGGACTGAAGTGTCACATCCCAATCACTGGGCTGCCCTTCCAACAAATTGAAACAGATGCATCGAGCCCACTTCGTTCATTTCAGTCATTCCTTTCCACCTACATTAAATTGTTTTGACAAGCCAGGACAAACAGCAAGGCTTCCCAGCACGTGACCTATGGTTCTGCAGCGCCAGAGGCCTGAATAGAGAGAGGCACTAAGTGAAACAATTGTTCAGCTCAATACCATTCAATAATCTTTTCTTGGCAGCTTTCATTTGTCCACATGCTTCCCTCTGACTTCTTTTGCTCAGGAAACAGCTATCAGAGCTACTTACATCATTCAACGTAAGACAGGAAACTTGGTCAGTTACAATATGCCAGGTACACGGGCTGACCCTTTTGCTGATGTATTTAATCTGGAAGAGCATGAATTTCTCAGAACAGCCTGCCTTCCATCCCTGTGCCTAAGTACCTTATGTGAAGGAGAAGAAATAAAGACAACTAAAACCAACCTCATCACAGATCAGCTCTTCTGCCAAGCCACAGAAAGTGAGGTACATCAGCAAAAGTTATCTATATTCCCTCGGCGATTTTTTTTCAGCCAAAGCTTAATGTCTGTTCAACATCCTTCTGAAAGATGGAAGGAAATACATTTCTGACATTTAGATTAATCTTAAATTTCATCTGGGCTGCTCGTACACCAGTTAATAGCTTCTATTGAGCAATTTTTCCATGTGTTCTCCTTTCTGAATTCCTGCGGTCCTTCCAGGCGTTGTCCCAAAGCAACATGACAAGGACTGCACAGCACACCGGATCCGGGAGCAGCCTCAGAAAAGCTCTTGCTGGGTACAGTGCTCATGAACTCAAGAAGTCTCGCCCTCTGCCTTGCCTCATTTCTGCTACCCAGCCCCAAAGAGCACTAAAGGGGCCTGAGCTAAATTACAGAACAATTCAGAAGAAAAACTTTTCAACACAGTAATGTAACAGACCTCCAGAACTGCATGTCAAAGACTGAGTTTTAAATGCCAGTAAAAGCAACGGTGCCCTGTTAGGAAAACTATGGGCAAATATTTCATTAACAGAATGAAACGACACACTCAACTGAACAGCCGAGTGAGTGATCTGCTAAACAACTTAAAGAGAAGCTCTCTCTTCCACATATTAGGAAGATATCAAGGAAGAAAGTAATAGACTGATTGCTTTACCTTTTACAGACAGGTTTTGCCTGCTTTCTGCACATCACACCACTAGATCCAGAAATTCTGCATTGCTATACTGCTCACGTAAGTACGGGGTTTGGGTTTTTGCTTTTTATTTTTAAACTCCACTGAAGAAACACCAGCTAGCTTTTATCTAAAAGAGATGTGCTAGAAAAAACCAGACAAATTAGTAGGAATGAATCTACTTCAAGTGATGTGCTCTGACAACGTACAGCCACAGCAAACTTCAAAGCACTGGTGAATTATAGATAAAGTGACTCATAACCAAGGTAAATAAAATATCTAGCTCTGCTGAAGTTACACCAAGCAGCATTTTATCAAGCTTCCCAAATATCTGAAAATTTGAGGGAAGTTACTGCAGCCCCCACCCTATTATTCAGAAAAAGTAGGATACAGAACAGACAAGTGTTCTTCTGTGTGCATTTCTGCAGCATATGAAAAAGGCTTTGGAAGCCTTTTAGGCAAGGTTAATGAGGGGTCATCGGAGGAGAAGCTAGCAAGACAGTGTTCTGATATTCAGTGCTGTTAATGGAACCACAGCTTTGTGGGCTGCAGTGTTCTCATCCTGAAAAAATCTAGCAGTTAAGAGGAAAAATGAGCACAGTGACCACTGAGCTAGATTAACAAAATATCAACACAGAATTCACTGAGCTTAAAGATCAGCCAGTGTTACACAGTCGATACCTAGAAATGGAAGTCTGAGTGCACAGGAACTGCCTATTTTTGTGTCAACACAAACCACATTAGATTTCTAAAATTATAAGACAAGATAGAATGAGGAGGAAAGATACCATTCAGAATGCATGTCTGTACAGCAACAGACATGAAAATTGAGATCAAGGATCTCCACGCATCCTTCCACCTGTATACCCTTCTACAAGTCACTGAACACGAAAAGTAGATTAAATGCAGCTAAGCAGCTGCTATTGCAAGAGAGTTTTTGTTTATTCTATCTGAGGACCTGGTTTGAGAGTATAATTGTATAATATAATGTTTATAGAGTTATATAAAGCTTTAGCCTACCACAGAGTGGAGAATCAGGTCTGCAAACCTAAGTTAAGACTTTTCAGGCAACTCCTGCTTCATGCATTCTCCTTGCTACAGCTCTCCTAGATTCCAGTAGTAGCCTTCTGCAAGTAAGTCTCTACAACCTAAGACTGTAGTGGATGATTCCATAATATGTGTAATACTTTGGGGGCTCTCAGCACACTGGGGAAGACTCTGCCAAGGTTGCCAGCTGCTGAATAAGCAATACATTAGAACTGTGCCTACTGAGGCCAATGCCACACTAAGATACCCCAATTTAGTACACAAGAACTCACCATATCAAGAGTTGCCAGAACACAGCTGTCAGTGCTTCCAGACTGCACTCCATGCACAGGTGGAGCAGTATATTAAAACCGACACACACACTGTTCTTTAGATAAGTCAGATGTTATTTCTGCCAAAAATATACATACGCATTAACCAAAAGACAAGCCAAGAATAAAACAAACCAAAAAAAGCTACTCTCCAAAGAAGACAAAACTAAGAAAAGAGTCAGGCTACCTCACTATAAAACACACACTTGCTCAATATCTTCTAAGCATTCAGAAGGTTAGACAAAACAATCAAACCAAACATCAAACTCCTTAATTATCTCTCCCTCAGACTGGGCCACTCATTCCCATAAACAGCTCTGCAAAGATTTTAAGGAAGAAAGTATTTACAGAAATTAGAAATCAAAATCAGTTTCTGTGTCTGTTTGAAGCCACGTTGCTTTCTGAAGGGGAAGAATACCTTTATCTTAACATTAGGTTGCAGAGTCTCAAAACAGAGACTTATAACAGCAGAAAAGTCAGCAGCCATTTCAGTATACAAGAATTAATTAACAGAATAGCAAACATGAGGATTTTTGTTGTCCTGTATTCTAGATGCAATTAACCAGTAATTTCAGTCCCATCTTCCTCATCCTCAATTTTGGGGATGAAACATTTTGGGGATAAAGCTCCCAGGACAGGTAGCAGAATGAAAGGCAGTGCCAAGTTAGCACTTACTGAAAGCACCACCTCATGACCTCATGTCCCTGGCTGGACAAACTCTACAGCAAGGCTCAATTTTATATAAGCTACAGACAGTTCCAATGGAGCGTACAGATAATCTTGAGCAAGATTATACTGAAGTATGAGGTTCATATTTGACACAATGAAAGGGATAGGGTTAAAACAGTCATTTATCTACCACACCTTTTCAGCTTTGTGATTAAGTGCAAATATTTTTCTGTAGATTTCTTCCTACTCAGGTAGAAGTATTCAAAAGTGCTCTGAGTTTTAGACAAACACACAAATCATCTTAATTGAAAGCTCATGGGATTATTCACATTCAGCTGTACAGTTCCCTCTAAAAGCATCTACCTGTACGTTCTTCTGCCTTCTTATTTCTAACATTTCAGTGCATAAACTTATGAGCAACACAGCACGCTCTTATCACTGAGACAGGTGAGTGATGCAGATAACACATGCAAGCTTAGTGCTGCTCCTCAGAGGAGGGAATTAAAGCAACAAAATATGCCTATCTTGACAGAGATGATACCTGGGTAAACTTACGAAAAGGAGGGGAGGAAGAAGAGAAGGGAAATACAACTCTTAATATTCAAACATGGAGCAGACAAATGTTTGAAGTTTTGACAAACTTTTCCTAAGAGCTCAAGCATTCTGGTGCTTAGATGTAGAAAATAGGTCAGTTAAAAGAAAAAAATGAAAAAAGCTCTAGGCTTTCCTTATTCATTTGTATTTAACAAATGTGATATCTTACTGATTCAGGGCTTGAGTTGACAGGGTTCCTCCATTCATTTTTCAAAAAAAGCACTGACCCCATTCAAGAAAAAAAATAACACAAACATTTAAAGTTGGCAAAAAATTAAACCACATATAAGCAGTGTGCAACTTGAACTCTGTGCATCTTTGCACAGCAGCCCTTTCCTGCTCACACTGCATATTACAGCGTAACAGACAGGGGACTGGGGTAGGGAGTTACACTCCGTGTTGTCTAAGCTTCATGATGATGAATCCTGTAAACATCAAAATTGAAATTTAAAATAGTTTGGTAATTTACTCAAAGCACCAGTAGCTTTATTCTGTCTTCCAGTACAAAGTAAGTTTTTTGTTTGTTTTGCTTTCCTTTTAACGTACAGATTAGAACTAGCATCATTCTGCATACACGCTTATTACTGTCCTCAAAAGAATTCAGTCTGCAGATGTCAATTACATGTAGCTGAAAGAGGCAATACTTAAGCTTCAGAAGACAATTATATCTAACATTAAAGAGAGAGAATCCATAACTGAAGCCTATGTATGCGATTGAAAGATATCAAGTGATGCTCCCCATTTTTTCCTGCAATTGCTTGTTTGCTTTGACAAAGCTATGACTCATCAGTATGGGGGAAGGGGAAGGGAATATCACCACTAATTACATTCCTCTGTTGAGGTCTCTTCCCACTGTTATACATGCAGCAGCACCCACCCAGTGGCAGCACCATCTGGGACACCTGGTGGCAGCAATGTGCTTGAAGAGCCACCATCACTCAGAGTTCCTGACAACGGGGCATTAACACTCACGTATGTGCTTGTTTGCACCAAGTTCCAGCACTGTTAAACACAACTGACCCATAGCTAGTCACAGTTACAAGCTTCTTCCAAGGCCAAATCCTCAGGTTCCAAGATCCCATAATTCACAAGGATGTTCAGAACAAATCTAGTACTAAGATTGCTACACAGGAAGCTGGAAGTAAGGAATAACCAGGACACGCAAAACAAAGATGCTTAAGAAAAGGAAGTTAGGAACAGCTCAGAGATGATCTCACCAGCTAGCTTAGATACAAAACCATTCTGCCTCACTTCCTTACACCAAACAAAGAGCAGAAGTGGGATCAGAAGTGTAAGGAATATGGAAATACAATGTGTATCATGAAAACAGCTGCAGAAAAAAAAAACCTTTTGTCCTTCTGCAGGACAACAGCAGATCAGAATATTTCCTCTTTATGTAAGGTTATAAGAAATCTTAACACAACTTCCAATGTTTACCTTTTGGAGCGGTAGCACCGTGAGAATTGTTATCTCCAGCAGTGCCTAAGGTAATACACGAGGCACACTCCAGTACCTTGCTCACTGGAGACACAGGTGTGAGTGTGCTGCCTAAAGATTGGGACAAGGAGACAAATCTAGGTAAGATAATGGCAGAGAACCTACACCACTCTAAAAGGGCTAGAACAATCTGGCTGACAAGCTTCCCAGATACTTACACTGTCTGATTTCTTAGCTTTCCACTTAATATGAGCATAACATATGAGGCAGCAAAGCATCTAGCTTTTCCCAAGAAAAATAAAATAATCAAAAAATAAAAATAAATCAAAGCCATACCACGTGTGAGCCTGTTCCAGAGCTGGGCCGCATGTGGATAAATGTGTTAATGCAAGTTCATGCTACTCCTCTCCCCACTTCACGTCAGCACAAACACTTGAAGGCAAAGCAGGAAGAACTGACCCAAGAGAACCAAATCCTCCTTCTGTAGAAAACAACAACTACAACTAATCAGTATATTGCCTAATCCCATGGTTTCCTTCAGGAAATCAAATACTTCACTTACACTCTTTAGAGCAGAGCTATGAAAACTACACAGTAGCTTCAGAAATTTATGAACCTTTCAAACGTTTTAAGTCAGTTACATACTTTTCCTTTGCTCTCTCTACAACCAGTAGGAGAAAAAATGCTAAAGAGTAGATACAAAAACTGTGACTTAGGCATGACCTTCTCTGGTATCTCTCAGGTTCCTTGAAAATCTGGTCTAAGAATGGCAAACAACTGTTTGGGCTTCAGTCATTTCTATTCTAGGGTTTCTCTAGGCAGCATTTGTGTTTCCTTACACAGAAGTCTGGAAAAAAATTGCTGAAGGTTTTAGGCAATTTGTTCAGCCTTAAAGGATGAACACAGGGGATAGTGATCAAAATGCTGTCCTATGCCAAAATAATCAGTACTCAGAATGAGAACTCTCTCCACTTTAAAATTTCTAATTTGATCTATGGAAGATAAACGAGTAAGTTTGCTATCTGATACCAATTCACAGTAAGGCTTATGCTTAATACAGAGGGCTTATCACTGAGTTAGAGTGCTAGCTGAACAGAATTCTCCATGAGCTATTAACCAGCTGCATCACCTTGTCACTTGGTTCAGATGCCTCATTAAAACTTTGGGAGCTCATGCCGATTCTCATTTTGCACTCAACTGATTGCTTTGTTAGTGAGAGGGAAGGCACATCCAAACAGCTCAGCTTAATTTTATGATAAAATCTACTTTTCCTCTTACAGGGTGCCAATACTGCAATGAAAAGGCCTCTTCCACAATCCATTCTCTTTACCTTATACACCAAAAGAGGAACTACAGCTCTATTTTTATTACATAGATTTCTGTAGGACTGAAGAGTCCTTTATGAGTAGGTACATGCATAGAACACTGGGGTGAACTCTTCACTAGTTCTGATACAGACAAATCTATTTACAGAACCAGAAATGTCTTAATTCTTCATCCTAAAATATTTCAAAAAACCAAGGGGAAGGATTGTCTATATCCACTTTTCTGTACACTATGAATTGCACTAGCATGCTGCTTGGAAATCATGCAGAAGTGTAAAGATGGCTCCCAGGATTTATTAGCAGTGTTCAAAAGCATAAAGGATCAAAGACAGAGATAAATGCAAACTTAATGCTCCTGTGCCACTGGTGAGTTACCTTACAAAAATTCCAACACAACAACTAGAGGTAACAAACAAACTTGGCAGAAATAATCAAGCAACATTCCCTACAAGACTACCCATGTTCTCCCACTTGTAAATTAACTCACGTTAGTCTACAATACACGTTAGCTTCAAGATGATATACAAGGTAAGAACATATATACTGCATATGCAGCCTAATTACAGCTCTCCTAGTCTTGTTGCTGCTTCTGCAAATGCATCCAAAAAACATCCTTCATTTACTTCACAGAATCATGGACGACTATCAGTTATGACACACAAAGTGTAGGCCAAGTACTGGCAGACAACAGAAAATCCTTGCGTAATCGCTAGAAAACTCCATGAGAGATCATTCATTGTTAGACCTCTCTCAGTGTTCCTCTAGGATTCATACAGATACAGTGAAATAGGAGGTAATCAAATAGTTGATGTTCTGCGCATCATATACCAAAATTAATTGTTACCCATGTTTAACACTGAAGAAGGTTCCTTAGCCAAGAAGTTATCTAAAAAGAAAAAGTCTCAGCCATGGTTCTGTCAGAAAGACATACCTGCATTAGGCAGGCCAGCACACAAGAGGCCACAGAAGCAGGAAGTCAAACTGAAGTGGTTTGTCAGAAAAGCTGCACAAGTACTCAAATACACCATCCATTGCTTTAGTGGTAGTACCACTCGTCTCATTGCCACCATAGCATTCCTGTCTGGAAACTTCAAGTTTCAGTGCCCTAGGTAACACTTCATAATGATTAAAAGAAAGACGACAAGGAGATGCCCTGAAGAAAACTGGTTTCTAATCAGGACCGTTATCTATAAGAAGAAAAGCAAGCTGGAGATCCCTCCAGAAGTTCTCTTAGCATTTCCACATCCTTTCCTTAAACTTGCTTATGAACAGCCCCAAAAAAGCAGGAAACTCACTGCCACCAGTGACTGCTCCCTTAGGGGACAACTAGGAACAACCCTATCCGTATCCACAGCTAAGGGGAGGAGAACCATACCGTTCCACAGAATCTGTGATTCCCATTTCTTCCAACAAAGCAGGAGGTAGTCTGAGCATCTTTTTCTTGGCTTGGGCCACAAAACTGAATTCTTATACAAGGGAAATATAGGAAGGATAAGTACTTTGTTTACTACTAGTTTTCTCTAATTAACAAAACGCAAGGGCCCAGCATAAGCACCTGCTGCTGCAGCACCTCAAATACTGGAAATAGATTTCAATAACAATATTGGAGTACGGAGTAGCAAGTTTTACAACTCTGAGTTTATGGTAACTGCACCAGCATCAATACTTCACAGCTGGCAATTGTGAAAGGGGAACAAGACCAAGAGGCTGCCCAATAAGCAGGAGCTGGACAGATTAATCACAGCCTCAAGAGCTACAGTCCTACCTTCAAAGCTGTTTAGTGGGCTGAAAAATCAATGATCAGGCTTCTTCCAAATTAGTTGCAACATATCTGTCCACTAGAAACAGATACTGCCCCTTGTGATTTCACTTTGCAAGTAATAAAATCCAGACTGCACTGCAAACAAAGAACTGCAGTTCCACCCCTGCTTGCTCTCGCCCTGAGCACTTTGGCTGCAGAGGCTGCTCGTTTTTTGATGCTATTTTAATCTCTTTGCTTCCAACACATGTTGAATCTAAAATTTTCTCACAACTTGCCATTTCCAAGTATGCTTTCTCAGACTGATTCAGTCCACCCTCATCTTCAGTTGAAGGTCTGCATAACCAATCGGTTCGGATCTCCATCTGCAGAGCAAATCAACATGCAGTACGCAAACCGAACTGAGACAGCCCGAGCACTTCCAACATACTCAATTGCTGACTCAGTCCAAGCGACTCCATTTCAGAGTTTGTCACACACACATAAGGCTGTAAACTAGAAACTGAAATTTGTGCCACAATGGACTCTTCTTCTCTTAGCTGATTTCACAACACATACCTAAATAAGGACTTCCCAAGAAACTTACTGGCAGCAATCAGCTTTGTAAAAATAGGGGGCTTTTCTACAAAATTTGTGTTCTTGCCAAAAACAGTGTAATAAGATGGTATTGTAAGGATATGATTGAACCTGAAGAAAGCAGAAGAGACCATTTCTGCAAATACCCAGAATTATGTAAGAGATGGAAGGGACTACTTTCCAGCTAACTCAAGGGATAACAACTGTGTTTTCCTACCACAGGCTCCCGCCAACCCTTCCTCTCAAAGCACCTTTCAGAATCCACTTCCCAAGACAGTCAAACAGCATTAGACATAGCACAGACCTGACTCTGAGCTAATTAAAAAGGAATTTCTATACAGCGTGCTAGATTCTAAACACTAGAACAAAATTAAAAGCAGTCAAGTTCTACTCTTATTATAGCTATGTTTAGACTGTTTAGATTTCTTGCACTTGCCTCATTTACATACATTTTTTGGAACTATTTTTCCTCTGTGCAATCATGATGGCTGTCACTACAGAGAAATCAGAACATCTCTACAAACCTGCAGCTTATACAGAAGCACTGCTTGCTAGCAGCCCTATTTCAATTAAAACCTGAATCGTCTATTTCAGCTTAATGTGAAAGACCCAAAAGGTATTTAAAAGGCTCAGCTGCAAACATATGAACTTGCTAATTTTACAAATACATTCGACTGAAAAGGATAAAGATTCTAATCACTGAATTTATTTTAAAAACAGATATTCCATCTTATCCAATAACATTCTCTCAAGCTTGTGGGAAAAGCAGATGGATTTTGAGCATCTGCTTTTAAACTACTAAGAAAATGACTTGGCAAGATTTGAATTTGCTATAATTAAAGCTTCTTGAGCAGTATCTTGTCACAGATGTCTGCATCAGACCTTCTACAACACACCAGAACCAAAGCTAGGTCTCTATCATTTAAACACTAAGGTTAATAGCTGCAAAGACTGCTGCTTATGCAGAAATAGAGGCTGCTGTTCCTTAAAAGATTTTCTGCTTGAGAACTTCAGTCTTTACTCCTCAGAGAAACTTATGCACTGATGGAGAATGCCTTTTCTGACAATATCAAACTTTAATAGCTTAAACATCTGCAATACAAACACGGGAACTGAATTATGTTCTATAGCCTTCTATACTGCATTTCCCATGCTGTGAGTTTGACTTGCACATGCTACACAAAGATAATTCTGTTTTACAACATCACTTCGCATTATGTAAGTGAAACTCTTTCAGAAGGCATCATACGGGCACTAACATGTAGTCCCAGTAGACATGGATCAAGGTTTGAGTTTGAATAAAGACAGGGGTTCAAGTCTCAGCAAAAAGGCAACTCACACGTCTTGGCACTGCTTTTAGGTCTCTGCTCAACCATTCTGAACTACCAAAGCTTAAGAAAGAAATGGATGTAACAGAGCAGTATTTGCGCCACCTTGCCTGAAGCTTCCTAAAACAACTAAGCTTGAAACAAGACACTCAGCTTGAAAATTCAGAGCCCAAGTGGTTAAGGTACACCAGTTGGGCAAATGGAAGAATGATCTTACTTAAGTGGTGCTTACCAATGTATCATTCCCATGAGCTGGTAATAAAAATTGAACAGCTATACATAAATATAAAGCATTACCACCATGTTTCTTCTAAAGTCAACTTGCAAAATTACAGACCATTTCAGATCCAAACTCCAGGTAAGTTATAGGCATTTTTGCTACACAGCTTGCTTCTTAAATCTGCTTGACTGCTTTTTGCAGTCCAAAAAAGTGCAGTAACCAAGGAGTTCAAGAAGTAGCTTCTAAAACTGGATGAGTGAGCTGCATTCATGCTGTTAGAGGAAAAAAGACCTGATTGACATTCATGTTAAGCACACGCATCACACGCACTGCACTAGCAGAATATTACAGCAAGTATACACAACTGGTTTCTCAGTTCTGGGCTCTCACACAGAGACACTTTTAATTTTGCTACAGCCTGGGTTAAACAGTTTTACAGCATTAGAAAAACAATATTTCAAGAGTATTTCCAATCACTGACGAGGACAGGGCTCATCTGCAATGAGATACGTGTGGTCCCTACACTAAGATCAGAGGTTTTACCGGAGGAATCCAGCCCATCATAAACACAAAGATAATTAAACAGGCTTTTGTATTTTTAGAAGCAGCAAAATAAGTATCAATTTGCACTCTATGCAAGTTGATGGCTGGTGATACAGTTTCAATTGTACACAGTTTACTAATTATTTCGACTACCATTTAAGTATTGTCACCAAGTCTTGCTCTGAATATTCAACACTAAATTGTTGTGGTGGGAGTCCTGTCAGCAACACCCAGAAAGGCTGCACAAGTATGCACAGTCTCGTCATGTCACTCCATCTAAAGAACTCCCCCTAACTACTTACGTTTTGCAGCCTCTGTTCAAAAGCCAGAAAAGCTGGACAGGCTAACAGCTAACCTTGCTATCTCCACAGCATGCATTGATGGTTCCCAGATGCTCAAACTGTAAACCTGGCACTAAAAGATGGCTGCTCAGATGAGGGTCGAGTCAAAGGATTTCTTGTTCTTTGACAGCAAAGCAAGAGATCATACACTGCTATACGGCTAAAAAAAACCACACATTTATCAGAATTTCTTATCCCAGAAATCTTAATTTATACGAATGCAGAAAACAGCATGAACTAAGGTCCATTCATGATTATGAAGCTTTTGGAAGTTGCACACGTCTTTAAATACAACCACCTTTTAGTATGTCCATAAACGCCATCAGTGTGACAGCAAAAAACACACTGTTTCCATCAGCCACACCAGACATACAGATTCAGCAACACAGGTTTTTACTGATGAACACTTCCAGTTCAAAGGCCAAAAAACTCTCATTAAAGGAGTGTAGAACAGCTTCGGCCTCCCAAGCTCCGCTCGATCCCCCAAATCTTTAGAGCTGCAAAAGACATTTCCTACTGGCTTCAAGAGCTCCTATCACACAGACATTGCATTATTGAGTTCCACAAGCCACCAGAAAACTGCTTCTGAAAACACAGCATTAATGGAAGAGAGAACTACGCAAAGCAACTCAACTAGACGTTTTGGATTGGTTTTGTCTGGTTGGGGTTGTCTTGGAGTATTGTCGTCTTTTGTTGCTGTGTTTATTGTTTGTTTTTGAGGCCTGCAAACAACCACTAGGAGCTAACAGCAGGGTCACTGATATTTATCTTCCCATTTTACAAAAGTATTAACCATAGAAATTTCAGAATTCCTTAAGTATCTCTTTGAAGCACTGAGTAATTCCCTCTGAAGGCTAGAGCAGCAAGTAGTTCAACTAATAAATGGTTGCTTTCCACATTTCTTAGTATAAACCTGTAGTTATTGCAAAGTTTTGTTTCCAATTCAGTTCCATTCATATACACTGCAGCCTTGACTAAAGAGCTACAATCTCGATTTACAGAAATTTGCTGCAGAGAAGCTATTTTAAGTTAATGACTATGCCTGTTCTATTAAAGCGCTGTTTTCAGCCATGTACTTAGCACTCAAGTTGTTTTGTTGGTTTTTTTTTTTTCCATTGCACTTTGTTTCACATTATGCTCAGTAGCCCATGCAACACACTGCATTTTGCAACCACACAGCCAATGGCCATTGGCAGACTTCCATCTCCCCTTTCTCAATATTACCGAAATAAATCAAGGTTCATTCACACATGGATGGCAGTAAAAACTCTTTACAATCTGCAAAGTCAAGTTAACCTCCCTTAATTATCAGCATCCACTAGATTTATTACGAATCTTGTTACACTTGATTCATTGTTAGCTGGGACCACATCAAGTATCTCAGTTTTTGCTGGACATCCAGACTGAAACACAGCTTGAAAATAACAGACAAGAGCACGGGACCAGAGTCTGGATAAATGTTTTAAACCAACAACAGTACAGAAGGAAAGACGACGCTTAGATTTCAGAGGAATTCTTTTAACTGCTTTAGGAACTGCACTAGCAAAACTCAGCATCAGTGGCTGAAATCATTACTATACAAGGACTTATATAATACTTTAGAAAAAGTTTTCAACTCTTCCTGAAAAAGAAATTCACTTAGATGTTTCAACCTCATTTCTCCTTTTAGTGAGTCTAGTGCTAAAATTGTTCCTATGAGATTCACAGTAAAGATTTATTTATTTCGAGTTGGGGTAAGGCTTACAGACCTCTAAACTTACAGTTTGGTCACCAAATTTGATCTCCATGACTCCTGATAAACTCACAGCTGTTGAACTCAGTATTTATACACTAAACAACTGACGTATTTCCATCTGGTCTTCATGACAGAAGGATGACTATATAGAACTGCCACTTCCAAACAAAACTTGGGGATGAGGAAAGGGAAACTGCTGAGCTGGACTGCCCTTGACCCACGACACAAACAGACAACTCAGCTGTCGCTTATGTTTTGGTCATCTGAGAAGGAGCAGAAAGTGTATCTGAAATAAGACACCCTATGCAGCTGAAGCTCAATCTAGTCCATGGACTTTTTTTCCCCCTTCCTGGAAAGAGATTTGGCTTGAGAAGGGAGAAGGCAAGAGTGGAAGGCAAATGCCCAAGAGAACTGTAAGCACATTTCCATGGATGAGATTGATTTACCAGCTGGAAAAGTCTACATTTGGAAGAAGGCAACTCCAGCATTGAAACTTAGATGCAGGATTCAGCTCTGCTCATCATTCTTTTATATATGTAGTATAAAGTAAAGTATACATGTAGTAGCCCAAACACAGACAGGTACAAAATCCACTTCACCCCAGAGTGCAAAGGAAATTTAAAAAAAAAAACACAAACCATGTTTTGCCAGATTACTTATCCAGGGATCACAGGACAATGCAGGAAAGCTGAAGCTAGGAAACAGAGCAAAAGTGTCATTGGCAATGACTGATACAGTGTTTTGTTTGGAGGGTGGAGAGGTAGGAGAGGGGAATAAGAATACTTCCTGAACAGGTAAGCAGCAAGAACAATTACCATTCCTACACACAGGAACAAGAAAAAAAAGAAGCCATTTCCGTGCATAATATTGCCAGAGAAGATAAGGAGAAAAGTCAAATGGAAAATACTTTTGTATATCGTCAACTAACTCATTCTTTCCATTCTAAATTCCAGTGCCAACTTCCTCAGATTTCATACTCCTGAAATGACAAAACATACTTAAAACATCACTATGCTTACAGTCTGCAGTTTCTAACTGCACTCACCCACACTATTGTTAACGTGCATATCAGTTGTGCCATTACCTAGTAATTATCAATGATTTTACACGGAGTAGTTGCACCCGTTCAAATTTTATAAGTTTACCCAAACCACGTGGGTTGCTGCAAGAAGTTAAGGGTTAAGGATCAGAATTTGAGCAACATATGCTTTTGGATGCGATACAAGAGTAAAATCACAGAATGCATGCATTATTTCCGAATTCAAAACTGTCTTAAAAGCCGCCACATTAGAAGCCACAACTGTTTTTTGACAGAGGTCAAACCACTACAGAAGTTTAGTGAAGCAAACCTTCAGTTAGAAAATTTGGTACGCAAACCAGCAACTTGCAATAATGTAATAATGGAGTAAATAATGGTGGCTACCGCAAGAAGGATTTGAAGATATTTTGGTGATGTTCAAAGCACAGCTAGCTGCTCTCACAAATGGATTGGGGCAAACTTTCTCTGTTTACCCCATTGTAATCAAAAGCCACTGGACCATTTCCTTGCTTCACCATTCTGAGACTACTGTTATCACTTGTGTTGGCATCCATATAAGAAAGGGCTACCACAGTTCCTACAGATTCTTTTGAACCAGTTTATCAGCAACCTAAAATTCAGAAGATCCAAGCAAGTAGTCTACAAAACTGAAGAAGAACGTAGGAAAATAAAACATGTTTTCCTAGAGGAATATCTGACTATTAAAGATAGTTATTTATAGGCAGATCTTTAGGTATACACCGTGCACATGCAGCCTATTAATGTCCTACAGCATTAAGCCTTCAGCAATAACTCAGAGCCTCTTCACTTTCTTTCCCTCCTTTCTCTATGATCCCCAAAATACTGAACCTCTTAAATAGGCTTGTATAATGAGAAGAGCATGAGAAATCATGCCAACACCTGTAGTGATTCACAGTTGCCATCAACAGGCAACAAAAGTCAAATTCCAGTGCCATGTGTAGGGTTTTCTTTGTTTTTGTTTTTTTCCCCCCCATTTGCAGACAATCTGAAATGCATGCTGCCTATCTGCAGTCAAGAAGCTCAAGCTGCATGCAAAGGAAGTACGGAAACCACAGAAGAACCATGCAAACAGTGAAGTCTTCCTGTATCACACATTTCTACAGTTTCTCCATTTTCAGCACGCTGTTCCTGGCAAATGTAACAACTCACTAGGCACCAAACCAGGGCAAATGCAAATTAAGATGATGCCCTCAAAGAACATTCTATATACCGTCTCTACTGGTCTACACCCACAAATATTACAAAAATAATTCAATCCTTTCAGACAATATTTCTTACTCTAAGACACTTGCCTAAATAGACTGTTTTTCAAGAACTCTAAAATTCTAGTTCAGTCTTCCCTACCATAACTTTTCTTTAACTCAAAGGCTCTGAGTCCAAAGCAGTTACAGCATAACAGAGCACATCAAGTTATCATCTTGCCTTTTTTTTTTTAAACACAACTTGAAATACACAACTTGTATTTCCTGAATGAAAGTATAGTGTAAGCAGCTGAATAAAGACAGATTGAAATCAAAAATAGCTTAGTGTTGGAAAATATCTGTAAGAGTAAGATAAAGGAACAGATTTTAAAAACAGACGTGATAACATTTTGCAACATTTCAGCAAAACCTGCTAACGGTTCAGAAATTGCCATTAACAGATGCATATTACATAAGTGCATACAGATTTGCAGATCCTTCAGATAATCAGCCTGGATAGCTAAAGCTTTTAATAGAAATATTTGTGGGTTATATTGTTTGTATGTCATTAACCTTTGCCAGGATAAAAGCAGTTTCCATAGCAGTCAAAATACATTCATATTGGGGTCATAAACTTGCCAGCAAGAGACAGGAAAGCAGAAGAAGGTCACATGGGCACTTAAGAGAGGAAAATATCCAAGAAAACTGGGTAACACCAGCAGTTGGACAGACTTGAACCATCATGAGACTGTATCAAACAGCCAAAACCAGTTAAAATGTACCTAATTACTAGTATCACTTTGTAGGACCTTCAGTTTAGCCAAGAACTCCTACATAGCTCTTTCAAGTTTACCCAAATTATATTAGAGATCAGTATTCCTATTCTTTTTTTCGTTCCAAACAGTGGTTAAAAAACAACCTCTCAATAGCTTCAATGAGCTCTCCCATTTGTGGTTGCTTACTTTCTCCTAGCAGCCCCAAATCTGCCATCAGAACTCACTGCCTTCACTGACACCACAAAGTCAGGAATGGTTGAAACCATTCAGATGAAATAAATGATCCAGGACAACTCAACAAAAAGGACTAAGCTTCTCCCTCATACAAGGAGCCTAACAGAGCTTGTTTTCAACACTTTCTGCTGTCATAAAAACCAAATAAGTGGTGCACTAGCTAGCCATACAGAAGTTTCGATTCATGACACTTATTAACAAGAGGTAACAAGATCCAAACTTCTGGATCTGGTTCTGGAATATGGCTCAAACACACTATCCACATCCCCAAAGGCTTCCCCCTTTGTTTTAATCTTACCAGTAAGACACTAGGGAAAATCCTGCCAATAACTACAGAAATGAGAAGACAAAACCACCATAACAATCTTGGCCAGAAAACAGATATATCAGAGAATACTGCCCAGAATACTACCAATAGACAGATTAGGTGATTTAAATACCACATTTTTGGTTACACTGACTACAAAAAGAAATGGCATCCCTACATTAAAATACACAGATCTGGGCAAAGAACTATGCCCAGAGTCATTGACTTAGCACGTAACAGCTCACAGATATTTCACCTACAGCATAGGTGACCATCAAGCATGTACAAACTTTTTGAAAGATTTCTAAGCTCTGAATAAGCATGGAGGTAGCAGCCTCGAAGATTCTACTTAGGCCTAAAATGATAAATCAAAAGGTGGTTAAGTTACTCTGTCTGAGTGATTTATGATGCATTATGCTTGTGAAGAGCACTTATTGCTTTAGGTGGACATTAATACTTAAACGA
The DNA here is from genome assembly GCF_987193195.1 of Phasianus colchicus. Classification (NCBI taxonomy): domain Eukaryota; kingdom Metazoa; phylum Chordata; class Aves; order Galliformes; family Phasianidae; genus Phasianus; species Phasianus colchicus. The sequence continues at coordinate 61,191,510 of NC_143436.1, read as the reverse complement.
CTTCTGGAAGACAAAGAAAATACCAATATAAATACATATTTTCTAGCATATTGTAACATCCTTTGCCAAAAAATAAGTATGTTAAGTTGCCTGTGATTCAGGCAAAGTAAAACACTACTGCTGGGAATTACCCAGGCAAACCTGGAAGCGCTTCAGAATTATCTGAATACATACAGTGTACATCACAGTAAAGTGACGAGTGAGATAAGTTCAGAAGTGCATCTGAGAACTGAACCTGAGTTCTTCTGGTCACTGTATCACATCCCATTCTACTCTGGATTATTAGAAAAAAACATTCAACAGTATCTGTAATGATCTTGCTGCAAGAATCTCCTTTTGGATTAAAAGGATAGCATCACATAGCACGGAACATTATTACCCTTCACAAACAGGAGTTAAGGAGTAATCTGCAGGTTGAAGCCATAAACCAGAAGCATGCAAGCTGTATTTTTCAAAGATGACCTCAAGTGCTTATTGCCTGATGCCGTGGATTCAATCCTAGTCACCTCTTCGCCTACACCAGCTCTCCCAAAGGGAATAGTAAGGGCAGGAAAACCATGCATTAAAAAAATGCAGGTTCTAAATCACCAAATCTTCAACAACTTCTATATGCACCGAGAAAGTCGGATAGAAGGTAGGAAGAAGGATATCTGTAGAATATTATCCATTAACATTCAAACATCAACAGTACAGAGTTGAAATTATCTCAAAAGGAGCTTGAAGAAAGGGACTACAGAGAACCTCCACAACAAGCACTTTCAAGGTCCATACCAGAAGTCAAGTCCCACTGGTCAGGACAAGAATTTTAACAGCATATTTGAAGACTTGCAGATGTCTCATTTTAAACAAAAGCCCTCAACTTTTTTTTTTTTTTTTTTCCCACTATAATTCCTGCAGTTTAGAATAGAAATTGTGCATCAAGTACACTGGGAGAATGTTCTGCCAGTCATTGTACGGGCACATGATCAAGCTATAACCATGGAATCAATATTTAAAGTTTAAGAGTCAAAAATAGCAACTTGGTACCATCTGCTATTACAAAACACACACTCTGCCAAGAGAAACTCTTATGCCCAGCTGCAAACTTGCATGGCATTTAGTATTTCTCTTAAAGCCCAAACATTACAGCCATTATGCCTGCATTTCCACTTTTTCACAGCTCTCAAGATCAAGACAAGCTTGAAAACGTGAACCTGAAGGCTGGCATGGAAAAGTACTCAGCTTTTCATTCAACCCAACCATGACATGGGAGAGGCAGTTAGTGATCTCAAAAAAGTTGCTGGACTTGACAGGAAGTGAAAGTTTCTGAAGACATTCATGACAGGAAGCACCAAGGCTGCCACTGCTTAGCACAGACTTTGTCACACACTGTATGGAGAACCTGGGTGACAGTTGAAACTGTGCTGTTTAACAAGCTGCTGGCATGAAATAAAACAACACCAAAAAATTAAGGAAGAGGACAACGTGGCCTTGAAGGAAGCTACTAACCCAAAGGCACTGAAACTACACTACACCATGCACTGCATCCATACAGACAACCACAGATCTCTTGCTGTTTGTTATATGTATTACTCTGGTAGACAACTCTCTAAGGACCCTGCACAGGATGTCTCCAGAGACTTTTATCAGGTTCCTTTCCAAAGAAAGATATTTTCCCTTTTGCCCTCAAAAATTTAGTTACAGAGCTAGGAGTTTTTATTTTAAGCCACAGAAACCCAAAACAAATCTCATTTAAGAGATCTGATTCTTCAATTCTCCAACCCACCTGAACTAACATTTATTTCCATAAGAAACACTGCATCTTCAAAACGTACTTATCCAATTATATTTATTGTCTTGCAACCAGCCAGTTATAGAATGAACCACAGCCATCCCTAGACCTGACATCCCTTTGAGGTAAGATTATTTTCCCAAGTAGAGGTCTCCTAACAGCTGCGGCTCCAGAACATACTTTAAAGATCCCTTCTCTCTTTCAGGGTCACCTCTGTAAAAGTCTGAAGGAGTCAGACCACTGTTTATACTTCTGCAGGTAATTAGTCTGGCTCCTTTCCCATGTCATTTATCAAGTTGTCAATTGTATCAATTACAGCACAAACACTCAGGAATACGGCTAGGTTTTGTTCTTCAGCCAAAGGAGTTCTCAAATCTGAGACTTGAAGCCAGTAAGTACCAGTAACTGTGTTGTGCCATGATATAGAAAAGCAAGTTTAGACTTGACTCCAAAATTGTCAAGCTCCCTCCGTGAGCACACTTAAAGAAGTCCAGTGTGATCTGAAGGTGCCATACATTTATGGATTTACACCTTTTAGTCTTCGGTATTTTTGACTTTGTAGAGTTAAGAACAGGCAGAAAGCCAATAAATAGCCAATAACAGACACTGTTATATACCTTCATTTATGAGGATTTGCTATAACCTTGAATCTACCAGGACAAGTAATAAGATGGAGACACATACTGACATCACAGCAGTTGTAATAACACGTAGTTATGCTCACAGACCATTATTTTAAACACTGATCAGAAGTACAAGGTAGACAATGGGTGTCATCACAATGAATTAGATTCAATTTTGATCTACAACTGCAACAGCCTTAAAAAATACACAGAATTTAGAGCACAGTTACAATTGTTAATAGTCTATATTTATTTCAGGATGCGTTCATCCCCCTGAACTAGCAGAATATAATGGTTTTCCAGTAGCTTGTTAACAGTCAGACGAATTCCAAGTCCATACCCCTCAGCTTCCTCTTGCTGCACATAAGTTTTCATCTGGTTTTCCATTTTGTTTTAATGTGGACATAAGGAGATCACACATCAGAGCCAGCATCTCTGCAGTCAGGTCTCTCAGCAAGCAAAATGCAAACAGCTTTAAAAAAAAAAAAAAAAAAAACACTACAGGATGCCACAGCTATGTGATACAAGACCTTTTTTGGTTGTCAGAGTTGAACAAGCAACTTCTGAAACATTCCCAGCTCAGCTAGTCCAGAATGCTTAGAGATTTTTACGAATTGTACTTTGGCTTCAGTAGGCTGATGATTACGGTGTGCCTTAGCAGAGCATAACCTCCAGAGCACAGAAGCTACATCCCACTGTTGTCTGTGCAACTAAAGCTCAGTATTAAATTGAGCTTCAGCTAAGCTATAAAGACAGAATTAAAAATGAAGCGTCAATAAAAGTGAAGACGTACCTCCCACCTAAAAACTCAGAACACAGGAAGTTGCTCAGATAACTTTTACAGATTGTTACAGTAAAAAAAAAAAATAGAAATCTGACCTATGGAAATACTATTCAGCTCATCACTATGTCCTGTAAAAAAAAATAACGACCAGATGCATTGTCATTTCACTGCACTACGGAATCTCATAGCTGACATTCACCTATTGTTTGCTTTCAACTGCTTTTCATAGCTACTATGGAAAACTCCATTGGTAAGCTGCAGCATCTCATACACTACACTTGATGTATAATTTACAATCTACAACAGAAGTGCTTTTATGTAACCTACCCTGGATTACCTACAGGAGTCATAACTCGAGGTAACCAAGTTTGCATTCAGCTCCCCTTCCAAGTAGTAACTAGCACAGCATGTTCTTGCACAGCTTGCCTTTTAAACTCACTGCTTAACTTCAGAAAGCTTTGTCTTGCTTAGGAGACAGCACCCAGCCCCCTTCTCCCTCAGCAGCTCACACACTGTACAGTAGAGTAAGAAAGGCAGTGACACATCAGCAAGATGTGTTCATGAACTGTAACCGACAACTGACTGCCCTGTCCTTTCTGGAAAGGAAATAGAAGGTAAAGGACTGATACAGCACATACTAGGCATGTGGTATACAGTTCCCCCGTGCTTGTGGTTTACCAGCAAAGCGTTTTCAGCTAACATAAATATCATTCTAGTTACAGTTTCTAAATCATTCTTCCTTAAAAAAAAAAAAAAAAAAGATGCTACCCAAATAAAAGAAGGTAGGCCCCCAAATCCTCAACAAACACAGCTCAAAACAGCTCAATCATCCTTCCATATTTCAAAAGTTACTTATTTGAACAACAGAACCCATGGCAATAATTCCACACAAAATTTTATGTAGTCTGCACCAGCCTGCCTTGTTCTGTAGGCCAGAGGTTAACAAGCATCTTTTTTAAAACTGACTCAAACTGAAACGAGGACTCAGAGGGTGACACATCGTCCCCAAGATTTAGCTTTCATAATCAACTACGTGACTCTTACTACCTTTGGCATTAACTTTATCTATCAGATGTAAAGGCCTAACAGGAAGAGGCATCACATTTTTGCCACAACGTTACCTGAGCTGTACAAAGAGGTGACAAAAGACTCACCACTCTGATGTAACTTAAAAAGTCTCAACAGTAACATGGTTGTACAGGAAGAGACATTTTAAATTACAATAGCAAACAGCAGTAACCACTTCTGCTAACTTCTACCTACTTGAATATCATTAAAGCAGTAACCCTAACTACTACTACACTAAACTTATGAGATGTGCTTATGGCAACAGTAGGAGGCACACTTGACTCAGAAAAACTAGAGCCAAGATGAACCTACACAATAGGAATAAAAGTACTTGAAGGTTATCACTGAACAACGTCCTTGCAGTAAATGAAGCTGAGTAGCGGCTCTAAGCAGTTGCTGCTGAGCTCTTCCTAGCTCCCTCATGCTCCCAGAAGAGCAGGTATTTCACATTTAAATACCTGCATCCAATATTTAAAATAGGTTCAGTTACAGTTCATAGCCTGTTTATAGGAACAAGTTAAGCTAGGATTGTCTATCAGCCATGCCCTTCTCAGACTTCTGTTAGCTATCTATCAGCAGCCTTGAAATACTCAATTCCTTCTAATCACACCTTTCCATCATCCGAAAAATTAAGAAGTCTGGGCCAGGGCCTCTTCTGTTGGAGGTTCTCACAGCAGTAAGTTATCCACAGAACGTAATGACTTTCTCCTATTTCCACCACAATTCAGTACATCAAGTGTAAGGAATTACAATGCTGTTGGAAAGCCTTCTTAAGGATACAGAACAACACACTCCATGGAATCATCAGCATCACAGGAACCCGAGCTATATTTGATAAAACAGCAACTACACTTCTCTCAAGAAGAAACTGATATTCCCAGATTTACCTTTTGTCTCTATGGAAGACACAAAAATTAGATGGTCTCTGGCAGAGTGACTTTACAATGATGGACAATGCAACTATTACACATTCCTCCACACTGTCTTTGACCCACACAATTCCTGCTACGACATTTAAACATTAATTCAGGTGAACTGAAAGCAGCCAGCATATTCCTTTCTTCCAAGCAGAACTTCAAGAAACTGAAGCAGTGAAAGCATGCTAGAAAAGTCCAAGAGAAAGTAATTCTAAAGAGTTGTGATACATTTTCATCAGCTCTGGACAAGTGCAGAGATGAACAACTGAACCTGCACGGTCTCATTCTGGCAGCACTACAGTGGTACTATAGAAGACTCTGGAAAGGTGGGACACCTTGGATGTCTATGATATGTCAAGGCAATTAAAAACAAGCACAAGTTAGTTAGGGTTGCTATAATATAGCATGGAAGAAATTGACTCATATTTCCATAAAATAAGGGTGCTTTGAAGACTGGTAAATCTTCAAGCCACATCAAACAAGAAAGCCAAGATGACATTTTAATTTTGACCATTTCATGAATTCAGACATTGACAGAGAACATGCATAAAGAATTTCATTGTCCTGCCAACATTTATGTTTTCCTAGATAAAGAAGAGCATGTAGCCATCATACCAATAGCTCCCAAGTTCCTCCTTTTATTTTTAGACGCAATAAAACAAGGCCTTATCTCAATATCCTTAACCATACAGAGTAGCTCCTTCAGGAAATACTTCTAAAATCTACAAAAATTATGTTTATGTTTTAAAAGCATCATTTTGCATGCAGCCTCCTTATGAGAAGAAAGCTACAGCCTTTAAAACAATTTCACTTGTATGATGCTCCTTCAGTATATGTAGTCCTCAAGGAGAACATCCAACATATTCCCCCAACCAATATTTGCAGTCTCGCTGTCATTTTAGAAACCTACTCATGAAATTCTTCAAACAACTGAAAGCTCAGCAACATACTCTTCATAAATGAGCTTTTTTATTACACTGCTTCAAAGAAGGTGCTTCTTCGGACCATTTGTTCACACAGTATGGAAGATGACTAAGACAGTTCAACAGAGGTGGTATTATTGGAAAGTGACTGATGCAAAGCTGTCATTAGTTTCTGATCAGTAAGTACACTGTAAAGATTAAAACAGATTTCAGAGGTTAACATAAAGGAACTCCAAAATTACAAAGATTAAAATTTCTAATAGAAAGTCATATCTTTTCAGAGGATTAATCTCAGTTTGAACCGAATATGAAAAGCTTAAGCAGGGCCCAATGCTAGTTAAAATTCACGCTCAGAAGACTGCCACAGGAAGAACAGCACGTAGGAAGGGTGCGTGCTTAAAGGTCTCCGAAAAGTGGAAGCTTACTTCCACAGCCACTAAGCGTAGAGCAAGGGCAATAACATAGTCTTCAAAGGTACTGTTGAAGGATGAGATACAAAATTGCTTTTGAGGAGAACAAAGTCTCCCTATAGTACTGCAAGGAGCTATCTGCTCTGATCCTCCTCCAAAGCTCCTGGGATTTTGACCCAATGCTCTTTTGTCTGCCCTAAATTGCATCAGAACACACAGAATAATGAAGCCATAGTACATGAATCCCTCTGTAGACTGTACTGAAACAACACTAAAAAGTAAGCACTATCTTTTTAATTTAACACTGAGGCTTTGAAAGCCAAATACTACATCAAATACTTGCTCCTGGTACCCCAGCTCTTCCCACTTCTTTTAAGGCTGTTGCACAGCAACCTGTCTCTCAGTTACACAAGCTCTGACTCGCATGAACTAAGGGTGTTTCTGCCATCATTAGATTGGGACTGGGAGAACTGTGGCCCTATTCTCACTTTAGTTTTATCCACCAGTCATCTGCAAAGGGTAAGCATGAGGTTTTTCAAAGCTTCATAAAGGATATGATTAATTTCATCCTTGTACCTGTACCAAGCAAGAATCTAGCTCTCAGAATGAAAAACAGCTTTGCACAACTCAGCATGCTGCTCTAAATGACTTACGGTATATTCTAAGCCTACAATAACCCAGTGCCACAAACATACAAAGCATCTGTGAAAACTGCATTTTAATATTGTTCTAAGAGAAGCACCTAAAAACAAGTCTCAAAAACCTGCTCTCATTAATTTATGACAGAATTTTACCCTCGGCCTGTCTAAACTGCATTTCAAATACTTCTACAAACCTCCAAGTTACCTTCCGCTGGTGATAAAATGCAAGATGTCACAAGAAACAGAACTGTAGTACATTCTCTTAAGATAAAAAGAAAAAAAAAAAAATCATTCAGACCCCAAGGAAAGGCTGCACTTTTCTCTAAAGGGGGTGACTCAGGTAAGATCCACAGTTCCCTGTCTACGTAGACCACGACTGGATGGGTTTTTATCACCCTCAAGCATGCAGCCAAGCATCTAGGAGCCTGGCTGTGCTCTGCTAATTCACCATTTTTATTTGCTTTACCTGCAGCTCGCACCAGGCGACTTCCACAGTGGTATCAGTATCCAGTCCTTTATATACAGTTTTGAAAGAGCCTCTTCCAATCTCGATGTCAAACTTCAGGAAGCGGCCGTCAGGGGAGATGCCCACCGCCTTGGTCTCCAGCTCCTCTATGTCCTCCTGCTGTGTCCTCCGCTCCTCGAACTCCCGGCTGGCAGCAGACGTGCTGCCAGCCGCGCTGGTGGGGGGCAGAGCGGCGGCCTCATCCTCCTCCTCTTTGGGCAGTAGCGGGGCGGCATCCTTGGTGGCAGGGGGCTCCTGGCCAGAGCGTCCTTCCAGGGGAAGCGGGACTGGCGGCGGAGGCTGCTGCAGCAGCGAGGGGGCCTGCGAGGCGCCGACAACGATGCAAGTGGTGCGGACGCACTCGGGAGGAGAGACCAAGGGAGCGGCGCTGCCTCCCGACACGGGAGCCGAGGGCGCGGCGGGCTGCAGGCTAGGCAGCTCCAAGGCCGTGGCGTTGGAGTCGCAGATCACGCTCCGGCGGAAGAAGCGGTGCTCGGTGGCTGCCGCCCCTCGGCTGTCCTTGTCCATGGTGTGGCGGCGGCGGCGATACTCCTCGCTACGGCCTCCGCTCCCCGCTCCGCCGCTCGCTCCGCCGGTCCCGGAGGCCGCGTGCTCGGCGGCTCCCAGCTTCTCCCCGACGGAGCTGTCCGAGCTGGAACCGTTCTTGGGGGGCGGCGGCGGGGGAGCCAGGAAGCGGGGTGCCGGGGGTGCGCCGTCCGCGGCTCCCCCCGACATCGCGGCCCGGGGACGCGCTGCTGGGGCGAGGCGGGGCGGGGGGAGGCGAGGGGAGAGGCCGCTCACTGCGCGGGGAGCGCGCCCGGCCGCGGCCGCGGCCGCAGCTGCGAGACAGGAGGGTCCCAAGGGCTCCCGGCGGCGGAGCTGGGAGGCGGCTGCTGGGGAGGCTGGGCCAGCGGGGCGGCTCCCCGCTCAGCGTCTGCATCCATCCTGCAGCGGGGCAACGGGCAGCGGGGCCGACATGGAGCACCGCGAGAGAGCCGGGGCGCGGGGCCGGGCGGGGGGAAAGGAGGGAAGGGCGGGCGAGAGAAGGCCGGGGCAGGCCCGGGAACCCCCCCGGAGCGAGAGCCCGCGGGGAGGGGAGAGCAAGGGGTGGCGAAGCGGAGGCAGGCCGCGGAGGCGGCAGCCGCCGCGCTCAGTCACTCGCAGCGGGCGGGCCCGGAGCCCTCAGCCCGCCGCGAGGGCAGGGAAAGGGGCCGCGGGGCTCAGCCCCGCCTCGCAGGGGAGCCCATGGCGGCCGCGGCCTCCCCCTCCCGCCAGGCAGCCACCGCCCGCGCGAGGCCGGGCCGCGCTCCCTCAGCAGCAGAAGCGGCCGCCGCCGCCTCGCGGGAAGCCGGAAACCCTCCTCCTCCTCCTCCTCCTCCTCCTCCTCCTCCTCCTCCTCCTCCTGCTGCTGCTGCTGCCGCCGCCGCTGCCGCCCCCCGCCGCCTCGCCTCTCCTCACCGGGGGCCGCCCGCCGCCTCACACCGGGAAGCGGGAGCGGAGGCCGCGCCGCGAGTCCGAGTGGCGCCCCGCGCCGCGGCGGGGAGGAGGGAGCGGAGGCGCCGCGGCCACCTCGGGGCCGTCTGAGCGCTAAATGGCGACGGACGCCCGAAACCGACACACAGCAGGGAGGGGGAGGGGAGCCGCCGGGCACGCCTCCTTCCGCGCACGCGCGCCCGCCCTCGAGCCCTTCCCCGGCCGTCGTTTTACTCGGGGGGCCGCGGCTCCCGTCGTGCCCCGCGCCGCGCGCGGAGCCTCATGGGAGTTGTAGTTCTCGAGGGACGAGCGGCCTCTGCCGCGCGAGGGCCGCCTCCCGGCTCTCGCTCCTTCGCGCGGAGGTGGTTGCGCTGCGCTCCGCTGACCGCTGCTGCCGAGGCGCAGTGTGGGAAGCGCGGGCCCCGGTGGCGCGGCGCAGCCTAAATACGAATAAACCGTACCCTAAACCGCGCTCCCGATCGCGTGAAAGAAACAGCGTCGTCAGACTTTGCCCTGAAAATGATCGTTACCCTCTCGCCATCTGAGCGCTGACTTTGGCGCTGAGGGATGTGCGGCAGAGCCCACGTGAGCGCTGACACAAATCGGGAACTTTTCAGGTTAAAAAGGCACTGGCACACAGCAGTCATCTGGTTATTTATATCGTGTTCCTCTTTCATCGCAACATACCGAACCCGAGCACTTCCAGTCAGAAGTCGCTGGGAATGTACCGCAGGAAGCGTGAATTATTTGCTACCCTGCCTTTTAACCAAGTGTAATTCAGAGTTTACGTCGATGATATATTCGCAGGAGGCATTCCGGCCCTTCACATGCTTTTTAAAAGTTCTTTTCAAACGGTTTAGAGGAAGTTGTGCGCTGCGTTGCTGATGTGAGGCCTTACAGAGCCCTGCAGCCCCCAACCGCAGAAGACCACGCCGAGCTGTTCTCGTGTGCTTGCACTCCTCATCTACGCAATTCAACACTTCATATTGACTGGAATAGTGTTGTCTGCTGTGTATCAGCTTCTCTTTGTAACAGCAAACAACGTAATGATGCAGTCTTCACAAAAGGAACAAAATGTACTTTGCTGTACAACTCTCCAGCAAAGACTTCTGCATTGCTTAATCCTTCTCGGTCCTACCTTTATGGCAAAAGTTGATTTGAGTGAGTTAGCATATTCCTTTTGGTCCGCTCAAACTGCATTGACACAATGGAGTGATTACTTTTCAAAGCAACGCCGAGCTAAATGGCATAATTTGATTAGCAGTAAAGAGTGACTGGATCAAAACTGATAAACTTATAACTCAATCTGTTCCATCCTTACTGCACCACTGGTACCAGAAGTCGACCATCAACTTTTTTAACACCAAGAAGGATTCGAGTTCACTAACCCCTTGACTACAGGTATTTGTGCATCTCTTCGCAATGGAATGAAGATTAATTTGCAGCGTCAGCAGGCACATCCATGACAACTGAATACTATTAAGAGCAGTAGGACACAGTAGAAGAGCTCAGCAAGGACTTTCAGCAAAGGCCCTACTATCTAGTCTGGCCTGTACCACCCTATCTTCTTTGCTGCTCGTACCTTCTGGAGCTACATTCAAGCAAAAGTCTGCTTTCCCCCATTGCGTGCTGTGTTTTTACAAACTCTTCGGGTGGGATAAGCAGCAAACGCAGGAGTAGACAGCAGACCTTGCTCCAGCCTGATGTTTGTTGCAACTTAATGAGTACGTACCTAAAATAACACAGTGACAAATCATTCCTTGTGGTGTAAGCCTACAGCCTTCCAGCCTTCTTGGTGAATTCCACTTGCATCATCAGACAACATCAGCAGGCAACCCGCAGGCTTGCACCCAACCCTCTACCTACCAAATGATCCACTGCAAAAGTGCTGAGGCTGCAACTGGGAACCACCTCCCACTGGTCTACATGTGTTGTTTCAATGCAACGTTGCGTGTAGGCTCTCTTACACAAGTTTGTTTCACCCACTGTCCTTAAACATATCGTCCCTTACTTAACTAAGCAAAATCTTTATAGCAGAGACCTGAAGCCCCGCAGTGCAGAGCCACAGAGAGCCTGAGGCGGTCTCCTACTAGAAAACTGTGGTAATTATGTAAAGAAGCACCTCCCAGGTGTCTGATCCAGCACATTCCTTGGTACTCCTGAAACTCAGCCTTGCGTAAGTCTGGAATATGTGGGCCTTAATGCCCAGTTCTTCTCACTGGCACCTCTACTGGGAAGAGATGGGTATAGCAGTCATCTCTGAAAAAAAAAAATAATCGAAAAGGCTGAGCAGCTGACCAAGAGGTGGGAATGATGGATTTTGCCTTCTGTGGTTGACAAAAAATAAAATATAAAATAAAATAAAATAAAATAAAATAAAATAAAATAAAATAAAATAAAATAATAAAATGATTTTGGCAATTACATTTTATGTGGGTGTTGTTTTCATTTTGTCAATCTAAAAAAAGACGAATGTAATAAAGAGTGTGGGATTGCTTGCTCTTCAATTTCATTTCTTCCTTTCTTTTTTTGTTAAAGCCCATTAAAATGTGCTTTGTCTCGATGAAAATCTCAGAATCTCAGCAAGATTTTAAAAAGCATTAAATTCTAAACATATTCTAAGTTTAGACACAAGTAATTAAAATAGTTTAAATACCAGTTTAAATCATCAGCCATTTAAAGAAATGTCTTTTTCTCCTGGTTCTGTAAGAAAAAAATCCATCGAAATAAGGATTCTGACTGCGCTTGGGAAATTACAGGCAATGAGTCTTAAATGATTTTCTGATTAAATCCAAGGGGCTGACACTTGACACAGTAAAAATATCCTCCTTCTGTCAAACCTCTTTCAGTTATAGTCATCACGCTTGGAACTGTAACAGTTTAAAACATTACTGTGAATGAAGTATGATTTTGAAGTTGACTGAATCAGAAACACTTTTTCTCATTTGCTTTCCATGGTGAAATTTCATTCACCATTGGCATGCCTCACCTGCCCATGTGACAAAGCATTAATGTGAAACAGCTATTCTCTATTTTCTCTTATGCAATACGTTATGCAATACAGAAGGCTATGCCATATTTTTGATGCATGTGATTTTATTCCAGAACCAAAGTGCTTTTCAAAGAAAACTCATCGTGTCAGTTTTATTGCACATTATGAAGTTGCAGCTACGGTGCCATATAACAATTGTGACAAGCCAAATGTTTCTACTGCAGTTTCTTCTTTTTCCCTGATCTTTCTAGAATCCAGGCTTCTGCCACAGCATTCACTAATGCTGCTTCTTGCTGGAAGTTGGTGAAACAAGGTGTTTCAGGATTCTGCATTTGAGAAATTAGACTATTAACTTTCCAGATAACCATTTTTTGTTGGTTTGCTTTGTTCCGTTTCCCCCCCAGAAAAGTCAATTTTAATTGGAAAATTGTTCAGAAAGCTTACATTTATTTTAGTCTTTTATCTTTAATGAGATTTTGTACTATCAAGTAGCTCTGGAAGTCAGGTCACTGATGATGAAATCATTCATTCTGAGCTTTGGAAACCACTCTCGGGCATTTAAAGTCTTCAGACTCTGTAATAGGTGATCTATCAGATGGTGTTGGATGGTGAGTCCTGCCAAAAGCTCTGAACACGGGTACTCTCTCCACGAGCAGAGAGGATGGGAACTGGATAAAGAACGAGAACTGCCAGTTTCACATGGCTCAGAAATACACGTCCTTCCCGAGCTCTCCTGGCCTGCAACAACACTGCCATAAGCCCAGCATATTTCATGCACTTACTTATCAGACTGAAACCTGCATTTCCCCCTCAACCCCTCATTCTAGTTAGAATACAAAGCGTAGAATACAAAGCGTAACTCCTTTTGTTTCCCTTCTTTCACCATTCTCTTGATCTATCCTGACAAATATAATCTAGTCTCCTGAAAGTAGACCAGTCAGAAGGATAATTTACTCGTTTGTTATCTGTATTTTTTAATGACCAAAGTACAAATTTCAGTTACGTTAGTAACCATTTTTAGTCTGGAGCTGGTTTTAGCCTGCACTGAATGCTCCGCGTTGCCTGTACCTTATCAACTATTGCATTTTTTATTAGCATATCTATTTGTCTATGTACACTCTCTAAACATAATCCCTTCAGATAAAGTCAAGCAACAGGAACATGATAAAAGGACATCAAAAAAAAAAAAAACCTCAAACACTGAATTTTACCAGATGTGAGCTTCATTTATTATTCATGCACTATTTCAGACCTTATCAAGCCATCATGGCAGGTGCTGTGGCCAAACTCAATGTCACCCAAATAGGGGGCAGCCAAAAATAACTGCTCATTTCATTCATTATGTCATCTTCGTTGCTATTCTTGCAATTTTTCTTTACATAAAAGGTTTGTGGAGTAGCCTAACAGTGAGTAAGTGTTGTGGAAGCATGGGTGTTTGCTGAAATCAGCACCGTGTCCTCCTTTTTTCTCTCTGTAGTGATGGCTCAAGATGCCTCATTTATCTATTTCTCTCTGAGGCTTCAGGGAATTCTGTGCTTCACAGCAGTGTCATAACACATCTAAAGAGAGCAGAGAAGCAGAAGTACTGCTTTAATGAAGAGGAGCTGTTTGATGAAGGTGAGCAGAAGAAGGTGTGAAAAAAAATGATGATTCTGTGTTTGTGGCTGAGCCTGCCTGTGATGCTATGGAGCAGCCAGACTGCCTTACTCGCTACTCAACAGCCACAAGCTGATGAAAATCAATCTCTCTATTCTCTACATCAAAGTACAGAAACAAAATCCACTTGCTTCATCCAACACAGGAGCAGACTCATAGTCCAGAATAAAGAACTTCCTCATGTCCTTTAAAAGCACAGTCTGGGCCTAATGCAAAGCATGAGCCTGTTTCTGCCCTGTTCATCCCAGTAGCTCCAGTCCTGGAAGGTGCTCAGCATTTCTGAATGATGTCAAGCATTCCTGAAGGACAATGACTGTTCTCCTGGGCCACTGATGGCAGGGAACAAGGAACAATCAGTGCCTCACAGCTGGGCTCAGTACCCTGCGGAATTGAGCCCTGCAGAAAAAAAAGGAACATGATCATTTGACTGAAGATATCAATATACACCCTGAGTAACCTCAGATTGCCTCTTTCCTTGCAGAACACGTGTGTCCTGTGCACGGTGCAGAACTGTACACTTGGTCGGCTCTCACAGGTTACAGGGATCAGGATTGAAGGCACAGAGCTGAAATGTAATGCTGGCAATCCACAGCTGGTGCACAGCCTATAGGTGCGGTTTGTCAGTAGCAAGGGTGGTTATTGGTGACACACCACACTGGTATTAAATGTGGCTTACAACAAAACTCCTTACCTGGCTTAACTCTGCTACACGTGCAAAGTTTTCACGCTCATGTAGTTTCAGCAGTGTAATTACATTCTCGTGAAAAAATATCTCGTGTAAACAAGCTCTTGGGGACCACTGCCAGATGACATGGGTCACAGCAGCTCTCATGTTGCTCAAATCTGTGCCCAAGGCTGGGCAGAGAATGAGACAGCACTGAGTCTTTTGCTGCACTTGATCTTGATGAAGTACTCCTGGGAATCTACTTGGTGTTTATCGGAGATCCCGTGAGACTGATAGATGCCTTAAAGCTGCAGGTGAGAAGCCCGCTGGAGAGAATATTTGGGTGGATTTGAAAACTGCTATAACCTAGAAAAGTTCTCAATTTCCTTTGTCCCCACGCGACTACCTAAATGCCGGCAGCCCCAGCAGGGCTGACACAAATTGCTGACAGGTGATTCCAACACAACACATCGCCTCTCCAAATTAATGCTGTGCACCAGGACTCAACAAGTAGCCTTGAATGTAGCAGAACTGAAGTCCATATTTTGATCATCTTTGAGATGCGACACATTTTTAGAAATGTTTCACATCCATATATATGACAACTATATTTCAATGCCTTTCTTGCATCTGTTTCAGTCTAAAACCTCAGCCTTTATTTTTATTTCATTTTTTTCCCCTGTAAACAACTCCTCACACATCCCTCCACAAGCTATTAACTGCCATCAATAGCTGAAAAGGTTTTGCCTTGTGGGAATACAAACAACATCACACCAAAAACCAGACTGTGAAAACAGCAGGAGTGAGGCTTCAAGCTCAAAGAGAGGAAGATTTAGGTTGGATATAAGGAAAAAGTATTTTACAGTGAGAGTAGTAAGGCACTGGAACAGGTTGCCCAGAGATGTGGTTGATGCCCTGTCCGTTGAATCAGACCCCAGGCAACCTGATCTAGCTCCTTGCAGGGGAGCTGGACTAGATGATCTCTGAAGGTCCCTTCCAACTCTAAGGGTTCTGTCATGTATTTCTGCACTTTCTCAACCGCTGTAGGTTGACAGGACAAAGCTTCAGATATCTATAGATCTGCCATGGCTTCACAACTGTCAGCCGCACTAAGACTGAGTATGCAGATTGCCCCAAGAAATGTCTGTATAAAGAGCAAATTATTAAAGCTTTCTGATGAGTCAGGCTCATTTCCTCTGGTTGGTGCCACCCTGTTTGGGATGTAGGGCTTAGCTCCTCCCTGTGCCTGCAACCTGAACCATGAGCTGTTTATTCCCCGCGCCTTTGCCCAAATCGTTGTCTTCTCCATTGTGGCTGGAGACAGGATGCAAATCTGCAAAAACTTCAGATGGGAAACAGTCCTTAGCCCTACCAACAGTCCTGCTGTGCAAACAACAGTAAGTGTCTGAAGGATCAGGTTCCTAGTGATTATGTGATTAAGGGACAGCAATTAAGATTCAAAACAATGCAGGTCATGGAAATGCAAATCATTCTGGTCTTTCCTAAAGTACTGAAAATCTCCAAATCAAACATCAGTACCTAAAATTAGATCTATAATCAAGCAACAGAGATTACACAACATTCATTACGAGGTTTGCAAAAGACACAGAAGGAAGTATAGATCCACTCATTAGGACTTCTAGTATCACAGCAAGTAAATTACTTTTTAAAAACATCTTGCTTTACGGGGAATATGTAATGTCAGGGGACTCAAACAGGCTCTGAGCAGCTTACGCTTTTGGCTGCAGCCCAAGATAGCATGAGGCACAAATCACACAAATGTCTCCATTGGTGTAAATTCTGTGCTCAGCATCTGCAGGAGCTTTCTTCCTCGCTGTAAAAAAATCCTGGTTGGTGCTTTGTTTCTTTGTCCAAATTCAAATATTCTATATGTTGCCAGACATATCAGAAAAACGGTAGTTATTTCTTGAATCTGCATTTTTTGTATCCTCTCAATGTGCCATGTATATAACATATCCCACATATCATGTATTGACAGTCAGTTCTAAAGTAACACTATCAAGAAAAGGAAGTCAACTGCAATGCTGTGAAGATTTCTTCTCCATGAAGCAATTTTTTACCTCCTTCAAGGGCTTAAAGTTAAAATGTATTTTTACTGTACAATTATTCTTCGGGACTTGAAATGTGATTATTTGGGCATTATAGCAGCCTATAAATATTTAAAGCATAAAACCCCAGAGAGGGTTAATGTAATACAGGAAAGTAATATTAGAACTACCAGGGTGAATAGTGGAATGGAAAGATGGAAAAGTTTGAATATGTTTGAATGTGGAATAATCTCCCAGTAAGATAGGGCTGATACTGCATTACTTGATGTTATTTCAGTTATAATCCCAAATCAACACTCAAAATATACAGAGTTAAAACACTGACGAGAGACACATTAGAACATGAAACTGAATATCTGTGCAAACTGCTGCGCACCAAATCCATCACCCTGGCTCTAAGAGTAATGAGTTCATCATAGATTGTATATGGCATAGTTACAAATATTAGTTTAAAAAAAAAAAAAACACGTTGATTTACATCTGTCATTTTCACAGCCAGAATACGGACACTTTCTTGGTCATCCACCCCTCCCATTTCAAAATCAAGATATACACCCTTTTAGCGCCTGTAAAACTGGTAACACCTGTACACCATGCCAATATATTAGGCGGTTCATATCATTTTATCAATGCTGCTGAGGTCTTTGTGCAAGAAGGGGAAGTAAGCACCACTATGGTGTGGTTTCTGATCTGCTCGTTACCAGCTCAGCTCACTCAGCTGGCTGGTTCAGAGTTTTTTTTTTAAATGCAAGCCTACAACAATGTGCTCTAAATGCTGGACTAAGCAATTTCAGAACGTATATTTAGCTTGGTGACCAAATTCCTTTTTCTTTCAAGTTTGCTTGGTAAGAGTGAAATATTTTGCCGTAAAAAAGCTGATCATAGGCAGACATAAACAGCAATGCGGGCTGTGCTTTTGCAGTGGACAGTCTTAGTCCAGATACAGGAATGCTAGAATCACAAATATTTTTCATGTGATTCTCTGTAAGACCTCTCAAAATAAGCCCAATATTATTACATACGGGACATTTCTTTAATAAAACTTCTTTAACCCCTCAGAAATGTACTCTGTGGATTTTGAGGACATTTTAGTTGCTCAAGATCTGTTGACATCTCATATCCCTAAACAAGTTTCTTCCCTCCAAGGTTGTTCTTCTGTCTCTGAGATTTTGTGAAGACAAACACAGAGACCTTCAGAGAGAGGTTCAGTATTCCAGGAGATATGGCAAAAGACAGGAATTTTGGACTTGTTTGCCCAGGACAAAAGTAAGAGAAAGGCAGCTCTCAGACTTCTGGGTCATGTGAATTCAGGAGCAGGATGAAATATTTAGGCAGGAAGAGGAAAAAAAAAAAAAAAAAAAGTGAAATCCTTATAAAAGCTTTGCTATTTTTTTCTGTTTAGAGGATATGTTTTTAATAATATGAACCAACACCACCATTAACAATGGGCTTAACACTGCATGGTAGGTGAGATGTATACCAGAAAAACAGCAGCTTGCTGAAGGCAGACCGCTGAGCACTTACAGTGTTATGAGAAGGTAACAAGAAAAGCGTAGCTGAACACAAGTAATCCACATTTTCTTCACCAGTGTCAGTTTAGTATCTTCCTCTCTAAGAACTCTCCCTTTTTATTCTTCATGCTTACCAGTGTGAAATTGCCCCACTAACACATTCAACCCAGACCCTCTGTGCTGATCTCACCTTCTCCAGGTTGTTGAGACATGCAGTGCCTCTCAGTTAGCCATCTATGGACTGTTTTCCTACCTGAATCCCATGTTACACAACAGATACAGTTATTGCTTACCTAATGTTTGTTACAAAACCTGTGACAGCATTTTTTCCTCACTGCCCTACAAGAGGAAATAGCATTTTATTTGAAACGCTGCACTGAATGTTGGCACAAGAGGTGTTTTAAAAGAGTAGAGAAGAATGCTGTCAGGAGGATGTTTCCAGGCCTACCTTCCCTCCCACATCCAACTGTGTTGAAATAATCAAAAGTTATACCACTCGTTCTTGGGAAGAGGATGACTAACAGCAGCTAATTACTGCTCAGTCTGTTGCCCTCAGCAGCTATCGGTCTGAATCACACCTGCTGACATGGAGGGGCACAGTGCTCGCTGTGATGCTCTGGAGGCAATTTAGTTTTCAGGGGCTTCCTTGGGAGGCAGCGACTGGGGTGTGGGAGTGAGGACTCCATATGTTAAGACACTACCACAGAGTAGCTAATACCATATCTGATGCAGCAGATGGCCTGAGCCTCTGCAGGCCAGCCCTGTCCTGCCTGCTGCAGACACTGGACCAGTTGTACTACATGAGAAGGAGACAATGGTTAGCGTTTTCTGCCTGCTCCATCCCTCTGCAGCACAGGCTGAACCCAGCTCAGTGGTACTGGAGATTAGATCCTGCTTTCCTCCCAGTTTGTTGCTGCAGTAGCAAAGTGTTGGCAAAGGGCCTTCAGTATCATATTTGATCTGTTGACACTTGCAGCAGTGCTGGACTCTAACACCGTAGGAGTTTCCGTCTGGAGAAATATGGTAGCCCTTCCTGCCTCCTCACTCCACTCCCTATGGAAAACTTCCCTCTTGTTTTCCCAAATTCTGGGCCAAATAAAATATACCAAAATAACACTGGAGACAGAGAAGGAATCGCTTGCCTCAAACTTGGCCTTGGAGCAACACATGCAACCAGGACTCGTCTCACGAGTGAAGTCACGCGGGTGGAATCCAGGCAGGGTTTCAGCAGTGGGGACGGCAGGTTCATCCTGGCTGCTATGCAAACAGTTATCACCCTTGTTTGTGGTGGCCAGAAAGACCACTTTTTTCTGGTTTTGTTCTAGATTGGGTTCATGAGAGTTCATGTATTATACACTTCAGCTGGCTATCTTAAAACTTTCTAGGAAAGAAAGGGCCAGGAGGTCCTGAGCTGTGGTGGCACAACTGTCTGTTGGCCAGTGTTGCAGTGACAATTCAGTGCTGCTCTCAGAAGAGGCAGAAAGTAATATTTTCATCTGAATTAGAGATGCTGTCTCACCCTCAAAGCTTTTCATTACTTCAGGGATGTTCTCCTGAGTAATCACATAATTCTGCTGCACTTAAATAATGTATTCAACATCTGACGTATGAGCCAGAGGCTGGCTTTCTATGGCATTACCCACCCCCCGCAAAGCAATCATTATTATTCTGCCTATACAGAGCACAGCTCTTTTCTAGGAAGCCTCTTGTATATGGGGCAGTGGGGCCCTGCACAGAGATGCTGAAGAGCATCCTTTTGTACCTACAGTTCCTCAGCATCATTCCAGACTTGAATCCTCACATCATCTCATTATTAGAGGCTGAGGTTGGGCCCAAAGCTGATGTAGTATAGTGTTGTTCTTTACTTAGAAGTAAGATAAGCATTATTATTAAGCTTCTGTCATCACTGTCCAACCTAGGACATCTTTAGGGCACCATACTTCTACACATAGTAGTTCAGTTCAAGGTGCAGTTCCTTTAAGAGAGCCAGAGAGGAGTTTCTCTACAATGCAGCTTCACTGTTGTTTTCAGCCAAGATGTGCGAGATGTGTGTTTAAAAATCATATTAGCAAGTATAACCCTATTTAACTTACCCTGTCTTATATGGATTTTCATCCCTGTGTGCAATCAGTGTCAAGACAATATGTGCAGTGATAATGAATGGCCACATACTGTGTGCTGTAACTTCAGCTCTTTTTAGGGAGCTTGAATCTCTTCCTGATTTCCATCTGCCTCCTGTTCTAATGAAGGCCATCTGGCTCTTCGGAGCCACCTCTGTGCTGATTAGATGGGATGTGTATGTTTGAAGTAGCACTGTTCTTCTGAGGAAATTTCCATTTCAGGTATGGACCGGCATAAATGGGGTTGCCAGCTGACTGTGGACACTTCTTTGATACATGAACTTAAAAGCCATAAGTGATCATTCTGTAGTCTGACTGGACATCTGACTTAACCTGAACTGTTGAATGATACATATTCTCCCATGATATCTCTAACTATTGACACTATATTGGAATCATACTAGCGCTAAGTATCTAAACAAAGTCCTGAGGATGCCCTTCTGCAATTTATCTCCATCCCTGAGTGTTCTTGTATCAGCTAGTGCAGACAGCAAGATAATTCACACCAGCTGATATTCTCAGCCTCCATTTTCTCCTCCCTTCTCTTACTTACCTCAAGTGGTAGCGGTTTCCTATTTTTCACTAGATGTGAATAGCTTGTAAAAATGTATATGCAAAATTTGTGATCTGAGAAAAGAAGTTCTCCCCGGTGATTTAGCAGCCTCTCAGCGGTAGCATTACTTGGCAGACATCCAGGAAAGAACTTCAAGTCACTGGATAAGTTTTCATATTTCATTGTGCTGTGCTCTCATCTTGATATGGAAACATGTGCTAATTCTGAGCCCCTTACTCATGGCTCCAGCAGTTACAACAGCCACCATTAGGCCACAATTCAGGATGCGTGATCTGTTTATCTACGGAGACATCAGGTTGGAAGTTGCATGAATGTCCATGTGATCACTGGTCAAGCAACAAAAAGAATACTGTTTTAAAAAATCAAATATGCAGGGAATTCAGTAGCAGCCCACTAGTTTCCTGTTACACAAGTTCACTTTCCCTCACCTAACTTCCTCCCATGTGAACACCATACTTCCTCAGCTAATTCCTGACAAACAGTTTTGTCTTTCCTATCCTATGTCCCACATTCTTTGGATTTTTCATGTAGATCATAGAATCATTAAAGTTGGAAAAGACCTCTAAGATCATCTAGTCTGACCATCATCCCGTCAACACAATGCTCACTACTCATGCCCCTCACTGCCTTATCTGCTCTTGATGTTATAGCTGAGATTTGTCACTTTTTCTTCTTTTTATCACTCTTGTCCTCAGTTCCTCCTGGTTCCCCACCCTTGCCTGCCTTTCTGTCCCATTAGTCCACACCACGCATCACCACTCCCTGCCCTTTTCTGTGAGTCTGCAAAGCCTCAGTGGAGGCCTTTAAGAACAGGCCTGAGCAAAATTACCAGAAATAGCATAAGTACCATGCATTCTGCCTTTCAGGAGGAAACCAATTAAAGGCCTTACTGCAGCCTCTTCCAGACCTGCATCACCCTGATTCTATTATCCTTTGCATTATTGGGAGAGCAATAATGGAGCCATGCTTCTTGGCACAAGATTGTTATCTCGGGCTCCTGGGTCTGAAGCTGGAGCTCTCTTTTGGCCTGAACATTGCATCAGCACTCATGCTTTCTCTCCTGGCTTCCATTGGTGTCTTCAACTTCTGACCTTCTCTTCATCTTCAGTTATCAAATCACTTTCATTTTCAGTCATTCTACATTTTCAAGCACAAGCTGGTACTTCTCATTGGAACTTCCCCGTTAGTCATCAGCAATTCCCTCCCAATTATTTTAGATCTTTTGAGATAAATATTGCTTGTGTGCACTAAATCATGCAACGCTTGTAGACATCAATTGGACTGTGGATTGTGTAATTGAGAATAGGTTCATCCTTTTTGCTGTGTTGTATGGTTTTCTTCTCTTTTTCACACCATTCATGAGATATTTGTCATTTCTGGTAATTCTGCACATCCTGCTACCTTGATTGAAAACAGTCTTCCCATCAGTAACCAAACTTTGCTGTCAGATGCATAAGTAGGATACACCAGTCAAGGAATACAGCTCTTCCAAAAATATTACTTTTCTCTTGCATGAAATCCCTTGGCAAACAAGTTTACCTGTTTGCCTATTTTTCTGCATGTTAAAAGATTTCAGAATGAATAGCACATTATACCCATCCAGCCACAAATTGCTGTTATCTCTCCTGAACAATTCTCTTATTATACATCCTTTGAAAACCTGATACCATCACATAACCTTGGAGCCCAAAGAATAAAGCCATCCATTAACTTCTTTATACTTTGGATCAGTCCACAAAAACAGCTTACTGTTCCAGGATCCTTCGCAACAGGATTGCTCATTATCAGCCCTCAGCTATTGTGCTAACAGTTCCACACAGAGTACAAAAAGAAGCAAAAGGGTTTGCCTGTGGCTTTCTATTATTTTAAGCACTCTGGACTGAACTTACATCAATATTGTTACTGGTGTACTTCAAATAATAGCCAAAAGAATAGATGACTGGAAAAAGGTGAAGTGATTTGGGGAGGAGGAGGAAATGCCGATGCTGCTGGAAAAACAATTTTTTTTATTTAAAAAACACTGTTTCACTGAGGCAGGCTTCATGATGAGCACCGCTGAGTCCATGGAATTAGTCTTAATTTGTACTACAACTGAGAAATGAGTAAAAATTTTGAAGAGGTACAAAAAGTTGAAGTATATAAAAATTTCAAAGAAAACCGATCTCTGAAACGATCAGGAGAAGTTTTCAGAACCCTGGTACAGAGAGTCCAAAGCCCAAGAGATATTCGAGCTTGTGCAGCCCTCTGTAGTAAAGGCTTGCAGCTTTCTGGGTGGGGTACTCACAAAAAGCATTTTCAAAACCCAAAGTCTGTGTGCTCTATGGCTTCCATAGAAAATTAGGTTTGCCATCACGCTGTTAAACCAGTGATTATTCACCTATAGAGCACAACTACTACGGGGTCATAGTAATTCAATTCTTTTTGCCTATTCCATTAAAGTTCTTCTGGCAAAATACAATTTATTTTTTTAGTTGTGCTCTATTTTACTTCTTTACATTCTTTTCCTGCGGCTCTTTTCCAGCTGTTTTTATTATCCACTTGATCTCCCGTTATGCTGAAAGACAGGAGCACCTCAAACAGTCAGATGCAGGGGTAAAAATCAAAAAACAAAGCAGACCAAAATCCTGTGATGTGGATGGAATTTCCCTTTTTCTCCTCATTACTTCCAAACTGAAGCTAATTGGTGTCACACCCTGCCCTATACGTGATGTAGCAGATGCCCACATCACCAGGCCCCAGTGCTGCTGGCAGCGTACGTGAAGTCTCTTTCATTTCTGCTTTAGTGCAAGCGAAGGGCAAACAGGCATCTTCTTTTTTGGGGTGGGAGCTGTCAGAAGGGCACACCACCGCTCTTCCCCAGGGGGCTGCTTGTAGCAGAGCATGTTGATCCTTCGAGAAGCTGATGGAGCAGCTGGTCCAGCTCTGTAATGAAACATGCACAGATGCTGAGAATTTGCCCGAGGGTACAGGTCCCACATGAGAGATGCAAATAAGAAGGAGTGGATGCAGCTTCAGTCAGGGATGGACAGAGACTTGTCCCAGTGCAAAGACAGTCCTTTTCCCCATGATATCCAGCAGCCCTGCTGGAGATGAAAGACAATAGGGATTTTTCCTGTTTGATGGGTTGGATTGTTGTTTTGCTTGGATTTATTATGGGAAAAAGGCTAAAATGAGATGTTTTCATGCAAGCACTTATGGTGTTCATTATTATAAGCTGGTGGGAGACAAGACAGGCCTGTGATGGTAAAGAACAGAGACTTCTCTCTATCAGCATCACTCCATTCAAGCTGCTAGAAAAGCCTTTCCAATTTCTTACCCTTACTGACTGAGGTGTGTGTGCTGCCAACAGCCTGGGTGGGGAGAGAAAACATTTGGCTGTCATGTCTGAAGTTGGAGAACAAGTACTGAAGGCTCAGAGCCTACATCTGCAGGTGACCAGGATAAAATAGCAGTTTCTAAGGAGGCTGCTCTCATTCACAGCTGATGCTAACTGATAGGAAAAGCTTCTAAAGCAGTTTCCAAGGACAGTGGCACCCAAAACAACAATTATACTCTAAAGAGAGAGGAGGAAAAATGGTGAGTAAAGATGAGTTTTGGTGGTTATAAACAGTGGATTTTAGAAGTCCTATTTCAGGCAAGCAAGATGATTACCTTATCGTGCAAACTCATTACTCCCCACACACTTTGTGTTTGCTGTGGGCTGTATTGTATATTGGGTAAGATCACAGTTTTCCTTTGTTTAGTTCATGGTGACCTTGTAACTCCTACACAATGGGCAGTCACATAATCAGGTGTCACGGCCAACACTTCACAGAAGTGTGTGAGAAATGCTGTTGTTACCATATTTCTTGGCATCTGCAATCCAGGCTTTTCTATCCAAAACCAACAACAAAAATAATAATAAATCACCATCTTCATGCTAGTTAATAGGCATATAAAATAATAAAATACTTTCCTCTGGGAGCAATTCTTTCTTTTTTTCTAGCACAGTGATGGATTTTATTAGGAAAAAAAAAAATGTGCTTATTCCAAAACAACTGTTATCATTCTGGGCCATTTCCGTGGGTTTCTATCTATTATAATCTAATCACAACTATTTTTAGAACACCAGTGAATAATAATATTACACAGCGCTGATCTCCATGAGACAACTTGAAATTCCCAGTCGAGTTTCTGCTAGGGAAGCACATCACACAAAGCACCATCACAAATCTGCACCTTTGTTACAGAGGCTGGCAGAGTGATCAAGGACTTGGGAGGGCTGCCATCTGAAGTCGCTTCTGCAGGAAGATATACTGTTAAGGATCAGAGCAGAAGGGCTTTTGTTCTGCTGCTGGAGTAAGTGCTTATAGATAAAAGGAGGATGCCTGTGCCTGGGCCATCAACTTGACATGAAATTCACTTAGATGTAAGCATGGGATAGTGAAGTGGAAAACAAATTGCATGTATTTTTACTTTGCTTAAGTAGCACCCCAATCACCTTGTAAATGAATGCTGATGCTCAGTCAGGATGCTGGAATGGAGGATGTACAGCATCACTTGAATTTGCACAAGCATGGTAGCAGAATGAAAAGTTTAGAGACTACATTACAGACATTTTCATTATGTTTAGTGTGTTTTTGTCAAGCCCTCAAGCCCTCAGAATGCCTGGAGTGCAAACAGGTGGCCACCTGTGACAGGTCCCCATGACAAACTATCACCATATCAGACTTTTACAAACATGGATACAGGTACATTGTCCCTAATTCCTTGAGCAGCCCCTTCAGATCCCAGATGAAATATACTGGGTAAGACAGTAGAAAGGGGAAGATTTTTATAGCTTGTACTGTGGTTAGAGAAGAGATTTTAATTTTTGAATCACTTTGACATCTTTTGCTTATACAATAGAAAATCCTTTTTAGACACACTTTCTTTTGTAATATTGAAAACCAAATAAATATAATGATTTATTTTTTAAAAAAAGACTGTGTGAGAGAGAAAGGATAGCTTATCATAAACTTTCATCTTATGCTGTTCAGTTCTCTGGAATTCTCACTTTACCCATCACCCAGAGCCCACATATACTCCTACCAAGGAATGACCAACACATAGGACATCTCCAATCCAAAACTCACCAAGTACCTAATGAAATTCAACAGCTGATTGCTTACCATATACACAAAGAGCATTTTGCTCACCACTGTAATTCAGCAGCCTCCAGGATGAAAAACAGTAAGTATTGTTTGAGGATTGTAAGGCATATAGTTGCAAATAACATTATTAGTAAGAAAAGAATAGAATAGTTGGATTGGTTGGAAAAACAACACTCAAATCATCTAGTCGAATTGCCAACCCATCCTCACCATGCCCACCAACCATGTTCCTCAGTGCTATATCCACATGGTTCTTGAACACTGCTAGGGATGATGACTTCACCACTTTCCTGGCCACATTAGGCTCAAATGAATCAATTACCCATCATGCATGTTATCAGAATAAGAGAGATTTACATTTTGATAAAGTCCAGAAAGTGATACAGGATTTTAACTGACTCAATTAGTTAAATCCTTGGTTTTAGAGCTGTCACCACAGCACAAACCACTCTGCCTGCTAAACAATGTCCTGTAAACTGGCTCACAGTTTTTGGGTTTTTTTGTTTGTTTGTTTGTTTATTTTAAGTAGAAGGGGAACTAAGCCCACATGAATTTGCAGTACCTCATAAGAAGAGCGTATGCTTGAAGAAGTGAACATAATAAATGGTCATCCAGATGCAATCCCACCTGTATGCCTCTGCCACAAGGTCTATGCTTTCTGCTGAAGGATCTAATTTGGTTGTGGATGCCTGTGAAGCAAGACTGGAGCAAGGGGAACACCTTTTCTGCCTCTTGGCAAATCCCTGCTTCCCAGCTCAAGCAGGATGGACATGCTGTCATCTGGAGGTACCAGTGTTCTTGCTCACTGCCATGCAGGAAAGGGTTGGGTCTTGCTCCTGTTGCTTCATTTGAGTGTGGTTTCGTAGGAGCAGCAAAAAGTGGACATTAGCTGGAGTAGGCTCTGTCATCATCTGTACCAGCATTAACTTGAGATAGATTTCTGACATAAATGATCATCTCCAAATATACTGCAGTATAAATGAGAGCAAAATGTGACATTAAAGTACAAAATTTACTGTCGCTGCCTGCAGGACTGTGTGTTCTATTAGAAATATTTCAAAACATTTATCATCCCCAAAGACTAATTAAAGATAAGCTATTCTTTAGCAGCAGCTCAGCCTTGCAAACTACTTTCTGATGGGATACACAGAAGAATATCATTCCTGATGCTCTCAGGTTGTTTTTTCCCCTCAATCATTCTTTTCCCTTACCTGCAGCCTGGTCTTCGGTGGCAACAATGAATGACTTACATCTAGATGGGAGAAAACAACTCCCTGTAACTTCCAATATCAAGATCAGTGAAGGAGCTCAGACCTTCAAACAGATGATTGAGGAGCTGGCTATAGCACCTAGATCTCAGGTTTGAGCATGAAATATTACTGGTGATCACACAGCCTTAGCCCCCGTGTTCACACAGGGCTGGGCTGTGCAAGTCAGGCAGCCAGGTCGTTCGGTCACATTACTCATTCACCTAAAGCTCAGCACTTTGCTCAATGCTTTGCTGTTTCAGTTTGGAGTGGTCAGCACTCTGCAGATTTGAACCTGCTCTTCCTCCTACATCAAGGGATGCTGGGGGAGATTTGCATCTTCCACCAGTTTTAACAGGTATAAACTACGTGATAACAGGTATTGCTGTTTAGCTGGTATCTCACTAAGGGAGTTACACATCACTTAGTCAGAAGTGAAAGAGAAATAACAATCTCGTATGAGTATGGAACCAGTAGGTAATACCAGTGAAATATTAGAAAAGTGACTGGAAAGCTAGAATTAGTGCACAATCCATGGCAAATGTCATATATTTAAGCATCAGTCACTATACAAGCTAGTGCTGCACAATGACCCTGATAAGGAGCTGCCGTAACAGAAGTCCTTATAGTAGAAAGGATTAAAACCTCACTTCTCAACTGTAATCAGAAACAGTCCTGTAGAAATAAAAGCGGTTGTACTTGTGTGAAAGCTCAGCATTAAGACTGCAGAGCAAAAGAAAACAATGCTTTGTTTAGTGAATCCCCGTGATCTATTTATTTTTTTTTTCGCAGTATTCCCTCATCTCACAAGCACATCTGGTGTTTTAGGAACATTGTATTCAACAGGGTAAAAGGACAGTAGGGCCAAGAATAACAAATGAAAAATGAAAACACTGGGGCCTAACGCTGATCTCATATGGGTGTAAATCAGAGGGATTCCAGCAAAGCCTTTTGGAGCCACACCAATGATATACTTGTGTCTGATTCGGAGCGAAAACTGTAGAGACTGGGGATCATCAGGCCTTACTCTCAGGTCTGAAATTCTCCCATTCTACCAGGAAGAGTTACTGCAAAAGATTTCTAAAAGGGCTACACACAAATATCAAAAATGCCGTGGAAGTGACAAAGCCAAAGCAAAAATGTTTGAGCAGCTCTTGTGTCTGCTCCGTGCAATACAAAATACTTGTCAAACCAGATTAAGCACGAGGTTTTGATTTGCAGTTTGCAGCCCAAGAAGGGATTTTGCCAGCAAATAAATACATATTTTGCACCTAGTTCCTGAATTGGTATATGTTTGCTCTTAAGCTCTTAGAGCCAAAGGAAGCCCTTCCACTGACTTCAGGGTGGGTTAGATGAGTCTCTAAACAGCCCTCAGTAACACGACCTCTGAATAATATACATTATTGCACTCTGTATTCCTGGACTTGACCTGAGGCATTGTGGTAACAGCAGTACTTGGAACACATGGCATTTTAACTAAATAGGCTGTCTCGAAAATGTAAACAGTTCTCAGCTGTTTGTTGATAAAACTGTTTGAAGAGAGTAGACATTAAAACCTCTTTATCTCCATTTGTTGTGGGTAAGATCCTATCAGGGAGGAACAGTGTAACCATAAATGTCCCCACAGAAATTATTTGTGAGACTGAAAATTCTGTTTTCCCCAGGAAGCCAGCAGCAAGAAAGCAAGAGGACACAGAAGAAGATATAGATATGACAGTGATGTTAAGTTTCCTAATCTTCCACCATACGAAATCAATTCTTTTCTTTCATTGCAATGCACTTTCCAGAGCTAAATCACTTCAAATTAGAGCCATCATAAAAACACGGGTCTTTCTCTTCCCAGAGACACGGCACCAAAAACTTGGCTCTTTTTGTTTAATAGCCAGTGCTGCTATCCATCCCATTGCAGCTATAGTTTTACCTCCCTGACTAACCCCTTTCCCTGTTTCAAACATCAGCAGAATTCCCCCTCCCTTCTTTGGCTCTCTCCCTTCTGGCCTGCTCTTAAGCTCAACTTGGACATCCTGTGGACTTAGCGGGGCTCTGTAGGAGGCATTATCTTTAGCTGTCTTTCACATGCTTTGCTCTTAAAACACTTCATTGCAAATTATGTCTTTTGTTACTTGCTGTCATTGCTTTTGGAGCTGCCTGTTTTTCATCAATACCTGGGAGCAAAGCAGCCCAGTGCTCCAGGTCTCTCCATACAAAATCTCTCTGTGTTTCCCTGCTGTCAGTCCCTCAGGTGCTTTCCTACCCAATTATGCCCTTTTAGTGTCCATTTTGCTGGGAGTCAGGATGTTGCTTGCCTTGTAAACCCACTCAGGCTTGTCCCTTATTTGACTTTGCATTCATTGAGCATCAAGCCAAACAGCAGCTCAAATACCTGACCTCAAAGTTTGATGTTCAGCAAGAAGCACTGAGATCTTGAGGCAAAGGGTTTCATATTACTGGCTCCTGTGTCTTTCATTGATTAGAGGTTTTACAACTGATAGTGGGTTTCAAGGTTTATTTGGGAACTCAGGAGCGCACAGATGGGGGAAGGGAGACAGTAAGTAAGGCTGAGGATTTCTTTTATAGCCAGTGTGTGGTGTTAAGGTGGGAATAAGCCGAAAGGAATGCCATTAACATGTCATTTGCAGACCTACCCCTCACTCATCCTTGGGTCAGCTCTCAGGGCACTAGGAGGAGTCATATGGAGGAGTTAATTGAAGGAAGTTGGTTCACTTTCTGCTAAATGTATTATATTAGCTCCAGCTGAAGTGAATGAGAACAATCCGGATATTCTGAATTACTCTGTACAAACAATAACTTGATTTTCAATTCTAAGCCCTTGAGAAAATGGCATACAGGTGACATGTTACCGGCACACTGGGAGCTTCACAACATTTGTTCAGAGCGTGAAACGTTCCCATGGCAAGCTTTGCTGCCAGGGTCAGATTTGGGAAAGGCTCCATTCAGGCAGAGAGGAACCTGGGGAAGAGTACCATTCAGAAAGGGGTAAGAAGGGCAAAGAATCCTTACTTTGACCATTTCCCAAGGGCTAGATTCAGAGGAGACTTGCAGAAGAAAAGCAAAGAAGCGCATAAGAGTTTTAATTAGCTGAACTTTCCAAAATTTACGCTGGGAAATGGCTCTCAAATCTGCCAGGCACAGCAAGGCTGAGAAATGCTGCTGAGGCCCAACTCAGATATGGATCGAGACTGTAAGCACTGAAGTCAGTAGAAATATCCATAGGGAAGTTTAGACAGCAGCAAATTTCTGGTTCAGAAGTTTCACGGAGGTGGTTAGGTAACCACAGGAGGACTCAGAAAAAAAGAATTTGTTCTGACTGCGAAGGACCACGCAACATTAGCAATGATCACGTAACAGGGGTGTGTGCCTCTGTGCGTGTGCAGGCACACGTGCGTGCCTCCTGACCCACCACTGCTGAAGAAGTTTCAGGGATTGGCTTGTCTTGAACTAATGAGATGAAAAGAGAGTGTGGAGCAACCTGTGACTTCTGTAGGCCGTGGCTGAGGTGCTGCAAAGAGAGGGTATATACTGGAGTGCACATAACCCTTTTCTAACCTCTCGTAACCTGTGTATGAGATAAGGATCAGCATGGGAGCCCTTGGGATCCCCCTTCCTTGGGATCCACCTGGGTTCCCAAGGAAGGTTAGGCTGTAGCCTCAATGGGCTCCTAGCTTCTAGAGTGTTGCCTTCTTCTGTGAGACATCTGGTTAATTAACTGTCTTAACTTACCTATGCAATAGCAGGTGTTCATCTAAGGAAGACAAATGCCAATAGTCTCACATTCAGGAGACAGTGTTCATGTCTCAAGAACTTCTCCCCAAAGTGAATAAGGTTTCACCACTTCAAATTAGTCCTTTGAGAGCCAAAGCAAGTCTGAGCTGCTGGGATTTCTGGGAATTATCATTGGCTGCTTAGCTACATGACCTTCAGGTGGTGGTCAGGAGGTGACCGATCCACCTTCAATCTATTCTCTCTTTCTGAATGTGGCTTACCACAACATTTTAAAAATTTGAAGAGTGCTGTAAGAATCTTCCTTGTCTAACATGCATCCTGTCTGTCTAGCTGGAATTACTCATTTTCTCTCAAGGACAGACAGAAAATTCACTCTTAGTTGGATCCCTCAAAAGTTTCAGACTGTGCCCAATACTCCTATTATCAGACCAAATACAAAGATTATTCCACTATTATTTCTCTTCCTTGCATCACTATGACTATTTTCACCTGTACTATATGAATCCAGGCTGCCAACAGTTCAAAGCTCTCCAATTATTCAACTGACGAGAGTTCAGAGAGCAACAAGAACACTTGGTGATCTGTGAAATATAATCTGTGAGGAAATGGCAAAAGAATTTTTGTTTCCTTAAATATAGAGAAGGCTGAAAAAAGACATGATAACAGTCCTCAAAAATGTAAACCACCACAGCAAAGAGGAAGGAAATAATCTTTTCTCTCCCACATGAAGAGGATAAGAGTAACAGGCTAAAATTGTAGCAAGGCTGATTTATTTATTTATTAAGTTCAGCTTCAGCAAAGCCATTCCTGGCTGTAAGGGTTGTGATACTGAAGCAGTCGGATGAGATGCCTTGGAAATCTCCACAGCTGAAATGATTTTGGGTCAACATCTGTGCTAATGGAACAAGCACCACAGAGCTGCTGTTGCAGGAGAAGCAATCTGTGACCATTCAAAATCCTTTCTAGCCTTGCTTTCTTATAATTTCATAATTCATTGGTTAAGTACATATTCATTTGTTACTCTTCGACAGAATTTTTGAAATATGCTTGTATCTTTGTGTTCTCAGTCTCCAAAGCCTTCCTTGTAATTGTTACCTTTCCAACTGTGCTCTGTGGTTCTTTCCTGTTAAAGGTGATGCAAGTCCTGCCAGCTAGGAGCTAAAACCCTACCACTCATTGAAAGACAATGGGACTAATGCTTCTTAATATACTACCAAAAAAAATGGACCTTTTGGCTATATAGTTGCTTGCCTTCACTTTTGCTGTGGCATGCACTACCATGTTGCCAGTCTATGGTTCTATGATTCTATGATACCAGGTAATCCCCTCAGTAGGCTAAGCAATCTCCGTCTCCAGGCTGATTTAGTTGCTTGTCCTTATTACTCTCACTGGCTGGCTCTTCACTTAGGCAGACAAGAGCCTTCTCAAAATTTCTAACCTAGCATTTTTTCTTGGCCGATTTATAAATTAGTTCCTGTGCTAATGCTGGGCTTCCATCTCCTTGATATTATCCATCTTAGAAGATGGCATCAGTATCCCTCTTGTTTTTCATTTTGTAAAGCTAAACAAATCTTTTCATACTCTCTTAGACGATATGCACCCATAACAGATCATGAGGACCCTCCTTTCTTGATGTAGTGAAGACCCAAAATTATAGACTGGAGAGAGGTTGTCTCAAAGGCAAAATACAGCCACTTTTACAACAAAAAATCAAGGCCTGGGAAGGGTTAAAAAGTGAAGTAGCCTGTTATTTGCTTGGTTAGAAGCGTAGTTGTCCTACAGGAACTCTTGTGGTCTTGGTTATGGTTCTCTCCTAAGCACCACAAGAAATCTGAGAGTGATGTAGAAGAGCAATTCTCATATCAATCTTTGGGCAGCATGGCTTTCTGCTGTCAGTAGACTCTGCAGGCCAGTTCTGAGGCCTGGGAACTGCAGCTCTTCTTCCCACATCCCCTCTGCATTGGCCAGCCCCACTGATGGCACCAGCACTGCTATGCCATGGTTACACACCCAGCAGCAATGCTGCTTGAACCGGCTTGTCCCCACCCTTCTCCACTCCCAGCAGCATTTTCCACTCCCCGCTGGGCACCCTTGCTATTGCCAGCATAAGTGTTTGTACAGTTATGTGCAGAACCAGGTCAGAGATTTGATCCCAGCCAAAAAAAAAAAAAAGCCAAATATATGTATATCTTTTCCAGCTGGAATAAGTTCTTCTGTCTGGTTTCTTGGGTGGCTGCACAAGCAGTTTAGCTGGCATATAGGACGGAAGATGACACGGGTGGAAATGAGCATCTTTACCATGAATGCTCCTCCCAGGGGAACATGGCTGTTCTGCAGTCATGCTCTCACCTAGTGTGGGCTGATCTTGCAAGGGAAATCATATGCTTGTTCTTCATCATGCCCCACGTGCTCCACACCCTCCTTTCAAGGAACAATGCACTTTCCCCATGCATCTCTTGTATATGTCACCAAGAAGACTAACCAAATAAAAAACAGACCAGTTTTGGAGTTCTCCCACTTATCTTGTGGGATAAACACAGAGTCTAAGAAGGGGGATCATTAACCCTAAAACTAGTGAGTGTTGCTCCTCATGTCAGAATCTCTTTCAGAAGTCATGTTGCATTTTCTATACTTTAATCTTTGAATCATCACGATGGTGTTTTCTGGCATTGTAACAACTAATGAAAAGATAATTAATCCTTTGTAATCAAATTTAGGAACAAGAAAACCTCAGTTATATCTGTGTTCATGGAGGTATTCTTTCTTAGTATGCTATTACAACTCGAGTTAAAATAAACCTACCTCTCTCTCCTCACATATTCCAGTTCTGAGCTTTGCTATCACTGATATATACAAATAACTTCCAGGAAGAATGTTTTTGTTTGAAGTCTTCTCTTTCTTATGTGTTTGGCTCCAGATACTCCAAGGACAGTTGTTACAGCCACTACTATTAACATGCTTTGCAGAA
The DNA here is from genome assembly GCF_987193195.1 of Phasianus colchicus. Lineage (NCBI taxonomy): Eukaryota > Metazoa > Chordata > Aves > Galliformes > Phasianidae > Phasianus > Phasianus colchicus. Next base: position 61,157,718 of record NC_143436.1, on the reverse strand, counting down.
AAACTCCTTCACGCTGTCTTGGGAGACTGAATTGGGAATCTAGCTTGACAGAAGAGAAGGACACAAGAGTGACTGCAATCTGTGACTGATTTCTGTAGGTAGTTTGAGGACATTACACAGGATTATTACTCTTGCAATACTCTCTGCAGAGCATGAGGAAATAAAAAAGGTAGCATAGCACTTAGATACAGTACTAAGAAAAATAGTTGAAAAAGTGCATTCTTATATAACATGAACCGAAATTAGCTCACTGGTGATTTTTGTTTATCTGTCAAACGAAGTGATGGATCCTTCATTCCTGTCTGACCACCAAAAGCTATTTTGGACTTGTTTTTATGCCTGCCACATGTGTAGGGACTCAAAAACTTTGGCCAGACTTCACGGGTCATTTGCTGGAGATGTGTTCACAAAAAGCCTGCACAGCATGAACTCCTTGTGACTCCCAGGAGTGGCCTCAACAAACACAGTGGATGCACATCCACTGCAAATTATCTATCAATAAATAATACATTATTTATAAACTGGTCAACCATATTTTTTTTAGACTATACTAAGAAAAGTAATTGAAAACATCTAAATGTCTATATTTTCATTCCTGTAACAGTGTACTTGCAGTGAGTTTTTAGTTAGCATATAGTCTCTCATCATGACAGCAAGTCAACAGCAGCAGATAGCTAGCTGGGTTTTGAACTAGATGCTCTTTCCAGTAAAGAAAAAAAAAGCCAAAGGTGCTGAAAAGGAGCAAGGAGTAGCCCCTCACTTTTGTTTTCCATTTAAACAAGCTCTTAACTAACAACAAGACATAGTCTCTCATTCAAGAGTAGGAGCCATGAAGGTGGCTTTCATTGTGACCATAGAATCAGCTGCACCTAAATTCATGTAAACAGAGTGTATCTTTTAAGCAAGCCCAAGTCTTAAGTCTTTTTGTGTCGTTCTCTTTCAGAAGACAAAATTAAATCTAAAAGCTGACTGTTATCAAAACAAACGAAAGCAAGAATACAGAAGCCATTTGTTCTAGCTTCTGTCATTTACTTTAGAAGGAAAGCTGTTGGTTTAGATTGTCTAGCTGTTGGATGGGGGCCCAGATTGGGCCCAAATGACAATTCTGTCTTATCTTTTCAGCAGACAAGCTGCTGTTGCTGTTATCCTTTACTGTATGTCAGAATAGCCAGGGAGGTGAGCCATACACATGGCCCAACAGACTTAAAGGAGAAGGATCTCTCAAAATTAATAACTACTTCCTGGTGAAAGTAAGCTTGATCAACTCCACACAGACACATCGTGTCGAGAAAGACAATTTGGCAGTAGCAGAAGCCTTTTTCCATGGAAACTATGTGGCTCTGCTCCTTTCCATGCCCCAGGTATATTTGTGACTGGGTCAGCTCCCAGCTGCCTGATGTTGGCCCAAGGCTGAGCCAGAGCTGAAGAGTGAGCTGGGCAATGCTGCATCCCTGCAGCATCCCTGGCCAAGGTGGGTTCAAGCTGCTGTAGAGGCCACAGATGAGCGATATCCTCATCCTGCTTTCCTGCATGGTATTAGCTTGCTCACTGGATATATCTCACTGCTTCAGCTCATAGATCTGTGAGGAAAAAAAAGAAAGCTGTTTGAGAGGAATGCAGGGGGACTAAATTCATCAGCACTTTGAAATGAACTTGCAGTACTAAGCACTGGTATTATCACTGCAAAACCAGGCCTTTTTGCTGGGAAGCATCAATGCAACAGGATCGTCTACTGACAGAGTTGTCAGCACTTTTTATAAGGCTGGAGCACTAGGACATGCATTTGGTTAAACTGTTTAAGCAGCACATATTACTTACCATACATTTTCCATGCTACTGTGGTGAGAGAAATTGTCTTTCAAAAAGCTAAAGAAGCCGACCTGATCTGCAGGTGGTACAAAATAGCAGAGTTTCTCTGGAATCTAGAAAATTGCACTGATTCTTCTGCCTAAGCATTTCACCTAATAATAACTTATTTTCCTACACTGTGATTTGTTTCTGGCTGCATACATTTCCATTCCAGTGTCATCTGTAGCTGTTTTTGACTTAAGCAAAAAGCAGAACTCGATTTCAGCCAAGACCAGCTATATCAAATTGAAGCTAGAAAAAGTGTTGGGGAGGGATAAGGAAGGGCATTTTGGCTAGAGAGAAAAATGAGAAGAAGCGACTATAAACAGAGCAAAGTGGAAATTTTACCTCAGCCGTAACAATATCTTTGCTGTGGCAGCAGCTAGCAAGCACAACTTTCTGGACCTAAGCTCTTCACCCGTTAGTTTTTCATCTGCACTCTCAGCTGTGTGCTGATGAGCTGGGCGAGCTGGGGATCACGACTGCAGCCGCACAGCCCACACCAGGAACCGCTTGGTACACTGGCTGCAACCCTGTGTCCCAGTCCAAGTGAGCTCATGAGGCTCAGCTGGGCTCCGAGAGGTAGCACAGACACGTCATGAGCACAACTGTCATGGAAAGTCTAAGAAGAACGCTTGTTCCACACGCTGCCTGGACAATGCAGCATTGGCTGCCACCCCCTCTCTCAGCCCCCAGCCGATGCCAAAGCGGGCGGCCGGCTGCGGCTGATGAATAGTGGGTCTGTTCCAGCAGCTGAGCGGCCTGGTCCAGCAGGGAGAGAGTCTCCGGGATCGCAGAGTGCCCCGCTCCTCGTGCCGTCTGCAGGGAAGAGAGCCAGGGGCAGCAGGATGGCTTCAGAAGGGGAGAGCATCAACCTGCAAGTGAGTCTATCTCAGGGAAATAGCTGGGGAGGGAGAAACGGGAGGGAAGATCCCTGCTTCAGGGGATATATTCACCCCTTCTATCACTCGCTCTTCTGTTCCGGCAGCCAATTTCACTTGCTGCTTTTTGCCTCTGCTCTCCTTTGAAGTGAAACTAGCTCTGTCCCTGTTCTGCCAGGAGCTAGGAGCCTTTTCCTGAAAGAGGGTAAGAAGAGTGGAATTGCTAAGAAGAGCTGCTCTGGGGGGCAGCAGGGGCAGAAGGGAGCGTTCAGCTCTCAGGAGGAGGCAGCACATACTTTACAAGCTGCAAAACTCCGATCCGTTCCTCATCTCACAAAGCCTTGCTCTGTTTGGCAGAAACTGCTCCCAGTCTGGAGAGGAGAGAAGAAATAAATACAGCAAATGCTGAGGGAGTGCAGAGGCCAGGGTTTCCTATGTGGGGTTTGAAGAGAAACAACACTTCTTGATAAAGCTCTTTCAGTTCTCCACTTTCCTCTTCTGAGTATTTGTGTTTTTTAAGAAGGGTGTTTCTTGCTCTCAGCGTGTGTTCTAGGAAAGGGCAACTGCCCAAAGGTTTGGAAAAAGAAACTTTAGAGATGAAATGGAGTCAAAACCCCAGATCACAAACACTCATCCGAAGTTCAAGCCCAGATCCGTGCTTGGGACAACTCCAGAGAAGGGCAGAGCGTGAAGCACTGTCTGGGGCTCAGCTTCCAGCCCCGGGGAGGTTGACAGCAGGATCCAAATTTTGCCACTGATTTTTCTGTCTGTTACAGTCTTAACTGTTCTCTGAATTAAAAGTGGGGAAGTCCACCTGGTGGCTCAATATTTAATTCTTCAGTCCATCTCAAAGAGACTAAAATGTAAGGTATGCGCCCTTGGGAATAATCAGGGTTGTCATCCCAGAGCTGGAGCAGTGGACTGGAAAGAAGGGTGGAGGTTCTCTGGTCCTGCAGGACCTCCCCTAAAGTTATGAAGTGCAGAGCAGCTTTATAAAACCTTGGAACAGCTATGCTCAGAGATAGAGACACCATAGCTGAATAATATGTAGAGGTAGCTTTAACAGTTGGTGAAAATACATTGTTTAGCACTCGGGAAGAGAGAGGATAAACTTTCTGAGAGAAAAATATAGACATCCCTGAGCCAGGAACAGGGGACAGAGGACAAAGAGGATACGAAATTATGCTAAATAAAAATAAAGTTAAATCCTTGTATATTAAATCTCCCCACACAATGAAAAGTTTCAGGTCTATATTGGATTTTTAGCACGGTCCATAGATGAAAAAAAATCAACTTCACAGATTAAAATGCTCATAAACTACAGAAAAATCTGGATTTTAGATTTTTTTCCGCAGTCAGACTTTTCTCTTCCATTTCATCTTGAGGTTATGAAGAGCCAAAAGTGATTTGCAGTACCATCAGCCAAAAGTAGTCCTTACAACACTCAGAAAAGTAAATAATGCCAGAAAGACAAAGTTTCCTTGAGTTACAACATTGAAAAGAGCATACGTATGTGTTTCTAAAGTAGGAAGGGGTGGAGGCCCAGGGAGGTGGTGGAGTCACCGTCCCTGGAGATGGTCAGCAACCTGGAACTGGATGTGGCACTGAGAGACATGGTCAGTGGGCATGGTGAAGACTGGCTGATATCTGGACTAGACCACTGTAGTGGTCTTTCTAACTTTAGTGATTCTCTGATGCTACAAGTGTTTCTATCTTTCTCTACGTGGGATGCCACACCAAAGATCTGAGATTTGAATTTGTGACAGTATAGAGAGATTTCACGGAGCCACCAGAAAGTACCAAACAGAGACAAGTGCATGCATATGATCAGGAAATATGCAGTGCTGGCAAGGGAGGGAAAGTACACTGCATACAACTGCAACGCTGAGGCAGGCAGAGGGTCCCAGTGTGTTGTGATTTAAGAAGCGTGAGATAAAGGGATCAGTGGGAAAAACTGATCCCTTTCCCACTGGAAAGGGGGGAAAAACATGTCTTTCAGTAGAAAGTCAATTTAAAAGACTTTGTTGAGACCCTGCTCTGAGCACTGACTGCAGAGCAGGTGTCTTCCTGGATGTTTATGAGGAACCTGCAGGAATGTGTGTCGCATGCTGTAGGGAGGTGACTCCTGATTCGCTCCTCCTCTGGGAGCTCTGGGATAGAGCGGGAGGAACAGCCAGGAACATGGCTGAGATACAACACAGAAACATGGTCGTGTACTTATAGGGAAAGGGTCCTAGCATTTCTTACACATTTGGACAAACAGGCTTGTCAGGTGACAAGAAAATGGAAATAACATGAGTCTCTAGCCCAGCACAGAAGAGAGCTGGGAGAGGCGATGAAGACCATTTTAGATGGTTCTAAGAATAACCGATTGGTTCCCAACATTTTTGCTCATCCCAAAAGATGAAAATAAAGCTCACTCAGCAAAACTGAAAGTCTTCCTGGCAGGAGACACTCCCTCTCCAGTGTGGTATCAGCCTGTGGAATTTGCCATCTCATGGAGCAGGTCAGAAAGCCAAATATTGGAGAAAGCATTGAAAAGAGGTCAGGAGGACGTTATGATCAGTAAAATATTTACAGTTCTGTGAGTTAAAAAAGGTACTTTCAATTCCCATGATCAATGGCAGGATAAAAACAAATCCCTCCTCAGCTCCCTGCAGGCAATAACCAAGTTGCTGACCAGACTGCAAGAGATAACTTGCACTAGAGAAGATGTATGCCGACTGTTCATTGGTGAGACATAGGGCAGATTTTTATCAGCAAGAAGTGCCATTAATCCACTTTTTCACAAACAAACATTTTCTTGCTTGATGTGTTTCAAAGGAATCTCATTTTCAGTTTTGAGGACTGAAAGAACCTCAAATGACACAGGGGGTCACAGAATGGAAAAACAACCAGGCACCAAAGATAGAGCAGCCTCGCCTGATTTGCACCCATTAGCCAAACACTAAGACAAAGCTTAAATTAAAACCTTTTAATTAAAAAGATTAATTCACTCATTGAAAGACAAGACTTTAATGTGAATCAATTTAAATAATACACTTTTCTTACCGGACATCTCTATTTTGGTTTTCGAGCAAAACTTTCAACTTCTCCTACTAAACATCTGCCATTGACAAGTAAGCATGGAGGCGGAGCAGTAACATGATGAGATGCAATGGTGTGTTCTGAGATAGAAAAACACATTTGGGAGAGAAACAGCCCACAAGGTCCTATCACCAGGTCCTTTTTGCTTCAGGAAATAAAGGTTTGCAAGCCAGAATAGTAGCTTAGCTTTGACAGTCACACTCTAGCTGATTAATCTGCACTTTTTCTATTACTTCCCTTAACTCCCACCTCTTCCCCTGATTTGCAGGGGGGGTTGGGGAGAACGGGGAGGAGGAGGGGGCTGTACAGGTCTGTTCTTTTCAGAAGCAAAAGGCCCATTCAATCTGTTTAGCCGTGTGCCTCAGCTGCTGCAGTTCACGATTTGGCATCTTAACACAACCCTATTTCACTGGTGATTTAAGCTAATGTACCAGACTTTGAATGGGAGCAACTGAGACTACATCCGTTCTACCCCTCCCACCACAGCATCCAGGGGAAGGTCTGCAGACGGCTGAAGTCAGTAACACTCACACACTGCTGCCATGGCTATGTCTGTCAGAGCCCCAGATGAATACTGCAAAATGGAGCAAAGGCTGGGGCCGATTGTAAACGGCTCCAGAGGCTGGTTAGGTTTGTGTTTTAATATTTTCTAATTCATGAATGAATGCTGTGTTCTGGTTAAGTGGGCGTTTAAAGGATGTGCACTGGATGAATGCCATCCATATTCATATTGCAAAAGGGACTACATCGCACATGCCGCTTCTTTCTTTCTTTTTATAGTTTCTTACTCCTTAGTTTTAAAAAAGTTACAATCCTCTGGGATGAGAAGCAGAAATAATACATCACCATTTAGGGAATCATTCATACATCAAAAGTAAGAAGAGTAAACAGATAAAATAATCATTCTGGGAAAGAGCCCCTGTGCTGAAATTTTTTGGCATAAGCTGTTTGGTGAACACTTGGAATATTACGTACATCTGCAGAAAGAAAGACAGGTTTACAAGCAACTTGAAAGAAGGGGAAAAAAAAGGGGGGAAGGAATGGGGGCACTAAATCCTTGGATAATTTACTCCCAGTGCTCAATTTTTGACCATGTCAGCAGCAGGAAAATTTTAAACAGGCAGATAAATAGAGTTAGCTGTAGGCCTGACAGGAGTGGGGAATTTTCCAAAATGCCCACAAAACAATTGGAAAGTCCCACTTAGTGCCGTAAGACCCATCTCTCACATCCCACTTTCAGCCCAGGCTTGAAGAGGGAAAGCAGCGAGTGTCTTAGACTTCTGGTTTTGCATTTTTGTTTGTGGCTTTAGCGTGTGCCTCGAGGCTGTGACGTGCTTACAAGTTCCTGGCTCCGGCACATTATTTGCCTGCTTCTGCAGTAACAGCCAGCTTGTGCTTTCTAGTGCTGGAGGACCTTTACCCTCATTTAGCAATTTCCTAGAATGATGGCAATACAATATCCCCAGCCAAGCAGTATCCTTGCCCCAGTGGACTTCAATAGTGTTATTTGGGTTCTTTGATTTGTGTTTGGACAAGAGTCTCCAGTAAGAACGCACCTTTAAGGAATAAAATACCAAGTGCTTTAGAAAGAGTCACTCCTGCAATGTGTGCAACTCAGTCATCAAGCGTCTGAGAACTTATTTCACCAGTTTTAACAACACTAGTCCAGCTGACACAGCCCCCCAAGCAGGAGCCTGCTCCCCACTCCCAGTGTGCGCTCCATCCCCTGTGTCACTCATTTGACCCTGGTAAAGCTAATTCAGAGAGTTAAACTCAGAGAAAATGCATCACTCTTTGCCAGAGTTTCTGTTCCTCTGTGCCGAATGGGTTCCTGGAAGGATCAGGCAAGCACCAGCACCCAGCAGGGGTAGGACTGTGTGGCCAGGAGAGCACAAGGAGGGAGCAGGTTCCCTTCTCTCAGCAGAAGCTGCCTCTCGCTTCAGATCAATTAGCTGAAGGTCCAAGTCTGAGCACAGCCTGAGGCAGGAGCAGGGAATGTCCAAACAGTGATTGCTCTCACTAGTGGATGTCACTCAGACTGCAAGATTTCAGATTGCTGCTTGAGACTAAAGCCTTTATAGGGCTAGCTAGAGGCTAAGGTGAAGATTCAACATGCCTTGTCAGTCAGAAGGCAGATATGAAATACAGTATCACACTTAGGAGTGAGAATGATCCTATGCTCTTCATTCCAGTGGCAGGGAGCTGTAAAGTTGGGGCTGGTGCCAGAGACTTGTAACTCTGACACTAAAGGACAGACAGCATGATGATACTAAGAAGGAGACTTTTTCTTAGAGCCAGTACTGATCGGTCCTTTGTTCTCCAGCCAGACGCGGCATTTCTCCTCTCCCCTGTACATTCCTCCCACCAGCTCTAACTGAACGCAGACTTCCCACTTAGAACATTCATTTATGCCTGTCCCAAACATGGGGATGGTGTTTTCTCATCTTGAAGAACTAAACTTACCCAGATTTCAAGGTACTTGGTGAAAATGAGGTATGTGTAGAATCAACCATCTCCTTGGAGTTATCCCACAGAAATCAGTGGCCTTACACACTGGAGGCTGACCTGGCCCTTAGCACTCCACCTTGTTGAGGGGTGGGGGAAAGACCAGTAGCAGTGTCTTAATTCAATCCCATGCTAGCAGACCATGTTCACACTGAAACTCTGCACATAGAGAAGGGCAAGGGATTTTAACAGAACACGTATCAAAAAATGAATTAGCTTGATTGACCACTTAGTAAGTCTGCACTCACAGAAACAATAGGCATGAAGAAGCCTCCTGCAGAAGAGTACGAGGGGCTGCTTTTAAAAAGGGTCCTTACACTGGGTTTAGAGCCAGGGTAGGATTCAGATAGCACTGTGGTAGAAAGAAGAAGGCAGTGATAGGTCATTAGAAGAATGATTTTGTCTGATGTATCTAAGAAGTTACTTGCCAGGGCTTGGTGAGAGGCTTTGTCTACAGTTGCACATGGGTTGACAGCAAACCCACATGCCAGAGAGCTTCCTGGGAGACAAATTCATCCTTGACAGAACACCTCTGAAGACAGGAGGGGCTTATAGGAAGCAAACTGAATCTTTTATGTCTGTTTTGGCAAGAATTTCAGAGTAACCCAAGAAAACTTTGCCATGGTGTTTGCACACTCATACTGCTTTGGGCCCACACTGAGGTCCCAATTGTGTTCTGTGGTAGTAGCCTTTGCTCAGAAGCCTTTCAGCAGTGGCTAGTGAAAGAAAAAAGCAATATAAAGTAAGGAAAAGGGACTAAAATATTACCTGCTGGTACTGTGTGCTATTAGACTGATATAATAAGAAGTCCTCTTGCTGACATATTTTGTTTTCATAGCACTCTTCCAGCACTCACTCTACAAACTGAGGCTTTAGAACTTTGGGTTTCAGTCAGAGCTGGAGCTGCCATAACAATAAGTAAGTTCTGGAACATTTTACCCCGCTGCCTGGAAGGGTTTCTCACAGCATTTCACCTATATGCATGGTAAAAGTGTTCTGAAGAAATTGAGGGATTTACAAAAATCCCTGTTGGAAAGAGGGGTCATATGGGCTGGAGTGCTGCCACCTCCCTGAAGTAAGGGGAGAGGACCAACGGTTCAGAGTATGACAGGATGGTGCCTGCACAGTGCCAGAGGCTGAGGAGACACGCAGGTCTTTGTGTGGTGGAGGCCCTATGCTCTGCCTAGAGTGGCAGTGAATCATCACTGGTGCACCCCTTCTGGAGGATGGGAGCCACCTTGGATCATCCCCCTTTCCTCTCATTCTACCATATTCCCCTTAGCAGCCCTTTGAGGGCCCCTGTGTTCTACACAGACAAGAATCCCCCACACTTGCAACCTGGAGATTTGAGTGCATATAGGGAGTGGAGGGTTTTATTTAGTGGCTAATCCATGGCCTGTTTATGGTCATGTTAACACATGGCTTTCCTCGTTGGCCAATGTCAAAGCCTCCCACAGAACCATCTTTCTGTATTGGAGCCCTCTACAATGAGAAGCCCCTGCTAAATTAATCAATTTTCATGTCTTTTATAAAAAATTTGCCTCGTTTGGCCTCATTCCATCCCACGTCTGAGAGTTGAATCATTCTTCTGCTTCTCTGTTCACCCTCATTTGACAAACAGGTACAGATCCTCCCCTCAGTTAGCCAGTAAAAATAGAAGCCTTCAGCCCAAGCTACCATTTCTCAGCCCTTTCTGAAAAATCCATATTCGTGTATCATGTCTCTCTTCTGGCAGCCTGCAATGGGTGATGCTGCATGTATACAGTAACACCCACACAGAAGCATGAACTTCTCCAAATATGAAAGGGCATGTGGGTATTTTCACTGCCATTTCCCCATCGCTGGCTTGTGAGTCAAATGTTTATAAAATACTCTCTGAGAAAAGGGAGTAGAAGAAACCAGCTCCAAGAAACTTAACACTACTGAAATCTGGATTGCTTCGGGTATGTAAACATGTAAAAGAAACTTGAATTGGACACCAGAATGATAGAAGAGCCCAACTGCAGATGCTGCAAGATTCACATCGCCAGATGCTATACACCTTGACATGCACCTTCGAAGAAGGCAAATTATAATTCCTTGTCAAATTACATGAATCAGCTGTCTGATTCTATAATTATAACCGTGAAAACCTTTCTACTTGGGATCTTAGCACATTCAATCCAAAATAACCCTTAGGGAAGAAATTTCTCATGAAGCTTCTTGGGTCAAGGTTCAGCAAGTGCTGGAAATTATGGGGGAATCCTACCACCTACTTTAGAGAAATGAGAACATGAAAACTAGATGCTGTGCTGGTTTGTGGATTGTTTGGGCTCCCTTCTTTCTCTTTATAATTTTTGCAAATATTTATGCATATTTGCAGAACTTTTCACTTTGTACCCACACAATTCAAAATAATATTTTTGGGGGGAAGGATGAAAAACCCAGGTTCACCACAGGCTTTAGTTATATGAAAAAAATAACTGCTCGCACCAGTCTGAAAAGAGTCAAAAAGCAATCAGCTATTTAACTGTAACCTATGTTTTTCTGAAAGTATGTATCCGTAGAAAATATAAACACTGAAATACTCCACAGAAATTATGTGAGAGCCAAGCTCACTGCCCATAATTTTCCAGGCATTTTATAAGAATCAGTGGATTTAACTTCCCAGTGTGTGCATGGAGAAACAAGTGTTTTCTTGCCTATTTTACAGACTTGTAAATCAAAGCAGAGGGACCACCGGTGTACCCAAAGGCTCATTTACAGAAACTGACTGAAACAGGAAGGAAAAACAGGTTGTCTGAATGAACAGGTGAACTGGCATGCAGCAGAGTGGTCTGTTGTTCCATTTCTCCTTTTCATTTGCTAAAATCCTAATACCCATTATTTTTTGAGGAATTGTTAAAAGTTGCTGTATTTAGTCATCAGAGACCACCTTGTTACCTCACACAATGTAAAGTAAAACATTAACTGAAGCTGCCAATAACAGACCAAACACAATTCCCACCCTGCTGAATGTAACTTCAACATCTGTTAGAAACGGACTTTGTTGACAGGCTTTCAAAAGCCCAAGCACACAGCTGTGTTTGCATCTCTTTTTTGGTGGAGCTACAGTCATGTTCAGCCACGTTGATGTAGGAAGCAAGCACCAAAGCAAAAGTGAAGTAAGCTAAATTAAATTAAACATAAATTATGACTCAGGATGATCACACATGTTCTTGATCACCACTATTCTACTTTAAGTTTGAACCCTTTATCAGCTGTTTCAAGATCAAATGTTTCTTCATGATCCTTTGTGACTTCAGGCTGTGGCTACATTTTTTTACCGACTGAAACTACATGACAGGAGGTTCATCTTCACCACTACCATCAATTATTGTTGCTCCCTCAATGCAGCTGCTCAAGGTAATCACTCTATCAAGACTGTCTGGGCTAGGAAACCTCCATCACTGAGTATCTAAGATAACCCACATCATTGTGAAATAACTTGTTTAGGGAACGTGCAATTATGTCTTCTTCCGTGGCAAACTTAAGTCCCCTGTCATCTCGAATCTGGACAGAGACAGAAATGGCAGGTCCTTTACATAGGGCCTCATCTATATTATTAGCATGGGACAATTGTTCCAATCCTTGGATTTTTCTTGGCTGGTCATCTTAGCTGAAGATCTAGTTATTCTGGGATCATTTGGGAAGGTCATGAGGTATACAGTCTAGGTTCTTCCTAACTCAGAAGTAAAGAATAAGAAAAACAGATACAAACAGAAATACAACCAAAACTACTCCTACGCAGCACAAGTGCCTGTTTTTTCTCATCTTTACCCTTTGGCAATATCTTGACTGGCAATCCACAGTGATCAGAGAGACAACCAGCAAAGAATTAATATGCCTCAAGAAAATATAATGTGCTACTAAAACAGATTTGAACTCCATTTTCATCTCCATGTACTAGATTCTTGGGAGCTGATCCAGGACCAAATCCTTAGCCAGTCCCCATTTTTTGGCATGTAGCTGTGAAAAAGTTGCCTAAGGGAGTTGTGTCAAAGGGCTTTTACTTTGCTCTTAATGGCTCCACGTAGGGTCTGAAGGAATCTGAAGTGCTCACGAAATGTGGTTTCCCCTCTGGTGTTTGCTGTTCAGCTGGCTCAGCAGCTCAGCGTTAAAAACCATTGTGAGTGGATTTAGCACTTGTGAAATAATGCTGGCCTATTCAGATCCAGAGAGGGATGGGCAAAATCCATCGGCACAATAAAAGCCCCTCTTCCATCCTCCTCAAATGAGAGTGTGATAGAGTTCAAGGGAGAAAACTACTCATACCCAAGCGCAGCTATACAGATCTTAGGGGAAAGAGATATCGGACTATCAAAATAAAAGATCTAACAAATGTTCAGAGGAGGCAAAAAAACTCAGCATTCCAGCATTCCAGAAAAAAAAAAAAAAAAAAAAAAAAAAAAAGAAGAAGAAAAAAAAACACTTAAAAAAAACCCAACCTCAATGTAAGAAGCAAATCATGAAGGAGGAGAAAAAAATCAGGGATAAGGTGAGTCTTGTCCTTGATTAGAGGCCTGTCCCCTCCTCCTGCCCTGCAGCCAGGAGAGCTGGCCCAGTAAAGAGCTCCAGCCGGGTGTGGTGCTTGGCAGCACAGCAGGAAAAGCTGGAGCTTGTCTTGGTTTGAGTTGCTTTGGTTGTGCAAGGATATCACTTTTCTTCTTTCATGCCTGTGATTTAAGAAAGGCCAGGGTCCTGCAAAGCTCGCTACTTGGCATAACCATGGGAAGAAAGTAGGAAAACTGGTGAAGAACTCAGAGGCCTATTTCCTTCCTGGGGAGACAGGTAAAAATTCAGCCAAAGCTCAGAGTCTACAAATGACAGATTATGCATGCTAGTAAGCAAAATGTGGGGATAGAGAGAAGTGAGAGATCTGAAAGTCTGTGTCCCCAGATATCAGAGAAAATGGAGCTCTTCACTGCATCCTAGCCTGAGCTATTAAGTATAGCAAGTGGAGTGTTTAATCTCAGCCTATCTAATACTCACTTATTCCACTGAGACCATGGAGAAAAAAAAGATAACTAATGGCTGCTCTGATGTGGATGACACTGCAGGCGTACTGCGGATCTGTGTCTGTATGCCAGGACCAGGCTCAGGCAACTCCACAGCAGATGGCAACAGTTCTTGGCAGCTACTAATTAGGCAAGATTTGGTTAGAAATATCTAGCCAAGAAGTGCTCTGATTCATTTCCACCCCCTCTGCGCTACCTCGAGCCCCTCCAAGCATCACCCTCAGTTATTGAGCTGGGGCTTAGGGTGGTCATTTTCCTGGGTCATGGCAAGATGACAACTCTCTTTTGGATCCCTGGGTGGGGAATGGGCTCAGGATTCGGACCTGGGCCAGTGTGTGATGAACTCAGGTGTTTACAGCCAGGGTGGGGCAGGGGCTGAGCCCAATGGGTCATGTTAAAGCGCTTCCTGTTGCCTCTCTTGCACAATGTACAAACAGGGACATTATCTCTCCTGTGGGAGCAACTGAGTCAGATGCTTGGCCAGATGCAGGGAAAGGTGTCTCCATAGCCACCGACAGCAAAGAATAGCTTAAAAAATATATCCATTCCTTTGAGGCAGCAAATGATAACATTACAGTCCTCTTTATTGTGATCCAAAAACTTTTTTTTTTTTCCTTCCTTTGCTCTCCTCTCTGTTTTTTCCTATCTAATGAGAACTTGTTTTTAGTGTCCCTAACACAGCTTTTTGGATCTTCTCCCTTTTATAATTATTATTATTATTTATTTTACATATAATCAAATGACATACAAAAAGTAAAGTTCAGCCAACTAAACCCCAAGACAGTAATGCAAGTGCAAATAACACTGATACGTCTTTTCAGTTTTACCATTAGCCCTGCACAACCATGTAAGTCCACGGACTTCATAAATTCCTTTGTGAAATACATTGTGGATATAAGTGGCTGCAGGCCTAGCTGGTGCAATCTGAGAGAATACTGTTCCCAATGGCATTCTGCTATCCTTCCATCAGGAGACAATGCCTCTAGCCCCATTCTCCTTACCTGCTCTGAGAAATAAGGGGGCAGCAACTAGCTGAGTAATTACTTTTGCTACGTGAGCCATTTCGGTAGACATGCTGTATCAGTGCCCTGCACACAATGAGATGCTTCTTCATTTGTTATCATCCATCCAGTGGGTGTAGTTGTAAGGCAGATTCAGCAGAAACAAGAGCAACAGCACCTGTGGGAAGCTTGTTTTAGGACCAGTGAAATACAGAAACTAAGAGAAGGCTGTGATTTACTGATCACAATCTTTGCATGGGAAGATCCATGTCCTTTGAAGGTCTGCTTTTCTTCCAGTGCATTGTGAAGGGCAGATAGGCCTTCGTGACTCCTGTTGGTTGCACTGTAGATAATATCCTGTGGGCCCAAAACTGTGGGAATATTGCATCTGTTACCAAGCAGCATTTGGTCTGATTTTTGCCCAAGGCACCTGTACTACGTACACAGTCAACGCTAACGTGTTGCTACCTGTGAGCAGAGGGAAATTCACATTCTGTGCTTAACTGCTGCAGGAGCTAAGGTATTAGGAGGATGTATGAAATTAAGGTAGGAAGGGCAGGGAAGGAAAGGAAAGGCTTCATAACTACATTCAAATGTAATAGGTGCAGCTGAGTGGAAGCCTGCAAGTTTGAAGACTGACGAGGTATTCTCTGAGGCAGTCTTTCTTCAGAAGGTAGTTTACCAGGTAAAGCCTCTGCAAAATGTCCAATAAAAACAGGAATGTTTGGTGCCAGGGGCGAGAACTGAGAAGAAGTGTAATGATTTCACTAAATATTTGCCTTCTTGTCAGGTAAATATAGATTAAGAGTCCCTGATTGTGAAAATTGTAGTAATTATATGGAAAGATGTTTATTTCACCCATCTTCTCTGATCATCTCAGCATCAGCATGAAAGAGGATATCGTATCAGGTTGCCCAGACAAAATATAAGTAGCTCTGAATAAGCAGTAAGACCATAGTGGCATCCATTTCAGTTTTGTAGAGAAACTGACTGTAGCAAGCACAGAGAAAGGCACCACAGAACACATTCTCAGAGATACTGCACACTGTGCCATCAGTAAAACCCTTCTGATCCAATGACATGGAGCTCTGCTGAGGGAGGCAGGAACCAAGAAAGGAAGATTCTGATCAAATGCAAATGAAATACAATGACAATATTCTTTCATTACTTTGTGCTAGATGTGTGTAAATGTTTTAGCACACAACTAAAACTGGGAGCCCATATGAGCTGCTCTCTGAACCCACATCGAGTAAAGACAATCACAGCAACCATGGAACTCTCAAACACAAGCATTCATTCTAGTCCATCATAAATGGCCCAGGTGTTCGGGTTTTTTTCTTGCTTCTCCCCAACCTTATTCTCCTTAAGTCTTTCATCCTGATATACAGCAATTTATTTGGACACAGCTTTTTGGCTGCCCTCTTATAAGAATCCAACTGTAGTACAAAATGCAGACTGAACCCAATTGAAATCCAGGGCATTTGTTCTGCATCCATGGTTCTCACTTATTTATTTTGTCCATCAGCCAACTTAAAGTGAGAAACTTCAGGATAAACACCAGCAGCAGTTAAGAAGGGAACTGTAAGAAACCAGTTACTGCAAAAGTTTGCTTCTCACTGCAGGAACTTACAAGTACTTTTGGTGGCTGAATGTGAGTGCTTTTCAGATGACTATATTCGCAGAATTTGGGCATTCCGTTGTCAGAGAAAGTGTTATTCTGCTTCAGTCTCCTCCCATTTCTGTTCTGGCCCAGGGGCTTTTGCTTCCCTGATATGGTCTCCTAGGAGGCCCTCATTTGCTACACCCCTTTGCAAAGGTCTCTCAAAGCAACATCCACCCAGGAGATCTGTGAAAAACACAATTGTCACTAAGGGGATTTGGGCCTCTCTTTAATTTCTGCTATGCTGTACTTTAGCTCCTCATTATAAAGTTAGCTCCTCAAGGTTCTTTGTCTCTGCAGGGTTGAAAATTGCTGACTGAATGTCTGGGTCCAATTTGCTTCTATTTTTCCTTTAAGTGGCCATCCACAGCTCTGCAAAATGTTTGTCTAATGCTACAAGATATTTCACATCAATCTTATTTAAGATTTTAACCTTTTTTTGCAATGAGTTCAAGAAGAAAAGAAAAAAAAAACACAGTCTGAATAATAGGCCACCAGAAATAAAATACTAGCCTAATATTTTAGTCTAAATTGTCAACTGTGCTTTCTTTTTCCTTTGCTTTTTCTCTCTCTTCCCCCTCCCACTCTATGGAAGGAAGAGAACTGACGTTTTTCTAATCTGAGAGTGAAATTCCCAGGGACAGTGTATGAGAAAACAGCAATAATATACAGAACACCCAGGAACAGTTGCTGAAAGATTCTCAGGGTGTTACTTTTGGCAGGACATCAGGTTCCTATCAAACCCTCTGAAAGCACAAGGCTAACAACAACAACAATAATATTTTACTGCAGACAAACTGTTTTATCTGAGGGTCTTTTGTAGGCTTCTGCGAATGGCAGATGAGCTCCTTCAGGAGGGGTGAGTGAAATTAATGCTCTGTGGATATTTTCACAGATTCACTGGTTTAGGAGACAGGCTGTCATGTACAGTGTGTTAGAAAGTAGAGAAAGAAAAGAGTTAACGTGTATAGGCAAGCGTGGAGCATTCATAGTAGTGAACTTGCATAGACACAGTAACCTATTTTTTAATGTTCTCACTAAATCAACTGCTGACATTCCTCATACACCATCCGAGCACCTGTACACAAACCAGGTAACCAAAAGTTACGTTGTGCAAATACACAAAGTGCTAGGTGAATTCATGCACGTCTATTTGACTCTCATGTGAAATTCTATATATTGTGCTTATGATTTCTGCTTGGCAGCCTTTCACATGTTTTCTGGGACCACTCTGGGACTTCAAGATATAACTGTGGCCACACACGTACATGAAATGTTAAGGACTAGAAAAAAAAGGTTGGTGTATATCATACTTCTTCCCTGGAGGCATTCAAGGCTAGGCTGGATGGGGCTTTGAGTAACCTGGTCTAGAGGGAGGTGTCCCTGGTTATAGCAGAGAGGTTGGAACTAGATGATCATAAAGGTCCCTTCCAACCCAAACTATTCCGTGATTCTACGACTTGCAAAGTGCTAGAAGTTTGGGACCCAAACCCACACTTCGCAGCATTAGGCTGTCTTCTGGGAAACCATTCCACAGTGCAGTTGCCTTTCACAAAATACAGGATGCTGCTTCATGCTGGCCTACTGTTCAATCTCAGACTGTATTTCATATGAAGATGTTGCTGGTCTTAGGTTAGCAAACCTCCCAGTGGAAACAGTTTCTGCCAATCAAAGAGGTTTAGTTGACAAGGAAAAAGTATTGTGACAGAAGCAGTCCAGAAAATACAAATAGCATCACTGACGTCTTTTATTGCTAGATTTGACTGCTTATGGCTTTTAGCACAAATATACACTGCACTGATCTTACCTAAATTACCATAAGAGGAGAACATATTTTGAGATAAGTTGTCTCCTTCCTCAGAGTCTCTCAGTGCACATTTCCTATAAGGATTACTTGCTCTTTGTAGTCATTTGAACAGTATACTCTGCCCTAACTTCCTAGCCTAGCACTCTCATTGGACAGCAAATGCTGTTGAGAAGTCACTGGCTGTGACCCTAACACACAGAGACATCGAATTTGTGGTCGCTGTACTCACAAAGGAAATTACCTGAAACAAGACATGCTTCCTCTATGTCATAAGGTTAACAACAAAAGCAACAAAGTTTTTGTCGTGACACCCCCACTCCAAGGCAATGACTAATGAGCAGAAAGATTGGATATCAGGATGATCTCATAGCCTGCTACTCCCCAAAAGGGGAGGTCCCACTCTTCTTCAGCCTACAACTCCCTTGCTCCCTCTTGACCTTCCGCTTCCACAGGCATATCCCACCTTCCCTTTGTGCTGGTTGGACAGGCCCCTCTCAAACAGTTCAGATCACTAGAGTTGCAAGAAGTAGTTTATTTTTTGCTTAGTTTTGTTAAATTAGCTTGGCTTAATGAGCTGAATTGGCTCGGAATAGGGTTTTATGAAAGACAAAGTGAAGAGAGCACAAGACTTGTAGCAGGCCCAGTTTGCTTTGGACTCTTAGATCAGCATAGCTAGAAGCTATAACCCCCAGCATCTTGTAGAAGATGCTTTCTTGATGGTAGTTTCACTTCCTTTGTATAGATGACTCTAGCTACTTTCTGAGAGAATTTATTCAAATCAGAAAGGGGATTAGCAGAACAATTAGTGTAATTCAGAAGTTGCATTCAGCTACAAATGGACTCCTCAAGCTTTACCCTGCAGTACCACAAAAGAATGAGGAGGGGCAATGAGAACCGATGACACATAGCTGAAATAGTTTTTATAGGTTGATCATGCTGCAATGGCTCACCTCTGGGAGCTGTGTAATGCTTTACTCACTATCTGATATACCCACACGTCTTGCCTGTGGCTTGGAGCAGTGTCTATCACTAAGCGAAAGCAGACAGAAGCACGCCAACCACCGTGCTTCACTGCAGAACTCAGTCCATTTTCTCTGTCTAGTTTTCTTGCCCTGGACCTGAAGGGCACCTTGTCAGAATCCTTAAATAAACATCAGTGCCACCCTACTGGAGTATTTGCATGCTCCTTTCAGCACTCTGCTGCTGCACAGAGGTGACAGAAGATGTGTGTGTGTGACTGCTATCATTGGACACGGGTTAAAAGTTTAAAAATTGATCGCAGCAGCTGTATTTGGAAGCTCAGTTCTGACAAAGGAAACCGTGCTCGCATTCCCAGATTTTGGTTTTGAACAGCTCCAGAGTTATGGTCAGAGATTAGAAAGATTCATTTATTTATTTATTTATTTATTGAGGTGTTAAAAGAATGGTGTGGAATTTCTCATGCAGCTATCTGCCCTCAAAACGCAGCAGATAACTCACCAGCGCTCACCTCCATTCCTTACTGAGCTCAAACTTGTATCTCCTCAGTTCCACTCTGTATCCTTTCAGAAGCAGAACCTGTTCCAATAAGAAAGAACAAACGGTGTTTAAAGTGCAACTCAGAATTCAAGTTTTCAAAAAAACTCACGTTAAATTCTGGCTAAGCTAGCATGCATGCCTTCACAGAAGCATTTGCACACATAAATCACAGCCTGCTTACATCTGACATACACAGAGAGCACACTGCTTGGCACGCTGTTTAAGTGTGCTTCAACTGCTGGACTGTGTTCAGGTTTGCAGACAACTCTGAAAAAGTTTCTTTCCGGTCAGGAGACACAAAACTTCACTAAGTAATTTTGGTGATATTCTCATGGACCAAGGATGGCTGTTGTTGCTCACCATTTCCTAATGAAGTTTCTGCATCTGTACATCTGTGGGATTATTGAGAGAGGTGCTTTTTCACTCCTGGGAAGTAGAAAAGATGCCCTCGTATCTGATATATCTACCCTGTGCAAACTAGAAGCATTCACACTTCCTAAGCTAACTGCAGAGCTTGACCAAGCCACAGTACATAGAATCAGCATCATTTGAGTTGGAAGGGACTCTTAATGGTCATCTGGTCCAAACCCTCTGCAGTGAACAGGGACACCCACATGTAGGTCAGGTTGCTCAGAGCCCTGTCCAGCCTGACCTTGAGAGTTTCCAGGGATGGGGCATCCACCACCCCTCTGGGCAACCTGCTCCAGTGCCTCACCACTCTTACCATAAAAAACTTCTTCCTAGTATCCAATCTAAATCTTCCCTCTTTTAGTTTGAAGCCATTTCCCCTTGTCCTATCACAGCAGACCCTGCTAAAGAGTCTGTCCCTTTCTTCCTTACAGCCCCTCTTTAGATACTTGTGCCATTCCAGCTTTCACCACCTCTCACCAGTCTAAGTGCACATCAGGTGAGATTTCTAGAGTGGTTTGTGAAAACTCATTAATCTATACAACATTAATCACATCTCTTTAAACCCTAATTTTTTATTTTTTTATCCCTTGCAACTGGGTCATATTCATTCTAGGTCCTAAATTACAGCTTTTGAGAAAGGAGTATTTCTGTTGCTCTTAACCTGGAAATTTACTCAAACTGCTTTTGAGTTATGCAAGTCCAGATCTGCAGTTCTTTCATAATTGCCTGCAATGGTAACAAACAGGGCAGCACCATGGCTGGTCCCTCGAGCCCTGTACTCATGCCAAAGATAACCAGTTATACTCATATAATTAATTTTGATGCATTAATAACACAACAGCTTTTGTCTTCCCTGATCGGTAGGATTCAGCAAACGTAATTTAGCAAAGCACTTTCCTCTGCTGACAAGGAGAGCAATTCTCATTTAAGGATTAATCATCACTTTGTAACTCCTGCAAAATTCGCACTCCAGGCTCTGATTTGGTTATACACAATACCTGTGGCTTGCTAATTAAGAACAACATGGATATTAGCCTTTTTTCTTTTATATTCTTAAATTGCTGATTTAAAACTTCTCTCAGTGTGAGAAATACTTCTAACTATCTGATGTGTGAAATAGCAAGGACATAGCAGACTCAGCCAAACCCACAGAGGCTGGAAAGAAAGGTGAGATTTACATTTAATACCTCAACCCATAACCCGGAGGACGCCTGGAACTCTTCAAAGCCAGCCACCACTCTGCAAAAGGGGGACTCCCCTCCTGTGGTACAAAGCAGATTCCCTGCTTGTGAAGTTTTAACTTGAATTTCTCCTATACTTTGATAGTGCTTCTGAGAAGCTGGGGCCACGGAATGGGAGCTCAGCTTAGCATGATTAAGGCAGCATTTTTTGTGATCAGATATTGTTAAGAAAGATGGGATGATTTTCGTAGAATATTCTGAGTTGCAAGGAACCCATAAGAATCATC
This sequence comes from Phasianus colchicus, assembly GCF_987193195.1. Taxonomy (NCBI): domain Eukaryota; kingdom Metazoa; phylum Chordata; class Aves; order Galliformes; family Phasianidae; genus Phasianus; species Phasianus colchicus. The sequence goes on along the minus strand of NC_143436.1, from coordinate 61,136,496 downwards.
CAGTCCAACTCCTGGCTGCACACAGGACCACTCTTGATTCCTTTGAGTCTGGATTTTATAGCAGTTTTGAATAAAAAAAATTGATGCCCACTCTGATTCATTTGCATAAATAGCTTCGATATTTCTTTCAAAACTTTTAGTTTTTTTCTGCCAGCTCTTGGCAATCACTTTGTAGCTGCAGAATTACAAGAAAAGGATTACTAACTCAGGCTGGAACAAATCAGAGTTTTCAACAATACTTTGCATCATGGACGAGGATATGAGTAAGAGGAGATGAGTGATAACCCTGGAGGCACTGACAGAAGGCAGCACATGCACAGCATGTAGAGCAAGAGCAGGGGCCGGCCTGGGGGCAGATGTAGGTAATGAGGAACATGAAGTTCCAGATGACCTTCCTCCTATTGACTTTGATGAAGGGATGCAGAAGGTAGATGATAGTTAGATCACTACCTGCGACACCTGCAATACAGAGTAAAGGAACAGTCTACTCTCACTCCCCAGTGTGAAGATGTGATTGCATGTTGACCAAAACTCACTCTGATGGTGACTGTGGTAGGTAGAGTTGGTGGGACAGCATCTACTTCTCTTACTCAGGGACGTTCAGAGACACCTGCAAGGCATGCAAGTTGCTTAGCCTCATGCTGCAGTGACTGAAACCATTTAGCTGTCTTTGGAATGGAATTGAACATGATGAAAACCATTTGTACTGGACACCACTATGCGATTTCTGGTCTTCTGCTTCTTTCTAAGGGATTCTGGGTTCTCAGATGAAAACAAATTGTCAGAAAAGTCTGTTCTGTGCATTTTCCAGGTAGCTGCAATCATTTCTTTCATATGGAGATATCATTTCCACAGCGCAGTGCTTTCTCAGTCAGTTCAACACTACATTCCAGAGAACACAGGCTTGCAGCCTTTCCAGAAACACCAGGTAGTCCAGGCTCCTTGCTCATTTAGCTGTCAAATATATAGCTGATGTAAGAAGTGCTGGTTTCCTCTCCATTTCTAGATGCACTTCAAGGGAGTAAGTGCAGTTGTAGAAGTGAAAGAGCATTTATGATCTGTCTTGTAGCAGTAGTAGCCATCTCTCACCCTGGAAGAAAAATCCCCAACCCACTGCAATGACTCTGCTAACATTCCAGTGACCTGACTATTCACAGGAACAGGGTACTTTTTGATAGCAAGCCCTTAATTCTTCATTGTGTGGATCTGGATGGCCCACAGAGGCTGACATCATTTGACCACACACTGTAAGACAGTAATCACTTGAGCTTTTGCCAGAGTAAAATATGATAACTGAGCACCGATCAAGATTTCTTTTGGAATCAGCATCAACTATATATGGTACTGTTCAGCAGTGGCACGCATTCAATGCCTGTAATGCATCTGGCTAGTAGGTTGCTTTTTGTTGTTTTTTTTTTTTTTTTTATGGATACATTTGCCAAGATGAAAAATCAGAAAAAACGTAAACAATTTCCAGTGTATTTCCAACTGCTGAACTATGTTTTCTGAACCACATTGTTGAGTAGTGAACTAAACTTAATGAATATTCTCTTGGGCTGCTATTCAAACAGTGACTCTCCATTTTCTTTTTTTGTTTATGATCTGTAAATCGCTAAATATTGTCAAGTGGGGTTCTACACATGCACAATCTGGGTTCATTACAAAGCAAGTCATACTGGGCAGTTATTTCTTCCTCTCTGAGGGTTTGGAAATTTACCCTGGAACAATATTATAGTCTGCTTTGGAATGAAGAATACTCTAGAAACAAAAACTGTCCCTCTTTCCAAGTATGTGCTGGTGTTGCTATTGCCAGTTTGACTCAACTATGACATACACATATTTCACAGGAAGGGCTTTGGTGTGTTTTTTTCTTTTTTCTTTTTTTTCTTATTTTGCTTGGTTTGTTTTCTATTTTTTTTTTTTTCTCCCCAAGCAACTCAGTGTTCTGAAAGAACTGATGATGAAATATTGAACAAGCTTTGTTAACGTTTTCTTGGAGCAATATAACATCTTGGCCAGAAGTTTTACATTACAAAAAAAAAAAATCTTGGTACAGGATCACTTTCTATTAGAGAAAAAAGACAGTTCTAGTACATATTTTCAAAGCTGTGTTGATTCAGCTAAAATATATATATGCTTTCCACCTAAATGTTTCAAAATGAAGCATTTCATCTTTTCACTTTGAAATGGCTGTCTCTTTTGGATTCGAGCGTCCTGCTATTTTATGTTACAAAATACTGTCAAGATTAGTTAAAACGTTCTCTCAACAGAATATAGATATTCCTTGTTGGGTCCCCGCCTCCTCAGACTTTTCTTTCCCAGGCAGTTTTGAAATGCTTTGCCACCATTCCAGATCAGAACAAAATAAACTGAATGTAACCAAGTAATCAGTGCATATTACGCACTTTCCTCTGGGCCTGAGCCACACAGGATCTGGATCAGTTACAGCTTTCTGCTGAAAAACTTGGCTCTTTGGCTGAGGCCACAGGGACCTACACAGTCAGCTTTGGATGTTCTTGAGTTAATATTTCAGTGCCAGCGTTGGCCATCACAACGGTTATCTGTACTTACTGGATTTAGTAATCCTAGTGCTGTAAAAGCCACTGAGTGTGTGGTCTTAGTAAATATAGAGCAAATTCCAAACTCTGCAGCAAGATATCTTGAATAAACATTTTATGCCTATAATACACTCATTAATAAAACAGGAGACTTCAGGTTTCGAGCGTGGCATGGAGAACTGAGATTTTCTGCATTCAGTAGGTTTCATTTTCCTGACCTTGGAAACAGAGGGGACGAGCAGAAAGCAGTCAGTTACCTGCCATGTATTTATTGATTACATAAAACTATTGGTTGAGATACAAATTTTCTCCAGTCAAATACAATAATCTTAACTATACTGCAGGAAAGTCAATTACGGTTGTTAGAGCAGGTAATTGAGGCTGTTACAAGCAAACCCCACAAAGAGTTGGAAATATACAAGCCAAAACCAGCCAGTGCTCATGCAGTTCCAGCGTGTACCAATAATCAACCTCTTTCTAGTCTGTTCTCAAAAGATTAACTGATTCAAGCACTGCTTCAGATAGTTTTGGTGTGAAAGAGTGAAGCAGATAAATATTCTGGTTCAGAACTTAAGTCACATAGTAGCTATGTCTCTCACTGCTGACTTTTTGTGTAACTTCCAAATATTCAGATCTCTCTAGATGTTTGTCATCTACAGTTTGGCATGCCAGGATGAGCTGCAGCACAGCAGTCTGATGGATTTTATATGCCAGAGTTTGGGCTTCAAACAAAGATGTCCCACCACATGTGATGGTATGCCATGAGTTTTGAAGTAATTACTCAGATCTTCATAACTCACCACTATCTTCAAATTATCAAAAAGTTATTACACTCGTGGAGCCACACATGCAGCTCTCTGGTGCTCCTGATCATACAGTTGAAAGGAAGGTCACACGATGCTGAGGCCAAGAGCTGGATGTGGCACCTTCAGGTGCTATTCCACGGTTGCATGGTGCCAAAGTAACCATTACAGGGAAGACAAAACAGGAAGATTCTTCAGGTGGTTCATAGAATCAAAGAATCATTAAGGTTGGAAAGGCTGGTCCAAGCATCATCCTATCCCCACCATGCCCGATAACCACATCCCTCAGTGCCATATCTCCCAGTTTCTTGCACACCTCCAGGGACAGTGACTCCACTCTTCTCTGGGCAGCCTGTGCCAATGCATCATTACTCTTTCTGAGAAAACTTTTTTCCTAACATTCAACCTAACATCTCTTAGCACAACCAAAGACTGTTACGTCTCATTCTATCATTTTAAACCCAGCTAGCCTGTCATACAGTTACAGTAGCATTAGTACAGCATCAAAGCCTTTATCAAAAGACACTGAACCATACATAATCCTGCTGACCCTCCATCTATATCTTTGGGATTTCATAGAAGTTAGGTGAGCTAAGTAAATAAAACCTTTTGATATCAGAACATGACCAGATCTGAATGATATGCTGCCTTCACTGTCTATTTAACTCTGTAGTTTATTTTCTTTTCAAGTCATGCTAGATTATTCATAGAGAGGAAGATAATAAAAGATACGAATATGCTGGAGATATTTTAGGATGTGTGCTGTTCTCTGATTGGAAACTAGGCAAAAGCAAAGGAAAAGTCACTTTCACAATATGCCTTCCTCTTTTTTAAAATAATCCAGTATTAACAGGAATGTACATTACCATCGTCATGTGGAAAGGTCCTTTCTGGTTCTGGAATCCCTTAAACTCATGCTTTTTTAAAATATCAATATCCAGATCCCACAGAGCTGTTTGAACAAAGCTTATTATACAGTAAATTATTTAATTTAACAAAATAATCTAACTATACCCCCATTGTAACAGATAGATAGAATAGTTGCTATATCAGCACCAAAACTCACCGCAGTTTGCCACAGTACAGTAATACGTTTCGAAAGTTCAAGAGGAGTAACAGACATGAGTCCCTAGGGATCATTAAATTATTCAGTGTCACCTCCTGTGTAAGGCTGATGCTGTATCATTTTGCTTTTTCTGAGCAGTTAGAGTAACTGGTCTTTGACTAGAGCATATAAGGTGTCACATCTTGATATGGAAGTTTCAAAAGGTCAAGAATTTACTCCCTCTCTTGGCAAGTTACCTCGCAGTCTTCATTTCTAATTTAAACTAATGTAGATTCTGCTTCCTGCTATAGGATTTAAATATGCATTCTCCAGCAACAATGCAAAGTTGCTTGAGGGTAGACTCTGCTACTTATTACATCTGAATTAAGTTTTCCTTTAAGGAGATCAGCTCCTTAAAAATGAAGAGGGATCAGATCTTTTTCTGTTTGCCATTGGAAGACATTTTTTAGTATTTTCATGATTTGTATGGCTCTTTTCCTCTGTGCTCTCAAGATTTTCTGGATTTCTCAACTAAAAGACAAGACAGCTTGCTTCTCAAGTTATTCCAGAATTAAACTAATGAATCTTGTGAACATGGCCTTGCTCCTGTCATCACTACATGATGCCATGTCCTACATCAAGCTCGTATTCAGCTCTATTTCCATTGGGATCCTTAAATCCAGTGCAGAATCACTGCCTCTCTGTTGTATAGCTCTTAATGCTCATAAATCATACTTCTCTTGTATTGTACCTAGCCATTAATAAAAAGACCAGATAAGAAACTGATTATGGTAACCTTTATCTACCATTTGAAGTCAAATCAATGCAAATTTCCCTGACAAATCTACCTGGCACGTGACTATGTTGATTAGAAACAAGATACCCATATTGGATCAACTGAGACTAGTTTAACCTTGTGACACAGAAAGTTAAATGATCTTTTGCCTTCTCTATCCCTAAAAATAAAATAACTGCATTTTTTTGGTAAAAACTATTAGCCCTTACATACTCCCTCAGCCATAGTAGATAGCTATATAGCCCACGTGTCTTCTATAACTGGTTACCTCTCATACATTTTATTTATTAGAACATCTGTTTGAGCCAGCTTTGGTCTCAAGAAATGACACAGACAAAAAGGTTAAACTCTCTCAGCAGCTGTCAACAGGTTGATCCTAGCCTGGATAGTTCCAGCTCTAACACTCAACATCTGCGCCCAATCTAACTCCTGTACCAACTAATCCCGGCTACCCCAGGGAATGCCACTGGAATTGATAAAAGTCTCCAGAAGTCAATCTACTAGAGCAGGAAACATATAAAGGAATAGATGTTTTCAAATATCTTACAAAATTTTTTTTAAAAAAGGCCCCCCAAAAACCAAACCTACGTTATACTTGGTACAATATAGCGTATCCCTTTTCCTTCTCTAATGGTTGATTTCTCTATTAAGCTTTTATACTATTTGCCTCTACTGTCAAACTGGGACATGATTACCCAAGCTATCTTGCCTTGCTTTTGAATTACCACTCCTTAATATCTGCAGTTCTCCTTATTGAATAAAGGCTCGCTACAAGCTAGCAAGAGAGGACTACTCATCTCACATGGTTCTCTTTTGCGCAGCTGGTGCTATCTAGGCATTCTGGTTGGTTCTTATTTCAGTTCTTTATAATTACTGCTTAACATTTTTCTTAGCAACCTGAGAGAGCTGGAAGGTACTTCTCCATTCCCATGAGGCATGATTACATCAGCTGGCTTCCTTCTAAATGCAGAGGAGAACTACTGAATGTTTCTGCCTTTCCTGTATCGTTAAGACTTTCCCAATCATCTGCTAGCAAGCAAGCTATGCTATTTTCAGGAGTCATTCTATTCCTGTTATCCTTTAAAATGCCTTACTGTCCTTAGGCTGTGAGATAGGGGCTTCTTTTGCTCCTGTTCAGGTCTTTCTCCTCTCTATATTTCCATGGTCTCCAATTTACATAATTGCTGCCTCCTTCCTCTTTCTTCTCCTCACCCTTGTTTATTTGCTAATTTTAATAGCTGCCTTTGCTTCCTCACTTAGTGAGGAAATGCCTCTAACCAAAGCAGTCTTTAAACATAATTTCATGATTGTGAATAATCATCAATTAAAGTTTTCTAGAATAATTTCCAGTTTTTATTCACATTTCCCTGTTTATATCCATCCAAGTTTCTTTTCCCAAACACTTTCATCCATGCTTTGCGTGGAAAATAAATCATTTAGAAACACTCAAAACATTTGGAGTGTGCTAGGACCAGGGTTCAATTCTTGTTCTAACTTAGTCTAAGTACTTAGCTACTAGCAGGAGTTGCTAGGCTTGTCATGGCACCCTATTTTCCAGGAATTAACCAACTCCACTCAGCTTGAAAGTACTGAGAATCTGTTAGGTATCATTACTGGAGAAATGAAAAACTACAGGGAAAATTAGATTACAAACACTAAAAGTTCAAAGACATGCTAAAATACTGAGTACTTAACCATATTAAACCTTTCAGAAGCTTGCACGTTGTTAATAGTAAAGATAATTATATTGTGCTCTTAGTGAACTGTGTTGGATTGACAAGTCCAGAGGGAAAATGCTAAGCTATGAAACATTCCTTTCACAGATGTTTTGTGAGTTGGTTTTTTTTTGTTGTTGTTTTGGTGGGGTTTTTTTTTGTTGTTGTTTTTTTTTTTTGTTGTTGTTGTTGTTTTTGGTTTTTTTTAGTATATTAGTGAAGAAAACACAATGTATAGCATTTCCAGCAAACTAAGAACAGGTAAATGATCTTGACTAGTTGATGCTTTTCCTTCCTGTTAAGTACTGCTGTTTGAGAAGTATGGGGAAGCAAGGAGCGAATGTTCCTGATGATACTGTAGAAGTCTACCAGGACTGAAAAGTCTAATGATTATGAGATTAGGATCTTGTTCACAGCTGAAAATTGATTTAGGTAAGATGTGTTATGAATATAAAGCCTACCAACTTCACACAGCTAATTCTTGATATGCTTTGTTAGTGGATAAGAATGATAACGCAGAGCAATAGGAGTATCTAACTATATATATACATACACATGTGTATATACATACAAGTACACAGTTCTTAAATAGCTTTGTTATTCTCTCCTTAAATTAAATCTAGTGCAATAGCTGGAGGAGAGTGGGGGGAAAATGGGAAAATACTCTGATAAACACTACACAAAGTTTGCTACAACGCTGTAGTTTCACACTTGATTTTAGCACTGCTATTTATGAATTTATGAATAAAACAGGAACAAGTATGAATGGCATCAGCAAGAAATACTTAAGAATATTGGAGGGCAAATTACGGCTTTGGTGTATGTAAAGATCAGAGATATGTCAGAAGGAAGATGACCATTTTAAAGAAAATACTGATTAAACCCAGACATGCCTGCAATTACTTCAGACAATATAACTCATGCAATGGAGTGAGTTTTATATTTTATATGAGATGTTACAGGGGAAGGAATCTCACTGCAGGAACAAAAAGTGGATTTTTTTTCTCCACCAAAGCAGCCACTTTGTGGCTCAGTCCTACATTTATAATCTTGGATAAGAAAGATTCAGTAACTACTGAATTCAGTTTTTGCCAGCCAGGGAGACCAGTAACTTAAATGATTAAACCCAACTTTCACTGGAGTCAGCTTAGTTATCCTGAGAACATAACGTTGAAACAGTAGTGAAACTTTTCCCTCAGTTATGATGAAACCAAAGAAATTTTATCAGAAAAATGGTTTAACTGGAGGCAGAGAATAGAGCTATCTACTAAATATTTTACTGTAGAAAACGATCTGGAACTTGCACAATTCGGTGTGGCAACGTACTCGTGTTCTGTGCTACTGGCAATTCTTTTAAGAAAATTAGGTCACTTCATTTCTTATTTTTAAGAAACGTTTGTAAGAAGCATATGTGGAGATTATACATTGGAGCTTGAAAGCAACGTGCTTCTTAATGCTATGGTTATTTCACATTCTCCATAATTTGTTGGTTTTTTTCCAGCATCTAACAGATTTGTCAAATTGAAGTGCCCCAGACTTAGCCCAGTGTTTGTGTTTTTCTGTAGTTGAATGCTAAATGAGAGCCGTCATGTTGTCATCATTCTCTGTGAGGCACTGCTGCTTGGCTTTATTATTTCTTTTTCATTGCTGCTTTCCATACTCCTTCAAATCATGGGAAAATTTACATCAGATACAGATTGGTTCAACACCCTCAACCCAATTCCTGGGAAAGGCTCACTTCTGAAAAAATACCAAAATAATGGGTACCCTAGGTGACCATATAATTGTTCTCTACCTAGACTAACATAGATTTATCATTACTTAACCTTCAATATCCATCTTTAAAACATAGCTTTAAAACTTCTAAGGAAAAATAATTACTATGCAGTATAACACACTGCAATATGTTGCTCAGAGAGGTTTTGGATGGTCCATCCATTTAATCCTTTTGCAATAGGACCCCAAAAAGCCAGGTGCTACAGTTGGCCTAGCTTTGAGCAGTGCTTTGGAGCACACGGTCTCCAAAGGCCGTTCTAGCTCACATTACTCTCTTACATATGAAAAAAAAGAAGTATTTTTTAAAGTAGGAAAAAGAGAATGCTTATGAAACCAAAGACTACTTTTTAAGTCTCCTGTTTAATATACATATCCTGACACAAGTGATTCTGTCAAGACCACTTGCTTCTCTAATAGTGACCGTGAAAAATGACAACTGGCTTTAATAACAGGAGCAAGACTGTATCACATTTTGATTTGAGTCCTATTGGCAAGTGTGAGATGGTGTACTCTCATACTTCTGGTGCTATCTGGAGTACATCTGAAGCCTGGCAAGGTCACAACTAGCAGCAGAAGTGCAATGAGAGCTCATGTGGAAGGCAATGCTGATGGGCGCTGAGGCTGAAAGCGTCAAATATGCACGCTGTTGCTTTGAGTTCTTCCATAAGACTGGCCACAGAAGCATTTTTCCCCTTGACAGAAATGCTGTTCTTCAGCATGTGAAATAATTATGAGATGAACATGAATTGAAAGTGCACTTCCTCTTGACCTACTTCCCAGGCAGGGAAGCAGAGCTGGATGCCCTCCTGTTTAGTAAGGTAAAATTATTACTCTGCATTCTCCAGACTCCACAAAAGCCTCTACTCTTTGGTAGCAACCACGTGGCTAATTATCATACCTTGTATGCAGTTTCTTCTAATGATTTCCTTCCATCTCTTGTCAACACCCAGGCTGACTGACCAAACTGGTTCCTTTGGGGAGAAGTGTATCTCTTTACCCCATCAATAAATGGGCTTTTAAACTGTAAAGGTAAACATTCACAATGACAGCGTGAGCTGGTCTGGGAAAGTAGCACATCATGCCAAAGAGCTCCAGGATTGTGTGCACCTGAATTCTACCTCATTAAGTGAGCAGACTTTTCTTTGTTCACAAGGTTTCAGAATGCATCGTTTGACTCCATCACAAAATCAGTTACATATTCCATTAGTGCTGGGGCCCCAAATCTCCATGCATGAGTCCCACATCCACTCTTCCACACCCACAAGAACCGAGGGCTTAGAACAGATGGCAGTACAACTGCTCTGACAGTGTGCTTGCATGAGGAAAGTAGGTTCTAACCTATTGCTTTGATATATAGATCTCCTTGCCTCATCAGAGGTCTGCAGCACTCGCTCTGGTGTCTGTAAAAATCATAGAGAGGGTGTCCCAGTACAGCTTTTGCTGATATTTCAAAGACACTGACTGTGCTGGCTTGGCACACTGGTGGGAGAAGCTGTTGGGTTTGGTCTTGGGAGGCTTTGGGTTTACAGGTGATACAGAGCTGGCCCTCTCCTCTTCCTGTGGAGTCACTCCTCAGCTTGTGCACCAGAAGTAACTGAGACTTAGTTTAGTGGGCAGTATTGGTGGTAAGTGAACAGTTGGACTAAATGATCTCAAAGGTCTTTTCCAACCTCAATGTTTCTATGAAAAGGGAGAAACTGCTGAGATTTTCTGACCTGGATAAGCTTCCCACAAAGTAATCAGTGTACATAGAAAACAAAACTATTTGCCAATATATTCAGTTTATTATTTTCCAAGGTAAATGCCATAATTGATATTTTGCTGTTTCTGGCTGTTATTGTGCCTGGGCATTGAGAACAGGCATCAAAGGTATAAAGGAGAAAAGAAAGCTCAGCAACACAACAGATGACATGCTGTGAGATTCCTAAATTAGCACTGAGCTAAGTCTGTGCAGCCCCAATACCAAGTTGGGCTAGAAACAGCAGAGAGCAGGGTGTTGCTAAATGATTGCTCAGTTAATCCATAACCTGAATAAACCACCCACAGATAAGTGAGAGCTGATGGTGTGTAAACTGCCAGAACACAGCCTCAATTCCAACTTCACAGGCAGCAGAGCTAATCATAACTCTGCAAGTCAAAGAAAATTGTGCCAGGGAAGAGTCTGATCAGGGATTTTCCCCAACCTCTGTATGTGACACTGAAGATTTTATCTTTTGCTGCTAACTTCACCTGGGATGGATTGTGAATCAGCATACATAAATCACCTGCCAAACCCTCGAGTACGTCACTGATAAGATAATACAGATTCAAAAGTGCAAGTGTATATCAGCAGCTGGAGTGCATCTGACAGCACAGTCAGAGACAATGACCATTCGTGAAGTTGTTCCTGGACATGATTTGCTTTTCTCACCTCACTTTCCACATTAAGGTATGTTGCATCTGAGTGATGCAACCTCTGAAAACTCTGGATATACAGCTGAGTTCTCTCAGCTCATCAGTGATACTAATTTTATTCAGCTTTGTGTATTTGTTGTCACTGCTATACTCCTAGACATCACCAAACTTCCCATAACTACCAGATTGTCCAAAGATGAAGTTACAATTCCAGATTTCCCTAATTTCAGTCTTTTCCTTTCCTCCATCCCCCACTTCCATGCATTGAGGCAATACATACCCCAGGTGACACAGATATTTAACAGAGAATCTGAGATTTAGTCAAAATCAGCTGTTTCAAAGACATTGCTTTGACTGTCTTATTTATACAGTCTAATTAAATATATCTTAATTACTTATATTAGAGAAGATTGTCTCCATAAACCCAGTCTGACTTGCAGAAGTGCTGAGTAGTGCCTAACCCCCCAAAGCCAATAGGAGCTCTTACTCAGTGCCCTGAGCACACCCCAGCACTGCCGTGCATGTCTGCTCCTACTTCCCCAAGGGAGGTTAGCAGAAGCTCTCTGCCCCACAGCTGTCAGTAGAAGCACAGCTGGCCACAGAGGCACATACGTGTCAAACAGGTCATTCTCTGATGCTGGTTGCAGCCAGAAGGCTATTAAAGAGATATTTGCTTAAGCGTTGCTTCAGCTTTCTTCATGCAGAGTGCTTCCTGTGACGCTCTAGGAGTATCTGTATGAGGAATCTCAGGGCTTCTGTCACTTGGGAAGTGGATGAAAAAAAAGATCTCAGACTGCATCATTTCGAGAGAGAAGCATTTTGATACCCTGTTGCCTGGAACAGCAGCCAAAGCCAAGTGGTGCAGCTGCAAAGTTCCCACCAGTAATACCAGATGTTCCAGCCCTATTAAGCTCATTAAAAGGAATAGCACTTCACTTGGTAGTTAGAAGAGACCACTGTTAATTATTGAAGTGAAGGAATTATAAGTCAGTTACTGCTTCCATGAGCCTCAAACAGAATACTGGACTGCATGGGCAACAGCAGTAAAGCCTGATGTGCCAAGATGGACCTGGCAGGACACCTTGGCTCCTCCAGCTAGGCAGGAATGGGCATTCTGACCTTCCACCTCACCTATGTGCGCTCTCACAAGCATAACTTCAGCCACATGAGCTTTCTCAGCTGTCTATGAAGGCTTACTGTCATCATCTGGAAAGCCTGCATCACTTTCAGAGGCATAAAACCCTATTCTCTGGATGCTTAATCTATTTTGAAATACCGTTCCCTTTCTTTCCTCTCTCAATCTAAGCTTTGTCATCTGTGTCTTGGGTTGCAAGGCAAGGCATTATATATTCCTGCTCTTGACAGATTTGAGACTGGTAGACATTCACTATTTAAGACTTCACTTCAGAGAAGGACTCTTCTGGATCATTGCTCTGAAAAATGAAACAGCAGGATGAAGTTGATGCTTGCTTGTATTCTGCACAAGAGTTGCACTGGATTTAAGTCACAGCTGGTTTTATTTCTAAAGCACTATTTAAGCTGACCTTTAGTATTGCTTTAACCTAAAACTGAAGAGCCACAGCAATAGCTGCATGAGGAACTGAACCCAAAGCATAATACTTGCCCAAATCTACTGCAGCATCTTCCTGTGCTGCAGGGAAGAGAAACTTAAGACTCCCGGAGGCTGCTATTGAAACTCAGTATGTAGTATTAAAGCAGGAGAAACAGTCTTACCTGATGAGAAATTTTATTGGGATAATGTGTGCCAGGTGGTTGACATTCGATATTCAAAAGAAAACAATCTAGGGCTGCAGCAACCATTAAAAAAAATAAATCAAATCTAATAAGAGCCAGTTCTACATGCATGACTGGCTTCTGAAGTAGCTCTTTTTACAGTGCTTCCCTCCTGGGCTTTGTTGTACGCATTACTCACAACAGTCTTCCAGCTACAACTCAGTCCAGGCTCTTATGTATAATTTTAGTACAAAAGAAAAAAGCACCAAATGAATTCTAAAATAGATGATTGGTAGATGGAAGAGGAGAGAGCATGCTCTGTATGTTTCTTCTGCTCTATGGCTTCCATATATTTCTTTTGCTGTGTGGATTCCTATGGCATCATATCTTAAATGCATTACATGAGGCATCTTTGAAGCCCAAAGAATTGCAACTTTCTGAACTCTTTGCCCTCAGACTTCAATCTCTACACCACAGCTATCAGAGAAGCTTCCATATTACGTAGACACAAATGAGGAGATAGTGCACTTTTGCACTATTTAGGTAGCATATAAAACCTTTTAGTCATCATCATATCTGAATTCATAATCCACTGGAAAAATACTGCTAGCATAGGGTGGCTGATTGCACTGCCTCACATTTACAACTGAGCACCACCTGCTGGTTACCTCGAGTCTCATTTAATTTAGCCATCTCTCCTGTAACACTCCTCCTCCCAGTAAAGGCTGAAATCAGATCCTAGCTTTTAGGAGGCCATGCTGATGGAAAACGGGCTAGCTGCTGTAAGGCAGGACCTAGAGATTTCAAAGCTGAGCTTTTGAACTCAGCAAGAAGACTCAAAAAAGGAAGGTGGAGGCAGCTGTGAGGGCACAGATGGAGCAAACATCAGAGGGGGACAAGTATCTCCAGTCCCATGACATGGAGGGCAGTGGGGCAATAGCCCTCCTCTCTGCACCAGCTTCTTGGTCTCAAAGATCTATACAAAACAACTTCCAAGAGAAAAAAAAACCCACAACAGCAGAGGTTGTTTCCCTTTCTGCCAAATTCCAGAGTGCCTTTATTCACACTGTCAAGCACTTGCCTCATTCTCATTCACTTCCCTTGAAACACATGATTCTGCCTTGCCCTCTTCAGCACCCCATGGTTGAAATCCAAGATGTTGAGTTTCGTGTTGAGCCACTGACCTGGGGACCACCCAAGGGATCTATCATGAACTGCTTAATATGGATTGCAAAGGAAAATAAGCATATTAGCTACTGTTAGGAAAAAAAAACAAAACAAGAGCAACCAACAATAATCCACTGATCTCGTCTTCAGTTTTGCTGCTTTGTCTGATCTTACTTGAACTGATATGCTTTCAGAGCCACACCGGGGGAGTACAGTTTAATTCTGCATTGTGAACTTAAGCTGAGATGGCTAAAGATAAATGTTTCATTTGTTCAACTTTTGATGAACTCAGTGGAAATTGGATAGAGAAGTCTCAGTACCATTTTTTCAGAAGAGGGAGATGTTACTGGCCACTGGCTGCTTTGATGCTGACTTCTGCCTAACTGCAATTCACAATTTATGTGCAATATTACTGATATACTAATGGCCATATTTATAGCACCCTGTATTATTGGCCTAATTTCATCATGGCTAGCTTTTACAGCACCATCAAGCTGCACTGAAAGATGAAAAGGAAAAAGAAAAAACAGCCTCATCCTATGAATCCTTCTGTCAACATAGCAAGCTACGAACCCAAACAACAGGATGACTCCACCCTTCAAATTTCTCCCTTGTCTTTCTGGTGAAAGTTAAACTTAATATTTCTAATTATTAAGGAAAATCTTCCTTTCTATAATCACCTTAAAACTCCTCCCTGGGCTTTACTGTCATCCTAAGACACAGACTCAGTCCAACTCTCAATTAAATTATTAACAGGAACAATAAAATCAGTTTCCCAACTCAGATGGCTCAAGTCATTAAACCCATATAAAGCAACTTGATACAAGAAACACTGATCTCAGATTCTCTTTCTGACTACCCAGGGATTTGTGAAGATGCTGTGTTGGATCCCTCCCTCGGTCCTCACAAAGGAAGGGCTCCTATGGTGGCTCTACCAGATGTTTCCCCAGGTCTCTGGTTCCTTCTAGTGATAAGTCCTTGCCCAGGAATACCAGCTCCCCAACAATGCAGGAGCTTGGACATGCAATATTGTTTGAGATCTTACTGGGTTTGTGTAGTTCTGCACTTAATGCACACCAGGGGGGCTGGAAAAGTTGCTGGGGAAGGAACCAAGGCTGAAGGGATGGATTCATCCTGTAAAGGCACTTGGTTTATCTCAAAATTACCTTTTTTTAAAATCATAGAATGGTTTGGGTTAGAAGAGACGTTTAAGATCATCCAGTTCCAACCCCCTGCTATAGGCAGGGACACCTCCCTCTAGACCAGGTTGCTCAAAGCTCCATTCAGCCTGGCCTTGAACACCTCCAAGGAGGGGATATTCTCAGTCTCATTGGGCAACCTGTTCCAGTGTCTCACCACCCTCACAGTAAATAATTTCTTCCTAATATCTAGTCTAAACCCACCCTTTTCCAGTTTAAAGCCATTTTCCCTTGTCCTGTTGCTACCTGCCCTTATAAAAGGCCACTCCCCAGCTTTCCTGTAGGCCCCCTTCAGGTACTGGAAGGCAACTATAAGGTCTCCTTGGAGCCCTTTCTTCTCCATGATGAAGAGCCTCAGCTCTCTCGGCCTGTCCTTGTTGGAGAGGTGCTCCAGCCCTCACCAGTTACTAGATTTAGTACTTTAGATTAGACTGTTCTTACGACAACCTACTGATGAGATGCTTTTGGTGCCTTCTGATTCAAGGCCACTCCAACCCCAAGGTCCTGTGTGCTTCAGATTTCTGTCACACTGCCAAAAAAAACAACCAACCAGATTCTAGCACGAAATTCACCCTCACCTGATTTTCCATTGGTTCAGATACGCCCAATATCTATTAGTAACTAACATGCATAAATTCTCTGCAGAAGTTAGCTGTTAACCTAAAAATAAAGTTAAATTTCTAGAGAAACACCTTACCTATTTATCTTTGGTAGAATCAGAATAACAGGCTTAGAGAAAGACCAGAGCTCCATTGTGCTAGCCACTGTACACATAAGAGGAGGAGTTTTCTTGTACTGGAGAGCTCTTAATATATGAGAAGTGTAATGGTAAACATGTGAATAAAACTAAGAGCCCATAATCATAATTATGCAATAGCTGAGACACACGACAGTTCTCCAGCCAGCCTCAGAGAGATGCCATGCTCTGAGGTGCTCCCATGCACACAAGTGAACACACAACCACGCTCTATCCCAGCACAGTACCTTGTGTCCTCTTCAGGTCACCCACAGCTGCAGCCCTGGCAAGGCAGCAGTCTTCCTTGGCACAGCAGGTTCCCGGCAAGAGGCAACCCTGCAAGCCAGAGCTTAATGGAAGGGCGTTAACGCTAATTGAATCTGAACAGCCACAGCCATGCATCACCTCGCATTTTCTCGTGTTAAAATGCAACAGCCATTTGTTGGAACATCCCTAATGCATTTAAAAGTCTTCCCGGAGTCAGCTGATGTTATTTCTAAGTGTGATAGCCAAGTACAGACCTGAGGTGCTTCTCTGCAGCTTTCGCTGCCCACTGCTGGAGACAAGCATCCATCCCTGCAACCCAGGTACCAGCTCACTATTTTCTGCATTCAGTACTTGGTTTGACCAGCATTGACACAAAACCACAACCAAACATATCCAAACAATTAGGATTAGGAGGTTATGAAAGTCTAGTTTGGCAACAGCACCTTTTTTATTTCCGTTCCTCCTGGTGGGCAAAAGGCCTCATTTGACACACAACTCAGCATGCCAGTTCTGAACAAAATCTGCAGATTCAGCCCTTTTAGATCCAGAGATTGGTTCAATTTCCTGGCAGAGAAGGAAGCTGCGTCTGGCAGACTTTGAAGAAAGAGAATAGCATGCATCCAGGTGAGACCAAGTCAGCAGGGAGTGTTTGGAGACACTGGGAGCACTGCAATAGGAGGCAGAGACACTGACCCAAAGGACAAAGATGTGAGTGTTAGCACATGAAACTGGAAAAATGCTTTGTGGGTGAAAAAACCTTATAAATAATAGAGAGACAAAAATCCCTGAGTTGCACTGTTTATAGATATGATTTCATCAGCTCTGCTGTGTTGAAACCCTCGGTCACATTCTCCCCTCTTTCTACCCAGATGATCACAGCTCCATTCCTCTGGAAAAGCCCTGAGCACTCAAGGTGACCAGAAGCATGCGTCAAAACCTGAAAATGAACCCAAGCTCCAAAGGAGCTTACAGGGAGGTTTAATTGTAAAACACGAAGTAAAGCTTCCTAGGAGTAAAACAAGTCACCTCCCTACTTTAATCAACTTCACTGGCTTACCTGAATGAGGAATTTAACTCATGTGTGTTTTATATACCTAACACAGGAGTGTATCACATTCCTATAGTAGATGCTCATATGTAAGTGATCTCTAGGGAAAGAGCTCACAGACCATCTTGAGTTGGAAGTGACTCCCAAGGAGTACTGAGTCCAATTCCTGGCTCCTGTGTTGGAAGTGACTCCCCAAGGAGTACTGAGTCCAATTCCTGGCTCCACACAGCACCACCCAAAAAAATCAGACCCTACATCTGAGAGCACTGTTCAGAGGTGGCCTTCATTATTTTATAGTCAGAGAAACGAAGATTAGGGGAAAACAAGCAGAATGCCCTAAGCCATATACCAAGACAGGGATGCATAGATGAGGCTTTCCACCATGAAAAATAGCACTGGCTCATTGCTGGGGTAGTTCTAAATAGTTGCAGGTCACTGTGCCAACAGATCACAAGAGACCCTTACTTGTGCTTGTCCTATTCCAGCAGTTTTACCTCTGGGCATCTGCTAGGAACCAGAGTCAGAGGGGAGATGGCCCTTTGATCTAACCCTGCACAGCTGTCGGTCTGTTCCCCCAGTTTCAGAAATAAGCCTGACCCACAGCAAAGGGTGCAGACACCCTTCGACATGGAAGAAGTCCAGATTTAAGACCTCCCCCAAGAAACGCTTAAGAATCAAAATGATTGATGCAAACACATTTGCTCTTTGGATCTGGCTGCAGACTGAGATCTGGCCCAGCTTTTCTTAATATTTTAGGCCATAAGCCATCCAGCTTGGGGATTTATTCATCTTAACATGTTTAGCTTTGTAAGCACAATGCAGTAGTTACTGTTGTGCCTCCCGGCTGCTCTTCCATTTTTTATAAACTCATTTTCTCTGCTAACCTACTTTCCCCCCCACACACTCTTCCTGTAAAGCTGTTTTTAGCCTTCTCTTGCCTTCTCTTTTTCTCTTCCCAAACACCAGGAGGAATCTGCTCTGGATGCTAAACACAAGTGACTTGAAGAGGCTCCAGCACCAATATCCTGGCTTTGGAAATAATTCTTCCTGCTGATCACATCGTATGTGTTCAATGAGCTGTTCTCCCTCTGCTACACACCTCCACTCAATCACTTCTGTTCAGCAGCCAGGAACCATGCATTAGCACAGCATAGTTGCTGGTGCCACAAAATGTTTTTGCCCCCCAAACCCACCCACTGCTCCTGAGCTGTGGATGAAGGCTCCTCTAACACTGTCTTTGCCTTTCCAAGTAGCCAGAGGAACAGAGGAAAAGAAAACTTGTCTTTTATTTCAGCTCTGCCCTGCAGCCTGCCAGCTGATTCCTGGATCCCCTCAATTGAGTATAATAAATACACTTAACGAGGGAGTTTAATACAGGTTTGGTCAGACAGTTATTTGTGCAGTACATGATTTATACTGCCCTGTAGCACAGGCAGTGACAGATTCAAGGAACTCACCATAGAGCTGTACCAAAAGAAGAAAAATTGGGGGGGGGGGGGGGGGGGAAGGAGACAGCACCCCAAGTGTAGGAAAGGAGCTCGATAACTCAGAACAAAAATGTGAAAGACAAAGAGATAGGCACAGTGTGGGGAAACAGCAAAGAAGAAAATCGAGGGAGAGGATGAAAGGAGAGGGCAGTTGAAGAACAGAAGGATGCAGGCAGTTTGGGTCTCAAAGGATAAGTGAGATGAGAGCTGGGAGAGGCAGCTCAACACACACGTGCCTGATGCGACAAGCAGGTCTCTGCAGGCTGTGAGTGCTGCAACCAGGCAGGAGGCACAGCCCTGCTGCTGTGTCAGCCGGAGGGCAAGGGCTGGGACAGGCTCTCATGGGGCTCTGCTGCCTCGTGATTCCCCTCCTCCTCTCCTCTGTTGCCAGCCACCAGTTAGGTTTCACTGCTGGCCTTCCAACTCCTGCATGGAGTTGTAGCAGGAATGCAGTGCCAGCATTGGAGCTGGATAAAGGAGAGGCTCTGAATCATAGAAATATTAAGGTTGGAATAGACCTCTAACATCATCCAGTCCAAACATCCACCTACCACCAAAAACCACATCCCTTAGTGCCACATCTGCACAGTTCTTGAACACCTCCAGGGATGGTGACTCCACCACCTCCCTGGGCAGCCTGTGCAGTGCAGCACCACTCCTTCTGAGAAGTTTTTCCTAAGATCCAACCTGAACCTCCCCTGGAGCAACTGGATGCCATTTGCTCTCATCCTATCTGCTGACAGCCTCACCAACTGTACATTCACAACTTCACCTGTATCAGTACCCCACCTGGCTTGTCTGTGGGTGTGCAGTGAGATATAGGAGGTGAACAAAGCAAGTGGAGTAGCAAATAACTGCGCCCTCAGAAGTGCTGGTTGAGAGCATCTCCTCATGTTCTGCCTGTAGAAAGGGAACCAGGAACCCCTCCTACTTCGTGAGAAGATGAGTTTGTGCTTTAACCTTCAGCAACCAATGTTTACAGAGTGCTTTGAAGGCTGCCAACCAGCAAATCCTGTGGAAAAATACCCTGGACAGTGAACCTGGATTTGCCCTAGTGCCCATTGCCCTGTTTGTGTCTCTGTTCTGCTGCTTATCAGCTGTGATCCCTGCAGCATGCACAGCCTGCATTCAGGCCTCTGTTTCCTTTGGCATTCTCCGGCATTTCCCTTGGAACCGATGGGCAATAAGGGCTTCTCCTCAGACATCCCCTCCTGCCAAAGCATTCCCACAAAGAGGATTATCCTTCACGTTTCTCAATCCCATGTCATTCTACTGTCTCTTGCAGCCTGCCCTCCCCTAAAGAGAGGGGCCAAAAGACCCATGAGGCACACAGAGTTGCAGTTAGATCTGCTCTGTTTTTGCCCCCTTCTTTGAAAAAAGCTCAGTAGAAACTGTCCAAGCAACTCTATCCCATTTCTCACAGCAGGTAAAAGGGGCTGAGGCTCAAGTGAAAAGAAAGGTCTGATTCAAGTCAGGAGCTCCTGACATGATTCATCTCCACATAAGCAACCAGGAACAGATGCCTCAGCCTCCTCGTGCCAGTCACTTGTTTGACAAAGGCTTTGTCTGATTTGTAGGGAGTCCTTGTCCTCACATCCTTCATTCCTCATTAAGGAGATAAATTGTCAATGCTCAGCACTGTAATGCTGCCGGGCAGAAGGCTGACTTCAGAAACGAGGAGTACACTAGAAGGGATCAGGTTCCAAACCTTGCACATAAGTAGGTAGGTAGTGCTATGCTTTGACAGGCTCATGTGATCTTCAGCCAGCTGAGAGGGTGTAGCACCTACATCCAGGACTTGAAGACATCCCCAGGATCAAACCTTCTGCTGGCCTCCTTGTCCCAGACATAAGATACCGCTGTTCTGCTGTCCCAGACATCACTGGATCATTTGGGTTGGAAGAAATCCTTAAAGATCATCCAGTCCAACTCTCCTGCAGTGAACAGCGACATCAAACAAGCCCTGAACCCACACATTCTGTCTTAGAATCCTTACTGTCTCCCCAGTCTTTCATTTTCCTTCTAGCATCCTTTACCTCTTGTCTTAACCAACAAAGAAACACAGACCTTTCAGAAAAGCCTCTTAATAACAGCAGCCTTAGTGTCAGAAAACACAAGAATTACATGCTTTAAGCTAGCAAAACAGTCCTGCAGAGCAGCTTAAAAACAACAGAAGAGGCAGCCTGTTTTTGTTGCCATATCCTCAGCTCTGTCTCAGGTGCACAGGCAACTGTCCCCTTTCTCACTACCAGTAAAGGTGGTTGCAGCTCAATAGGAGGAAGGACTTCCCTACCCCTATGCTGGCCTCTCCTTAGGGAGCCACACTTCTCAGTTGTTCAGGCCAGACACAGTCCTCCTCTTTTTGCTGCACATCTTTTTCACAAAAAGGAGATCTACAATTGTCTTCTGAAATACAGCCCCATTGCACCCCCATGTCCACAAAACACTCTCCCAGGTTTACTGGCCCTGCCCAGGGCAGAAGCCAGAAGTTCCCAGAGACGTACAAGGAGACCAGAGACAGCAGCACAGTTTCTTTTCAATGTTTGCCTGAGGGAAAGTGCACATCCTAAACTTTATCTAATACAAAATGATGAAAGCAGCACTCAGTTTGGTGCAGGTACATCCCTACTGCCAGCACACATCTAGAGGAACCCCTTCCACACTCCACTGAACAAGAGAGGCCCTTCAGAGCTCTCCTCCTGTCCTTTGCTCTGTATTTATAGAGTTATCCATCAGCCAGTGCTGAGGGCAAGGCTGCCAGCCATCACTGACAACTGAGATGAGGCCAAGTGCCAAGACTGAAGCCTGTCTGCTACATGGACAAATTGTTTTTCATTCTTTTTGAGAAAGAAGATCACAGCTTGCAAATGTATCTGAACCTCTTCTCATCTGAGGATGATAGAGAAAAGGCCAATGGCTAAAAGCAGCTAGATGACCTACACCTTGTAACGAGACAACCCACACCTTGTAAATACCCATTTCTCTCCACTGATGAGACACATAACCAAATGATTGAAGTTAGGTGTGATGAATCCCACCTGAATCCCACCCCATGTCTCCATGTTTTGAATAGTGTCCATGGTTTCAAGAAAAAACATGGATTGTCATATCTGCTCTGGTACATTGTCTAAGACAGCAACCAGCAGAAAGGGTTCAGAGACAGTTCTTCTCAGTGGTGTGCAGAGACAGGACAAGGAATGATGGCCTAAAACTTGAACGTAGGAAGTTCCACACAAACATGTGAAAGAACTTCTTTATGGTATAGGTAATGAAGCATTGGAGCAGGTTGCCCAGAGAGGTTGAGGAGTCTCCTTCTATGGAGATATTCAAGACTTGTCTGAATGCCTACCTGTGTGACCTATTACAGGGAACCTGCATTGGCAGGGGGGTTGAGTCTCTATTTCTTGAGGTCCCTTCCAACCCCTGCTGTCATGATTCTGTAATACAAAGCCCGGCCATTAAAAGTCCTTTGAGCACCAAAGCCAGAAAGAAGATTTCTCTCTAATCCCCCTGAAGTCTGGGGCTTGTCTGTACCCTGAAGGAAGAGAATTTAATAATGCTTATAAAATCCCTTGCTCTGGGTAATCTAGGCTATCATAGCTCTGGACAAGCTTGTTTTCCACAAAAACACTATTTTCCTAACCTTGCTGAGCTCTTGATCACCGTAAGTGTTTTGTGCCCATTAACACCACAAGATAACTATGAGGGAAAACTGGGTGCCCTTAACAGGTTTTAAAACACCAAGCTTTAACTCTTTCCCAGCTTTCTGGATAGACCTCATAGGAATGCAGCAGCTTGCCTGACATGGACAGGTCCATCAGCTTAGCGGTTGTATCAGGTCTTGCAGTTTCTCTTATCTCCCCAGGGCATGAATCCTCATCTGCGGACTAATGGGCCAATGAACATCAACCATTATGCAACCAAGAAGAGCGTGGCAGAGAGTATGCTGGATGTGGCACTGTTCATGGCAAATGTCACACAGCTCAAAGCCGTGCTGGAGCAGGGAACTTCCTTCCAGTACTACACCACCCTCATCGTGCTCATCAGCATTTCCCTCTTCTTCCAGGTGGTGATTGGGATCCTTCTCATCATCACTGGTAAGGTAGTAGCCACTGAGACGTGCACATCATTACAGAGTACTGCTGGCATGGGGATGGAATAGAGAAAAAGCCCGTTGCCCCAAAACATTCTCCTGTCCACAGTCAGGGCTCTGGGGAGGTTGGAAGCAGCTCAACGCTGGTGATGCAGGTCTGCACTACTGCATCATCAGATCACCGAGGTTGAGAAATACCTTCCAGATCATCAAGTCTAACTGTCAACCTGACCTACTGAGTCCCATCACTAATCCATGCCCTTTAGCATCCCAAGGCATGTCCCTTCACACAGCTCCTGCAAATAACACATTTCAGCTTCAGCTTTCACTCACCCAAGCTAAGGCCTGACAGAAAAATATAGGCAGAGATATTCCCTATATTACACTGACATACAACCAATCCCCCAGTTCTCCTGGTGCCATATAGACAGTTAACAGTGTTTCAGAAAGGCTTGCTCCATGTTTCATCTGAAATAGGAGTTCCTACACCTCAGCCTCAGACATACATCCAGTATTAAAGTGAGCAGAATACTACCATTTCCTGTACACTGTAGCTGTTTTCTTTATCTGGGGCATTAGATCTGAGGCAACAGGAAATCCTGAGGTATTCTTTCCGATGTTCCATGTGCCTTTCCAGGGGTACCATGGAATTTTGCCAGGAAGGGAGGGCTTGCAGGGGTTTATGGGCTTGGAGTCAAGACACAAGTGACCTTTTGTTTTTTTGCACTGAATCACACAGCTCGTTTGAACCTGAATGATGTGGCAAAACAACCCCGCCTAAATATACTCAACAATGCTGCAACAGCTCTCATCTTCATCACAGTCATCATAAATATCTTCATCACGGCCTTTGGGGTGCAGAAGACTGGCCTCTACCCTACCAGGAATTTTCGACCTTATTAAGTCAAGGGGAAGTGGAGTCAGGTAAGAAAAAGATGAGCCCATCGCTGCCAGTCCTTGCAGGAGCTTTCAGCCTTTGAAAGCATCACTGCAAGGAAGAGAAGCAGAAGGCAATGCTGCATGGATTCACAAAGGCTCTTCAGAGCCATGTTGATATCTTGTGGGCATGTGAGGTCACTGAACAAATTCAGAGAAGGAAGATTCATTTTCTAAGTCTATAAAGAATGAACACCAAACATTCCAACTGATGGTATTCAGCAAGCAGTTCTGTTCTCAGAAGACTGCAGATCTGAGGCAGGTGCAGCAGCAGTTGTGATTCGGAGCTACGTCTGGGAAATAAAATGAGATGCATTGGGAGATACCTGAAGATGGCAGCACTATCTGAGAAAGGGAAGGTGTTTGGGGGGCAGGAGGGAAAAGGGCTCTTAACAATGGTCAGTGCAGTTGGCAGAGGTTATTTTAAGAAGCTAACTTGAGAGTGTCTTGTTACTGAGATCCAACCAAATGCTTGGGTTCAGACATCAGGTCAGATGAGGTCAAGGAGCTTTAGGTCAAGAAGCAAAGTTCCTGTTTGCTTACTTATCCTGCAGCATATAAACACAGCTGAAGAGGAATATAATAGAGCAACAGCAAGCAAAAAAAGCTTGAAGGACCCATGATACTCAGTGTAAAGGCCAAAAGCTTCCATAAAACACTACTGGCTTGGGATCTAAAAGGGTGGGAATGCTGAGGCTGGCAGCCCCTACCTGTGGCATGGCCATGATGCCAAGTGACCCACTATGCTCCGAGTGCCCCTCTCTGCATGTGCAACATGGAGAAATTTGCCACAACCTTACTGTCATTCCTTGTCTTTCCTGCAGGATCTGAACAGCACAACCAGTGGGGAAAGCTCTCCTTGATGTTTTGAACGATCTCAGCAGGATCCCAGCAAAGAATCCAGAGAACAGAGTTGAACTTTCAAAATTGTACTTGTTTTGTGGTATACCTGCCCCTTAACTATAAGGCTTATGCAGTTCTGCAGGGATGAAGATTTCCATTGCTTTTCAAAGCTAGAGCAAATTTTGCAGCAATCTCTAGAGAAAGCTGCAGGAACAGCAGCAGGTACATAATTTCAAAGCACACACTTCTTACTACAGCTGCCTGCTTCACATAGTGAATATTGGCTCATTTTGTAGAGAAGAGTGAACAGTGTACTTGGTAGGACAAACAAATATAAGATATCCAGCTTCTTTGGTCTTAAGCATGATTTGCTATATCTATATATAGATAGCAATGCTGATTAGTAGTTTACCTTCCAAATGGCTCTCTCAAACCAAAAGAAGTTATCACGAGACAATAGGAAAGTATGCATATCAACATAGCTAAAGAGAGATAAAATATTTTCCTAACTGTTTAAAAATAAAATGAAATGAGAAACAGTTATGAAAACAATCAGATATTTCCAGTATTAGGAAGTTAACAGTGACAGCAAATAGATATTATATTCTGATGTCATCAGCAGGGGTGTGTAAGGAGTGCTGCCTGAGCAGCCTAACAAAAGGTAGGAGGGAAACATTACACATCAGACACTCTGGACTAATTGCCATGATAGCACATGACAAATGTGTAGGGTATTAGTTTATTTATAAGTTACCATTTTAATTTAAGGTTTTATCACTAACATCAATGTTGTAAATATGTAATCTCCACATTGACAATGCTAGGAACTCTTTTTAAAGAAAGATCTTTCCAGTACAAGTCTTTGAATTGAAGATTTTTCAGATTTTCTTTAAGTAGTAAACACTTTGGATCCTAGATTTTATAAGTCTGCAGTCACAGTAATTGAGATTTTAACAGCCTGGTGTAAGCCTACTTAAATAACAAAATGCTTTTCTGATTATTAAATGTTTGGCTTTTTTTTTTTTTTTTCATTCTATAGCAGAATGAGTCTGACTATTTCATTTTACAGATCCTTACTAAAACTGAGAAAGAAATGTCATGAGAAAGTCCACACATCAGTTCTCAGGAGCAACTCAGAGTAACTGACACTTCGAAAAACAGATATAAGTAGATTCCTTTTACATTCCATATCAGTCTTCAAAGAACTAAATTTCTCTTTAAGAGGTGGTGATTTTTTCTGGAAATAGTGCAGATGACCTTGCTAACAACAGCACACGGGTGAGACTACAGGTCCACATCAGGTTGTACCTGCCAGTCACAGTGGCTCTTTTTGCAGCTGAAAGACAGTTGCATAGAAAATGTAGAGTGGAAAGCAAGTATGCCATTTAAATTCTAATCAGCACAAAGTTCAGTAGAGTTTGGATTTGTTTTATGTATCAGGCACTCTTATGTATAAGGCACTCTTTTTCCACTTTGTCCTGGAGATCATAGAACCATAAAGGTTGGAAAAGAGCACTAAGATCTTCAAGTCCAACCACAGACCCAACACCAGGATGTCCACTGACCACATCCTCCAGAGCCACATCCACACATTTCTTGGCCACATTCAGGGACAGTGACTCCACCACCTCCCTGGCAGTCTGTTCCAATGCATCCCAACATCCCTTAATATCCAACTCGAAACAATCTGGGTCAACTTGTGGCCATTCCCCCTCATCCTATCACTGTTACTTGGGGTAAGCAGCTGATCTCCACCTCACCACAACCTCCTTTAGGGTAGCTGTAGAGAGTTATAAGGTCTCCCCCGAATCTCCTCCAGAGTCAACAATCCCAGTTCCCTCAGTCAATCACCATAAGACCTCTGCTTCAGATTCCTCACAGCCTCATTGCCCTTCTCCAAGCACGCATCAGGGCCTCAATGTCCTTCTGGCAGCAAAAGGCCCAGAACTGAACACAGTACTGAAGATGCAGCCTTACCAGTGCCAAACATGCAATGATGACAGATTAGAGTGATAGTGAGCTTTTTGCCCATCTCAGTCCTCAGTCTCTGCTGACAGCAACAGCAAATGGAGGTGAACATACTCAAGAAACCTCTGTTACCCTGCTCAGGAAGAGGCAGCAAAACTGGTTTCAGCTACTAGAAAACTATCTAAGGGCCAAGGGCTTGTGGCCACTACTGGCCAGCTGGGTTTACACAAAGGTAAAAAAATTATACAACCTCAAATCCTGTGACTCACTGCTTCATGGAGGCAAAACAAGGAGTATTGATGAGTGAATGTAACAAAAATAAAGGTTTGGCTGGGAAAGAAGTTACAAGAGGAAAGTCATTACCAGACCTAAACAGCACTGAAGCAAAGAGGGGCTAAGTCCTAATAGAGGTAAGCAGTTGCCATGAAAGAATTCCCAATGGTCTAAAGCAGTGCTAAAGACCCAACTCAGGTCTAAGCCCCCAGCTATAGCCTGCTGCAAGAATTGCCTCTTTGCAAGACAGACAGCTCTCTGCATACTGCTTTACAGTACTCCAGTGTAGAGAAAGGCAATAGTAAATGTAGCTGCTTTAATCCTGTTTAGCATCACCCACGAAAGATGGAGGTCACAATCCAGTAATAAAGAAGGAATTACTTTCCCATTTCCACCCAAAGACTCCAGAAAAGCAGTCACCAAGGAGATACCCTTCCCTTGTGCTGGATGGTATCTAACCCCTGCTGTGTGGTGAGGCAAGTAACACGGAGACAGAGTGAAGCACTTGTAGGAAGACCATATATTTATAAAATGTGTGGAGAACTGGTATTTCCCCCAGATCGTACAGAGAGGTGGCCCAGAGGTTGTCTAGAAGGCACAGACCCACTTTAAGGCAGATAAGTCAAAGGTACAATCCAGATTTATAACACAAGGCATTGGTACATAAAAAATGAACAACTTCAGACAGTTGTAGACAGTGAGAAGTTCATACCAGGCAAATATTAAAAATGATGACAAAACAAGTCATGTTATTGTTTTAACACAAGGCATTTCTCAGAATAAAAGCTGGCCCTTCACTATTCACTTTGCTGAGCAATAAAACAACCCCCCCAGGCCCACAGTTCACTGGCAATGAACAAGTCCTGCCGATGGAGCCAGCACCCTGCAGTGCAGCCTGCACATGGGGGATCAAGGCCCCCCGCCTGGCCGCACCCTGCTGCAGGGAAGCTCTGTTCTGCACAGTGACCCATGGTTTTCTCTCCACCCCCAGCCAGGGACCCACTGGAGCCCATGTGGTTGATCCACAGGAAATGACAAGCAACTCACTCCCTTCTGCCTCAGAGATAGGACATGGCCAGGATGTACATGAAAGCCAGGAATGTGGGGCAAAACTCACCACAAACTCAGGCAAAACTTCTTAAAACTCCTCTGTGACAGAAATGAGAATCAGGAGTCAGCTTTCCTGCTCTGGTGACACCAGGTTCCCTGCTCTTGTGCTTTGGGATCTGCTGATGGCAGGATGAGCCCTCTGTGCTGCGGTATGTGACACTGGTGGGCTAGCTGGGCATTGTGGTGGCCTGGCCACTGCCCTGGATGGTCATGTCCTCTCATAGTATGGCTGTGGGACCACCCACCCCTGTTGCTTGTCGTCCCTCTTTGAGGGGGAGGAAAGAGCTTCAGGTTGTTTCGGAAGAGGGGTAGCAGCCTCAGGGTGAAACCTGGCTCTGCCCCCACAAGATTTCCTGCTGGCTATCAAGCCAGCAAGCACACGGCCCATCTTCTTCAGACAGCCAATAGCAGTCTCTGAGCTTGTGGGCTGGACAATAGCCTCTGTCCCCATGAGCTCTCTCCAAGCTCCTCCACAAAGGCTGCCAACTAGTGCCAATTAGTGTTAATCATGTTTACCACCACAATGCTTAAACACCAGCTAAGAGTCCTCATTGTGCTAAGAACAGAAGAACAGTTGTGATGACAGCTTTTACAGTGGGGACACTGGCCTTTAGGAAACTGGACTGAGCCACAGTAACTCCTTACATGCACACCAAGGAGCTCCCATGAGGTAGGCAGCTCTGGGCTAAAGGTGTGACAGAAGGAGCAGTCACCCAGCCAGCTGAAGCACGGGTACAAAATCCTCAAAACCTGCCAGCAGTGCTGGAGCCAGGATTGTACCCTACTTTCTAGTCCAGTCTTTGATGGTTATTACCTCCTGTATGCACATCATTCTCACCACTGTCTACAGAAGAACACAGGCTGTTGCCTTTAGGTGCTACAGATTACACCTAAGCCAGACGTGAAAGCATAGAGGAGAAATCACTCATCTTCCCTCTGTCTGATATTAGGGCCACCGAAAGATCTGCCAGCTCTCCCTCAGCAAAGTGACCATAATGCCGTTCTCTGCATTTCATTCTTATTGTCTACATGGGAAAAGTACTTTCTCTCATTAAAAAGACTGCTCTGGCTTGGGCAGAAGGCTGAGGCCGTCTCTTCTTAGCTATTCAGTAACCGCATTCAAGCAAAGGCTGCATGGAGCGATGGACATAGCATTCTCACATACTTCTCTCCATAGCTGCACAATGAAGCTTCCTTAAATACAGCTAACTTCATCAGGGACAAAACCCAGACTGAGGCAGCTAGATGATTTGATAAAATTTATTTCGTGTGCCAGAACTCATGTTCCATTTTCTACCACAGCACTGGAGCCTGATGGGCTTGTCAAGCACCATGGAATTAATAACAAATATCTATTCTGAATTGTCATCTGCTCCATCAGCCTAAAAGCAAGCAACTCTAGTACCACGTCAGCCATTGCTTGTGTGCTGCACACCTCTATCGCTCACTACTCAACAACTCCCTTCATTGCTAGAGTAGTGAGCAGCATTCAGTGTCACACTTCTCACAGAAGCATGAGACCAGCAGCAGCCTTTTCAGCTTTGTATGGGGATCCTGAAGCTCCAGTGCAGAGTGCAGTCCTGTAAAATGGTTTTAGAGGTAAAAATCTTGCCTTGAATGAATGGTAGTTTCAGGGGCTGAGAATTTGCTCTGTCATCAGGCTGGCTGTGGACACAAGCTCTTCCCACAGCTCTCATCAGTGCTGGCATGGGTCTAACCATCATTTTATTCACCCAGACCTCTTCTGCCCTTACTGTTCCTTACAACCGATGCAAATGCCAAGGCCTGAAGCCATCTTCTCCATACTGGGCTCCCAGGGCTGCTCCAAAAGTGAACAACAGTTGTGCCAGTTCCTCAGACAACACAAACAAGTCTGCTCTTTACATGAAAGTCAAACACGACCTAACTGTAAGGTCTTAATTTATTAAATTAACCTTTAGATACTGCATGAATGTACAAGATTTAGAGAGCAGAAAAATCTGTCTCCACTTTTTCTGACAAAATCTCAATATATCAACTAATAAAATATTGCCACTTCTTCCCTGTGAGGGTTTCCCTGATATTTTTAGGACAAACATGTACGTCTGTCAGATAAGGCTGCAAAATTCCTCCTGAGATGCCCTCCAAGTGTCTCTGTATAACCCCTCCACTATCCTCAGCCAGTGAATCAATAATTCAGGTAGAGCTGAAACATCACTCCCTGTCACTTTGCTCCACTGCAGGCAAATGTGGCTTTCATTTGGGAAGTGCACTTCAGTCTTCATCCACACTCAGTGAGCATGTTTTTTCATAATGACTGAAGTGCAAAGCACAGAGAAACACCTAAGCATCAGCAGGGTGAAGTGCCTATCAGCGCCTCCTCATTCAGTTCTGGGGTCAGCACACGGGCATACGGACACAACACAGTTCAGGAAAAATATTTTGGTCCCCTGTCTGAAAGCATTGATACCAGAGAGATGGGGAAGGGGTTGGGAGGGAAGGAGAGGTTTTTGTTTGTTTGTTTTTCCTCTTTTTCTTCAAGTATTGAAAGAGAAGGTGCATTCCTGTAAAACATTCTGTGCTTAGCTGGGATTTTTGTTTGATTTGCAGCACACAAGACTCAACAGGAAATATGGCACCTCTCCCACTGTACCATCCACCAGACTGCATGGCAGGAAATACAAATCCTTCACTGTGCAACAGCTCCCTCATACAACTTCCCAAAAGGACATGGATCCCATGCTGGATGCAGTGATTCACAAGAGAAGCTCCTACTCTTCTAGCCCAATAGTCCCTTCTTCTGCTGTGCTGTCCCAGTGGAGGCAGAGTTTATGCGCTTGGCTGTGTGTCTTGATAAAGTGCACACCAAGGCAAAATGGTGGATGGTGCTGCCGAGCATCTCTGGGGTTGAAGGCTACAATGTTTTCAGCTGGCGCCGATTCCACATTCCCCTCTTTGAATGAAACCAGTGAAAAAAATTTCTCAGGGACAGACGTTCCACTTCCAGCCCGGCCTGTAAGATCCTAGCAGAAAGGAGAAGGGTATATTTAGGAAAATCTTGATGACGGCAATAGCAGGGAGCTTGGCTATGGGGGATCTCTTTTAAGCAGCCCTATTGTCAACAGATCACAACTCAGCTCAGGAGTCCAAGACAGCTCAGGGTATCTCCTACCCATAAACAGGCATCTGATGACACTTTGCTGAGTGTTCATAGGCCCTTGAGAGCAGGATTTATCCGGAACAGGTACAGGCATGCTGCATGTGGCAGGCTTGGAGGAAAGACAGCTGGCAAGATAGGACTACGCAGGATGCCAGTCTTTTCCTCAATGATCTGACTGAAAAGAAATGGCCCAAAACAAACACAGAAGACTATAATTTGTACAGCAGGGCATCATATACTTCTCAGAAACTGTAACCCAACCTCATGATCCTGAAATGTCTCTCTGGCAAGTGCTCTTTTGAGTGACTGCTGTATGTTGTACGGAAGGTTTGGGGGACTAAAACTGGGATCACCATCCACTGATTCAAGAAGATGAAGTCTCCAGGATCACCAGCACTTGATCTGTCCATGGCTAACCAACAGCATGGCTGGAAAACACCAGGAAACACCTCCTCTTTTCCTTTATCAATGGCTGTAGCAGTATATTTTGGCTACACTCATGTATTGGTCTTGAGCTCCGGACATCCCCCAAGACTCTCTCTCACTAACCAAGCTTATGGTGGTCTTCACCACCTTCATCTCCTTAGATCCATGCTTTCCAGTCACTGTTTCTTCAGGACCTAATGAGTCTCCTTCCTAAGCACGTGAATGATGACAATGAATACTTACCTGTCCAGAAGTTCCCAATCTTCTCCTCCCCAGCGGTCCCGAAATTCTTTTGTATTCATTCCTCCAATCTTGTCCAGGTCAGACTTGTATATGCCAAGGAGACCAAACCCATTCACCTCCCAGTAGCCTGAGGACAGCACAAAAGAGGCAAAGGTTTGTCAGTGCTGAGACAGTGTTGACACCAGAGACTCAAATCACCAAGGCAGAACCAACTATTTTAAAGCTTCAGGAAGTCAGAAAGGCTTACAGACAGCTTAGGTTGTCCTAACAAAGTTTCTCACATCTCCTGTCTGATACTTAATGTAAGTGGACCTTACATTAGGTGGTTCAGGTGGTTGTCCCTGTGCCAGGATGAAAAAATATCTACTCAATGGTAATTTGCTTCTGTGGCACCTCAGGATGACCATCTTTGTCTAATGGAAATCCTATGCTCTCTGTCACTTTTCTCCCCCTGACTTGAGTTGCCTTCTCTCACTCCTGGGCTAGCAGCCATACTCAAGAGGCCGGACTATGCCCTCTAAAAAATGAGAGAGATGGATAGGAATGACAAAAAGGGGGGATTCCTTAGACAGTCAGATCCTGGGAGTTCAAAGCAGTGACCAGAAGAAATATCATATTCTCTTTGATCTCAAATGTCAACTATCTACCACAGTTCTATGCCTAGTGCTCTCCCACCTGTTGGCTCTGGAGTACGTGAAGCACCAGACCTTGATAGCAACTGAGCACCAAATCTAGGGGCTGCAGACATGTTCCTTCTTTCCCCATTCCCCGAGGTCTGAGCCCAAGAAGCTCCACTCCCTCTTACCATCAGGTGACTGTGGGGACATGCCACAGTGCAGCCTCATGACCATGGGAGCAAAGGCCATCTTGCCTTCCACGCAGTGTTTCCTGATTGAGTCAATGATTCCAGCTGGGAAGTGGATGTGGAGGTCGCAAAGGAAAATTATGCTGTGTGGATCCTGGAGCCGACCACACCGGTTGGGAAAAAAATAGGGTGATGTTAAGTAAGTCTTTCTTGAAGGACAGGATGACAGAGAGTTGGGAGTGAATTAAAGAGCCATACATTGCTAGATTGGAAACAGAAGTCTTAGGGAATGGCAAAACTGCCATTGGCTGCCTTTTCAATGATAGATATGTTATGACTGCAATCTGAATGAGCCAATGTCATAAAGCTGCTACTCCTGATTTCCTTCCTGTCTCATAGTTCAAGTAGGTAGGGCAAGAATGGCATGGATCACAGGGACTGGTCTCCTTGGAGAAAGGGACAAGATCCTTACTCCAGAGGGACAGGAAAAACATCCACATCCACATTTTATCTGTTCTGTTGGGCTATTCCCTTTCTTAAAAGCCAGCATGTCCAGTATGACAGGCAAGAAGCAGTGCTGGACATACACCAGACACCCTCCTATCCACTCCACATCCCCCAGGCTTACCGTCACGAGGTCTATTCCTGCCTGCAGGCCAGCAGAACGCTCAAAATTCCCCATCAGCTTCAAGTACCGATAGCTGCAGGCCAAACAAGAAAGAGAAGTTTGATGCATATATGACGATGAGACAGAAAACACTGCTGGCAATAATACAGCACGAGTACCATGTTGAGGAGCAACCTCTTGCCCCCTGAGAGGAGGAAAAAAGCCATTGTGTGAGCATGCGAGCTCAGCACGGTGCCAGTGTGTCCTGATGGTCCTGCCACATATGCAACAAGGATAGTTCATAGCAGAAGTCCTGCCAGCTCTATTTTTGGAACCTCTAGCACTGGAAAGGACCAACCAAGGCTGTTTCAGGTCAGAATACAATAAGCCAGACAGCTGTTGCAGCAAGAGAAGTAAGTCCCCAGAGGACTCCACACTCATTTCTCACAGCTTTCTCATCTTCTTTGGCTTAACGTCTCCCCCATCACTGTGACACTTGCTTTCTGTCCTCCCTTGAAAACTTGAAGAAAGCTGAGAGAAAAGACATGCATCTGAACAGATGACTGTGATAGGTATTGCCTTACAGTTTTATAACAATATTCTATGCAGCACACATACATGCACATTATAACAGCAATATGTGCACATAAACATGCAAGGTGTAGATGGATACCATTTTTGGATTTCTAGCTGCCAGAAGCTGAGGGAGGTCAATGCAAAGACATTTGTAGATGTAGTGCATTTACAAGAATACACTTGAATACTATTTTTTGACCAGACAGCACTCTCACCTGCGCAAGCTAGACCTTTTCAGAGCAGTTTCTATGTTCATGTCATCGCTGCTGTAGTCTGTGATGATGACATTGAAGTATGGATCCTTAGTGACTCGGAACAGCTCCTCCATGTCAGAGATGAACTGTAGCACCCACCGTGCCTGGTTTTTCACTGGGTGTATTGCAAGAGGGAGAGAAACAAAGGAAAACTAATTTCAAAGGTAGCATGGACTGATTTCAAAGATGGCATGGCTTTCAGCAAGCAAGGCTTCCTGCCTCCTCTCAAACCCTACCAACATTGAAGGGATGCTCAAACAGGTCCAGGCTGAAAACTTGGACCAAAGGGCCCAGAAATGGGTGTGGGTTCTTTCCCAAAATGTGTCAGTGTTTCTCCCTTGGCTTACAAGCCATGGGAGGCTTGGGCCCCATCACATTTCTGAGGAGAATTAGCTAGGAGAGAAAAGACATTGGAAGTGACCCTAACAGGTCTGCCCCTGAGAGAAGAGCCAGCCATGCTGTCCTTTCAAGTCCCAGGAGGGTAGATCTCCTTACCTGGCACCACAAAGTGAACCACAGCACGGTGGTTCCAGGAAAAGCCCTGGGGCCAGCACAGCTCTGGCTCTTTTGCCACAGCCATCAGGTGCCGCCGGTGACCCCAAGCCAGGTTCCTCATGTTCCTCTCCTCTTGCTCATCGCCACCCACGCCCTGCCAGCCACGTGCAAAGATGTACTCGGAGAAGCGGACGAGACGCTCTCCCTGCTCCAGCAGCTCCAGCTCCAGCAGGTAGCGGCTCCCTCGCATGCGGTCCTGGCGTTTCTCCACATTCACGATACGCTGCAGCTGGAACCGCCTGCAAGAGATTCAGCCAGGATGGGTACATCCCCTGTACATGGCCCACTCTCCCACCTTCACCCTACTTGGCTCATTTTGCTCTGCCAGCTGTTTCCTCCTGGGCTAGCACAACTCTTTTTGTCCCCAGCTTCCCCCCATGGGATGATTTAGCACCTGTTTCCTAAATCTGTAAGCATGTGGGATTAGATCTGGGATCCCAGCCAAGAGAAAATAGTTGGCAAGGGGAATGAAATAAAGGTGACACTGAAAACAACAAATGTGTCTGAATGGCTGTAGGGCTGGTAATAGAGAGTGTACTCAACACCTCTGTCAAAGATCTTGGCACGGGAAGAATGGTTGGGTTGGTGAAGGTGGCTGATGACAGCTTATCAGATGATAACAAGGAGTAAGACTGAGCAATCATACAGAAAAGACTGGGATGAGCTGTAGGTCCAGAA
Organism: Phasianus colchicus; assembly: GCF_987193195.1. Classification (NCBI taxonomy): domain Eukaryota; kingdom Metazoa; phylum Chordata; class Aves; order Galliformes; family Phasianidae; genus Phasianus; species Phasianus colchicus. The sequence continues at coordinate 61,101,265 of NC_143436.1, read as the reverse complement.
CGGCCAAAATGGGATGAAATGCCAGGTCATGTCCTGTCATATAATATGAAACGGATGCTCATCAGTTAAAAGTGCTGTGAAAACCCTGAGCATACTGATCAGTTACACTGTGACTGTGACTGATGTGAAAAAAAACAACTATTTTTTTCACTGTGACCCGGAAAAAAAACAAACACAATCTAAAGATGTAGTATGAGACCTACTTCCAGGAATTGGGAAGTAATAACATCATTCTATGTAATATCCAGAATACTGTTCAGGAAAATTAACCAAAACTGAAACCAGCGTGGGAAAGGACATACAGAAAAATCATGGAAATATAGGCCAACTCATCAGAAGGCTTGAGGAAAGCTGGAGGCTTACAGAAGTTCTTAGGAGGTACGTTCATTTGCCAGAAAGGTAATCAAGATGGTTAGTTCTACAATGGAGGTGCATATGTTCAGATAAAGGTTAGGGTACTTGGTTGTTTGTGAGGTCAGTGTGCTGATTCACATTATCTGACAGGTCCCTTCTGGTCCTATGTCGTAAATGGTACCAGGTTCACAAACTGAGAGGTAATAGGCATTAAACCACAAGCATGAGGAGCTCCAGTCCTAATTCACTGAGGTTCCTCAATCTACAGCTGACAAAATGCTTCTACGTGCTCTCAATGCTTACACAGTGCAAGGAGGAAAACAGCCATGCACTAGTGATGCCAGCTGGACTGAAACTTCCAGTCTCTCACATTTACAGCCACTGGCTGTTCGAGGGTGATAGTCACCCCTGGACATGATCTAGTACCCAACATTCCCATTTCTCAGCTCAAAGGAATCTTCTGATTTTTACATAGAAATCCTTGTCTGAAGTTTTATTTTCCACATCTAGCTTATCCTTTGATTCATTCTAGCTGCAAACAATAGGTACACAAGCTCTAGGTTTTCACACTTTGCCTTACCCTTTAATCTTTTGGTTGAGCTTCTTGAGGAAGACACGTGTGACTTCCAGGGCTTCCCTCTCTTTCAGCAGCAGGTTTCCCGATGTGTTGCACTTCAGGTCAATCCAGTCAGTGCGCAGCACATGGAAATCCAGGTTGTTTGCGCTGAAAGTCTGCTCCCAGTTCACCGGCTGGTCAAACACTGGTACGTAATCAAAACCCTCCTCATCCTCCTCTTCTGGCTCCCCATCCACCTCTTCCTCTTCCTCTTCTGCTGCCACCTTCTCAGGCCTAGACTTGCCCTTTGCAAGAGATGCCACCTCTGTCTCTCCCTTGCCTGCGTCCCCACCAGTGGCCCTCTTCTGCTCAGCCACGTAGGCCTCCACTTGGTTCAGCCACTGCTCCAGCCGTGGTGGGTCCTTGCTGGGGCCAGCAGTATCCACGAGGTGCCTGCTGGCTTTGCTGGATGCTGGGTCTGCTCTCTTAGCTTGCTTAGTGCCTGCTGGCTGCAGGCTATCCTCCATGATGCTGAGGTCTCCTCGAGTTCTCAGACCTTTGGGAATCCTGACCCCTGAGTCCCTGGGGCTGCTGAGAGGCTGCTCCTTTTGAGACCTGCTCCTAGAAGGAGGGTTCTCCTTTTTGGCAGGTGCTCTGCCCTGGGCGGCCCTGGCATGCTGCAGAGGGCTTCTGGAGTTGTCTTTGACTCCAGCTTTTAAGTGAGGTCTCTTTGTCACTGGGTTTCTCTCTGGGCCAGCTCGACTGAGGCTTTGGTTGGCAGGGGCCAGAAGGGCTGTTTTGACACCAGACTTTTTTGTCCGTCTCCTTTGGGTCACCTCCCCTGTATCACTGACTGAGAGGAGCCGCCTATGCTCCTGGAGAGAATAGTCCTCATAGACACGATCGCTGCCCATCACTGTGCCGGGAGCAGCACTTGCTGGTTCTGCCCGCCGCACGTTGGGGTGCGCTGGGGAGACAGTGCTCTCCACATCCTGCTCCCCATACTGCAGATCATCCAGGTTCCCCTCCTGAAAGCCTGCAGGAATAATCACAGTTACATCTCTGGCATCCTCCTTCCCCATCCCAACCCTGGCACTCAACACTTATTAGCTGTGGAGATGTCTGGCAAAGCCTTCAGCTATAGGTCTGCACGCAGCCTTGCAGGGCAGGTATAAGCATAGGCTGCCATTCCATGCACAGCTGGCTCTGACACTTCTACCCACATTTTTGTTTGAACTGCACCTCAGCTAAGTCTCAGGCCTGAAAACTGGTCATCACATTATCTCCTAGAGTGCACTGCTTGGCCTCCCAGACTGCCCTTAAGAAAAGTGAATGTGGCAGTAAATATTTCATTCCAGTTGCAGCACTTTGGCAGGGAAGGGATGTGACTTGCTTGCCATGGAAAGTCAACAGGAGGATAAAAGGCTCCTCCAGGCTCTGATATTAGGGGGTCCTACCTGGTTGCTCAGTCTTTTCATCAGAGTCCATGCTCTTCTCTGTCCGGTCCATTTTTATGTATTTGTAGAACCCAAATCTGCAGAAGGAAGGACACCAGCTTGATCAAAGTTATTTTGCCCTCTTCAACTAAATTCTAGCCACTGCTACAGAGGAGATGGTCAATTATTTTGATTATACCTCCTTTCATAGCAAGTTATAAGCTATCATCATCACTTTCAGATCCTGGGGCAATCAGATCTCACTGTCAAAAACATCAGCTTTCCTGGGTGTCATTCCAGTTTCTCAGACATTTTCTTGAGTGCTGCTCCATGTGCACAGGAGAAAATTCCAACACAAGGACACTGAAACGCTTCTTTAGCTTCTCTTAAACTTCTCCTTAAAGCTCAGATCCAGTGTAGCACTTACAAACTGAAGTCCCTGTGCTACTGAAGTGGTTCGGACAGGTAACTGCAGTGACCTCCCTCTTTCTTCTCCCATACCACCACTGTGGTTTGTGTGTTATGTCATCCCATTGCATGCTTGTGCTTCAAGCTTTTGGGAGGGGTTTCCCTCCTTGGATCGTTTCCTTCCATGTGTGCTTGATGACAAGCAGAATTAACTCCCACTTCCCAAATGCTGTTACAATACACACTATTTGTCAAGCAAAAAAACTTGAGGTGCACGTGCCAGCCCACAATAGCCACCTTCTCCGTCTTTAACAATGAGCCCCAGGCCCAGTAGACCTCTCCCAACCCTACAATACAATCTGTCTTTCCAGCCCTCAGATACGAAGATGAACACAAGGAGGCCACCATCAGCTATCTCACAGGAAAAGCAACTCTCCTTATCCTGCAAACAAGTCCTCCTGAAATGAACAGAATCCTCACACAAGATGCTTGCTTCCCTGTAAAGTGGGGAGCATGCACGTGGTGGTTTTCTTGCAGGGCCATCACTGGAGCAAGACCCCAGTAAAAGTGAGCTGCATGTTTTCATCCCCCCCAGAGATGTCTGGTTGTGAGTATGGCTTGGCTTTCACAGTGACAGCCATTAGGAGGCTCCAGCTGCTGGCATGGAAAGTTTGCTGGCAAATACATTCCCTGATGTACTGGAACAAATATACTCTGACCCAGCTTCCTGGTTAATAGAGCAAGAAAAGTAGCAGCAGTTTTCCTTTGAGACCTAAGCACAATTTCACTTAAAGGAAGCACTGGCTATTGAAAGAAACTATAAATGCTTTAATGTTTTACAGGACTTAAGGGACCTTTAAATAAAGAGAGTCCCAACTAAATGAATATGAAATTCCACTCTAATTCCAGCCTTAAAACTGTCTCCTCCCGTTCTCACTGCTAGTAAACCTCCACTTGCAGCATCCTACCTTTCCAAGTAATATGGGTTTTCCTGATAGAAGCATTTGTTTTCTCTCTCCATATGGCTCAGACGGCTGTAATCATTGGGGTAAACGAAGGATAAATGAATCTGGGAAGAAGAGAAGGAAAATAAAGGAAAAAACCCCATCAATGCCAGACATCATTCATAAGGTGACCCTTATGGGTGCACGATTGCAAGGTGAGCAGCCCTTTGGGGAAAGAACAGGCACTGCTCACTATGTTGCCTCTCAAAGGCACCCAGTAGCAGGCTATGAGAAGAGACTATGGAAATGGAAAACAAAAGGAAGAGTGATGAGCATCTGTCTGTCCATCCCTGCAACTGTGTGTTGAAATCCTGTAACAAAGCAAGAACTAGATGGGATAGTCCCACTGAGGAGGTGCAGGAGAACACAGGAACCCAGAATATGTGTGAGGTCAGCCCCACGCAAGGCTGAGGAAGCCATACTTGCCCAGGATGCCAGTCCCATCCTGGGAAGTGTAGGCTTGAACTGGCATCAAGGGAAAGCAAAGCAGAATGGTGATATGCCCCCAGTCCCACTGGCTCTGCCAGGCCTCAGCCAGTCTGCTCTGCTATGAAAAGGATTGAACTTTGCTATGCTGCATGTTCATAAATGTGGGCCCTACCTCAAGGCCAGTCTGAAAACTCTTCTGGGCCTTGGTCCATGCACACTACACCTCCCAGGGAATGAAATCCTCAGCTGTGACAAGTCTCCATGTGAAGGCAAGCTCAGAGCTTTTGCTTGAAGTCTGAGGGGCTTTGTGAGACACACACACTTGTCTGCCAGTGAGACCAGCAAGCAGTGTGTAGCACTTATCTCCCTTCTCTTGCTGTTAACCTCTGCCATGTATTGAGATGCTGAAGACCTGAAGAACAAGTGGTCACATCTGCCCAGGAGCTTCGTACAGGAGTACCCATGGAGGCCCATGGATAATAAGGTCTCCCTCCTTCCTTCTTACCCCTGGGTAAGTGCTGGGTCAAGGAATAAAACTTACAAATTGGAGGCCCTGGTAGCGCTGCAGAGGGAACCCATTCACCAGGTAGCTAGGCTTGTATGGACAGTCTGGCAGGGCTCGGCGCAGGCGTGACTTGCTGAGCAGAGGCACTGAGAAGAAAAAATGTAGGCAAGCATTGCTGGAGGAACCCTACTGCAATTGATGCAACTGCCTAGCCACTTCTGTGCCCAGCTTGTACTTAACTATATGAGAGGTAATCAGATAGAATCATAGAATCATTAAGGTTGGAAAAAGACCACTAAGGCCATCTAGTCCAACTCCAATCTGTCACCACTATGCTTGCTATCTATATCTCTCAGCGCCACATCCACACAATTTTTGAACACCTCCAGAGATGGTGACTCCACCACCTTCCTGGGCAGCCTGTTACAATGCATCACCACTCCTTCAGAGAATATTTTTTTTCCTAATATCCAACCTGAACCTCTCTTGGGGCAACTTGAGACTATCCCCTCTCATCCCATCACTGTTACTTGGGAGAAGAGGCCACCCCCACATCACCACAACCTCTTTTCAGGTAGTTGTAGAGAGTGATAAGGTTTCCTCTGAGACTCTTCTTCTCCAGACTGAGCAATGCTGGTTCCCTCAATCACCATAAGACCCGTGCTCCAGAGCTCTCACAGATTTGTTGCCCTTCTGTGGATGTGCTCCAGGGCCTCAGGTCCTTCTTAGAGTGTAAGGCCCAAAACTGAACACAATACTTGAAATAAGGCCTCACCAATGCAAGTACAGAGAGGTGATCCTGCTGACTGTACTGCTTCTGATACATAAAGTGGAACATCTTTTAAAGTTCATGTATTCATCTTGTTCTACAGCATTTACACTAAAATATGCCTGGAGACATCGCATGAGTTCAACTCCAAGAAAGAAGAGATGGGTTTACTCTGTGTTTTGTCTCGTATCCCACAGCAACAGATGCTGCACGCTGCCCCCTGCTCCACTGTGAAATAAGGAGGGTGGCCTTTGATAAACATGGTGTAGGAGGACAGCCTTGCTCAGCTGTTTGTCTGCATGTGCTGGGACAGGCTGCAACTGCCTCCTCAACTCCCTTGCAAGTCTTTTACCTTTGTAAAGAGTGTCCCGGGGGTCAGGCTTCAACATGTCAGCAGGGTGTGCCTTGCCTCCCGTTCCATCAGCAGCCCGGCTCTTGCGGCTGGCCAGAGTCTGTGGGATATGCCCTACTTCATCCATCTTTAACAGCGTCTCATCTAGAAACCAGAGAGAGAACAGAAGGGGGAGGAAGATCTCATTCATCCCTTGTCCCAGGCAGCAATTTTCCACAGCATCAGCCCTTCCAAATGGTAATGCACAACAGCAATGCCTACACGGTACTCATCAGGAGCTTCAACAGTGCTTGAGGGAAAGAAAGGCTCTGACTAGGAAAGATGGAGATACTGAACACAGCTATCAGCGAAAGCAAACAAACACAGTGATGAGTGATGGCTGGAAATGACTTTGTGAGAGGACACACCAGCAGTGGTGTGCTGCAGACACCCCAGCCTGGCAGAAATTACTGGACACATTTGAATAATCACCATTAAATTTCTTTTATAAGTAGATAGATAATGTTGAATAGGAGGAGAAAGCTGAGAAATGGAGGTTTCCCCTGTGCTGGAAAATGAGCAAGAACTTGGGGTGAGGCCTTCAATGCCCTAGGAGGATGGTGTTCCAGCAGGGTAATGGAAACCCATGGTAAGCCAGGAACAGTGGGAAGCACAAACTCAAGATTGACTATTGGTTATGCCTTTTCTTGAGTGCTGCTGCCAGATTTCATGTCTCCATGGTTCTGACTCTAAAGTGAGCAGAACTGAGTTAATATCTGCAAATGTAATAAACAAGTATCATAAATAATTAATAAATAGCATGCTGCCAAGGGCACTGGGGTTACTGTTAGCAACTTCTGGGTACTGAACAACACAGAAACCTCAGAAGGATGGGATAATGTATGATACAGCCACATGCTAAGGTGGAAGAGAGGAACACTGTATGGGAGACCGCAGCACTGCGCCAGCCATGAAGGGATCTTCTGAGCTGCAAGCCATTTCTTCTACAGGCAAGTAATAGGCAGAAAAAAACAGAAGGAGAAAGAAAGATTTGACTGAATGCTTTGTCCTGGCCAAACGGCAAGTTTCAGAAAATGCAACAGCAGGTTGTAATCCAAGACACTGTAAACAGATGTCTAGATTACAGCATAGAGTCTTCCATAGGCAAAAGTGTTAGCACAGAAAAAATACCAGAGATGTTGGAAGGTACCAGCAATAGGTACAGAAAGGAGGAATGTTGGCAGTCGAAAATGATACTGACAAAGGTAGACAAGCAAAGGCAGGACTAAGGAGATCCTTAACTGATAAAGGCACCATGTGATGTGCTGAAAAGCATTTGCAAAACAGGAGGACTGGGCTGACATGTTAGCTGCAACCTGGAACCAACCTGAAGAGACTTGAGGGAAGCACTGAAGAAAGCAGCAATGCCTGATACCTCTGGATGTATTCAACTGTGTCCAGCATCCTGAGAGAAATCTGCTGGAGATGCTCCAGTGGCCAGCACATCCCCATCATCCCCATGTTATAGGCTCCTATATTCTTCCTTAGCTCTCTGCACAAGCAACTTTCATCCCATGATACTCTCGCGTATCAGTTTCCCTCATTCTTACAGACTCTCTTCCCTATCATTTCTCTATCATTTAATCCTAATTCCAGTTCTCCTGTATTTAACAATGAGTCACACACACCTGTTTAGAGATCTCTCTCCTGACCTGTCTCCATTTCTTTCTTGTAATGATCTGTACACAAACTATTTCCCTGGATAGACTGTGATTCACAGCAAAACACTGATAATAAGTTCTGGAAGAATGGGGAGGGGCTCAAGAAAACTTGTGGTGAATATACTTACTAGCAAAAAGGGAGAGGTATTGGGAGTCAATGATTTTGAACTTGGCATCTGGGTCATTCAGTTTCCACTGGAACAGAGAAATGCATTAAAACCATGTCGTTATGCATTTAACCAAACCTGAACAAAAGGAACAGATACAAGGTGGCGTTTTTTCACTAGATGGACCCACAGCTTTCTTCTCCTTACTACAATAGTCTACCTAGCAGCAAAAGACTAGGAATAAACTGAAATTCCCCTGGATTCACTAAAAGCAGGAAAGGATAAAGAGAAGCAACAAAGACCAGAAAGCAGAACTGTCCCAAGCAAAATGGTCCTAAAATAGCCAGGATTGTCCCACATAGAAGTAGGAAGGACTCTGGAAGGGATTTGGTATGTTCACCTCATACAAAGAGGATAGGGGGCCTGGGAAGGGAGGGAAATAATTATAAACTTAATTCCCAAGATCCAAGATCCAAGAAACACATATATTGTACATAACACATTCCACTTGCATATAGTGTACAGCATAGCCATTTGCATAGACTCACTGCTACTTCCACATGGTCTGTCCCTTTGTCATCCTGCTTGTGCAGCACCTCAAAGTAGTACCTGCCTGCAGCTGACAACCTGTGAAAAACAACATGTCTGTCACCAACAGCATTAAGGAATGTTTCTTCTTAGCTTGCCAGCAGACAGTGAATGGAGAGGAACCACATCCATGAAAGAACCTAATTCTCAGGGTGAGTAGGACTGGGATTGCCAAGAAAACTCAGATGCTGGCAGCTAGTTAGGTGGCTTCCCTGGTGCTTCTGGAGCACTTCAGACCCTTCTCAGATAATTCTGAACAAATCTCTTTCAGCCCTGTCTGCCAGGTTTTGGCCTCTGGGAAACCCAGGCAGTTCCAAGGCAGGAAGTTTGGAGTACAGCTCATAAAGAGGAGTCTGGATTTGCTGATGACTCTCCTCCCGGGAAGAAAAAATCAGCACTGCATTTCTGCTGCAAGCTTGTAAAGCAACTGGCACAGATGCAGAAGTGTCACTTGAGCTTTAGCAGACCCCATAGTAGTTTCTATCTCTATACTGTTAAATTCTTCAGAACAAGTTTTATTTCATTTTTCCTGTCATTTCCTGGCCATGCACAGAAGTGGCTGGAAGTGAGAGACTCTGCTCACTCACCTCACTACCTTTGACTGCTGGCTCCAAAATTTTCCAAACTCCCCCGGTGCTGTCCACTCCTTCCCTGTCTGAGAAGAGACAGAAGATGCTGCAGTTAAGATGAAATGTTTCCCTGGTTACTGTGCTGGAGCAATGAAGAAAGAAATTTGAGCTGCTCATCCTGGTGTGACTCTGGACAGATTTAAATTCCTTAACCATGAAACTGGGGCTGCCAGCTGCAGTGCTGATATGTATCTGGCTTAAGGTATGTTGTGTCATACTTGTCTGGCATCTGTGGTGGTGGTGGTGCCTGTAGTTGAGATGGAAAAGAAACTTGGCTAGGCCAGAAAAGCATGGAAGACAGGAGGGTATCCATCCCCACAGAAACATCCCAGCTTTTATGGAAGAATCCATGCAGAATGCACTGTACCTTGCCCACACTGGCCAGCAGCTGGAGACCAGAGGTCTTTTCATCTGAACTCAACCAGAACTCAGCATTGTCATCTGCAGCAATGGCAAACTGAAACTCTCCTGTCAAGAGATGGCGGCAGTAAGTATGGTTCTGGGGTGAGGACTCGTACACAGAATGGAGTCTGCTCCTCTAAAATGCTGTCTTTGCCTTCTTTGCTGGCGATACCAGATTAATCCTTTGGATATTAACCTTTCAACCTCTCTGAATTCTCAAATTCTGCAGTGATTGAAAACAAAACGTCACTTACAGCTGGTTCCCTATTCATCCTACACTGACTTCACCTGACACCTAATCTGGAAACCTAAGAAGTCTGTGTCATGTCTCCCTGGTTTTTGCTCTCAGAATAAACATTTTGTGTGAGAAATTATGTTCGGATGAAGGAATATGCATGTGGAGCCATGAAAGGAGACAGAGGTGTTTGAGTCTGACTGTTCCAGTCAGGGTCACAGAGATGGCAGCTGAGGGCCAGGGATGGGTGCATGTTAGTGGGCTGTTCTGGACAGAAGCACGTAGCTGGGTGATGCAGATGTCAGCTGGTGTCAGACAGCATTCATGAACCTAAGAAGCAGCAGGAACACTAACAATGTGCGAGGGGTGGAGTTACTCATGCCCACATGCACGTCATGGGGCAATGCATCCATGACAGCATTGTTTTTTAACCACCACTTCCAATTGTTTTCTTCTGTGCTTCTTCTTTCTACCCTACAACAGAGGCAGATGTGCTTTATCCATTCTACGGACACAGCCAGCTGGACTGCTTACGTGAGGGGCTGTGCACTCGGGCTAAGAAGGGATGCGAGCAGCCCCAGAACCCACAAGCCCTTACCATCAGTGAAAGGATGCAGGTAGCCAAATATCCGGAGACCATAGTTGGTCCATTTTGGAGACACGGCTAGTTTCTTCAGCACTGTTCTTGTCTGAAGTGAAAGATAAAAAAAATAAAATTATGTGGATAGGAACAAGAGGTGAGGAGCAGTTTGCAAAAATCTTGCAATGGGTGGACAGAGGGAAGTATGACATTTGTTTTGTGCAGATGTGGCATGGTGTGTGATGGAAGCAGTGGGAAGGAGCAGGAGAGCTGTGAGAGGAACTGGAACAAGGGCTGCTCAGAAGGGAGGGCTGCATGGGGGATGTTGGTGATGGTGGGAATGGGATGTGACATTTGGTGGGCACTTTGGGGGGAAACACAGGGCTCCTTCATGCTGTGCCCAAGCTCTGGCAGGCCAGCAAGGGCAAAATGAGCTTCCTCCCAGAGGTTCATTGTACCCTTGTGAAAGCTTCCTGATCTCTCAGGAGTGGGAAGAAAGAAGTGGTGATGGAAAGGAGTGGAGATAAGATGCAAAGGGAGCAAAGACGGGAACAGTGGGACAGACATTGTTGGGGTTTTACTCACGTGGGGGTAGAGGGGAAAGTGAAGGTTTCTTCTGAGCTCGTCAGTGGAGCTGCCACACCAGTCCTCAAACACATGCATATTGGCCTGGCCCCGGAACTGGGGGACAGAAAAGAGGGACCATGAATTGCTGTGTTCTTCCCTGTATTCCAACCTCAGCCATGGCCCCCAGTACTGCAGAGCTTGTGAGAGAGAAGGAAGATGCTGCTGCAGCAGTAACATCTAACCAACTGAGCATTGAGACTGGGTCAGGTGTCATCTGAACAGCATCAGGGAGCTATGATAATGCTCAGGAGAGCTCAGCTAAATGGCTAGGAGTCACTAATTTTGCCTTGTCACAAATGTGTTAAATCAGAGACTGGTACCATGAGACCTGGGATGTGCTGTGGTGTGGCATCAGCTAACAGTGAAACTGCAAGGGCAGGACCCTCTCCAAAAAGGTATTTTTCATTTCAGAGCCATTTTCCTGACACACAGAAGAGGGGACACCCTGAGGAGGGGAGTTGGCAGATCTCCTAAAACCCTGCCTGCCAGGTGGGGCTCAGGTAAGCTGGTGAGGAAAGCCTGTTCCTCGAAGAATAGACTTTCTTTTGTCATAACAATCCAGAAAGGAAGAGTTGGCTGCCTCCCAGACAGCCCAAGCTCTCTGCGTGCAACATTGCTGTTGGATGCTGAAGCCTTCGTCGCAGAGTTGGCATCCAAAAGCAGAGAATAAATAAGCTGGACACTGTACAGGCAACCTTAGATGGGGAAACACTGAAGAAAGAAATAGGTTGCTTTGGGACTGGGGAGGTTTTCTACAGCTGTCTTGCCTATATAAGGAGCTATGGAACCCAGCTGAGGTTGGGTGAGCAGAGGCTGAAAATGCCTCAGCTGCACCCACATGTCTACAGATGGCAGCAAACTCCTAGTTTTGAATGGGGAAGTCTTAAGCCGGGCAGAAACAACGTGGTGGAGCAGGGCCTAGCCACCCTGAGCACTTCTGGCAGAGAAACCATTTCATGGAGTTATTTCTCCCAAGATAGCAAGTTGGGGTTTTGTTTTGTAATAAATCAGGGCTTGAAGGAAGGACGTGGAGTGGACTTGGCCCAGCACCAGCTTATGTAGTAATGCTCCTTGTGAGCTGTGGGCTTTAGTCATGCACGTGACAATCATCTCTGCTGCCAGGCAAAACACATTCACAACTGCTGCAGTTCTCAAGTGGTCTCTTGTCAGCCCACTCTCCCTGAAACTGCCAGGGCTTTCCTGATGTCTGAATGTCCCCATGGACCCTCATTATCGTCTCTCCCCCCTCTGCTGATATCCCTCAGCCCAGACTCTGCCCATCGGGCAAAAGGAAAGCAATGAGACAAAGCAGATGCAATTCCCCAGAAGGAATTACAGAGGGCCCAGGGCAATGGCTGCAGCCAAAAGAAACCTGGGGCTCTGCAGGGAGCTACAACATAAATCAATCACTGCACGTGTGACAAACACTGAGTTGGAACCTCACGCTGGGCAGTCCCATGCACCCAGTTCACATCCAAGGGTCTTACACTGTTTTCTCAGCCAAATCAAACAAAGGCAATTACTTCTCTTGTGGAACATGAACTGAGGTGAAGAAGCTGTGCTGACAGCTAGTTAGGAACCAAGTCTTCTGGCAGTCTGTCCCTTGCTGTCCAGAAGTGACGCTGTTTTCCATCTGAGAAAACCATGTGTATACTTCAGATAGCAGCCTCAGATCTCTATCACATGTGGCACAACACTCCCACACTGTGGGCAGGCTGTGGCTGCACTCCTTCCTGGCAAAGGCAGACCCCAGGAGGTGCTCTCAGTGCTCAGAATTGCAAGAGAGCCAAGTTGCCTTTGGCAGGGGGCAGCTCAAACACCAAAGCCGATCTGTATTAGGGAACTCCCCAAAGAGTGGCCAGATTTGTTATTTGCAGAGGAAAACTGGACCAATGCTTTACTGCAGAGTTCTGACAGCATTAGGCAGAGGGCAACTTACTTAAAATGAAGGCAGCCATTACTGAACTCAGTGCTCTGCCGACAGTCGGAGATGGGCCCTCAGAATTCTAGGCCAGCACCCCCAACTTCCAAAGTCTTTACAAAGCCACCAGAGAGGAGTTTCTAGAGGAACTAATATGATCACGTTACTTTCCTGTGCTCACAGCAATCAGAAATAATTAACTGGTAAATAACAAGCATTTCTTGTATGTAGCTTCAGAGCCTTTTCTAAGGCAATAGATTTTCTCTTTTGCTACAGCAGCCTACTTTCTGCTTCCTCTGAAGGGAAAAAGAAGAATGTTATTGACAGATATGTGCTGGCTGCCCAAAGCAGCTCTGGGAGTGAAAACTGAGCTAGGCTTTAATTTTAGGTCCCCAAGAGTCATTGGTGCAGCAGCTGTTTTGAAACCCTATCATCTCTGTCCCTCCAGCTCAACTTATGGCTGTCCATTGAGGCAGCTGAGAAATTCTTCTGCTTGCTATTTGGGTTTCCTCTGAACATGCAGAAAATAATCTGCCTAGGGCTTTTGTTCCAGATTGCAGCAATAAATGGCACCATCATTCACAATTCACGCACAAGTGCTCCTGAGAAACATTGATGGACTTTCTAAATTTGTCTTCCCAGTTTGGATCTACCTGGCCCTGGTTTTCAAGAGGTCTGAAAAGCTAGGATCTAGTAAGTAACAACTTAAGTTTTTCTTCTCCCCTTAAGAACATCTGCTTTGGATATTTTGGATAGATTGACTTGGCCAGAACCAGGAATAGAAGCCAACAGTCTAGGCCATAAACAGGAGCTGGTATTATGTGGTCTGTGCTATGTAACACCACCACAGAGGCTCTTTCTGACCCTTGGGTTCCTCCTTCCCAGCCCCACCTCCCAGGTGATCATCTCCTTCCCAATGACACAGTGGCACTTCAAGAACTCAACTGTGATCCACATGAGCCACATGTCATGCACTGAGGGCACCGTCATCACAGTGTGTGTGCATCATGGGCATGTCCCCAAGAGCTGATGTCCTCTGGAGCACAGTATTGTGGTCGCACAGCAAACACTGTTGCAGAAGGGAAGGGACAGCTGAAGTGTACTAGGTGTGGGGATATGAGAGCTGGGGCTGACACAGCAGCTTTGTGATGCTGGGCTGCTGGCTCTGCTGCTGAGCCCTCCTGCAGAATGAACAGCAGTTTGGAGCCCTGGGGTTGTATTAAGAGACACTGGTATTTCCAATTTCTTCTAGTAGGAATTTTGGATTACCAGCCTTTCCTCAGAAGACATACACAGATCTAGCTGTAGATATCCCTGTTCATTGCAGCGCAGTTGGACTAGATCACCTTTAAGGGTCCCTTCTAACTCAAAACGTTCTGACTCTACAATTCTATGATACTATAAGCTTTCTTCCTAGCCCAAAACCCATCTTGTCAAGACTGCCCAGCGGAGTTGCCCCACACAACAAGCAATTCCTCTGCAGCCAGGAGCCCTAGGGAAGAAGGGAAAAACAGCAGCAGAGGCACTGGAGCAGGACAGAGAAGAGAGGGCTTTCCTAATTTAAGCCTGGCCAGCCTCGGCATATCAGAGGTGTGCAATTCTGGGAATGTGCAGCGCCAGGGAGGATAGATGTGGCACAGAGAGGGCAAGTCTGAGCCAGAGAAGAAAGGCAACATTGTGCTGCAAACTGAAACTCCCAGGGCTGAGTTCATAAACCTCATCTGTCTCCACAGAGCTGCCACAGTCCCTCATCTTGCCTGGGCCAGTTTGGGCAGGGGACATTCAGCAGCATTAGCTGGACTTGCTGCAAGCTCTGATGCACTGGCATCAGTTGGGGTCCCTCGAGATGAGTCAGCAAGAGATCTCTTGAATTCTGCTTTCCCCTACATGCAAATATAACATTTTTAGAGATTTCCCACATTATTCACTTTCTCACTACAATATCCAAAGCTGAAGATTCAAACCACCTATTTCATCTCCTGATACCAAAAGAGGAAAATTGAGACCCATTGTTTGGCCATGCTGGCTGCAGTACACCCTGCACACCTGTTAATTATTCATTTTTGTCAGGAATATACCTCTGTTCAAACGAAGCTCAGCTCCATGACCTGTGGGAGGCAAACCACCTGCTCTCACCCTAAGAATCAGGCTTCAATTAAGTGCTTAGAGATGCAGCCAGGAGGACACAATGGGATCATAGACCTCAGGTAATTAATTCGGGCAAAGTTACAGGAAAACCTAATCCCCAGGCCAGGGAAAATTTCAGCTGGTGATTACACAGGGAACAGGCATCTCCACACAGAGCTGTGCCTGCAGATCCCTCTCCTTCCCATGCAGATGGCATTGGTGAATCCAGGGTGGGAGTGTGGCAAGGCCAACCAAACCCACTCCCCCACCTTTATGTCCTGGGACTCAAAAGCCTTCTTGCAGCAGAACTGCAAAGGCACACAGTTAACTCACAGTCAATCTGTTGTCCCCCAGGACACCTAGGTCCTTCTCCTCAGAGCTCTTTTCCAGAAGGTCATCCCTGAATCTTACTGATGCATGCTGACCATGTAACACATTTTTGAAAAATCACTGAGTGGTGGAAAACAGAGACAACAGACAAAGCCTCCAAGAAACTGTGGGAATGTCACAGGATGAGGAAGAAGCAGCAAATTCACTGCATCCAGTCTGTGCACAGCAGCAGCTTTCGTCCTGATGAGACTTAACATGTCATTCATCTGGGAGGCAGCCCCTTCTAATTGGTGCCAGTCTCCAATCACCAAATGCCCCCTGGCTGGTGTCTCTCTGATTATCAGTAGGCTGCATTTCTCCCTTATCTGAAGAGGAATGATGAGATAAGGGGACAGGGGAGGAAAGAACAAATGAAGCACGAAGAAAACAAAGAGAATGTTTGCCCCAGCCTTCAAGGGTCACCAGAGAAGGTCTCCATTCATCAGAAGTTTCAGTGAAGTGAAGAGACCTCTATGTACAGTGTGCAGGGATTGGGTAACAAGCAAATGCCAGAACATGAGCATAGCATGACACCATTGCGTGCCACAGTCAAGTATTTACTTGCTGAATACTTGGCCCTGAATAAACCTCACCTTTCGAGGACAGCAAGCTGCCCGCTCAGGGAATTATGGAAGGTGCACGGTGCCTCCGTGGCTGGGGAAGATGCCAGATTATCAGAAATCTGGACACTTCTGTCTTTCCAGATGATTACTTGGGTCTGTAAGTGTCATTAAACAGGAGGGGATGATAGCGAACGAAACAAACGCATTTCCAGGCAAAGGGTCCTTTCCTATTCCCTTCCAATCTCAAAGGTCTCTACCTATGGCTTCCTCATGCAGAATGTTGGAGAAAGGCACCAACCTCTGGCATCCATGGGACAGGGTTGTTCACAGCTGCATAATTTGATTTATTCCTCCCACTTCTTTGATGCTCTTGGTTCTGAAATACAAGTAGAAGAAAATCAAAGTGACCTGATAAGCAGCCAGGCATTGACACCTCCACAAGAAGGTTCAAGTCTTGTTGCAAGAACATATGACAAAAAGAGCAACTTCCCATAACTTCTTCAAAGGGGAGGCTGGCCATTGGAGGCATAGTGGGGTTGGAAATTCTCCTTGGTTTTCTTGACAGCAGATTTCCATAGTGAGCCACTGAGAGGAAGAGATACCAGCACTTTATAATGGCTGCTAGCACAGAGCTAAAACTTAGGTCATTATCCCTTGGGTTTTTTTGCCCGTTCTTGTTTCAAAAGGTCCAAGCAACAGTTATTCCAGCACTTCCTTCAGGCAATAAAAACAAGCTGTACTTCAGTGGAGCACTATAACCTCTTTTATGACCTTTCATTTCTGCTTCCATCTCATTCAGTGCTTCCTGTGCCACATACACAGCCTTCTTCACACCAACGCCACAACTGAGTACATCTAAAATAACTCAACTGACTACAGTGGAGTCATTGTATGCTAACACTGCTGTGAGTCAGCTCAGATTTTGCTCTGTGGCATGCGCTCTTTTCTGCACGAAGAGAGAGCTGTCTCTTGGTACCAACATCTGAAAGGAAAATTTGCTCTCACAAATATTTAGAAGTTATTCAAAGTGTCCTCACCTGATGTGCCATCTTCTGGGAATAGGAAAACGGGAGGCTTAGGTCTCCACCTGGAACATTTGGGTCTGCCAGAACCTTAGCCAGTTCCCTCCAGCTTTCATATCCTGCACAGAGGCAACAGAAAGGGATGTCAGAGTACAGGCTAAAAAAAGAAGCTGCAGCATTTACCAGAATAAACTTGTCCCTTGCAGGTCTGAGAGACCTCCAACACTCTGGAACACTCCAGCAGAGACCAGGAGTCGTTTATGTGACTTGGAGCTGGCAGACAAGGAGAGAAAGAGAAATTGCCCTTTCTTACTCTATATCTTTCCTCACTAATTTGTTACACTAAAGTTTCGTCATTGTTCTAAAACACATTTCGAAGATTTCATTAATCATCATAGAACTGAGAACTTCTTTGTAGATCCTTCAGATAATCCCATTAGTCAAACTAAAGACTAATTTTTTAAATCAGTGAGCCCAGAAAAAATAGCATATGATGATAAACAGATTCCTAATTAGTTCAATCATCAAAAGAATATTATTCTGATTATGCACCTATTTGTACAATAAAAGCTTTTAATCTTTTCCTGAGTGCAATACCGAATGACTGCAAAGACCACACCTGATGGGACATCTGACTGCAATGCATTAAGTACTAGCAGTGACACAGTTAAGGATGTCCCTGTTTAAGCCAGCTTCCCGGTTCAGATCAGCTGTATTTGACACGTCCTCCCCACAATCAACTTGAGACAGAATCTGGTTTTGCTATCAGGTGAAGTATAGCAAGTCTGAGTACTGAGATGAAAGATTTGTGTCCTCTGTGCTGCTATGCAACAATAGTAGCAGGGATGTGGTCTGAAGGAGCAGCACATTCCACTGCTGAGGAACCTCTGCAGTTTCAGCGTTGACATACCCATCTTCACTGTGCCCACCCAACCAGCATGGGAGGTGTGTTGTGGCTTCAGTAGGGGAGCATGCCCCATCAGTCTGTTTTGGAGGAGGCATTTATAAACGACATGGTTGAGATCAAATCTGTTGAGACCAAGGCAAACCCAAAACAATTTCAGGACCTGCAAGTCACAAATAACCCTTTGACAGATGTTGTTTCCAACTGTGCTAAGCTCTGCGCTAAGCTCCTGGCCTGCTATTGAATCTACAAATAAAATCCTTGCAACTTGCTCCCAAATCTGTGTTCTGCTCCCAGATCTGTGTCTGTCTGAGACAATTAAAAAGCAAGGGTATTGATCCTGCCCCCCGTTATGTAGGGAAAAAATGGCACAATTACTGAAAAGCAAGTGCAATGACTGTGGGAAATGTGAAAGTAAGCTGTCAGAGATGTAACTGTAGAGGTAAGGCTTGGAAATAACTTGGGCATCCTGCTCTCTCAACACAAGTATTGACTTAGGTGTGTGGTTTTGATTCAGATCCTGTTAGATGCTGTTCAGCCACAAATGTCTGATCTAGGTCTTACCATAACCAGATTCTGATCTGAAGTTATGGGTTTTTGATCTTCTGCATAAGGTTTTTCAGTCAGACATTCTGGGTGAGTAATCTACTGATTAATGAAGCTAAACAAATCTCATACTTCAGAGATTGACTGTCATGGGAAAGAGGAAGAATTTCCAGTGCCCCCTCAAAAAATAACATGTGAGAGCTTCCACCTCACTCAGAGTGATGAGGCAGAAACCACTGTCTCTGAATGTCCTGCAGTTGAATATAAGGTCCACTTGCAACAGGGCTGGAACAGTCTTTGCAGTTGGCATGAAATTCAGTGCTCACTGCTTTGAAGGTTCATTTCTACTGGGAGAGAGAAGCACATTTTTTTTCAGGGGAGAGAGCTTGCTGGAAGGAGGACACTGGCCAACACAGCCTGACTTTTGGGCTGGTCCATGGCAGTTGCTCCTGGCCTTGTCTGTGCTCAAGCTCCTATGCACAACTGGCATGGAGCCCACGTCAGATCAAGCACAGAAACCTGGCTATCCAAGTGCCAACAGCTGACATTTCTCTGACCCTTAGAAAAGAGAAGAGAAGAAGGAAATTCTGAATTGTACAAATATTTAGCTAACACTTATATCAGCCAAACAGAGATGAGAAAAACAGCTAGAAATTAATCTGGAGGTAGCAATTTCCTTGCTGAGTAATTTGTACTTGGTCAAACAAATTTACTGATATGGTAGGAAATGAATTTCAGAAAATAATAAGATGAACACTCTCTTTAGAGAAAGTTTGTAGTGCTGCAGTTCTTTGAAAGATCATCTTTTCCCTGGGGATTGCCACGAGGCATCCCTGGAGAATAACCTGACTTTCCTTGCTAGGAGGAGAGAGGTAGCTAAAGAAGTCAGCAAAAGAGACTGAGCTCCCTTCAGTATCCTTCAACCAGAAGACCTGCTGATGACAACTGCTGCTTGAAGGCACTGAGATAGCCTTCTCCCCAGCACAAGGTTCAAGACATTGCCTTGCAAGTATCTTCCCATGAGCCAGAAAGCAGAGTGTTCTACAGCAGAGTGACTACATTCACTGCTTTGTCTTGGGAGCAGTAGAGAAGGATGGTCTATGTGGTCTGTAACAGGTTCAGCCCATCCTTGAGCCCTTTATGAGCACTGCACTGAAGCCCAGCTTCTGGAGCACCTTCTTGATGGCTGTTTAAAGTCAACAAGAAACCAAAAGAGGGAAAATTTAGATTGGGTATATGGGAAAACTTTTTTATGATAAGAGTAATGAGGCACTGGCACAGGCTGCCCAGAGAGCTGGTGGATGCCCCGTCCCTGGAGACACTCAAGGTCAGGCTGTACGGGGCTCTGAGCAACCTGATCTACATGTGGGTGTCACTGTTCACTGCAGGGGGGGTTGGGCCAGATGGCCTTTAAGGGTCTCTACCGACTCAAACGATTCTATGATTCTCTGTCTGGAAGAAAGCAGTAGTCAGGATTTTACTTCAGCAAAACACTCAGGTATTAATAGGAGGGAACGCTAGGACTATTAGCTTTGATGGTTTAGCTCCACTACCTCTACAAAATCGGTTCTGGGTAGGATGGGAAAAAGCAAAAAAAATGTCAAGGCAAGAATCAGAAGCTTAGGAAGAGCTTTTCTGGAATCCAGGTAGATAGTTGAAGAGGTTGGGCTGGGCTCAGCAGTGGTTTGTCTGCCAGACAGATGCACCAGCCAGATCCTGCTTTTCTCTGTTCTGTGCATTTAGCTCCCATCACTTCCTGAACCATGCTGTTGTTTTCCAAAGCTATTATTTCACACCACAAGCCTCCCAGAAAAGCAACCCTGTCACTCTGATACAGCTTGCCAGAAGAGGCGGCTGGACCCCTACCACCTGCTGCCCCTCCCTGGCATAAACATCCCCACAGCCACAAAAGACACAGGGCAGTGGGTTCACCAAGAGATCACCCCATTGGAAAGGCTGGCACATGACTTTCTGCCAGGCCATGCAAGCTCGCTACTGGCAACCCAGTCTCCCACTGAAGTTTTCTTTCCCAAGAAGTTACTGCTCATAAACCTGCCAGTGGTCATCATACAATGTGTAAGACCTTGGCTAAGGAGTAATGCAAAGCCAGAGCAGGTAATTTGCTGTAATGCCACGGGAAGATGCTGGCAGCCTGCTATGTGGTCAGAAGTTACGGGGTAGCAGAGATGTAACAAGAGAAAATAATGTGAAGGTGTTTCTTGCTCTGGATTGGGTCCCAAGGACCTCTTCTCAGCTGTGTCTTTTCCTGTGCTTAGGCTAAAAGTCAGAAAGGAATCTGCAGGAATTGCAAAGGGTGATGGGGAGATGTCAACAAACAGCAATGACTCTGCTAGAACAATGCACTTGAAGCCTGTCTCAAAAAAGGAGAACAACTAAAAATTTAAAAACAGCAGAAAGTCACAGCCAGAGATAATAGATCAAAGCATCCTGGGAGCTACCAGCCTCGGGCAGGAGCATGACCATAGCTGCTCTGTTCACAGATTAGGTCTATCCAGCTGCAGCTATACCCCCAGCCCCATTCAGTGGAGAATCACAGAATCACAGAATGGCCTAGGTTGGAAGGAACCTCAAGGACCATGAATCTCCAACCCCCCTGCCACAGGCAGGGCCACCAACCTCTCCATTTAATACTAGACCAGGCTGCCCAGGACCCTATCCAATCTGGCCTTGAACACCTCCAGAGATGGGGCATCCACAACCTCCCTGGGCAGCCTGTTCCAGCACCTCACCACTCTCTCTGTAAACTTCCCCCTGATATCCAACCTAAATCTTCCCTCCCTCAACTTAAAACCATTTCCCCTTGTCCTGCAGTTATCTACCCTTTCAAAGACTTGATTCCCCTCCTGACTGTGGGGTCCCTCTAGGTATTGAAAGGCCGCAATGAGGTCACCGCGCAGCCTTTTCTTCTCCAGGCTGAACAAGCCCAGCTCCCTCAGCCTGTTTTTGTAAGGGAAATGCTCCAGTCCCCTGATCATCTTTGTGGCTCTCCTCTGGACCCTCTCCAACAGCTCCCTGTCTTTCTTGTACTGGGGGCTCCAGACCTGGACACAGTACTCCAGATGGGGCCTCACAAGAGCAGAGTAGAGGGGGACAATCACCTCCTTGACCCTTCTGGCCACCCCTCTTCTGATGGAAGTGCCTGCTGTTTCAATCACTCCTTGATTGTATCTGAAAGCCGTGCAAGGGGGAAGTCCCTGACGCTCTCCGTTGATCAGTTGCAGGATGCCAGGGTACATGCAGTGGAGCCAGGCACCTGGCCAAGGCAATATTGTGTCATATTGTGTCACGCTCCAGGGAAGCAGTGTCAGCCTCCTGGCCTACTGCACGCATGTGCGCATACCACAGCACCAAGGATACAAAGCATAAAGATGAGGTGCAAAATGACTTCCTAAAAACATTGGGCAAGGATAAAGTTAAAAAAAAAACAACAAAAAACACTACCAATGGCTTTCGGCCACAAGGGTAAGTGAAGATCAGGTCAGGGAAACTACTAAAGGAAAAACTATCACTCAAATGTAGAGCCAGGACGAGAGATTCTCTCTGGTTACTTATTTAAGTCAGCCAAAGCCATAGGCAATGATCTCCTTGCCCTCAGATCACGATCAGAACAGCACTCCTGGAGTTAAAAGAATTCAAGAAGTTATGAAACCAGTTGTTCCAGAGGGAGCTGGGCAAACCTTCCCATTTCTGGTTAGCACAGCATTCTGCAGATACAATCACTGACTTTTTTCAGGTATAAATCACAAGTTAGAGACAGCTTTTGCAGACAGGAATTACTCCTTTTTTCATCAGTGCTCTGTGGAGGCACATAGTTTTACTGTCCGTGAGTTTTCTGGAAACATGACGCAGAATAGTAAGTACAGAAGGGCTGGCTGAGGAAAGGGCAGAGTGCTGCCCACAGGAACAAAAGAGGAAATGAGCAGCTGTAATCACCCAGCGAACTCGTGCAGCCTCATCTCCAGCCTCACCTGCCAGGTTGATGCTGTTGCCCTCTAGGTATAGGAAGAGCATTTCCTACAGTAAGTAAGGAACTGATCATCAGCGGCTGGGTCTGGAGGGCAAGGCATGCAAGGGATGGCTGAGAGCCCTGGGTTTGCTCAGCGCAGAGCAGAGGAGCTGAGGGGAGGCCTGATGGCGGCTGCAGCTCCTCACAGGGAGCGGAGGGGCAGCGCTGAGCTCTGCTCTGTGTGACAGCGACAGGGCCCGAGGGAACGGCATGGAGCTGTGTCAGGGGAGGGCAGCTGGGGGCTGGGGACAGGTCTGCACCACAGGGCGGTGGGCATGGAACGGGCTGCACAGGACACTGGGCACGGCCCCAAGTGCTGGAGCTCAAGGAGTGTCTGGACACTGCTTTTCAGACACAAGGTCTGATTTTTGGGTGATCCTGTGTGGAGCTAGGAGTTGGACTCAATGATGTTTATGAGTCCCTTCCAACTTGGGGCATTCTGTGATTCCGTGACTCTAGTTAGAATGAACTACTGACCATTGCTTCTCTCACTGCCATGCTGAAGGCAGAGGAGGGTCAGGAGCCAGCTCCTTCCAGTCCACGGGACAGCCATAGCCAGTAGACAGACGAGCCTGGCTGTGGAGGCACAGCTTTGTCTGCACAGCTGTAATCCCCAGGTGACACAGCCAGCAGCACTGAGCAGTGGAAGGACTCCCCTCCAGCCCATCTTCACCTCTTTGATCGGGCAATGAATCTCTCCTCACCCTCCTCTCTTCTGCCTCTGCAAAATTGCACTAAGCAATCAGGAAGGATTAGATCAGGGGAGAGAGATCGAGGCTACTTGGAACTTCAGGGAAAGGAGGTGAAATACGCCTGAACGAGGCCTGAGAAGAACAGCATCTACTGCTGATGTTAGGAACATACAATAGAATGTTTCTGCCATTGCTAATCCCTACAGCAAAGGGGTGAAGCACTTTCTATTCTGCTTCTTTGTGGCACTAATCTACGGGTCATCTTAACCACATAAAACACACTTCCAGATAATAAAAATTTGTTATCAACGTTATGTCCATAATAGTGGAGCAGTTAAAATCATAAACTGCTGGCAAGCTCTAGGCACGTGGCAGCTGTCCTGCTGCACCCCGAGACGCCTGCTGCACAGGCTGACTTCGTATCGACCTCCTTGTCAGATAATGCTGTCAAAAGTCAACAGACTTTCACTTTTTACATTGTTCATGTACCGCTGATTTCTCAAAGTAGCTGCAGCCTGTGTTAAAAGGAGCGGCTCCCAGGCATACCGAGATTAAGGGTATTTGAGTAATTCATATCACAGTACTGTACTTCCTGAGACGAGCTTTCGCCAGGCATTGTTTTTAAAATGTAGGATTTGCTTCAAAACTGGTTACTGATGGAGATCAAGATGTTTGCTTAGTTTGAGCAACAGTAGTTGGCAGTGCTTGTGAAAACAAGAAGGCTCACAGAAGGGCATAAAATCAGGCATTTTCATATAAGTCTAAGGTTTTATCCTTATTCCTGCTTTTAAGATCAAACTAATTTTATGCTATGTGGACTCCATTTTGAAACAAGAATACCTTTAATCCTGGAACACCTACATGGGTTTCTACCAACTTGCTCTCAGTGACCACATCCTCAACTGCTGACTCACACTCTGCAGCTCTGCATACAGTCTGTCTTCTTTTACAAAAACAATAATTTAAAAAATCCCTCTCTGGCCCTCAGGGAGACTGGCATGAAAAGCAGATGTTCCACCTGGTTACAATTAGCGCAAGTGCAAATCCTGTCACTCTCCCCTTCATCTGCAGGCTCTGGTGAAGCCATGCCCATAAAGACTAGAAACACAAGCGGCAACAAAGGCTGGTTCTACTGTGGTGGCAAGTTAATTAAAGCTAGTGTTTGCCTCCACATATTACCAACTCAGTGAGGCAAATCATATTCACGGCACGCGGAGACAGAACTGGGAGGCTTTCTGCCTACTTTTAGGCACGTGTGCAGCACTGTCATTTGCAGCAGTAAGAACTTCTTGCAAAAAGAAGCACATTTCTGAGCGCTTTCAGCCATCAATGGATTTGGTATTTTGATATTCTAAGTGTCTGAATAAATGCAATGAAGAAGAAGCAACATATGTATGAGGATTTCCTCTCCTGAGTATGGGGAGGTACCTGCAAAAATAAAGAAAATGGCAAGTCTACACTTAGCCATTTTTGCCATCTGTTTTTCTTTTCACAGCATGGCTGTGCCCAGGAAAGTTCAACAGAGTAATTCCTACAGCTTTCAGAAAGCTTTAAGTACATTTTACCTAGCTGATCCAAACATCTCAGTGCATTAAAACCTCTCAGAGGGCCTTCCAAGGTTTTTTTTTATAGAGGACCTGCCTAGAATGCAAAGCTGGATGTCAACTATGCAGGAATCCTTTAAGTCAACCTTAATTTTTTTAGGGTATATAGCTAACCCATGACTTTTTCTATCCCGGCTGAGAACTTTCCTAGTGACTCAACAGATTGTTGTTTCCATGTAGATGCTGCATTCCCAAATACAGCTTGATTTCCAGTCAAGATCTATGAAACCTCATGCTGTAGAAAATGTTTTGTGCACTACTTCCATGAAATTATATACATATTTATTTCTCTGTTGCCATTTATATTTGTCATTTTGTTCAAAATTGCTGTAGCCGTTTTCTTCCTGATTCACCTTGAAGACAGTTACTCAATTCCACTCAAGTGTGTTACTTCTGTGATCTCTGTGAGCACTGCTACAGAACTATTGTCCTACACAAACTAATTTAGAAGCGACTGGAGGCAGTCACCTCTAAGGCAAGGGATGAGAGTAAAGGAAAAGAGGACTAAAGATAAGGAACAAGCTGGACAAACATCCACCAGGAATGTTGCAGGTAGGGCTGACATGACCTTAGGACAAGGAAGTGAGCTAAAGTGGCCTTCCTGATGGCCATTCCAGAAATTCTTAAATTATAATTTGCTTATTTTTATTTGCCTACACCCTTGAGGGTATCTGAATGACTGGTCTTCACAGTGCTCTGCATGGGACACCCTGCCCTAACACCAAACAAAGCTCTGATGACAGAGGGACCTCTCAGTGTGGGACAGTGTGGATATAACATTTATGGGGCAGCTATGCTAAGTAGGAAACAAAAGCAGGTATACTGATGAACATCAAACTTAGAGAAATAGGACCATATATTCAAACTAGACACCATTTCATGTGGAGGAAAGGGAGAGAACCGTACCTCTAGCTTATGGGAGTGGGAAGAGCCTGTAACAATAAGGGGACCCAGGAACACAGCCAACGCAGAGGACAAAATATTTCTCACAAGACTGTTTGGAAAAGCCTGTTATGACCATTACAGCACTGAGACTGGGCCACCAGGCCTCAAAGATACTCCAGGCCCCACACAGCCACCCATAGCAGGAGAGCTCAGCTCCCAGTGCTGAAACATAAGCAGAATAGGAAGCATCCCATCAGGCAAAACGTGAACAATTCTACAGAAAAAGCAAGAATACGGTTAGAAGATTCAGAAACATAGCACAGAACAAGACTCAAGACTTTTTTTTTCTGCAATAATGCCTAATTTCATTCTCAAATTAACAGAAAACAAGTCATCTAAATAAAGAGGAACTGATAGAGCAGAGGTTGAGGTAAGTTTTGGTATTGACTTCTAGGTACACTGGATTAGAGACTACTTGGTGCGTGAATTTTGAATCAGCTGAACTCCTTTTGTTAACAGGTTTTAGATGAGGCTCTAGAACTACTCCAAAAATCTCTGGAACTTGGATACAATCCTTGTGGGCAAGCTTACTTCCTTGATTCTGACCCAAACCTCAAAACCCCAGCTCCTGGTTTAGGTTTACATATGATCGAGTGTTGATTAAAACAGCAGTAAAAAAAGCAACTGGAATTTCAGGACAGTTGTCAGGGATATCTGAAATTTCTCATCAATGCTAACAACACTGACAACATCCAATTCCAAAGCTTCATTTGGCCTTAAGTGCCAGGCTCCATCTCTGTTTGTGAAGGATTTGTCTATGCCCCTGAACCCACCACTACCACCCCTATGTAGCAGAAGAGCCACCAGTAACGCTGTCCTCTTTCCTCTGAATCGCCAAATACCGACTGCTAGCCAAGCATGCAAGATGGAATAATGATTTCATGTATTATGGTGAATCCTGTATACCTCTTGTGCAGAAAGCACACTGCCAGCCCTCCCTGAGGGCACAGACACTTATTTCTCCATAGTTTTATTTACACAACAGGGGTTGCTATGGGGAGGAATCACAGTTGTGTACAGTCTCTTGAAAGAGCTCCTACACAGCAACACAAGAAATCTGAAAAAGAGTCTCTGAAATACCATTCCTTCTCCTCCTATACTAAATCCCATGTCATGTCCTGCTCCTAGTGTCGAACCAGCCTGTGCCACACACTTCACAAAAACCACAAGGAAAATGGGGACTGGGAGGCTGCTCCATACCCCAGAGAGAACAAACCCATAGACATGCAAAGACTGAGACCAGGCTGAAGTTTGGAAAGCATAGACTGCAGGGGCCCACCCAAATGCTACTGGGGGGTCTACTCCCCACAAGGCACCACAAGCACTCCTGAGGGCTTCCAGGGCTGTTCTGATACCCAGAGGGGATAGCTGGGTTAGGCATCTCGGAACGGGCTGCCCGCGTTACAGAGCTATCCTATTTCAGTGGAATGTTTAACCAGGCTACGGCTTCTACCAGAGTAATAAAACTGCCCTGCCAACTGCTTAAGGTGGCTTGCAAGGACTGAGTGCAAAATTACTGCTTTCTTTCAAATGCGCTGGAAATTTCCATAGGGCAAGGAAGAGGGCTTTCTACTGCTCAGCACAGTCCAGCAAGTGCCTCATGAACCTTAGGACAAATGAAGCTGCAATGACTGTCCATTCTGTCTCTTATGCAACTTAGTGCAGGAAATACACCCAGTAATTCCTGCATTAGTTCCAGAGTGAATATCCAATGAAAATATGGTCTGACGTTGGTTATTTACATCCTGATCTGATTTTAATCCGAACTCTGTTCTCAGTCTCTTCGTTAAGCTTTAGTGACCTTTTCCACAAGCTCTTGGTGTGATCCCTACTGAGCTTCACTGACTTTGGCTGATTCCGTTCCAGGATGGTATGAGTGTACCACCTTATACAACTTAACTGCATATATCAAAATCTCCATTTCTGATGTGTTCTGCCAAATCTGAAGATGAGTGAAAGCAGCTGGCCTCTTTACTGCACTTAGCAAAAGGACTGGTCGTTAATCATTTGTCCTTTGTGCCTCTGACCACACTAACTCACAAAGCTCCAGGTTATGCATTGCTGGGAGAGCATCAGACCTCAGCTCCTGTACCTTGAAACACTGCAGTATGATTTATATGCTACATACTGTTTTATGGGAAAAGTTCCTAATGCTGTCTCCAGGGATGGTGATGAAGACTGTGTGTGCCTTTAACTTTCCAGGGCAGTCCACTCCTGACTATTCTTTAAATCCACTTTTTCTGCATACTACTTCAAGAACACAGAACTTCTGAGGGTAGAAGGCTCATCTGGAAGACATCTAGACCAATACTCTGCTCAGAGCAGGGTCGACAGAACGGGTTGCTAAGAACCACGTCCAGTCAGGTTTTGAGTAACTTCAGGCACAGAGACTCCAAAACTTCTTTGAGCAACCTGCTTCAGTGCCTGACCACCCTTAGAAGGAAACTTTTTCACACTCTTTAAACAGAATTTCTCCTTTTTGGTTTGTATCCATCACCTCTTTTCCTTCACCTGGATGCCGGTAAGAAGAGTGTCTCTTTATTCCTTACCTTCTTCTATTAGGTAGGTCTTTGCTGCAGGGGCACATCTGTGATTTACATTCAACTTGTCATCCACCCCACGGTCCTTTCCTGCAAAGCAGCTTTCCAGCTGGATGGCCCCAGCCTGTACTGGGGCACGAGGTTATTCTTCTCAGAGAGGAAGGAATTATTAGCACGTCCCTTTGTTGAACCTGATGAGGTTCTTCTGAGCTCATTTCTCCAGAGCTTTGTTTAGGTCCCTTCATTTGGCAGCATAAGCATCTGGTCTATCAACCCCTTCTTCTAGTTTTATACCGTCTGGAAATTTGTTGAGAGTGTGCTTTGTCTTATTATCCAGATAACTAATGAAGACATTAAATAGTATTTGCCCCACTGTCCTAGTGTATGCCAGTGACTGGTTCCCAGCTGTGTTTTGTACCACTTGACATTTGTTTTTTTTTCAGTCCTCATGAACCTCCATCAGTTGCAACAACATTTTAGTGATCTAGATTGGCCTTGCAGTGGCATAGGCCAGTTTCGTCAGTTCTCACAGGTACAGCTCATCAGGTTCCAGGGACTTGTTTCTGTCCAGTCCATTTAAGTCCATTTCTCAACCTGACCTTCCACCACCAAGGGTGCATCTTCTTTGTTTTTAATTTTCCTCCTGGACCCAGGGCATGACATTCCTCAAGGCCAGTTTTACCAGACTCACATTTTCCCGTCTTCCTTTTGCTATTGATATACCTGTACAAGTTCTTCTTGTTGCCCTTCACATCTCCCTCCAGATGGGTTTTCGCTTTCCCAGATCCATCCCTACGCACTGAGACAGTGTCTCTAGATTTCTTCCTAGCTGACCCAACCCTTCTGTCACCTCCTGTATGCTTTCTTTTTATGTTATTCAGGAGCATCTTGTCCACTCATGCAGGCCTTCTACCATCACTGCTTGACTTTCTGCATGTTGGGATGGACTCTTTTGGGGCTTGCAGGAGGTGATCCGTGAACAACCAAGCAGTTCTCCTGGATCCCCTGCTCCACAGGACTATCTCCCACAGGAATCTCTGAGGCAGCTCCCTGCTCATAGCAGTCTGCTCTTCAGAAATTTAAGGCTGTGATCTTGCTCTTTGCCCTGTTCCAAATTAACTCTGACCTGTACACCACATGAGGCAAAAACCACCTTTTAAAATTGCAAAAAGCAATTTTATACCAGCTAGTCATCTCAATGCACTGATAAGTCCGAACTCCAAAAGTTTACAACTTAAATGGTTTTGAAAATTCTGTCTGTAAATACCTTTAAAGTAGAAGTCCCAATGGAAACTGCTGGGATTTGAGCCAAGCTGTGCGTGTGCTTTTTTTAAAGCCTGCCTTAAAATGGCAATACAATTAACTACTTTAGAGTTTCCAAGATCTTTGTGAACCTTCCTCTGCTTTTCTGTGCTCTCAGATACTCCACCTCCCCATGGGAAATCCACCTATTCGTTGCAAGTTTCAAATCTGTGATGGAGAGGCTTTGTGATACTGAAAAATGAGAATAGAGGGACAAAAGAGAATAGATCAAATGATACAAAGAATAACGAAAGGTCTTGTAAGCTAAGTTTATTACTTATGTTTATCACTATATTCATGAGATACTGATTTTTCATTTAAGTAAAGCAACCACAGAATAACATTGAGGTTACCACATCAGCATTTCATAGGATTTAGAAAACTTGGAGCAGAACGTAAATCCTGTTTGCTACAGGATATTAAGACTTTGTCTATTATATTTTGTAATACACACAATTGCTACTGTTAGACACACTGTTCTACTTGGATGATCGATGCCAAAATGATGCAATTAGATTCTAAGCAGCCTATTGTCTGGGAGCTTATCCATCCACCCATCCATCTGTCCAAAACCTCCCTGTGGTGATGCAATACTAGTACATACACTGGCAAACTAAAATAAAATTGCTCACTCCTGTCAGGTTCATTTCTTTATTGCTGCCCTGGATCTTAGCAACAGTTAAATCAGGAGGGAGATCTGGCTTATTGCAAGAAATGGAGTTGGCATGAGTTCAGAAGGGCCCAACAAGTTACTCTTAAACATTTGCTCTTTTAGCTAACAACATGAATGACACTCACACTACATGATTTTAAGGATTTGGACTAACTGACTGAATTTTATCATGTGTTTTTTTTGCCATACTGAGTATTAAAGATGCTTGTTCAGCACTGACTTTGACATCACTGCAAAAAAACTGGGAGTTCACCCCACCTGAAAACAGCTACCTTGGCTTTTGAAAATTTAATCTTTCTAACAGTATCACCAACGAAGTATTGGGATAAACAGTGTGAAATGTAAATGCAGAATGAGTACAAGCCTTTACTGCTCCACTGCCGTGAGAAATTTATTAGTCTGTGAATGCGGCCGTGTTCATGTAGTTGGTGAAATTTGGGCATCTCTTGGATGCCAGCAAGCTCTCCTCCACTTTTTTTCAGTCACCATTTGATGATGAGAATAACATGAAAGTTTGGTTCCTGGGAATACTGAAGGACTTGATCATCTAACTCTCCAAAAATTTATCACCAAAAATGGAAAGGATGAGGAGGCTGACTCTCAGAGTTTGAGCAGTCAGGTTCGTGTGGACTTGTTACAGAACTGCTGCTAGTTGTATCAGAAAAATCAGGCTCCTGGTTACTCTGATCCTCATAAGAAATTAAAAAACAAAACCAAACCCAAAAACAAAACATTTATCATATAGGAGTCTATGCATCTCTGAAGCTGGCAAAGTAAGCCTCACTGGATTTGACTTCAAATGCTTATAGCTTTGCATAATTGGGAAATGTCAGAATAACATTCTTATATGTCTTCACATATGATCAAAAACATGATTGTCACAAAACCAGATGAGACACACAGCATGCCTCAGATCCTTGGAAAAATCTGTTTGCCAAAGCACTCAGCTGCTGTGAGAGACCCTTGTGGAAGGATGCCCTTCTTGAATTTTTCTA
Organism: Phasianus colchicus; assembly: GCF_987193195.1. Taxonomy (NCBI): domain Eukaryota; kingdom Metazoa; phylum Chordata; class Aves; order Galliformes; family Phasianidae; genus Phasianus; species Phasianus colchicus. The sequence continues at coordinate 61,070,354 of NC_143436.1, read as the reverse complement.
TCTTGGACCATCTCATGTGAAAGAAAGAATTTAACCAGTAACTTTATCCCTGTTACAGACTGTTAAAGAACAGTTACAATAAACACATAGAACATGCATCATTTTTCACTGAACTTTACAGAAATGTTTAGGATGCTTCTAAATTTAAGTCCCATACCTAAACCTAGAAACTCTTGCATGTCTTCTTCATAACAATGGAGTCTGCTTATGTTAGCACTGCAGTAGGGACTCTGTATAATTAAGCTTTCATCCAGCAACACTTCAAATGATAGGAAAAACATATGGGCAAATCACTGTCATAAAATTATTAGTGAACAAGAACACAAGGAAAATGTGCTTTTATTCTACCAACTCTGTAATAACAAGTTGACTATCTATCTTCTTCTGTCCCTTCTCAGTTGCCTCCCCAAGCTTTTCATCTGATTTCTTCTCCCTTTCCATTCCCTTGCACTGTTAGCTACTTCCAGCCTCTGATAGTTTTGAGGTAGCATTCAAATGCTCCCAGTGATACCCCTGGGACTCCTCCTCCTAGTCCTCTCATGTTTCCCCAAGGGCTCTGTCTTCTCTTTCATCAATTGCCTCAAGCCCTGTCCCAGTCTTACAATGCTGGAAAGATATGCAACCCGATAGCATTAATAAAAGATAGCTTGTACCCCCATTCCCTTTCATCTCTTCTTCTCTGGTGGTAAGTGATCCTCCAGCCACCAAGGCAATGAGCTAGTGCCTGCCTGGGCCAGCACTGCCATGTTGAGCCACGGGACCCACTGCAGGCCAGGCTGCCATCTGAGCAGGATGGCGAGTGAGCCAAGATGCTGCTCCCCTCGGCTGCCCTTGTTTTCTGCCAGCACCTCAGGTGGAGAAAAGCACTGGTGAAACCCTTTCTGTAGAATCACAGAGCCATGGCCAGGGTTAGGTGTGATGGACATCAAACAGCCTCATTGCCTACTGGCCTGCTACAAGGGCAAGGGAAAACTTTTAGCACTAATGTCCTTACAGTGTAGGGTCACGCTGGAAACAGCAAAGTCCTTCTCCCTTCCTGGTCTGACAAGGGGTAGCACTGAATTCGAATGGACTGGTGGGAGCAGGATGTAGAGAAACGCCAGTACTTGTGAACCTGAGACTGAAGATTAAATTCCTGTTGAAACCCTGACAGCTTCAACACTGTAAGCAAGAGAGGAGCTGCAGCAGAGCACATTTGCTCAGCAACCAGAGGTACAGGCTTTAATCAGATCCCATAAGAAAACAAAACACAATTATAGTTGAAGAGGCAATAGAGGACAGCACCTCAGTGTACCATATTTTCTCTTTTAGTTGCTTGCTCTAGTTTTCAGATCAAAAGGAGGATTTTAACAGATAGGTCTGCAAATTGCAAAGTGAAACAAAAAAGCCAGGTTATTTTTTGCTCCTTGAAAAAAAAAAACAGGGGTCTTGCCCAATGGTCAAAGCTGCCTAGCTGCGTATTTGTGTATACAGCTGCCTACAATTTGTATGGGGTTGTACATCTATAGGACAGAAGGAACAGAGCAAAACCAAATTGCCACAGAGAGTTACGTTAAAAAGATTCTCTTTACCACTCATCTTCCCAGCAATTAGAGTAGCTTACTCCCAGTTTTCTGGGTGATTGAACCACCCTAGAAGAATAAACCCAACATATTTTCAACCTATGCTTTTGTTTACTCAGAGAGGGCCAATTTTTAATTCACTTCTTATGAGAACTGGCAACAGGGCTGGATCATCAAAGGGCTAGCCTTAACCAAACCAGAAGGGAAAAAAAAACAATGCCCATGTAATGAACTGTTGCTAAACAACATCAAATACATTTGAGGAGAGTTTGATCTGCTCCTGGAAGTTCCACGAACACACACACAAAATGAAATAAATACGTTAGGTTATTTATTGCCATTTCTTCACTCAACTCAAAGAGCTTCTGCCAGAACTACAGTTACTGTGCATAGAAGAAAAACCACAGAGGCCCGCCTAGGGCTACTCAGCACGCAGATGTGCTCCAAACTTACTGAACTTTGCTGGTTTCAATTAGAGACCAGAGTTAGTTCTTTAACTCTGTGTTACAAAAACTCCTGTCTGAAAAGGCGCAGTGTGTGCACAGTACCTCCCTGTGCATGAAATAAAAGCCCTGCATAGGAATTTAGTAATTAGCAGATCAGATCAGTCCACTGGTTCGTCCCATCAGATAATCTCACTTTGACTGGTGGCCAACATCTAATGTTTAAAAGGCAGAAGGAAAACAACCTTCAAAAGTACCTTTAGCTGTATTACTTTACGGAAGAGAAAAAAAAAAACATCCACATGACCTATGCAAACAGCCAGCTTATGCCCTGCAGCAGAAATTCAGATTAAACTTCTCTTACCATGTGTAATTGCAAGTGTTATTATTAGTCATAAAATTATCCAACCCTTAAAAAAAAAAATCCAGCCATGCCATTTGCATCATAGGATCCTGCAGCACTCAATTAACAATCCTGAAATTATCCTGCACATACACGATAGGTGTTATTTTATACATAATGTTTTTTAATTTAAGGGAGCAACACCCTTATGCTAAGGAGCAGAAGGAAACCAAGAGACTGATTTCACTTTTGAAGCCGCTTTGAATTCTGTTGTAGGACCAGCTTTCACTCTTCTCTTTTCATGGCAAAAAGAATTTTAAAACCTTATATTCTCCTGTCACGTGTAAACCTTTTCTGACTCAACCACCTTTATCATTCCCCCCCTTTGGGCCTTCTCAGACTTCACGATGCTCTACATGCTGAGGCACACTGAGCTAGGTGCATTACACCCCACGGAGATGTGTTTGGCTCAGCTGCTCCTTTCTCAGCTCTCTTTCATTCATCAGACAAATCTGCTCTGGCTCATGTTGACTTCAGCTCAATGGGAGCCCTTTAGCTGGCTTCAGCGGGCTTAGATCCAGCCCTAGGCCCTCACCAACTGATGCTTTCACCAGCTGCAGCAAATGAGGCAGGCAGCTTTGTTGCTCAGCCAATTTTTACCATGCAGTATAGTGAACAATTCTGGGGTCACTCATCTGCTCCTTTGTTCCCCCTACAATACAATTTTTGAGATATTTTCTCATATTTTTCAAATCCAAGAAAATGCTGTCTACTGTTACCAATGCCTCCTCAGATAACTTTGGCCTGACTTTAATTAGTGCCTCACAGCCTGATTGTAACCTCAGAAATGCTACGGTCAAACCGTAGCAATTTCCCTGAGTTTTGAGAGCAGATTTTAGGCCTTGTAATATTTAGATCTTCTCAGTCCTCCTATGGGGACTGAGCAGCAAGCGGTTGTGGGAGCAGCTCAGGTCAAAATACAAGTGCCAGGGCCTGGCTTTCCTGGACAGCCTGATCTAGCAGTGGGCAACCCTGCCCATGGCAGTGGGATTGGAACTAGGTGACCTTTAAGGTCCCTTCCTATCTAAGCCACTCCATGATTCTATGATTTCAAACCCAGGTGCCCAAAGCGCAGCAAGTTCAACCAGGCCAAGCAGGGAGTTTGCTGCAGCCAGCACCCTGCCACAGTATCCTACACTCCCTTCCTGCATGAACGCTTAGGGACAAGACTGACTTGTCTAATGCCAAGAGCCATGTCTGCAGCCGGTATAAACTCAGGGGAAATCATGACTTTTTAGCCTGGCTTAACAACAGCGTGGGCTGCTCAGCTCCTGCCATGTCCTTGTGTCTGGCTGAGGTAAGGGCCTGCTAAACTTTTGGAAATGACATGAGGTTCTTGGAAGCAACCAATGATATTTGGCCACTTGTATAGGAAATACACTTGTACAAACATTCTTGCAGACAGTTCCCTCATCAGCTTCCCATCACAAAAGGGTGCCAGGGATTAGTTCATTCACCTCAGGGATGGAGTTGACCTGCTGTCTCTGACAATCCAAACCCAGCTGCCCCTGTCCTAGTCTCTTCCATTACTTACTAAGCCTGACTGCTTCTATGATTGCTTCCTTGGATGCTTATCTATATACCTAATCCTAGTGTATGCTCTGGGTGTATGCCATTCAACACAGGCTTCTCTTTTGCAAGGGAACAAGGAGACACAGTCCTTCCAGGAGACAAGTCCGGGGCTTCCAACACATGAAAGATGTGGAGCTTTTGAGAGAGTCCAAAGGAGGGCCGTAGTTACAATCAAAGGGCTGTAGCACCTCTCCTATGAAAACAGGCTGAAGGAAATGGGCTGGGGAGAAAACTCACTGCAGCCTTCCAGTATTTAAAAAGAGTTTATAAACATGAGGGAAATAAACTTTTTATGAGGGTAGATAGTGATATGACAAGGGGGAATGGTTTTAAACTAAAGGAGGGAAGATTTAGAATAGATGTCAAGGGGAAGTTTTTTTGCTAAGAAATCAGTGAGGTGCTGGAACAGGTTGGCCAGAGAGGCTGTGAATAAGGCCAGGTGTTTAAGGTCAGGTTGGATGAAGCCCTGGGCAATCTGATGTGATGCTTTATCTAGTAGTTGGCTACTCTGCCTGTGGCAGGAGGGTTGGAACTTGATGATCCTTAAGGTCCCCTCCAACCCCAGCTATTTTATGATTTCTATGATTCTATGACACTGTTCAAACATAGCAGCCTTCTCCTCAGTGCCTTTCCCACTAACTTCCCCACTAACACTGCTAGCAATTTCACTTGTTTGAGTTCTGTATCACCTATATCTTTCTCTACCCACTTCATGAAACTCCAACACCATCAGAAAAGTACCTGACTACAAATTCATCACTGAAATACTCCTGGATCATGTACATATTACTTTAGCAGGTTTCTTGGAGTATGCTAGCAGCAGCCAAGTGTATGCTGAGGGAAGGAAAGGGCTCCACTTTGCTTTACCAGCCCTTTCCCCTTCACACAAGGCATGGAAGAATCAGCCACATCTAGTTGCATCTTTTGAGCTCAACAGGATTTTTGCTACCATTCCCCAGGAGAAAACTATTTGGCTTATGCTATTTTGCTGAAGGATATACACAGGTGCCTAGAAATGCACATACATCATCATTTTTGTTGGTTCCCCATCCAGGTATAATCATTCTTTCTGCTGTTTTAGCTCTAACCAATTTAGACTGTACCAAGTTTTTCTTGACTACCAGTTCCTTACTGGTAGTCTCCCTGGCAAAGTGCTTTGGATTGTTGCCTGAGTCCCTGCAGACCTTTGACCAGCAGCATTCTGGCACAGGAAATGATTTGCTCAGGCCAGGTATATGGCTGCATGGCTGATTTCTAGGAGCTGCTTCCAAAACAAAGCAGCCCAAACCACCTGATAGACTCAGCAACTGCTCGTGGAATGAGTAGGCACTTGAAAGCCATTATTTGTGTATGGCCAAAAGGAAGCATCTACATTGCAGTGTTGTCCACTTTTGCTATTTTTGACAGGAGTAGCTCAGCTCCTGTTGAGCTGGCCTGGAAGCCAGCTCCATCCAGGATGAATTGAGTGGGAACAATGACAGAATCGAATTAGGGACTGGATAAAAGCAGGTGACAGTAATCTTGTCAGAACAGGGCTCATTATTTCCTGGCACTTATGGGTCATTAAGAGACCTAGGCAGCTCTCCAGAGACATAGCAGCCCCTCATCCTGCACCTGCCTGGGTTGTCCCACCTTCTCATGGCCACCTGTGTTTAGCCAGCATCACCCACTTAATTGTTGGTTCCCTTGGCCATAACCTATCAGCTTCATCTGGCACCTCTCTGGGGTACCACACTGAGTGGCAGGAAAGGACTGACATTATGCATTTGATTCACAAGCATCCTTGCTTCTTTTTATCCTGGATTCATAAACTAAATTTCTCAGGATGAGGCAGAGTAGGTTCATGTGCTAGAGCTGGGACAAGGCAGAAACTTGCCCTGCGGCACCCACCCTTGGAAACCAGAGCAGCCTTTCCCAGTGAGCAGAGGCAACACACAATGATTGACACCAGTTCCCCATATATAGCCTTAAGTCAAAGCCTTCTTGATGGAGAGTTATTGAGTGTGGCACTAAAGGGCCGTGCCAGGACAGGAAATTTGGCAAACACAATGGAGCACGTGGGCTTTCAAGGAGACCCTCTTCCCTCAGATGTGGAAAAGGCTAACATGGCCCTCTTGTGTGTAGCAGTGAGACAGACGGACACAATCCAGTTGTGATGTTTTTACAGAAAAATACGGAGAATGTGCTACAAGGTTGAAATCTTCAGATCCCTACAGGTTGTTTGCATGCTGCCCTGCCCTGTTAAGCACTAAGAAGTGACTGACAACTAGTAATAACACCTGTTACCTTGGCTGTAGGAACACAAACAAAATTCTCAAAGTTCAAGAATGATTTCTCAGAATTTTAGACTTGTTAAAATACATATATTTTTTTCACCTTGGTGAGCTACAAGTGACAACCCTTAGCTTAAGCTCTCTGCATAATGGTTTCTTTGTGTTTCCTTTAGGAAGGTGCCCAGCACCTTCAGGTACTTGTGTACCTGCCAGCACTGGAAAACTACAGAAACATCCAAGGAGAGGAATAAGATGATCTTATAATTCTGATTAAGCAAAAGGAGATTAAGAAAGCCTTTGTTAAGCAATGGAGGAACAGGATGCTGAAGTGAATATAGGTACACTCCCTGCTGAACTACAAGCTCTAAATATACATGTATCTCAGGCTACAGTCCTAAGTCTGAAGAGGTGTGCATGTTACAGGCTCAGCTGATTTCTTATCAGGAGCTGGGATGATAGTTCAGTGCAGAAAGCCCTAAGATGGGAAGAACAAGAACTGCCACCGGCCCAGATGAAGAAAAGCTGAGTGAAAGCTGTACAAGCTGCACAGAGTGTGAGAGGCACACAGAAATTGGCAGTGACTCTGTATATTGCCATTATGTTGTCTGCATCCCACTATGCTCTCCTTTGGGAGAAAGATGCTACCTCTCACAGCTCTGCTGCTCCAGCCCATGGAGCTCGTTGCAACTGAAACAGGCATGTGTGCAGCTACGTCATCAGGATGTGTTGTGCACAGAGAGGAAAGGAAGGACAAGAGGATGGCCTGTGCAGTGGAGGAGGAGGCAGGCAGGTGTGAAAAGCAAAGATGGCTGCTCAGGATCAGGGTACAGAGGCAGTGCAATGCTGGGGATGCTGACATTCTCTGCTGTGCTGCTTGGGCCAACCCAGTGAGCAGTTGGCACGGGACGGGGTCAGAACTTGAAATGGAAACACAGTTGCAACCCTAGAAAGGAAAATTGCAACAGCCATGGCCACAGCATGTCTTATTTATGTGAGATCTGAACTACCACCTTCAGAACCACTGCTCTGAAGGCAAGAAGGGGAAAAAAATGTAACACAGAGTATGTTGTGCAGGACAGAGCTTGGCAGCAGAGAGAAAGGCTTTCAGGGTCATGCAAGCATGAAGGAGAATACTGCAAGAGTAATACTAGGTGAGGTCAACAACTTGCAGGCACGTGCACGCTGAGGTAGACAGGTATTCATGCAGAAAGTGAGCATATGCACACCCTGAGAGCACAGGGGAGCATGCAGCTGTGGATGGAAGGGATACATGGAGCCCCTTGGCCAGAGGAGGGACATGTGGCAAGGTGAAGCAGAGCAGTGCATGGCTTGCAAGTGTGCATCCATAACCATGCAGAAGGGGATGGTAGGAGGTGAGACAGTGTATAGCAGCAATCCCATGTTGCAAGTATTGCTGTATGCTGGGGTTACCTGGGCACTGCCAACTTTCTCTGGGCAGGAAGACAGCAGCACCTAGCAGAGAAATATTACTCACTAAAGTCTCTTAATTCTGGTGCTTTTGATGCATCGATATCCTACACAGAAAGGATCCCTGAGTGACAGGAAAATCAAGAGAAACCCAGTGCTGACAAGGGACCAACACCAGAGGGAAAGCTCATTGACAGTGACTGGAATCACTTGCTCCTCCCATTGCCTACAGGGGCCGAATACAGCCTGCGTTATTCAGTGTTTTAACAAAGCATCAACATCTGTGATCTTATAAATCTTAAGATGAACTTTAATGTCAACCCTGGTGTAAAAACATCAAGGTAGAGTGTAAATTAAGAGCCTCACACCTTGGCTCTATACAAAGGAAACCACTGCAGTTGATGAATACATTATGCAGAACAGACACGTAGAAAAGCTAGCGTGGAAGACTTGCCTCTGGCCTACAAAGCAATGCATGAGGTACTGCAGGAAGCTTAAGGGCAGTTTAGCAACACACTATTTGGCTGCTAAAACCCTCACTTCACCTCACCTACCCATTGTGTACAGTGTCAAAGGCCTTGCTGAAGTCTAGGTAGACTACATCAACAGCCTTTTGACGAGGGAAAGGCTGTTGATGTAGTCTACCTAGACTTCAGCAAGGCCTCTGACACTGTCTCCCACAGTATTCTCCTGCAGAAGCTGGCAGCCCATGGCTTGGACAGGTACACTCTTGGCTGGATAAGGAACTGGCTGGAGGGCTGGGCCCAGAGAGTGGTAGTAAATGGAGCTAAATCCAGCTGGCGACCGGTCACAAGTTGTGTTCCCCGAGGTCGGTGCTGGGGCCTGTCCTCTTCAATATCTTTATTGATGACCTGGATGAGGACATTAAGTGCACTTTCAACAAGTTTGAGGATGACACCAACCTGGGAGGAAATGTTGATCTGCCTGGGGATAGCGAGGTCCTACAGAGGGATCTGGACAGGCTGGATAACTGGGCTGAAGCCAGTGGGATGAGTTTTAACAAGGCAAATGCCAGGTCCTGCACTTTGGCCACAACAACCCCAGACAACGCTACAGGCTTGGGGCAGAGTGGCTAGAAGACTGTGAAGAGGAAATGGACCTGGGGGTATTGGCTGATGCTTGGCTGAACATGAGCCAGCAGTGTGCCTGGGTGGCCAAGAAGGCCAATGGCATCTTGGCTTGCATCAGGAAGGTGTTTCCAACAGGAACAGGGAAGTGACTGTCCCCCTGTACTCAGTACTGGTGAGGCCGCACCTCAAGTACTGTGTCCAGTTTTGGGTCCGTCCCTGCAAGAAAGACATTGAGGCCCTGGAGTGGGTTCAAAGAAGGGTGACAAAACTGGTGAGGGGTCTGGAGTACAGGCCTTATGAGGAGCGGCTGAAGGAGCTGGGATTATTTAGTCTGGAGAAGAGGAGGCTCAGGGGAGACCTTATTGCTCTCTATAACTACCTGAAGGGAGGGTGTAGTGAGCTGGGGGTCGACCTCTTGTCTCATGTAACTAGTGATAGAACTAGAGGGAATGGCTTCAAGCTGCACCAGGGGAGATTTAGGCTGGACGTTAGGAAATACTTCTTTTCTGAAAAGTGATCAATCACTGGAATGGGCTGCCCAGAGTGGTGGTGGAGTCACCGACCCTGGAGGTGTTCAAGGAATGTTTGGATTTTGTGTTGAGGGACATGGTTTAGTGAGTACTATTGGTGATAGATGGATAGTTGGACTGGATGATCTTGAAGGTTTTTTCCAACCTTGGTTATTCTGTGATTCTGTGATTCTGTGATTGCACCATGGCCACCTCAAGCTCAGAGGGAAGAGTTGCAACCAGGGGTTCATCCATGCAGGCCACCCTGGTCAACCAAGCGCATGTAAAATTATCCTAGCATTAATCCAACTGTCTGGCATTCAATTTCTGGGCCAAAGAGAAGAGGACAAGTGAAGTACAGGGGCTGCAGTTCTTCTGCCAGGAAGTTCTACTTCTTAATCCAGAGCAAACAGGTTTGATTAGATGTGCTCAGCAAACAAGAGGAGCACGTGGAGATGCCTTTAGAATCTGTGCACATCTGCAGTGTAGTTACAGATGTTTCTTTACAAAACTACAGATCCAGACAGTACTAACACATGTATTTAAAAGAACAAAAATTACAAAAGAATGCAAAGCAAAGCATTTTTACTTTGGCCATACAGGGAGGTGACAAGTCCCAAGCACCCACAACAAACACAGCAAATAAAATCCAAGAAGCATGAAAGGAGAATTGTAGCCTATGCACCTCCAACTGTACAAATGCACTCACAGCACAAACCTGTGCAATCCAGGACAAAACCACCACTACACACACTGCCTGCAAAAGCAAGGTGTGAAAATGAGAAAGCAGTCCTGTACCAGAGGATTTGCCAAATTGGTGTGAGAAGGGGAAGAGGAAGATACAGCCTCATTTTCCCCCATCCTCCAAGCTAAGTCTCTCAGTGATACTTCACTTTGTTGGGTTTCGGGCAAATCCTTACCAGCAAAAACATCCACCTGAGCTGGACTTGACAGAGCGTGCAATTCATTTTGCAGCTGCCTCAGCCCACATATTTCACCTTTCTTACCCATGCTAAAAATACCTCAGTGGCCTTCATGGACTCCTCATTCCACCTCTGGCAGGGAAAAAGGGAAGCCAGGGACCCACAGGACAGTTTTTGCTTCCCTTGCTTTGCTGGAATGAGACACATACCACCACGGTTATCACAGGAGGCAAGCACCTAGACCTGAGGCTGATGCAGGTGCAGAGATGGACACTGCCAGCACCACATCCCTCCAGCCTCCAGGGCTCTTCCCTTTCCCGCAACCAATGCAGCAGAGACCTAGCAGAAGGCTGGCACACTCACTGTAAAACCTCCAGACACAACTGGAGAGGCCACTTGGCACATTGGCTGGTTGACACATGAGGTGCAGCCATTCCATCTGCTCATTTCTCTGTGGTTTGTAGGAAAAAGGGTAAAAGGAGAATTTCATTTGCCTTTCAACAGAAACAGTCACCAGACAGACTATGAACATGCCATCATAGATTTTTACTTCTTTCTGCCATTGGCCTAACTTTCTCCATGAGCAGTGCCTGCCAGCATTCCTTTAGCTCCTTGCCATTGAGGTGCTCTGGAAACAGAGCTCCTTGCAGACAGGACCTTCACAGGGCACGTCAAGCAGACCCCACATGTCCACCATGAAACATGGGCCTGCTCTGCTTCAGCACTTGCATCGTGGCACCCAACCCGCTGCTGGAAAAAAAAAAAAAATCTCAATACAAACCTTGATTATGTTTATTTTGGGGTCTATTTTGGCTGTCTGGGATGCTCACCTTGCTCCACTACATGCACTTAGGGATCAAGTTCCCATCTCTGCTGCATCTTTCCACCCATTTCTTGCTCCAGGGCTGTGCAATTCAAGCAAAGGCAATGAACGGGAAATGTCAAAGGTGAAAACCTTTGAAGTGAGGCGTGCCTGGGGCATCCAAGCCAGCAGGACTGTACCAGCAGAACTGGCTGGGTCCAGCTTACTGGTCAGTAGTGAAACAATGTAGTCTCTACAACTACCTGAAAGGAGATTGTAGCAAGGTGCTGATTGGCCTCTTCTCCCACCTAAGGGTGATAGGATGAGAGGTAATAGCTTTAAGTTGCTCCAGGGGAAGTTCAAGCTGGATATTAGGAAAAATTTCTTCTCAGAAAGAGTGGTGAGGCATTGGAACATTGGAGTCACCATCCCTGAAGGTTTTCAAGAAAAGGGTAGATGTCACACTGGGTGACGTGACTTAGTGGTATGGTAGTGATGGATTGATGGTTGCACTAGATGATCTTAGTGGTCTTTCCAACCTTACTGATTCTGTGATTCTGTGAATATGCTTTTCCCTTGCACTGGAGTTAATTAATGCTCTCCCTTCACAGAGATCAAGTGCTTCAAAAGGCTGTTGTCATTAGTATTACAGAGGTACAGGCCACTGAAGGGCCTTGTCCTGGAGCTTCAGCTAGTCAGCAGCACCCCATTCCCCCATACTGGATCTGTAACCACCACACCACACCCCCCTCAGCCATGAGAAGACAAGTGCTCATTTATGGTGGGCGCTACTGAGGGCAGCAAATTCCTCAGCAGCTTGTTCTGGCAGGGTGGGAGCACTGAAATAGTTTTATTACAGCAGCCAAACCCCACATCTGCCCAGAAAACCTCTCCCTGAGCAGAGAGTCATCCAGGAGCAGAAGCTGGCCTCCCAGCCTGTTTACATATTCAAAGACAGGCAGAGAAGGAAGCAAAGCTCTGGGAATAAGGATTTCCTCCCAGCCGCTCCAGCCCCCCCCCCCCCCCCAGTGGCACCCTGAGGCACCAGATGTGGCACCAGGCCAGCAGCAGGCCTGCTGCTCTGTGTGGAGCGATTCAGGGCTGCATTCATCTCCCCTTGCCAGGCCTGGCTGGGTCAGACACGGCATTTGGCAAGAGCAATGCTCCCTGCTAATTTTAGCCTCCAGCTCTCCACCCAGGCAGCTGGAGAGCTGCGGAAAGCTGGGCAGCACTGAGGTGAGGGCTGGAGATTCTGTCTTCAAACAGCCCGCATGCTTCCAGCTAAATATAAACCCATGGCGGGTGGGGGACGGAGCAAGGCCACGTCACAGCTCCCCAGAGACCTGTTGCTGGAGCTCGCCTGCTGCCCGGAGGGCTAAAAATCCCAAATCTATGACAGGATTCCATGTGTTACACATATTTACAGAGTTATGAGCATTTGTGAGGATGAAGCAGGTAACCATACGCGGCAAGTGATGCAGAGCAATGCAGCACAGAGCACCACGCTCAGCTCAGGGAAACCAGATGTCTTGGCAGGCACAACTGCAGTAAAAAGCCACCATGGTACCAATTTTCAAGGCATCAAACACCCCTGTGACAGCAAGCATGCTCTTAGCCACCTAAGTAGAGTTGCTTACAGCCAGTTGCTATCAGCTTCTGTAATTATTACTCCTGCGTTTTCCTTTTTAAAACTCAGAGTCAGCAGTCCAACCTCTTCTTTCATCTCCTCTCCTTTTGATCTCTGCACCCAACACCACCAGTCCCAGCCTCTGCTCCACTGAAATCCAAAGCATTTATTCCTAATTCAGACTTCAGCTCTTTGTCACCCACTGCTTTTGGGTGGCCACCAGCATTTTCTGACCACTCTGCTTCAACACTCACCTCACTATGCCCCATTTCTGGCTTTCTCTGTCTCAAATAATCCCCTTTGCCTCCATTCCCAAATACTGCTGCTTCTTTCCTGCTTTACTTATTTTTCAGATTTTTTTCTTCCTCTACTTTTGCAAGAGCTGCAAGACACTGAAACATTTCTTTCCCCTCCTCAGTGTCTCTATGCGTGATACCTAATTAAAACAGAGTTACACAAAAAAGGTAGTGAACAGCAGCACAGATGAGCAGCATCATGCCAGCTACAGAGAAACATGGTTGGAAAGCCATGAGCAGCAAAACCATATGAAATTCAGGTTGAGTGATGGCCATCTCAGCTCCACCACTGGAGCAGGTGACTGACAGACAAGTAAATACACACGAAGGGCTGCAGCTATTAACTGCGGGGGGAAGAGAACACCCACTACCAAGGTTACAGCCTGTCAAACCTTGGTGTCACAAAGCACAGCTCATTCCCTGAAGAGGCAGGAGACCAAAACAACAGAGACAGAAATAGAATATGTCTATCAGAGGATAAAAAAGTTCCCAGCAAAGCTTAGTACAGAGCAATGCAAATGTCCTTCACCTTGCACACTGAAAAAGCTTTTCCTTCCCCAAGGAAATGGCTGTGAAAGAACAGGACCGAGAACTGCCCTGGGAGTCAACAGCCCAGGAGCCATGGCAGCACAGAAAGAGGCAACAGAGCAAATTTCCCCAGCCCATGTGCTTGTGTAGGCCCTGAAGAATTAAACACCTTTATAAAGAGAATTTTGTTTCTGAGAGGAAAGGAGAATCGTGGCCAATACCAAAGAATTTCTGATGGTTGAGGTGCTTGCAGAGCACCTGGAAAACAGGTGAACTGGACAAAACCTTTTTCCACAAGTTGCCATTAGGGCTGTGTTTGGCCCTGAAGCTCTTTCCTAGGACATGGATGAACTCAAATCCACAGGGATATTTGCTCTAGCGGGATAATCCTAGAGAGGCATCACCCAAGGCTCTGTGAAAGTTGAATCTGCCAGGCTGAAGCAAGAGAATCTAAACAATCTACATAGTAAAAAGAAAAAAATAAAAATTGAGAGAAAAAATTATAAATGCTTGAAAAAGTGGCCTACTTACAGAATATCCTGAGTTGAAAGGGGGCATAAGGGTCACTGAATCCAACTCCTGGCTCAATCAGGCCTGCTGAGCCTGAAACATCCTATAGGCACAGGGCTGGAGTTTCAACTAAAAAACTGAAAACTAAACAAATAATATTCAGTATTTTGAGAATAAGCACTAATTCTGCAATCCACAGTCAGCACACTGGTTGCTTTTGTAAGCCCAAGCCCACTTTGCAGACTGACTGAAAGCCTAAGAGAGATACAGTGATTGCAGGCACTTGCTAGCACAGGAAACAGAGATACAGCAGCACATTATACGATGGTCTGTCTTGATTGAAAACAAATTAAAACCTCTCAGCTGGCCTGCTCACAGCAAACCACAGGCTGCAGCAGCCAGCATTGATGCTGGCAGTGAGTTGCTGCAGCAGGTCAGGGAGCCTATTAGTACGTGGCTGTCTGGGCAGGATATTCTCAGCCTTCAGTAAGTTTTGTTTTATGGCCTAGATGGGGTTAATAGCAACCAGACACGACTACTACAATTTTACAGATAGCAACATTAAATAATGTAAATAAAACTAATTTAGGAAGTGAAGCATTTACGAGAAGGGCTGGAGACAGCTTAACTAGGCTCAAACAAACAGCAGCGCTGAGGAAGCTGTCGGAGCTGCCAGCACCACGTACATGGGCCAAGTCAAACAGCCCACACTGATGACATGGAAATAAGTGGCCCCTTGAAGCAAGGCAGAAGCGTATTTATTTAAAATGGCAGGAAAAAATACACATATTGTGGATGTAGATTATTCTCCCATCAAGAGAGCTTTACCAGACAATTCTGCAGCCTAACAGGTGATGATACAGATAAAATGTTTTTACTGGTAAACGAGATGTAACAGTACTTGACAATGAACTGCTGTTTAACATGCATGAATTTATAAAATTTCAGTGAAAAACAGCCTTCCATCTAAACCTTCTAGTTCCTGATACCTACAATCCAGTGGGCTAGTGAAAAAGAAAGTTTAAAATACACAAGATGCCTGTTATGGAAAACCTTGTAGTTAGGTCTCTGGTCTGTATTTTAGTGTTTTTACATTACAGAGTTGTGCTGGCTGTCAACTGCTCATATTTTGCTCGATTGGAAACAAAACCCAGGAATATTTAGTCTGTCTGAAATCAAGGTCACTGGGGACTTGTAGATGAGATGGAAACCAGGCAGCACAAAACCAACCCATGTATGATGCAAAGGCCTGGGACACAATTTGCATCTGCTATGGGAAACAGTGACACAGAGAAGCAAGAATAGCACAAGATGCAATACTTTTGCCATATAAATGAGCAATATAGAGTAATGGATGATAGCTTCTCCAGATTCTAAAAAGAAAGGAGAGAAGAAGCCACATCCACTCCTTTTTCTTCAAAATAAATAAGTCTCAAACGGGACAGTCATATAACACCAAAATAACCAAGTCTGAAGAAATAAAGCCAGAATTAGTGAACTTATGAGAGTAGCACTGATGCTTCAGGGAGACTCACAGGTTCACCCGGAATCTTTGTATTATCTGAAGTGATCCATGCCACAGCGACTAACTGAATCTGGTTGCTCACTGTAGCTAATATAAATAATTTCTTATGCCAACATGGATCCCTGTGACGTCTCTGGAGAGGGCTGATTGACAGCAACGTCCCCCTACATAACCTTAACACCTCCAAGTGCGGAGGGCTCTCCCCATCCCAGAAATACCAAAGTCTGGTGCTAAAATGGCACAGGGGAGTTTCTTGGGTAGAGATGTAGAGGAGCTGTGGTCAAAACCTGACCAAAGTCAGTAGAGGTAGACCTGGTTTCTTTTGTTCTTCTGCTTTGGATGCTATGTATTGTTTTGTTTTGTTTTGTTTTTTCTCCCTCTTCTTTTAGGCTTCTAGAAATCATTCAGAAATGAGTTTGGAGTCTGAACAAGAGATGAGCGCAGACCCAAAGCTGGAGGTGTATTTTGGCTTGGCTGATTAAACACACAGACTACAAATGTCTCAGATCATAAAAAGTAGAAGTATCTAAGGACCAAGTTCACACCTGTTCCCACCCAAGGCATTATGTGTGTCTTTCTTAGATCTCCCACCACATTAAATAAGACAGCTTATTTCCTTTTCTGGAAAGCCCTTCTCAACTACTACTGCAGGCTTGGGGAAAAAAAAAAAAAAAAAAAGCTGTTGAATTGGGAAGTGTCTGAAAAAAAGGAGTATCAGTGCACAGCAAGAAAAAACAGAACAGGAAAACATCAAAACATCAAGTACACGAACTCCATCTATTCTTAAGGCAATCACTGTAAACACAGGAGGAAGAACTCTATCATCCCAAAATCCCTACTGCCATGACCTACAATAGAGCCTCCAGGAAGACATCCTGCTTTTCACAGTCTTGCAGACACTGGTAATTCCATACCAGGAGATGAAAGATATCAATCACCTCTCCCAGCGCCACTCTGCTTCCACATCTGCCTGAACCTGCAGGTGAGAGGCACAAGACAGAGTCTTCGTGCTGACAGCTCAATGCCAGCCACCCGCAGAGATGCATCTCCAGAAGACAATAGTGTTCCTCTGCCAAGCAGAGCAGGCATGGAGGAAGGCACAGCTCCCTGGTATATGAGTAATCCTCACAGCCTGATTCAACAGGACAAGAAGGTGTGGTGTGAGAGTACGCATTGTGCTGGCACACCTCTACACAAACCTGTCACAGGTAACGTATGTAGTCAGAGGGGTGGTGCAAGAGGTTCTTTCTAATAATAATACAGTCTTTGCCTGGCCCCAGAAAGTCCCCAAATCGCTTGCAGATGGTGGGCCAGGTTCCAAGAGAGCAAACACTCACAGCTCTCATGCAGCAAGCAGGGAGCCAGGCGTTGGGCGCCGCTCCAGAAAGAGGTTACATACAAGTCAGATCCCGACCTGACTTTGCGTCAAGAAGTGGAAAAAGCCAGATTCACAAGCTGCTTGCTGTATGTGCATGGGAAGGAATCGATTGCCTCCAAGTCAAAAACCTGTCCTGCCCACAGTGCTGGCCTTCTCCCAAATCATGGTGTGCCTCGAGGAACGGTGTTGGCGCAAGTCACTGCGAACCAGTGTCTCGTTTCTGTCCTCAGAGATACCAGATGAACTGCCTCAGCTCTCAGCTTGTCCCAGTAAGGGAGGTGTTCCATCCCTCGGATCATTTTTGTGGCCCTCCTCTGGATGTGTTCCAATAGATCCACATCTCTCCTGTACTGAGGACTCCACATCTGGATGCAGTACTCCAGTGAGGTCTCACCAGCGCGGAACAGAGGGGCAGGTATCTAGCTTGACTTCCCCACTAAAGAGAAACAGCAAAGGTTCAGCCACCCGTGGAGCGTCACATACTTGAACCTCTCATTGTGGGCACTCAGCAACCTTCGGTGCAATTAGCTATGCAAAAGAGAGATACTAAGCATGCACAGGCAAGTAAGTGTGTGAGCAATTTCAAAAGCCAGACGGTGTGCACGTGAACAAAGCTGCATATCTGAGCGTGCACAGCCTTATGCATAGGTGCAGTGAGGTTATAGAAGTGGATGAATTACAATGAGCAACTTCAGTATTTCACCAGCTGCCTCCTAGCACACAGATGTGCACCTGCCAGGACTCAAGATAGGTTTTAAGTAGTTCACGCTGCTCTGTAATAACCTGGAGCCAATTTTCTAGGGCTGGAAACATTAAAGGCACACATATTGGGGATGGGAAGTTTTGTCATAAGTGAATTTTATAAGCACATCTCCCTGGATTCTCCTGAGTCCCTCCTATTTCCCACTTCAGACACTGGAACTGCCTGCTGCTGAATTAGAGCAGCAGCCCAGGTTCCAAGAAACAAGACTGTCACAAACCCAAGTGGGAAGACAACATACTCCCAGAGTTGCTTACACACAACGCAGAAATGCAGAGGAGCAGGGGTGGGTTGGAGTAGCCAGGAGGAGCAGGTTAAAGGTGGGCCCCTTACTCTCTTGCTTCTACAAGCAGCACTTCCCAGCAATTTCATCTAATCCTGCACACCCTGCTCTAACCTGGCTCAGCATCACACACCTGCAATAAAGGAAATCAGTGCAAGTGACTTATGGCCTCCCAAAACAGCACAGCCTTCACAGATGAAAAAAAAAAGACAGCAGAGCAATGGCTTTGAGTGACCTTGTCTCTAAGCTTGTTCAGGGATTCACTTTTATGATGTTGACACAAAGTTTTAAAGCAAAGAGGGATTCTGCAGAGGCCTGCCATCCTACTTATCCACACTGAGCATGGTTTTCTCCCAGGAAGACCTCTCCCTGCCCTTGCCCACTGTCCTGACTGTGCTGCCAAGCCAACAGAGCACAGGACTCAGACTCCAGACCCACTGCTCTGTGCTTCACTGTTGCTCCCTCCCTTCCCAACTCTTCACTCACTCATCCTGTCCTTGGTGGATGCCCTGTCTATGGGGACATTCAAAGACAGGCTGGAGAGGCTCTGAGCAACCTGATCGAGCTGTGGACATCCCTGTTCATAGCACGGGAGTTGGACCAGATGACCTTTAAGGGTCCTTTCCATCCCAAATGATTCTGTGATTCTAAAAAGAAGATCCTTGTCTCCAGCACTCACTGGTGGGGTGAAGCTCGCTGTGTGGCAACCAGCAGAGATGGGAAAACCACTTCTGCTCAGATCCTGCCGCGAGGCAGCCAGTGCAAGCTGCCAGTGCCCAGGTTCCTTGGCAGGAAGGCAGTGTCCTGCCTGCTACAACTTGTGTCAGATGACAAGAAGCCACATCCCATGGGAGGAGAGTTGTGCCCATCTTCTGCTCGCATCAGCCTGCTTGGTTTTCCTCCCTCAGCTGAAAACATGTTTATTTAAGATTCCTATAAATACCTACTGAGCAGCAGGCCAGCCAAATATGCTCAATTAACAAAAAAAGAAAGAAAAATAAATGAAACAAGCATACCTCCCAGTAACAGGAGCACTCTCATGCTCAGGAGACAACAGCCCTGCCAGTAAAGCTTTCCTCCATATTCTTATATTTAGGGACACCTTGATGCAGTCACATTTGAAGGTATTACTTTCTTTTTAACCAGACTGGCTGCTCATTTCAGTATTACCTTCAGGGCCACTCCGGAGGGCCCACATGTTCACCCAACCCTTCCCAGTCTGTCCCCAGGAACCCCACAGCCAGAGACTCTCCCAGCACAGTGATACAATGCCACATGACCACTGAGTACCAATTATTACAATAGATTCTCTGAGGTCCTTTATTCTCTCCCAGCCAGTGTTATTTATTTCCCACTGTACTGGCCACTGGAGAGGCCACACCTCGAGTGCTGTGTTCAATTTTGGGTCCTTCATTACAAGAAAGACACTCAGGCCCTGGAATGTGTCCAGAGAAGGGCAATGAAGCTGTGATGGATCTGGAGTACAGGTCTTATGGGGAGCAGCTGAGGGAGCTGGGATTGTTCAGTCTGGAGAACAGGAGGCTCAGGGGAGACCTTGTTGCTTTCTACAATGATCTGAAAAGGAGTTTGTGGTGAGGTGGGGGTCAGCCTCTTCTCCTGAACAGCAACAGAGCAAGAGGTAATGGCCTCAATTGTGCCAGGGGAGGTTCAGGTCAGATAATAGGAAACATTTATTCTCAGAAGGAGTGGTGCTGCATTGGCGCAGGCTGCCCAGGGAGATGGTTGTCACTTTCCCTGGAGGTGTTCAAGAACTGTGTTGGACACGGCACTGAGGGCCATGGTTAGTGGGTATGGTGGGGATGATTTGGGGTTGGACTAAGTGACCTTAGTGGTCTTTTCCAACCTTAGTGATTTGATTCTTTGATTCCATGATTAATGTGGTTAACTCGTTGCATAGCAGAGTTCCACATACGTAAAAGGAGGACAGTCAGGGTCACACAACTCCATTGTCTGCAGCCACTGCAGATTTACTTCTCCCACTCCACACTGACCTCTTGAGAGAGAGCAGCATGAAGTTGGGGAGAACTGCCATGACCAAGGACCTTTCTGCAGAGAGCACACACATACCCATCCCTTCATAGGCAGTTCTACAATGCTTTTTTGGAGGCAAGAAGAAAGATCAGTTACAGACATAGGAGACAAAAACAGATCTCCCTTAGCTCCCTTCCAACCCCAACAGATCTACAGCTTTCTGCCCTCCATGGAAGGAGCCTGACAGCCTTTTTACCTAGAAAATTATTGAGTAAACAGCCTTTGTATTTTATCAGCAATAACTGGGGAGGCTGTTGCATCAGGTCATTAGAGATGGCAGCTCTTGGTTGGTCCCCAGCTGTGACTTACAGAGGGCTCCCACCTGGGACACACGAAGGATAAAAAAAGCATTAATTGCTCTGAGAATCACACCCTCCTCTGTCAGGTCTCCAGGACCTCTGGAAAGAGCCACCACACAGGGTCACAAACACAGCCAACCCAGTCCCAAGAGAAGAAAACACTATTTTGTTCTAACAACCAGAAGAAAACAAATACCAGTTGTTTTTCATTCCAGCCCCAGATTTCTTTTCAAACAAAGCAAGCTTCTGGAGGTACAGGGTGAGAAGAAGGGTGGGGAAGGTCATGGATTAACCCCGCTCTGCTGGCAGCTTCCGAGATGCTCCCCAGGAGGCCAGGGAATGCAACCTCAATACCCAGCACTCTGGTGCTGCAGAGATCCTGATGAGGCTGAACCCTTCCCTTCTTGTGCCATCAGCAAATGGTAGGTTGGGAAAGAGTGCAACTTTTTCATTGAACTTGAGTATAATACAGTTGTTTTCCTCATCTTCTGTTTTAGTTGTTAGGGACCGCAGTCGTGTCACTGTTTCCAGTTTCAGTCTTGAAACAGGATGAATTTTCTAAGATGTAAGAGTAGTTCCTGCCTAAAGGCAGAGGGGAAAAATCCAAAGCATAACAGCACTTCCTTGCTAGTGTGCATTCCTGCTATTCTCACCTCCCTCCCAGCCCTTTCTTCTACTACCTCTCCCTCTGTATTGCTACCAGTACAAGCACCTTCACTGTGTGCCTGCACACACCCAGCCCCTTCGCCTTATCACCATTGCTTTAATGCCTCGCAGCCTCGCTCCCTCCCTTGCTGCACCACAGGAGCCCTTTTCACATTTACAGTGTTTTTGGGTGTGTTGGCAGGCTAGTATGCAGCAGGAATCATAGAACCATAGAATAACGTTGGAAAAGATCTCAAAGATCGTCAAGTTCAACCATAGACCCACCCCCACCCTGCCCACTGCCCACATCCCTCAGTGCCACATCCACACGGTCACTGAACACCTCCAGGGATGGTGACTCCACCACCTCCCTGGGCAGCCTGTGCCACTGCAGCACCACTCTTTTGGAGAAGAACTCTTTCCTAACGTCCAACCTGGATGCTTGGCTAAATGGCATAGAAGATGCCACTTGGTGCAGGCTCATCTTCCTCATCCCAACTAACTTCACAATGCATGAAAAGGGCATCACAGACAAAGGATCCTTTCCGGCCACCAAAATCAGACCTCTGCCACGGTTGGAACAATAAATACACGGTTTTAACCTTAAGATCACAGATAACAGGGAACAAATGGACCAGCTGATGGTCTGGTCCTGTAGTGGCTTTGTGGGAGCAGATACCCCTGGAGCACCCTGCACAGCTGCAGCTGACAACCTGGTTGCTGACACCAAGGGAAAAGGAAAAAGGAAGGGGAAAAGGAAAAAGAAAAAAGAAGAAAAAGGAAAGGAATCTGCCCGTACCCAATCTCCTCCCTGCTGTGCTCCTCCAAGTTCGCACCAAGCACACCGTTACCAGGCCAGCAGCGCGCATCTCCCGGACGCGCGTTGCCTCCTCTCGTACATACAGACACACCGCCGCTGTCCCGTTAAGGCGATACTCAAAGCGCCGGCTTCGAGCCCGCCCATCGGACTCCGCAAACCCGGCCGGGTCCCGCGTCGTCACAGCCCTCCGAACAGAGCCGACGGCAAGAAGGCGAAATCCCGACACCGGCCCCTCTCTCGCGACACAAACCTCAGCTCCGGCCCCAGCAACGGACAGAGAGACGAGGACGGAAAGGAACGGGACGGGACAGAACGGGTGATACTTACTGCGGTCCGCGCCGGCTCCGCCGCCGGGTCCCGCCGCCGCCAGCAGCTCCAGGTAGACGGCCCAGAGCCCGAGCGCCAGCGCGCCCAGGGCCAGCAGCAACCGCAACAGCCGCCGCCGCCGCAGGCGCGCCAGCAGCCGGCCCCGCATGGCGCCGCTCAGGGCGCCGGGCCCCCTCCGCCCCGGGCCATGCTCCCGCCGCCGGGCCGCTCCGCACAGCACCGGCTCGGCTCGGCCCCCCTCCGCGGGGCGGGCCCAGGTGCGGGGCGGTGCCGCGGCCCCGCGGGGGCAGCTCCCGGGCGGGCTCTGCCGCCGCTCCCCGCACCTGCCTCCTCCCCGCGGCTCCGCAGCGCTGCCCGGCCTCGGGTCGCCGCCTCCGCCCGGGAGGGTCCGCACCCTCCGGCACGGAGTTGGGGGGAGATATCTGACATCTCTAGGAGGTGCTGACCTGCCCCTTTGCTCTGCGCTGCTGAGACCGCACTGGAGCACTGCGTCCAGATGTGGACTCGGTACAGGACAGACAGGGACCTGATGGAGTGCGTCCAGAGGAGGGCCACAAAAACGATCCCAAGGATGGAACACCTCTCCTATGAGGACAGATATGAGGACAGGCTGAGAGCTGGGTTTGTTCAGCATGGAGAAGGCTCCAAGGAGACCTGAAAGTATCTAAAGGGGGACTATAAGAAAGAAGGCACTGACTCTTTAGCAGTGTCTATTGTGACTGGACTAGGGGAAATGGTTTTAAACTGGAAGAGGGAAGATTTAGATTGGATATAAGAAGCTTTTCACAGTCAGAGTGATGAGGCACTGGAGCAGGTTGCCCAGAGAGGTGGTGGATGCCCCATCCCCAGAGACACCCAAGGTCAGGCTGGACAAGGCTGAGCAACCTGATCTACCCGTGGGTGTCCCTGTTCATTGCAGGGGGGTTGGACCAGATGGCCTATAAAGGTCCCTTCCAACTCAAACAATTCTGTGCTTAGAAAAAAGAAACTTATCCTCCATCTGTCCAGCCCCAGACAGGGCAGTTGACACCAGGACTGCCTGGCCACTGGGACACGGCTTGAACCAAGACTACAGGAACTAGAGAGGGACATTTCTCCTATCCAACAACTGCACTGTTGGAACTTGTTTGGATATTAAGATAAATAAGCATGCAGTTCTCTGGTTGTATGAAGGGGAGTGGAAAGGAAACTCTAACAAAAGGACTGTCTACCCAGAGCACCCTCTTCACGCTGGGCATTCTCAATGAGCGTCCACCAGTTCAGCCAACAGGATATTTTGTGTTTTGCTCAGGGTTTTGTTTATTGCCCATTTTGGCTGTGTTTCCCCACAGTAATACAACACTTAAGGACACGCATCTCCTCTTCCTCTCCGGCTGCATCTCTGTGCATCCCTGCCTTGTTCTATTACGCCTGTGCTTTTGGTTATCTAACAACTGTTTCTCTGTTCTGTAAGTTACTTTTAGCTCTGTGCCAACATCTTTTCTCTGCACTCTCCCCAAAGGTTCAATTATCTGCCTCTTGCTCCTTCTCTTTTTTCTTCTCATGTAACTTTCACGTTAACACCAATTACCAGCCCCACACCGAGTACCCAAGCATCCCTTACCATCACTAACCCCAGTAACTGCAGGGCCCCCCTCCTGCCCCTAGCCATGCTCTCAAGCACAATTCCTGACTTCATCTCAACATCTGTACCTGAAATGGCTGAAGTGCTTCTAGCAGAAAAGGCAGTTCTGAAGATGCTGTTGCCTATTAATTCCCCTCTTGGCTTTTTGGTACTAGACTCTATAAACATGTTGCTGATGAGCTATGCTGGTAAAATCCATGCTGATGCTTTGCAACACAGTAGCAGAATCCACTGGTTCCTCAGTTAAACTCTTGGCAAAAGCATCTTTTTGACCAGTTAAGTTGCAGGTGACAGCCCAGGTGTGACTGACAGCAGCAGCAGTCACACAGTCTTCCTGCAGCTCTGCTGTCTGGGTGGGAAATCTCATCCATGCTTCTATCTTTTCACAGTGTTACTCTTTTAATACATCTCAAACCCTAGTTATGCAGACAAAAAGGCATAGAAATGACCTGGCCTTCCTTCTCAGCTGCGAGGAGGACACATTTTGGTGTGACCTTGGGCACGAATGCAACCTAGTGCCTCGAGCATCATATCCTTGATATTCATCCTACCCTAGGAATGGGCCTCAACTGCCTTCTGAGCCTCATAACTCTCTCAATATTCACAGCACACCTGCACTTCCAGAAAAAAAAATACAATTACCTAGTCCAAGGTGAGATCTTTCAAAAGACTTTTCAGGATTTATCATAATGAGAGATGCATCTAAGTCTGTAATCATTTTGGACATCCACCTCTCTTCAAATCTAACTACAATTCTGACCTCCCTCCTTTCCTTTTGTAAAAACACCAGGACTTGCCTTATAGTTTAAGTGATCATGTTCATCACACTTATGTTTCAAAGGAGCTCTGAAGATAGGCGACAGTCATTTTATTATGGACACCATTGAGCATAAAGCCAAACAGCTTCCCTTGGGATGATGCTGATCCTTTCCCCAGCCAAGCTAGCACTAAAGGGAAAGTGTTTTACGGAGCAGTCTGGGAGTGACTCATTGCTGAGATAAATGTTTGCAGTGAAAGAGAGTCAATTTGATCCCTGAATCAATATAGGAGAATTCAGCACATCCTGGATGTGCTTCACCAGGGTAAATCCAGAGCTTTTTATTCAAATTGAACCCATTTCAGCAATTAAACCCTTTCTAACAGAGCGGTTAGGATTTCCTTGCTTTGACATTGAAACGTTGGTACACAGGAAGCCTCTGCAGGTTTTCTGAATCAAAGCAGGTAATCCCTATTTACACATGTGTAATTTGTCCACGATCCAACAGCACCATAATTCATAAAACATGCAATTTAGTCAGTGTAGGTGAATGCTCAGCCCTACTGAGGGCCTCATTAATAAAGCTGTGTTTGGAGCTCACTTGAAGCACAGCCACACTAACTCCTGCTCACAGACATCCTTTCTGCAAATAGTTAATTTGGTACTACATGGGCAGCATCAGAACTCCATCCCCACTATTCTTATGCCAGAAGCATTTCCCCCCAGTAGGTTAAATTCAAGTTATTCCTATGGCATGTTTCAAAGAAAACCCTAAAGATTTGATGCTACCTAAAGATTGAAACAATTTTTGTTCCTTACACTAAATCCTATGAATGTAGCCAGCAGAAGGAATTGCTGCACTTTCAGCTCTCGTCCAAAGCATCTGAGTGTGTTTTGGTACACGTGCTAACCGTGTGCTTCTACAGCTAGACTTGCAAGTTTAAGAACAGCTCTTTAAGGGAGCAAAGTGAGCACTTATTACAACTTCAGAATATGAAAGCAAAGTGTTACCAAAAAATAGTAAACAGAAAAAACTTAAAATGTCCCTTATATGCAAAGGAGCTGTTACGCTGCTTTGAATGGGGACAGAAGTGACATCTTTAGTAAGATTTTTGACTAAGCAGGCATGAATACATTCCACTGTAGCAAAACTAGACGTATTCGTGAGCTGTAATTAAAAGTCTGACCAACATAGTTTTCATCAGTTCAACATAGAACTGATTTAACAAAATGCACGGGATGTTGCTCCCAACTAGTCTCAAAAACAAGTGTCTCATTATTTACCAAAGAAATATTTCCCAGCCTATGTACAGAGGCATTACAATTCCAGATTAGGTGCCAAGAGTGCCAAAGTGCGAAATGTGAGTTTCTGAACAAAAATGCAAGCAATTTAAGTTGCATGTGAGCATATATTCTTATTATTTAGGTCCACTCTAACAGCACTGATTAATTATACTCAAATTATGGCACAGGAAAAACATGAGGTTCCGTGGGTTGTTCTTTTCTCCTCCTTTTGTAGCCTTGCTGTGCAGGGTGAGCTGACACAGTATACTTTCCTATAATAAAAGCAGCAGAACAAGTGCAGAAAAAACTCCTACCAATATTGCCTACAAAAAAAAATAATAATAATAATCCTATCTCTAAAGGCACAAGGGACCATTAAATCATTTCCTGTGATTTCACATCATTATATTTCATTACGGTCTAACACGTCAACCCTAGTAACTTATTAGAACAAGTCATCTTTTCCAGAGGCACAATCTTTTTTTTTTTTTTTTGTTTCAGAGACAGAGAATTCATTATCTCCAGAAGTAGTTTGTCATAATGAAAGAAAAGAACCATCTTTCTGATCAAATGTGTTCTTTTTTCTTTTTACACTGAATCTCCAGGGTCAAGCTGCTACTTCTTGCTCAGCCTCTCCGCTAAGATAAAGAAGCC
This sequence comes from Phasianus colchicus, assembly GCF_987193195.1. Classification (NCBI taxonomy): domain Eukaryota; kingdom Metazoa; phylum Chordata; class Aves; order Galliformes; family Phasianidae; genus Phasianus; species Phasianus colchicus. The sequence continues at coordinate 61,043,979 of NC_143436.1, read as the reverse complement.
TCTGGTAGTTTTTCATCACTGTACATGTATATTAATCAGCCCTAATGAAATACAGTATGAGCTCTTACACAACCTTTTCATCTCTGCTAAATCATCTTTAGTTCTGTGCCTTGCCCAATATTTCAACACCCTTACTAAAACGCATGCACTCCTAAGTAATGCTACACAACTTGTTTTCAACTTCTGCTCACATTTCCCATGTGTACAACACTTTTGCACCCCAGTCCCCAATGAGCTTGTTTGACCAGTTCCAATCCTTAATCCTTGCACTTTCTCCATATTCCAAGAGTCAGCCATTTTAGAGATATGTTACAAATTGTTTGCACCTACATAACACGGCACTTAGTTGTACTGAAATGATACAGATCACACATTAACATCAACTGCCTAAAAAGCTCATCTTTGGAGTAAATCATGGAAAATGGACTAACCCAGGTCTCAGAATCTTTTTCAGGAAACCTCTAGGAAATGCCAAAAATGTCTTAAAAGGCAGTTGCTGGTGGTAGAAAGTATTTGACTTTTTAAAGAAGTTCTTGGCCTGAAGGTCCCCATTTGTTTTGGCAACATTTCACATAATCACGTGATGTCACACAGAAAGAGCACACACAATACTCTGCACTTCCTGCCCTTGGACAAACATTCAATCTCTAAATAAAACGAATTTACAGATCAGCACTGTTGTAATTTCTTCCCCTACCCACCTCAAACAGAAAAGGTTCATAACCTAATGACAAACAAAGAATAAAGTCCAAGATGTACTTTGATCCAGAAGCGTCAGCAAATATTAGGAATGTTGCCAGTTTATTCTGTTCAGTCTTTCAAGTAATAAGAAATATTAATAAGGAAGACAGGAACTTAAACGTTTACATCCTTCTTTCCCCAGTACTTCTTCCTAATGCTAAAAATATGAACATTCGAGCTTACAGTCTTTATCCAGATGCACTGCATGGTTTTTCAGATGAGGAAAACTTAACTTAATCATCAACTTATAGTTCGGAAAAGCTGAAAACAAGCAGAAAACTTCTTTATACTGGTTCAAGAGGCCTTTTTGCTGGCTTCCTGTCAATTGAATTTAAGCAGATGGATCTTGCTAAGTGGCTAATACTTTATTATATAGCATTTTTTCAGAAATTGCTTTTCAGGACCTGTAAGATACATACTTTTTTGTATTCTGTCTTTAGACTGGTAGAATATTATCTCACATACAAGCTTCCTTTAATTAGCTAGACTTATCTGAGATAGTACTCTGCAGCTAAGAGGCGAGACTAAATTATGGACAGCATAGTTTATAAACTTCCCCCAGCTATCCACATCTAAGCTGTTCATGAATCAATTTCTGAACTGGTTAATCATTTATCAGCTAAACTAGTCAGTGATAACACACTTTAAAAGAGCCTATTTTAGTAGTGGCTAAGCACCCAGATACAGATCTACCCACAATGAAGTCTGTCTGTGATGAATATGACTTCAAGAATACATGTGCCCAATGAAAACCACAAACCATAAGGGACAGCAAGATTTCCAAGAGAGGGTACAAAACTGAAGCAGGCCTTGACTTTTCAAAGCAATTTCCCCACTGCATTGTTTTAGCTGGTACTATATTAAAATTATATCTATTTCTCCAAATTTTGACAGCACAAGGACTTCTGTTATGTATCCACCTCTCCCAAACACTGAATAGGGATCTCTGTTGCCACTACCACATCCAAAAGAAGCTGTGGGCTATCACATGGAGTATTTTTTAAATGAGAACAGCTTGTATGCTTTAGGTGTATACTTTAGAAAGATATTATGCTGTTTCTGCCACATTTAACAAGGTAGAAAAGGTACAGTAGGAAATACTCTCAGTCTGGTGGACAAGATTTGCTGACACTGCAGTGAAAGCACAAATACCTTGTGATTACAAACTGGGCTGAAGCACACTGTAACATCCCTCATTAATTCATCTGTTTTCTACAACTGCAATGACCTGATGTTATATTGTAAAAGGTAGAGTTGGATATAATACATTTTAGTACAAAATTTCTGTGCAAGGTCATTTTCAAAGAAAATTTTCAGTTACATCCTGAATTGCCTAGGTACCAAAACAGTCATCATTGAACACACTTTAAAAGCTCTTTCTCACATAGGAAAAGGTGAGCCAAGCAATTCAGATCTTGATCTAGATCCTTTAATGGTCATTAATTTATATTCCTGCTTTCTAATATGCTCCAAATGAAGTTTAAGATCAGTACACACCACAAATATGAAAGTAATAAAAAGTCATAAGAATATTCCTGATATATCAGTCTTCTGATACTTTCTGTAGCAGACTCATCAGTGCCTATCAACAGACACAGCAACCTAATTTGGCACGTTAGGAATGGTTTGTGTGTCACTGATGGATGTTATGACATTCCTAGCTGCAGATTTCTTCAAGCCTTCTGTTACTGGATGCCAGTAAACAGGCAATGTCCCATTCCTAAAACTTTGATGCCAACTAAAGCCTCAGTTTCAGCAGACTCGTAGTTCATTCTCTAAGCCATAGATTTTTGCTTTTAAGTATTTTAATTCTTCTTGAATTTTACGAGTTAGTCTGTTTCCTTGACGAACCTCATGTAGAATTGCAAGATCCTGGTCTGGTCCAATATTCAGAGTCACCTAAGAAGAAAAAAAAAAAAATCAGATTAATAAAGAATGCAATTGAGAACGTACTATGAGTAAATGAGAAAGAGAACTCTAAAGGAGACCCTTTGTAGCTAGCAAAGAGGATGCTTCAGGTAATGTCAGTAGGCTAATGCATATCACCAGCAGAAAGTTATTTCAGAGCCAAAAAGTAGTAAAGCCTTTCATTCCTTAGGATGCTACAGTACTGGTAAGGAAGAAATCTGAACAGAATATTATCAAGTTTACTATAATCCGTTGGGTTACTTTTCACTGCCTGCATTATTTAGAGAATAAAATGAGGCAAGTTGAAACACTTACCTATTGATGTTTACATAGCAGTATGTTTTTCACCTCCTATGAAGACATTTCATCATCTTCTGCTATTAGAACTAGAAGTGATCTAACTGCTGTGGCCAGCTTGCTGCCTTCTGAACTGCATACAATTCAAGGGCAGCTCAAGAACAACTCCTAAGCTCAGGTCAAGGCATATAGCTGATATCGTGCTGAACTGAAGCTGTTGGATAATCATAGTTCCTGATGGCAAACTAGAAAGGGTTGACATTTTCCTGTCACCCTGGAATTGAATAGCATGCCAACCCAGTCACATTCAACACTGCAACAGCACAGACTTGAAAACTGATCATAAAGCCCTCTTTCCTCTTAACATTTTAGGATGTCTCACTGCCACCATGTAGTTCTTTGTCAAAGATTTTAATACACAGGTTAGGTCATTCAGGCATGGATAGTCATTTTGACCTCAAGTAATAAGAAGGATTTAAAGATCAGAAAAGATTTCTAACAAGTATTTTATTCTGCTGCCCTCTTGCGGTTGGAAGCGTAAAGAGATTATGAACACAACTAAGCATACCCACAGTAACAAAATACACAGGTCTGTAGTAAAGATATCATAGGCAATTCCTGTCTCTCACACTCATGTATATGGGAAGTTTAGCTCTTAAAAAGAAAAATAGGTAAACCCACAGTAAAAAAAAAATAAAAAAAAATCCAAGCCTCAATTCTCTGAATCATATCTTAGGTATCACAACTCAAACTCCAGAAGTCTGGGGCTTCGTTTCTAAGCTGTACAGAAGTTCGTCCGCACATCTAGAAGGTGCATTTTATTTCAAAGATACACAACCTCAACCTCCAGTCATTGTTTCTGCTGTGATTTCTGCACTATTGCAAATGATATATTTACAAAATAAACAATATTCACAATACTTACATCAATATTCCATCAATATTCTATTTGGAACAAAACCAAACCCTATAGCATCCCGAAAAAGTACAGCAAAACAGCATATTCTTTGCAGAACATTCTTTTGCATCAGTCCACTTTACTGCTTTCCAATTTTGAGTCTGCTGAGTGAGCCAAAGTTGTAACAAGGCATAATAAAGGCATTACAAGATTGTGGAAGGAGAAGAGAAGGCTCTGGAGAGACCTCATTGTGGCCTTCCAGTACTTGAAGGGAACATTTAAATAGGAGGGGGAATGACTGTTTATGAGGGTGGGTAGTGATAGGACAAGGGGGAATAGTCTTAAACTGAGACAGGGGAGGTTTAGGCTAGATATTAGGAGGAAGTTTCCACACAGAGGGTGGTGACACGCTGGAACAGGTTGCCCAAGGAGGTTGTGGATGCCCCATCCCTGGAGGCATTCAAGGCCAGGCTGGATGTGGCTCTGGGCAGCCTGCTCTAGTGATTGGCGACCCTGCACATAGCAGAGGGGTTGAAACTAGATGATCTTTGTGGTCCTTTTCAACCCAGGCCATTCTATGATTCTATGAGAACCTTCATAGCTAATACATCAACAGGACTGTTCCTGGACAAACTTGATGCTTGACTGATTAATGATGACAAATCTTTTTTGCTTAATAATATACAAAAGAGGGCAAGCTTCATCAAATATTAATATTCGAACAACCACTTAGGAAATAAATTTATTTTAACTCTAGGGAAATATTAATTTAAATACAGAGGCTACACCTTGATTGGTTAAGCTCATAGCAATTAGCAATGAGCTATTACCTTAAAAAGCTGCTTCTCTACATCTTTCAGTTTCTGCCGAAGCTGTTTAATGTCATTCTTAAAGCCTTCCACTTCCATATTACGACGTTTTTCCAAGGCCTCGTATCGCTGAGTCACCAGCTTCAGGCGCTTCCCCATCTTTTCTGAGCGTTCCTATAGAGATAAAAATTTGATGGAGTAACAGAATAGAGACTGTAAGAGCATCGCGTTGCTGGTAGATGATTACAGACTAATTACCTTAAAGAGTTCTCTGCCAACATCTCTCTCTTCACAAATCCTAGCCAGCTCACTTTCCAGGGTGATACACTGTTCTCTGTACATGTTTGATAGCCGCTGCTCCTGCATTAGTTCTTCTTGCAGCGCCTAAGACACAGAAGGAACAGAAACAACTCCAAAGCCAATGCTCACAATGTTTCCCCTGCTCTAGAAAAACAAGTGCTACATGTAGATAGCCTGACAGGCAAATAATAACTGAAACCAAAGCTAATGAAGTAACTAGGTTAGGACTCCTTCCACAATATTATAATGCCACTTCCATTACCAACACCTTTTAATGAGGTGATCGGTTCTGCATGACAGTTCAAAAGAACTCTCTCCTCTTCCCCTTAAACATAATATTCTATCATAGTACTGCAGTTCTCCTTTTCACAGCTACTTGCTCAGTACTGCATTTCAGAAGAATCTGCATTCAGCATAGATGAAACAGGCAGTAAGGGATTGTTTTATTTTCTACATTCTTACTGCCTCTTTGCCCACTTCAGATCTCTCAAGTGTGCACTGGAAGCGTATTAGAAGTGGAAGGAAAATCCTGACTACTATAAAAGAGCTAAGGAACACCAACTGAAAGGACTGTTCACTTCTGACAATGTGGACAAAATCAGACATCACATTCTAAGCCCATTAACTGAAAGCATTTATAAAAAAAAAAGTGCAACAGGCAAGTAAGGAACTGCTGGCCTACACATCATGTGTTTTGCAGAAGTAGAGAACTGCATTAGGTGTAAGAAAAAACAATAGTGAAACACTACCATAAATCCTAACCATATATTCTACCTGAAATTCAAAAACAACACTAAGACAGGACAGTTGTTGCATTCAGTATTTTTAAACACACTAGTGTCAGCAACAATGCAACTTAGAACAAGCCAGTACACCTTTGAAACAACTACTTACTGCTTAACTCGGCAAGAACCAGTCTTGCAATTTTGAAAAGATTGCTGTCTCCTTGGGACAAATAATAATTACCTTTACTTCTCTACTGTGGGGCTTCCCAGCTTCACGATCTGCTTGAAGCACCTTCTTGGTATCTCTCTGCTTCTTCTCTCCTGCCTCCCTGCCGATAAGCTGATCTGAGTCTTTGTCAATCTTCCTCAACAGATTTTCCTTCTCTACCATCCACGCTTTCTCACTGGCTCGAACATCAGACTTCAGCTGGAGAAAGTCACGAGTACTCTCATATAAGAGATTTTGAGTCTTGTTGAGTCTGTAAAAAGAGATCCAAGAGGATTTAGTTCATTTCCTCCCTAGTTCCTACCCTAATTGCCCCAGTCTTTGTTGCAAGTCAGAAGAAAGCAGACAACAAAAAGACAAGCATTTTCCCAGCATACTTAGCTCTTCTCATCTCATGAAAGATATACTATACAGAACAGGTTTTTTTGGTATGTTCACTGCTCCATCTACTTCCACATACTGCCAAAGTCAATGACTGCACAATGTGCTTCTCTGCTTGCTGCAGCAAGCAACATATTGAAAGCCAACATGGTTTTGTTGTTCCCCCTCTTCTCATCTCATGACTACATTACATCATGACATTCTCTCACACTCACTTATCTGTTAAAGTTTTAATCTTGTCCTGGTCTCTCTGATGCTGGACCTGGGCTTCTTCCATGTGAATCCGCCTGTCCTCTAGTAATGCCTGAAGCTGTTCCTTGGATAATCGTGTCTGTTCTTCTATCTGAGCTTGCAGGGCCTCCACCTAAATAGGCAGGCAAAGATTTACTACGGAAGATCTCACAACAGGCAGTGCTTCTTACCTTCCAAGTGTCTTTAAAATTCCAGAATTCAAGTCAGAGACTCTAGCTGATAATAACCTTTAGAAGTTTAATTTTTCATTTTTAGTTTTTGTTTTGATGTGAACTATTTTGAATAACTAAAAGATTAAGAAAAAAAAATCACACAAATAAGCAAGACGGGAAAACTATAAACAGCAGCAATAGATAAAAGATACCAGAAAGATTTAAACTGCACGCAGGATGTGACAAATCCTTTGGAATATGCAAACAGTTTTCTGCCTCTATGCTATCAGCTTCCAATGAAATGGTAATCATTAACCCAAATTCTAGAAAAGCAACCAGTCCACACATCTTGAAGAAAAAGAAATTGCTCAATGAAATATTAAATGTAAACAAAATGAGTGAAGAAGAGAGATGCAAAGAGTGCACATGGTCAGGGAGACAAACTGGAACAAGTAATTGAAAAACATTTTATGTACTATTTGAGAAAAACTTCAATTACAAATTCTGTCTTTAAAGGCACTACATACAAGTAGGCTTTACTGGAACATCTGCTTATGTAAAGCTCCCAGAGTCAGACCCAAGTTCTTAAATCTAAGCTATTCATCACAAAGAAACAGGCAAATTGATAGAAAGTGGGAATCAGTAGTAAGAGGAGGGGACCAATAAAACTGGTGTGCATATATCTTATGTAGGCAGACAGCATATTTATCCATCAATTTCCTGAATGGGCAGAAAATATGTCCTTCAGTTAGCAAATAGTTTTACCTGAAGTAGAAGTGTTTGGTTGTCTTTCTGATATCTCTCAGGACTTTCATGTATGTCTCCTTTTCCTGCTTGTTTTGAAGTGCTCCTCTTGGTGCCTATTTGCAGAAATCAACAAGTAGAAAAGTCTTCTCCAACATACCTGCAGTACCTTTCCAAACACAAGATACTGTATGTGCTAGATGGCTTACAAGAATAGGAAAAAGCTTGCAGCTGCTACAGTCTCAAGGACTTACGGGAGAGAGAACTGGATAGAAAACCGTTCCAGAGCTTGTAGAGACTGTATTTCTTTGTGCCATACTATCAAACTTAAATATTTAGGCAACGTACTGATTTTCTTGACACATACAAAAAGCAAACATACCATATTTTCTTAAATAAATGATGAATAAGCATAAAAAACAGCTGCACGTTTGTCAAATCTTGAACAAGTTTTGAGCTTGTTAGCTCATTTCAGTCAATTTGGAAATAGCAGTCCTTTCCAAACAGAAAATCTGCAAGTAGACACAGATCCAAACTACCACCTACATTTAAATGCAAGCAGAGCACCACATCATGGAATGGATATGGGGGGCTATTCAGTCACTAACTGCACAGTTCCAGAACAGCCATTCCACAGTCATACCAGCTTCTTCCCTAGCTGAGCAGATCACAAGCACAAGAGCCAGCTCAGTTTATTTTAAAGGATTTTGAAGTGAAGCATAGAGTAGAATATACATAAGGATGCACACATGGATACATTTAGGAAACTTAATGGAAGCACAACAAAGTATTCACAGTAAATAATTATTTTCGTACATTGGACAAACCACAGAGAAACAAGTATCAATTGTTAAGCTGCTGTTAGACCATCTTGGTATGATACCTGTTCTGGAATTGTCATTTCCTTCATGTGAGTCTCTGGATCTAGCTGGCCTTTGTAGAACAGTAACCTATAGAAACAAGAGTAGATAGCTCAACATCTTGATTTGCCATGACTAAGAATAAATCTTAAAGAGAGAACTGAGATATCTAAGACAATGGTAATATCTCACCTTTACCACAAGAAAAGGAAGACATTCACAAGTGTAATGCCTACAGTATAAAGAAATTGCCTTTATAACAGCAGAATTTTGCTATTTCAGCTTCTATTTTTTTCCAAATCAACTGGAAAATGATCCATCCTTTGCTGGCTTCACCAAGATGAAAATCAGCATCTTCAGAAGGAAAAAGAACATTTCGGGGGCAGACAAGAATAAAGAAGGTGAAAATTACAATTACGTTACTTTCTTTGCTCATACTCCTCTTAGCAGCCCAAAGAAACACGAAGAATCATTTATCAGCACATTCACTCAAACTATTAAACAAGCCTGGGATAAGAGCCCATGCAGCTATTAACATAAACCATCTGTTGAACAGAAGGCCACTTAAAAATAGGAGGCCAGAAGGGGACAGGTTATAACCCCAATGTTTATCTCAACGTAGATATTAGGAGGGCTGCTCCCACAGTAATGCCCTCTATTTTAATATGCTGGTTCACAACATCAGAAGCAGATGGTGGTGATACGGCAGTCAAGGTTGAACCTTCCAACTAACATTGTTACATTTTGTTGCTGTACAACAGATGGCAGCAGAGGGACAGCCTGACAAAATGGTGTCTGACACAGAAGTACATGTGAAGCAAAGGTATGTCACTGAATTTCTCCATGTGGAAAAAATGGCACACAGTGACATTCATCAATGACTGTTGAATGTTAAGGGAGATCAAACAGTCAATGTGAGTATGATGAGACAGTAGGTGGTGTTACAATACTTGTGACAGCACCATGAAAGACAAGTCATGTCCTAGACAGCCACATGTGGCTGTCACACCATGAAATGAAGAGTGTTTCAATCAGCTCATCCATATGAACTAGCAAATTATAACCAGAGAACTGTGTTGGAACTGAATACGGGATTCAGAGCACTGGAGACAATGCTGGCAAGATCAGAATATCACAAAGTTTGTGTCAAGAGGGTCCCATGAATGCTCACATGGGAACAGAAAGAACATGATACACAAGTTTGTCAGAACCTATTGAACCAACACGAGGCTGAAGGTGACATTTTCCTGGATCGCATCATTATTAGTGACAAGACATGCAGTCACCACTATGAGCTAGAGTCAAAATGACAATCCATTGAGTAGCAACGTGAATTCTCCATCAAAGAAAAAGTTCAAGAGGTAGAGTGATGTGCGGTGTCTTTTGGGACAGAATGATCTTTCTGGATTTCCTTTACAAACCATCAACTCTGATGCCTACATGACAATACTAAGCTGAAGGCTTGAAATTCCAGGGTCAGGCCAGAAAAGACAATCTTTCTCTTAAAACACAATAATGCCATGCTCCAAACCAGTCTGAAGGTCGTGAATCATGTGGCCAATCTTGGCTGGACTGTCCTGCTGCACCACCTATACAGTTGGAATATGGCACCTTCTGACTTTCGTCTCTCAGGCAGATGAAGGATAGACTGTGTGGGCAACACCTTCCTAGCAATGATGCTGTCATAGCAGCTGTGAAACAGTGGGTCATCTTCACAGGTGCAGATTTTTCCAAGCTCAGCATGGAGACTCCTCCATCACTAGTGAAAATGCAAAGCTAATGGTGGTGACTAAGCTGAAAATAGTGTTTTGTAGCTGAGAATCTTCTCTATCAAACAGTGTTATTGTACTCTTTGTATCTATTATAGTTTCCATGGAAATAAACAGGAGGCATTACTTTCAGAGCAACCTATGAATATAATAGGCCTAGTTGTAAGGATATCCATATTTTTGAATTTTAAAGCAAGATTTTTCCACTGCTTTAACAATGGAGAGCAATCACAAAGAATGCAGGGATCCAGCCTTTTTCCCCTTACCTTACACAAAGAGAAATCCTAACATTCCATCATCCTCTATATATCTGAATCATGCCATGTATGGCAAGAAAGTAGAAGTAGGTTCCACTATGCTACTTTTCACGTGCATTGCCACATAATCAGTTTGACATTATTTCTGTAACATGTAATACAACATTACCTAGAGAGGGAGGTTCTTCCATAGTCCCCTGCCCAGGAAACCATAACAGCAACCTTAACACTTCTGTACCCTTTATGGAGGTCCCAAATAATACTTGTGCTGTTCTGAAGATCAAGTATCTTGGAGTATCACACCTACTGATTTTCTGCACTTCCTTCTGTCTTTGTGCTCTTCTCTCCAGCTTCTCAATAACCACTTGCCAGATGGATTTAGGCTCCTAGCTGACATTTAGGGGGTTAATCTTGAGGTATAATTTGGAGGTAGAAGGGGCTGATGCTAACAGGACCTAGCTCCAGTGCGTTTGCTCCTACTTATCTGTCAGCTATACTAAAGCCTGATGCTGCTATAAAGCTACAAATTCCTCCCCTTTTTGAGCTTATTTAGCAACTTTTGACTTGGGAGATAGATTTGGTCTGTCAACCTTTGGTGTACACATCTTCTTGTAATAATTCAAAATAGCTCCACAGAAAAAATGAACTTGCCTTATGTGGTGGCTCCTTGTGAAAATATGTAACTTCTCCTACGTCTGTTCCCACTAAAGCCAGGAGATGTTGAATTTTTTTCCTATCCTCCAATTCCCTGGAATGTAAAGAAATGGATCAATACATTGTTACACACTATCTTTCCACCTTACTCATTAAAATCTCCAAGCTTTCCAAACTGTCAAGTTCTTGAGAATACTTTAATGAGCTCCCTGAGACATCCCTGATGTTGCACAATAAAAAAAACACCAATTCTGTTGGCACTGAGGAACGCTCTTCTTTTCAAACACGAGCCTGGTAACACATGGTAGTAAAGAATTTACATTCCACAGTTATGAACTGCATATAAAAACCTCGCAGATACTTCAGTGAATCGTAAGTACCCATTGTTTTTTTAAAGTAAACTAGGTTGAGGGTTGTATCAGATTTCTGTCATGCTCCAAAGAGATGCCAAAACATACAACACAGATTTTGTTTTCTTTTTTTTACTTAAGTTCTTAGAGCTTTAACAGAAAACTCCCACCCTGGAAGGTGTAGCTTTGCTGCTTCTCTGAATACTCCAGATCTGGATGAGAACTAGAAGGATCCATGGGATCCATGCACCTTCTACTGCCAGTGCCCCAGCCCAATATTCAGATAGCACACCTGATTTTCAGTCGGTCATTCTCAGAGTAAAGACGGAGCACATGTTCCCTCTCCTGGAAGAGGTAGACTTGCATGTCACTCAAAGCCTTTTGCAACTCTGCAATCTCCTCTTCTCGCTGACGTACTTCCCATTGCAGTTTGTGCTAGGTAAAGAGAAGGAAGGTACTTTCAGTGAGCACTGGGCAACAGTTAGAAACAACACACCACATAGGCCAGACCCTGTGTCTGTAAGTGGTGTGTTAAACTGTCAGCTTGAGTGAATTATGTTCTCCTCTTAAGACATTTGACCAGATGAGGGTAGTATTGAGAAATTATTAAGTAGGTTTCAATAGGGAGCTCAGTGTCTCTGTTGTCACTGTCACCCTACAACACCAGTAAAAAGACTTATGTTAGGGTCTTCCATTTCCAATGGTTTCACTTCTGCACCAATGGGCAGAGTGGTGTAAGTAACAGGAGTGACTTCAGAAAAACCCCTAGCAAATAAAATTCTTTTAAAGAAGTTACTGAAGGATAAATATTAAAAGCTTTATACAACTTAGTAGTGAAAAAAGTGTTCAGTTATAAAGTTTCATTAATGATTTTCTACCTAGTGCAGAAAACTAGCAATCCCTTCAGAAGACTATCCCCATTGGACAGATGACACTATTTTAGAACCAATCCTCTCTTTTCCCTATATATTAAATTAGTTGGGATGTCTGAGGGCTTTCAGGCCACTTCAGACATCATCAGTACTTGGGGAGGCACTCACAAGTGACCATTCTATTCCCAGAGGGTTAATCAAAACAAGATGACAGACAGATGTATCTTATTAAGGTATAAGAGAAAAGCAAAGTTAAAGGAAGCCCCTTCTCAAATGAAAACATTTTCAAATTTTGGAGTTTTTTTTTTTTTTTTTTTTTTTAAATCAAATAAAGCTCTTTTCCTAACCTGCTCATCATATGTTTCTTTGTATCTCTCCAACCTTTTTACCAAATCCTCATGTTCCTCATCAAAGTCGGCAATCTTCTTGCGGTAGTATTCCAGCAGCTCCCGGGAAGGGCGGAGGAAGGCCAGGCGTTCATTGATTGAAGGGAGAGGAGTAGAGTCCCCCTGACTCTGAGGCTGAGAACTAGAGTACTTGGATGAGCTGTGGGGGGTTGCCAGCCTAAACATAAATATATGTATATTTTCTATTACAATCACAAAGGTCAGTGCAGTGGAAGGGCAATACAGCAGTGTAGTAGCAAAAGGACTAGTATGAATAGAATGGTGTTACAAAGGAAAAAGTGCTCACTTGTCTCCAAAGATCTAGGCTCGCAAGGAAAACTCCACAAGGGAGAGAACTCTAACCAGAGATCCTTCCCCAGTAACAGTCAGCCCTTAAATGAGGTCTAGAGGTGCAGCCAGGCTCCACCCTTCTGGTCATACAGGTGAACCGCCTTCACCTGTGCTCCCAGGGCTCACTGGGTCCTTTCTCCAGGTGCTCAATCAGTGGTTCAGGCTGTAACTCAGCAGATACCATTACATTTTTTAATAGCATGCAAGCTTCAAACTATAAACCAATTTTAAGCAAAATATTTTTGCTTTTAATTTTCTAAAACGTAAACACGTTAGCTTGTCTGCACTCCAAGAATCATCAGAAAAAAACCAGTACTTAATAGAACCAAAAGCTTCATTCATTAAAGAACAGTTGGCAGATTTAGGGTACAGGATACGGGGGAAACTTATGGAAAAGGGAGAAGGACAAGTTGTCAGGGAAGGGAAGTCTCGTGGCTCACATAGGTGAATTTGAAAGAAAGAGAAGGTGGTAAATAAAGGAGGAGAAGAGAGATCAAGGAAGACAAAGTCTTTTGTTTTACAATTACAGGTAGCAACCACTACAAGATAAACGGACAACCTTTCATAGTCTCTATCTGGTATATGGAGAGAAAAACACTATCTGAAGTGTTTTTGATTTCACTGACTTTTCAGGAAAGATGACAATTTCAGGTTAGTTGAAGCCCAAACTTTGGATGTAGGATGAGGAGTCCACGTGGTTTTTTTTTCTGGTGTTAACTGTGAGTTAACCTTGACAATGAAATGGAAAGCTATGATTTCTTGAACTTATTACATAAATTGAATCAAGGATACGTATGTGTAATCACATATCTAGCTTTAAGCAGCATTTACTGCATTCAGACATTCAGCCTGCTGCAACAAGCACCACGTTTGCATACATAGAGCCGCACACACCATTCAATCCTTGGGAAGAGTTAGTTACTTACTGAAAACATCCTTTAATAGCATCATCTGCAACAGAATTAAAGTTAAGATCTCTTTAGAAGAGATCTATCCAACCTTAGTGAGAACTCACTCCAGAAGCCCAAACCAGAGCCAGGACTCTGCTCACAGGTGACACAGGGACGCGTTATGTGCGGCTCAGCAGGGCTGCTCGGGTCACAACTCAGATGCACAACATTCACGAAAACCTCATACGTGTCATTAATTCCTACCACTCTAGCACACTAATAACCATTAGCAAAAAGATACTTCGTGGAGGGACTATTCCCCCGTTTAACAACACGCTTGCAGAAAGAACAGCCCCCACAGTACCTTCTGGAGCGCCCCGCCGAGCCGCCCGTTGCGCTCATGGAGACCGCCGCTTCTTACCCTCCTCCACTCAAATAGCGGACAGACCCGCCGCCCGCCTCCTCCGCCAATCACGAGCAGCCTTCCTCGCGCATCGGGCCGTCTCTACCAATCGGCACTCGCGACACGGACAGCACGCGTCCCGCGCTGGCGCCTCTGGGAGTTGTAGTCTTGGAAGGGAGCGCTGCGCGTGCGCGGCGAGCGTTGGGGCGGGGGGAGCGCGCAGCTCCAGCTGGGGGTGTGGTGTTCGTTTGTGGGGCTGTGGTTTGGGTTCCGGTGAAACGACGACAGCCTGCTGCCAGGACTTACTGCGTGAACAGTAGTGGCAAAAGCATGCCGTTCTCCTATGGAAATAATAAACAGAATGATGCACAGGAGTTAGGAACCAGTCCCAAGATTCACTGTTTCAAATAACACCTGAATATCCAGATGTATTATTTTACATCATCTCATTGCTTTTCATCCTCTTCCTTCCCCCACGTATCTCCCCATACCCAGCAGCGCTTCTTATCATTGACGCAATGCAGCACTCCCTAATATAGGTACCACGTGTGCTAGAAAACAAACCTAGGCTTACTTCCAAAGCTATGAAGTTCTTTTTTGAACCAATTTTCTTAAAAAACTCAGAAGACAGCAAGATGGTGGTGGATAATTCTCTGGATGAAGGCTAGCACAGGCTGTGCTCCCCACCTCATGTAATGCAGCTGAACATTCTATATAAGAGGTGTAATTCTCCTCTCCTACAGAGAAGTTCCCTACAGGAATGCATCTGGATGGGTCTTGAATACCTCCAGAGAAGGAGACTCCAGAACCTCTCTGAGCAGCCTGTTCCAGTGCTCTGTCACTCTCGCAGTAAAGAAATTCCTCCTTGCATTATAATGGCACTTGCTGTGTTTCAGTTTGTGCACCTTGTTCTGTCACTGCACACCACTGAAAAGAGTTTGGCTCCATCCATTTGATTCCCACACTTCAGATATTTTTTATAAACAGCGATGAGATACTCCCTGTCTTCTCCAGACTGGAGAGTCCCAAGTCTCTCAGCCTTTCCTTGTACAAGGGATATACCAGACCACTCATAGTCTTTGTGTCCCTCTTTTGGACTCTTGCTAGATGTTCCCTATTTTTTTTGGACTGGGGAGCCCAGAATTGAACACAATACTTCAGATGAAAGTCATTCAGAAATGAACACAATAATACTCTGCCACCAGGGCAGAGTAGAAGGGAGGATCACCTTCCTCAACCTGTTGGCCATGCCCTTTTTAATGCATCCCTTGATACCACTGGCCTTCTGGGCCACAAGGGCACACTGCTGTCTCACGGTCAATTAGTTGTCCATCAGGACACCCAGGTCCTCTTCCACAGAGCTCCTCTATCAGCAGCTCAGCCCCTAACCTGTACTGGTGCATGCAGTTATTAACTCCCCATGTGCAAGACTCTTCACCTGCACTTGTAGAACCTCATCAGGTTCCTCCTCTCTACCCAACTTTCCAGCCTGTCCAGGTCTTGTTGAATAACAGCACAGCATTCTGCTTTGTCAGCTACTCCTTTCAGCTTTGTATCATTAGCAAACTTGTAGAGGGTGGGGTCTATCCCTTCTCCCAGATCACTAATGAAGATATAAAAAACAAGCTTTTCCCAAATCTTCCTGGACTCTTCCTATCAGTACCTTCTGAAACCCTCTCACCAAAACACAGAAATGAACTTTGAACAGCCTGGAAGGAAAACAATGGGCTGTTCCTACAATGAAAGTTTGGCATGGGTTTGGAGCTTTTTAGCATGCAGTTTTTTTCCACATAGTATTCTTGGCTGAGTCACTGCTTATCTTGGAAATGGAGTATGTTGGCGATTCAGTTTTTGGGAGCAGTCTCCATGCAAAAATAACCTGGTATTGCTCTTCAGAGAGATGAAAAAAAAAAAAAAAAAAGCCAGGGTTATGTAGAAACACAATTTCTAGTAGCTGGTGGGCTAACATCTGCACTCCACATGCTCTTAGTCATAAAAATATCCATCATCCACGTCCAGAGCCCCCTGCAGAAACGTAGTGAGACATTGCCACAGCACAATATTCGCTGGTAGGCTCATTCCACGTTTCACAAGATCGGTTTGTTCTTATCAATTTTGTCAAAACTGACCATTTGCTTCCAAGCCATTTCTTTCCTGTCTGTAAAATGGGGGCACCACCTCCTCAATCTAGCAGGGAAACGCTGCTGATGGAAGCGCGTTAATTTGCCTGACGCAGACATGGTGAGCCTGGAGGGAGCAGGAGGAAATTACTTTCTCTGGGCCTGAAACGGTACAGTGACTGAGTATTAAGCAACGAGAATAAACAGAGAGTTCCCTTTCAAAGAGCGTGTTTTTAATGGCTACGGACAAAAACCAACACACTGCTCCCAAACAGGGCATAGCACGGAGCCACCAAAAGGAAAGGGGTCCGCCCCTCCCCCTCCCGAGGGCCCAACGGCCGCGAGGGGCCGGGCCTGCAAGGGGGCGGGGCTCTCAGCCTTCCTCCTGACGTCCTGCTCAGACAATGGGCGAAACGGCCCTTCAGCACCGGAAGTGAATGGTCCCAGTATCGTCGCACATTCCTCCGCGCCGGAAGTGGAGGCGGACCCCTTCCCCCCTCGACCCCAGTTCCCCTCCCCCGGCCGCCCCCGGCGCCACGCCGCACGATTCCTCTAGAAGTGCCGGGCCGAGCGCTTTTCTTCTCGGTTTCTCCGGAGCAGCGTCCCCGCGAGCGGGCGGGGACGGCGGGCGGCCGTTCCCACGGCGCTGGTGGCCGCCTGGAGACTAGCGCGGCGGAGGGACTATTTTTCGGATCGGAAGACAACAACTGCTCCCGCTTCCGGGGGAGGGCTGAAAGCGACCGCGTAACTTCCGGACGAGCTGGAACGCGAGCCAGAGGGGCTCGGCGCGGGGGGAGGTAGCCCCGGGGGACGGGGCGACGACACCCGGCAGGAGCCGCCCCGCGTGCCAGCAGGCCGCGCCGCCCCCCCCTTCCTCCCCCCCCTGCCCCGCCCCGGCCTGTCCTGTCCGGCCCTGCCCTGCCTCTGCCTGGCTCCGGCCGCCGGAGGATGCGCCTCGGCCGTCGGCCCTGCCCCACCGGCCGCCCCTGAGGGCCGCCCCTCTGTGCCCGTGCCTCGGTGCGCTCCCCGCCCCCCTCCCGCTCCCCGCTGCCGGCAGCGCCTTCCCCCCCTTCGGCCATGGCGGGGGGCGGCGGGTCGCGCTACGCGGCCGAGTTCGTGCCCCCGCCCGAGTGCCCCGTATTTGAGCCCAGCTGGGAGGAGTTCAGCGACCCGCTCGGTTTCATCGGCCGCATCCGCGGCTTGGCCGAGAAAACCGGCATCTGCAAGATCCGGCCCCCCAAGGTACCGCCCGCCTGGCGCGGGGGCAGGGCGGGATGCGGCCGCAGCCGGGGCCCGGGGAAGCCGGCGGCTCTGGGGCGCGGCGGGTGGCTGGAGCTAACGGGCTCTGTCCCTGGGCGGCCACCGGGGTCGGGAGCCCCTTCCTTCGCTCCTCGGGTGTTTCCGGCCGAGTTTGTGGTACTCGCTGCGGTTGGGACCCCCCTGGGACTGTTCAGTTGCCGTGCCCCGGTTGCTGGGGTTCCGTTTGTCCCCTTCCTCAGGCTACGCCAATGACGCAGAGACCCTATGCGGCGGTCCTTGAGCTTAGAAGTGGTTTTGGAGCGGGTGAGAAGCCTGTAGGCAAGGCCAGGGCCCGGGCTTGACGCTCTTCTTGGTGTAATAACCAACAAGCGATGTGTTGGGAAGCTGCAGCGCGTTGTAGCTGAAAGTAGGCATTTGCACTGTAAGGAGGGGGAGGAGGAAGGACGTGCCTTGTAAAGGGGCCATTGTTTGTAAACAGCCTTCAGACTGTTGGTGGAAGCGCGGCCAGTCCGGTTGTGCGCAGGAGTTTAGTGTTTGTGTTAGCAGGTTAGAAGGTTGGAGCTGAACACCCCTTTCCCCACCAGGCCATTGGAGGTGTTTTATGATGCCTTGCTCTGTGACCATTCAGACAAGATCATCATGCAGTGTAGGAGCTCAGAGCCTTTTTTGTAATTAAGTACAAACAAAACTATAAAAAAGGAGAGTGAAAAATAGCAAAGGAGAGAGAAAAAGAACATGAAAACAAGGAGCTAAGAGTAGCCTGGATATGACGACTGCCAATTAGATTCTATGATCCTTCCTTTCCTGACCCACAGGGTTGCTGGAATCTTTTTAGGTGGTTTAATGTCGTGGTGAAATCTTGACATCCAAGAGGCTGCCCTTTCTAAAATAAGCAGAATGGCTTAGGTTGGGGGAGAGGTCATAGGAAACTGATCCAGATCTGATTCATTGAGAGCACCTAGAACTTTCCTAGCCAATGAAGACTGCAGTGTTTCTCTGTGATTGTTTGGCCATTGGTGTTGCAGGGCCTTGCCAGATGTGTGCATCAGGTTGGTTTGCGATCTGCAAAAAAGGACTAAATGAGGCACCTGGTGCTAACCTTGCTGATTCTAATCCTTTTCCATTATTAGAATCTGATTTTACAGTTGTGCTTCAGGCCTTCAGATGCTGCAGCCATTCATACAACAAATGTGTTGCTTTTTTTGTCCATCTGTAATGTTGTGTCCTTCCTCTGTTGTATTTACTGCCTGGTAGACTACCTACTGTATTTTTAAGATTTCTTAAGAGGTACTTAAAAAGCTGATCTGTACTTGTTTTGATGTCATAGTGTGGTTTAGAGAGAGGAGATGGATCTGGGAGGCATGTGTGATTGGGTCTGTGTGATTGAACCAAGTACTGACTGTTCAGAAAGTCATTATTTAGGACTGCACTTCCGTTGGAGTGTCGGACTCCTGACTGCTGTTATTGTCTTTATTGAAATATGGATGTAGGCAAACATAGAAAAGTTACGTGCATAATATTGTATGTTATTTGGTGTTTATCACTGTTGATAGTGACAGTTTTGCAATGTGCAGGAAATACAGAACTTAACGTCTTTGAATAAATGCCAACAAGCAGCACGGTCTCTTTCTCAAGTGAGAGCCCAGTGTGAAATGGGGCATGCTGAAATGCATCAAGCCTTATTTTCTTGTTTATTTCTAACTTTGTGAAGACTTCTTTCATCTGACTGAAATGTTGTGAGAACATTTTAGAAGCGTGATAATAGCGTAAAACTGGAAAATATTACAAATCCTGCTGAAACTCATTTACTGGGGGAATGACCAAGTTACTAAGGCCTTTTGTGCATTTTTAGTGAAGTTTCTTGAAACACTGAAATGTCTTTCTGTCTCTCCTTAGGATTGGCAGCCTCCATTTGCCTGTGAAGTACAAAGTTTTCGTTTCACTCCACGAATTCAGCGCCTGAATGAACTGGAGGTGAGCCTTTCTACTGTTGATACAATTTTGTGTTTACACTGAAAGCTGTGGGTCTCCTTGCTTGAAATTTACATCTTGTCAGGTTTCTGTGTGGGGAGACTTTAGAAACCGGTAGACCGCATCAGTGTTTATACTTGGCAGTGGCAGACTCCATAGAAAATAACTCTCAGTGGCTTTGAGAAAAGTCTGGTTTTATTTTATTACCCCAAATAACCACAAGAGTCTTTCACGTTCAACTGGAAATGTCTAAAATGAATGCCAAATGCCATGTTGCATAGTAAGAGCAGCCAGTGTCTGGCCTTCAGAGCTCTGCAGGCCATGATTTATTTATTTTTCTTAAAATATTTAGTGCTGTTCTGGAGCCTCTGGTTACCTTATAGTCAGTTATCCCAATAATGCCTCTTAAGCATTAAAATGATGTTGCTTTGTATTTTATGAGACTAGTTATGGTTGGCTAATTTTATGTTTCAAAAATGTAGGGGAGATTTCTTGAAAACAATGTGAGAAATATTCTGTCCTGCCTTTTCCTTTTCCCTGCAGCATTTCTCAAAGCCTTGCACTGTTCCTATACCAAAATGTCATACATCGTTTCACTTATAAATGGGTCCCCTTATGGAAAGTGATTTGAGCACTCCAAAAATACTCAAGGGAAGAGCTCCTTTTGCATGGTTAAGGCATATAGAAAAGCTGTTTATAACCCTGCTGTTTTCCCCCACAGATTTTATTAATTGTTGTTTCTTGTGTTTCTCCTTGGAATTCTGAGTTTAAGTGAATATTTTAGTCTGAAAATGTGAAATTTTTAGGTAAAAGTTTTGGCTTATGGGATTTCAAATACAGAGAACAAAAGCATATATAATTTTATGTTTATAGACATCTTTCTTTTTACTAAATATTCTTTTTTTTTTTTAATCTGAGAGATACCTTACATGATGAGTTGTGCTTTGAAAATATAGACACTATAAAGCTTGTCATGTTTTTTGTCGGGGTGAAATGTATTGTCAGAATTTTTTTGGGATGTATGCATTTGTCTTATTGATTGCAGGCAATGACAAGAGTGAAGCTCGACTTCTTGGACCAGTTAGCAAAATTTTGGGAACTTCAAGGATCCAATTTAAAAATTCCTGTGGTGGAGAGAAAAATACTGGATCTCTATGGTCTGAGCAAGGTGAGTAAGCAAATCCGGCATTGCCTGGTCAGTCAGAGACTTCATTTTTCATTCAAGCTTGAGAAGCCAGGCAACAGGGAGGGCTTGTTTTACAGCACCAGTCTCATTAATATGGAGATGAAATGAAAATGGGGAAAAAATCAGAGTGGAAAAAAAACTTACAAATTGCAAGGTTGTGTTAGATGTGTCTGTCACAGTTACTTCAGTTGGCTTTAGTTGAGTCACATCCAGCACAAATTAGTTGCTTGAAGATCCTGATGTTAGCCGTTTGAATTCAAGTTGTCCTCTTTTATGTATGGCAGAGCTGTAGGAGTTGAGATGTTCTTTGAGAAGGTGGTAGCATGCTTGCATGCGTTTCAGCTCCTCACCTAGCAATTCTGTAATAAATTGCAGTAATTGCTCCCTTCTGTCTCCTGACACAGATTTTCCATGTGATGTAAACATGCATCTTTGGGACTTTATACTGTCAACTTCTGGAATAATTATTTTAATCTGTTTCCAGTACAGGCTGTGCTTAGGGCTAGCTAAAGCTTTATGCTGCTGTAGTAATCTCTGATGTGTTGTTTTTTCACATTTTCATGCAAATAAAAATTTCTGGGGTTTGCCACTGGCAAAATGTACATAGTTATAAACTTGTCTGCTAAAGAAAGGCCATTAATATAAATAGGTGGATTTGTTTGGCAAGGTGACAAATTAAGATATGGTAGTACTAACATTTTTGTGTTCAAGCATTTGTTTCCATTCTCCTATCAAGATCCTATCAAGATTTCTTTCTCTTAAATCTTAACATTTTTACTTAGCTTCTCTTAAAGATGAAGTCTATTCAGAAGTCATAGTTCTTTCAACTGAAATTGCTGCTAGCATGCAAACAAGAGGTGATAATGTCTTCCAGTGTTTATTTTTGTGTGTACTGTGCTTTGCTGGGCTACAAAAAACCATCATACTGGTTCTGGAAACGTCTGGGTCACTGTTACGGGCTTGAAAGTTTTAGTATGTTCCAGATATGGAAACGTAGACTGATTTTGTTAACTTATTCACTTCTCTAGCCACAGTTCATGTAAAGATAACTTCAGCAATCACATCTTCATGGACATGTAAAAAAATAAATTGAAGTTTAGGAATAGCTTTGTTTAAACTGATTTTATCTTTGCTGTAAGTATGAGAAAAATAACGATCAAGAATATCACTGTATTATGAGTGCAACTCTCTCTAATAATGAAAAGAAACAGAATTAACTAATATATTTGTCACTGTCACAGTTAGACATTTGAGCTTACTGCAGCCTGAGAAATAAATTCTAAGTTTCACTCCAGTAACAGTTGTTTTTTTTCTTTGAGGTTTTCAACTGTCTGTGAAATATTAAACATGAAATTTGATCATGGTACATAGAGACATGAAATGCAAAACCATGCTGTAGTAGAAAATGGTATTAGTTGTATAATAATGTGAATTAAATTACAATCCATTTGGGTTTTAAACTACTTGGTAGTAGTTTAACCACTCCCTTCATATGGTTCATAAACCATATGAAGGGAGTGGAGGCAGTGGAATTGTGGCCAGTGTTTCAGATCAAGCAAGTAGTCATTTTTCTTTCTATTTTCTTGCATGTAACAGTGACAGTTCCTGTATGCAAACTGTTAGATTCAAAACAATTATTTCAGGTGTAAAAAGTGGGTGAGTTAAATGGAAGGTTAATTCAGTTTCCTCTCTTTGTACAGTAGTCTCTCTGCTGTTTGGGGTTTTCTGAGAGTTTTTGTAACTGTGAAGTCCAGCGCTCCTTTCTATGTGGGGTCTGTTAGAATTGGCTTCGCTGCTGGCCAGACTTGTGTTTTGCATCAGAGTGTGAGTCTGGTGAGAGTTAACTTTTCCATTTGGTCTGATGGTGGGTTTGTATTCTTTCCAGCTTGTCAGGAATCTTAACTGTTGAGTTCCTCCTGTCTAGAACAGTATGCAGATTGTGTTTACTAGGGAAGCTGTAATAATAAATATAATAAGTAGGGAGGTTAATTGTTTAATTATAGTACTAGTCCTTCAGGAAACAAAAAGCAAACTCAGGTTTCTGCCATTCTTTAATAGAACCTTTTAGCATTTGATTGCTGTAGTTGATTTATGATTTATATGAGGTGGTGAGAGCAGTTCAAAGCCCTTAACTTTTTGTGTGTGTGTGTGTTTCAGATTGTTGCTGGCAAAGGAGGTTTTGAGGTAGTCACTAAAGAGAAGAAATGGTCTAAAGTGGCAAGTCGGCTTGGCTACCTGCCAGGAAAAGGCACAGGATCATTACTGAAGTCTCATTATGAACGGATCTTATACCCCTATGAGCTTTTCCAATCTGGGGTCAGCCTAATGGTGAGATGCTTCTCTTTCAGGATATGAAGATGAGGTCCAAACTGCATGTGGCTGCTTGTTGCTGCATGCAAAAGCAGAAATCAGATTCTGTGCTTTTAAAAGTTGCAGTGATGTAGACAAATGTATACCCACCCTAATACTTACAATACTGTCAGTACTTAACAGGATAGTAGCAAAAGTTGTAATGTGACCTTGTGTCGTAATTTTTTCTCAGCAATTTCTTTATAAGACCAAGACCAGCCCTATTAAGGAAAACACTATGAGACAAGGACACTTTCCACTTGATCATGTTGCTTGAAGCTCCATCCAGCACTTCCGGAGAAGTGGGGCATCCACAGCTTCTCAAGGAAGCCTGTTCTAGTGCTTCACCACCCTTGTTGTGAAGAAATTCTTCCTTGTATTTAATTTAAATCTAGTCTTTTTTTCTTATTTTGAAACCATTATCCCTTGTCTTCTCACTAAATTCCCAGATAAAAATCTGCTTATCTTTCTTGTAGGTTCCCTTTAAGTAAGGCTAAACAGCTCCCACGCCAAGGGTACCTGGATTAATCAACTCCTTGTCCAAATTGCATGTGTAACAGTGCTGTGTGACTTCAGTCATTGGCTTATTTCTTAATAAAGAGAGTGGTTTACAGGCCGTAGAATGATCAGCACTACCTGATCAATCAACACGGTGTTCTGTGCTTTGATCTTCTAGGGCATCCAGAAGCCTAACTTGGACCTTAAGGAAAAAGTGGAAGCTGAGGACCTCAGCTCAGATGCCCAAACTTCACCAAAGCAAGGTTCAAGAATGAATGTCGTGCTGAAGAGAACCAGACGTGTCAAGTCCCAGGTACCCCTGTTTGGTTATTGCAGAGAACTCTTATTCCTTGTACCACCAAAGCAATACTGGGAATGCAACAGTCTTTGGTTGTGGAAGCCTCCTCAAAAGCACCACAAGAAAGAAATCTTTACTTAAATAAAATGCAGAGAAGGATGTCTCTCTGAGACTTTGCTTGTGGCAGATGTGCTGTTAAAAACTTCTAAAAGCTGCTTTTTGTTTTTTGTGCTTAGCCTGTGTGCTTTGATAGAGAATATAACTGTTGGCCATTTGGTGGAGTGTAAGTGAAAGGTGGATTTACCTTTAGAACAAATTCTTATTGCTTCATGTCATTCTATATTTGCTTTAAACATCGTGAAGCAAAATGAGGTTAAAATTCTGTTGTTTTTTTTCAATACGTTTTGCTTGTTGGCTGAGTTGATAAAGAACACTTAATCTCCTCTTTGCCTCTGATGTCATGACTGATTCAGACTAAATTGTCCCTTTTGATCTGTTCTCTTTACTAACAGAAGCTGATTTGGCATTATTTATTGCAGCCACATAGCAATGCATCAATCACACAAGCAGTCCCTGGCTTTCCAATTGTGTTAGTGAGGTGTCACAAAACAAAAAACAAAACACCTAAGAATGCTGCAGTTCCTGCAGCAGTCATTCATCGTGTGGAATTCTGCTTTGAACTAATCTTGAGAGACAGTGCCAGCGTGTGACCTCTTTCCTCCTCCATGGTGTGGAAGTGTCACTGTGTTATTAAGATCCTTAGGATTTTTTTCTGATGCTTCTTTTTTTTAGAGTAACTCTTACTTCTCATTGGAAGAGTCACTCTGTGATAGTTCTGACACAACATAGTTGCTTAATTTCATCTAAAGGTGCTGCATTTTCAAAACGAGAGAGGTGATTTCACGTGAACGATGTGCAAAAAGTCAATGCATATATATTTAAGTACCTTCTAGAAGATCTATACTCACATTATTTTTTAAGCAATTTAATTATTAAAATAGCTGAACTAAATTCTTCAATAAAGGAAGAAGTCAGCCTACTCACGTAGCTGGAGAAGTATTTCTAGGCTGTGTTGGAAGCTATGTATAAATCTGTAACTGTGTTTAGAAATAGAAATTTGTCCTCAGGATCCCCAAACTGCAGAAGTAAAAGATTTGGAGAATACTGAGAAATTGTCCCAGATTTCAATACCTTGTTATTGTAGACAGGACTCTGCTTATTGTTTGAAGTACACATCTGGAATTGTACCAGAAAATTAGGTGTTCCTTAGAACACAGGTAATAGGCAAATAATGTTTAAAAAAAAACAAACAAGAACCCAACCTGCTAAATAAATGTCATTCTGCTCTAGCTGCTGTATCTCAGTTACTGTTGTTTGCTGAGTTGTCCAGTGCCTGGTTAGTGAGCATAGCTAATTACACTGAACACTGCATCTCAGGAGATTTTTTCCAGAGTTAAATGCATTTTTCCAAAATGGTCTGCATCTTATTTCTGCACCTGAGAATGGGAGATACATAAGAAATGATGAAGGTGATAACTGGAGATTACTGAAGTAAACCCAGATCCTCAGAAGAAGCTGACAGATTTTAGAATAGCGAATGTTTTAATTTTTAAAGTTAAAAAATAAGTGAAGGAAAATAGGGAATGAGAATTCTCCTTTGTGAAAGAACTTTTTTTTTCCAAGAAAGGGAATAGTTTGGTTATGAGATATTCTCCTTAAAAAAAAAAAAAAGATTAATTCTCTATTCCTATCTTACAAAGAAAACTCTGAAATAGAGAGAATGGAGGAGGGTAACTGAAGTACTTGTGGGCAACAATAACAAAAAAAGAAATAGAATGAATTTAGGTTACGAAAAGAAATAATCTTTAAAGTTGGGTTAAATTCTTTGTTAGGAAAAAAATGAATGTCTTCACAAAATATCTTTTAGGATGTATTTTAACTGACAAGGGAATTTATCTAATGAGGATACATCCTAACAGTTTCTTGTAAAGTAATGCAGTGCTGGAAGAAAACTGTAATGAAGTGCTGTCTTTTCGAAGGAGATCAATTTGGTTAAATAAAAAGCATATTAATGTCTAGATAAGTTTCTAAAAAACTGAAAAGAATTCTGGGTAATGTCTGCTTCCAGTATTCTGTTACAAACCTGGATGGCTTTAGAATAGCAATTCACAAAATAAAATAACATTTTTTAACTCGAAAAAAAAAAAAAGGCAATAATTCTGTGAAATGATAGAACTCTGGGGGATGCTTATGTGCCCATTGCACACAAATACTTGAACTCTTGATTGTAACTGCTCTCATCATATCATAGAATCATAGACTGCCTTAAGTTGGAAAGGACCTTAAAGTCCATCCAGTTCCAACCCTGTGCCGTGGGCAGGGCTGCCACCCAACAGCTCAGCTGCACAAGGCCCCATCCAGCCTGGCCCAGAGTGCCTCCAGGGATGTGAGCTTCTTATAAATGATTTTCCCTTACAAAGAGAAAGCCTTTGAGTTGTACTTTCTGTTGAGAAGGTTAAAAAAACAAACAAACAAACAAACAAAAAACAAAAAAAAAACCAAAGATCTTCCTGCATCTTTCAGGAAGTCTAATCAAGTTTGTTTTCGCTTTTTTTGTTATATTAGCAATGAAAGAAAAGTAAGAATGTGGAGTTTTGTACTATTAGCTGTGGAAAAAAATGGCAAGGAATGCTTTCACAGTTTTTTGAGTTGGGTGTTTATGTGCTGTTTTGAAGCATACCCCCAGAGAATCTCACTAAGGCTTCTGAATGATTTTCTTTCACAACTTAAACTGTCAGATAGCCTTGCAGTATTTGTAAGTTTTATACAGAAAGCTGATTTTTTTTAATACATTTCTCCTTCAACCTGCTTTGTTTGTTGTTTTTCTTTTTGCCTGAGTGTGAATCCATTATATCCATTTTGCTTCAGTTAAATCCAAATAAACATGAGCAGTGGAGTTATGAAAACATATTTAGGGAATGCATTTTTAAACAAAGCTGTAAAATCAAAGAGAGGTGGTTGCATGTTTGTTATTTAATTCAGTAAATATGATAGTCAAACTATTTTTCAAGTATTATTGAGAAAATTGTTTCAGATCACAATAGCAGGAGGGAAATTGTGGAGGTCGTTAATAAATGTTACTGAGATAATGGAAAATTGCCCTGTGGAAATGTAATGTGGGTTGATTCTGTCAACTTCTGTTAGTTGAGAAAATGGAAAAAGTTTTAATGAGTTTCAGATGGAAATGGAATGACTCTGAAGTCTCCAGGTTGTGAGCTTTCCTGTTCAGTAAAAATGTGATGGTGATCCTCTGTGGCTTGTTAGCCAAGAAGTGAAGAGTTTAAGGGGAAAAAAAATCACCAGTTGGGATGTAATTTCAGACTGAACTTACACAATTAGTAACATGTCTGAACTGAAAATAATAACATCATAGAATTCATAAATATTAGAAATTAGAGTTATCAACACGAATAGCTTTGCAAAAACGCAGGTTAGCATACTGTACACAACTCAGTGAGAGCAGGGACTCTAAATATCACTAAGAAATTCATGAGGAGTAATAACTAGGAGATTAGGTCTTTTAAAGTGTTCTTCTGGCAAAAAGAAAACCAACCGATTTAGGCTGAATAAATGGAAATAATCAGCTTTTAGCTTTGTTAGAAGTGCTTTTGAATATCCTATTTTTAAACACTTCTTAGGAAAAGTTTTTTTATAGTGTTCTTGAGGGAATTTATATCATACCTTATTTATCAGGGTGTAATTCTGTGGATAACAGATGAAATAGCCTCAGTAATTATGTGAAGGTAAGCACTTCAGAATTAGATACCTGCCTTCTAAATTGACGTACTTGCTGAGATCTGAACTGAACTCAGTGACTTTCAGGAGGAAGTCTGAATGGTGGGAATACACTGGCTCTGTACACCAGTGTTAAAAGGGCTTTCAGTGTGTATGGAGGCAACATAAAATATAAAAGATGGTTGTATTGAAGCTCTGAAAAACTGAACATGGAGGTTCTTTTTGCTGTTAAGTTAGCAGCTAGAATGTGGGGAAATGAGATAGTACAGTAATGGGAAATGGGAAGAATACTGAAATAAAATGCTTTGGCAAACAGCTGAACACTGCAGAGCTGTGGAGGTGTCACCTAATCGAATGGATCTTTCATTCTGTGATTTTTGAGGTTGCAGGGGCACAAAGAGTAGCTGTAATCTCAGAGTTACACTCATAACATGTCATCGTAAATAAATCTGGGAAATAGTTTTGAATTCATTGGTGTTGATTTATGTGTCTACTCAAGGAAGTGTGTGTGTTAACTTCCAAGAACCTCATGCTATCACGACAGAGGAAAATACTACTGTGACATTCTTCTTGTTTTATTATCCTAAATGTTAATCCTAGATTTTGCTGTATAGATGACTTCCTGTAGTTAGTCTGTGTTACTAAGTACTTATTTGTCTTTCATTCCATTTGCTTATGATTGTTGGCTCTAGGAAATGAGGATCCTGTCTTTTCCCACCTGTTTCCTTTCTTTTGATGAGCTGACGTTAGGTATTATGGGAGAGTGAAATGCAAATAAATGATGATGAGAGTTGGAGCAGAAGTATTGTTAGTTTGTGCTGATCTGGCCTTCTTTTTATTCTTAGGTGGAGGCAGGAGAAATGAGTAGAAATACTGAACTAAAGAAGCTGCAAATCTTTGGAGCTGGACCCAAGATGATGGGTTTGTCATTGGGAGCAAAGGATAAAGAGGGTAATTAAATCTTGGGTTCATTGCTTTGTAAAGTAACAAGGCTATTAAATCTTTTTGCATGTCTCTAGAGGCAACATTAAAAAGAAGGTGAAGTGTTATAACTGGAAATAGAAAGTAAATATTATAGGTTTTAATTCATGAGAGATTTTCAGGGTGCTTCATATAACTTGGCATAGTTTCAACGTTTTATGTACTGTATTGTAACCGTAACAGTTATGCAGCTGTTGCATGAACTGTGTGGCTGGAAGGAAAAACAGGACTTTTTTTTTTTTTTTTTTTTTTTTACAATTCTGAAGCTGATCCTACTAGCTGAGTGAGCTCATTCTCTGTTCTTTGAGGCAATTGGGATGACTTGTGAGGATATATGAAATATATTTTCCTAATTCCTGTTTATTTTAGAATGATTGGGTACAGCAAGACGTTTTACCTTTTGCTGGGTGGCCATGTAGTTTCAGATATTAAAGACAGATTATCAAACTGGACCTCTTTGTTGTTTTTGCAAGTTGCATCTATCTTCATGTGTTATTAATAACAATTAACTTTATTTTCCTTAAAGATGAGGTGACACGAAGACGCAAGGGAAACAGATCGGAAGCATTTGGAATGCAGATGAGGCAGCGCAAAGGAACTCTTTCTGTCAACTTTGTGAGTTTGATTATCTTGCTATGGTTTCTGATAAGAAATTCATTGATTTACTAAGGTGTTTTTTTTTTTCCAAGATAAAGAAGAGTGAACAGTGTTTTATAAAATAATGCGTAGCTTTTAATTCAGGCAGAAAGGGTGTTAACAGTGTAAAGGTACTTGATGATTATAGGTTTAAAGACTTGCTTTGCCATGTACTTCTTGCATGTCTTCAGTAGCTTGCTTTCTATTTGAGCTCCTCTGTGGTGCAATAATACTACATGTCTTCCTTTTAATATGTGAGATGCTCCAATACTTCAGCATTTTGATTACAGCAATATCAGCTTTCATCTTCATCCTCGCTGTTCTGAGTTTAAACTAGTCATTGTATCATAAAATGGAGTTGGAAGGAACCCTTAAAGGTCATCTGGTCCTGCCCCACTGCAATGAACAGGGTCATCAACAGGTAGATCAGGTTGCTCAAAGCCCCGTCCAGCCTGACCTTAAGTGCCTCCAGGGATGGAACACATACCACATTTCTAGGCAACCTGTGCCAGTGTCTCACCACCCTTATTTTGAAAATATTCTTCCTTATATCCAAGCTAAACTTCCTTCTTTTAGTTTGAAACCGATTCCCCTTGTTTTGTCACCGTGGACCCTGCTGAAAAGTTTGTCCCCTTCCTTCTTACTTACAGCCCCCTTTAGATACTGAAAAGCTGCTATCGGGTCTCCCCAGAGCCTTCTCTTCTCTGGGCTGAACAGACCCAGCTCTCAGCCTATCCTTGTAGGTGAGGTATTCCACCCGTGGGATAATTTTTGTGGCCTTCCTCTGTATGCGCTCCAACAGGTCTGTATCTCTCTTGTATTGAGGACTCCACATCTGGGTACAGTACTCCAGGTGAGGTCTCACCACTGCAGAATAGAGGGACAGGATCACTTCCCTCGCCCTGCTGGCCACGTTTCTTTTGATGCAGCCCAGGATACAGTTGGCTTTCTGGGCTGTGAGGGCACATTGCTGGCTCATGCCCAGCTTGCCATCCACCAGTACCGCCAGGTTCTTTTTTGCAGGGCTGTGCTCCATCCTTACAGCCCCCAGCTTTTAGTGATAGTGGGGGCTGCCATGACCCGGGTGCAGACCTTGCAGTTGGATTTGTTGAACCTCATGAGGTTCACTTGGGTGTTCACCCATGTAAGTCCACGCAAAACGAAATGAAGGGCAACTCTAAGGGGAGAAGTGAGATGTTTAGTGTTCTGATGTTTGACCACGGAGGAGCAGTGTGTCATTGTCACAGGCTGTGAAAAAGCAAAAACTTTGCACTTCTGAAGTATCATAATTTAGCCTGTGTGTACAACAGTGAGAGAAGATGTATGACTAATGTTTCAAGCAGTAGTCTCCTATCTACAGATTGAGCTGTTCTTTTTTTCTTAGTGTGAGAACACACAAAAAAATTAATTTTAAATTAAACCATGGAAGGTCAAGGCAACCTAAAATCTGCAGTAATTACATGAAAATGAGTACTAGAGAAAGAAGGTGGAGAAGTTGGACACTTTAGACAAACAAAGCAGATCATTGTGACATTGTAGCTAAGTTTGAATCTGTAACTTGAATTTCTTTTTGTGTTACTACCAAGTATGCAGTATTCCTTGGCTGTTTGAGTATCATCACCATTTTGTTTAAGGATGATGTTTTCATTTAAAAATATATTGTCCAGTCTCTGTTTCTGTATGAAAAAGGTGATACATTAGCCTTATGTAACTTCTAAATGAAAAATACTTTGCTGCAGTATTGTTTATAATTTTTCCTGATTGATTTATGGCTTTTTTTGTGAGGTGCTGTGAAATAATTTGTACCTTTTAATCACCACTCCCCAAATACCAATCATTATGGTTTTACCATGTTTTAATTATGTGGGTAGGAGGCTTATTTGTGGTTATGGTGTAATCACAGATCTACATTTTGTAAGTAGTTTTTGTGGTGTCTTTCTATTTAACAAATCACCTCTTGGGCTGACAAAAAAAAAAAAAAAGCATATATTCATATGGAGAGAAGAAAGTATTATCAGCGGTAGATAGCTAGTGAATATCATAGAATAGCCTTGCATTATAACTGCCGTTTTAATGCTTTTTAGTTATTGGAAGAGAGCCTGGAGATGTTTGTTAAAGCAACCTTTCTCCCTTATATATATTTGCAACAAAAGTAACTAGTTCGGTAACTAGTTTTAGATGTGCCACATCTGTTAAGTATTTTCACTTTCTGTCTGAAAAAGAAAATAAAGAAGAAATAACCGGGTTTCCTAATAGAACTGCAACATTTAAAAACATTGTTTCTTAAGATAGTTACTGAGCAATCTTTCCCTTTGAGAATCCTACTCTTGCATAGCTAGGAAGTCGCATAGGTTAACTAATCTGACATAATGAAGGTGGGGTTCATTTCAAGTATTTAAGCTGTGTGAACGTCGGTTGTTTTTTTTTTTCTGTGACAGTCTAACAATAAAAAACCACCCAAAGAAAACCCCAAATCAAACCCATCGTTTCTGGTGGGTTTTTAGCTCTGTGAGGGAAATATGCAGAATCCAAGTTGCTTGATGACTAAAGGTAGTAGCAGAATTTTGAACACTGTGTGTTACACAGAAGACTTTTTTTTTTCTAGATGTGATAAAATAAGCTTCATTTAGATTACATTTGATTACATTACAGATCTTCGATGCTATATTAAATGTTTATATTAAAAGTCCTTTGGATGGTACAAGATGCAGTAGCAAACAAAATTTGAAACCTGATGATGTCTATGAGATACATTTCCCAGTCTGTGTTGTTGTTGAGAGGTGATCGAAGACCTCTGCAATTTTTTTCTGTTGTGCTGGGTTTAATTCTAGCATCTGGAGTTTCTGTCCTTTATCTTGGAGAATATGAGTAAGGATTTGGTACCTTTATGTACAATTTCCTCCTCTTCTGCTTGGAATTTATTGAAATATGTAGGCTTGGATATTTTTTGTCATTCTTTCTTGTCCATTATAAGCATAATCACTGTACTGTTGGAAGTAACAACACGTATGTTTCTGAAACATTTCTTGAAGGCATTATTCAGTTGTGTACTACCTGTAAAGACTTTGAGTTTTTTTCAGCACATGAAATCCTAAAAGCTTTTTTCTCCTCTACTGCCTTGGAATAACATAAATGAGATGCTCCTTTGAGTTATCTGGATAATTATTACCCAACTGGAAGGAATAGTTTTTTCCAGCAGTAATTTTCAGTTACTTCCCCTACCCCAACTGAAGCACAATTGATTGTTAGCGTTGCTTCTCAACAAGCAGAGGAGATTGCGTTCGTGTTTACATTGAGTTTTAGGATTACATCCTTTCTTTGTTATTTAAAGGAAGGCAGGCTCTGGATGAGGAAACTCATTACTGCTTATAACAATGTATGTTTTTTTTTCTCCACAGGTTGATTTGTATGTTTGCTTATTCTGTGGCAGAGGAAATAATGAAGACAAACTGCTGCTCTGTGATGGATGCGATGACAGCTATCACACTTTCTGCTTGATCCCTCCTTTACCTGATGTACCTAAAGGTGACTGGAGGTGTCCAAAGTGCGTTGCAGAGGTATGGTTGAGGAAATACTCAATTTTTGTATTTCTAGTTGTGCTCCAGAAAAGAGCAGAAGTGTTGCAGTTGAGCTCTCGTTGCTGTTCCATCTGACTAGATGTAGTTTTGTTTGGGATTTTGTCAAGATATGGGCTGTGAATCTCTAACTGTTGTCAGCTGATGAGCTGTAAGAGAAATATTTCTCCTGGTGCTTGAGCATAACCTTTAAGACATAGCTATGTAAAAGTTAAAACTCAGACCTTTAAATGGCTTTTAACTTGATGAGTGGGTAACAGGAAATTAGCTGAGAATTAGGGTGGCAGTAGATGTTTAAACACAACGATGAAACACTTTCTAACCAAGAAAGTAATTGAACCACGTAATTTGGGCACAACAGGGAACTCTCTTTATTGAGAAGTCATCATGACATTGTTCAGAATAGCTTTTTGCAGGTAGTGAAAAACTAATTTGAAGAGTAGCTGTTAGTTTTGTTTTAGACTAAGAAAGGATCTGGAAAGACTTAGAAATGAAAACCGGTTTGAATTTAATTGCCTGAGAAATAGGAGTGACTGTATTCAAAGAGATAACTGTGCCATAGAGATGTTTGAAATGATTAGTAGTACTTGTTGCTCAGTTTTTACTTCAGAAGCTATTGGTTGATGTAATGTTAACACCAGAGTGCCAAAACAGAAGCAAAACAGAGGGACAGAATAAGGACTCTTTATTTGCATTGAGGTCAGCATTGTCTTGACAGTGTTTATAGATGTTATAAATCTTGCCAGCTGCATTTAAGAGCAGCTTTGATAAATGTTGGTAATAGTCTAAGGATAGTTTTTCTTGAATAGAAAGGAATAGCTGATCTCTCACACTCCTCTTCGGACCATTTTCATTATGACACTAAACAGCTGACTATTAAGTTTGGTGGCAAGTTTGTGCTCAAATACATCTTGTAGATGTTAAAAATTGTGTCAGCCCCTTTGTCAGCAGGGACTGAAAAAGACTTAGAAACAAGTGGGGACAGCAGCAGGAGTGTGAGCTGGTCTTGGATTCTTGGGATGATTATAGGTAGAATAGAAGACTTGAAGGTTTTGCAGAGGGACTGTGTGTGCTGTTAGCTATTACTAGTCAGCTACTTTGGTATAAGTGCTGCATTGTTTAAATTTCCTCTTTCCTCCTGTGTGCTCATGCTAAATCATTTGATGATATGTTTTGTTGATAGGACTGAAACACTAACAGGATTTGTTCCTGCGCATTTATTCTGCAGGTATTTAAATCCACCGTGTCTAAGAAATGCCTTTAAGGCTAAGATTTTCTTTGTCTCACTCTGCTGCTGACAGGAATAGATGGTGAAACTTAGTTTGTACAGGAAGCAGAAGTGTGCAGTATTGCTTAGATTAACTTCCATACAATTAATTCTGATCTGTTTCCATTATGGTGAGACTTCCTCAGCTGAGAAGAGCACTCAAAACTGATAGCTTATTGTGTTTGTTAAGGACTCAGATGGTCAACTATTTTGTTTTATTTCTTCTTTTTTAATTTTAAGAGAAGTATGACTGTTCCCTACAGCAGATTATGACTGCGTTTTTATGTTCTATCTTTTAGGAATGCAACAAACCCCGTGAGGCCTTTGGATTTGAACAAGCTGTCAGGGAATATACTCTCCAGAGCTTTGGTGAAATGGCTGATAACTTCAAGTCTGATTATTTCAACATGCCAGTCCATGTAAGTTCAACATTTATTGTCGTTCTTTGTAGGGGGAAAAGAGGTTTCAGCTGATCCTGGACTTCTGCTGGGGCATCTTAGCTTTCTATGAAGAGGCACAATAAACTCCAAACGTGAACAAATGATATAACTTCCTGGCATCTGGTCTTGCTTCAACTTCATTTCACTCTTTTCCACTGATCAATAGACAGCTTTATTGTTTGTGAAAGCTATACTCAAGTTTTTTCCCTTTTTGATTATTTGAACCAAGTCTAGAATTGTTCTTGTGAGGCAGTGGGATCTTTTCACTGTCCTTTCTGTGGCTTTTGTCTTGATTGTTCAGTGGACATACCATTATTTTCTTCCCTGTTAGATTATTTTCTCGCAAATGTATCAATAGATGAAGTCTGTCTGATATTTTTTTTTACCCCTGTATCTCAGCAGTGTTTTTAAAACTGATGTGTCTCTGTTGGGACACCTTTGTGATTCCACTGTCCTATAGACTGCATGAAATGACAGGCTTCTTCTCTCAGGGTTTTTGAGTAATTTATCGACAGTCTTGTCAAAGCTTCCAGCTTTCGAGATTTCTGCTTTCATACAAGAAATAAAGCTTATTTTACAAACAGACTTTAACTAAATTCATGTAAAAATTGTGAGATATATGCAGACTACAGTCTTGAACATATTTATCTGAATTTCCTTTCTGTTTTTCAGATTTTGGTTATTATTCTCTGAAATAGTTTGGAATATGCATGTTCTTCATTCTTTTTGCTGCTTGGCTTCTGCTGTCCTCCCTTTTTAGCTTTCAAGAATATTCTTAAGCTATACTCCTGAAAATCCCTTTTTTTTTCATTCCATCCTTCATGGTGTGGCATTCTATTTCTATTACGTTGCAGCCACTACTAAGGAAAACAAACCAAACTGTGTGACAGTGAAGAGATGGAGTGAGAGAATTTGAATTGGAATTTGAGGATACTGCAGAGATTACTAACAGTATATAGCCTGAATGATAGTTTTCAGGATGAATCTAATCTGCGCAAACCCTAACAACATCTTGCTTTCAGATGGTTCCCACTGAGCTGGTAGAGAAAGAATTCTGGAGATTGGTGAGCAGCATAGAAGAAGATGTCATTGTAGAATATGGAGCTGATATATCATCCAAGGACTTTGGAAGTGGCTTTCCAGTGAAAGACGGCCGACGAAAGCTGATGCCAGAGGAGGAGGTGAGTAATAGAATGTGCAAGCTGACCCTGTTCTTTGCTCTCCATGAGATATCACAGTAAGAATTTAAGTCTGAAATCATTGTTTTTTTTCATGAAGATAAGACTGATGCTGAATGTTCTTTTTGAGCAGGGCATTAATCTGATAGTGTATGTTCTTTTTCCAGATCTTTGTTTCTGATAGCTAAGCTGTTTGTAATGATTGAAGTTACACCTGTTTTGTATCACTAAATAGGCAAAGATATGCAAATTGTTACAGTATACCCAAATATGAGGAAACGTCTGATAAGATTTTGAGGAGTTAACTCCTGAAACACAATACTTACCTCCTTAGGAGATTTGTAATAGATAAAACAGACTGATCAGATTTAGCTTGTCCCTCTGGCTGTGCATACTGTAAGAGTGAAAAAACTTTGATACAGCATCTGTTACAGGAAATTAAATAAAGAACGTCTGGTGAGTGTGTTGCTTAATTTCCCTCAGACCTTATTGTAGAATATCCATTTTCTGTCTGTTTATTTGTTTAAATTCAGATTAAAGGGGAGAGTAAGGATGTGATTTCATGGTTATGCAGGCTCAAACTGGTTCATACCAATCCCTGAAAAATGTTATTTTGCTCACTATTCCATCCGTGTCTGTACGTTCCTACTTGCACTTTTTGTCTTGGTGGTGCAGAGATTGTCTATCTACTTGCTGAGTGAGAACTACTTGTTGATCTCTTTGTATAAAAGTAGTAATTTAAAAAAAAAAACACAAAAAGCCAGCTGCAATAACTTTCTAGCCAGGTCATCATCTCTCTCTGTTGTCTTTATGTCAGTGCAGAGGAAACAAAGTAGAGGCAATCTGAATTTACCTTTTTTCTTTTATACAAACTGGGTACATTTTGAAGGAAAGGATGAGTTTCTTAACTGGTGGTGCTGACTTCTGTGAAGTGAATGTAGGAGTTTATTCTATTAAAGGATTTCTAAAATAATTTATAGAGATCAAGTTAAGCTACAGTGCAGTAAAACAAATCTCTCACAAAAAATCTCATTATTATTTCAGCTTTTGATGTTTGCAGTCATTGCATCCAGTTTTAGGGAAGACTTCTATCTTCGTTTGCTAATGTTACTGGTATTGTTTTTCTTTTCAGTCAGAAAAGTGTGGAAGTTAGGCATAGGATGGAATCAAAGTCTGTCAGCACTAATCCAAAGAATATGGGCTATATGTGTTGAAATACTAGGATTGGCCTTAAATGCTACTTGTTTTAAATGCTGACTAAAGTGTTTTAATATTCCCTACTTTATGTGCTTCACTGTTGCAGAATACTGTGCGCCATCTGCAACAGGAATGGATAAGCTGATCTCTTAGTATTTTCCTTGTCTAGAGATGGTGTCCTCATGTCTTCTGATTTGCTCAGAATTCTCCTTTTTTTTTTTTTTTGCAGGATTATGCACTTTCTGGTTGGAATTTGAATAACATGCCAATTCTAGAACAATCAGTCCTTGCTCACATTAATGCAGATATCTCTGGCATGAAGGTACCTTGGCTGTATGTGGGGATGTGCTTCTCCTCATTTTGCTGGCATATCGAAGACCACTGGAGCTATTCCATCAACTACCTGCATTGGTATGGACTCTCCTTTGCACATCTATGTTATACTGCTTTGTTTACTGTTAGTAAATTTGTAATTTTACTTGAAAAGATCTATTCATGCTGATGACTTTTAACCAAAAAGCTGTATGTGATAGGTAGCCTATATTCTTAGCTGAACTTGATTAAAAGAGAGCACAAATACTGCTTTAATGGTGTTGGTATTTTTCATTTACTGATTGAATATTCTTGCGTAGCAAACAGTCTAGTATCACTGTAAAATTCTTTTAGAGGCTCACATCTTTTCTACCAACTTCTTTTGTTTTAAATTGAATTACAGTTCATTGGCGTGGAATGTGCTTTGTGTTCTAAAGTTGGTAATCCCCTGCTGGAAATGAAGGCTGCTGTCTAGTGGCTTACGCACGCATCAAAACTGAAAGTTCATGAGCAGAGTTATGTATACACAGAGTACTCCTACTTCAGAGAACAGAAATTTGAAAGTAATTTTGACTTCCAGAACATTCCTAATAGTATTCTGGTGTTTGTTTTTTGAGAAGAAGCATCATGACAGATTAATTCCTTGCACTGCAATCAGTCTTCATGAGGAGACTCTGGGAAACACTCCTTCAGAATGGGAAGTTAGCTATCTGCTAAGGTTGAGTTTGATAGCCTTTGGATTATGACTGCGCATTTCTGGAGAACTGTTTGCTAATAGATCTGGTCCACAGGCTGTGAGGGAGTATTTCATTTGTTTAGAGTTCATTTATGGTCCTCAGCGTTCTATTGACTGGGTCAGAATGTGGAAGTCTTTTGTCAGCTGGTGAATTCCAGCAGCTCAGCCAGAAACAGCAGTATTTGCTGGGGCTTGCTAGTTCTGTGTTACCAGCAGATGTCACTAAAGCCTGTAGGAATCATAGAAAACCTTACGTTGCATTATTCCTTATCTAAACTTTTGGGATGTTTATTGTCAAGGTAATTAATATTGTTACCTAGCAAGTGATATGTAAATTGATTCAGATGTTTTAACAGACTACGAGTTGTACTTAAAAAAAAAAAAATACAAAATACAAATCTAAGAACTATAGATTCTAGATCATTACAGCTACCTTTGTTTGAGGCAGGACTGGAAGGACTAGAATAATATGTTCTCAAGTTGTTCTCTGTTAATGGTCCTGTTTGTCACTTTTTTTTCCCCGTTC
This sequence comes from Phasianus colchicus, assembly GCF_987193195.1. Taxonomy (NCBI): domain Eukaryota; kingdom Metazoa; phylum Chordata; class Aves; order Galliformes; family Phasianidae; genus Phasianus; species Phasianus colchicus. The sequence goes on along the minus strand of NC_143436.1, from coordinate 61,005,429 downwards.
TTAAATAATTCACGTGATTAGGTATTTTCTGTCTTCAGAATCTAGTGAACTACTGGTTTTCAGTAACTGGTTATGTGTATTAGAAGGACTGATTATACATTATCACATTGGCATTCTATTGTTTTCACTTCTGCTTATGTGATATAATATGCCTTTTGTTTCAGACATAAGATTTCTCCAAGGTTGATTGAGAGACTGGACAAGTACCACGGTCTATTTCTATTAAACATGTTTTTTGTGTCTACACAGGAAAAATATTTGGCTTATAGTTTTAAAATTGCTGCTCACGTACTTTGCAGTTGGGTGCCATCATTTGTTTCCTTTAAGTAATGCATTTATTTTTGTGTTTTTTTTTTTGTTAGGGGAGAGCCGAAGACGTGGTATGGTGTGCCCTCTCATGCAGCAGAGCAACTGGAAGATGTGATGAAGGAGTTGGCTCCTGAGCTATTTGAATCCCAGCCTGATCTCCTGCATCAATTGGTCACTATCATGAACCCCAATGTGCTGATGGAGCATGGTGTACCAGTGAGTAGTACATGAGCATTTTATCCACTCAGTTTCATTTTGTGCCAGATTTGTGTTAACAGTAGTTTGATATAACTCTGAAGAATTTCTGTGGTGGACACCTACATCTCCAGTTCATTAGTTACGAAGTGGCACTGAAGTCTATTTTTTGAATCCTTTTTGAGCCTCACCATGAAATTCAATTATCTCATGTCGGAAGAGGATGTGCCAAGCTTCTTACTTAAAATATCTTACAGAATAAATGTACATTGTGCTACAGTTCATTTTAATGGAAAAAAACCCTTCTACGGTATTTGTCCGTGAATTAGTTTTAATATCTTTTGACAGTCAAACACTGATGTTTTATAGAAATTTCAGCTTTACAAACTGTTTTGACCAAGCATTACTGACAGCAGACCTTTAAACAGCAATCACTTTGACTTGCTTTTTGTGTTAGGTTAAATTGCTTTTCTGACAAATACTCTGGCAAAGCAAACCATAAACTGTTTCTAGAAGCCTTTACAGGTTGTGATGCGGTGGATTAAATAGTGATAGTCAATAATTCTTTTTTGAATTCATGAGGAGAATTTTAAGCTGATGGGTTAGATATCTAGCTTTTACTTTTTTTTTTAATTAACGCTATAAACTGAGGATTCATTTTAAGAAGACAGAATCAAACTTTACCACTTAGCTGTGTTGACTCTGGTGTTCTACAGGTAATGCAAATGATGTTCAGTATGTCCTAACCTCTGTTGCAAGTTTTTTAGTGATTTTTTTTTTCCCTTTCCTCTCCCCCCCTTTTTTCTTCACTTATATTAGGTGTACAGAACCAACCAGTGTGCTGGCGAGTTTGTCGTGACCTTTCCTCGTGCCTATCACTCTGGATTTAACCAGGGATACAACTTTGCTGAAGCTGTGAACTTCTGCACTGCTGACTGGGTCTGCTCTTTTGTATATATTTTTTGTCTCTACTAGGCGTCCTTTGCAAGGAGATTGTTAATCATTTCTTATCTGAAGAGTAGTCTTTTATGCTGCACAGTGTGTTTTATGTTTATGGTTCCTGGAACAACTGTGAGACTGTTGTTAATTTTCATAACAAAAAATGGTTTTGGTGTCCACACTATTTTAAACAGCTTCAAAATGAAACTTTTGCATGTGGTCTCCTTTTCAAATATTGATCTTGTAGTACTTCAGCTAGTTTTTCACTAATACATCTTCCTGGATTTCATATAGATTATTGTACTGTTTTGAATAGCTGTTATCATTTGCATCTTGGAGGTAGGCATATAACTCTTTTGTTCTCCTTCTATGTCAGCTCATTGCATCTTTTAATTGTGTTAATCCATATTCTAATAGCCATGACACAAGAACATAACTTACATGGATTCCTCAACAAGTTGTTAAAAGTGTGCCTCATCACTATTCAGAGTTTACAGATGAAAGATAGGATCTCATCTGTTGTTTATCTGTCTCCAACTTCTGTTTTGATACATTGAAATATAAATTCTAGAAGTTAACTAGAGACATTTATTCATTTATCAGAGAAATGGTCTGTGGAATTGTCAGATTTCTTTTCTTCTATGCTTGTGATATAATCTGTGTGTAGCCCCTGGGAAAACTCCTATTCTGACACTATGCAAAATGTAACCCAGAAGTGCGTAGCAAGTTTATCTTTCATTTTGTGCTTTAAAGGACACAAAATGATTGATACTAGCTTTGCTTAACTTTAGTCCCAACATAGTTATTTCTAGACAGCAGTGCATTTCACCTCTTTCCCATAATATATTTTTCTGTTTCTTAGTCTGTCTTTTCCCAGACTTTGTGAAGGAAAGTGTGTGGTGAGAGATTGTCTCAAAATGTTTTGTCCCAGAATGATGAATGATGTTGATTCTTGTAGCTTCCAATTGGACGTCAGTGTGTGAGTCACTACCGAAGGCTTGGGCGTCATTGCGTTTTCTCCCACGAAGAACTGATCTTCAAGATGGCTGCAGATCCAGAGTGCTTGGATGTCGGACTGGCTGCCATGGTCTGCAAGGAGATGACACTAATGATAGAGGAAGAAACACGCTTAAGGGAAACTGTTGTACAGATGGTAAGTAATGAAAGACAACTCTTTTGCTTTACCTGCAGAAGAAATTTTGCTCCCTTTCCCCATTTCCTCTCTGCTTTTCCTGGGCTAGTATTTTTAACAGGTGTCTTAATTTTTTTTTTTTAAGGGAGTATTGATGTCTGAAGAAGAGGTGTTTGAATTGGTTCCAGATGATGAACGTCAATGCACAGCTTGCAGAACAACGTGCTTCTTGTCAGCTCTTACGTGTTCATGTAATCCCGAGCGCTTGGTCTGCCTATACCACCCATCTGATTTATGTCCGTGCCCCATGCAGAACAAGTGTTTAAGGTATGCCAACAGTTGGTTTTTTTTTTTCCCTTTCCAGATCAGTGCTGTGTTGGAGACTGATTGCCAGATATAACATTTGGCCGCTCTTTTCTCTTCCTTTATTTAAGGAGTGCTTTTATCCTCTTTGTTTGATTCTTGGGTTCAAGGCAGAGGATATTATACGTATTCTGTCCTGACCTTATTTTAGCTGAGAAAACTCAACAATAAGCAATATCCTAGGTACTGTATAAGCATTAATACTCTTGCTTTATTTTTCTTTCATATCTCCAGGTACCGTTATCCACTTGAAGACCTTCCTTCTTTGCTGTATGGAGTGAAAGTTAGAGCACAGTCTTATGACACTTGGGTCAGTAGAGTTACAGAAGCTCTGTCTGCTAACCTCAACCACAAAAAAGGTTAGACTTCCGTTCTTTGTTGCAGAAGTTGAAAGGCATCCTACTTATTCTTTTTCTGATTTAATGAGAGAAAACACTGTGTTGTTTAGTGAAAAAAGAAATGAGAAACTCATCTTTTTGTGTTTGAAATTAAACTAGCCTGTTGGAACCTTGATGTAAGGGTTTGGAAGCAGTCTGAAATGTCTTTTGTTTCTACATTCAAACTATATGCTGTTACTGCAGATGTAATTGAGTTGAGAGTGATGTTGGAAGATGCTGAAGACAGGAAATATCCAGAAAATGATCTCTTCCGTAAGCTTAGAGATGCTGTGAAAGAAGCAGAGACCTGTGCTTCAGTAGCACAGCTGCTTCTGAGCAAAAAGCAAAAACACAGGTAAGACTGATTTTATTTTTTTATTTTTTTTACAGCTTTTATCTATCTATTTTGTTACTTGGTTGGACCTGGAAATGTAAGAAAACTGAGCTCTCACTGTCTACTAATTACCTCTAGTGTTTGCCTTTAGTGCTGTAACTCAGAGATTGGGGAGACATACATTTATAACAAAGATCCAAAAAGCAGATTTGGAATGCATTAAACATACTGTTTTGAGCTGACTTACGTACTGAAATGTGAAATCCTTTGGAAAAATTGTTTGATCTCTCATCAGGCATTTGTTTGAATGTGTGGGAGAGTTGTAGGGAAAGACAGCTGGAGGAAAAAGTGCAATGAAAGTAAGTTCTTGACATGAATGTTTATATTTTAGTCAGCATGGCTAAGTATATAACTTAAATAAAAAATGAGTTGATAAAATTGCTTTAGGAAAGAAAAACTGTTAAAATATTGTACTGCAGAGCTGAGTGCATGAAAACTAGGAAACAGCAATTATGGTTGGTGAGGCAAGCTTAGTTATGTCTTCTGGTACAGCATTTCTCAAAAATGTTTGATTTTTGCCAGCTGCTTACAAGTAAATTGCAGAATGCATTGTTACGCTGGTGGAATTACTGGAAGATGGAGAGGAAATGTCTTGCCAGCAATGACTAGGAGGATGGGATCCTGGGGAGCAAAGCAGTTCAGAGAGCAAAAATTGAGTCTGTAGTTGCAGCCAGTTTTTCACTTCTTGACAAGGACCGTGCAAAGCAGTGATGTGTGGCTGAACAGTAGTGCCTTTTCTTTATATCTTCTGGCTTCCTTAGCATTTTGTATTGCCTGCCTTGCTTACGACCTTCTAATGTTGTTCTGTCTCCTTTCACTGCCTCAGCATTTTCCTTTTTGCATATACAGTTTTTGGTGTTAAGCTTAAGGCTCCTTTAAGGAATGGGGTGCAAAGTAAATACTTAGCTAGTTGTAATACCCTGCTTTCCTACACAGGGCATAATGCAGAGTTCAAATGCAAGCCATGCTGATGAAATGTATGATAGATCCAATTACACTTCTCAACAGGCATGCCTTAAGTTAATTAGTGAATTTCCAGGGTTTTCTCAAGAAGTAGAAGAGAGAGAATTGGCAACTTTCAATGATGTATCTGAACTAGAAATTAATCAAATCCCATGGGGCAAAGAAAGAAACTTGTGTAGTCTAAAACTACTGTTGTTTGCTAAATCATAATATGATATAAAATAGAGGTTTGAGAATTTTGCAGAAGAAAAGATTTTAAATCATCCTTAAACAATACTAGGAAATTTAAATCAGAAGTCACCTTCAGCTTGTTCTTTAACACCTGTATTCATGTTTAATACAATGAGAGGGATCACATTTACACTAAGGATAAGGTTAGAAATACATTTAAAATGAGTGCTGAAACAGAACAACTTGGCAGAGAAAAAAGCACCAATAAATTTGTGATCCAAATGTAGCTAATGATGTTGCACTTTTTTTTGGTTTTACGTATAGTCAGATGACACAAAAATGGAGGTGGCTTCAATATACACACATTTTCTCTCCTCCTTATTAATGCTGAACATTGTGAGTTTTTATAGGCAGGGATAAGTGAATGCTTGTCTGACACACAGTGCTGTGGCAATCTATGGCTGCATTAAGGTTGGAGTTCTTAGGGGCTTGGGTCCAAGTGCAGCTACCATTCCTTCTCAATGTCTGTTAGAGTAAATCAAAGCCTGCAGTATTCTTTTTTTCTCTGTGACTTTTACACAGTGTAATTATATTTGATGATTCATTTACATTTTCTTCTTAAGTCCACAGGATGAAAGATTAAATTTACTTCTTATTTAATGTGATAAAATGTGTATTGATTAGCAGGGAACAGCTCTTCAGTGTTTAAAATCCGTCCTGCTCATGAGATTGCTGTGCCTGCAGTGATTTTTATTCTGAATATTTCATTAGTGCAGTGCCACTTAACTCTTTTCCTGCATTCAGTGGGCTTGTAACACTTGCTTCTAGTGGTACTTAATGGATGGACAAGTCCTGTGTAGTACCAGTCTTTTTCTCTTGCTAGTTTCAGTGGTTCTCTGCCTGCAAGAGAGACAACTCTAGCAAAAAAGATTTATTTTCACAGCATGTTACTGTTGTATATCGGAGACCTCTTGCCAGTGCCTGTCATGGTCATTAACTGCTTGAGCAAGTACAGATCTTCACGTGGCTCTTGTGAACAGTCCCATCTATCAAGTTGACCAGAAAGGGAGGATCACTGCTGAAATCAGTTCCTTGGAAATGGGTTCCCCTATTAACTTACCTTTTTTCCTTTAAATATTTTGGCCCCTGTGGTTTCCTCCATATTGTTGTCAACATTACTCTGTCTCTTGATCAAAATCTAAATTAATGACAGAGGTTCCCCCAGAAGCTGTGGCATCGGTGCCACTGATGATGTTTAACTCCATGCCCTTCACTTCCCAAAGCAGTTCTTGGTTCCCACAGATTTGTTATCATGGTTTGAAATAGTATCCTTGTAGGTAGATACGTTCCTTATTAGCGGTGCTGAGGACTTGAATTCTGAAGATGCTTATTTCAAATATCAAGTCTGCAGAGACTTCTTCAGTTTCAGTATTTTTGGAAGAGGCTTCTGTGTTTGAATAGCGAGCTGCTTTGGTGTTTGATTTTTACTGTACTCTCGTCCATGTGACGTAGACTCTTAGGAAAACAGTTTCTGCTTTGGATGTGTCTTCCAGTATACGGAAGATCTTGTAGATCTTGTGCTTCAGAGCAGTCTTGTTTTCTGTTTCTGTTTTCAGAAATTTGTCTTTCTCCCTGTTACCTGTGTCTGATCAGCCTTAGTAAGTTTTGAAAAAAATTTCACCTTTTGTTTCCTTTTCTCTTCAGTCAAATTTGAGGCATTTGAATGCTTGAAACTGTATAGTTTGCGTAGCTTTGTTAGTTTGTTCAGTGTTTCTTTTCTTTACCTGTTTCAACCTCTACTATTTTGTACCCAATCCATTTGCTTATGTGAGGAGCAACTGGAATTCTATCATCCTTGCTTGCCCTGGTCATGATAAGGAGCTGTGGCTGATATTTTACCTAAAATAATCTTGGGTTTCTGAAGAACCAAGCATTTCTACTGGAAAAAAAAGAAGCAACACAAAAAACCCTGACCTCTTCACGCTTTTGTTTAGTTGGAGCAAAAAACCCAACTTGAAAGTCAAAGAGTAGGGTAAATTCTCTTTAGATTTAATGTAAACTCTCAGCTATAGTTTTCAAGAGTTTTTAATTCTTACAGAGATTTTTTTTTTTCGATTGGCCTTTTTTCTTGGGGTTCTCAAGTGATCTTGATAGACTTCTGCTACTGGGAGTAAACCCAGGTGGTGTTGTCATTGTGTCTTTCATATAATGTTTTCTTGTGTTCATTCATACAGCAGACAGAACCAAGACAGTGGAAGGACACGGACCAAGCTGACTATGGAGGAGCTGAAAGCATTTGTACATCAGTTATTTAGCTTGCCCTGTGTTATCAGCCAGGCCCGACAAGTAAAGGTAGGTTTACATCTGTTCCTTGGATATACTGTAAGTGTTGTGGTTTTTTTCTGGACTTTTTTTTGTCTGTTAGTTTTGATTTTCATGTTTTGTTTATTTTGTGTGTGTGTTTTGTTTGGTTGCTCTTTGTTAGTTTGTTTTAACATAATATTGCCTGGTGTACAGGACTTTAGCTTTTACTGTAAAGCAGATAACTGCTTCATGGTGATATTTGTGGCCTCAAGAAAGAAAATACTCTGGATTCATTTAGCTGTGTCTTTCTACTTCAAGTAATCTTACTATTGTGATTGGAGTTTTGCTGATTACATGTTGCCATTTATCCACGATAGAATTAATGGTAATGTGTAATTCCTTCTCATTTTCCTGCTTACTTGCAAGCACCTAAGTGTGCAAAGGTGGTGTTTGTACTACAGTAGTATGCTCATGTAATCATAACAGCTTAATATGAAGGGCTCAATGTTGTTGCCTAAGCATTGATGTCTAGTGCCTTGCGAGTGACTCAAACCTATGCCATCTGGCCTTCATTCCCATTTTGGAAGAATACTGCAGGTCTTGTGTGGCTTTCATGTGGCACATGACAGCTTTTAGGCTACGGAAGCAAAGTGTTTTATGTGAATATACATACACTTTTCAAGGTGTCTGTTATGATGGATGCAGTCAGATGTGGTGGTTTCATGGTTAAACCAAGAGAAAAGATCGCTTCCATCTGTCACTGACCAAGCAGCCCAATTTTATCTCAGTGAACCAGTTGCTTTTCTTCCAGCATCGTTTAAAACTATCTATAGCAGTGACATTTCCTGTTAAATCCTACCCTTCATATCTATGCAGGAACTTCAGAAGGCTATATTGCTGTGCTTCTTTAGGAGAGCAGGGAGGCAGTAGTACACTGGCAATTTTGCGCTTGAATCTGTAAATCTTTTTCAGCCTTTGCTTTCCAGGTTTCATTCTCCTTAATCTGTATGCATGGCCTGTATGTCTTGTCCTTCATACATTTCTTTGCACCTATCTTTGAGTGAATCTAGACTAATAAGTGATCCAGATCATACTGATTCCCCTGGCTGCGATTATCATTTATTACTGTGGCAGTTTGTATTACAGCAGGAGTTTTCAGCAGTAAACTTAATTTGTTTCTGTATCTCTGATGAAGTGTTAAATACTGTTTGGCCTGCTAACCAACCTCCAGCAAAACACTTTAGGAATCCTTAGTAAATATTTTTTTTCATCTTGAGAAATAGTTCTTGATCTATGTCAACCATTTATTAACTCGTGTTTTCTGTTGGTACAGTTTTAAGAAGAATGTTGTATACTGCTAAATTGAGGTCCTAAAGTTCTGAACGTCACCATATGTGCAGCTACTTCTATAAGCAAACATATAGTAGAGGGATTTAATATTGGGCTTTCTTCCCATCTATTTGATATTGGCACATTGTTGTTGAAAACAGGTATCTTCAGTCAACTCTCTAGGACTGCAGGATATAGATTATCCAGGCCTGCTGACTCTAATCTTTATCCTTCTAAGATGTTCTTTAACGTGTTTCTCAGCAGTTAATTGAGTGGAAAGTATATGATAGCAAATATTTGGAAATATCTTCCTAAGTATTTTCTTTTCTGCCCCATGAAATTTTATGATCATATATTAACGAACCTGTGAGACTGTTAAGAGTTCATTGGTTCTAGTGCATTTGATTCTAATGTATTTAAAACCTGCTTCAAATTAAGGCATGGTCCATAGATGACAGAGCTAAAGACATCTTCTAGATTCTTTGCCAGTTTTCTGATCACTTATTATACAGCAGTTTTCTTCTGTGGCATCTATTTTCTGGGTGGTTTAAGACTTATTGTTCGTATAATAAACTCTTAACAGTTTTGATTTATATTTTGTATATATATATATATACAATATACATATATATATAAAAATTTATATATTATATATATCTAAATATATATATATTAATATATATATATTCATATTTTTTCAGCTGGGATGGTATCTTTGTTTCCTGTTTTTAAATAGCCTTAGAAAACTAATTGTGCTGAAGTACTCTGTGTACATATGTAAGTTCCCAAGGCTTCAGCAGTTTCTGATTAGTAAAATTGATAAATCTCATAGTCTTGCTGGTTAAAAACCATAGTCTTAGTTCTTGAATGAAGTCAGATAATGATCACTTAGACCTATGTACTCACTAACTTTGAGTGTGGGTTTTGAATGCAATTATCCATCATAATGAATTAGATTGGATGATGAGTATTTTCTAACATAAAAGGCTTGATAATTACTAGACTGTAATAATTTACTGTTGTTGCTATGAAGCATTCAGCATCTGTTTCCTATATTAAAAACCCTGTAATGTGGATCATGGTTGCTTTTTTTTGTAAACGGCTTTGATTTCTAGGTGGGCATGAAAAGCAACATCAGACAAGAAGGGCAGTAAGCATAGGTGTAGGAAATGTGTGTTTTGTTTCTCACGGTGGCACTGACTTGCCATCAGTAGCATCTGATCTTTTTTTAAGAGATTCAGAAGTGAATCAGTCAAGTATACAGGTTGAATGTCCTTGAATAAATCTCCCATGGAGCTATTCTCTTGTCTGATTTTTGATTTTTTTTCACTGCTGTTTCAAAACAAGGAAATACGAACAAGTACAGCAACGTGGTTAGATTTTTGTGAAGTTCTCCTTTCATTGGAGGGTGTTTGCATTTTCATATCTTTACTTTTTAAGTTAAAACCCTGTCGTGTTGCAGTGGTGAGCATGCTTTTAAATAGTTGCGAACTTGACTATTGTTCTTTTAATGCTCCTTTAACTCTGGTTTGTTTTTTTTTCCCTTAGCATTATTGTGTTCTGTTATGTATTGTCAGCATTAGTACAATGCCTCCAACAACTAATTAAAAGGATGACATCTTTGCAGAAGTCTCTCCTCAACCCGCTGTTTTAAAATAAGCACTGTCTGGGCAGTCGATAATACTTGTTTTGTAGGGATCCCTAGATGGTTGCAGCTGTGTTACTTCAGTTGCAGACTTTGTTATAGCTAATATGTATAACGAATGAAATAGTCCCTATGTCAGACTCATTGGCTTCTGATGGAACAGTTGACACTGTCTAGAAACTTTGACTGACGATGTGATGATCGCATACAAACTCATATCTGGCTGATCCTACAGCCAACGTTATTTTGTTTCTATGGACATTTTTTCTAAACACTTCTTACTGTATGTTACTCCAGAATCTACTTGATGATGTGGAAGAATTTCACGAGCGTGCTCAAGAAGCTATGATGGATGAGGTCCCAGACTCGTCCAAGCTGCAAGAGTTGATAGACATGGGCTCTGGCCTTTATGTAGAACTTCCTGAACTGCCAAGGCTGAAGCAGGAACTGCAGCAGGCACGGTGGCTGGATGAGGTGAGATCCACCCTCTTGGATCCCCAGAGGGTCACCCTAGATGTGATGAAGAAGCTGATTGACTCAGGTGTAGGCTTGGCACCACATCATGCTGTAGAGAAAGCCATGGCTGAACTTCAGGAGTTACTCACTGTTTCAGAGAGGTGGGAGGAGAAAGCCAAGGTCTGCCTGCAGGCCAGGTGAGTGTTCCTCTGTAAACTGTTCTTATGGGTCACATTCTTAAGGGATTCTCAGCCTCTGTTGATGAGTTGTGGTGAAGAGTGGTGGCTTTGAAGATGTAGTCTGCTTCTGTCATTGCCCAAGAGTTGGGTTTGAGGTTATTGATGAGTTACGAAAAGGCTGATTCCCTTTTGTATTGTACAGTGGCTGTATTTGCTGTGTATTGTTGCTCTTTTTGCTATTTACTTGTCTTGCTCCTAAGCAAGCAAACAAAAAAATGCTTATGGTATACAACAACTTCCTCAGTGTTAGGGATTTCTGGTGCTGTACCCTTTTGATGGACCAGACAATTGAGTTCAGCTTTCTGACCTTTGCTGTTACTTAGTATTGAGTTGCACCCTCCAAGAATAGAGCCATGATATATCCTATGCTTCTACACATAGTGATGAAGTCTCATCACCTGCTTGTCAAATCTGTGGCTTTAGATGGCTGGCATTTTGAGAGAAGGACGGAATTAATTTTTGTTTTTGTTTTTCACTCTAGACCACGCCAAAGCATGATGGCTCTGGAGGGCATTGTGAATGAAGCAAAGAACATCCCTGCTTACCTGCCCAATGTGCTGGCACTGAAAGAAGCCCTGCAGCGGGCTAGAGATTGGACAGCCAAAGTGGAGGCCATTCAGGTAGGGGTTACAGCAGGAACTGGACCCTTCTGTTTCCATCCTTTTGTTAAGACATGCTCTTTATTCCTAGCCCCTCTCCCACAGATATGACCCAGAGGGAATCCTTACTGTAGTTGTTCAGTGTACTTGTAATAGATTATGTGCTTGCATTCTTTTTCTTCTTTTTGTGCAACTGTCTCCCTATTTGCTATTCCATTTTTCCCTTCCTCTTGCCCATTTCATAGGAGATGTAAAAACCAACAATTTTGTTATGATAAAAATGTAACACTAGAGAACAGTAATAATAAATACAGTCCTATGTACTATCACTGGAAATACTTGCTGCAGTGGAGAATGTTCTCCTCAAACGTCTTTAGTTTTGGAGTTGGCTATGTGAATGTTTTGGTTTTTTTCTCCCCACAATGTGTTGAATTTTTTTTTTGTCTAACATGTAACGGCACTGATAGCTGTAATGCTTTTGTCTGAAATAGATTGAAGTTAGTTAGTTATTAGTTCAGTAGAGCCCCCCTTTTCTATTGCCCTACTCAGATAACATGGACTGAAATTGATGTGGTTTCTGTGATATACGCAGTATTAATCTCTGGGCTGCAGTTGCTTTTCTTGTATCAAGTATTTATTGAGAACTGAAGTGAGAATCTCATTTGACTTTACATCAGCCCCTGTAGAACTCTCAGATATGTAGCTTGCTGTTGAGCAGGTAGGATTTAAGACTGCCAGCTAGAAATGAAGCGTCTTACTCCCTAAGCCATCTATCAGAATAGATGTTAAAGTAGAAACTGTATGAGAGTTTTAAAAATAGTGAGATGGCAACCCTGCTGTCCTTTCCATTCATTTCCTGTTTTTGTCACTGACTAGAATGGTATATGGCTCGAAATCAAATTGGCAACTGACACAGTGGTGCAATCTTTGACTCAGGGAATTTTCTTTTCCTCCAGAATGGGAACAACTATGCCTACTTGGAGCAACTGGAGAGCTTGTCTGCCAAAGGCCGCCCAATACCAGTGCGCCTTGATGCCTTGCCACAACTGGAGTCACAGGTAGCTGCTGCGCGGGCTTGGAGAGAGCGCACAGGAAGGACCTTCTTGAAGAAGAACTCAAGCTACAGTCTGTTACAGGTAAGCAACAGAAGTACTGTGTCAGACTTCAGAAGTGGATCTTGATGCTCTTCTGCAGTATTGGAAGGCAAAATAGATTATCAAATTTCCATTTGATAATAGAAGATAATAAGTTTCAGCTGAAACTTCAGGTGAAAAGAACAAAAAAGACAAGTCAGTTTTGGCTAGTCTTATTTTATGTATAAACAACCTCAACTGTTGCTTTTTTACGAAACAGATTAAACCTCCAATTCTTGGGAGTAACAGTGTAAGTTCTCTTGGTTACAGGTTCTGAGCCCTCGCACTGATATTGGTGTTTATGGAAGCAGTAAGAATAGACGGAAGAGGGCAAAGGAGTTGATGGAGAAGGAAAAGGAGAAAGATCTTGATTTGGAATCCCTGAGCGAGCTGGAGGATGGGCTGGAGGAGGCCAGGGACACTGCAGCTGTGGTAAGGAGCAATGAAAGGTAGCGTCTCCTGATATGTGGATTTAACTTGTCTCTACTCTATATAAAAATCTTAAGGGAAATCTGATAAATTAATTTTTCTGAAACAAATATTTAATAGTATTAGCACAGTAATATAGTTTTGCAGTGAAAGTAGAGGGAAGCACAGTTCAGCAAATAAGTGCAAGTATATAATATGTATCTGGCTACGTACATGGCTTAGATGTTCTAATAATGTGTGGGTGTTCTTCTAATATTCTGACAGGATTTCAATACATTTGAAATTAAATGCAACTGGTAAGCAGTACCAGCACACTACAATTTGTTACACTTACGCAGTATACTAAACTGAAGTAAACCCTATGTTGGATTGCTTCAGCAATCGCTCCTTTGATTCTTAAGATTTATGGTAGTGGTTTGCTGACACAAGTCAACAGATTTTAGAAGTGTGTTCTAAATTTGCTGACCTTAGACTTTACCTACCATACTGTGGAAAGTCTTTTTATTTAAGCATTGTCTTTCCTTGTTCCTACGTGAAGAATGTCTGAGGGCTATCTGTAAGGCTTCATCCTGGAAACTGGGTAGGAAACTGTTACATTTGTTCTTCTTTGTTGGAAGGATATTGATGCAGCTTATCAGAAGAACTTGCTGTCATCTGGCTGCCCTTCCTCCACAAACAAAGAAAATACATGCAGAATCTTTAATATGGCTTATATACAACCAATTTTATCTTGGTATGCTTCATTATATTTATTTGAATAGAGACACTGAGGAAATAGAAGTTGCTTCAGGAAGATAAACTGCCACTCAGAAGTTCCTGCTGCTGTCAGCATTTAAACAATTAATATCTGTTTCTCTTGTGTTTTTATAATGGATTTAATTATGAATTTGAGACACTTTTTAAACAGAACATTATCTAATATTTGTACAGTGGTTCTGTCAGGAGGACATAGAGGAGCAATATGTAATTGAGGAGGCATTTTAAATGAAGTTTTAAATAGGTTGCACAATCCCATAATTTTGGACTAGTTTAACTAAGAACATCTCCTGATGTGTTTTTTCTGTGCTGCTAATAAAAAGTGATCTCTTCTGGCTGTGAAGGTCATGAACTGTTCTTGTCTTTGGATAGGTGGCCATATTCAAGGAGCGGGAACAGAAGGAGATTGAAGCCATGCATGCTCTCAGAGCAGCTAACCTGGCCAAGATGACTATGGTGGATCGTATAGAAGAAGTCAAATTCTGTGTCTGCCGCAAAACAGCCAGTGGATTCATGCTGCAGTGTGAGCTGTGCAAAGACTGGTTTCATAGCGGCTGCGTGCCTCTCCCCAAAACAAGTTCTCAGAAGAAGGGCTCTAGTTGGCAGGCCAAAGAAGTGAAGTTTTTGTGTCCACTTTGCATGCGTTCTCGAAGGCCACGTCTTGAGACCATACTGTCTCTGCTGGTGTCCCTGCAGAAGCTGCCTGTACGGCTGCCAGAAGGGGAGGCATTGCAGTGCTTGACAGAACGTGCCATGAGCTGGCAGGATAGAGCACGGCAAGCTTTGGCTACTGATGAGTTGTCCTCTGCTTTGGCTAAGCTTTCTGTGCTCAGCCAGCGAATGGTGGAGCAGGCAGCACGGGAGAAAACAGAGAAAATCATCAGTGCAGAGCTACAGAAGGCAGCAGCCAACCCAGATCTTCAGGTAGGGGTGTGAATATCTTATGCACTGTGCTAGTCATTCTTCACTGTGTCAAAATGCCTTTCCTTTCTTGGAGAAGCTTGGAGAGGAGAGAGCAGTTAGGCTGAAAATTCTTGTGTTCAGGCTGTTACTGGCTTTTCTGACAACAGGTATGAACCCATTCTCAGTAGCATTGAGCATGAGTTGAAGTGTAAAGGATGCTGGTTCAAACACTATAGCCAGCTAATGGCCTGAATATTTTTAAAGTGGTGGCTACTTTGGTGTCCAAGTTCCATCTACCTCTGACAGAATCATAAGTATGTATTTATAAGTTCTAATAGATTTCATTTTTGGGATTTTGATATCTTAGGAAACTTTATCAAGGCCTATAGGGAATCACTGATACCTCTTGCAATCAGCTTGCTCATCTTGAGATCAAGACCAGTAATCGGATGATGCTGTGGTGAAGAAATTTGCACAGCTCTGGCATGGTATAATTTGGTACCAATGAACAACAGTAGCTAGATCTTCCTAGTCACTGTTACTCAAACACTTGAAAATAGAGTCTGAAATAGCCTATTTGTCTTTCTTCACAACTTGCTGTGAATGGGTGCCAGGCAGCTATCTTCAAGGATTAAAGAACCACTCTTTTCTTAGTGACTATGACCTCAGCTTTTTAACAGATTTTTCTAGAAGCTTCATTGTTTCAGTCTCTTACTCTGTTTTTTTTTCTCAGGGACACTTAACTAGTTTCCAGCAGTCAGCCTTTAACAGAGTGATAGGGAGTGTGTCCTCTTCCCCTCGGCAGACTTTGGATTATGATGATGAAGAGACAGATTCTGATGAAGACATCAGGGAAACATATGGCTATGACATAAAGGTGAGTAATCCAGTGTGGCTTGTCTGTGTGGAGGTAATTCAGAACACCTGTTTTCAATTTATTTCAATTTATTCCAGAATATTTTAAGCTACTAAGTATATTCTGCCATGGCTTCTGATACAGAAGAGGTACTTCTTAGTTTTGAATGTCTTAGCTTTGGTGTTTGGGAAAGTTCTATAATATTTTTGTTCAAAATTCTTAAATGCCCTGTGATTGAGTTTCAGAGGGTACTTTCTATTGCTAAAGAAAAAATTCTTTCTCGGGGGATTTGTATTCGTAATACCATTGAGATTGGACATTGTCCTTATGCCTTTTCCAGAGATGTTATGAATCATAAATGAGTAATATTTGGAGAGCTCTTAATTGGTTTCCACTGTAGCAAAAAAGTAAGTCTTTGAAAACTTCGTGCCCTATAAGAAGCTTCCCAATGCCAGAGCTGCTTTCACATTTTCATACCTTTATCTTCATTCAGCCCACATATAAAAGGAGGTACATCTGTTCAGATTCGATATGTGGAACTGTTCAGGTCTTGATCTCTGGTTCACATTGTGAAACTAGTCCAGTTCAAATATTGTCATTGTAGTTATACGTTATATACATTTTTTTTTCTAGAGAAAAAAAGTCATGAGAGAAGGCAATTGTAGAGCTAGCCAAGCATTGTCGGTGTGACGTATTTCATTTTAGTACTTCTGAAATGTTTTTTTTGTATGTATACAGACAAAAGTGATGTCACTGATTCTTCTTACATAGTGGTTTCTATTTAGTGATAGTGTCATTTCTAATTTAAGGAAGTGTGATTGTAGAGATTCTTTTAAGACACGCTTTCTGCTTTCTAGAGGAACAGTGAATTTTTCAGATATGTTCCGCCTCAATCTCCTGTTGTTAGTAACTTATTTCTAAGTAGCTTTATGCAGTTACATACATTTGTCTTGCAGCCATGTGAGATGCCAACAAGAGTAAATGGTATTTGAATATTACAACTTTTATTAGAATGTCTTCATTAGAAAAATGTTGCAAACTGTTCTTTGCATTGGAAGTTATAATAAGGCGTTTCTGAAAGACGTGGCACGTTCTGAGGTTGTGATGAAAGAAAGCGTATGTCAGGAAAGATGACATGTGCTTGTCAGGATGTGAGGGTATTGCAGGAGTGTAACTTCATTTCTGTTGAGTGCATTTGGTTGTCATGATTTGAAAATCTGTTACTTATCCTTTTGATTTGGATGTCCATCATTATAAAAACTTAAAGTAAAAATCTGACAAAACAAAGCAGATAGGGACCAGAAATGTCTTTTGTTAGGTCAGCTCATGTGATTGGAAGAGCGGACAAGTTTTCAGGCAGCTACATTACTCAGTTCTAACATAGATGCAGCAGAGTTCAAAAGAAGTGGCGAAGTTACTCACTTTAATTTTTTATACTGTTGACTTTCAAGTGGTTCTTCCTATTTGTGATTTATAAATGTTTTCCTTGGGAATGATGAGTTTAAAAATAATGTATAGAGATTATGCTGTGAAAATAGCTGGTTGAGGAGTTTATTAATTTCACATGTAGGAGTGAGGAAAAAGGGAGCAGTAAATATTAGCAGATGTCAGGGTATCTACTGAAATGGGTTTGTGCCTTCAGATTTTCTGCCTAATATAATGCAAAATCAAAACAAAGTTTTTTCCCCACTTTTAAGACATTCCTAACCTTTTTCTATTCATGGATCCACCTGCATCTATGACATGCATCACATTCATTATATTTGCTTTGAGATGTCAAGCAGCCAGCTTTATGCAGTGCACTGAGCACAAACCAGTGCTATCGCTAATTTTTTCCTGAAAGTATTCACAACATTAAGTATTACAGCCCTTCTCTTTTTTTTAATGTTTGTATCTTAAAATTGTTCAAGATTGCCATTAAAATCCTGATTTCAGGGCAAAATTTGATTTTTATTTATTACTGCCATTTTGTGGCCATCCATCTATTGATACTTGGATCCTGTGCTGGATGAAACGTGCAGTTTTTTCCTTTCTCTGTAAGATCTTCAATCGTTTCATAGAATCATAGGATCACCAAGGTTGGAAAAGACCTACAGGATCACCCAGTCCAGCCATCCACCTATCAGCAATAGTTCTCACTAAACCATGTCCCTCAACACAAAATCCAAACGTTCCTTGAACACCTCCAGGGTCAGTGACTCCACCACCTCCCTGGGCAGCCCATTCCAGTGCCTGACCACTCTTTCAGAGAAGTAATATTTCCTAACATCCATCCTGAATCTCCCCTGGCACAGCTTGAAGCCATTCCCTCTAGTTCTATATCAGTAGTTACATGAGAGAAGAAGCCGACCCCCAGCTCATTACAACCTCCCTTCAGGTAGTTATAGAGAGCATTTCTTTCAATAATAATCATTATTTACTTTGCATACCTCTGCTTTATTAAAGATGCCAATCTTTATGATCTTGCAGTCGAATTTTTCAAACAGAACTATATAAGCTAAGTGAGAGACTGTCATCGTGTTGACTTCTGAAGACCTTATGTGAGAGACTGCTTAGGGAAGAAACTTGACAAATAAGACTCACGCACTGATTAAAGAATTAGAATTCACTTGCCTCCACAGCTGCTGCATTCTTCTATTGTTTACATAGGGATTTAATTTCTACCTTTTTCCAGTGGTGTTGGTGTCTATGGCAGGGATACTTTGAAGGAGGGTTTTAGGAACAGCAAACTGTTTGGCCTTAGTAGAATTTACTTTGAGGTAAGCATTTGTTAGAGCCAGATGTTACATTTTTTTCTATGGGTCTTTTTCAGGACAATGCCAGCATAAAATCTTCTAGCAGCTTAGAACCGAATTTGTTTTGTGATGAGGAAATCCCCATTAAATCAGAGGAAGTGGTGACACATATGTGGACTGCTCCCTCATTCTGTGCTGAACATGCGTATTCATCTGCTTCTAAAAGCTGCTCTCAAGGTATTTGCTTTCCTATGCATTGGGATAAAATTGAACAGATAACTGGAATGAGCAGTCGGAGAGCAAGAGAGGAACTACTCTTGTTGCCTCTGATATGCTCTCTATAAGAAGGTATAAGAGAATAGCATTGCAGTCGGGATGTCTGGTATATAAATCTGCGTCCATGATTTTTGTGGATTTTTCTTTGTTTTTTGTGTTTTTTTTCTTTTGCTTGGGATTCCTCCATCTTTAAATAGCTGTTGTACGAAGTATATAATTTCTTTTTTTGTTTTGATCTCTTCCTTTTATCATCGTGCCACTTGTCTCCTGTCTGAAAGGTTCCAGCACTCCAAGAAAGCAGCCTCGGAAAAGTCCACTGGTACCTCGCAGTTTGGAACCCCCTGTATTGGAGCTATCACCTGGAGCAAAGGCTCAGTTAGAAGATCTAATGATGGTAGGAGACCTACTTGAGGTATCACTGGATGAAACTCAGCACATCTGGCGGATTTTACAGGCTACTCATCCACCCTCTGAAGACAGATTCCTTCATGTAATGGAGGTATGACTTTGTAGAAGTAGTCTAGTACAGGAAAAAGATCACATCATTTGTAGTGTTTTTTTTAAGGGTTCACAAGAGGAAAGTGTTTAACATACTTAAATTCTTTTTATGACAAGGTTACCCAATTAGCTGACAAGGAAATGAGTTGATGTAACCTTTCTGGATTTCAGCAAAGATTTCAGTACTATCTCTCTTAGTATCCTTCTGGACAAAATGTCCAGCCTACAGCTGGACATAAAGATAATGCAGTGGGTGAACATTTGGCTGGTGGGTCAGGCTGAAGGGTTATGGTAAATGAAGATGCATTAGACTGACAGACAGTAGTAGGGCTCTATTTTAGAATCAAAGAATCAAAGCAAAGTGGCAGGTGTGGATCTCTTCCCTAATGATGCCAATAGGACCTGAGGGAGCAGCATGGAGCTGTGTTGGGGAGAGTGTTGTTGGAGAGGTTATTAGGAGGAGGTTCCTCAGCTGAGAGTGGTAGGCACTGTAACAAGCTCCCAGGACAGTGGTCGTGGCACCAAGCCTGACAGATTTCAAGAAATATTTCAACAGATGCTCTCAGATATAGGGTTTGAATATGGGAGGTGGTTCTGTGTGAAGCCAGGTGTTGCATGGGGTGGACCTTAAAGACCATCCAGTTCTAATCTCCTGCTGAGGGCAGGACTGCTACCCCATCCAACCTGGGCTTGAGCACCTCCAGGGATGGGGCACCCACAACTTCTCTGGGCAGTCTGTGCCAGTACCTTATAACTCTCAGAGTAAAGAATTTCTTCCTGACATCGAACCTAAATCTCCCCTCTTTTAGTTTAAAACTGGTGTCCTTTGTCCTGTCATAATCAGGCCGTGTGAAAAGTCAGTCAACATTTTGTTTAAAAGTTCCCTTAAAGTACTGGAAGGACACAGATATGTCTCCTTGGAGCCTTCTTTTCTCCAGACTGAATATGCCCAGCTCCATTAGCCCTTCTTTGGGAGGTGCTCCAGCCTTTTGATCATCTTCGTGGCCTTGTCTGGACCTGCGTCAACAGCTGCATGTCTTTCTTGTGCTGGTGGCCACCTTTTTAAGCTTGTCCAGGTACCTTTGGATGGTATCTTTCCCTCTGTCGTACCAGCTGCACTACTCAACTTATAGTCGTCTGCGTGTTTGCTGATGGTGAAGGTTGTAATGAAGATCTTAAAGAGCACCAGTCCCAAGGCCAACGGGGGTCACCACTTGTCACCAGCCTTCACCTGGATATAGATCTGTTGACCATAGCTGTGCAGTCAGTAAGTATACAGAGGTTAGGCTCGGCAAGATTATCACTGCGGAAAGATAATCAAAATAAATGAAAATACTCACTGGTGTTGAAGGCTTGCAGTAAATTCCACAAGGAGCAATCTCCAGGGAAATCCTTCCTCAGTGGCAGTCAGCCCATAAATGGGGTCTAGAAGAGGTGCAGCCAGGCTCCATCCCTTCCTGGTAGCACAGGTGAATTGCCTTCACCTATGCTCCCACGTCTGACTCATTGTTTGCCTCAGGTGGTCAATCAGAAGTTCAGGCTGTGATCAGCTGTTCCCATATGACAGCACTCTGGTTGCAACCATCCAAACAATTCCTTATGCACTGAACAGTCTGTATCTCTACAATTCTGAGGTAAGGATGTGGTGTGGGACCACATCAAAGACCTTTTAGAATTCCAGGTATAGACAACATCAGTTACTTTTCCTTTGTCTACTGATGTTGACACTCCATTGTAGAAAGCCATCAGATTGGTCATGCACAATCTGCCCTTGTGAAGCCGTGCTAGCTAACTTGGATCACCTCCTCATCCTGCACATAACTTGACATAACATCCAGGAGAACCTGATCCATGATCTTCCTAGGCACAGAAGTGAGGCTCAGTGATTTGTAATATCTTGGGTCTTCCTTTCTGCTCTTCCTAAAAATGGGAGTGATGTTTCCCTTTTTGCAGTCACTGGAGGCTTCACCTGATAGCTGTGACCTTTCAAATATGATGGAGAGTAACTTGACAGCTACATCAGTCAGTTCCTTCAGGACCCTGGGATGCAAATTGTCTGGCTCCATAGATTTGCATTCATCTATTTCTATCAGTTGGTTTTGGACTTGCTTCTCTTACAGTGAGAGGGGTTTTGCTCTCCCCAACCCCCACCATAAATATTCAAGGATGTAAAAGACATGGGAAGCCTCACTGCCAGTGAAGACTGAGGCAAAGAATTTGGATACCTCAGCCTTATCTGTCTGTTGTAGCCATATCTCCTTGTTTATCATCGGGTGGGTGTGGGAGGGGGGAGAGACCTTGACCTTTCCCTTCTGACCAGTATACCTGTAGAATTCCTTTTTGTTGTTTTTCACGTACCTCACCAAGTTTAGTTCCATCTGTGCCTTGGCTTTCCCAATTCTGTCTCTGCATGTCTGGATAGCACCCTTGTATTCTTCTCAAGCCATATGCCCATACTTACTCTGCCATCCAAAGGTACCTGAGCAAGCTTGATAAGTGGGCCCATGAAAACCTAATGAGATTCAACAAGACCAAGTGCAAGCTGTTGCACCTAGGTTGGGCCAATCTCAGATATGTATGCAGACTGGGAGAAAAACTCATTGAGAGCAGTCCTGTGGAGAAGGGTTTGGGTGTCCTGATGGAGAAAGAAGCTAGATGTGAGGCAGCAATGTGTGCTTGCAGCCTGGAAGGCCAGCATCATTCTGGGCTGCATCAGAAGAGGGATGGCCAGCAAGGAATGGGTGGGGGTTGTCTCCCTCTGCTCTGCTTTTGTGAGGCCCCACTGGAGTACTGCATCCAGGCCTCAGGCCTCCAGCACAAGAGAACATGGAGTGGGTCCAGAGGAGGGCCATGAAGATAATCAGAGGGCTGGAGCATCTCTCTTACAAAGAAAATTTGAGGATGCTGGGTTTGTTCAGTCTGGAAAGGCATCAGGGAAACCTCATTGCAACCTTTCAGTACCTAAAGTGAGCACATAAACAAGGTGGAAACTGGGATAGGACATGGGAGAGTGGATTTAAAACTAAAAGAGGGAGGTTTAGATTAGCTATTAGGAGGAAATTCTTTACTCAGTGAATGGTGAGGCAGTGGTCAGAGAAGCTGTGGATGCCCCATCCCTGGAGGTTCTTAAGGCTTGTTAAGGTTGGATGGGGCTCTAGGCAGCTTGCTAGGTGACAACTGGATCACAGAATCACACAGGTTGGAAGGGACTTCTTTAAGACCCCTTCCAACCCAAAACAATCTATGTTTCTATTAATATGGACAGGTTGTACCTATCTTAGATAATATTTGTATATTACCAAGTTTCTGTTGCTGTGGAAAGAGCATTGTTTTTAATGTAGGTAACAAGATTCCAGTTCCAGCCCACATACTGCTATTTTTAAAAAATATTCTATGAAAATGTGCTGACTTCTTTGCTAGTACTGAATGAGGCAGGTATGTGGTGACTCTAAGGACTAGATCAAATTGTTTATGCCTCATTCATGCTGTGGCTAAATAACGTGTATGAATGAGGGTTGTACGTTAGAAGAGAATGTAAACTCTTGTGTTGGATCTGTACTGGCATCCATCCTTCATCCCATGTCATCTGAAGATAGGGTCATTTTGACCGTATATAGTATGAAGTACATTATTGCTATTTCCTGTAGTGAACAGTACAGGAAATGCACGGAGGATTATTTCTTATTGACAATAGCATAGGGCAACATAAACCGGTTAGATTTTTTGAACAGTAATGCATACTGATGAGTTATCTCATTCTTTTGAGTGCCATCCAATACAGTGGGTAGGCCAAGATGTTGCCAAACTGCTAGCTTATAGGGCAGTAGTAGAAAGCAGATCCTGCTTCTGGAGAAGTACTGCATTACTATGTTTAGACCTGGGGACTTCATTTCATAAGATTAATTTTCTTTTAATTTTGTGGTTTGGGTATAGGTTTTTTTGATGAACAATTTGAATGCCAGCAAATAGCACTTTATAAATAGCATGCCACAGTGTTACACTGATAGTTAAAAACAGCTTTGTGGGTGGAGGGTAGGGTTCAACATTTTTGTGATTAATCTCTGTGAATACTTGTTTGGCCAGAATTACTCATCTTGAGTTGAATACCTTTCTTTGTCTATTTAGATGCAAAATAGTCTTCAGTTGTTATAGGGTGGAGATGCAAAATAGTCTTCAGTTGTTATAGGGTGGAGAAGCTATATTAAGTAATGTACAGTAAACAGACCTGGTCTTTACTGCCCTGTTGTATGTCCTTAATCTATTAATATAATTAAGGTTAAAGTATATAGCTGAATTAACTCAAACTGAGTCAGTCTTGTTTGTGTGAAGTGGTTCTAAATAGGGCTTGTCACCTACAATGACAATTATAAACCCAATTTTTGATCTGAATCTGCTACTTAAGAGTGTTTAATAACACCAGGTTTTTTTTATAGTGTGTCCAGGTTTGGGAGCTATTTAAATAATGGATCTGTTGCATTCTTCTCTTGCTGGAGTTGATAATACGTTTTAGGAATTCAGCAATTGTTCTGTACTAATTTCCAGGATAGCAATTGCTTTCTCTCAAAAATAATTATAGGCAAGACTGACCTAGGATGAAAAACAAGCAAGAACACCTAACAATCAATCTTCCTGACTTTTATTGAAAAGCAGCATGAGTAGGGAGCTGTGATTACTGCCTGTTTTTTCTCCTTACTCTTGCTGATACTTTACTTTTTCCTACTGGACCTTCTCAATTCACTATGCTTTGGGTACTTAAGACTTTCTTTTAGTATAGTGAAGACAAAGGTGAGCCTCTTTTATTTAGAATTTGTGACAGTATATTGTTGGATAAGTTGGATAAGTTTCTTCCACCATGTTTTGGTAACGGCAGAGGTAAGTACATCTTAAACCACAGATTTATGGTATGTGGAAATTTGTTTGGAAAAAAAACCCAACAATCTCTTTTTACCCTTTAATGAAGGATGACAGCATGGATGAGAAACCACTGAAAATGAGAGGGAGAGACTCGTCTGAGAGGAAGCGGAAACGAAAGCTGGAGAGAGCAGAACAGTTCTTTGGAGATATGAAGCAAAAATCTAAAGAGTTGAAAAAATTAGAAAAACCGAAGAAAAAGAAGCTAAAACTCACCATGGATAAGACAAAGGAGCTGAACAAGCTGGCAAAGAAACTGGCCAAGGAAGAGGAGCGGAAGAAGAAGAGAGAGAAGGTGGTTGTGGCGAAGGTGGAGCTGGCAAAGGAGAGCACAGAGAAAAAAAGAGAGAAGAAAGTTCTAGATATTCCTTCTAAGTATGACTGGTCAGGAGCTGAGGAGTCAGATGATGAGAATGCAGTATGTGCTGCACAGAACTGCCAGAGACCCTGCAAAGACAAAGTGAGTTTTTGCTTAGTCCCATCACAGTCAATTTCACGCAAAGTGAATTCAATAATAAGGCTGAACAGCTTAAGTAACAAAAGTAGAATAATTTGAAATGAGAAGGTATTGAGTGGTACTTGGGTAGGTATGTAAATATGAATAAAACTTGACAAACTCATCTCATTCTCCTAGCCACTTTAAAACATGAGGGG
Source organism: Phasianus colchicus (assembly GCF_987193195.1). Classification (NCBI taxonomy): domain Eukaryota; kingdom Metazoa; phylum Chordata; class Aves; order Galliformes; family Phasianidae; genus Phasianus; species Phasianus colchicus. The sequence continues at coordinate 60,980,863 of NC_143436.1, read as the reverse complement.
AAGATGAAAAATTACAATCTGGAAAAAAGTACTCTATCTTGGGAAGTTTAACCTCTTCAAACTGGACTGCTGTGTAACTCTTTACTGGTAATGCAGAACATGCATTGTCTGATTCAAAGAATTCTTTGCCGCAGTGATAAAATGTTCTGAATCACATTCTGTTTCTGAGCAGAAGTGGGATGTGCAGCACTGCTAAGTGTAGTACGTTTTCAGCATTTCCTGCACACAGCTTGTGAGCAGCGATGCTGCTGGATCTACAAACTGCAGTGCTTCACGTTGCTGTTGGGAAATGGATAATCAGCAATTTTAGAATTGATTGGTTTATTACAAAAAAAAATTGATCTGCTTTTCTGTGTGATGCTTTCTGTTCTGACTGTCAGCTTTTAAGTGTGCGCTGCTTGATGATCAGACCTCACAAAACGTTTTTCAGATTAGTTTTTTGCTGCTTTAAAAACAGAAAGCTTTCAGTAATAGCTGTAGGATTGACCTTGTACAGCACTGGTTTGCACCAAAGAGTAGGATCAAATATAAATCCAGAGATTTAGTTCAGTCTTTTTTCAAAATACTTTTCAAAATACAGATCTGGAATGTTCAAATAAGTGTTAAAGGACCATTCTTGAAGTCCTAATCTTAGGCTAAAGTTAGAAATTTCACTGGAAGATAATTGACTCATAAGATGGTACAGTGTTTCTACAACTGTTCTCTTTACAGATATTTAGGTTATGTTGGTATGTTTTTACAGGAATTGATAGGACAAGAGACAGAAGTGTTCATGTTATAAAGAAGGTTATACAAAGTCATCAAACTTCCATAAATGAAACTGAGTAATCTTAGTTATATAATCATAGCTTTTCAGGGGATGCCTTCCTTTGCATGAGGCTAGATGTGGCTTTGCACATTCATTAGGTGAATGCAATACAAGTGCAGAATGGCAGGTATGGGAGTGTGATGTCTGAATGAACTACTGTTCATTACTAGTCACTTTGAAAAATTCCTTGAGGAATTATTCTCCTACAAACTATGTCTTAGGTATGTTGCCACTGCTGTTATTTTTACTAATGCATTTTCGTTTTCACTTTGCTCTGTAAGTCAAAAGCAGAACTACAGCAGTAGCTGTCGTGGCCTAAGGATACAGAAGGAGCAGTGTTGCTGGGAAAATACTACTTTTTAAACTGAAGCAGCTTGTTAAAACAAGTTATATAGTTCATTAATTAGCGCCAAACAATTTTTGCATTCTCATTATATCGAGTGGATTTAATAGAAGACGTTTTCTTCATAGAACCTCTGCTTTTCTGTCTTTCCTTCTAATGTTGCTGATACAATCTCTTGCAGGTAGACTGGGTGCAGTGTGACGGTGGCTGCGATGAGTGGTTTCATCAAGTTTGCGTTGGTGTCTCTCCAGAAATGGCTGAGAATGAGGATTACATCTGTATAAACTGTGCAAAGAAAACAATGCAGGGACCAAGTAGCCCTGCTCATGCGCCGCCACCTTCTTTCTTGTTGAGCTACAAACTCCCAATGGAAGATCTTAAGGAGACAAGTTAGCAACTGCTTGATGTCTGGAACTTGCTGAGAAATGGACCGCTGAAACCCCTATAGAAAGAGAGGGTTTGAATCTAATGTAGCCACTGAGCTTCACTTCCAAGGATGTACAGACCTGCAGCAGAGTTGGTCCCTTCCTTACAGCTGGCTTCCTTCATACAGCAGGGACGTCAAGGCACAGTGGTTCTGACTCATCTATGCAGACACCGCCTCATTGGGAGCTGCAGCCAGTGTTTTGACTTGAGTATTTCCATCTTTGAGAGTGGCTGTTGCTCTTAGAGACTGAGCTAACCCGAGGCTGTTAGATTAGACGCTTCAGGGTGTTAGAAGTCCATGTTGGCTGTGGAGCTGGCCTGGAATTGGTGGCATGGGCTGGAGCTTTTAGCCATACCAGGTTGCCCTAAGGAGGTTTTGGAAGTTATCTTTTGCCTCCTGCCAACCCAGTGAGAAGGGCAATGTCTTGAGAGAGTTGTCTCCGTATCCAGGCGGCTAACACTACTCTATAAGGATGGGAGCAAGTGGATGAATGAATGAATTTCTCTTTTGTAGCTAAAGGGCAGAGGAGCTCATGATCTCAGAAATAGCAAAGGTTCTGTGTACCAAAAAGAAACCCAATTCTACTCTGCTAGCAAAATTTTTACCTTAGTGGGGGACAGCTGATCTTCCTGTCCTGAGGGGGGCCAGGAAAAAATGATGTCCATCTTGACCAGAGCTTGTGAAAAGCAGAGTGCTTCCCTTTCTGCAGGGGTGCCCTCTCCTGTTCTAGGCTTTGCTTAGAGTTCCACACTCCTGCACGTTAAAGTTGTCTCACGCAGGATGGAGCTGGCAAGAAGGTACAGGGCACCAGCTTCTGTGATCTGTACCCAGGAATGGGAAGGAAAGAAGACAGCCCACTTACCTCAGAGGTTACACTGACATGTGCTTCTGTGAAAAGTTTCACTCACAACTATTTCCAGTATCACCAGGCTACGGGCATGGCCTCGAGAGATACCAGCAAGCAGTCTGCAGATACTGTTCACAGTGCAAATTCCCCTCCCTGCTGGCCTTGCTGGATGCACCAGTCAGCAACAGTTCTTGTTGAAAGTTACCCCTGGCTTTGCCAGAGGACCAGAGGGCTTGGGGTCATCCTGGGTGACAGTTGTTTTAGTAAATCCATTTTTAAAGAAGGACTTGTTTTTACTTTTTTCTAAATGTCTCAGACTACTGACTTGTTCTATAAATAGATTATTTTTCTTTGATTTTTTTATACTTACCACTGTTAACCAGCAGCACAGACAGAGGTTCACAAAGCAAAAACCTGCCCGTGGGCTTGGGTTTTTTTACTCCATTCCTTCCTTGTAGTACAAGGAATTAGCAGTTACCTTCCCCATTCTAGCCTGACCAGCTGCCTGTGTTTAAATAGGTAAATACATTTCACGTGCTACCTTTGTGTTTGGGTTTGTTCCTATTTAGTGGGGCATCTGGGCCTTAATGACTCCAGTCAGTGCTGGCTTTTGTGTATGTGAATGTCTGAAGCTAGCCACTGGGCTGTCTTGTCCCCCCCTTCCACTCGCTCCCTATTGTGTTTCCATTCTTCTGCAGTTCTAGGAGTGTTGTAAGTAGTGTCCAGTCTTACTAGGAGCTGGATTGGGATTTAAAAGAAAATTGACAAAAACAAAAGTGTTCTGTCTTGACTGTTCTGTGTCCATTCTCTTGTTCTCTGATATTTGGAAGTTTATTTATCTGGCAGAATTGTCCGTCCAAAAAGGAAAAGAAAAAAAAAAAACAACAAAACCTCAGCTCAGGTAGATGAACTTTATTGGTTTGTTTTATTTGTGCCTGCTACCTGGGGAGAGGAAGATGTGCAAAAGAAGAGAGCTAGGGCAGAGGGCAGAAGGTGCAGGATCTTGGGAGTTTTTTGAGTGCAGATTGGTCACTGGCTTCTAATTCCTGCTCCTTAAAGACGAGTGTATTAAATGGAAGCTGTGGTTAAGCATGTGGCTGAACAGGCACCCTAGCAAACTTAAGAGTATTATTTGTTTACTTAGTTATGAAGGAGTCTATGCTATGGCTAGACATGCCCTCTTTTTTGCATCCACTTACATTTTTTTTCTTCTCGATGTACTTTTAGTTTTGGTAAACTGGTTTAAACAGTTGTTACTTTCCTTCAGGCTTTAACTGATGGTACTACATAAATGTTTCCCTATATGGAGTGGATAGACTCTCTGTCACAGATGTTTAATTGTTCCAGAAGTAGACTAGTACAAGATTTTGTAAAGAATCCCAGTGTCTGTATTCTTTCATGACTCCTAGAATTCGTGACACGACAAGGAAAATGTGGTCAGCATATCCTGTTAACTGTTGAGCATATCCTCTTAACCATTCTTACATTCTCTGTCGTGATAAAAGTCATTGTTATATGTAATTTACCATCAACTGGAAAGAGTTCTTTTAGTAAATCTGCATTGAATGTTCTTGTTTCTCTGAGTAGGAGGTGTGATCATGACCAGAAGGAAGCAAAGAGCTATACAATGCAGTGGTCAATCATTCTCCTTGTAACAGGCATAAAAAACAGTGAACAAGAAATGGGCAAGTAGTCACCTTCTTAATAGCTGTTTTCATGTGACCATATGAGGAGGTTTTTACCTTCTCAAAAGGAGATTACTACACTTCTTTAGTTGCGTGTTTCCCATCTACTTTTGGGTAAGGTGTTCATAAACTGAAGACCATTATTAGCTTTACATCTCTCTGTTTAAACATTTATTTTTAAAAGCATAATTCTTCCCAAAGGATTGCTGATAGTATAAAATTTTGAATAAATGTTGACTTTTTGAAAAATCTGTAGAAATGTAGTTAGTGGTTTAAAAAAAAAAAAAACAACAACAAAACACAACAAATTTCAGCTGTGATACTGTCTCCATGTCTTAGCTTATAGAATTTTATGAAAACATGCAAACAAGTAAACCAAAGTTAAGCTAAGGAAATCATTTTCATAAATGCTTGCTGCAGCTGTAGGAGAAAATTCCTCATGCTTTAGAGACAATATTTCAGTGTATACAAAATCTTAGCTCTTGTGTATGTAGAACAGTACACGACTTAATACTGTATTCCACAGAGTATTAATGACAGTTCATGTTGTTTCTCTTCATGTGTCAAATAACCAGAGCTGTTGGATGGAAGGAAAAATGGCCAGGACTTGAGTTGTGCCTGGAATTGGGCTGCTTTACTTGCATAGGGATAAACATCACTCCTGAACTCTTCAGTGCTATTACTTTTAGGATTTATGCTTTTTACAGAGTGTCTGTACCTGAATGCATATTTGGCCTGGACTATTTGATAATGAGGGCTTAAGTTAAAACTGATGATGCTATGAAAACTGTCATTAGAATGCAGTGTTACACAGCATAAGATAACAGAAACAGATGTCTGTGTGTTTTGTTAGCCACACTGTGAAGCTTGCATTCTTATTTTCAGCTTTTAGAATCATTGAATAGTTTAGGTTGAAGAGGCTACAGAAGGTCATCTGGGTCAACCTCTCCTTACCAAAGCAGGGCTGACTTTGAAAATAGGTCAAATTTTGTGTATTTCCAGGATGTTTGACAGCCTCTACAATTTCCTGTTCCAGTTTTATAGCATCTTCAGTGTGTATTTTTTTCTAATGCACTCAGATTCACTTGCTGTAGCTTTCCTACTGCCTCTTCTAATTTTTCTTTTGAGAAGAGCCTGGCTCTCTCTTTTCTATAATTATCCAGCACGTATTTGTAGTCTGTAGACCCTGCAACCTTAACTTCCAGGTTGAATGATCCCAGCTTAGCCTCCTTTGGGCCATGTCTTAGTCTTTTAGCAGTTTTGTTGGTTCTCTGCTATTTGTTAATATCTGTTTTTGTACTGGGAAGCCCCAGACTGATCGTGAACTCCAGATCTGCCTTACAAGTGTTGAATACAGGAAAAAAAATCACTTCCTTTAATCTCTTGACAGTGCATTTCCTATGCAGCCTGGTATGGGGTTGGCCTTCATGACAAGCAGGAGGCATGCTGCTGACACTTAGTGTGTCCACCATTATTCCCAGATCACTTGGTTTATTTTTTTCCAGATGCAAATATCATTAACTTAATGAATTTTCTGTCAACCCATTACTCCAACCAGTAGCGATGCAACTGAATGAACTTTCCTCCCATGTTTTAGGCTGTCCAGATCTCCTCCTCCCCCCATTATTCAGTTTGGTGTTATCTGCCAGTTTGCTGAGGGCACAGTGTGTATCCGATCACCAGGTGAGTAAGACATAAAACACTGTTGCTTTCCCTACCAACCATGGAGGTACTCCGTTCCCAGCTGTCTTATAGACTTCAAACTGTTGATTGCTAGTCACGCAGTGCACGCAGTTTTCCATCCATTTTGTTGGATTTCCATTCGCTCCACATTTTTGTTTTTGTTATAAGACAGGGTAAATGTCCACTGCTCTCCCCTTGTCCATAGGACCCTTCACAGAAGGCAACCAGATTGGGCTAACGCTATCAGTGATCATCTTATCCTTCCTGGCCCTGAATGTCACTTCAAGGAGAATTTGTTCCATAATCTGTTCAAGGATCAGGGTGAGGTTGGCTGCCCTGCATCCACATCTCGTTTCCTATTCTTTACTGAATATGAACATGATGGCAGAAGAGTTCATCAAAATCCATCAGAAAAATGATCCTCTGTACAGACATTTCCTTGGCTGCATTCATCATTGTGGCATGTAAGATTAGAAGGAAAAATAGAAACTACATGAATTGCAGTTTGTAAGATGCATGAAGAACTTTAAATGGCAGAACTGAGCTGCTTTGAGTGCTGCTCACACCCATATTCCGTGAGCTAATAAGCAGTTGTGTCAGTCCCGTACATCTAGAGAAAGTTCTGGGCTGGCTGAGTTGAGGTCAGTGTTACTGATGAATAGCTCTTTTCCATGCAGCTCATTACACTAAAAGAAAGGCATAATATGAATGAGAATGAAGGAGGGCAGCTAATCTTTGCACTAGTAGAAATGAGAGAGCCTACAGCTTTGTTCATTCACCAGTAGGCTGTTTACTAGGCAGCTGCCCAATAATAGCTGTCACCTTTATTTTGTGTTGTTCTAACAACAGTTATTGGAATAAACACCTTTACAGCAAAGTAAAGCAAAAACTATTTGGATTTTTCATCAGTTGCCTACCAGACATTCCTCGCTCTCATAATAAGTTGGCTCTTCCTGCCTTTTGAAAATAGTGACTGGCTGAGAGAAACACTATACATCTTTGGTCATTTTTGTACTCTGGAAATGAAAAATTTTTCAAAAGTGCAAAGTTTCTTAATTGTTCTCTCTGAAATCAGTTCATGGCTCTGTAAGAAGCTGAGAACTATAGTCTTGCTAAAAGCAGGGTTTGAGGCTTTCTCCCATTAGATGAAAATGGAAAGCAGGGAACTCCTTCAAATCCTGCCCAGCTGCAATCGCTAAGAATGTGTTTGGTCAGCTTGCCTGGACCAAACAGGAACTCTGCTTGGAGTGCCAATAGTCAGCAGGGAGATGCAATAAATTCAGCCCTTATCAAAATTCTAGCCACGCTGGCTTTAGAGGAGTGATAAATGTGTAGGACAGCTGGAAACTGCACAGCAAGAGATTTAGACTGTTGTACCAAGACATCTCATTACATAAGGCTCAAATGAATGTTAAGTTGCAAGGTAAAGGCATTGAAAATAACAAGGCTTTATTAAAACCTGGAAATATTTGTGAGGAGACATGCTCTGAATAGCTTCAAAACAAAAGCCTTGCTGCATTGAACGGTTTTAATCATAGATGGGGCATTGTGTCTAAGTTGGAGCCTTTTCAAAGGCCAATTTTTGGCAGTCACAACTCCCCCAAAAAAGGGTAAGTCCTTTAAAGTGGAGTGTCTGAGTAACTGCTGTGGGTATTGGTATCTAAAGAGAGCAGCCTCCTCAGAACTCAGGACCTGAGAAAGCTGGATTGCCTTGGCCAGCCCAGCATCTGCATGTAGTGCCTTGGGGATGTGCCAGAGATCAAACCGCTGTATCAGCTTCCCAGTTGATGAGGTCCATACCATCTTACAGCAACTCAGTCTCCTGCCAGGCTCCCCAGAAGAACAGGATGTTTGCTACTGCTGTTACTGTTTTTTTTTATGATAATAGCAGTGGAACCTCCACAAATCCAAATGGTGAATCACAAAATGGGTTGAATTGGAAGGGATCCCAAAGCCAACCAGCTCCAACCCCCTGGCGTGGGCAGGGCTGCCATCCAGCAGCTCAGGCTGCCCAGGGCCCCATTCAACCTGGCCCTGAGCACCTCCAGGGATGGGGCACCCACAGCTTCTCTGGGCAACATGAATTTAAAAAACAGCTCAGATTTTGAGATGTGACATAGGTAGCAGTTCTAACAACTGGTAATTTAACTTTTCCCTTTATCCAGATGGAAATATACTTCGCTCACTCTTCCACATCTCTGCAATGGCATTATCAAAGCAAAATACAGTAAAGATTAACATCTAGGCATTATCAGCGTATTGGTAACATTTTGACCCATTATCTCCTTGCCAGATTTTCTGATAGTCTCTTATACAGGAGAGAGGCAGGAGATATGTGCCTTATCTTTGCCCAGAAGCATTATTGTGAAAGAGATTTGATGCACACCAGTGGCTGAGAGTCTCTGGTAAAGAAGTGAACTGTCTGATGGCACTCCAGCCTCCTCCTAGTGAACCCCACACTGAGTGTGTGGAACCTTAATATCTCCAGAATTTTTGCATGCTATATGTCAGAAGGGTGAGGGTGGACTGGAGAGTAAACATGCAATCAAGTGCAGTTTCTGGATGTCCATGCAGACACAAGGAACTGAAGGCAGGAGATCTGATTTCCTCAGGGTTCTGGTAAGAACATGCTTGGTCTGTATAGACCTCACAGTTCAAGATTTGATGCTGTTAAAAAGTGACAGAATGCACAAAAGTAAGTAAATAGCAAATAATGGAAGAGACTACACAGTAATAGAAAAATTCCTAACTTGAAACTGAGACTTTTTTTTTTTTCTTGCTGAGTAAAAGGCAGTTTTAGGAAGTTGGCAGGTCAGATTCCTGTTGCAGTCAGTTACTTCTTCCCTTAGGCCTTTCCATTACACCATGGGAAATTCAAAGTGAGGTGAGGAAATAGGACTGCATTCCCCTTGCAGGCCCTATATGCAGCTCCCTACATCTTCTCCCTTACCAGTAGGGAAAGTCTCATCTCTAACCCCTCTAGGGCTCCTAGTTACCAGCCCCATAGACCACTTGAATTGAAGAATACCCTTTTACTTTTTTTTATATAAAAAATTATGAACAGATGCTCTCTGAGTATTGCCCTAACCTCGACTATTTAAAAGCAGATTACAGGTGTTCTTCAACGGAATTGTTTAAGCAGGTGCAACCCTATCTCATCTCTGAGTGAAGCTCTCCCTTTTGCCCACAGAGCATTCCTCTTCCTTGCAGACAGAGAGCATGGGGGGGTTCATAAAATCTCAGCCCACTCAATAGGTGTGACTGCATTCTCACTGCAGCCTGTGTCAGCTTTATAACCTCCACCATAGAGCAGTCAGGTGCAGAGAGAACAGGAGAAGCCCATTATCCCCAGAGCAATACCCAGGTCCTTCTCTACGCTCTAATCTTATATTGTACATAAATCTGCTGGACTTTTCTGTCTCACTTCTGGGCCACTTGAGCAGTACTGTTATCATTTGTCTGAAATTGTGATATCCTTTGGCATATGGTTTTGATATGAAAACATGCTCTAATTAGCTCTTTGGCAGCCAACAGCCAAAGGGTGGATTTATCTTTTACATGCAAGCTACCCATTTTCACACCAGGAAGTAGATGGCTGGGCTTCAGAAGGGTCATGATTCCTGTCTCCTCCCTGAGGCTCTGCTCCTGCAGTTGCTCTGCTCAGGCTGCCCAGCCTCTGGCAAGGTGCAGCAGGAGATGAGCACTGAGAGCTTGTAACAGCTGCTGGAGGGAGGAAGTGGGAAATGCCAAAATGAATGAAGTCTCCAGCCTTGGGAGTCTTTGTTTGCCATTCAGCTATTGCTTATGTTACATATTATGTTACAGGCATCTATGTGGCTTGTATAATTGTGTTGTCTTGCAGAAAGCCTTTAAGTGGTTTAATTTTTCATAGAATTTTTAAGGTTGGAAAGACCATCAAGATCATCCAACCGTCGGCTCATGCCTACTAACCACATCCCTCAGTGCCATATGACATATTTCTTGAACACCTCCAGTGGTTGTGACTCCACCACCTCCCTGGGCAGCCTGTTTCAAAGCGTCACCACTCTTTCTGAGAAGAGATTTTTCATAATGTCTAACACTTTGGCCATAAACTGGGACAGTTCAGAAATCTGAGCAGGAAAAACCCTGCGCAGAGGGAGAGGGAATGGCAAGCTTTGTCAGTTCATGTGCTGAGCATCCCTACTAGTTCCTGTATGCTGTGGGGCAGTTCCCCAGCTCTGTCCCTTTATCTTCCACAAGCAGAGCAGGTTGTTCTCAGGCTGGCCTATCTAACACCTCCAACATGAAGCCTCTGCCACCCCACAGCTGTCCAGCATGGATGCAGATTTTCTTGCCTTGGGACCATGACTGTTTGGGCAGTTGTCTGGCAGCCTGTATCCTCTGGGGCAACTGTGCTTGTGGAAACCTGCCCAAATGACCATGGTACATTTTCTCTTGCTGTGGAACCTGCAGACTCCTGCCATGACATTTGGTTTCTGCCACTGCCATTTCAAAATAAAAGTGCCTTTCTTTGAACCTGGTGGCTCAAGCCAGAGATCAATCCTTTGTGCTTATTTTGGGTTCTTTCTCTGCAGTATCAGCCCCTATTTATCCCCTTTCTGTGCATATCTGTGAGAATTGTGCTTTCTGTACTGCCGTTTCCACTTAAGCTTAATAATGTTTTCAGTTTGAAAAGGCTGCTAGCCTGGTGGTTATCAGATGGAGAAAAGGCATTGCGTTTGCTCTGGCCTTTAGTTCCCAGATAGCCTAACGGCAAATTGTGTTCCTGGAAGCAGGGAGGTGGCTTGCAAGATTACGCAGTGCTGGGGTGGGGGGACGCTGTCACACACGGTGGGGGACTGAGGTGGGAGGTGGAGAAGCTTTGTGTGCTCAGCTCACATATGGAGCCACAATCCAGCATGGATCCAGCAATGCTCTCTGCTCCTTGGGACACCAAAGCCGTGCAGTGGCCAGGCCCTGGCTGCTCTCCTACAAGTCCCTGGATGAGTTAGGAGCAGCAACCATCTGCCTTTTGCCAGTTACCAGTCTCCAGAAAAAGCATAGAGGAGAAGACTGACGTACCCTTGCCCCAGTGTTCCTTAGCACCCCAAGGGAGGCACTGCTGAAGCATGGACAGTGAAACAACCCAGCAGCATATGACCCAGCAGAAATGCACTCACCTCACCTTGGCTGGTTCATATATTTATCCCCCCAAGTTTCACTTATTTGTTTCTAGTAGATCTATTTCCCAAGTGTTTGCTTCTGCTCATCCTTGTTCCTCCAGTTTGGCTTAGATATCCATACGGATGCATAATCTTAGGCATCCAGACTGATTTCATCATGTGCATTTTTTCCCTTTGGATTTTCATTGCCTCTGATGGGCTGATTAACGTCCCTCCCAGTTTCCTTTCCTTCTGCAATTTTAAAAATGTGTATTCAGCTCATCTTTTTCTTCACTGATTCTTTGTGATATGTGTTGGCCCTCTTCTCATCTTCAGTAAAAAGAACAAATTATTTTTTTTAAGCTCTCTGATCTCTCAAGGAGTATCTCTCAAAACCATGCTGACTTTTCCCTTTTTCTCCCCAGAAGACACTGAAAGAGATGTTCTATTTTAAACACGCTTTGCTCAGGATTTTACAGCTTTCTTTCGTATTTATAGATTTAATATTTCTCCTTGTTGCTTATGTTTACACTGAAGATTTGTTTTCATTTCAAACTTATTGTTGCGTTCAGCACAGTCTTATCTGTCCAGACAGAAGCTGAATAGTTTGTTATTGATTACACTTTTTCCTATCATAGTCCATTAGTTCCTGCCCATTAGTTTGTCTTCTGTTTACAAGACAAGAATATTGTCACTGGTGCACTGTAGTTATCATTGTTATCCAGGGACACTTCTGCAGTGATGCTGATGCACACCACAGTTTTGAGAATCTATATAAGCATTTCCTTATTCAGTCTCCTCTCTGTCTACAAGGATCCATTTCACAAGGCAAGGAACTATTTGGCTTTGCTTTCTTTATTTTTATCACTGTTGCCTTACCTTCACTATTTTACTATGTCATTGACTGTCAGATGGTTTATCTCCAAGAACATTTTCCTATCCTCATGCTCCAGCGGAATTCCCCACTGCAACATATTCCTTGGTTTCCAGCAATCTCCAGCTTGAAGAGATGGCTCTTTTATTTGGGCATCTGTTAAAGCCCTGCAGCAGCAGAATCCTGTGTGAATTGACCTGGTCACCCTCTGAACAATACTCCATGGCAATGGCCATGGGTATCACACATAATAAATTATGCAGTATGTGTGAAGAAAGTATTTCCTTTTTTTTTTTTTTTCAAATCAGAGTATTTCATCCAGTGCCATTAGTTACTGCACTATGAGGTGCAGAGGACAATGCCCTCTCATATTTCCTAGACCTCTCTTCTCATGACAAAGGGTTGTAGTGTACGTGATCACATTTTGAGTGAATCCATTCCTGCTCCAGATTCCTATAAAGGAATCCATTAAGGTAGTGAGGCACTGGAGCAGTTTGCCTGGAGAGGTGGTGGATGCCCCATACTGGAGACACCCAAGGTCAGGCTGGAAGGGACTCTGAGCAACCTGATCTACCTGTGGGTGTCCCTGTTCACTGCAGGGGAGTTGGACCAGATGGCCTTTAAGGGTCCCTTCCAAGTCAAACTATTCTATGATTCTGATTCTCTTTCCCTGTTTCTCCTGTGGGAAGTCTAGCAGTGTGGATGCGGATCCACTATTGATTGATTAATATTGCTCCAATGTTTTCTTCCTCTTCTTTCTCTAGTAACTCTGTGAGCCACCTGTCTACAGTTCAAACTCTGCCACAGCTTTGCAGGCCTAGTTCTATACCTAAAAGCATGATTTCTTCTCTTGCCCCAGATATTCACCAGCAGATGCAATAAGTATTTTTTAAAGCCTTGCCTCTTTTACATCCTTGCACTATCACAGCTGTAACATGCCTACTGTGAATAATATCCAGTTCTGTGTACCTTATTTGTGGCCTCCCAGCACAGACCTGATGCCTTCAGATAATGACCTGCAGCAGGATGAGGACCTCCTTCCAGTGTCTTGACTGCTGGTGCCGCAGCCCTGTGGGGCTCCAAGGCTGGTTTTCATAGTTGTGCTTGATTGCAGCTCATGTGGTGATGTGTGGCATGGGAGCTGCCCCATGTCCACATTCCCTGCAGATCCCACGGTATGAAATTCCCATTCAGCCAAGATTCAGCTCTTACCTCGACTAGGCTTGTCATTTTGGATCATGCTTTTTCCTGCAATTCCACGGCCAGTGATGGGCAGCGGCACCACCGAGTGCAACTGCACTGGAGCCAAGAAGTCCTTGGCCAGGAGCGCTGCAAGAGACTAACTGCACCAGCAAGAGCTTCTCACAGGCAGGCAGGGGGAAAGAGCCCCTTTGCTCTGGCCATGAAATCAGTCATGTGTAGGTTTTTGTCCGGCCCTGGGGGGTGGGGGAAGGAATGTGGGTTGGGCGAAGTCTAGGATTACACCACGGCTGAATTTTTTCTTTCCACGCTTTAAATCGCCAGCACCTTTCCGTCCTGCCTTCACCTCTCCTGCCTGCTAGTGCTCCGACAGTGCCATCCTCCAGGTAAACCCGTGCCTGCCCCCCATGCCCACCTTTGTCTCGTGTGGATGAGAGGTCACCTCGCGTTCTGCTCGTTTAATCATTTTCTAACTCTGACTGTTCTACTGATGGTTCCTCCGATCCTTCTAAGCAGCTGCTGTCAAACTCCTGTGAGGGCTCCTCACTCCTCTTTGCCTCCCCAAGTGCTTCATATGGGGCCGTGCAGGGCAGGGCAGGGTGGGAGGGAGAGGGTCAAAGTGCTGCTTTGCCTGTTTTTTTTTTTTTTTCCCTCTCCCCGGGTGAAAAGTGTCATTTGCTCCAGTGCCTTTTCCTGCTCTCCCGGTGACAGTGTGAATGGATGGCCAAAATTTCCTGCATTACACTGAGGCTGGAAGGGCTGCTGAGAGCCTGTGGCAGACCTAGTGGAAGAAGGTATCCTCAGTGGTGCAAGGGTCTTCAGCAATCCCAATTTCAGTACCAGGATTTGGTGCAAACAACTGCCCTCAGCCTTTGCCCTGCAGGGCTCTGTAGCTAGGAGGGCATCATGCCCACGAGTAACAGGCTCAAACACCTCCAGCCTCCTAAATTATAGAATCCTAGAATGTTTTGGTTTGGAATGGACCTCAAAGTCCACCAGACTCCAACCCTCTTCCCTTGAGCAGGGCTGCCACCCAGCAGATCAGGGCCCCATTCAACCTGACCCTGTGTGCCTTCAGGGATGGGGCATCCACAACTTCTCTGGGCAGCTGTGCCAGGGCCTCACTGCTCTCTGAGTAAAAAAGTTTGCTGGCTGCAGAGAATAGGTAGAGCCTTGGGGAGCTGTGGCATTTGTAATTTTTCTTTTTCAGCACATGGAAGGATAGCACCATCCTCAAAATCAAATTACTTTTATGTCACATCTAGAAAATCACTCTTAACAGCTGCCACCACTGAAAGCAAAAACTCTAATTTCATTTTGTCTTCTTTCTACATCTAAGTATTTTCTGTGCTTTCTGGCTTTCACTACATAGTCTGTGAAGCCAGACCTTAGTAAATGGCAACAGAGGTGACAAGAAACCCGTACAAGACCTCTCATTAAGTTTCTAATCCTACTCTCACCCCCCTCCAGCTCCAACTCTGTTTCTCAGTCTGCGCTGCTGTGGGAGATCCTGCAGACAGATGGGCTTCCAGAAGCAGGAATGTTTTTAGATGGGTCGATTAAAAATGATGAAACTAATAATGGCTTGCACAGGCAAAGCTCACATATGCTCTTGGCACCTTTCTTCTAGCAGGAATCATTATAAAGAACAAGTAAGGGTTTAGCACGCAGGTGTTTGTGCATCTCTCCCGTCTCTTGCCCTCCATAGCCCAAATTTTGGTCTTATTGCACAGCTTGTTTTGAACATAACAAAGGAAACTCTCTCTGAAGGTGGGATGGATTACAGTGTCCCTGGTGCTGTTAGTAATGGCGAAACGGTGCCTGCACAACCCAGCATGGAGAAGGAGAAAGAGGAGGAGGATGAGACTCTGGAGCGAGGGCAGTGGAACAACAAACTGGAATATGTCCTGTCGGTGGCTGGGGAGATCATCGGCCTGGGAAATGTCTGGCGCTTCCCCTACCTCTGCTACAAGAATGGTGGAGGTGAGTGCAGCCCCAGCCAGCTTCACTGCTCGCCACATTCCCACTGTGATACCTGTGTTGAGCCTTGCTCACCACTGGCAGCAGCCACGCAGAAGTACCTGAGCAATAAGACTCAATCCAGGTGCTCCATTGCAGGGTGATGAGGCACAGACCAGCGTACTTAAAGGTCAGAAGGAACACGGCTGTCACCTGATACATGGATGCTACACAGTCTCACAGCTCAGCAATGACCCCTGTCCTCCCTCAGGCTGCACTTGTTCAGAATTTTGTGCCTGCTTTTAGATTAAGGCAGCCTTTTAGGAGAGAAAACTTTATTTAAAACATGAAAGCCCAAAGCAATTCTCAAGTTGGATTTGGTGGTACGTAGGGAGGGAGCTTCTCTCTCAGTTTCGTTGTTAATTGGGCTCTCTGGAAGGGCAGAGGTGAGGGGATGCAGCACTTGGCGGGGAGTTGGTGGGCACTGGGGATCCAGGGCTGAAATCCCCTGGCGTTAGCTGGGGGCAGTCTCATGGGCCCCGCTAAACTGCTTTCCTCCCAAGGGCACAAAAGAGGATTAGCCGCTGTTTAGCTACTTTCACGCTGTGCTTTGCTTGGTGCTTGTTCCTTTTCACCGTGAGCTTGGGAATGTTATTCTCTGTTGAAAGGGAGGGCTGTTCTTGCTCCCCTTCCTGTGGGGCTGTGTGAGAGCAGCGCCTGCTCCCCTCACTGCATGGATCCTGTCAGGCAGCAGGGCCTGGAGCCCGCTTGGCATCACTGCCTGCTGAGGCCTGTAGTGCTGGTGGCTGGGGACAGTTCAGAGAGGGCTTGGGAGAGCTTCCATCAGCGGTCGGACGGCAGAAGGGTTCCTCAGCCTTCTTTCCCACAGCCTGAGCCTGAAGCAAGGCTCTGTGAAGAGATGAAGCATGAGGTCTGAGTGCAGTGGGCAGCAGAGCTCTTGGGAAAGGCAGAGAGGCCAGGCCAGGCCACAGCTGGGGCCTTTCTGTCCCCAGAGCCCAACCCCATGCCGGCTGCTGTAGGCACCAAGTCCCTCAGAGTGCACTGGTATTTAAAAGCTGCCAGAGGTTTTGTTCTCTGCTCCCTGGGGTAGCCTAGTCCAGGCACTTGCTTCTCAGGTGCTTAATTAGAAGTGAGGGCCTTTATCCTTTGTCTTTCTTGAGGGGTATGTCCACACAACAAAGAAAGACTCTAACGTATTTAGCGATGCCATATTTAAGTTCTGTGCAGTGGCAGAAAAAAAATGTAAACAGGAAAAAAAAAGTTATTTCCCTATCGTCAGGCACTCCCATGGCAGGCAAGTCTGGCCGATTGGGAAATACTGGGGCAGCCTGTCTGGTGTGCAGCCCTGTTCTGTGGGGAAGGGACCAGGACACAGTGTCCCACATCTTCCAGGCAGTGGGTCCATGCTGCAGTGTCCCACCTCATCCCATTGTGGCCCTGTAAGCCATTGGACTGAGTGTGAGGTGGGACTTCTGGCTGAACCCAAGACCCTTCCCTCTCCCCACTCATACTAAGCTTCTTAATGAAATCCCTTGAGTTTTTAGTTTGCTTGTGTCTGAGGATTGTTATTCCTTCTGAACTCCTGTCAGCTTGACCTGAGAGCCAGTTAGCATCCGTCTGGCAATGAAGAGGACTATGCAGGGGGAAGGCAGGGCTTGAGTCTCCTCAATAGGTCATCAATGAAGCTGGGCTCTTGAGCAGCTTGTGGGACCATCCTTCAGGCTCTGCAGGCTGAAAGCTGTTACTGCAATTAACGCCAGCCTGGGGTAACCAAACACCTGATGGGTTTTGTCCTTCTCTGCCTGGTTTAATGGCAGATCTTGACCAGTAGGGCAGGGGATATACATTTCTGTAATATTTTATTTACCTTTGCATGTTCTTTTGTCAGCAAACCAAGGCTGGGTGAAGGTATTACTCTGCGTGTATCAGTTTTTTGGTGTTTTTATCCACAGACAGACAGAACAATCAGTGTAAAAGGAACTGACAACTTGTTCAAAAACAATAATGATTTTATGGCAAGATATTCTCTTTTATTTATATGCAACTACTGAGACCTGTTTTCTGTGCACACACACTTATGCACAAAAAGGCCTAGAGACTTTCCTTTCTTATCTTCTTTCCCATATATTAAGTTTCTCGGGCAATCACATTGCTCTGAGCAATACTACTTGAGGAAAATCCCTTTTTCCATGCCCTTCCTACCCTCCTCAGCAGACATCCTTCCCATTCTGTCCCCATGTGGTATCCCAGAGGAACTTTCTCAGGGCCAGGCTGAAGATCACAGAATCACAGAATTGCAGGGGTTGGAATGAACTTCAAGAGATTATTGAGTCCAAACCCCTTGCTGAAGCAGGTTCCCTACATTTGATCGCACAGGTAGGCATCCAGATGGGTCTTGAATATCTCCATAGAAGGAGACTCCACAGCCTCTCTGGGCAACCTATTCCAATGTACCAACACCCTTACCATAAAGAAGTTCTTCCCCGTGTTTGTGTGGAACTTCCCATGTTCAAGTTTTAGGCCATTGCTCCTTGTCCTATCCACAACTGAGAAGAGCCTGGCCTCATTAATTTGCCTCCTGCCTCCCCTTAGATAATGATAAACATTAATGAGATCCCCCCTCAGCCTTCCCCAGGCTGAACAGATGCAGGTTACTCAGCCTTTCCTCATATGGGAGATACTCCAGGCCCTTTACTCATCTTTGTAGCCTTCCACTGGACTCCTTCTAGGAGATCCCTGTCTTTTTTTTAACTGAGAGCCTAGAACTGGACACTGTAGTCTAAATGCGGCCTCACCAGGGCAGAGTAGAGAGAAGGACAATCTCCCTTGACCTGCTGGCTATGCTCTTTTTAATGCATCCCAGGATGCCATTGGCCTTCTTGGCCACAAGGGCACACTGCTGGCTTGCGGCCAGCCTGTTGTCCACCAGAACACCCGGGTCCTTTTCTGCAAAGCGCCTCTGCAGTAGGTCAGACCCTAACCTGTATTGATGCTTACTGATGAGCTGAATCCAGCCACGTGATGGAACTTATTTCTCCTCTGTGCTGCTTGAATCTGTCAGGTGCCTTTTTCATCCCCTACCTCATCTTCCTCTTCACCTGTGGCATCCCTGTCTTCTTCCTGGAGACGGCACTGGGACAGTACACCAGCCAAGGAGGTGTGACGGCCTGGCGGAGGATCTGTCCCCTCTTTGAAGGTGAGTGGGTTGAGATCAGGAGGCCTGGGGACCTATGGGAGGGCACTGTGCTCATCCTCTGACCACACCTGCAGATCCCAAACCTTCCCCAAATTACGCCTTCTCACCAAACAGTTCCTGTTCTTACATTGCATCCCAGATTCCTTCTTCACTCTGGACAGAAACTTTGTACCCAATAAAATTGATCTCCAAGATCTAATGATGAACATGCTTCCGGCAGGAACTTACCTAAAATATACTACTGTCAGTGCTAAGTCATTTTTCTGAGTTTATGGAGGGCTTAAAATCTTCGTTGGTGAAAGGCGTCAGCTGTCTTAATAAATCATTAACTGTCAGATCCACTTCTTGCACTATTTCAGCATGATTATCCAGTTTCAAGTCACTTTCTGTGATCTCTCAGGTCTTAACAGTTGCTTCTATCCTACATACCAAATCTTTTAGACACTCCTCTGGCACCTATCAGGGAAGTTGCATGTTGTTAACACAAAAACTTCCCAAACAATGTAGAAGGAAGAGGAATGAGAAAATGAAGGGAAATTGAATTTTGGTAGAAACGTTATTCAGCAGCTGGATCACTGTCGTGTGTTTCTGTCCCCTCTGGGTGGTTTTTCAGCCATGATCTGTCTATCCCCTTCCTTCTGCCTTGGGGCTGGACCCCACAGAGTGCTTCATGTGGACTGCCCAAGGCCTGGAGATGCTGGGCAGATTCAGCTCCCTGCATGGCTGGCCAGGCAACATCTGATGTCTAGAACCTCAGTAAGGCTGCATTTCTAGTAGGTCTGAGACCCTAAGAGCACATTCATCCCACAATGACTACTCTCCAAGTCCGTCTGCTGGTGCAGGTTGTGTTAAAGTGCTTGTACAGATGGTGGGATGTGGGAAGGAGATGATGGCATGAGTGGCTGACCTGTTGGTGTAGATCCAGCAGCACAATCAAGATGTGGGGCAGGGATGCAGCACAGTGGGGGCTGTCAAATGGAAAGGCACTGACCCTTTGGTGAAGCCTGGTCTCATCTCTCAACATGTGGTTCACTTGGGGCCTCCTTTCTGCAGGAATTGGTTATGCCTCACAGGTCATCGTTGTGCTCCTGAACTTCTACTACATTGTTGTCTTGGCCTGGGCCTTGTTCTATCTCTTCAGTTCATTCACCATTGACCTTCCCTGGGGCAGCTGTGATCACGAATGGAACACAGGTGGGTGTGGAGAACCCTTTGGCTCCAGGAAGAGGTATGCCCATGCTGAACCCATGAAACCCAAAACTGACTCAAATGGGGCTTGTAGGTGTGGGGAGCCCCCAGTGATTGTGCTGCTGGTGCTTTGGGGAAGAAGCTGCAACCACTGAGGCTATTTTCCTCTTTGGCAGTGATGAAAAATCCCATCATCCTGTTGTGTGTTAGCCACAGAGCCAGTGCTGGTTGGGACTGCTCACTGTGCCTGCTGGAAGGAAAAATTAAATGCCATCTTCTTGATTGTCCCAGGTTTCTTGCCAGCCTTGACCTGGAGGGATCTCCTTTGGTGCATCTTTGGGACTACTCAAAATTTATCTCTGAGTCAATACTAATGAATGCTGACACTGTGGATGGAAAGGGAGCATTTTTTCTGATCCTGCAGTACACCAGCCACTACTACTCACACTCCTTCCCTCCCTGGGCTTCTCCTACAGGGAACTGCATGGAGTTCCAGAGGGCGAATTCAACCCTAAATGTGACCAGTGAAAATGCCACCTCCCCAGTCATCGAGTTCTGGGAGTAAGTAAAGGACAGGCTGGTATCCCTCTTTCTTCCAAGACAAGCAATCCCTGGGCAATGAACCAACCTGCAGAGGTACTTCCTATTAAACCATGCTGGTCAGAAGAGGTCACAGTGAGCAAGCTGGTCAGATCAGGGCAAAGGCTCTTGGGGACAGCGCAGTCAGTCAAGGATGGCATCACTGAGCCTGTGGTGTTTGTCCAGAGCTGTGCTGGTGTGTCTCATTGCCAGTGGACTTGTCCTTCTCTTACACCAGAGGTGTCCAGCCTTTTGATTTGCCTGGGATGCAGTGAGTGAAGAGGAATTGTCTTGGGCTGCATATAAAAAATATAATCTTGCTAACATATATAAATAAGAAAACTTTTTTTAAAAAACATTTTTCATTAGAACTTATAAAGAAGGCAATAAAACTAGTGAGATGGGCATGTAAGTCTTACACTGTATTCACATACCCCTTGACTGTTTCAGCTTCTTCCTCTCACTGACTTCAATGAAGGCCAGCTGACTCTGTGCAAGACCTTGCCTCACTGTTGCTTTACTTCCTCTGATTCTTGACCTTTCCTCTTCTCCTTTATTCCTCTGCTGTTGCTCTCCCTCTTTCCCTGTTTGTGCTGCTTCTCTCCCTGCCTCCTGTCATGTTCTTCATTGCCACCCATGAACTCCCTTACACAGTTGTTTTCTCCTGCAATGCAGGTGAATTGGCTGTATGTTCCCTACCTCCAAACCATGGATCAGACTTACCAAGGGTACAAACCTCATTAAAATTAGAGTCACTGCCTTAGGAAATGAAAGCCATAACCATGTGCTTTGGTCGGGATTTATATATAGATTGCAGCCCTTGACCTGCTTGGTAGCTGTGTCCATGCTCAGGATATGGGTCCTAAGACTGCAGCTGGAAGCAGGGTGAGATCTGTGGTGATCCACACTGCAGCATCGCTGTGGTGGGTCTTTGTCTGCATGTTTTGCAAGCTTTAGCATGGTCAGCTGTTGAGGAGGAAACCTTAAAGCCTTTTGAAGTACTAAAGGAAGCCATGCTGCTGATGTTTTTATTAGATAGTAGATAATGAATATTAGATATTAGACATTTTTATTTCAGAGTGGCTAATATGCAAGCCATTCTGAGGGCAGAAGCTCACCAAAATGAGAACAAAGTACTGAGTTCAGCTCACAGCCTGGTAAAATCTGTGCCCTCATTTTCATGGTCTCCTTCCCTTGTGTCCATGCACTACTTACTCCAAAGTACAGAGTTCCTTTATTTCTGGCATGAAGGCTTAGACCTGCTGTCTCTCTGATGATGGACACAGACCAGCACCAAGTCCTTGCTGAAAGACTGAGAAGGCAATCCCTGCTGCCACTACAGATTACCCTGGTGAACAGTGGCTGGTGGAGGGCTCTGCCCTCACTGCCATGTGCCACCAGCACAGAGCACATCATGTCCCTACAGCATCCCTGGGGCAGCACAGGGCTTGAAGCACTTCACTTGCAGCTGCCTGTGAGCAGAGAGATCGTTACAGGCTGGAAGACACTGAATACATACATTGCTGCTAATAAGCTTATGGCATTTATTCCTTCCATAGTTGGTATTTTCCTCTTCTCCTACAGTTCCCTTTTACTTTTTTCCTTTAAACTGCTTGCAGGCAGTTAGATGCTGTTATGAACTCAGACTGCTCTTCCTGAGGCTGGCTGCTGGAAAAGCTGATGCTCACTTTACCACTGTGAGCATCCCTGTGTTACTGGGAAGCCAGCACACAGGACTGGAAATTTCCAGTGTAGTGTTGGGGAAGCGGTGCAGGAGGCAGGAGTTTCTTAGGGAAGCACTGACCTGCCACTGGGGTGAAGGCACACTTCTGTGGCCTTTCCTGGCTGCAGTACAGTGCCCTGTTAGTTACACACTAACTGGTTATTCTTCCCCCACTGGTTACAGAGTCCATGCCCCTAGAAGCAGGAATGAAAGCAAGATGAAAATAAAATAGTTAGAGTTAGCCTGATTTCTTGTGAACCTCTCTTATCCTCTCAATCCATCTCAGACAGTGGTTCTCCAGGAATGCAATCTTTATTTGAGGATAATTGAAACAGGGTGGGTTGTGAGCATGCTGTACACACTGCTGCTGGGGCTCTAAGGTAGCACACGTCCTTCTCTGCTCATCTCGGGACTGGGGTTTGGGACGCTGTTTCACACTGAGATCCATCAGTGCAGTGTAGAAGACAGAAGGAGGAGAATGAGTTCTTGCTTTTGTAAATGGTGAGGAAGACTTGACATACCATAGCTCTGAAAACTGCTTTAAGGCAAGGGTGAGACTGTAAGACCTTGGCCTTCTAAGCTGGTGAGTGTAAGATGGAGAAGAAACACTAAAGTTTGGAAGGGGAAAGGAAAATAAATGTCTTGGTCCAACAGCCCAGCTGGAGAGCAAGTGTAGAATCCATGTGTGAACCACCAGGCTGGTAGTACTGGTCCATATTCTAATTCTATTAGTGGGCTACAGTTTGATACCTCTGCAGCTTGCAGCTCAGAACTGGGTCTTGTTTGTAGAACATCCTTTCTCCTCAAAGTTGTTAGGTGTTCTAGGTGAGAGGTGTGTTGGGAACACTGGTGGCCAACGCTGGAGACACTTGGGTGCTGTTTTCTTCTCTCTCCCTCTACAGGAGGAGAGTGCTGAAGATTTCTGATGGCATCCAGCACCTGGGCAGCCTGCGTTGGGAGCTGGCCCTGTGTTTGCTGCTGGCGTGGATCATCTGCTACTTTTGCATCTGGAAAGGGGTCAAGTCCACAGGAAAGGTGAGTGCTAGGCTCACATTGAGCCTCCAAGTGCAGGCCCAGAAGACCTTGCTATCTTTGTGTGTAAGAGGTGGCTGCATGTTCCCTTCCCTCCTGCCACAGCATGAACAGTTTGTGCCCCTGCTGGATATTTTCAAATTCATTAGAAAGTAAACGCTCCTGTACTTAAAGCTTTCTCTGCCTCAGCATCATGGGGATATTCTTTTTGTCTTTCTTGTTGGTCCTAGCTCTTCCTATAGGTTCTTGCATTCCCCATGTATAAGATTTCCTTTTTTAGCCACAATGGTTATCACAGAGGCATTTCTCTGAATTTTTCTGAGGCAGGTTGATGTGACTATCCAGCTCCATGCTAAGCTGCCTCATCCTTGCCTCCTCTCTCTCTTGCAGCACTGACACAATTACTTTGTTTCTACTTCTGCCTCCTGACCCATTCCCAGTCTGGAGGCAGCAAAAACAGATGGAAGTGAAATTGTTCAGTGTGTTATCTAGACGGTGTCTCCTCAGTGTGCTGGGTTGTAAATTGTAGCTGCATCAAGTTGATGGCATGGATATTATCAGTTCCTCCTTCTTCCAGGATAGTCTGGAATTATGAAACATGAAGGCAAAGTCAAGCAGCTTGCAGAGACAATATTTCCTGGTTTCCATGGAGTAAAATTAGAAGAAAAGAGCAACTGCTTGCTGCAGTGGCCTGGGAAAAGAAAGCAGAGACAGTATAATAACAGCAAATATGATACAAAAGTACAGCAAACACAGTGTGGGAAGTGCTGAGAACAAATCCAGTCTATTTCAGATCCAAGTTCAGTGCTAAATGCAAGTGATTCTTAGCAAAAAGGGCTAGCGATGGTGAGATCTTATCCCCTTGAAAACAGAAATCTTTCAGTAGAGATACATGGCCCATTGGTTTATCAGCCCTTGAACTGAATTTGTCCTACGCAGAACAGTTTTGCAGCAGTTTGCATCCTCAGATGCAGAGATTGCCTGTCCCCAGAGAGCTCTCGCAGATGCAGGAGGTTGTCACAGATGGAATCACTTTGCCGAGGCATGTGGATCAGGTTCAAATAAACCCTGGATGTTGTTGACCAGCATGTGACAGAACGATCACACAGGTCCCGGCAAGGTTCCTAGTGATGGAGCTAGAGCTAACAATGCCCAAGAAATAAAAAGATTGGGTTTGAGCCAAGCGTTGAGTAATATCTCATTGGATCCAGATGTTCGTGTTGTTAGATAGAAGTTTGGAACTCTCCATTCAAGAAAACATTCTCCAAATCCAGGCTGCTGGTCTCAGTGCAGATGTAAGTGACTGTTGAGTGAAAAGTTCAACATGTGAGCTCTCGCAGGCACACAGGACATTACCAAGTTCAGAATCTGAACCATATACAAAAGCACAAGCAGATTGTATTCTGAGCTCCTAAAACTGATGTTATTTAGAGATCCATCTGAAAGTGTGCAACCTGCCACCCTGGAAGAAAATGCACCAAGGTTGAAAGGCAATGCGTTATTTTTAAGATTTCTGTTTCAAATATTTTGATTTCATGAGCTGAGAAATATTAGACTTTCATCCTGTCATATCCTGAAGCAATAATTTGGTTCTGTGGTAAGTACAGAGATGACTGTTAAACTCGCAGGACCCATAGATTTGATTAACTGTCACTGAGAAGCTCTAAATCAGAGCCTTCTTGAAACCTTGAGATTGAAATGAATGATGGCATTTGCCAGTATTGAAGAATGCTGTCCCCGGGTTCCTTCAACATCTAGGATGCAGATTCAGACAGACAGGGATGGAGCTGCTTACGCAGACATCTCAGGCAATCATGAGCCCCAGCAGGGAGATGTTTTTCACTGATCTCTGTGACATTACCCAAGACCGCTGTGATATATAGTGCAAGGTGTATTAAATGCATAGAGAACTTGGGGCTGCAGGCAGAGGTGATAATCAAAGAGTTTGTTTTTCAAGGATAGCACACCACTCAAATCCTTCTGTCCTTCTACATAATAAGACTGAATCACCAAAATATGTTTCTCAACTTAGAGCAGGGCTCCCATGACAGTGTCAGGTTCTTTGGATGTTGTTTTATTCAAATAAAGTGTATCAAGAGGATGGATCCAGAAAAAATCACTGCTTGTCTCACAAGAAATATCCAGGGAAGAGAGAAGGTGACTGTGTTGCCCAGGGAAATCATCCTCTTGCTGCTGGCAGTACTTCCTCTGCTGCAGAAGCTGCTGTAACAGTGACAGCCTGTCCCTGCCATCAGGGAATGGTGTGCTTTAGGGGGATTTTGAAACGGCTTGTTCTGGATGGATGGACAGGTGGGAGAAACAGATGATTTCACAGCATCACATATTGTGGTTCCTCTAGAGAAGTTCTTTAGTTCTTCAGTGCGTAACTGCTGAAGCTGAGAAAAGAGCTGTAAGGTAGCATTATGTTGAAGTGTGCTGATCAGCACGTCCACACAGGAAAAACCTGAAGGAGCAACATTTCTTTACTGGCCCAGTGTGATACAACAAACTGAGCAACTGTTTCAAAGGTGATCAATAAGTCTTGAATGTGCAGGAGCAATGCAAAGGCATTAATGACGCTATTTGAACTGCTGGGGAGGCTGCATCAGACCTCAGCTAGTTTGATAATTTGGAAACACAGAGCACAGTGTGGTATTGTGGCACACTACAGCAATTAGCAACTGAGGTGGGGATGCATAGCCCCTCTGCTGATGCAGACATGTATCACTGCTGTCTTCCGTGGAGTTGTTCTTGTGACAGCCCGACTCTCACTCTGGTTCACTCCTAGGACTAGCAAGATTCTTCTCTGGCTCCAAACATGCTGTGCCATGCCACGCAGTTCCTGAGCGCATATAATAAAATGCATTTTTTCCCAGTGTAGGCTAAAGCAAGGTGCTTGGTGTGCTCATGTCTGTTCCCATGTCCCACTTCCAGGTGGTGTACTTCACAGCCACGTTCCCGTACCTCATGCTGGTAGTCCTGCTGATCCGGGGTGTCTCCCTACCTGGGGCATCTCAGGGAATCCTATTCTACCTTTACCCAGACCTCAGTCGACTCGGGGATCCTCAGGTAAGGCCAGTGAAAAAACGAATGACTGAGAATGCTTGCCTGGATGCCTGTGGCTATTCTCTTTCCTTCTTTTTTCTTTCCATACTACCTTTCTTCCAATTCCTTCCACCTGTCTCCTCTTTACCTACATTGGGTATAAGGCAGGACTACGATATGGATGGCCCTCGGCCTTCCCCTGTGCCCTTCCTTTATTTTCTCATCTGAGGTGGATCTGAACTGCCTGGGAGCAAGAATACAGGTGGCAGAAGCCATCAGTGGGTTTAACCCCCTCAGAAAGAGCAATGTCAACTGAACCTGTCATTTCTTGGGGATATCACTGTGCTCAGGGGCTCTGTAATGTCTCGGGTTGCAGGGGGAGGAGAAGGAGGAGGAAGGAGAGAATGAGGATGACTTGATGCACCCTAGGACCTGACCGTCCTTCTTTCCCCCCAGTTCTCATTGAGAAATTCCTGCCTGCCTGCCCGGACGGTCTGTGCCTGACTGTTGCTGTTAATCTCTTTGGGACAAGTTCTTCCACATTAAATCCTGGCTCCAGCTGAGCTGCTGTACCAGCCTTTGTGTGAAGGTGTTTCCAAAGGAGATTAAAGGGTGCCTGCTTGGAAAATAGGCCAGCAAAACCCTTTATAACCCCATTAACTCTTTCTGCTCTAGCCCTAGTGTTGACTCTGCTGTTAATTTTGCAAGTGTAGGCATCTCTGCCTAATGCAAGGAGCAAGGGTCAGTGGAGTGTGGTGACGATGTGCTAGGACTGCTGGGGACTCTGAATTTGCCAGTGCCACCAGCGTGGTGTGGCTCTGGTTGAGCAGGTTTAACTTAGGGCTTCCAGTCTGCAACTGAAGGGGATCTGGTTTTTGTCATGTGATCCTGTCCAGCATTCTGGAAGTTGCTCTCATTTGTGTGCTCAAGCAGTGGCTGAAAGGCTTCGTTTTGCACTGCCAGCTTCTCTCATGCTCTCTCAGCTGCAGGGGGGATATGGGTAGGACAGCCCTGCCTCCCTGTGAGGTGCAGAGAGCTTGGAGGGGGTTTTCTAAAACTCTCAAGAGAGTGAGGACAAGTCCGTGGTCATACTGTGTGCAGCTCTGTGTGTGCTGATGCGATGAGAGATCCTTCTGCCACTTTCCAAATGTGCTCCCTTGCTTCTGCAAAGCCTTGTGCTCATAGGGGTCTCACCAAACTGGGTAGCATGTCTTGCATTTTCTTCATTTTTCTCCTATTGGATAGGAAAGGTAAGGGTTAGTGCTCCAAGGCCTGCATGTTCACAGTGTGCCCCTGCTGCCATGCAGGGACAGCAAATGTCCTGCCAGCCAAGCTGATGACTGTCGACTTGTGCTCACAGAACAAGGCTGTGATTGCTTACCCGCAGTCCAGCGCTGCCTGGAAAAATGCAAAGTTCTGCAGTGCCTAGGAAAGGATGCTGGAAATTTGAAAAAAAATATAATAACCTCTTCGATCTGAGCCTTGTAATAAGGAGTCTCAAGGGGAGGTTTAGATAAAGGGAAAAAAATATACAAGGGGACAAAAGGATAACTGCTTAAAAGTATATGAAAACATATGTGAAAAGAAGGGATGAATTATTTAGCAGATTCTACCAGGGGAGAAGCAGCCAAGATGTGATTAAGTGTCTGTGTGGAAATCACTGCTTTTCACCTGCTCGACGACCTTGGACAGAACCATGAAATCCTGTGCACGAGAGCTGACTGATGATTAATCATAGAGTATCCTGAGTTGGAAGAGACCCACAAGGATCATTCAGTCCAAGTCCTGGCATGATGGTCTCTTCCAGCCATAAAGTCTTCAATTCCCTAAATCTTCCTGCACCTTCCTCTTCCCATTCTATAAAATGCTTACAATTAAAAGGTTAAATGCAAAATATTTGGTATAAAAATAGATCAGACTTACAGTGAAACTGCTGGGCAAGTTTTGCATAATAAAATACAGTTCTGCTCAAGTAGAAGCAGGTAACAGCAAAATCATCTGAGAGAATTCATTTTGAACTGTAGGCCACAAACCTAAAAATTCCCCCCAAACCAACCCCATTGTTTCTTTCTTGTTTAATATTGTGTATTTTTAAAATAGCATACTAGCCAATTGCTGAGCTCGTTTTTTTTTTGTCCCCCCCCCTTGACTGCATTTTTTGAACTCCAGAAGATTCCTATACTTTCCGCAGTACTGACTGTGTTTTAACAGATAGGGGAACTCAGGATTGCTCACCACTTCCTCTCTTGCTCACTCCACCCTTCCCAATGTTTTCTGTGGTAATTTGATGACTTGTTTACTTCAGTAGATAACTCTGGGATTTCCTGATGTGATTATGGAGAGAGATGCAGAGTGGTCCACTTGCAGGAAGCCGAAATGAAATAATTCACGCTAAAAATAAGGGTTAAGTGTGGGCAGTTTGTTGTTGGAGCAACTTTTTTCTGGCACTGGCAGGTTCTCTATCACTCAGTGCAAACCATGACCAGACACCATTGTAATGGACAGAGTTGAGGAGATAGCTGATGGGCTTGATGTAGAAAGTGCTAGTGATGTATTTGCATTTGGTCTTGTTTGAAAGAGAAAAAATGCAGTAGTTTCTTTTCACTCTGGTATCAGTCTCAAATATTTCTAGCTAAATATTATTAGATTTATTGACTGAGAAAAAGAGAGTAAAATTTAGAAGCCTTGGAGAATGTCCCTTTCTGCACAAGCAGAAAGTGCTTCTGAGAACATGCCCAAGACCTCTCGCTTTTGTTTTCCCCCAAATTTCCCCCAAACACACTGTCTTGTTGTGTCTGCTTGTGCTTTACCCCTTGAGTCTCAGAAAGTCTTTGTACAAAGAAGAGCTTGCCATAAGGAGCTGCTTCCCCTGTGGCCTCTGAGAACTTCTTGGCCTTGGGCCCCTGCGGTCATGTTGGGGAAGGCATCAGAGCCTCCAAATTTGGGTCCCTCCTGCTGCTTGCTCTGCCGCCAATGAGGGCTGCTGCTTCCCAGCAGGAGGTGAAGGCAACCATGGGCATGCTAAATATTATTTGTTCCCTTTATTTGTTTTTTTTTTCCCCCAGCAAGCCTTTAGCTTGACCCTATGTGCTTGTGTCATGCTGTTGCTGGCCCCGTTTCCCCTTTCTGAAGGCAGCATGTTTGTTTTTAGGCAGAATCATACAGCCTGGAGTCCAGGAGCATCCCTCATCCCTCCCCATCACCTTGGGGAGGAGGGCAGAACAGCTGTGTTTTTGGGATGAGCCAGAGCATGTTTTGTTTGTTGTTTTTCTTTTACTTACAGTGTTTACAGAAAGTGCAGAGGTGGGGGGCTCTCCTGGATGCAAAACCATAAAATCATAGCATCATTAAGGTCGGAAAAGACCACTAAGATTATCTAGACCAACTCCAACCCATCACCACCAACTAAACCACATCCTTTAGTGCCATTATCTACATATCTCTTGAACACCTTCAGAGATGGGAGAAGTAAAGGAGGTGGCCAGGTAACTCGGCACAGCCCTTTAAAAAGGTACTCATTGAACAGCAGCTGAAGGCTTGCCTAGATTTTGTTCTTTGCTTTGCACTACCCCAAGCGTGATGCTCTATGCAGCAGGGACTTACTCTCTGCTACGTCTTCCGCTGGCTGCTGGGGGCATCTTGGCGCTTTCCAGCATGGCCCCTGTGTGATGTATGATGCATGCACTAGGCTTCCTAGAATAGAATCGTCTGAGTTGGAAGGGATCATTAAATGTCACCTAGTTCAACTTTCTTGCAGTGAACAGGGACATCCACACGTTGATCAGGTTGCTCAGAGCCCCATCCAGCCTGGCCTTGAGTGTCTCCAGGGACACGGCATCCACTGCCTCTCTGGGCAACTGGTGCCAGTGCATCACCACCCTGATCGTAAAAAACATCTTCCTTATCTCCTATCTAATCTCCCATCTTTTGGTTTGAAACTATTTCCCCTTGTTCTAAAATAGCAGACCCTGTGAAAGAGTCTGTCTCCTTCTTTCTTACAGACCATCTTTAGATACTGAAAGGCCACTCTCATGTCCCCCAGAGCCTTCCCTTCTCCAGGCTGAACAGTCCCAGCTCTCTCAGCCTTTCCTCATAGCGGGCTGGATGCACTCCAACTGGTCTACATCTCTCCTGTCCTGAGGACTAGGACACAGTGCTCCAGGTGAGATCTCACCAGTGCAGAACAGAGGGGCAGAATCACATCCCTGACCTGCTGGCCGTGTTTCTTTTCATGCAGTCCAGGATACAGTTGGCACTCTGGGCTGTGAGGGCACATTGCTGACTCATGCCCAGTTCACCATCCACCAGTACCTCCAGGTCCTTTTCAGCAGGGCTTTATTCCACCCTGACATCCCCCATCCTGTACTGACAGTGGGGTTTGCCATGACTCACTCATGGCAGACCTTGCAGTTGGATTTATTGAACCTTATGAGGTTCACCTGAGCCCACTGCTCAAGCCTGTCTGGGTGTCTCAGGATGGCAGCCCGTTCCTTGAGCATGTTGACTGCACCACACAGCTTGGTCTCATCCGTGAATTTGCTGAGCGTTCATTCTGTCCCACTGTCAATGTTCAACAGCATTTTGCTCTAAAATACTCTTTACTATTATTTATAAGTGCTCTGAGGTCTTCCTAAGGAAGGATCTGTTTTAGTTCAGGGGGCTATTAAATTCTAGTACATGTAATAAAGCAAATATTGCTAAGAAAATTAAGGGAGGAAGGAAAATGTTCTCTGATAGGCCATAACCATCTCAAATAACTGCAACTCAGGTGTGAATGCTTTGGTTAAAAACATAGAGTAGGAGGTTATTACAAACTGGAGTAAACAACATGTTCAAGGAAATTGAATTATGAATTAAATAAACTTGGATGGCTTGAAAAACTGCAGACAGCAATCACAGCAAAATACCCAGTCTGCCAATGAGCCAGCAAAATCTGAACAACAGGATAAACTTCAGCAGTGGAGCTGCAGCCAGAGAAGAGCAGCATGCTTTTCTGCAGGGAAAAGAGAGCCCTCCGTGACCCCATCAAGCCCCTTTAGTTGGAGTGGAAATATTAAAATAATGAGAGGCTGTTATTCAGCAGTGTTGAGGGGGATATTGAAAGGGCTGGAAGGAACATTTCTCTGACTCACAAGAGGGAGAGGAGTGAGCACAGGAGGCAGCTCGGGGAGAGCAGATGTGGGCTACTATTTCCAGGAGCAGGTTCTCTTTGTAGGTCCCATGAAACTGTGGGGCTGAGATGGGGTGAGCTGAATACCCTTCCCACCCCAGGTCTTGAGTCATGCTGCTGTTGCTCATCTCCATAGCACCCATGGCATCAATCTTTTTGGAGTCCATCAGCACTCAAAGAATGTGGGAGATGCTAGGGGTCTGGGAAGGAAGTAGAAGTGGGTGGCTTCAATAGCCTTTTAAAATGAGAAATAGAAGTGTGTACAGTCTGAGCTGGTGCTCACAGTCATCCTACGATGACTGAGTAGGATCAGAATCTCCGTGTATCATACTTAGCTTTGTTTGCACTGGTTCAGCCACAGGCTACCTTGCTTTAAATGGGAACACATGCTGAGGCAGGACCTGTATTCCCTACAGACATCCTTCTGGATATGCACCCCAGGCAGTGCAGCAGGAACCTGTAGACCCCATTCTAATCTCTGCTGCACATCGAGGGTATTGCTGGCTGTAGGAACAAAGCCACTTCATGAGTCACAGAGCTAATGAAGCTTGGTGTCTTGATATTTGACTTCTACCATCATCTGGTAAAGCACCAGTTCTTTTCCTGCCCTTGGGATGTTTCTCATGTCTCCTGCTTGTGTGATTTATCTGATATTTAACACTGGTTGACTGCTCCTCCCTGTAGCTTTCCTCTCAGTGGGGATGCTGAGTCTTTCATGTTCCCTGGTTGTTGTGAAATTCTTAAGTAGTTGGTATCTTTGAGATTTCTGACCATTGTTAAATCAGTTTGAACTGTGGAAATGGACCCAATGTTATGGCAAGGGTTGGGAATGCTGTTTGATGGCAAAAGTCTTTTTACCTGAACAAACTGATCTGAAAGCGCTTCAAAAACCTCAAGAGAGTGAAATTCAAGCTGGAATTTTATTGGAAAAAAGACAAAACACAGCACAAGCAATGAACAGCAGAACAACAAATCAAGCCTAACAGATCTTTCCATCCTGACCTGTGAGAAGATACTTAAATTATTGATGCATGGATGTCAGCTGGATCAGCCTGTCTCAGTGCCTTGCTGTGCCCAAAAAGCAATGGAGAAGTAAGCTCATGCCCTGACTCCTTACAGACACAATGATTAGTAATTTATTGTGAAGAATATATTGTGAAAAATCTTTAGGAATTAATTGTGAAGAAAATAAATAGATAAATAAAAGACTGTTTTTTCCAATTTTTTTTCAAATGCAATGGTGAGCTAGTATTTTGGTTTCCAAACCTGCCTCCCTACTCCACTCCTCCAAAAAAAAAAGTACAAAAGACTAAAGCCAACTACTTTTTCAATGTCCTTGTGCCCAGAACTAGCTGTTCCAGTCCAACCTCATCATCTGTCTCTTCCCATTCTGCAAATCAAAGATTTGATCTGACTCCCCGTGGAAGGGTTTCTTCTTGTCAGTTTTGACTGATGAGAAGATAGGGCTGAATGTTGACCGAGCTATTTGCAGGATGGCTGGGGAAAGCAGTGACACCAGTGAGTGCTAGCTGGTTGCCCCTGAAGATGTGTGGCTTTGGTTGAGCATGTACAGGTATAATTTGGAATCACCAAAACCACTGTGTTCCTCTCTGGTGCTTCTGTTCCTGGTGTATATCCCCAGGCAGGGCCCTGAGCAAGGTGAGTATTTATCTGAGGACTCACCAGCACTGCTGCTTCAAGGTATAGCCACTTGGAGACTCTTCTCATTAAACTTACCCAATAATCACTTTTTTCCACTTTTCTTTCTTCACTGCTTTCCCTTTTGTCTCTAGAAGCACCACTGATTGAATGCTTGCTTTATCTCTATTTTATAAACCCTTTAGGAAGAAGGATGTTAGATAGCAATCTTTGTCATTGCTTCATTTTTCACTGCTGGTCCCTGCTTTTGCTGTTCTCTGCAGAAGACGGTGGCTATGATTGCATCAGTGACTGCACACAGATAGTCTTTCAAATCTAATTTGTCATTGACAAATGTCAGGCTCTGAGCACTGGGATGTGTTCTTGACAGAGAGATCAAAGTAGAGTTCAGGCTTCATGGGACTAACATCATTCTAGTGTTTTCTTTTAAGAGATGTCCTGTGAGAGCAACTCTGCTTATTTCTAGTATTCCTCCCAGTTGATTTGCTTTTACATTTTGGAACCTTTGAAGTTAGGTCTTGGAGAAAAGGCCACCAGCCATAGATACCTGTGCCACTCAGTGGGACACCAGGTTTGCCCTAATCATACCCCCCTCCTCTGCTGGTGGAGGGCTCCTTCAGCTCTCCTGAATAATGCTCACTCAGTCTCTTGCTACCAAGAGACTTTCGAGAGTTACAGTTTTCTGCAGACTTGCCTGAGGAAGATGGAGATGATGATGAAGGTTCCTACATGCTGTGGGTTTACAAATCTCACAGCACCTCCTTTCCCTTTGGCTCTTGCTACCCCCAGGGTGCTTTAGAGAGCACTGCAATTCCTTGTACTGCATAACCTGTTCCTACCAAAGGCTTGTCTAAATGCAAGGTATTGCTGACTACCTGAGCACTGATTTTTTCTGCTGATTATGTTGACCCCTGGGTTCTGCCTCTTCCCATTGGTGCACCATTTGTGCTCTGTGCTGGCCTTGTCTTCTTACCTCTGTTTGCATCTCCCTTGCAGGTCTGGATGGATGCAGGCACTCAAATCTTCTTTTCGTATGCAATTTGTCTGGGATGTCTGACAGCTCTGGGCAGCTATAACAAATACCATAACAACTGCTACAGGTAACTAGAGCACGGCTCTGCTGCCTTGAGCCTTCCCTTCCCTCAACATCAGTGAAAATAGGCTGGTGAACCGCTGGGGGCCTTTTGAAGAGTCATGCTTTCCATTTCTACTCAAAATGTAAGAAAACACTTTGCAGGTGTTTTCTTCTCAAATCCATCTCTCTGTGCTTTGTACCCAAGGGAAATGTCAGGAACTTTCTGTCCACGTCACGGATGACAAATTCCCTTTTCCAGACCATATGAGACCCATCAAAGCTAGATCCTCTTCACTAGCTTTTTGATCCCAGTCCACACCACAACCTTTCCTGCTTACATAGGTGGGAGAAGCAGAGCTGTGAGATCAAGAGTGGCTCTAGATTGGAATCTTTTCACCTTGTGATTTATTCTCCTTAAGTTCTTTTAGGCCTAGTGTCTTGCACACTTTTCAGTGCTCTGGGTGTACGTGCTATGTACAGTCTATATATAAACCTACAGGTGTTACTCCTGTCTCTTGCATTCTCTCCCCATGCTGGACTGCCCTCGGGCAGAGATCAGCCCAGCTGCCAAATTGCATTGGGCTGTCAAGTTGAAGTGGTCAGGTGAAAACACATTCAGTTTGCTGCAGATGTATGCAGCATCTGAGGCTGTATATCCAGAAGCAAAAGGTTAGTATGAGGCGAAGAGACCAGAAAAGCTACCTGCTTCCTTTCTCACCTTTCTCTGCTGACTGTGTTGCTCCCCACACCTTTTAAATTCAAATTTGTTGTCATTACTGTGGAAGGTCCAAGCAGGCCACCGCGTGGACCTAGCTTGGCATCTTTCTCTTCACCTTAAAACTTCACACCTGCTGTAGGGATGCCTCTCCAGCAGCTGGGCTGGGACTTCTTTTTCTTTTCACATTGCCCTTCTGTCAGATGCAGTTCTAAGAGAAAAGGGAAGTGGGAAGAGAAGACAAAATGGATTGGCTCTGGCCTGTTGCACATCCTTGGGCATTGTCCCTGTGCATCTCCAATCTGGAAGTGTGACATGGAGGTGATGACAGGGACTGCTGAGCAGCAAGGTTGTGAAAAGCTTCTGTGGCTTCAGCTGGGAGAGGCAGAAGAAAATGAGACAGGTCCATTCATGCACAAGCCCTTCATGCCTTTGGCTTTGCTAGGAAAACTGTGCTGAGTTCTGGAGTCAAGACTTTGACCAGCCTGTTTTCAGACATGGACCCAATTTTAACAAGTTGATACTATACTCTGCAGCTTTGGTTTGTGCAGAAAGACAGGGCCAGGCTTTAATGACACAGAGGGACACAAGCTTGATATCCCGCACAATCTCTCAGGTCAGATGTAACCTTTGGAGACCTGGGGAAAGGAAAGAATGGGGGGAGGATGGACCACTGTTCATATGACAACAGTCCAAGATGGCACCAAACCGTATGGGATATTTCTCACTCTTTGGGATTGCAAGAGATATCATGGAGGCTCCCTGGCTTCCTTCTAAGTGAAAATCTGGGGACTCCTTTTTCTCTGGCCATTTCTTGCATATTATCCCCACCATGACACCCCTTCCCACCTGCCAGGTGACTGGAGAGCATCTCCCAGCCCATGCCTTTCCAAGGAGGTTCTAACCTCATACATACATCTGGGGGAAGGAGGGAAGAAACACTGGGAAGGAAGAGGAGCTATTGGAAGTAAATGTGAGTTTCTATAAAAAAACTGAGAACATAAGTGGAAATTAATTGGCTTATAGCAGGTGGAGAAAGGATGTTCTGGCACGAGCATCCCATGGGGCTAGTTGAGCTTGGCAGAGCATGAACCTTCTGGGTGATTCTTTGGGATGCACCCTGAAGGTTTCATAAAGTCTCTCCTGCCTTAATAAGGAAATGAAGAGGCGAAGCAAAGATGTTAGGTTTTGGGTAGTTCTTCATCACACGAAGTGCTGTGATATGGGGAGGGATAATCTAAGCCATTTGTAGGGCATTGGGGCTCTACGTGAGCTAAGGTTTTTCTCTAGAAGTGGTTGCAAACTGTGAATAGATTCAGTTAATGTGCAGGGAGAAGCGGAATGCTAGAGACCTAAAGACTGGTAGAGAAAATCACAGTGGATTTGCAGAGTAGCATTTAATAAAGTCAGAGTAGGCCATGAAATGCCGGAAGGGTGTGTTCAGTTTTGTTCAGAGTATTTTGGAAAGATTCTGGAAAAGGTTAGAGTTGTCCCCAGGGCTGCAGTCACAGGAGGCCTGGGGAGACTGAAGAATAAAAAAGAAGTGGATAGATAAGAAATGTTTAGTTTAACAAGTAGACGGATGAGAATGAGATGAAACAGAGACAAAAGGGAATAGATCAGAGAAAATAAATTGGATGGCTCTGTTCATCTTTTTCTCCTAATGTGAGGGCCAGGAGATACCTTGCAGTTCTGAGAGCTGAGAACATTCTAACTGGTCTGAGAAATCTATTAAGGAAAAATAACTGCCCCTCTCTCAAGCAGAAATAGTCTCTGCTATTCTTCCAAAATTGAGGAACAAAGAGAGAGGAAAAACATAAGATGTTTAGATATGTAGCAAGTCTATCTCAAGGGTGAGGAGAGCAGGGGCTGCCATGGGGTATGGGTCACAAGTGAACCGTCCAGCTGATGCTGTGCTTCCTCCTCCCAGGGACTGTGTGGCCCTCTGCTTCCTCAACAGCGGCACCAGCTTTGTGGCTGGCTTTGCCATCTTCTCCATCCTGGGCTTCATGGCTGGGGAGCAGGGAGTGCCCATCGCTGAGGTGGCCGAGTCGGGTGAGTGAGGGCTGTGGTGGGATGATAGTGTCATGGGAGGTATCTGTTTTTCCACTGGGCCAGGAGGCACACCCATGGGGTATCTGCCCCAGAGAAAACAGTGTTGCAGAAGCAAGCTCCTGTCCTGGTGGGAAGCTCTGCTCTTTGCCTCCAAAACCCAGGGAGAAACAAATGCCCACTCATGAAATGTCATGATGCTATGGCCATGTCTTGAGGTCAATGTAAACTGCCTATTGGGGCTATGTTAGGCAGGTAATATCTCTCCAGAAGGGATGCAGTACCTGCATGGCATATACTTAGGCTTATACTTGGGCTCAAAGGTTCATCTGGCCCCCAGTCCTCGTAGCAGTGATGCAGCCATAGCTTGCTGTGCCCCATTTTCCTCCCTCCTTGCTGGAGCTCCTCCGCTCTGCCTTAGTTTCCCACATGGTGCTTGGCCAGGTGGCCGCTTCATGTGTGTCCACAGGGATGTGCCGTGCTGTGCCATGCTGCTGCCTGCTCTGAAGCCCTTCTCCCCGCAGGACCTGGCCTGGCATTCATCGCCTACCCTCGGGCTGTGGTCATGCTGCCCTTCTCCCCACTCTGGGCGTGCTTCTTCTTCTTGATGGTTGTTTTACTGGGACTGGACAGCCAGGTAAAGGTGCTGGATGCTTTTCTGCTGGACTACAGTCACTACCCCTTCAAGACAGGCTTGAACTTGACAGATAGAAGTGTGGGGCTGCTGGCGAACTTCTCTGGTGGGGCTGACAGAGGTGGGATCTCTGCTCTTTGCAGTTTGTCTGTGTGGAGAGCCTCGTCACAGCTCTTGTGGACATGTACCCTACCATCTTCCGCAAGAAGAACCGCCGGGAGACCCTCATCCTGCTGGTTTCCATCCTCTCCTATCTGGTGGGGCTGGTGATGCTCACTGAGGTATTTTGGGCTCAGATCACCTGCATGGTGTTCGCTGGGTCTAAGTGTCTTCTGGCAGGGACCTGTCAGGTGGTGGGATTTATAGTGGAGATGGGTGAGCTTCACCCTGCTGCTAAGTGCCTGAAGGAGGCAGCCCTGACTTGCTCTGCCCTGCCCTGTCCTTCCCTGCAGTGTTTGCACTTTCCCTTCCAGTCCTGATCACTTGTACCAGTTACAGTTCTGACAGCTTTCTGCCAGGACTGATAATTGGAGCTATGAACAGCCAATATTTTGGTTATAAATTTGTCTCTGTGTGAGTTAAACATTTACTGCTGTAGCTGGTTGCATGGTTTGGAGTGAGCCTTTATTCTTTTCTTTGCTCCTTTGTGGAGCTACAAAAATGGTTGAAAACTTGGGTGGAAAATGGATGGAAAACTTAGTGAGCCAGAGTGTGCCCCATATCTATTACACTGATTTTCTATATATTTCCCTTGTGTATGGGAATTAAAACTTAGTGAAGTCTATGTGTTGTGGTGTTGATGCTGCCAAATCTGCCTTCAAAGGGGATTTCCACCCTTGTTTTCAGCTAAAAGAGTTGCTTTGTTTTTGTCTTCTAAAATATCCCCACCATCTCTGATGGTCACTTCCCTTCTCCTGCCTTGCCCAGGACTGAAGGGTTGCTGCAGCTCCTGAGTGCAAGAAGTCTCCTAGATCTGCCACACAGCTTCATCAGGCCTTGAGCACAAGGGAAATGGCTGTTGTTGTTGGCTAAAAGTGTGCCTGAGGGAGAGGGTGGTCTCCTAGTCATGGGGAAGATGCTGAATTTGTGCTCTTCTCTGGCTGGAGCTCTTGACTTGTGCCTGATTCCTTTCTTCTCTCTCCTTCCCCATTCTCCTCACTGCCCACTTGACCGTCCCCAGGGTGGGATGTATGTCTTCCAGCTCTTTGATTACTATGCTGCCAGTGGCATGTGCCTGCTCTTTGTGGCCATCTTCGAGACACTCTGCGTTGCCTGGGTCTATGGTGAGTATGAACCAGGAGGGCTCAATTCTGCACCCTCAAGCTTTCATTTTCCCCACCCTCAATGCACCTGTCAATATTTCTTCTTGAGAATCACTTCATAGTGCAAGACAGCATTCCAAACCCTTGCTTTGTAGCTTGTGGATTCAACTGATGGGACCTTCCTCACAGCAGTGCCCTAGGGGATCTGCTTGGCAGACATCCTCAGCAGGTTCCTAAGTGCCCCTGAATTTGAGGCCCTCCTTCCTGGGGATATGAAGCTGCCTGGGGGAACAGTTTCCCAGTCTGTGCACAGAGGAATCTGAGATCCTCACAATGCTTTTGTGAGCCCCCTTTCAGCCCTGACATTCACCAGAGATGGATAAAATATGGTTCAGGTCACAGCCTCAAGTTCATGTACTAGCACAGGGCACAGGATATACCAGCTGAGGGGCTGTGGTGACCCACTGAGCTGTTCTGGGGTGAGCAGACATTAATCCAGGACTGAAGTTCCTAGCAGGATTCTTGGCAATGCAGAGGTTACTGCCTCATTTTCTGGGGAGCTCCCAGACGGTGGGGAAGCAGGGCCCTCACTTGCCAACCTCCTTGTTCCCTCAGCAATGAGGTATCATTCCCCCCTCCTGCAGGTGCTGAGCGTTTCTACGACAACATTGAAGATATGATCGGCTACCGGCCATGGTCCATCATCAAATACTGCTGGCTTTTCATCACTCCAGCAGTTTGCTTGGTGAGAGATGGGCAGAGCTGTGTGCCTCTGAGATATATGCACACATATATATGGAGGGATCTGCACATGTGTTGAGGCTATGTAGCCTCTCTTTTACCACATAACTCTGTGCAGGTGTGGAGTAACCAGAAAGACCTACTTTGACTAACAATGTTGATTTTCTTGCACTTCTTCTGTTGGCTTCTTCCACCCTGCCAGGCAACCTTCTTGTTTTCTCTGATCAAATACACCCCACTGACCTACAACAAGAAATATGTGTATCCGTGGTGGGGGGATACGCTGGGCTGGCTACTGGCTCTCTCCTCCATGGTGTGCATCCCTCTCTGGATCGTCTACAAGCTCTCCACCATCAAAGGTTCCCTCAGAGAGGTGAGGCTGAAGCTCTGGGATCAGGGCAAGGGCTGCACTGCTGTCCAGCCTTTCAAGAGAGTTGTTTGTTGTGTTGCAGGTTGATTAGCAGGAAGCCTAGAATGAATCAATTGCATGAGTTCATTGCTATAACTGAACTGTTGGTTTTTTTGAGTTCTGCCTGGCTAGAGGGCTGCCCCAAGCTGATTGTTTCCTCTTGGTGCCTTTGTTTATTGCTTCTGCCTCTTTGCGAGTGCCATTAGGAATAAACTCATTAGATGATGAGGAAAAAGATGATATCCCGTACTTCAGCTCAGCATGGAGGCTGCCCTTGACAGCAGCTTGTGGTCTTGCTCCAAGAAAACTCCAGATACCACCTGTTCTCTAGCTTCTGCGAATGCTCAGGGAGGGATGGTCTGAATGACTGAATGATACCCATGACTGGAAGGGGAGGGCCCAGGTTACCTTCCATCCTTGAGACCACGTTCAGTGCCTACTTTTGTCTTCCAGAGGTTCCGCCAACTCACCTGTCCACTAGAGGACTTGCCTTCCAGGCCAGGCACAGGACAGCCTCTTCCTTCCACCAGATCTAGCCTCCTGATGCTGACAGAGCTGGAATCTCACTGCTAGGACCAGTGTGGCTCTCCCTCCCTCCCCCAGGATGGTTTCTATGCAGCTTTTACCACCTGTTGGACAACACAAGGATTCACTCACCTAGGAGAGAGGGATTTCTGGGTTGAGTTCCCTTCCCTGGAAGATCTGAAGGGCTGAGGGAGAAGCTGCTGTGGAGATGGTCTGCGTGGAGTTAGCAATGCACCTTAATCCTCTCCCTCAGAGGGCTCTGAAGGGGCAGATCAAACACCGGTGTTTCAGAGCACCCCCAGCCTTCTGGTGGGCAGAGAAGAAGGACTGATTATGGAGTGGAGAGTGCCAGAGTCTCAAAGTTGTGGCTCTCGTGTGGACTTCGGGAGCTCTCCATTCATTCTATTAAATTCTTGTCTTTCTCCTCTAGTTACAAACTCTCATTTTTTTGTAACCAGCATCCTTTGCTTACATTGTGTTTGATGGGGTCTGTATCAGTGGAGCTGTGCTGGTATCTGGGTCTGCATCTTTGTTGCACTGGAACATTTGTACAGGATGGTAGCAGGAAAAAAAGCTTGGTTTAAGTGGGAGGGAAAGTGGGGAATACCGACTGGGAGACCTCTGTGTGCAGTAGGCTTGGGGTTCTTGGTGCAATGCCACCTTCTGCTAAAAGCCATCACCTGCTCCCAGCCAAAAGAGTCATCTGGCTGATGAATCACTGGGCTATTCCCAGGGCCTGGGAGAAGTGTGTGGGTTGGTGTTTCTTCATGCAAGTGAAGGATCATGGGAAATTGTCCCTCATCTCTGCAGGTCTAAGTCATTTTTGTTCTGACTGGATTCCAGGTTCTCTAGAACCTGCTATTTTTGTTTCCCTGCATATGGAGGAAAGGCTGCATGGCTGAGGTGGGATCTGTATGTTATGTCAACTCAGCCACAAATAGAGCCTCTCAGTTGCAGGCTGTTTGGGTGAAAAAAAAAAAAATAATAATAACAATAACGATCAAAGAACAGTTGTTTTAAGTGTTGTAGTCTCAGCATCTGAAGAGGGAAGCCAGAGGACATGTAGCCCTGGGAATCTGGATAGCTCTCAGGTAACCCTGAGAAAGCCAGAGCATAGGAAAGGCTGAGTGAGTGAATGAAGCTTGGCTTTCCCAAGGACTGGTGGGCATGGTGCTATATGGCCTGGTATGGTGCTGCTGAAGCATCCAGCACGGAGAGAGCAGGAATTCAAACAATCCACGCAATGAACCACCAGGTGGCCCCAGGACCTCACCTACTGCCGGCAGCAGAAAGGCGAGGTGCAAGGGTACCTCCTCGGGCAGGCTGGCGGCACCGGGTGCTCCTGTGGGGTGAGGGGACAGGTCCCCGGCACCACTCCATGGGGCAAGGGGATGTGAAGGAGGAGGGCTTCCTGCTGTCTGCTTCTTTTTGGGGCTGTGGGGCACTTGGATAGGTGTGAGCAGTACGTGGTAGGGGTTTCTGCACGAAAAGGTTAGAGAAGGAGGCTGAGAGAAGACCCTTTCCTCTGGTACAGTGCCAGCTCTTGTTTTCCACACAAAAGCAGCATATAGTTGTCTGTGGGAAGCAATGCTGATTAGTGAACAGTCTGGCTGTGCTCCAGGGGATTTCTTCCTTCCCCTTCTGAAAAGATGATGGTAGACCTCAGCTGACCGTAGCTCAGACGAGTCTTTGAAGTGGATCA
This sequence comes from Phasianus colchicus, assembly GCF_987193195.1. Taxonomy (NCBI): domain Eukaryota; kingdom Metazoa; phylum Chordata; class Aves; order Galliformes; family Phasianidae; genus Phasianus; species Phasianus colchicus. The sequence goes on along the minus strand of NC_143436.1, from coordinate 60,939,165 downwards.
GCAGACCCTCCGAGTTGTGATGCTCTTTGACCCCAATTGTATGGTGGGTGACGGGCAGTCCATCAGCTGTAGGGCCAGAGAGGGACTTTCCCTGGCTTGGGATGATGGGGGTACTTTGGCCCCTGCTGCCTGTTGGTGTTTTCCAAGCTGCAGCCAGCTCTCTCCCACAGGGATCGTATTCATTCCCAGCTGTGGCATGTGCTGTTTTAGCCTCCTGAGGGCGTACATGTTGATGCTCACCTGTGAGCTGAAGGTAGGAAAGAGCTCAGAATCCTAGGAAAATCCCCTTTGGGAAGAAACCTCCAGTGTGAGGGTGGATGGAGCCATTCTACTTTCATGCAGTGCTGGCTGGTAAAAATTATTTCCAGAAATGAACAAATAGAGTTTAACACAGAGGATAATTTTCAGTTGGCTTTTTATATGAGTCATACTAGAAGCTCCATGTCTTACTAACTTCAAACAAAATAATGTTTTCATTTTCCAGTAATACCTATAAGAGATTTGGTCCACTGGTGAGGTACATTAAAACTAATAGAAAATTGTCCACGGCTACCTCCAGAAAATGGCTGAGGTAGAAAGTCTGCTCAGCTGCAGTTAGGCAAAATGGGAGCCTGCCGAAAGGCTTGTGACTTGCTTTGTTTCCAAATAGCTTGGTGTCCATTGAATTGGGCATGTGGTTTATTGATCTGGTTATGTATGAGCCAGGAAACCTCCCAAGCCTGTGTTCCTAAATGACCTAATTGCTGTAAAGCTTTGGATGAGCTTTGCAAGTCACATAAGCAAAAAAAAAAAACAAAAAAACAAAACAAAAAAACAAAACAAAAAAAAAAAACAACAAACAAAAAAAACCCACCAAGATTTGTTGGATATTCTGACTTGCAATAGGACTTTGGGATGAAGAACTGAAAGCTGTGATGCCTGGCTTGAGACATAAATTGAGTAGATTCTCATTATTCATTGAGCAGATTGATAGACTGAGTCTGAAATGAGTACACTTGAAACTTCCAGATACGACATTTCTCACAGCATTTTTAAAGACTCCATGGTTAAGTCACAGCAGCACCTACCACTTATTTTACAGCACCCCAAATGTAGGTGAAATTTGGAATGTGGTGATCTTTTTTGACTTGAAATATGGCGAATTGAGTTGTTTTGCATTCAGGATCAGCCCAACATTCCTCTTCTCACAGCCTGTGGCACATACCCCAACTCAGATCCTTCCCACATGAGGAAGACGCGATGTCCCATCAGACAAGAGACAGACAATTCTTTGAAATTTCCCCTCACATTCAGAATCCAAAATCTGTGAAGTCTAAGAAGTCAATTCTTAAGTTTCAGGAATATAGGGATGGGATTGAAGACCTGTTTTTTTTTTTCATGTATATTCTTTTACTTTTTTTTTTTTCTTCCAATTTTACAAAGAAATAAGGGAGTCCCAGAGATTTTACCTGGGCTCATTGGTACATCAAGTTGTTTTGGGCACCAACATGTGCTACTCTGTCCCAACAGCCACACAGTGTCCTTTGTATCTTTGTGACCTACGCACTGCAGATGTTTGCTGTCACCTCATGCACCCCATGGCAATAGGATTCGCTGCCCTGTGCCCTCTGCCTGATGTTTTTACATAGTCCTCCTTGGTCTCTGATCACCAGCAAGCACTGCTGTTAGACTCAAAGAGTCTGTTAGACCAAGGACATCAGCCAAGCATCTCTAATCCTCCCCACAGCCCACTGTTGTTGCCATCACTGAGCTCCTGCACAATCTTCCCTTGTCTTGTCTTCTCCTTTACCATGGCAGCCGTAGGATAGAGGGACACCTTGCCCCGAATGTGCTTCCGAAGCAGGAGAGTCCTGACAGTCTTCTCTTCTCAAGAGCACTTGGAAGAGGCTGTCAGTGACGGGCAGTGCTGAGAGGGGCACAGTGAGGCCCTGCGTTGGAGCAGCACTGCAGCTGCCAGAACCCATTACGGTACTGCGGGGCCTCGTTAGCACTCGTTACTTTGGTTATGTTCAATTGTGATTAGTTACGGTGGAATTGTTGTAGGAAGTCACAGGCTTGCTTAAGCAGAAATTAACCATAAACATAAAACATAAATTATAAGAATGCCTAAGGGAAGCTCCTCTAAAAATACTGCGTTCAACTGACAAGGCAAATTCCTGATCAAACAAGCAGCTGTTATTACAGCATTACTTTGGTTTCATTAGCAAAGGTGTCAAAAAGTGGATGGGCATGGGCTGTGGTGGCTCCTATGACCATGAAGAGTGAGAGAAGAAAGGAGGTGAGGAGTGCTACCAGCAGCAGGGAACAGGAGACCTTTGCTGGGGTGCAGGGTGTGCCCAAAGCCAGGGACAGCCACTACTGGGAGTGCAGCATGGACCAAGAGTCCTGGTCTCTAGTGGTCCCTGGGATCTGTGCCACCAGACTGGCAGAGGATGAGGATCAGGATCAGGTTGTTGGGATCTGGGCTGTGACAATGGTGAGTCCTTAAATGGATGCTGCAACAGAAATTTGCCCTTTGAAAACTGCAATGAATTATTACCTGGGGAGAAACTCTGAAAACTGAGTGTAACTTCTGGTATTTCCTGGTTTGAAGAGTAGGAATAACAGCCTTTTTTTTTCCTGATGGAGAGTGATTTTCACTCATTTCTAGATAAAGTTTTCATTTAGGTTGGCTTTCTTCTTCTTTTGCCTGAATGTCACAGGTCTTTTCCCATCTACAGTTTTGCAAAAGGCTGTGATGTTCTTGTGAAATACTTCAGTGTGGATAAATGAGGTTTTTAGGTCAGCTCTGCTTACCTAGGCTTATCTCAATCCCCCTCCATATCTGGATAACCTCTTCTGCCCCTCTTCCCAGCTGCCCTGGGTGACACTGGAGCTCTGCAGCAGGACAGGCGGCAGCACGGACCCCCATCAGCAGGGATAGTGGTGCTCATGCTGTGGTCTCTCGTGACCCAGAGGGCTGCTGTCAGCTCTCTGGTGACAAGAGGAAGCTCTAACCCTGGTGTATGGTGGACACGTCCCAGTTTAAATCCTGCACGCGGCTCTGGTTTGATGGCATAGATACAAGAAAAGGTCAGTAGGAATTTGGCAAGCATGTTTATGAGCAAAGTGATAGATGAAACAGTAACAATCATTACAAAAAAATTTATGGAGCTGAACTGTCTTGAGAAAAGTAGCAGAACTGGAATGCCTGCTGCTGGCATAGCTCGCGATCAGCCCTAGAAAAGTGCACTGGTGCGGAGATGGGTTCAGAGCAGGCAGGTGGCTGGGGCCATGCTTTGGGGTCGGTAGGCTGACTGCCGATGGCTGTGGCTGATCTTTGCAAATGTAGGGCCTTTGTCCTGCCCACCCACAGCTGCTTGCTATTCTTGCTTTCCTGTCAGGGCCACAGTTCAAGGTCTCGAGAGGCACACGCGGAAAGGGAGCTGCAGAGAGAGTTCTCCCTCCCCGGCACACCTCCCTGTGCCATCCCACCACCCACCTGAGAGCAGGGTGACAATTTGATGGGGGGAGCTGGTGGAAGGGGAGGGACTGGAGGAGGAGAGAGGGGAGCCTTTGCCTTAATTCTTGCTGCATCTCCCCGGCGTGCAGTGGATTCCCCATCCGGACACTGGTGAGACGGGACTGGCTTGCCTGACAGATCCCACATGGGTGCAGGTGAGCTGGGCATCTGCTCGCCTGAAGGTCTGGCTGGGAGTGGGCCCGTGAATCTGTGAGGGAAAACACTTTCTGGCAAAGGGAGAGAGGGCTGGAGGGTGGGGATCAATTATCGGTTTGAATCAGCACAGGGAAGAGCTTGTTCCTAATGGTTCCTGTTAGACAGAGCAGGCAGAGTTGCACTGCCAGGAAGCGGTGGATACCTGAAGGATGGGCAATGGGCACTGAAGGCTGCAGCAGAGCAAGAGAAGTCCTCATGCAGCAGAAAGGTGGAGAAAGACATAAGAGGGGGCCAGAGAGGGATGGGAATGAAGAGCAGCAATAGCTAGGTAGTGATGTGTAGGGGGAAAAGCTTCAGGGCAAGCAGGAGGCAGTGACTCCCACCATGCTATCCTGCAGATTGTTGACCCTGTGCTAGTGTGTGGGCTTGGAGGTGCAGCTCCAAGAAGTGCTCTCTGCTCCTTATCCTTCCTGCTCAGGGTGTCCTCGGATCTGTTCCCAGTTAGGGGTGAAGAACCAGCCTGGGGGAGGGCAGGGAGAAGGCAAGGTCTGTGCATGTGCAGAAGCCCTGATCTGAGGGTGTGTTTGTGAACAAACCCAAGCAGATCACGTGGGGGTTTCATAACACCTGATCCACATCTCCTTAAATCAACAACAGTGCTTTAAAAGCAATCACTGTGGTGAACAGGGGCTTTCATCCAATGTCACTGGAAATGCTATTGCCCTAGTTTTCTTCACTGAGAACTGGAGATACAAGGGTCTGAACCTTGGACCTGGCCTTCACAGCTCTGCAGAAGCCCATCAGTGCTGGATGTGGAGCTGCAGATGTGGTCCCTGATGAGGGCTGCCCAGCAGGCCTTGTGCCTTACTGCTGCCTGCTGGTGCTCTGGGCAGAGCCCCAAGGCTTCAGTGCACATCCGTGTGCTCCCTGAGCTTGAAGCTCTGTGAAGGAGCAGCCCTGTAGCCACTGTGTCCCCTGCCTTGGACTCTGTTCTGTCCTTGTGGGTCTGCACGACAGGTCACTGTCCTGCCCCACTAGAACCTCTCTGCTACCCGTGCGCCTTGGCTGGCTGCCAGGCGTCCAGCTAGGCCCAGACTCCAACCAGGAGTTGGAGACTCCAACCTGGCCCAGGCTGCTGTAGGGCTTGGGTCTTCATGGTCTTCTGTGGCTTTGCCCTCTGCAGCAGAAACGATGAGCTGCAGGCAACTAAGAGCCGGTGGAGGGAAGAAACAAGCCAGCATTGCGCTTAGCATGGGTTGTGTTTCTCTGCTAGCAGAGGACAACGAGGAATGGCTTGGTCCACCTGAGCTGCAAAGGACTGCAGTCTGCACACCTTGCAGCTTGAATCATAGATATACGTGTCATTAGCATCTTTGCAGATGCTCCCACTCTCATTCTTGCTAGTGTCAGTAAGCAGCAAAAATGCTGATTGCAGGAGCATTGCCCTTTTTTCATGTTGGAGAAAATGCAAGCAGGGTCTGATCCTCACGGCAGGATGGCATGGATCCTCATGGCTTGGATCCTCTGTGCCCCAAGAACCTTGCTGGACCGATGCCTTCAGATACCCTGTAGCCCACACTACTTGCAAGTTAATTAAGAAGTGTAAAGAAGCCAGCTAGCTTTCAACATCTTGAAAAGAAAGGCATTTTAATTTGAACTGGTGTCTGGGAACTGGTCACGTTTCTCTTGCTATACTTTTCCTTGCCCTTCTTCTTGCAGCTGAAGTGAGCCATGGGGAGTCCAGGTTTGGGACCAGCAATCTCCCAGCAATTCATGTTTCTGGGAAGAGCTTCTGCTCCCATTTCCCTGTACATCTTGTGTCTTTGCCCTGCTCCAGCAGCAGCACTGCTCCAGCCTGGACTGCTCTTTCAGCTGTACCCTGGCACTGTACCCTTGTTCTCTGTCCTTGCTCCCTCCTCTCACCATTGGCATGTGGTACAGGATTCCAGCTGCCAGCTCATATCGTGCAGCCAGCAAATTTCCTGCATCGTCCTGCTCCTCCTTGCATAACACAGCACAGCCTGCCTTTCTGATTCCTCCCTCCCCACCTCAAATTGCAGTTCATGTGCTTTGCTGCTTCTTCTTCCACAATAAAGCCAGGACAAACACAAATGCAGTGCAGCTGTCTTCAGCCATCACCTGTGACTCTGCCTCCTGCAGCTCAGACAACACCTACCAGTGTCCAAAGGTTCATTACACTGCGCTTCCTCTGGTGAGCGTTATCTTCTGCTTTTTGATATGGTATCAATTGCTGATTCACTGTTTGCTCCTGAGACTGCCCTCTTCTCGTTTGCCTTGAGATAAAACAGCAGAAGAGGGTCAAACAGAGGAAGTCAGCTGCCCAGAGGCAGGGCTCTTGAGTGGTGACACTGGGCTTGTGGGAAGGCAAGCTTCTCCCTCCTATGCCAGAACTCCTGGTGGCTTCCTTCTCTTTTTTCTCTTGTTTCTATCGCATATGAGCAGTCCTCAATCAGTCCTTTTTGCCTTAGGAGGGGCTGAGGTACCACCAGGATTTGCTTTCGAAGGATACTTTCATTCTCCTCTTTCTGATTCCTGCCTCTCTCTTTAATGACAGCTTGCTACCAAACACAACCAATAAGCATTGCTTTTCTGCATAGTGCTTTTGGCATGTGGGACTGAACTGGCTCACAGCACTTCAGGTGTGTCCTTGGCCTTGCTTGCCCTGAGTGGCTGTACGTGAAGGATCCTATGGCTGTGGGCCAACAAAACCCCAAAATTGTGAACATGGAGAGATGTGGTTACCTCAGTCAGCTTCTGAGGAAGGGACTTGTTTGAGGCTGCCTGCGTGCTGTCTGCTCTCTTTTCAGTGACAGGCAGAATACAGAAGTATTCTGATTTTTGCATCATTTACACCTTGTGGAGAAAAAACTTGGCTGCTGGCACACACCGTGCCCTGTTTCAAACCTGTCCTCTTCCCTCTCTGGGGAGAGGACAGGTCATGTCTGCAAGGCCTGGCCTGGAAAATCATAGAATTGTTTGAATTGGAAGGTACTTTTAGAGGTCATCTGGTCCAACCTCCATGCAATGAACAGTCACCCACAGATAGATCAGGTTGCTCAGAGCCCCATTCAGCCTGACCTTGATTGTCTCCAGGGATGGGGCATCCACCACCTCCCTGGGCAATGTGCTCCAGGCACCTTACTGATGAACTGGGGGTTGAAAATACAGTAGGGCATCTCTGAAAGTGGCTGGTGAGGTTGGAAGGAGGTGAGGTCAGAGGATGGAGCTAATGGATGAGGGGCAGAACTGTGGGCTACGCCAGGGGCATCTCAGTCATGGGAAGGATCTCATGGAAAAGGAACAAAAGAGACTGAGAATGAAGGAGCCAGTTTTCTTCAAATGTTGATGACGGAAGAGCAGAAGAATTGCAGGCAGGCAGTGAGAAGCAAAATAATTTTTCCAGGCTTGTGTATTAAGGACAGAAGTATCTAAAGGGAGAAGAAAATGCATGTCAGGGAAGATGTAACACAGTGGGTGTCTGGACTACTGTGGGAGACTCATAGTATTCCTAGTTGGAAACAAGAAGCTATTTGAGTCCCCATCTGGCCTGGGAACATATATGGCAGGAGCACAGTGGGAGTAGATGTTCCAGAAAAGAAGCAGGAGTTGTGTGAATAGGCTTCCTCATAGAAACAGCAGGCAACACAGAGGAGGGAAATCTTATGTGTAATGCTGTATATCACTTTGCTTGGGAAGGGAAAAATGGGAGCTTGAGGCACAGAGGGCCCAAACTTCAGGCACTGGTTTAATCTACCATCCACACCCAGTTGAAAAGGCTTATTTCCATAACTTGGGTTCTTCTCCCTTTTTTTGCAATAGGAAAATAAAGCCACGAGCACAGCATCTCCCCTGCTGATCCATGCTTTCCCTGGGCGGCATTCCAGATTCTACTCTTCATGTTGGATGTTCTGGGGCCAGGGGATGGGGTCAGAGAGGGTCAGAGCCCATGTCCTGCTCCAGACATCCCTGATAGCAGCACTGGGGCTCTGGGCTAGCACTCAGCACTGCCTCCAGAGCTGAGCAGAGGAGATGGCTGCCCATCAGAGAGCTTCCCTGCCTCTCTGAGAGACAGGGCTAATGCACAGCCAGGGAAAACACAAATATTAGTAGAAATAGACTGCTTCTTGGATCTCCTTGCATTAAAAGAACAAAAGCAAAGAATTAGCCAAGTCCTCTCCTGTCAGCTTCTCATGACATCCTCAATAAGCCCAGACTTAAGCATCATTGTACTTGATAATGTGCCCTGGACTGCAGCAAATTGGGACATGCCAAGGACTGTGACAGATCAAACATGTTTCATTAAGTACGTGCTATTTTTTTCGCTCCCATTTGATAATGCGAGGAGCTCTGCTACTCTCAGAGCCGAGGAGACTGTGCTGCAGCATCTGAATGAACTGATGAGCCAGCTGGCAGCCCTGCAGCAGGCAGGCAGCAGGGAGAGGGTCCTTCAGAAGCCAGGAAAAGGCTGGCGGCAAGGCCTGGCCCTTCCCCTTCACATCCATCCCAGCAGGGAAGCAAAGTGGAAGGGGCAAAGCTGGGGCTGAAAAGCTTTCAGGTTTAATGGGGAACCAGAATCTTTGTGCAGTGCTTTTCAGCAGGCAGACATGTAGCCATGAAAATGGCCTCCAATGGCCCCTAACTGCCCTTCTCCGTGCTATATGCCCCACTGTTCTTGCTGCAGCTCATCTTACTAAAGGCAATGTTAGAGCTTTGTATGTGATTCAGTCTTCTGCTTTCAGAGTCCGTGGAAAGGTCACCCTATGCTGGGGTGCATTATGCACAGCGTTGCCAGCCAGTTGAGGGAAAGTGATTGTCCCACTCCACACTGCACTGGTGGAGCCTTACCTTGAGTACTGTGTGCAGTTTGAAGTGCCACAGTACAAAAAGAGCATAAAAGTATGAGAGCGTCTAAAGGAGGGTTAAAAAGATGAAGGAGGTTCTGGAGGGCAAAGTGTGAAAGGAGCAGCTGACGACCCTTGGTGTGCTCAGCGCAGAGCAGAGGAGCTGAGGGGAGGCCTGATGGCGGCTGCAGCTCCTCACAGGGAGCAGAGGGGCAGCGCTGAGCTCTGCTCTGTGTGACAGCGACAGGGCCCGAGGGAACGGCATGGAGCTGCGTCAGGGGAGGGCAGCTGGGGGTGAGGGACAGGTCTGCACCACAGGGAGGTGGGCATGGAACGGGATGCACAGGGCAGTGGGCACGGCCCCAAGTGCCGGAGTTCAAGGGGCACTGGGACACCGGTCTCAGACACAGAGTTTGGTGCTGTGTGAAGCCAGGGATTGTGCCCAATGATCCTTATGAGTCCTTTCCAACTTGAGAGATTCTGTGACTCTATAAAATGTGCTGCTGATATCAAAGGGAAGTGTAGGACGCCTTGGCATGAAGGCAGATGGGGATGGAAAGGCCTGGGCATTTACAGAGCAATTGATGTTTTACACTATAGTCTGGTTTCTTTTCTGTACTTGGATGACAGAAAATATGCCTTCTGCCAAAACCTGCTTGCTTTGCTATGCACATTCACTAAAATGCCTTTTCATATGCAAGTGTCTTTCTCTGCCTGAGGACCTGATATATCCAGAGGGTTAGCATTTAGGAAATGATTTCATTTGCATTAGGCAACTTGCAGAAGCAAATGACAGCCAGTGATAACGATGCTGTCTTATGTGAAGCAAGCTCAAGCATTGCCAACCTTATCCTGCTTCGCTCTCACCCTGTTGAACACTGCACCAAAAGAAACGCCATGGTATTTTTATGCTACCGGGCCAGTTTGTTAGTAAGTATTGTTATTCCCAGTTGCCTCAGGCTTTCTGATTGTCCTTACAATCTAGCTAGCCTTAAGTGAGAAAACTGGAGAGAACGTACAAAGAGAGAAAGAATGGCGTCCTGGTTCCATATGAGACTGCAAAATGTTGTTAGATGGGTTTGGAGGTTCTGTAAAGTGGAGTCAAGCGTGGTGAGGTATTGCTCATTCTATTGGCTGGGAGAGGTCCCTAGTCTGAGCCACTTCCAGAGCCATGCCTGGATTTCACCTGGGCTTCAATGGTCCAGGGGATATCCAGGGACAGAGGAAGAGATAAACAGTGTGGGCAGCACAGATCCCTATCTCTGCTGATCCTTGGTAATGGGCATGGCCCAGAGGAAGAAGTAGAAGTGATGTTAAGATACCAACCAAAACCACCGGCAAGCTAATGTGAAGAGAGGAAGCCCTGGTTTCTTTGCACTTACAGACAGTGGGGATGGAAGCCTTTCACAGAGATGTTGTTACTTTGGAGAGATTTGCTTCCAGTGCAGCTTCCTAAGTCAAGCAAGGGAACATCTATCACTTGCTGACACCAACTGGACCTTCTGAGGCCAACTTCTGAGCAAAGCCACCAGCAAGATGTAGCTACAGGACTTCCCTGGCACAGTTCATCGTCTACCCTGTTCATGTTAAGTCTATGCTTCCCATGTGCATCCTTACACCAGGTAACCCATTAGGGCATGCTTCTGAGGAGGATTATTTCAGATGGGTAAAAGAAGATTCCTGTCTTTACACTTAATCTTCTCTTTATAATCAAATACTGGGAATCAGTGTGAAGATGTTGTCAACAAGAAGATTTATTCTAGCTTGAGTGAATTTTGGCTAGATTTAGACTGACTCTGTGTACAACAGAAAACTACATTTTGCAACAAGCAATGACTAACCTTGTTTAATTAAGATGACGCTACGGATAACTCATTATTCTCTATAGATTAGAAAATGTCTTCCCTGTTCCACCCCATAGGCCCAGCCACATTCAGTGTGGCTTCTCAAGCAGTGAGTGAATTTTCTCTGTGATTTTTCTTTCACTTTTGCACTCACGGTGACAGTAGGAATGGGTCTGTTGTTGCAGCTGGTCCCCTCACTCCTTTTCCCACCAGCAGCTCCCTGCACCTGCATTCTGTTTCTCCTCTGTCCCACAGAGCCATGACCAGAGCCATAGTCAAGAAGGCAGAGCCCAATGGGGCAATTGCAGCTCCTGAAGAGACAGAAAAGGAGGAAATGGAAGAGCGAGGCCAGTGGAGCAGCAAAGTGGAGTTTGTGCTGTCTGTGGCTGGAGAGATCATTGGTCTGGGTAACGTGTGGAGGTTCCCATACCTCTGCTACAAGAATGGCGGTGGTAAGTTGTCAGTAAGAGTTGTTCTTGGTCTGCAGACACTACAAGATGCACTCATATCTGGGCCTATTTCTCCCCAGTGGGTGCTGCTTCTCAGAGCAACTCTGCTGAGTTTAAATTACAAATTAATCTTCTAGGAGGGGAGCCCTACCTCTCAGGAACTCTTTGAGGCTCTTGGGGATTCAGAGACACATATGGTCTTCCAAAATGAGTTGTGAGGGGTCAGAAAGCCAGCATCAACCTCCTTCTGCATCATTAGCTTTCCCACTCTATCTGTTACTCCCACCTCTCTCAGGCCCTTGTTATAGAGGAGGAAAGGCTTTGATGGTGCCAGTATCCTTGCTAAAGCCTGATATGTCTTTCCTAGCACCTGGGTGCACTCTTCCTTCTTCAGAAAACTTGAACTCCCACCTGCAACTCTCACAGGGTTGGCTGCCCTATGGTTATGAGGGCAAAACAGTGTTTTATTATGCCAGCATAACTCAGCTCCAGAAGTGGTGGAAGCTGAAGCATCTTATCTTGTTGTATAGGGAAATATAAGACAGAAGGGCCATCTTTGAGAATGTGTGAGAAGGGTTTTCTCTGAGGATGGAAAGAAGAAGGATGCAGCTTCCACTTTCCGAGGAGCAGATCTGCCAGTGGTCAACACACTGCTAGGGAAATCTGTCCCCAGGAATAACCTATTCCCTTTCCTTTTGTTTCTTAAGTGGCTGCCCCTTTCACAATAACAATGCAATAAAATCATTAAGTGGTTAACAAATAAGTTTTCTCATAACAATAAAACATAGCTGGGGAGGAAGAAGAGAATAACTGACTGCCACTAGCTTTTGTTAGTACGTTTCCCTTGCCTTAAGTATTTTTTCCCTGCAGACCATATCTCAAAGGCCATTCTTCCCCCATGTGCTGTAAGCTGTCACCAACAGATTACTGATTCAGCTGTTCTTCATCGCAAGATTACCAAATTCTCATCCCCTGTGTTCTTTCTGGAGTTCTTCCAAATCAAGCTGGAGTCAATACAATGTCACCTCTGAGCCAGATGGGGGTTGGATAAGAAGATGGTTTAAGAAAATAGAAAGAGTCTTTACTTGAACCTGGGATAGTTTTTTTTAGCATACTCTTTAGTTTCCTTCTTCGAGATTTTGATGGCTGTAAGTAAGTCAGAAAAGCACAGGATACCTAATGCTGGTGCTGCACATTATTGAACAACCCATTCTGCAGTGATGATTTGAGAGAAAGGTCATGTCTTTTGCATGGAAAGTTCTTTCCTGGGCTTGGATGATACCTTTATATAGTGTATGTCTATGTTATCCAGTCCAGTAGTCCTTGCAATTTGTATGCTGATTAGTGCGGAAAGGCTAATTTTTATTTTAAAGGTTTTTTTTTGTTTGTTTGTTTGTTTTAAATTGAACTACTTTAGAATATCTGATGCTGTAATTCAGAGGCCAACAAGGCTAGGTTTGGGAAAGATTAGGACAGGAAAGTCCTTTTCTTCCAACTCACACACTGCCATTGCAGAAAATATGCTACGACTGTAGGGGAAACATTTCTTTCTCCAGTGCTCCAGGGAAACAAATGGTCAACAAACTAGTATGGGACAACATGCTGTCTTTCCCATGACACTAAAATATATCCTTACCATTGGAAAAGCCCTTGACATTATTGCAAAAAAAGGTGTTTGTCTTTTGTAAGTGTTCCACTGCTGTCAGTCTAGGAATGGTTACCTTTCTCTATCTTCCAATGCAGTGAAACAGTTATAAAGTTGTAAAGACCGATGAAAAAAAAAGATCGTGCTAATTGTAACTTTGTGTATGGTTTCACTTCAAATTTGATCTAATTGCTCAGCATCCTGTAGTTGCTATAGAATTGTAAGGAAAGGAGCTCTGTTTCTGGGGCCTTTCTTGCTGAGCCTCCTTTAGTGGAGAAGCAAAGAGGGGAGGAGATGGCAGCTGGAGTATCAGCTGGTAACAGCCTGGGAAGGTTAAGGGAGACAAGACAGGAAACGTATAAGAAAGCCCTTGTTGCTCAGAATAAAACAGGTCAGCCTTTGAGACGTAATACCAAAGGAGAGGGTCTGGCCTGCTGGAAGGCTCCTGCATGCACAGGATAATAAAATTGTCCTGCAGATTTGTTGCAAAGGGGTCTTGTAACAAAGCAAAGGAGCAGCTGCCTCTGGTTTAGCATAAGCAGTTCCCACTGCCTGCTCTGCAAACCTGTATGGAGGCTGTGAACTGGGTTCCCTGCCTCCAACCTCAGGTCCCCTGTAGCTACAGCACAGCTGTGTTTAGAGAAAATCTGGATCAGCTTGTTATTGTAACATTGCTGGCTTAAAAACAAGAGGAAATGTTCCTAATTGCTAATTATCCTTCATGAGAAGGAATTTCAGCACGAGTGGCAGTGCTGGCAGGGGAGAACTGGGACCTGGGGACAAAGCCTGTTCCTGTTGAGGCCCTCATTTCTGCTGTCTACAAAACTGCTGCTCCCCAGGCATTGGTGGTGGGAGATGCTTGTGACCAAATTTTGCTGTGTGATGGAAGGACCCTGACAAAAAGGCATCTACCCTGACCTGCTTTGCTTTTACTGCCTGCCTTTGGAGGGGAGTGAAAATGTGGAAACCTCACTCTATTTTAATGAAAAAAACAAAGAGAGAAGTTAAACTTTTTCATTTTGAAAATACTAGAGAGAGACTCTCTTGCCATCCCTCTACTTCCGTTCTTTCAATGCAAACTACTTGTCTAATTTGACGTGAAATTTGTCTCAAGCAAATTTATACCCCAATAGATTTATTATTCATCAAGAAATGCCACAGTCTCCAGGTTTATATCCTCCAAGCAAGTTTTCTGTGACTCCCAGGACAGGCAGAACAAATGCAATTATGTGAAGCAAGGGCTCCTTGTGCTTTGCCTGTCTCCTGCTGAAAGTGAACACGAAGCTGGGGAATGACAATGGGGACAATTTTGTAAGTGTGGTCTTTTCCCATTAAACAGCTCTACCTTACCTCTAGCCATTGGCCAACAGAAATGCAGCAGTACTGCAGAAGCATGAGGCAGACCAGACTTGTATTTTTCCAAGAACAGATGAAGTAAGAGAACTTTCTCTTTGGCAGAGGCCATACAGTTAATTCAGGGAAATATTTCTGTTTACATCTAGAGGATTCCATCTGTGGCCGAAGGTATCTGTAAGGGGTGTGTAGGGTAAGGTTTTAAAGAGGTTCCTGAGGCAGTATCTGATCTCTGTTTGCAGGAGCATTCCTCATCCCCTACCTCATCTTCCTCTTCACCTGTGGGATCCCACTGTTCCTTCTGGAGACAGCACTGGGGCAGTACACCAGCCAAGGAGGGGTCACTGCCTGGAGGAAGATCTGTCCCATCTTTGAAGGTGAGTCAATTTACAGAAACTGCTGGCAGCACCGTCTAAAAATTAGTGACTCAGAGCCTCTTTTGGAAGCATTATTCTGCTTCTCTTTTTCTCTCTTTCTTTCCCTCTCTTTCTCTCTCTTCCACATTTCCTCTCTTCTTTCTTTCTTTCCTTTTTTTTTTTCCTTTTTTTTTTTTTTTTTCCTATTCTCCCTCCCTTCCTTTCTCTTTCAGCCTTGTTTTCTCTCCTGGTGCCTGCTGTGTGTACAGGTGATTCCAGTAGGTGACTAAAGGTGAGTGGTGCTGGGGAAGAGGGTGTGTTGACAGACAAACACCTGCATGGAAGCTGGAACAAATGCTGAAGAGAGAATGAGGCTGATGTCCTGCATACTGGGGTTGTTGTGCTGCAGCCACCACACTGACAGCCTGGAGCTGGGCTGGGACAAGTGTGAGAACCAGGACTCCGGAACTAATTTTCTCATGGAAGAAGATTGCTAAATGGCTTTAAGATGTTAATGAATTTAACTTTCACAATTCTTCTGCCCAGAGGAGAGTCTATTACACTAATTTTTATGGACAGAGAATCATAGAATCATAGAATCATAATGGTTGGAAAAGACTACTAAGATTGTTAAGTCCAACTGTCAGCCCAACAGCACCATATTGCTAAATGTGTTCCTCAGTGCCACATCCACATGGTTTTTGAATGCCTCCAGGGGCGGTGACTTCACCCCCACCCTGGGCAGCCTGTGCCAGTGCGTAATTGCTCTTTCTGAGAAGAAATGTTTCCTAATATCCAACCTGAGCCTCTGCTGGTGCAACTTGAGGCCATACCCTCTGCTTCTATTGCTGTTACTTGGGAAAAGAAGTCAACCCTCACATTGCTGCAACCTCCTTTCGAGTGTGATAAGGTCTTCTCTGAGCCTCCTCTTCTCCAGACTGAACAATCTCAGTTCTCTCAGCCACTCACCACAAGACCTGTGCTCCAGACCCTTCACATCTTTGTTGCCTTTCTCTGGACACTTTCCAGGGCCTCAACGTCTTTCTTGTAGCGAGGGGCCCAAAACTGAACACAGTACTTATACTGCAACCTCACCAGTGCCAAGGAAAGAGATACCTGTGTTCAGGCAAATTAAATACCAGCACAATGCCTGGAGGCAGACAGCAATGGTATCTCTAAGGGTGCTCACAGCCAGTTTTCAGCAGATGAATTCAGGCTTTCTGACCCAGTGACTTTTCTGGTGTCTCAGTGAGTGATGAACCCAAGGACCCAAGGGCAGAGCTTGTATCCTATATCTGGTCTTTTGCCCCATCACCATATTTTATGCTTGGTGTACATCACCAGTGAGAACCTTCTTGCCCAAGTCTTTCCAGAAGACATAAACTCACCTGTATTTTTTTTCTTTCAAGGCTATACGTCTTGTTTTCCTAAAGGCGAGGCAGTGTAATGTAAATAGCACACTAGTATCAGAAAAATATTTTCTCATCAGTGAAAAGTTTTCTCCCTCTGTTCCACCATATAGCTGTCTAGAGATACCAGCAACATTTCCTGTCTCCATAAAATCCCTTCTCTTTCCTAGAGGTAGCTCTTACTCTATTCTCTAGTGACCTATGTGCTTGGCATTACACTCTACTTACCATAGCGTGGACTATGCCTTTTTTTTGTTTTTGGGGAGGGGGTGGGGGATGAATTTAGACATTTGGTTTCTGATAGCCTTCTCAGAGGCTTTGTTTTCCTTCACAGGAATTGGATATTCTTCACAAGTCATTGAGGTCTATCTAAACATCTACTATATCATTATACTGTCCTGGGCACTCTTCTACCTGTTCAGCTCATTCACCACTGTACTACCATGGGCCAGCTGCAATAACCCTTGGAACTCAGGTACACCTTCCTCTGGTTGGCTTCTGGTGGGAGGAAAGGTAGGATACGGAGTCTCAGTTTTCAAATAGTTTCATGCAATCACAGAATCACAGATTCATAGATTCCTTTTCTCCCTTCCTAATTCCCAGAAATTATTTGGATTTTGTAGAAAATGCTTTTTCATTTGTCTAAAAATATTTTTACTGTAGATGAATGTCTTGGTTTCTGACATTATTTTGTAGTTGTACTGTGGGTTTCACAGAGTACTGTCCAGAGGGGTTGCTCCCATGAGGTGCACTGTGGTCTGTGGGATTCCTGTGAAGGCAATTGTCTTCATTCACCATGGACAAATGGCCAGGAAGAGTGAGTGAGTGGTCTGGCTTTATGCTTAGCAGTAAGGGGACAGTAAGACTATTTCTGCATGGAGATACTTTCATTATTGAGATTTCACTGAACAATCCACATTTTCTGGAAAATGGGATACGTGGGTTGAGAAGAGTTTTCAAGCCAATTTAGAGTCTCCCTCAGAAGGCAAGAGCTTTTCATTAGCTCTGGCTTTATTTTACAGTTCCCTTTTGCTACTTGGCTCCTTCTGAGCTTCTGGAGCAGTAGCTCAGCTGTTTGCTTTTGCACGCTCCACTTTTGGCGAAATCAGCCCAAACCTGCATTGGAGAATTTGCCAGTATGAGTCTCCCAGTGCAGGAACAAGGAACACAAAACTCTTGAAGCCCTCTTCTTCTGGTCTAATTTCATTGTCTTGGCCAGGGATCTCATTTCCTCATGCCTACAGATCACAACACCATGCCCAGAAGTAAAGACTAGGCTTTCATTTTATTTAAGACACTTGGGCTGTTCCTAGGAAGTAGAATTAGATATGAGGTAACTTTCATGGATCTGATGAGGCTTGGCAGGCTTTTTTTTTTTTTTTACCATATTGAACAGGTTGTTTTGCTTTCAGTTCAAAGCCAGGATGGAAAGGGCTTTGGCAGCAGCTAAAGCCCTTTATTTATTTATTTATTTTGTCATGAATCATTCCTTTGATGTGTTAAATTTCCCTGCCCTATGGGCTATTTACTCACAGCTTCCTCTGCCCCTACATCACAGCAGAGGTAAGCATCTTTGTAAAGAGTGGATCTGATTCCTTTAGCTCCCCTGACATGCTTTTTGTTTTTGTTTTTTTTTGGGGGGGACGGGCAGGGGAGGGGGGGGAGTTTTTTTTTGTTTGTTTGTTTTGTTGGGAAAACCACAGATGTTCTCTTCATGTGCTGAAGCTTCCCAGCCAGAGCTGGGATTCCTCTGTTTTCCTGTGGACTATCTTATGCTTGCCAAATGCGTGATGAAGTGCATTTCTTGGATGCCCGGCATCTCCTCCATTTTCAGCAGTTTTACACTATGTGACAGAGTTGGGAATGGTGTAGTGGAACATGAAGGCAGTTGTGGTGTTTGAGAATATACACATGTATGTGTGGATAGCAGATGATGTGTGGTGTGTGAGGAGAATGGGATTTTCTATCTTTTTTATTTTTCTATCTTTTTTATTTTTGGCTACCTACGGTGGCTTCTTCACAGTAATCTACATTTTGCAGTCATGTGGTTTCCATTTGGCAGGGAACTGCTCTCCCCTTCCCCTCTCTCCTTACCCAAGCTCTCTGCCTACTCTTGGACTGGAATACATAGCTGGGGAGAGCCAGGCTTCAATGAGATGCTTAATGAGATACAAAAGTTTAATGAGATGTTTTATAGCACAGGGTGAAAAGTCTGTGTACAGTCAGCATGAAGGTTAGGGAACAGTGGGGAAGGAGCATCCCTCATGGAGGAGTCTTGGAAAATTTATCTGGCTCACTGACTTCCTTTTCTTTTGGTAGATCTCTGTGTGGACTTTCTGAATAGCTCCGACTGGGACAACAGAACTGTGCCTGCAAACGCCACCTCTCCAGTGGTTGAGTTTTGGGAGTACGTGATCACCTTTCTTCTGTTCAGAATCCTCTCTCATCCAGGAAATATGCTAGTGTGGGAGGGATTCCATAGGATCAAGTAGGGTGCCACGTGTCAGAAGGAGGGGCATGTCAGGGAGCACAGTGCACAGAGCTGCCAAGGAGATCATCATGGATTCCAGAACTAAATGTACCCTGAAGGCTGCTTGCAGTAGCATGCCTGCCTAAAGGGCTTGTGTGCACACATGCATATGTTCTGGCACTGAGATGTCAGGGCAAAAAAGAAGTACCAAAAGAAATGAAGAATTTCTGTAAGCCAGGTGTTCTCTGTAAGAAGAGACCAGGGTGGACTGATCAGTCCTCTACAGTGAAATAGAAAGGCTAAAACTGCCATTTCACTTCTTCTGAACACATCTTTCCAAAGGAAGAGGTCTGTTTGGCTGCCCTGTCTTTGTACATGGGAAGGAGACATCTGAGGCAGATAGGTGAGGCACCAGATAGGCACTCAGGAAGGCTTAGCCATGGGTCTGGAGGTAATGAATCACCTATGAAAGAGGTGCATCAGGCCAGCATCTTAGAGGGGCTTCTCACTGCAGCCCAAAGAGTTTGAAATCGCTGCAAGAACCATGCTGTTTCTATAGCTCTTAAAGTGCCCCTGAGAGGAGTGAGGTTGTCCCTTGCAACAACAAAAGTGCAAAGAGAATATGAAGTATGACCATGGATGCAGAAAAGGTTGCATGTTGCCAGACTCTCTTTCCTGCCCTGTTCTTCACATCTGTGGATTGCTACCTCTCAGAAATAGTTGTTTGGGGCTTTTGCACAAGCTGCAATGCAAAGGGAGCCACAAGGGGGGTTGATTTGGAAGAAGGAGTGCATAGGAATCCTAAGTGTGGGTCTGGACTGCTGGAACTGCATGAGCTACAGGGCTGAGCTCTGCTGTTGTCCATCTTGGTGATGGTGAGTATTCAGAGAATGAGGCTGAAGTAAGGAGATGGGAAACGCAGAGACAATTCTAACTTATGTGCGGGGTGTCCATAGTGTATGGGGAGGTGAGAGGAAAGAAGTGGCCTTGGGTTGATGATGACATTAGTAGCTTGCTTTGGATGGAGAAGTGTCTACTTAGCAGCTGTCAGGGTGATGGATCAGTGAGGGGCACGTGATGATTTTGTTCTGTGTGGGTCTGGTGGGCACACTGCAGTGGGCTGGGAAGGTTGGAGGGCTTGGGCTAGCTGCGGGGCGCAGTGGAGCAGCATCCACAGGAATAACAGAGAAGCAAGCCCTTGGCAATGCTGGGGTAATTCACTCATCTGGGAGCCCAGATAGATCTGTTTAGTCTTTTCATGGGGTAAAATGTCAAAGGTGTATTTGGATTAATGGAATCTGGGGTGTTAATGCTTATCTCCCTGTCCCTGGATACCGGCAGGAAGAGAGTCCTGGGACTAACGGATGGTATTCACAAACTGGGCACTGTGCGCTGGGAGCTGGCTCTGTGTCTCCTGCTGGCATGGATCATCTGCTACTTCTGCATCTGGAAAGGTGTCAAGTCCACAGGAAAAGTAGGAACAGAGATGGTCCTCCTCATCCATAATCCTCCTTGTACCCATCTTACATTTCTTTCCCAATCTCTTACTTTTTCATGAAGTAGAGACTGGAGACACACAGCACCAAAGTCAAACTTAAAATCTGGTGGGTTCATATTGATTTACATTGGTTGTATTTGACCCATAAAAGGAAGGATGAAAAACGGGGAGGGAAAAGCAGTGGAAGAGCTGGGAACTGATGGAAATCATAGGTCACCTTTGTCCTTGCAGACAACACACAGTGGCTGATGGATACTCCACAAATGTCGTTGAGAACCACTCACTCATCAGTGTGTTGTCCCAGTGTGACCTATTTATGTTTTTAGCTAGATCCTCTTCAGTATTGAGCTTTCTATCCCTGGCAATAATTAAACAGTTAAGCAAAATAGAGAAGCTTCTGCCTTCAGCTGTCTCAGCAAACAGATCACTAATTTCTCCTGCTTCTTTATCCTGCAAAATAGTTGGAGTGGGAGAGATGTCTTTGTGCTTTCCTTTTGGCTCCCTTTTGTACTCTCTCTGGCTCTGTGGTCTTTGGCTCAGCAAGTCTTTGTGCATTCTGCTCTTGAGGCTGAAGCCATTGCTCCAGTTCCCATAGGTCAGGTGGACTGTATATCCTTCTGGTATGGATGAATGTGATGTGCCTCGGGGTGGGTGTCAGGGACTCTGCTATAGCCTTGACTTGGTCAGGGCA
Organism: Phasianus colchicus; assembly: GCF_987193195.1. Taxonomy (NCBI): domain Eukaryota; kingdom Metazoa; phylum Chordata; class Aves; order Galliformes; family Phasianidae; genus Phasianus; species Phasianus colchicus. The sequence goes on along the minus strand of NC_143436.1, from coordinate 60,918,930 downwards.
TCCTTCCTCCCTGGGGCCATGATGAGATGGGTAGGTTATCAACGTAAGGGCATTCAGCAGATGTCCCAGCAACAAAGAGAGGGGAGCCAATTTTTTGCAACAGCCTTCTTCCAAATAAGTTCCAAATAATCCCTAATATTGACAAATGTTCGCTGTAGAACTGCAGACCTTTGTTTGTTGCAGTGTCAAATCCTACTTCCAACCTTAAAACTGCATTTTAATGGGCCACTGTTTTAATAGAACAAGATAAGAGCTTGCTCTGCTCTCCAGAGCCTCTTGCTGGTGCTGACCTGTCTTTCACCACTTCTCAAGGAGGGAGAGCAAGACTCCAGATCTGTGGGAGAGGGGCTTTTAAATTGTCAATCTCTGATGCTCCATGTAAGCTGTTTTGTTAACACAGTGCCACCTTCACAAGAGTTATCATTCTGATCTTGTGAGTCTGGGTCTATGTGGAAGTGAAATTGAGTTGTTGCAGGTTCCCATCAACTCTCAGCCCTCTTCCCACCATGCCTTTCCTTTGCCCAGTGCTGCTCAGATGCAGGGAGTTTGCCTTGTGAGAGAAGGCTAAAGAAGTTCACTTAATCTGACATTGCCAAACCCAATTTGATCCCAGTCCAGAAAGTGAGAGTTCAGCGAGTGCAGGCAGTAGCTTTCATGGTTTTCCTGGGACCACAGATTTTCCCATTGCAAGGTTTAGGATACAGGACTTATTTTTTCCTAGTCAAGTGTATGGACCAGGTGAGTAACACAGGGTGGGTTTTCTTGTTCCAGTCCACAAGCCAGACAGACCAGTAGTCCGCTCTGCAGGTAGTTATATTGAGATTTATAGGAACACCATCACAAAACTCTGTTCCTTTCTTTTTCAACCCTGAATACACGTTAGGACAGGCAGTAGGGAGGTCCCAGAAACTCTGGGTATGTGCATAATTTTGTTTACCCATTGCAGAGTAAACAAATGCTGTGCTTGTCTGAAGGGCTGCATCAATCAGATAACCCTTCCAGACTCTCGTACTTATGCTTCTGTCATTTAAGGAGTCTAAACTTAAAGAAACAATAGTAACCTCAGGAAAATAATTTCAAATAATCCCATGAAGACCCATTTCATTGAAAGCCTTTTTCTCTTATTCATTTTGCCCACTCCTGTACACTTTCAATCTTTCCTTTCCTGATGTAATCAGTTGATCTGTGCAGATGTTCCCCAGAAGTGATTTCTGAAGGTACATTTTCATTCTTGTGCCAAAAATGCTCCTGTTCTCTTTCAGTCAGGGAGCAGCAGAAGTGCTGAGTACCATGACTGATTTGACCAATTATCACTAGGAAGCAACAACTTCATTTTTGACCTCTCACTTTGAATCCATACAGTAAACAAGCTTTAATTTTACTTGGATGAATTGTAGTAGTGAATAAATGTTAAGAAGTTGCGGATTGCTTATGGCTGTTTTGCAAACAACAGCAACTAAAAGTTATATTGGGCAATAGATCAGGGATGATTAATTCTACTGTAATATTTGTTTACATAGCACGCAGGGAGATGTGAAAAGAAAGCTTTACAGAAACAATGGTATATGCTTTCTTGACAGACTTCTAGGCTCCAGGTATCCCCATTTTTTACCCATGAGCACAGAGGCATTGGAGCAATGAGGGAGTCATGAGCACCCCTGGAAATGCAGTGTCAAATTGGGCAGCAAAAGTTGCTGTTTAATTTGGAAACCCCTTGCTGGGAATGGGACAATTTTAATAACTCCTCATTAAAACTCAGTGACAGGAAGAGACGTAGGTTTCTTTTGCAGCTCTGGAAAGATGAAGAGAACAGCTTGAGAGCAGGGAAATGAAGATGATTGGAAAGAGAAAATAGCAAGAGCAACCAGTGACAAAACCTTGTGTGAGGAACAGAGCATAGATTAACAAAACCACTGCTGAGATGTAGCCTTGATTAATCCCTTTCCCATCCCACATCCACGTTAGCAGTAGTGGCCGTGGCCAGAGAAGTTCTGGGGACATCTACTGGGTGGGGGCTGCAGGTGGAACAAAGTAATGGCTGCACACCCTGCCGACCCTCCCTGGTTTCCCTGCAGGTCGTGTACTTCACTGCCACCTTCCCATACGTCATGCTGGTCATCCTGCTGGTGCGGGGAGTCACGCTGCCGGGTGCCGCTGAGGGGATCGTTTTCTACCTGAAGCCAGATGTCTCCAGGCTAGCAGACCCACAGGTGAGTGGGGCAGATGAGGTTCTGTCTTCCTGTTCTCGGGGGAGGCCTTCAGACTGGGAGAACCTCGTTACAGGGTGAGCAGGGCCTGGTCCCCACGTTGAGCAGATTCTCTGCTCACATCTGCAGCATATGGGCATATTAGGTCACTGCTACTCATGGGCTCAGCAAAATCAGAGGAGCGCATGAAATATTCAGCATGCAGCAGATGGTTTTGCTGGGTCTTAAATACAAATAATTAAGGAAAGGTGGGGGGGAAGCAATCTACGACTTTCCATTTCTTCAGGCCTGCTTAGAGCTTTGTTTGCCTGGGACCCACCACATGCCATCAGTGCACATCCCAACATGCAGTCAGATCTCTTCCCCCATCCAGGTGGGCAAACTCAGGACCCCCATCTCAAAGACCCCAACACTTCTCCATCACAGCAGGTGGCTTTCCTTCCCAGGAGGGCTGAGCAGCGTATGCAGGCTGCATGTACCATTTCACCAGGGTGTTAATGCAGCTCTCTAGCCCCAAGGAGGGTATTTAAATGACATTGCTGCTAATTATTCTGCTGCTAAATCTTTCTGTGGAGGCAGCCAAGCAATATGCTTAGCCCACAGCCTCAGCTTACCTCCCGCATCTTCCCAGATGGCCGCAGCCCCAACTGCTCCCAAACCAGCTGCCAAACACACTATCTTCCCCCAAATGGCTTTCAGATGCAATTATATGTTGTCAATACAAAATCTGTGGTGCACTAAACAAGAGCCAGCCGAACATAAATGGCATTTTAATATTGAAATAAATAACAGGGGGGCAATGGAGGCTGAGTGTGTTTTATTCGTGGCCAGAGTTTATTCACTGAAAGCCTCCCAATCTTTTAAAGCCTAAACAAAGCCAATGTGGTCTTTCCAGGCTGCAGCAAGGCAGCATAACAGAAGTGAGGAATCCTGCTATTGATTTTAGAGAGTGCAAAGCTTGGGTGCAAAGATGGATATGTGTGTGTACCCATGCCACAGACTCCTGTGGATCTGAGCAGCAGTACCCAGGCTGGGGTTGTCTGCAGGCTGTCAAATTGTAGCTGCCTGGCTGTTTGCTGCTGCTTAGAGGAAAAAGAGAATGAGGGGGAGTGTACAGACAGACAGAAAGAGGACTGTGTTCCCTCCTGTCTGTTATCCTGAATCTATGGCAGGGAGTGGGAGCAGTGCTGGATTTCACCCTGCAGCACTTTGGGAGACCAAGGCCCCAAGACCTTCTTGGGGAAGAGGGATGGAGCAGAGGGGAAGGAGCCCACTCAGCATTGGCCAATGCCCTTGTGTCACTCTGATGTGCAAACACAGACCCCACAGGAGCCTTTTCCTAGAGGTCTTTTCATCTGATAGTTCAGTTTCCTGGAAATGTATTCCAGTTTCTGCATCCATTGTGTCCTCCTATCCCATACAGTTTGTTCAGCTCTGATGGAGGGGTGTTTGCTGGGCATGGGACAGCCACTTGTTTGTTTTGTCACCAGGTCTGGAGACCACTGATATTCTCTGTTCCAGGTCTGGATGGATGCAGGCACACAGATTCTCTTCTCATATGCCATATGCCAGGGATGCCTGACAGCTCTGGGCAGCTACAACAAATACACTAACAACTGCTATAGGTAAGAGAAGCCTAGGTGCCTTGATCTTTCTGGAAATTTGCTCAGAGACAAATTGCACAGGGCTGTGCCTGATGAAGACAGACCTTTGGGCAATGCTATTTTGAATAAGGATGTGCTCGTAGTTTGGGATGGATTCAGCATAGGGATTGAGATTGCTAGGGCAATAGGGAGGAAGAGGAATGGATATGAGTATGCCCAGCCATTGTGGTGATACCACAGGCTGTTTCAATGGGGCGAGTGAGCAGGGGCTGCACAGCTATCTGTGCTGTCACTTGCTAGGTAGGGGAAATGATACAAAGATGATGATGGCTGGGCCCCCTGTCTCTAATTCTTCACTAACAGCAGGGTAATGTATTGCCAGTGGCATTTTGATCCTATCAAGGAGATTAATCAAGTCTATCTGGCCTCTTCCTTGCCCTTGAATTACAGCTCTATTTTCTCCATGGCCTGACATGAAGCTCAGTAAAGCCATCAAGACAGTTTCTGGCACATTCTTCAAAGTCCTGTGGAGATGGGGCTCTGTTATTACTTCCAGTATTGCTCCACCGCAGATGGGAAAATTTTACAGTGCTCTGGAGACATCAGTCATCTCTTCTGCCCTTCTCAAAGAGGTGCTGCTGTGGCTGCTGGCCAGGCAATTAATACTTTTCCCACGGCACTCCACAATGTGTCTGTCACCCATGGAGCAGTCTGTTGACACTTTCCTCTAGTATCTTATGTGCCTTACACTGCTGGCATGGCTCTAGATATCTCTCCAGCCTAAATACTTTGCATACCTGCACTTCTCCATAGCAATTGATGGTTACTTTGGAGGGAGCTGAAGAGCAGTATTGATACTCCTCTGTGCTTGGGGAAGCTGAGTACGGAAGTGACACTAAGTGGGCCCGCTGTGCAAAGGGAAACAGTGTGCTCTCTCATCTCCTCCTGCAGGGACTGCATTATGCTCTGCTTCCTGAACAGTGCCACCAGCTTTGTTGCTGGCTTTGCCATTTTCTCTGTGCTGGGTTTCATGGCTCGAGAGCAGGGTGTACCCATTGCGGAAGTGGCTGAATCAGGTAGGCTTTTCCAGCAGACTTTGAGCCTGAGGAGGTTGGGGAGGGGGGCTTTTCTGAAGTGAAGCCCAAGATGTTATCTACATCCTCTGTTGCTGTGCTGTCTGCAGTGAGGTCTGCAGGACCAGTGCTTTCAGATGTGGTCATGCTGCTATTTGTTGGCAGGTCCTGGCCTGGCTTTCATAGCATACCCAACAGCAGTAACAATGATGCCCGTGTCTCAGCTTTGGTCCTGCCTCTTCTTCCTCATGCTGATCTTCTTGGGACTGGACAGCCAGGTACAGCAAACTAACCCCCCTTCTCCAACTCCTAAGTGTCTGTTGACACTCTGTGCACGTCCTCATGCCTGTGGGAAAGGATTAGGTGGTTATATGCTTTGCTGGTACCTCAGATACCTTCTCCACACTGTCCACAGCTCTTTTATACTCACAGCCAGGGCTGAAGAGAGGCCCTGTGGTGGCATCTCTGTTTGGCATCTTTATCCTCACATATATGTGAGGGTGTCCCAGCACATCTCCAGCTGCAAGGGGCAATGGTCTTGCATCCACCTCTTACCCTCCAGTACTCCAGGAGGAAAACCCAGCAGAGCGGTGTGAAACCCTGGTAGGCTGGCTCAAGGGGAGAGGGGGTGTCCTGGCCTGGCTGCCAAGCAGGGCATTCTGTTCAGGCTATACTTTGTAGCACCTAAGCCTTCGAACCTCCACTTCTCTTTGTTCTCTGAATCAAAGTCCCCTCTTTCCTCACCTTGTTGATTGTTCTCCTTCACGCTGGCCTAGCTGTCTTGGAAGAAGTCTCCAAGTCTTGAGGAGAAAAGGACAGTGAACATGTTCTTGGGGAAGGGGAGACTGGGCTTTGTAACCTATATTCTCCTGCAGTTTGTCTGTGTGGAAAGCATGGTGACAGCTCTTATTGACATGTTCCCGGGAGTGTTTCGAAAGAAGGGACGTCGGGAGCTGCTGATCCTGGCCATTGCAGTGATGTGCTACCTGCTGGGCTTACTGCTGGTCACTGAGGTAAGAGAGGTGGAGTTGGGCTACAACCAGACACCAGAAATCCTGCATGACTGCTCTGAAGGAGCACTTAGAGGCAGCAGGCTTGTCTTTGATGCTTTTGTTTATCCTTCATTTTTAATGCATTAGCAGGTGTCTCTCAGCCAGTGTTGCTGATGGTGTGATGCTCCTGCACCTGTTATGGAGTCACAGAGACAGCCCTGCAGCTTGATAAGGCTGCCTTATGCAAATACCCTTGCTCAAGCAAGCTGAGCTGCATATTCAGAAGCTGTTCTAAGGGCAGTGATCAATTGATGGCTGTTTTGCATGAGAAGCGGGGTGGCAGGAGGGCAGGATGGGGTAATGAGTGCAGCAGCATCTTTCCTGAGCCAAGGGAGAGCCTGTTGTCTCTGGACCAGAAGCAGCAGAGTTGTGTTGATGCAATGCCATGCATTTGATCAAGAAAGTTTCAACTGTGAGAAATTGAACTCAGGCATTCCATGGATTTGGTATGCCCCTCGTGTGGAGGCATCTACACCCATTGTTGCAGGACACCACCTTATATATGTTGGGATGAAGGGATTCCACTACTCCGTCAGTGGCTAGAGTCATTCAGCACCCTTGGAAAGCATCTGCTTGACTTCTGCTGGCATGGCTTTCTCTTTGGAAAATGAGGCGACTGAATTATAGAGCTAGCTGATGGCAAATAGACAGGGCTCAACCCAGAGGTAGGGGCAGCAGGAAGCGATGTGCCTGCCATCGTGGGGTATGGACCTTGAGAAATATGTAAACCTGGATGCAGGCAAAATAAGGTATCATCTGAATATCCTGGCAAACAGGATCCCAGTTTCTTAGATGCACAGATTTTCACTGCCATAGTGTTTTGAAGTAATGCTGGAAACTTGCTAGGTGATTAACAAACAAACCCAAACCAATAACAAAGTGCTCCTGTGGACATAGAAACCTGCCATGACTCCCTTTTCTCTACCTCTATTACAGGGTGGGATGTACATCTTTCAGCTCTTTGATTACTATGCTGCTAGTGGCACGTGCCTGCTATTCCTGGCCATTTTTGAAGTCATCTGTGTAGGATGGGTTTACGGTAAGTAGAGGACAAAAACCTGTGCTGCTGCTTCTCAAGGCTAGGGCTGGGGGTGGAAAAGTGGAGGTGGATGGAAAAGATTCACCATTCCCTTAGGAAGCAAAGAAATGCTGTAATTACCCTCTTTCTTGTCTGGTTTCCAGAGAGTTTCCCCACAACATTTTTTAACTGCTCTACATTTAGAGTGGAAATGACTTTTCCATCTCTGAGGCTTCCTTATCTTGTGTTACCTTGCCGCTCTTTCTATTCCTCCTATGGGTTAGAAAACTAGCTACAGAGCAGTGACTGCTGTTCATCAGACTCTGTTTCAGTCTGTACCCTGTGCCTCTGGTTTAATCCTTCCAGTTTGTTTCACACAAAGTGCTGGAATACAGACTTGCTGTGTGCCCCTTCTGTGATGATGCATGTTTTATATTTTTCACAGGCTGTGATGGCAGTCCCAAAAGAAATGAATGGGACTGCCTTGGCACTCAGTGAGGACCAAACCATGCAAGAGCAGAATTAGGCTGAGCTCAGTGAACTACCAGAAGGAAACCAGTTACTTGTTGGTGTGCAGTAAGCAGAAAAACCTGTGGTATTCCAGGAAGGTCTCTGCCCTGCTGAGCAGTGTGTGAGCCCAACAGGCTGCAGTCCACCTCACTGAAGTACACACGGAGGCTGGTGGTTTCCAGGAGAAGGGGTTAGTTTTGTGTGTTATGGAGCAGAGGCTTCCTGTCCTTGGCATAATAGAATCATAGAATCATTAAGGTTGGAAAAGGCCTCCAAGGTCATCTAGTCCAACCATCAGCCCATCACCACCATGCCCACTAACCCATGTCCCTCAGTGCCACATCCACAGGTTTCTTGATATGGCAGTCCAGCATCTTCAAGGATAGCATAAAGTCATAAAGATGAGACCAAAATGACAGCATCCCCAAGAGCAACACCTGCTGGCTCTTTGCTGCACCAGGTAGTGTGTCCTGATCAACCTTACGAAAACATTGCAGGCATCATTCATATCTTTTTTTTTTTATGCTAGCCATGGATATTTAGGGAGGAGTATAGGGGGAGTATAGTAAGTTAGCAATGATATTTTCTGGGAATATTCTTCCAACTTCTAAAAACTTGTAACTCAAGGATTTCCAGGGCCAAAAGTAAAATCTTCCTATTTATCTTCTGTATTTTTTTCTAGTTGGCTCATATAAGCATTTACCATCCAAAAAGCCCTACAGCAAATAGTTCCACAGCTTGGTCTGTTGTGGTATGAAGAATCACAAACTTTGGCTTATTTTGAACTTGCCACCTGCCAGTTCCTTTTTCTGCTCCACAGATCTTACTTCAGAAGAGATAGGAGAACAGTCAGTCCACATTTGGTTTCTTTGGTATATGTGGTTTTACAGAGTTTGCCATGGCTGTAGTGCAATTGTTGATAAAGATGTTCTCATGTCATGTTCTCCAAACACTCAAACAAATCAAACCAATTTCTGGTCTGGAAGGACTTCTCTCTCACTGAAATGGGAGCAGGTTCTGCTGCTTGTGTTTGACCTTCCAGGGATGCAAGAAATGTGTCTGTAGGAGAGATTTATTCTAGAGAGATATCCTGGGAGGGAAACTCAAGTGAGAGCTTGCAGTGCCAGACCTTGGCCAGATTTGAATTTAATCAACTTCTGTAAGTTCCCTGTGAGATTTCTAAGGAGAAGGAGATTTCCATCCATGCATAACAGGCTTCGCTATCACCACCCTGAGCTACATTAAATTTACATTACAGTTTGCCCATTCTTCCCTTCTTCTGCCCTGCTCCTCATGGCAAGTAGCCATTCCATGGGTCTGATTCTGGGCTGAGATGCAGATAGTAGGCTGAGACAGGCCACCTTAGTGAAAAAGATGTGCCTAGTGCCAACTACTGCTTTTTTCCCAGCCTCAGAATTGGCAGGACCAAGCCACTTGCTTACACTGTGAAGAATTACAGCGTTTTCGCTAACACAAATACGTGCTCTGAGTTTCCCCTCTCCCAGCACATACGCCAGCCGCCCACCACTTGGCAGCCTCCATCTGCTGACAGGCAGATGCTCTTGTTCAGATCTAAGGCTTTCCTCACGTACTGCTCTCTCCCTGCACAAGAACCTCACAGCATCCCACCTGCCACTCCTGTTTGCTGCAGGGAGGGACAGAGGTGATTTGGTTTCTTTCCCCACCTGTGTCCCTTCCATTTTTGGCAACACAGCCCTCATATAAGTGGGTACTCTTCTTGTGCACTGGGGTTGCAGCATGATGCCACAGAAACATGGTATGGGAGTGATGTTTTTGTTTTTCAGGCAGTCACAGCATGCATATTAGGATAAGCTGTTGCAGGAGAAAGCATGTGCCTCCATCGCTGCATGAGAGCTGGGGCTGAAACCATTAGAACTGTTTACAAAGCTAAAGCAAACTGATGCCAGCAGGCACCTGTGGGTGGCTGCAGGGTGAATCTGTGTTGTGCTGGTATAAATCTTCCTCTCTTGCTCACATGCAGTGTGTCTACCAGCAGCAGCAGCGGGCTCCTCCTGGCTGGATCCTGCCCATCAGGCCTGCACTAGCTGAGTTTGCTTTATCCTCTTGGATGCCCCTGCTACAGGCAACCTCACATTGTTATTTATGGATTGCAAAGGCTCTTTAAAAGCACCTGGTACCCAAATGGCACACGGTTCCCGCAGTGCCCCAGCAAATGTCCTGCCAGCATTTTCATGGGTTTGGCACAGGCATGGGCACTGCAGGTTTGAGACAGCAAGAGAGCAGCCACAAGCTCAGAGCTGTGGCGTGGCATCAAGGTCATCATGTACTGACTTTCTGTGTATGAAATTCAGTAAGATGAATGCAAATAAATGCAGCTTGGGAGAAAATATTTAAAAGAGAGGCTTTTGTCATAGGCTCTACACTAACAGTTCAAACAGGATGTATTGTGTTGTGATTTAAACCGGCAGACAACCCAGCACCATGCTGCTGTTTGTTTGCCCTCTCTCCTCACTCAGGGGATGTGGGACAGAAAGGGAAAAAGATAGAACTTGTAGGTTAAGATAAAGACAGTTTAATCAGACAGAAAAATAAGAGAAAATAAATAATAATAATTATATACTACACAAGTGATGCACAGTGCAATTCTCTCCACCCACTGACTGATGTGCAACCCATTCCCTGAGCAGCAATAGTTCTCCCGGCCAACTCTTCTCCATTTTGCTGTTCAGCATGACACCATATGGTACAGGGTATCCCTTTGGCCAGTCTGAGTCAGCTGTCCTGGTTCTGCACTCTCCCATCTCCTTCTCTTCACTCTGTTCCCTCACTAGCAGGGCAGCACCAGAAGCACACACGTCCTTGGCTCTGTGCAGAACTTCACAGTGACAACTAGAACATCAGTATATTATCATTATTCTCATCCAGAATCCAAAACACAGCACTATACCGACCACTAGGAAGAAAATTAACTCTATCTCAGCTGAAACCAGGACATATTGAAAAATATTTCCTGGACTATATACTTCATCTGTGAAACACACTGTTTCTGGGTGTGGAAGAAAAGAAAAATCTCAGTCCCTTTCAGTTTGGGTATTTCTTGCAGTTGTTATAAGCTACTTCTAATATTCTGGGAAGAGAGGGGGACTGCACAAATTCTCTAGCTTCTAAGTTGTACAAAAAGCCAATGCTGAGTGATTGATGATTTTTTTAGCTTGATTACTTTTCCATATCTTGTGAAAAGCCGAACATATAAAAGCTCCCATTAATGTACTTTCTGAGGCTGTTCATGTCAGTGTCCATCGTGTTTCACCACAACACCCTACTGCTTGCCACAGTGGTCCTGGAAACACAGGACCTGATGGGAATACTACAGAGAATAAGGATGAGAACAGGTGGACACATGCTATAGCTAGCTGTAAGGTTTGTGTTGTTTCTTTAATGGAGAATAGACGTGTGTCTTTCTTTTGGCCTGGCATCTTTGTGTTTCTTTAATCACTAGATCTTAGATCCAAAAATTGCAGTGAAACTGACTTCAGCCGTCAGTGTGAATTAATTTATCCATCGTATATCTGACATCATGGTGTGTTTCTGTGGAAACACTGTACGGTGTAAGAGACTGCGCTATGCTGCAGCCATATCATTTATCTCACTCTCCTTTTTTTTTTCTACCCCGTGGAAAATTTTGGTTTTGTGGCAGAACATATTTTTATATTATCTCCCCTTCATCCCCAACATATTTTCAGAAACATTATCTGAAGCCTCATGGGATTTGTAGCATGGAAGTTTTAGGGTTCTGTTTTCTGATGTAGGCTGGGCTCCTACGAAAGGCTGCGTGTCCCTTGATATGCGCAGCTTGTTTTTGCTGGAAGCTACTTGTTAACTTGCCAACTCAAGATGGGAACCATGAGGTATTCAAAGAACGTGCTCCTCCCCATCCCTCTTTCCTAAATGCTTCAAAAGCTGATTTTAAGGAAGCTTTCCTGCAAACATTAGTCATGGGATACAGAAAATAACACAAAGAATTACAGAATAGAAAAACATGCTTAATATGCTTTTGTAGAATTCACACAAAGGGAAAAGATCTTAGGACTTGGTCCTAAGACGGAAAAATGTAACACAACAAAGCACATTAAATACTAAGCACATGGTAGTGTGGCAAGTCCTCTAGGATAAATTTTTACCCAGCCTTCTGGTATCAAGATGCAAGGAAGCAAGGTCTCAGTTCATTTGGAGATAGGAACCCTGGCAATGAGTTCACAGTGGGATGAACAACCCTAAAACCAGAAGCCATTCTTTATCAGCTAAGCACTATGATAAAACTTCAATAAGACAAATACAGTAACCATTTCTACGGGCAACAGCTTTTTGTTTAATACTATTGCCCTATTTTACCTGAAAAAGTCTGATTTAGTATCTCTAGTAGTTAGGAAGATCTTAATGCATTCTTATGAGTTCATTCTTAAGAGGATCTATGATCTATGGGATCTTATTCCTTGAAGACATCCTAGAGCTAGAAGATCTGCTGATTTCCACTTTCATTATGTTGTCTCCTCTGTATATCACTGCATGCATTTCAAGTTTATGCTTTGGTTTGAGAAGAGTCAGTGGATAGGGTCTGATCTGTGGAATGATTTTTAGATGCTCTTTAGAGGTATATCCCACTCTGTTGCATCATGGGATTCAGGTGGGTGCAGGCTACTATTGGCTATGTAAGAGAAGCTGATTTATTTTTAAACCCTGACATTAACTGGAACCCTCCGAATTTTTCTTGAACACAGGGTCAGATCTTTCCATGGTGTTGTGATGTGTGTACGGAAGTTAGACTTTAATTTAATGGGCCAGTCATGCAACTTAGGTGAACAGTGAGAGAAGGAAGAGATCAGGCATCCACAGATTAACTTATATTGAACAGAACAGCAGTACTTGCAGATGGAAGACCTGTTTTCTAGCACAGTTTGGATTTCCGGGTCTTTTGGTTTTATACCAAAAAATAAATATTCTGTGGAAAGCAGGCTCTTGGTGACAGGTAAAACACCCAGTTCAGTGTGGATTCTTGACATAAACTCTTTGGTTTGTTGAGCTGGTAACAAAGAGAGGGTTTTATTTGGTGTTCCCTGCTCTCTTTGTTTCTTGCATCACTCTGGACTCACACATTCCCATCTGCTCCATCTGCAAGAGCTTTCCCTTGTTGACCTGTAAACCAAATACCCCTCATGCTAGGGGCTGAATTCTCTGACTTACAGCTGCTGCTGTCTGAGGGACAGGTTATTTATTTTATGTCAAGCTTTCTGGAAAGTTAAGGCTGAAATTAAAAGCCTCCATCTGTATTTAGCCACAGGTGAGCATTTTGGATACCAGGAAAGTCTGTCACATGCTCTTATTAGGGTAGCCATGTTTTTTGCCAGGAGGAAACACTGAGGATAAAGAAATATGGGATCTGATGTGAGTTGTGATTGAAGGAAACAGCAATGATCTTACCTCCTCACTTCTGACTTTGTCTCTGTGCTGGCTGGTGGCCAAGGTGCCAACCGCTTCTACGACAACATTGAGGACATGATTGGTTATCGGCCGTGGCCTTTGATCAAGATATGCTGGCTGGTGTTCACCCCGGGTCTGTGCTTGGTAAGTACGTGCAGTTATGACAACATAACATATTATTCTGGGTTCCCACATTCTTTGTAGGAAAGGCTGATTTGTCTTCAAGGTGCTACTGTCATTTTATCAAGCTCCTTGTGGAGAAGTACAAGTTTGTCCATAGCTGAGGTGTCAACTTTTTTCCTTTGTAAAGCCTTATCTTTTGCCTGGAAAATTAATTAAGCCTGAAAAGCCACTTGTTTACTGACAAGGCAAAGGAAAATGTATCCTAAAAGTCTGAAGAGCTTTGGTCAAGTTACTTTTGAATAGAAGACTGGTGAGTGTTACACTGTTCTGAAAAAATTGCTTCAGCCCATGTTCCTGCAACCTCCCATGGCTCAGAAATATCTTTCTATGGCCATTTGCTTTCTGTGTTATTAAATCTCTTTAAAAACTTTTCAGACAACTGCATTAAAAACAAAACAAACAAACAAAATAACAACAAAAAACTTCAAGGATAAGTTCCTGCCTCTTTAAAGTTCATGTCCAGTCTTACTTCATTGACATTTACAAGTTTTCTGTGCCAAATTCTGATTCCACATCTGATCTTGTGGATTGTTTCCTTTTCATTAGTGAGAACACAGGATATATAGCTACAGTTTACATAAGAATTCTGTTCCTCTGTCCTTGGAGTCCACTAGGAATTAAATATTGGGGGAATTTTCCAACTAAGTCTGATTAAGCCCAAATTATTTGAGTGTTCTGTGGCCAGAGACCCCCAAGATGGATGTATCTGTGCCTGGTACTTCTGAAATGCTTCTGAAAAGGACAGCAACAGTTTCTGACCTCAATATGACTAAATTTCAGTCTCTGTGTTCCCAGACCCTCATATCTGCTGCCAGTTTTACTTAGGTTGAACCCACAGGGAGCCTGCAGAGAAGCCTGGTCCTGGCTGAGAAAGCTGTGCACACAGTCAGCATACATCAAGCTCTGGCTTGTTGCAGTGAGCAATGGCTATGCTAGCTCATGCACAACAGCACACTCATTGCCACCTAGCTGGCACGTGTAGGGCTGGACTGCCTCACTCCCTCTGCTCCCTATGCCCTGGCTATGTTTGTGTTCTGTGTTCCCCAGGCTGTCTTCTTGTTCTCCCTAATCAAGTACACACCCTTGAAATACAACAATTCTTACGTGTACCCTCCCTGGGGCTACGTGCTGGGCTGGCTGATGGCACTCTCCTCCATGGTCTGCATTCCTCTCTACATCATCTTCATCCTTCTGAGGACCAAGGGATCCCTGAAACAGGTACTGAGATTGTGGTCACTGGGTGAATTGCTGCTGCTTCCCTATGACAGCTCATGGGAAGGGCCCTGGGGAGGATACACATTGCACATTTTTCCTCTGAGAAGGCAAGGAGAAGTGTGAGTGCCTTTTCCCCAGAATGCCCTACAGCTATTGTTGACAACATGTAGGGCTTGGAGGTTCTCAGCACAGCTTTCAGTTTGATCATCAGTTCTCCAGGGTTTTCCATGAGACATGGTGCTACCATTCATGATGCAAAGCGTAGACAGATATGGGCAGAACACCTCTAATGCTGGCTCCTCTGGATGACAGAGGGCCTCCCAGTGTGTGCTATCTGAGGCCACATGCTGACTGGTTTGACATGCTGACAATGTTAGTAAAAATGGCATAACACCATCTTTTACTTCTCTTCCTTTACTGACTCGTGCCAGTGCAAATCAGGTACAAAACCAAGATCTGTTTTACCTTTTTTTTTCATGTCCCTTGCCTCTGCTCCCCTTTCAGTCCTGAGTGATGATTGTGTTATTTTCTTTGAAGAAACTGCACATGACTATTAAAGAGGAGATGCTCACAGACCTACAAAGGTCTACCATGGCCGAGCCTATACTCGCCTAACTGTAGGCCTGGGACAACTGTCTAAGAAATTGTTGCAGAACTGGCTAATGTCTGTCTCAGGCTCAGAAGAATTTCAAGTGAAATACCCAGATGGGGAAAGTGATGATGAAAGTTCAGTGAATAAGTGAGAGGGGCATAAGCCATACAGGCGGGGAGGTGAAGGAGGAATACAGTCCTATTAAATATCTTCCTTTTTGCTGCCTTTGGCTATGATGCTGATTGCTATTGGTGGCCATGAAGAGGTGACGAGGTTGGGAGGGAGCTGGCTGCTATACTTCTTGATAAAATGGCTTAGTGGAAGATAAATTGTAATTTCTCTTCACCACTGAACACAGATTTAAGGAAAGGCACCTCAACCTTTCAACCTTTTAACTTCCCTAGCTATTTCAATTTGGAAATGTATCCCTCCCAATGCAAGACACTGTAAGTCAATCCTGTGGCAAGCTGTCATGATATGGTTTGCTACAAGTTCAGATCTGGAATCCTAACTAGCCCTGTCTTGTGCTTCAGACCACTTAGCAACCCTGCACCTTTCCTATCCCACAGCCAGTTTGAAAATGGTCTTGATGGCTGACACTGCATCTGACTCCTGACAGCTCAGAGGCTTCACATGCCTTTATGAGGACTCAGGGCTGTCTGTGAAGTGATTGCCTAAACGTCCTGCTTGCTGAACAGGCAAGATGCCTCACTTGTTGCAAAGTTCTTTGAGTCCTCAGACTAGAATGCTCCTCTAAGTGGTGCTAATGCTTATTTTACAGCACATCAAGAAATTGCTTCAGCCAGTTTCAGACTAGCATTTTCTATTTGCCCTGGTTTAGGTTATATTATCTGTAATTTTCAAGGACCTCTCAGTTATCTTATTATGAAGAAATTTCCAAATGGGTGCTTGTGGCATGCAGGAAGGAGCCAGCTACCAAGCCTGGGCTGATTCAGGGGATAATCAAAGCCAACCTCATGAAATCTCCTGGAATATTTGCTTCTGTTTTGTAAACAAGTTTTCTCAAAATATACCTGTTCCATTTTTCCAGTCACGCCCCATAAATGTAATGAATTAGCTTCCTGACACAGCTGCTTCCAGGTACAGTGCCTTTTAACTGAATATTGCAAACCGTTCACTGAAAGTGAGTTTTTAATTGGCAATTATGATCAGTTGCTGCAACAAACCGATTCCTCTTGCTCCACTTGACTGATCAAGAAACACAAATGTTGTTGCTTAATGTGTC
Source organism: Phasianus colchicus (assembly GCF_987193195.1). Lineage (NCBI taxonomy): Eukaryota > Metazoa > Chordata > Aves > Galliformes > Phasianidae > Phasianus > Phasianus colchicus. The sequence goes on along the minus strand of NC_143436.1, from coordinate 60,902,770 downwards.
TGATTAAGACAGCTCAAGTCCCAAGCACTGAAAACCTGCAGTGAGTTGCTCATGGAGAAGCTTCAGGCCAAGGCTGGTTTCACAAATCATGGGGCAAATGCTTTTGAATAAATGAGTGAAATCGTGCATCCTGGCAGGCATTTCACAGCGAGCAGAAGCACTGAAATTAATCAAACGAGTCATGGATGAGTTGTCTGCTCTGCTGTGGTATGCCGTGTAAGGGAGGAGCGTGCCTTTGCCGAACAGCTCATGAAAGAACAACAGCTGTGACTGATCCAGGACATGGCACAGCAGAGGGGAGCTGTGGGCAGGAGCCCCCTGGCCCTGTGTCACTCTGGTGAGGGGCTGAGAACATCACCAAGGGAGGTGTCATCTGCTTTCCACCAGGACAGAAGGTGCCCAGCACTTTCCGACAGTCAGGACATACAGAAGGCTGCACAGCCCCCATCAGACTTTTCAGGAAGCAACTGGGCTATTTGGCTAAGGAAAAGAGTAATTGGACTTTACCCTGTTTTTTCTATGGCCACAGAAGGTGTCTATGGGGTGAATTTCTGGCATCTTTTCGCTCAGAAATATATATATGGGGAGCCATGTATGTCAGCTTGTCAGTCCACAGCACAAATCTGAGTCTGGGGTTGCAGTAACTGTCCCTGTGAGCAGCTGAAGTGAGCCCGCCCTGCTTCACCCCCTTCCACAGCCATCCAGCAAGAGGGGAGCGTGAAGCTGTGAGCATCAGCTCTACAGATGCCTTTGCCCCCAGCAATGCTTGTAGATCACTATTGGATGCCAGTTTGTTTATCAGCTTAATTAACAAAGACTTCCTCTCCGCAGCGGGTCGCACAGCTGATTTCCCCAGCAGAGGATCTGCCACAGCCCAGGAAGCACATGGTGGCTCTGTCTGAACAGAAGCTCAAGGAGCAGTCCTCTCCTGTCCAGGAGATGCTCAGCATCACAGAGAGGGAAACTCATTTCTAAGGCACTGAAGACATCGCTTTCGTACTCTGAGTTGATTCGCTCTCTCCTTCCTGGAGTGGTTTCTTTTCCTGGACTCTTCCCTTCTCTCCTTCACATGGGACACCCCTGACTCCAGCCAGCTGTCAGAGGGGTCCTCAGAACTGATACTGATGGAGAGGGAAAGAAATGCAAAAAATGAAGTATAATAACAAAAAAGAGCCCCACACACACTCACATAAAAAAACATCAGTTGTGTTGGGAGGAGGAAAGGAAACCACAGAGGTGAGAGAGAGCAGAGAATAAAGGTGCGCAGTAGAAAAGTTAGGGATACAAAAACACAAATGGTGGGGTGTTAGCACAGGAAATAAGCAAGTTGGTTCAGAAGTACATAAGAAGCATGAGGATGACAAAGGGAAGTGTATTGCTACATCACCTATATCCAAGGGAGAGGGTGCCAATAAGGTATCACAGGCTGCAGTGTTAGTGGTGATGGCTTCAGAACAGGAAGAGTGACGTTGGGCAGCGCACTGGGTGCAAACACAGTTATTGATGCTGGATCTCACAGCAGGCTCTGGGTGGAAAGGGGGAGAAAGCTAACTATCCCAGAGGTGTGCTCCCAGTCAGACACACACTGGCCAGTGAACATGTATCTGAGAGTGAAACAGCAGAATCTTTGGTGATTCTCTCAGAGAAATCATGGAGTGAAGGCAAAGACCCAGAGCAGGTTGGTTAAAAATGAGCTGCAGCACAGCAAAGAGAAATGGAACCCTGGAGACTGCACGCCCACAAATTTAACTGCACTGCTGGGGCATTTTATGGAGGAATTAATGAAGGAGTTGATGGGCCTGTTTCTGTGTGCAGAGTAGCTTTGGGGCAAGAGTGGGAGAAGGATTGTGCTGCCTCTGCTCTGCCACCAGTAACTGCTCAGGGGACGTGGCAGGCACAATCGGGCACAATAATCATAAGCTCAGAAGAGATAAAGGGATAATTAATAGCTAAGATGACTTCATTGGCAGCAGACTGTGTCAAATTAAACATTCCCTGTTGCCAGGGTGGTCGTGATTGCAGTGCGATGGCTGGGAGGGATGTCATGGGGATGTGACGTTTGGAGCTCTGTCTCGCAAAGGCTGTTATGTCACGTGTGGCCCAAACACTCAGTGACAAAGCCTACCTGAATGCCTATTGAGATTTCACAAAAGCCAGCAGCAGTATCTCCCCAGACCATTTACCACGGTCCAGGGAACACACACTGGCTTTGGGTCTGCCTTGCAATAGTGCCATATCACAGCACACAGGAGACTTACCATTAAAGAGAATTGCAGGTGCCACAGGCTCCTTTCCCTTGTTCCTCCTTCCAAGTAATTGCTCATCCCCGTGCTGTGTGGAGATAAACTGCCAGTGCTGAAAGAAAGTGGGGAAATCAGGTCTCATCTGTGCAATGCAGTACCTTTTTCCAATTGCTATGGGAACCTTATCTTTTGCAGTCTTATGTGAGTTTAACTGGTGAATTAGCATAGGGGAATTTTTTCCCCGTTTAATTTCCTTTCCTTTAACGTCTAAAAATTGTTGGTGAAATGAACGCTGAAAGTCAAACATCAGAATTTGTACCTCTCTGGGATATTTTCATTTAATCGGAGATGATTTGCTGTAGAAGGTAGAGACAGCTGGCAAGCCTTGTTATTCTTCACTATGAAGGACTGCAGCACCACAGAAGGCATCACTTATTTTATTTTATTTATTAAGGAGCTAAGTGTTGTGTTGCTGCAATGGTCTTGGGAGGAGCTTAAAATCCAGACACTTGCAGCCCTGCCACACGTAAACATTTTGGTATTTTTCCCCTCCTGATAGCAGTACTGCTCACAGTTTGTTGGGGTGAACCACCCTCTACAGCAGGTCCTTATCTATGGCTGGAACAACAGCTCCTGGTGGCCAGCATTGCAAGGCCAAGGCATGTGGCAATGCAATGATGGCTCAGCCTGGTCATCTGGTGAAGCCACCAGCCTCAGGTGTCTATGAGTGCTTGCCCTCCATCAGCCCCAGAGGAGGGCTGTGCACAGGCAGACAGGTTTTGGTAACAACCACCATCAGAATGGCGGCATTGGTTTTGAGGAGGAAATTTGCTTTCTCCAATCAACACAAGTTCAGTAGCAGGACTGTGTCATGGCATCCAGATTCAGATAACAAGGGTTTCTTGTGTGAGCCTTGATAGGATGTTCAACCCCTTGGCTCCCTTAGCCATGTCTTTAAGGTGTAAGATAGTGTCTTGCTGCCAGAGAAGTGGTGGAGGTGTGGCCACTCCTTTTCCTGAGGTCTGAAGGCAGTGCAGTAATCCTAGATAGAAACAAATCACCTTGCAGTTTTGAACACAGGTGTGGAGCTGTGTTACTGCAAATAAACACAATATGAACTGGTTTATCTGTTGCTTATGTATAATCTGATAGCAGTGTCCCAGACCTGTCAGGAAGCAGCATATTTTAACAGTCGGAGGAGGAATTGCTGTCATCACTGAAAGAAATTACAGAATTTCCAGGATCAGGAAGCTCATCCAGACATTCTGGATGGGACTGAGAGAATTGCAGGAAGCTTAAGGGAAAAATCCTTGTGATCTTGTGACGCAAGCACACCCAGCTGGGGTAGACAAGGAAAATACCACCGACGATTATTTGCTGCTATAACCCCCAATGCATGCAGACATAGTTAGAGATCAACTAATGAATGGTTTGTTGAACTCACACAAACATTGCTGCACACATACTAGGCATCTGAGAGGTCTTTATCAGCCTCTAGAGGATGCCCACACTGTGGTCAGATTTGGGTGTCTGTCTGAAGAAAAGCCACCATGGTGCATATGTACCATCAGAAGGGATGTTATGGAAAGGAGGATTTTGTTTTCATGTAGTGGTTGATAAGACGTCAAAACATAATGCATTTGAAGCTGAAATCCAAGGGAAGTTATTAAATGGTCATTCTCTGCTGCTCCTCCCAGTCAAAGGAAAAATACTGTATATGGAAGTGAAGGAAGACATCTGTAAAGCACCTAATTGCCAGTTTTTTTTACCTTTCTGGGGGGAGGTGGTTGTTTTATTTTTCATTAAAAGTTCATTTCCTCTGCCAACCCTCTCCAGCAAGGAAAATCAGGAAAAACTTTTTTTTTTTTTTTTTTTTTTTTTTAATAAAAGAAGACAAAATGTCTTGTATTTTCTTCTTCCTTTTGTCTTTGTTTCTTTCTTTCTCCTTTTTTTTTTTTTTTTTTTTTTTTCCTGTTCTGCTCCCTCCCTCCCAACCCCCTTTCCAGCCTTTCTTCCTTTTCTTCAACAATGGCAGATGGGAAAAAAAAAAAAAAAAAAAAGGGACATGGCAGGTGAAAATTTTTACTAGAGAAAACAAAAAAGCAAAAAAGGTAAAATAGGGGGTAATTGAGTTTTTAAGAGTTATTTGCTGGGCACTGTCATCTAGCCCTCACCAGCCAGAAAGGTTGCGTCCACTCTTGTATTCTTCAAAAAAGCCCCTTCCCAAGTCCTTCTGGCAAGTGTTTTTCCTCGAAGAGAAATTGTGTTGTTCTTGATCCTCATGCAACCAAAGGTGATTCCTGGTCTGGCAGGACTGCAGCCTCCAGCACCTGGGAGAGGAAGGAGAAGCAATGGTGTCTCTCACAAGGCCCTACGACTGCAGCCAGCAGGAACCAGATGAGGACTCCTTATGTCCTGGCCTCAGAAGGCTACAGCTGGGCTCTCTAGGGCTTCTGAGAGAAACTCTCACATTCTTACCTTTGTCTAGCATGAAGTAATACGCATATTTTCTCATTTTCAGGATCTCTTCAACTTTCTTGCAGTCTTCTTTCTCACCACAATTCCACCAGGCAACGGAAGGAGTTGTCCCGCTCTGCTCTGTGCTGTGCAGCCTCACCTCCCACACCTGGTACAGTTTGGAGTGCCACAGTACAAAAAGGACATAAAGTGCTCATGTGTGTTAGGGAAGGGTTCTTCACCAGAGGGCAGTGGGCATGGAACAGGCTCCCCAGGGCAGTGGGCACAGCACTGAGCTGCTGGAGTTCCAGGAGCTGGATTCAATGATCCTTGTGGTTCCCTTCCAACTCAGCATATTCTATAATTCTGGAGAAGCTTGGATCTAAGGCCTCTCCCTGCCCTTAGTAACCATTGTAGTCCTCAGGCAAAGCACAGTGATCTGTAGCTCCTGATGAGATGAAGATGCAGCTATGTGCTCCCTCCATCCCTCAAGAGAAACTGTGCCCACCGTAGACCTAGTGCAGTGGTTAGTTTCATTAACTACCAAGGACTTGGAGCTGCATCTCAATCCTTAGCAAAGTTGTTGATTCTGTCTTGATCCTATGAATGTATTGCACTTTGCTAAGGGCCAGGAGAGGTCAGAGGACTGTAAAACCATTGAACCATGCAATGACTTTGGTGAAGGGAACCTTAAAGATCATCTTGTTCCAACCCTCTGCTGTGGGCAGGGTCGCCAGCCACTAAATCAGTTGGATCAGGAGCTCAGTGCCCCATCCAACCTGGTCTTGAGTGCCTCCACAGATGGGGCATCCACAATCTCCGCGGACAGCCTGTGCTAGCAGCTCACCACCCTGAGTAAAAGTCTTCTTAAAATTTAGCCTAAATCTCCCTTCTTTTAGTTTAAAGCCATTCCTCTTGTCCTGTCACCATCAGACTGTGTTGGTCCCCCTCCTGCTTGTAAGATCCCTTCAAATATTGGAAGGCCATAACGAGGTCTACCCAGAGCCTTCTTTTTTCCAAGCTAAACAAGCCCAATTCCTTCAGGCTTTCTTTGCAGGAGAGGTGCTCCAGCTCTCTGAGCATCTTCATGACTCTCCTCTGAACCTACTCTAGCAGCTCCACATCTTTTCTGAGGTACTGGAGACTCCAGGCTTGGTCACAGTATTCCAGTCAGGGCCTCATGATAACAGAGTGGAGGCGGACAATCCCTTCCCTCACCCTGCTGGCTACTCCTCTTTTGTTGCAGTCCAGGATACAGTTGGCCTGGGCTACAAGCACCTACTGCTGGCTCATGTCCAGCTTCTTGTCCATCAACATCCCCAAGTCCTTTTCCGTAGGGCTGCTCTCAGTAAGTTCTTCTCCCAGTCTGTACTCATGTCTGGGATTGTCTTGACCCCAGTGCAACACCTTGTTTTTGACCTTGTTAAACCTCATCAGATTCTCATGTGCCCACTTTCCAAGTGTGTTCAGATCCCTTTGGATGGTGTTCTTCCCTTCTATTGTATCAACTGCTCCACTTAGCCTGGCGTCATCAGCAAACTTGCTGAGGGTACACTCAATGCCACTGTCTATGTTGTTGATTAAGATGTTGAAGATCACCAGTCCCAAGACAGAACCCTGGGGAACAAGACCAGACTCTACCTGGTCATAGAGCTGTTGACAACAACTCTCTGGCTATGACCATCTAACCAATTCTTTATCCACAAAATATTCCAACCTTCAACTCTTTACTGCAATTTAGAGATAAGGATGTGGAGCATCAGATCATCCTGTTATTCTTTGGTTTATTAGGCTACATGCACTTACGAACAGTTTACCTCGTATTAATTAGCTAAAAGGGTTTGAACAGGATGAGGAGGGATTAATGTTAATCAAATGAGAAGATAATATAAGCTTTCAGAAAGTGAAGATTAAGACATGAGGCCTGAGGGACTAGGGAGATGTGTGCACGCTGCCACTCACTTCCCTCCACAGCACAACAAAAAAGACTTCATTACTGAACATCTTGATGTGGACAAGGGAAAAGAAATATCTCTAACTGTGCTTGGTGGGAGGTGGATTTGTTTTTTTTTTTTTCCCTTTTGTTTTTAAACCTAGAATAAACCCTCCCCTCTTGACTGCTCCTGGGACATCATCCTGGTCTGTTTTGCATGCCTGACCCTCAACTGTCTCTGCACAGGAGGGCACATATTTTTGGAGCTGTCTGTTCTGGTTTGTCAAGCCAGCACATGAAAATCTACGTGGAAAGGGAAAGGATTCCCAGGGAGAAATGCTTTAAGTGTCTGTGCAAAGCCAATTGTGGGCAACTCAGCTTGTCTTGCTTTTGGTGACTTGCCAAGATCACACTGTGAAATGTGGTCTCTTCATTTTTTTCTTCTTTTTTGAAAGAATTCTGTGGAGCAATTTCCATCCCAGCCTGGTTTATGGCCAGGGTAGGGAATGTCTCCTCATCACAGTCTAGAATGGTTGTACGGGACAGGAGATGGACTCATTCTCATTCTTTATTTGCCAGTAGCCAGCAGACTTTTCTAACACTGTCAAGTGTAAGGCCGTTGTTGTACCATGGTGTGGGTAATGGTTCTCTGGAGACAGAGGAGTGATGAAGGGCAATCTTCTACCTCTCTCAAGCTTGCATTTAACAGTAGATGAAACCAGCTTCTTTTTCACATGGAGAAATAAACCCATTCTCCCAAACAAAAAAAGCAACCTGTCACTTTCCCACAAACTGGAGAAGGGCCATAAACACCTCATCCTAAGCAAGCATCCCTCCAGTGTACGAAGTTCTCTGGCCTTGAGGTAAGGATGCCCTGAGAGCTGGAGCTTGGTATTTCTCCACCAGAATCTCTGGGACCAGAGGGATTTGTGCTGGGACACTACAAGCAATGTGCAGGCATGCTGATTAATGTCAGAAAACTGTGTAACCTCTCCACGATGGCAGAATGCAGCCTGACAATGGGAACTGGCTCAGTGCTGAGGTTTAATCCCATAACTTTGGGGAGAATGTACTCATATTGCCCTAGTTTTCTGTGTTACACTTTTGGATGAGGCACGAGTCCCCCAGATGGATTGTGAGATGGTGGCTCCCATTGGCACTGGTGCAATGCAGATGTCACTCCTGTTACGGGAACAGCAATAGAGTCCTCTCTCCCATGCCATCATACAGCCCTGCCCCATGGGCATCTGTCCTGCTGCCAGAACTGGGCTGGCTGCTCTCCTAGGGCTCAGCTTTAAACCTGCTGCCAGCAATGGTGTAAGATACTAGACAAGTGAAACTGCAACCCAATGACAGCCCTCGGTCATTGTGCCCCATGAACCTCCTCGCCCAGGAGCCCAAACATGGCAGTGCATGCCTCCAGTTTCAGGCTTGTCTAGCTTTTGTCAGAGCCTGTGAGTGCAGGGTGCTTAAGCAATGCTTTGAGAAAATGTTGATTATGCAGTGACAAGATGGGACAATGCCAGGAATTTTATTTTTAATTTATTTCATTTGGTGAATTACCTGCTCCAGCCAAGTAGACACAGATTTTAAAAGTTATTTACTGCCTGAAGTTTTATATATTTTCCATAACATAATTTTCTGTATGAACCAAAAGACTCTCACCCCAGACTCTTCTGCAGGTCAAGATGGGGGACATTTCCCTTGTAATTGGAGGTGGGAGAGCTCAGTCTCACTCTGCTGCTTCCCAGGTCTTTGTTCAGTAGGGGCAAGGCTTTATTTATAATGGCCGGGGGTTGCCTGCTCCAAACACTTCTCCCCTCCAGTTCCTCTTGTTCATCCCATTTTATTGACCCAAATAGGGGTGTCAGCAGCACCTTCGGGTTGTTCTGGCCAGAGTCCCTTGGCCAGGCTGACGTATGTACAACCCATCGAGCGACGGCAAAGCAATTTCCTACCATCCAATTCTATTGATAGGAGCAAGTCCCCCAGGGGATTAAATATATGATTACCGCAAACAAAGGATCACTTTGTGTGTGTGCATCATGTGGGCAAGCAGCAGAAAGGCAGGAAGTGCTTTCCCTCACCCATGCCTGCACTTCTCTGTCCCTCCCGCTTGCACGTGTCAACTCTGCCTTGCACATGGGCGTGTGCATTGACCCTTCTCTTACTGCGTACATGAGGTTGCATCTGCAGAGCACTTTACAGAGGAGACTGGCCTTGGCTTTTCCCATGCTGGAGACTATCTTGGTACTTTCTCTTCTCCTTATTCACTGACAGTTTGCTCCAATAACCAGTCCTGGAAGGGCTCACCCTATAGAGAAAAGCAGGAACTTCTCCCATGAACATTTCAACACATTTTTCTTGAAATACTCTGGTATTTCGATGACTAAACTTCTTTGTGGCCAAAGAATTTGTGGCCAATTTGTGAGCCATGAATACAATGCTTTCCAAAATATCCTGAATGCTCTCCCTCTTCTCCTTCACATACTACAGACCTGGATCCTCCAGGGGAGACGTGTGCACGTCCCAACACTAGCTATGGTTTTTCATCTTCTCTCATCTCTCCTGCTCTTCTTCTTTCTGAGGATCCTCTGCTTACCACAAGGCTATCTGTGGTTGGCACTGGTTATCCTGTCTTTGTTGTCTTTTTTCCTTGGCTTGCATCTCATACCCAAATCTGCCCTCTTTCTTCTCTATGCTGAACACAGCAGCTCAAGTACTCCAAAACATGGCTTCTTCTCCCTGTGAGAGTTGCTGTATGGTTGTAATAGGAAGTGACAGAAACTCTACCAGTATAACTGCACTTCTGCTGATTTAAAACATCCACCTCAGAGCTTTTATCAGCATAAGCCTCTTAAAAAAGAGGGGGAAAAAAAACAACCATCCACTCTCCTGGCAGAGCTATGCCAGTGATGTAACTGGACCTAAGGGTGCATTTACTTTAAAGTTAGGTGGCTTAACACAGTATGTGATTTCAGTTAAATCTTCCAAAGCGTGTGTGGACACTTCTATTTATGTCCTGTTCATGCTGATTTTAATTTATATTAAGTCCATCAGGATCATGTCTAAGCTAAGTTGAACACAGGTTACATTTCACACTGCTTTGGGATGGATTAGAAGGACTAGAGCTAAATCATTGCTGTCCCTTCTGGGAGCAGTTTCACTGGTAGAAATATGTTTTTGTACTTTAAATACATTTAGCAAAACAGCCTGCAGACATAGACATGCTTGCATCAAGATGACTGCATCCAAGTATCACTTAAATGATCTTTAAACTGTAATAATCCTGTTCGCAAAGTGGGCTACTCTTGTTTAATTTAGTCTAACTCCTTCTGCCCATGGATAGGTGCTGTAGTGCTGACAGAAGTCCTTTATCCCTGCAGAAATCCCATGGTTGGTGTTTGTTTTAGCTTTCTTTTGGTTTCTGGAGCCTGGTGCCCCTTGTCACTGCTTGCCAAGAAGAGCACAGCACAGATATATCAGAAACCTGAGTCTCCGCAGGTATAAAATCTTCACCTGAAACCCAGGCACATTGGATATCTGCTCTGGGAACTCCTGCTTTTAGAACATCTCTGGGGAGAACTGAAAACTCACAGCCAGGTGGCATACCCTTGCCACTGCTTAGAGATGAACAGCAAGCATCTCAGGATCTCATTAAACCTTTTGCTGCTGGTGGCCACAAAGGACCGTAGGAAAGATAATGCAGATCCAGCTTCAGCCAGCAAGAAGTTAAACTTGTGCCACAATGTGATGGCGTGCCTATCAGCATCATCAGGCTGGGCTGCCCTCTGGTATTGGCCATCTTCATGTGTCACCTCCAGCTTGGCTGTGTCAGGGAAGGAAACATTACGGCAGTGCTGAGGTCTGAGCTTGGTGCTGTGTTTTAGCAGTTAACAAAGCCAAAGGTGTCCGACCCCTGTGAAGCAATGTTTACCTTCTCTGAAGAACTTCCCTGTGTACAGATATTAATTCCTATCATGTGGAAAAATTGGTGACATACTGAGGTATCCCACTGGAGGTGAAGACTACTCATCCAAAGGATGAGCAGGGAAAATGCCACTGTGACCTTTTCAAATAAATAGATTTTCTTTTAGTAACCTAATATCCCCCTCCCTCCCATAACCTGCTAAACTGCTCTTCTTCATTTTGTGTTGGAGGACACTTGGTCCTCCAGGTCTCACCTGAGATCTAAAAGTTCAGTGGCAACAAATTTTTAGTGGAGGAAGTTTTTCTTCCAGTTTTTTCTAGACTACATGAATTAAGATGATATGGACAGGACAAATAAGTGAAAAAACATTGAGCTTAAAAGAACCTGGTTGTTTCACAGCTGCTAAGTCTTACTGACAGGATTTCCAGTTGACATTTTCTTGCTGGTTCCCTGTGTTCCCATAGTTTTCCAGGGGAAAAAAAATGCATTGGTGAGTCCAGAACAAATATGCTCCAACCTAATCTGTTTTCCTTTTGCAGGTCACTTTTAATCTCCACTGGGTGTAAATTCCTTTTGTTTTGTTGTATGTATTTTCAGTTTTGTTCTTACTATATTTCTTCTTACTATATTTCTTCTTTGTTGTTGTTGTTGTTCCACCATGTTCTTCTTTGTTTGTGCTGCAGGCAATGGAAATGATTTAAAAATGCCTGGTTTTGAAACAAGCGATTTCCAGACAAAATTACTCCCAAGGCCTCCTAGCATCTGCAGGGACAAGTGGCATAAATGTACTTTTAAGATCAGTGGGTGAAAGCAGTTGCAAATAACAGCACTAACTGTGGAAAGTACTGGAAATGTTTCTGTGGGAAGGACGTTTCCAAGAGGCCATATGTCCAAGGAGCATGGCCTGTGAGGAACTACGGACATATGTGGCAAGTCTTTCCTCTGGGCCATAGGACTGATCAATCTCAGCTTCACAGGGAGATCAGAGGGTGCCCAAGATCAGAGGGAACCCCAGTCCTTGTAGCTTTCCTGTGGAGAAAAGGGCAGCAAGGCTGAGAGGTCACACAGCCAAATATGAACAGATGAGCTAATGAAACAGCTCTAGACCCTACCAGGTGAGTTCTAATCAGTCCATCTGTGTTGAGAGTTCTGTATAGCATTTGCAAGTGGAAGATGAGAAGACAGTGCAGGAATTTCTGAGCTTTACCCACCCTGGTCTTAGATATTTTCCCTATCTGTACCCTGCTGACCAGTGATTGAGCAAGGATGGCTTGGGTACCAGGTAGAGAGACACTGAGCACAGCCTGCCCAGTGTGGGAGGAAGAATGCTGACCAGCCTGGCCCCAGTGCTGGCTGTCAGAGTTACTGAAGATGTGGAGGCTGTGCTTTAAAGTGAGCTCCCAAATACAATGGCTGCCAGATCTGCCGTGATTGCTAGCCTTGCTTCCCTTGGAACTGGTGGGCTGGGGGCCTTGGTCAGAGCCAGGCAGCAGCTAACAGATGGCAACAGCTCTTTTCAGAGAGTGCAGCTCTCTTCCTCTTTGCAAATTATCCTTGAGTGATTATACCTCTGCTTATTTTACAATGATTGTGCTAATGATTTTTGCAAACGAATTTTAAACTAAGAGATGGCTAGCCTGATTATTTGGCTGCTTTTCCTGCTGTCATCGCATCCAATATCTGTTATTCAGAAAACACTCTTTGCACTTGTGTTTACTCACCCAGATTATACGGTGGGGTTGGGCTCTTTTGCTGGATAACTCCCAAAGCCTCCAAAAGCTTTGGAGGTGGCAGCCCAAACGCTTCAAACACAAATACTCAAGCCAGCGAGTATTTGTCTGAGTACCTGCCAAGCTCTCATTTTCTGTGAACATGCTGGTGAATCAAAATCTAGTCTCATGAATGTTTATGGACAACAACCAAGAAAACAACTCCAAATCCCATCCTTCCAAACAAATTCTACTTCTCTTCTAAGGCACATTCCCAAATTCATTTGAGCTCACCTGCCCGTGACTAGTTCTAACCAAGTATAAAATATCCCTGGCCTCTTCTGTTAGTCCCACTTCCCTTTCTCCTGGAAAGAAAAGCCTTGCTTGTTTCAGGCTGAGAGAAACTCTTGTTCCCCTGTGCCTTTGATACTGACTGCTTGTTTCTGCCTCTAACTCACATGGCTAACGTTTTGCAGAAAACATGTGTTGCTTTCAAATGCATTTTTTATCCCTTCAGTGGAAATGGCTGCTTTGTGCAGTGGTGTATGAGGTGTGGAAATGGTTTGTCGTGTTTCCAGTGAAAGCGTTGCATGTCTTTGCCTACAGTACCTCATGTTTGCAATTGAGCTGCTCAGGTGGTCTTCAGTCAGGGCTGCATGGTTCCCTGAGGTCTGCACCCACCCTGCAAGCAAGCTGCTATGAATTCTCTCTCTCCTTTTTTTTCAAAAGGTGTCACATCAATTATGGGGCTTGAGGAGAGGTTGATGACCAAGAGGGAAGTGTCATTTTTGCAGAAATGCACTGCAGTTTGCTTGTACCCTCCCAGTGCCTTGGGAAGGACTGCACTGGTGCAGTTGTACTTGCAGGATAAGCAGCTCCTCCCACATGCAACCAGTCTAAAACATGTGGCTCCTTCCTTGACCCAGTGGTGAGTACATTCCAATAGATAAATGTCCCTCACCCTCTGCCCCCCCCTTTCAACACCTTAAATCCTGACCTGCCATTAGCAAGACAACTGGCTGGTGAAAGCTTGGTGAATCCTGACCTGCCCTGTCCCCTTCATGGGGCTGCACTGTTGCAAACCTGGCCGTGCTGGGGAAGGGCTGTAGGAAAGAAGAGGAAGCTCACAAATGGACACCCATCCTCCCCAAAATTTTCGGCACCAGGCCCTTGGCCAGCACTCCTGCCCATGCCCTTGGAGCCTCATCTCTCCCACCACTGTGTATTTTTCCAGTGGCTCTGGGTACCCCCCCCGCCCACGACATGCTGGGTGTTGATTTGACTGGACGTGAGCGCAAAGCTCATTAAGGGCTCATCAATACTGGTGATGAGGAGCTGTATGGGGTGAGGCTCATAGCTCCCCTCTGTGCAAGGGAGCAAGTCAGAACGTGCCTCCCTGGATCGGATCTTTGGGAGCAGCCCTACAAGCCACGAGCACCCAGCGGGTAGCCTGAGGTAGGTGGGACAGCAGAGCCTGGACATGGGGATGGGAGTTTGGGGATCAGAGAAAGGAGTCTGTCTGTGCATGAGCATCCTTGGGGAAGGGTGGCAGCAGGCACTGAGCTCTCCTCCATCCCCCTTAGTTGGATGTGGGGCAAATGAGACAAAAGCACCTCGAGGATATGGCAGGATGAAAGATGGAGTGTGCCTCCCTGTAGGTGCTATAGAGGTGAGCAAAGAGGGGTAGACCCATCTGCCTAGCACTCTGTCGGTGCAGCATGAAGCAGGCAGGCTGCCAAAAGTGGGGGCAGAAGTTGCCAGTATAATGGCCTCAGCTGCACCACTGCTATGCCTAAATTTCTTCTGCCAATTGCCATTCCAGTTGTGATGTTCTCCTGGTCAGGAAAGGCAGCAGTCACTGGGAAGGCAGCATCCTTCCTCACAGCCATTAGTACACAGAGCCAACTGGATCTCCCTTGGTTCCAATGGGCCTCTGACCCACTGAGGAGATGTAGTGAGTAAATTCTGGAACAGCAGCCAGGTGGAATCCTGGGGAAGTTTCCCAGGGAGTGGGGGTCTCCACTGGCAGGAAAAAGCTGCGGCTTAGCCACCAAGGGTTCCACTGTTGGCTGGTGACCTTGCTGTGATTTTGCTGATTTCTGGTGGACATCTCCAGTGCATTTTATCTTGGTTGTCTTCCCTATATTTCCATCACTCTAAGAGAAGCTCTGACATTGCTTGGGATGCAGAGGAGAAAAACAATCAAATCCAAACTAGCAAAGGCTTTAATTTTCTTCTTGAGAAAATTAATGGCGGCAAGGAACAAATGACAAACACCTTATATAGGGACTCCCTAAGGTGCCAACAGCAAGTGACCACCATGCCTGCCCCTGCAGTCCCTAGCCTTGGAGATGATGGTACAGTAAATGCTGGCCTGGATGGCTCTTTTGGAGACTTGATGCTGTTCCTGACTGCTGCTACTATAGTTCTCCTGCCTTCACCTATCTCCCCTCCATATGCTGAGTGTGTTAGTGGAGGCTTTTGAGGCAGGGCAGGGTTTTTACCTGCTTGCCCTACACCAGGAGTAGCAGGTGCCTCCCATCTAGAGGGGTAGTGACCAGACCCTTATTCCTTGGCCACACAAGAAGAGGGGAGACCATTCTCTTGATACACTAGAAATGAGAGGCAGCATCTAGTCACCCTCACATGTTTCTACTCTTTGTCATTTTTTTAATTCATTTTTTCAAATTCATTTTTTCATTAAGTTGTGACAATTAAATCCAAGGTGACCTTCTCAAGTGAAGCTCAGCAATTCCTGCTGCAAGATCAATTTCACCCAGATCTCTGTTCAATGACTTCATTAAAATAAAAAGAAAGGAAAACCAAAAATAATATCAATTCCACTGCAGCAAATAACCACTGGCATTACTTGAAATGTCTCTAGAGATTTAGTAAATCCAGCTTTATTTGTATAAAGTTATTTCCCCCCTCCTGCACAAGATACCCATGTCTTTTGTGCAATACTTGACAATCCTGGTGAGATGGGGAAACGCTTATCTGAAGGCTGTGGTCCCACTGAGGTACTTCTCTCTCTGTTGCTTCATTTCAGGATCCACCCGCTCCCCAGCATCTTCATCAGTGCTCCTACCTTGCTTCCACACTCTTGGGGGCTGCCCCCTCTTCTCTGTCCCCATGCTGGTGCCTGATACCCAGCTGGGCATCTCTGGGCCCGATCTGCATCCCTTTCTCATAGAAACGCTCATTCGTATCTCTTTCCTCCCTCTAGTCTCTCATTCTCAAGGAACTTGATGTCTTTGGGAATCATGCTCCTTTATTACAGAGGAAAAGGATCTGGGAATGTTATTGGTCAGCTGATTGAACATGAGCCAGCAGTGTGCCCAGGTGGCCAAGGAGTTCCATGGCATCCTGGCTTGTTTCAGAAATAGCACAGCCAGCAGGAGCGGGGAAGTGATTGTCTCCCTGTACTCAGCACTAGGGGGGCTTCATCTCAAGTGCTGTTCACTTTGAGGCCCCACACTACAAAAAAGGCACTGAGGCCCTGGAGCACATCCAGAGAAGGCAATGGAGCTGTGATGGATCTGGAGAACAGGTCTTATGAGGTACAGCTGAGGAAACAGAGATTGTTCAATCTGGAGAAAAGGAGTTTGGGGGAGACCTCATTGCTCTCTACAATGACCTGAAAGGAGGTTGTGGTGAGGTGGGTGTCAGCCTCTTCTCTCAGGTAACAACAATAAGATGAAAGGGAATGGCCTCAAGTTGCACCAGGGGAAGCTCAGGTTGGGTATTGGGAAACATTTCTTTCAGAAAGAGTGGTTCAGCATTGGCACAAGCTGCTCAGGGAGGCAGGGGAGTCACCATTCCTGGAGGTGTTCAAGAACTCTGTGGATGTGGCACTAAAGGACGTGGTCAGCGGGTAGGGGGCAGATGGGCTGGTGTTGACCTAAATGATCTTATTGGTCTTTTCCATCCTTAATGATTCTATGACTGTATGATTCTATGATCAGGTACACATGAATATTGACAGTGAGCTCAAAAAGTGATGGGAGCTGAGAACTTTTGTGCAAGAAAGCTGGGCTAAGAATGTCTGAATTGCCTTAGGCACAGCAAAAGAAAAATGTTGCAAAAATGAATAAACTTCCAGTATTGTGAAGCTTTGCGTGTTTGAAGTATTGTGGCATCCCAGAGTGCCAGTTTGCACTGTGTAAGAAAAGGAAAATGCTTCTTAATTTGATCAGCACATTTTAAATGGACAGAAATAGGCCTTTAATCTTTTTAGCGCACTAGTTTCACTGAGGAGGATGGAGGCAGGGACGCCCTTAAGCCAACTGTTCATCTTTTCCAATCTGGAAGCCTGTGGGGGCTGGAAGAGCTGCTTGCTGCCTTCTGGGAGGCTGCTGCAGGAGTGAGTATGGCATGGCCCGGCTCTGGCTGTGGGATCCAGGCTGGGCCAGCATAGCTGCAGGAGTGGGATTCCCCACAAGGCACAGGCCTCAGGCAGATGCACTCATTTCCTCCTCATGGCTGTGAGAGGATCCTCAAGTAGGATTGCTAACACTGCTCTGTGCTGATAGGGGAAAGTGCGCTGTTTGTGTTGTTCAACTGCTTTTATAAACTAAGGCAAAAAAAAAAAACACAAACCCACACTTTGCTTAGAAGTGCCATCTGAGGTGAGAGCAGTGAAGTAGGGGCTGTGACGGGGAGCAGGCTCTGACCCTGCTTCCCCTGCAGGAAGAGGAGCCCAAGGAGACTTAAGTGGGCATCCAGAGTGGGGGAGGAGGCTGGAACAGCTGACCCAGTTCTTTCTGCTCACATAATGCAAAAATTAAGGTGTTGCTTGACAAAGTCACCAGGCAGCAAGCAGGAGCCAAAGCTGGCAGCCCAGTGGTTCTTTAGATGCTTTTCAGGGCTATAAGGGACTCCCACTGCTCTCCCAGAACCAGGGCCAAGGGATCTGACATGTATTTTATCTTTCACTGACATCCTGCTTGTTCAATCCCTTCTGCTTGTTCCATGGCTTCAGAAACATGACCCAAGATCCCGCCGCCCCTCTCCTTATCTGGACAGGGTCACAGTGTGGTAACAACCAGACCTTGCTAACAATGCTGTTGAGAGCACCTTGGGTCATAGGCAGCTGCAGGCAGAGGAGGGAGACTAGGCAACAGCCATGGGTCTGACTTGGACATCAACAACACAAATCTTGTGCAGGAGAGTGGGAAAGAAGGGTGGAGGACTGCTGGTCTTCCTGTAGAGCTGCTTTATTCTCTTATCATGCCCTCCATCAGTGCTGACTTCTCTGTAAACAGCAATTAACACTTTTTGGGGGGAAGGTTTCTGATGAGCTGGAGCATCTTTGTGTTTCTCAAATCTGGGAGAACCCAGTCAGCATCCTGGCAGCATCTGAGGCTGGTACAGATCACATTGCCATCCTGCTCTCCTGCACTCTCTCCTGCTATTTTCCATGTGACAAGAGGAACAGGAGAAACTGCTCTGTCCCTCACTGGTGCCCAGAGCAAGAAAGGGATGTGATCTTCCCCAGGGGCAGACTACTTATGCAGGAGGCACTGGGGCATGCTGAAAGTGTTTTACTTTTCATGCAAGCATCTTATGACACAAACAGCTCAACAGTCTAGCCTTGAGAATTTTGGCCAAACCCAGTTGCAAAGCCCCCGCTGTGCCACCTCTTGGTGCTCACCCAACCATAAACTGGTATTTGACCTCAGAGCCCAGTAGATCCAATCTGTAGATCTGTCTCTTGCCCCCAGAACATCTCTGTCACCCACAGCTTTTAGAGATGCAGGAAGCTCAAGCATATGCTGCTGCTGCAGCCAGCCAAAAATCAGCGCAGAGCCTTCTGTGGCCTGATCAGCTGGTCACAGCTTCAAACACGAAGCAAGAGCCCTGGGGCTACTTGGCTGTCATTAAAATGGTGTGGATGGAAGGAAAAGTTTAATTGACTGAACAACAGCCCGCACTATGTAATTAAACTAATTGTGGCTCTACCTGCACAGGTCAAAAGTGATTTGCGTGGCTGTTACAGCTCTGACAAAGAAGAGGTGGGGAGGTGCTATAGCATTTTTTTTTCCGACACGTTTCCACAAGTAATTTTGCTGTTTCATTTCAGGCAATTTTACGCCATTGAAATTTTTGTTTCTGTCAGATTTGAGGAGACTGTTAATATTTCACACCAAAGCAGGGGAAAGTGAAAAGGTCACCATTGTTAGCAGTTTTAGGCTGCAGCATTTCAAGTGGAGGTAATACATTTTCAGGGCTATTTTCTTATTTTTGGAGAAACTCCTCAAAAAGGAGGCAGAGGACTATTTTCCAGAAGGCTCTGCAGCCTGGCTTTGCACTCACAAGAGACTATGCAATTGTTTCTGTCAACCTGAACAACAGAAGACCAGGCCTTCTGCATGCCACTGTGAAACTCAAATTACTGCTTCATTGCTAGGGATTTCTGACCCCTGGTTTTAGTGGCTATTTTGAAAGTCTTGGCTTCAGTTCATGATGTGTTTAGAAGAAGCTGAACAAGAAATCTGCTGCAGTGTCGTGTTTAAACACTTTGACCTTGTTTTCAAGGCCTTGCCAAGCACAGCCCACCTCCAGCTGGTAACTTCGCTCTTATTGATTATCATTCTCAGTCCTTCGGGCTTTTTGCTGTGCCCAAAGCACCATGCACTTTTCAGAACAAATAATGTGACATGACAGAGCTGCTGTGCCCACACTGATTTCTCCAGGCTGTCAACACAGCCTTGTGTTTGGAATGGAAGAGACCATGTGGTCAAGCAGAGTACTTGGTGCATTTTGTCCTGATAGGACTGCTTGACCAGTACATGAACTTGTGTTCAAACAGAGAAGTCAAACACTGCACCTGGGAGCAGATGATGCCAGGATTATTCCTGACCAGATCTGTATGTCCTGGCAAGGGACATGTGGACCTTGCCACCATGATTGTAGGGCAGATCTCAGGGACGCTGCAGCTCTGCAGGCACCAGACTGCTCTTCTCAGCACACTCTGAGTCTCAACTGAAATTGCTTTTTAAGACTTCTGTGCTTTATTTGAAATGTTTGGTGAGACACTTGAGAACAGATGCATGGGAAATGCAGAGATGGTCTCCTCAGCCTCTTTTCCCAGGTCACAGTGATAGGAAAAGAGGAAATGCTTTTCAGTTGCACCAGGGGAGGTTCAGATCAGTATTAGGAAAAAATTCTTCTCAGAAACAGGTGAGGCACTGGAACAGGCTGCCCAATGAGGTGGTGCCACCGACCCTGGAGGTGTTCAAGAAATACGCGGATGGGGCACTGAAGGACATGATTTAGTGGGCTTAGTGTTTTCCAACCTTAATGATTCTATGATCCTATGGTCATCCACAGCCTGGAGGCTATTCAGAGCTTTCTCAAGAGAGATTACTTATCCCACTGCTCGTATCCCTCACTGAGTAATGTGCTCAGTGGCGAGGGAAGAATGGAAAAGGATGTGCCCCAGGGCTAAATGTCTTTCTGACAGATGTATCTCTGACAGATGTCTGATGGAAGAAAAATCCATCAGACTCGATTAAACCTCAAAACACAGGTGCAAAACCTGGCTCGGGAAGCTGGATATAGAGAGACATCACTCCAAGCTTCTTGTTGTCCTCTATTTTTTGTCTAATCATCCACTACTGTAAGATACAGGACAGTAGGTAGGAAGGACCTTCAGTGGGTTCAGTTTTCATGATGTCCCTTGGCTATCAGAAAACATACATAAATCTAGTTAAAGCTGGCAGAATTTGTTTTACTTGAGCTGGAGATGATGGAAACTCACTTCTCAGGGTAGAAGAAACTGCCAATATGGTTTGTTGCTCCTTTATCATCCTAACCTCTAGCACATGAAATACAGAGTGTTATCACCTACGTACAGTATTGCTACTGAGCTGCGGCAGCAAGAACAGATGAAAAGAGCACAGAGAGAGCAGGATATATATATATTAAGATAACAGCTTACCTACTGTTTTTTGTCTCAGGAAAAAAAAAAAGTCAAAATGGTTTCTGCTGAGCCTAATTTGTTATGTCTCCAGGCATAGCTAATTATCCTGACTTAGCCCAGCTCTGAATTCTTCCCAGGGGTTTTGGTGCTATTTCTTCTGTTTTGATTTATAAATTGTCTTTATTTTACTTTCCTCCTACATGCTCCGTATAATCTTTTTACTCCTTGCCTTACTGAGGAGCTGGGAGTTGGTGTGACAGTGCTATTACGAAGTGTAAGACGGAAAAGGAAATCCATTAGCCACTGTGCTGGGTGTCCAGAAATGCTTTCTTCTGGCATCTGCGTCATGGGCTATTTGAAACTGTCTCTTCTCCCCATGAGGCACCTGTGTGCTGTCACTTACTGCTGGGCTTACCTGCAACCACCCTTGAGCTAAAGGAGCCATGTATCTCCAGGCTGGCTTTGAAACTCAGAGGGCTTTGGTTACAGCTTTTATCCTACAGCTAGGAGTACTCTCTTGATGTAGCAGAATGAATTATAGTGGAATGAATTACAGTTATTTTCTTTGTAATTGGCATAGTTTTTCTAACCTCCATAACAAATTCTGTAGAGGAAGGAAATCCATTTGCTGTAGTCATGGAGTAAATAGAAGATGATGCTGTCATTTAGCTTGGGCTTGGGAGGGTGTTAAAAAAATTTTAGAAACTCCAGGGCAAATGGGTACTGTTTGCTTAGGCAATGAGGCTAGCAAGAATAAGAGGCTCAAGTAGGGACAGTTTTAACTGCTAGGTCATGCCACCTCCTCATAGCATTGCTTTGTTTCCTGATATATCCACTTTATGTTTATTTCTGATTTGTGCATCTGGGAATGTATTTGTCAACAAACTTCTCTGGCAGACTGCAACACTGGTCACAGTGATGGCCCCTGGTGGAGGTTTAAATTCACATTTCCAGATAATGGCTTGAGTCATGACAGAGAGACAAGACCTAACAGGCCACAGGCCCATCTTCTGCACTGGCCAAGGGCAGATGCTGAGGGGAGCAGAGACAGCCAGGAGAAATAAAGAATCCTGGCTTAGTGGGATCTCAGTGGCTCACAGGCTGCCTATATCTACTCATGTCCTTAGTGCAAGTGCTGTTGCAAAAGCTATATAAACATCAGCCATGCATGGGCATCTGGGCCACACCAGAGATGGCTCCGTGGCCAGTGCTCTCAGTTTCAAGCCTGGATCTGGTGGATGTATCTCCTCTGATGTGCGCTTCTCCACTGTCTCTTCAACATGCCAGATAAATGTCTCTGCTGAACTGCTCCGTGGAAAGCTCACTGTTACTGTACTCACACGTGAACACTGGTCCCAGAGCAAGTGTTAGGATGGGGGGGAAATGAGAGGTGAAGTGTTTGGTATATGCTGTAACAAACAGCTCTATGCCTGTTGTTAGCAGTCTGCGTGATCGTAGCTCTTCCAAAGGGCAGAGAATGCAGGGAGGCTGCTCTAGTGTGCATGGGTTTTCACTTCAGACAAGTGAGGCCCTACCCTGAACCTGACACACAGACACAAGGTAATTTCTTTCTCTGCTTTCTTGTCAGGAGGTTTGCGCAGCACTTCCAGTTTCATCTGAATTTGACCAGGGCCAAGGCTGCCATTTCTGCTCTTCCAGCCCCTGAGCAAGAGCAGCCATACACCTGAGTCACCATGGGCAAGATGGACAACACCTCCGTGGAGCTGAGCTCTCCCTCTGAGGTGAAGCAAGCAGCCTTGGAAGAGCCAGAGCCCATTGCCCCCGAGGCCCCAAGCACCAAGAAGAAGAAGATCCCAGACAGGGGCTCTTGGAAGGGGAGGTTTGACTTCCTGCTGTCCTGTGTGGGCTATGCCATCGGGCTGGGCAACGTCTGGCGCTTCCCGTATCTCTGTGGCAAGAATGGAGGAGGTGAGTGTAGCAGAAATGCTAAGTCATGGCTTGAAACAGTGATTGAGCACCTGGTGGGAAGACAGGGCTAACCCAGGGGAGCTCAGGTGCATGCAGTGTACCTGACTGACTATAGGGGGGTAGGACCAGTATCAAACCCTTCACAGACCTCATTTAAGGGTTGGCAGTGCAGGCAAGGGTAACTTGCTGGAGATCGCTACCTGCTTGAGTCCTTCCAAGGATAAACAAATTTTCCTCCTTCATTTCTCTGCCCGTGGCTACTGCATTTGGGCTTGTCTTCATTTGCTACAGTCTATGACTTTGCTCCCTCACCATTAGTGCTGCATTTTCC
Source organism: Phasianus colchicus (assembly GCF_987193195.1). NCBI lineage: Eukaryota > Metazoa > Chordata > Aves > Galliformes > Phasianidae > Phasianus > Phasianus colchicus. The sequence goes on along the minus strand of NC_143436.1, from coordinate 60,880,313 downwards.
ATCATGTTATAGCATTGCAGTAAGAGAAACATACAACACCTTTGCTCACTTTTGAGCAGCCTTGTTCCCTGGACAGGCTCTGCGTTATGTGAGTCTGTGCAAGCAGCTAGTGGGCAGATGGAAACAGTGTTGAGCCAGAAATCAAGAGAGCTAGAAGGTCTCCCCAGTTTTAGACTTCCTGCATGAACTGGATGAAATCATAAAACACACCCTTGTGCTTTTCTTTGTAAAATGGTGATGTTTATTCAGCATCATCACAGAGATGCTTTTGTAGAGGGAAATATATGCTGCTCTGACATAACAGAGCAGACAGCTCTTCTCCCCCATATCTGCCCCTCTGTGTTTTTGCCTATTAATAAATTAACCTTCCCTCCCTCCTTAACATGCTGCTTACCTGCTTGAGCTATTCCTCAGAGTTCCCCACAAGTCCAAATTCCTACATCTCACCTTTCAGACTGTATGTATAATTTTATTATCATGTCAGCCTTCTTGTGCTGGTGATTACTTTCCTCTTAGCTCTCCCCTTCCTAGAGTTCCTGTCATGGAACTGTAGAATCATTCAGGTTGGAAAAGACCATGAATATTTCCCCCATTTTGGAAAAAAACAATTTTCCAACACGAGGGTCATACTCATGTAGCTCTGAAGGTCTCCTGTTCTCACTTAGTTTCTCCACCTTTTCCTCTTCCCTCAAGTTTTGTTTTCAAAACCTACTTCTTCTGTGGCTATCATGATTGCTTCTCATCTCTTCAGCTCACCCATGCTGTTCCTCCCTTTTCCTGCCATTTTTAGAGCTGTGATGCAAGTTTCCTGAACTTATCCAGCCAGACTCCAGTGCCCATACCTGGTACCAGTTTGCTTAGCTTTAGTACCCATGTTTGCTCAGTTTTAGCCCATCCTCTGCTCTGTGTTGGCTGCGCAATCTCAGACACACTGCTGCCCATCTCCTCACATTTAAAGGTGGGGACAGTAATACCTATAATTAGAGGAGAGATTTATTTGAGATAAAATCAATCCTATTTATAAAACCAGCTGAGATCCTAAGAGGGACTGAGCTGCGGAGGTGTGAAATGCTGTAATTAGCATTAGCAATGGCACAGGGGGTAATTTCTGACCTGGCAGCTGCAGGCACACCGAGGGACCAGCTGGCTGCCAGCAAAAGTGCTGTGCAGGTGTAATAGGGGAACTGGTACCCCTGTTCTCATCCCTAGCTCACATATTGGGCTGTGCAGCTGGTGGCAGCCTGCGCCTCTTGTTCTGCTTACCCTGGCCTGCTCTGGCTGTTCCCACAGCCAGCAATAAGGAGCAGTGAACGTCTGATGCCTGTAAGGGACAGAAGTGACGCACACAAGCGTCACTGGCTGCCAGTGGGGAGCAGCGAGGAAGGGTCGTGCTGCATCTGATGGCAGCTCCTGGCACGGCCCCAGCAGAGCAGGCAGAGGGTGGGATGCTAATTTTAGCATCCCGCATGTGAAACTGCATGGGGCGTGGGCTGTGGGCTGCTTCCATTACGCACAGGCCAATTGGACTGAATGGAAATACCATGGCCTTGCTTACTGCCATCACATTGTATCAGTTCATGGCTCACTTGCTCTGCGCTGTAATCGGGCGTGTAGTTAGGGGATATTCACCCTGGGTACAGCAGCCTTCCATGAGCCCCATCCGCTGCACAGAGCAGGCATCACCCCAAGAGATGCCTGGCTCCCCGCTGGCTCTGCGTGCTGATGGATGCGTGTGCCCAGCAATGACTAACACTCAGCCCTGTGCTGTCCTTCTGATGTCAACAGGGATTTGCTGGACTCCAATCTGACTCTAAATGTGGCTCAGAAAGTGCTAAAAATTGTCTATCAGATCCTGAGCTTGAATAACTTGAGAGAAACGTTTCTTTAAATAAGCATCACACACTTCTCATTTGCACTTTGAGATGCCAAGAAAAGGCACATAGCAGCTTGTAATGCTCAGCTCCTCATCCGTGGGCAGTGTTTGCTGGTTTAAGACTGCTATACCTCCCTGTATGGCATAAGAATCGAAAACTGCAGAGAGGTGTGAGGCCAGGCACACAGATTTTAGGTACAAATTTCTGAACTGATATCACAGCTGGCAGTGCAGCTCTGGGTGTGTTCTTAGAGCCTGCTGAGGGACCTGGCCCTCCTGAGCAGTACGACCCCTGCCAATAGCCCTCAGCTCAAGGCTGGAGCCTGGCTGGTAGATTTGCTCCTATTCCAGAGGACTTTTGGTTAAGCCAGGATAAATTACCTGGGTTTACAAGTTTTGGGTTTATTGTCTTTTTGTTTTTCTTGATAGTCTAATAAAACCTTTCACAAATCTTTTCTGGCCTGCTGTAGATGAAAAATGCTAATCCATCAGGGGAGTGGCCAAATTTCATTAGCTGCTAGCACAGAAGCCAGCCAAGCACTGTGTCCTCACCAAGCTCAGCCTGCCATAGCTGTACACTAAAGCAGCATCCATGGCCTCTGGCTTCCTCACAGGCCCTGGGGCTGAACCTAGCCCATGGGTAGGATGCTGCATGGGCAGAATCTCTCCAGCTGCCATCCTCAAAGCTGTTGGCTCTCCCTCGCCAGGCTGCTGTCAGAGGTGAGAGCCTGGGGTTGCATGCCAGCTTGCAATTCAGACTTATGGACACTGAGCTGCAGGCCCACAGCATTTTTTCTCCCCAGCATCCACTGCCAGATCCTCAGCACAACAGCTTCCAGTGAGTCCCATGCTGGGTGCTGGTACCTGCCTCTCCCAGCTGGGATCACTCCCTGCTTGACAGACAGGCATCCTCTGCTGGGTGCCCCAAAGCCAGCAGCTGCCACAGCCTTGATGCTTTCCTGCCCACAGAAAGCAGCTCGGGGAGCTTGGCTGGGCTCTGCAGGGCAGCTCTGCTGGCTGCATCTGTGCTTGCTTTCCCTCTAATACCTGGAGAAGAAGACTTGGACTGACAGCTGGGCCCTCCGGATGTTGCAGACATCAGTGCTACCCTGCACCTGGCCAGCTGCTGCTGCACAAATAGAATATTTCCTCTTTCCCCTGCCAGGATCTTCTGCAAGACTTAGCTCTCTTCAGGGACAATGACAGGCTCCCGCACATACACCAGACAGCTGGAAAATATGAGCTTTGTGCTGAGTCCTGGAAGTCAGACTGACCTGAACTCGTACAGCCTTCAAATCGCATGGCAAGGCTCATCTATTTTGTTGCTTCTTCTCATATTGGGGTACAAGTAATCCATCTGCTGGATGGCTGTACTTCTAGTGACAAGAAGACTTCCATAGGGTCCGTACTAATAATAGGGTCCATAGAAATAATGTTTTCACTGATAACTTCAAGGATAAATCCTAGGGGAAGAGTGGGGAGGTGCACAGGACTGTTCTAAGAGCAATAAGGGGTTTTGTCACAGATTCTTTAGAACTGAAACAGCTGTGAATAGAGAAAGCAGTGCCAATGTCAGATATTCCTGTTTTGATTTCCTCAAGGTGAAAGCACTGCTGCAAGTAAGCCAGAACTTCAATGAGAGCAAGCTACCAATGTCAGCACCTGAGTGTTTGGTTTCGTTGTCATACTAGATTAAGCAGCACCCCAAGTATCTATCAGATAAGTGAGGCTAGTATCACTAGCTATGGTGTATGTATTTACATTTTTATGAGAGATACATATCCACAGTGGTATGAGCACAGAAGGGGAAGGCAGCGGTGATCTCAGTAGGGGACTTTATGAACACATCAAGCCCAGTTGCAAATTGTCACCTCTGAGCAAGTCTGCTTGTCGTCACATGGGTGCTGATGGAGAAACAGGGAGGCATCTGGTTAACATTGCTCCTTCTTTCAGGGGCCTTCCTCATTCCCTATTTCCTGACGCTGGTGTTTGCTGGGATCCCCCTCTTCCTGCTGGAAACTGCTCTTGGCCAGTACACCTCCGTGGGCGGACTGGGAGTCTGGAAATTAGCACCCATGTTTAAAGGTACTGTGCTGTAAGTTGATAAAGGTGGTGATATGCCTACAAAGATCCTCCAATGGTTTGGGAAGCAAAGCCCTGGGGACTGGGGTGGGGAGCAACTCAGGGACATTTTTTCCCTGTCCTTGGTCCTTAAAATCTGGGGAAGTAATCAAATCCTGTTTATAAGGGGTAATCTAGCATACTGAAATTTTCACCTGGTAGAAATGGCTCTGGGCAGCCTGCTCTAGTGATTGGCAACCCTGCACATAGCAGGAGGGTTGGAACTAGATGATCATTGTGGTCCTTTTCAACCCAGGCCAGTCTATGATTCTATGATTCTATGATTCTATGATTCTATGATTCTATGATTCTACGATTCTATGAAATCGGTGGATGAGAAGCTCTCTTGAGGGCACAGTGTATCTGTGCTGTGTGCCACATGGGTAAATCACCTTGTTTTTTTCTAGCTCTGCCACAGAGCTTTCTGTGATGCCCAGGAGCTCACTTGGACACAGAGACCTGGATTGATGCTGCTCTCTGTCCTCTTTTGCAGGAGTGGGGCTGGCAGCTGTGGTTCTCTCCTTCTGGCTGAACATCTACTATATTGTCATCATCGCCTGGTCTCTCTACTATCTCTTCAACTCTTTCACTTCAGTGAGTCACAGACTTCTATGACATGGCATTAGCTGTATAGTCCTCAGTCCCTGCTTTCTGGGGAACAGTTTCTCCCACCATGAAGATCATCTTAGGATCTGGCTTTGGTTTGTTCAGATGTCACAGACCTGGCTGGTCACAGTGCTGGTGTCTCCACAGGCAGCTTCAGGTGTTGGCTCACAGCCTTTACTTTCTTCAGAAAGCTCCTGAAAGGTGCCAATCACAAAGCTTGGCTGGCATCTGTTCCTACCCCTTCTAAATCTGAGAAGGGATATTCTGAACCTGAACAGGGAACCCAGCTTGCCTGCTGCAGCTTCTGTCCTCTGAGATCCAGAGGAAATAGAGCAGCAACAAAATGTACCCATGCCCTCCCCTCCTAGAAGAGCTGTGCTGCATCTCTGACGTGCAAGGCACTTTGTTGAAGGGCTGCTCTGCAGCTCTGCTTGAGCCACTGCATTTCCTTCACAGCAAAATCACAGGATGGATGCAAATAGCTTGGGGGGGGGGGGCACTGGGGTGTTCCTGTCTGTCCCTCCGCAGCCTTTGTGCAGAACCGTGTGCTCCTTGCAGGCTCTGATGCCACAAAGCATTTGAAACAGAGATAATATCTTAAAAAAGAGGCTGTATTCACATATGGACAGGAAAGGATGCAAACATTCTCAAAGACTTTGTCAAGCTGGAGCCCAAGGCCTTATCTACAAAGGGAAATCATCCAGAATAGCCCTTTTGCATCCATCTACATGTATTGGTCATGCCTTCTCTGTGCTCAGGAAACAAGACTTCTGCGTGCAAGGATATATCTGAGCTGCTTATGCATGTCATGATGGGGCATGGGTGAGTTGCCTCATACAGCCCGTGATGCTGCAGCTTCATTGCTTGCAGCTCCAGAGCTGACTGTGTTCAATCTGCAGCAATGCACTACTACCACGCTGTTAGCCACTGCATAAAAATATCCAGGAACTCCTCTGTAATGCTTAAAATCAGGGGAGGAGATGACATGAAATAGATACAGTGCTTCATATTTACTCCCAAGCTTACGTAACAATAGTTTGTTCATATAGACAGACTCTTAGCCTCCAATCTGCAATGCTACATTTCTTTTCACATGTTGGGGCTTGGTATGAATGGGAGATAAGGAATAAATCAGTGTTTGTTCTTTGTGCAGAAAACTCCAACCACTTGTTTTGTGAAACTAGCCAAAAGCCATAGTGATTCTAAACACAATATCCCTTGGTAGCTATTTTAATTAGTAGCTATTAATTACCAACAGTTAATTGGAAATAGCTTACTATCCAGGGAATTGCTACATTTTATTAGAGCTATGACATTGCCCTAATCATGTTCTTGATATAATTTCCTGCAAAAAGTCTGCTTCACACTTCATTATTATTTTGGAAAACTGTTTAATGCCTTTTGCTGTAAGGCTTCTGCCCATCCAGATGAGCTGCCCACCCCCTTTGCAAAAACAACCTGTGTCTGCAGTTTAAAAAAAGACAGGCTTCACTCCTTGCTGGAGATGTGATGCTAACGACAGCTGTGCCCCCAGGACCTGCCGTGGCAGAGCTGCGGGAATGCCTGGAACACCGACCGCTGCTTCTCCAACTACTCCCTGGATGACACCACCAACCTCACCAGTGCTGTCACCGAGTTCTGGGAGTATGTCACAGCCTGCCTACACCAGGTTTCTCCCCACTGCAACTGTCCTACCTGTCTGCCAGGGCTGCTGCCCTCCCTGTCAACTCCAGACCTTAGAGAACTGGCTGCTAACTGGGGCAGGCATAGGATGGGGGAGCACTGTGCAGTTGCATGTCAGATGAATGGAGAGTAATGGCTTCACTGCATCTATCTTCCTTCCCTTAGCCCCTCACCATGTGCCGCAGGTCCCTCTAGGTCTTGTAGGCTCTCGTGCATGTCTGCATCTGGCCCTTCACGCTCCAGCAACCACTGAGATCTCCAATCATACCCCCAGGGTCAGACTCTCCCTTAACACAACCTCTCCCACCCTAGGAGAAACATGCACCAGATGTCTGGTGGCTTGGGGGAGCCTGGATCCATCCGCTGGCCCCTGGCTGGCACACTGGCCCTGGCCTGGCTGTTGGTCTACTTCTCCATCTGGAAGGGTGTGGAGTGGACGGGCAAGGTATGGTGTGAGGAATGGGTGGTTTGGTGCTGTCAAAATGTCCTCCAGACTCAATTTAGTCCAAGTGTCTGTAACTAATGTTATGGCGCTTCAAGGCTGAATTGCAGTAGATGCTATTAAATTCTTGACATTTACCTTGCACGGCTGTAAAAATTGCCATGTTCATGGTAACTTTCAATCTAAGCGTAGAGAATAATTCTTCCCCACAAAGTCGCAGGTCCACGTTCTCAGTCTCTCTGAAGATTTGGGGAAGAGATTTTCAGAGAAGACTTATGTTAACCCGCATCAGGACAGTTCTCCAAGATGATGAGGTCTATTCTGGGTTCCACCCTACAATAATAACGTCTCTTGAAATGCTGTGGGCTGAAAAGCACTCACCATCTCTTTAGAAAATCTTTCTGCTGCCATTTAGGTATTGGTGAGATACCTATGCATCAGAAGTATATGATTATTCACTGTGTAGCATTTCAGACCAGCACAGTTGAGAGGTAATTGCTTACTTTATTGAAATGGCAATGCTGAGATACCAAGGTGTGTTATTTAGAGCACAGCATGATGTTAGAGGGACAGCATTATGAAAGGAATAATCTACAGTGCAGATCAGAAAGAAGCACTTCAGAAGGAGGTCACCTCAACCGCTGACAACCCTAGGGGTTCTCAGATGGGGTTTTGCTACACAGTCACAGCAAAGGCCCAGTGACTGCCATTACCTATTGAGTGACGGCACATGCTTGCAATTCTCTGAAGAGTTGGAGTCAAGAGAGCTAATGTTTCTTGATGCATTGGACTAGTGGAGTGCTGGCTTTAGCTCTGCAAAATAAGGATGCGATGATTTAAAGGGATTACTTCTGTGGACTAAATTTATCCTTCTGCAATCCTCTTGTCTTTGGGCAATCCATCTAGAATTTCGCCTGCTACTTTTGCGATTAGTGCATCCTTGCTTGTCTTTGGCACAGAGAAACAGCCAGAAATGTTACTTGCATAGGAGTGTGAGGCAGAAAACACAAGGAGGATATTAATCAATTTCTTCCCTTTGGAGGCTGTGCAGGCTGCTCTCTCCGTGATTACAGGCTCAGCCATGAACAGCAGGGCTTGGGGACCTTATCCTCCTCAAAGGTGGTGGGAGGTACACGGTGACTGCAGTGCCACCATGCCACCACGGACAGGAGCTACGGACAGTATATCTCCCATGGTGTCTCTTGTAGGTGGTGTATTTCTCAGCCACCTACCCCTACTTCATGCTGTTCATCCTCTTCTTCCGGGGAGTCACGCTGCCTGGAGCCAAGGAAGGCATCCTCTTCTACCTCACACCTGACTTCAGGAAGCTCTCCGACTCTGAGGTTGGTTGCCTGGCTGTAGCTGTCCTGCTGGTAGTTCTAACGCCCAGCTATCTCCATATCAGTGTTTCCTTTAATATTTTAAGAGAGAACTAAAACTGAAAAGGAATATCTCCCTACTCGGGTAGTCATTACCCTCACAGTTTGAGACAAAATTCAGGTTGTTTGTGGGTAGAAAGCCATGCAGCATCTCTGTTATAATCAGGTGATATTGTCCATGAGGGAGGAGAAATTACCCCAGCGAGGGAACCTCCCCTCTGGGTTGGGAATGCCTCATTTCTTGACCAGCACAGTGCTGGATGGCCGAGCCCCCAAGCCTGCAGCCCACACTGACCCTGTGAAGCAGGTCATAAGTCTCTGCAGGGAGGGAGAAATGGACCAGAGACTGGGTAACGGCAAACAGAGTCCACCAAGTTGACTGCATGGTGGAGGACAGACAGAAGGCTTGCTCTTTTTCTGCAGGTCTGGATGGATGCAGCCACACAGATTTTCTTCTCCTATGGCCTGGGGCTGGGGTCCCTGATTGCACTGGGAAGCTACAACACTTTTCACAACAACGTCTACAGGTCTGTTGGGTTTTCCTGGCTCTGTTGGGTTTTGTTGGTGGGAGCAGCAGAGAATCACGCATTGTGACCATCGTGACATGGCCAGCATGTGGCCCCCCCTGCTACTGCCCTGAGTGCTTGCAGGGATAGAGGCATCACAGCAAGTCTGGGTGCCTGGCCTCTGCTGTCCCCCTCTGTCACTAGGCAGCTAAGGGGCACGCTATCTCCTCCCTAGTGGGGAAGGCTTAGTTTTCTCTTTGCCCATCCTTTGTTCCTCACCTATTTGGTAGGGACCTGAAAGTGGCTTCTTTTCTTCCTTTCTCTCTTCCAGAGACTCCATTATTGTTTGCTGTATAAACTCCACCACGAGCATATTTGCTGGATTCGTTATTTTCTCTATTGTTGGCTTCATGTCGCACATCACGAAGAAGTCGATTTCAGAACTGGCCTCCTCAGGTGAGCAAACATGGCAGCAGTGCCAATAATACCCAGAATGTCTATTCCTTCCCTGATCCCCCAACATTACCTCTTCAGGTTTGTATCTCTCTGCATTGTTATTCAGGAGTTTTCCTTGAGTTAAAATGAAGGAGTTGGATCTTAGCATTTTCCTGGGAAACTTTTATATGTTGTGCATGTGTAAAGGGCCAGATTCTCTGGCTCTGGTATAATGATAGTTTGTGTGTTGGTGTAGCCAATACCACTTCACACACTTGAAGATCCACCATGGGAAGTTTCCACAAGTCACCCAAAATAGCAAACCCAGGTACAAATGCAACAGTAGCATTTTTAGAGAAATTTGTCCATGAGTGTGGGATGCTCCCAGGCCTTTCTTCTCCATGACCAAGCACACAGTCATCTTTGTATGTTTTCTGCTCAAGACCAGTCTGAATCACCAGACATTCACTGCACACCAATTCCTGCAGCAGGAAGCATTCCTTCCTCCTTTTAATGTCCACCTGCTTTCAGTGGTGAGGTTTTGTGAGCTTTGGCTGCAGTGAAATATTTTGTCTGTTTGCTTTCTGAAACCTTTCTTGGAGAACAGTTACCTACTCACATATTGCCTATGTTCTCAGTAGATGTGATCAAAGCTTGGTGTCCTTTTTCCATGCAAGATTTTGAAATTGTGATCTCTGAATAATTTTTTAAAAATGTAGATGAAAATGTGTCTTTTTGCCCAAAGACGTATTTTGAAATTGCTGTCTTTCCAGAAAAAGCTTTTATCTCAAGCAACAGCATTATGTGATGGGGAGAAAAAAAGACACCAGCACCAAATTTCACTTTTTTTTTCTAGCAAAGTGCTCCAGCTCCATTTGGTAGCAGTGATTTGATGACTTTAGCTGACAAGAGGAGAAAAGGCAAAGCATCTCCCCAGTCATTGTTGCCTCCCATCCCACCCCTGTGCACCTAACATGGTTGGTGTGTCACGGGTAACATCTCTTGTATTAACTTCCCACAGTTTCTGCCTGTCATCACTGTTTCTCTTCACTGTTGCACATCACTATGACTTTCCACCAAACACTTTATAAATGTGGACTCGTCTCTCATTTCACTTCTGCAGGACCTGGACTGGCTTTCCTCGCCTATCCGCAGGTTGTCACCCAGCTACCCCTGTCCCCGCTCTGGTCGATCCTCTTCTTTTCTATGCTGATGATGCTGGGCCTGGATAGTCAGGTGAGGCAGCCCAGAGACAAAGTGGGGTAAAATACAAAGATATTTTTGGATGTCACGGTGGTTTTCCCTTCTGCACCTTGAGTTAATGTCTTTTCACAGATTCTTTCACATGAAAAAAAATCTCTTCTGTGGTCATCACCCCTGTGCTCTTCTCATATGCTGCAAGTGGGGTGCTATCTGACTAGTCAGCTTTATGAGAAGATCACCACTTCCCTGCAGAAGGATCTTTGGAAAGCTGTTCTCCATTCTGGGCAGTTTTGGGCCCCAGAGAAGTGTTGGTGCTGCTGCATGGACGCAGTGTGTCCTGGTTTTGCTGGATGGCCCTGGCAATTGAGCTGCCCAGTAGCTCACAAGCTCTAAATGGAACTAGTGAGAAACTAGCCCTGCCAAAATGCTTTGGGGCAGGGAAAATGGGAGAAAGGAAAAAATATATACATTTCAAGCAATTACTGTGTTTTTTTTTTTCCAGTAAGATATTAACTGTTTTCCTTGAAATAGGAATATCAGTGAAATAAGGAAAATCAGTATTAACTGCTACATTTTGTGTCTTTCTAATAAGAGTTTGTGGTCACTGCAGTCATTGGTATTTTATGAGAAGCTAATTTGGGATGCTTTGGATTTTCTAAGGTGTCATGGAGCACCTTCACCAGCCTGGATTTCCTGTGAGGCACAGTAAGAGAATGCCATTACTTTGGCTTACTGTTGCAGGCTGGAGTAGAAAGTCCCCAGCACATACCAGTCTCCCACCTGACCGTATCTCTCTGCCATAGCACTGGCAGGTTGCACTGAGAAAAGCAGCGATGCAGCATCTGAAGCAGTGGGAATAGTGGTTTGGTGCAGTGTTTTAGCACTGTTTTTAATAACTACCATAGTCTTGAGCAGAGGTGAAGTACTCTGCTGTTTGAGCTCCCAGGCTGGCTTTGTAGTGAGCATGTGAAAAGAAACCATGCCTTGGGAAAGTATTGCAAAACAAAATAGTATGGGCTCTGTATTTTTTTTTAACAAGTAATGATACTTTTTTTAATCTGATAATTTAGCATAAATGCAGCTACCTGGTGAGGCAGTCCCTCTGGAGGAGAGCATGCAAACGAAGGCTTCTTCAAAAGCGTGTGCTTGGTCTGTCACATCCTTCCCTGTGGCAGCATGGTCCTTCCTTGCTGTGCAAAGCCTAAGAACAAACTGGATTCTCTCCTGGGTTACACATAGCCTTCATAAAACCAAATCTAATTCCTGATCAGACTCAGGCATATCCCTGACCTGTCATACTTTGTTTCCAAGAAAAATACAATGAACCATACCTGCTTTTCAGTTACAGCACGCTCCCACAAAAACATATCCTGGAGCTCTCAGCTGCATTACCACAGACATTATTTGGCAAATAATTTCAAATAATGATTAAACGTTTCGAAAGAAGCTCCATTTACAGTAAAAAGAAAAAAAAAAAATAAGAACCGCTCTCCATGGATTATTCACTCATCTCCAGTAAATAGTTTGAGACATGACAATAAGCCCTCAAAGCACTGTGTGGAATTTATTTGCTGCATTTGCTTCTCATATACCACTTGAAATTCTCCAGGTCCCTCCGCCAGCCAGTCTCAGAGGGCGGTCGGTCTGTGGGGGGCTATCACTGCCTGGAGGAGGAGCGGGGAAAGGAGGCACCAAATGGAAAAAAAGCTTTTAAAGAAGGGCAGATAAATAGATGGGAAGGAGCTTTCTGCATGCATGGTGGCACTCTGAGTCAATCACACGCTTTACAGAACGGCAGCTTAGGCGTATAAAACAACACGCACACAAGGGCTGCAATTACACATGCATTTTGAAGTATCCATTTCAAAAACGACAGTTTTGATATATGCTTGTTTTAAATAGTGTTTGTGGTACTTGCAGATGAGGAGCAGCTGCTTTCATTAGGGCACAGCAGGAACCCTCGCCACCCTCCAGGCATGGGGCCAGAGGGGTACGGGAGCCCGGCCAGCAAGGGAAGGTTGGGCTGAGGTCTGTGTTTGTGATGCAGCGATGAGACCCATCCCCTCAGCAGTGCTGCAAAGAGGTCCACTTGTGTCCATGAGGTTCAGCAAAGAGCTCAGCAGTGCAGCTCCATCTACCTCTCTGCCATCATGCTCATCTCCACTGCGGTGCCTTGAACGCAAGCAGTGACCTACATTGATATGTGCACCTCCCTCCTATGCCCCCACTTGCTGCTTGTGGTCCTTAATATTTGCTCTGCCTCTGATCCACTCTGGCTTTAGCTCTCTTGCGTCTAGACCCTCTTGCATAACATGCTAATGCTTTCTTTTAACCTACCAGTTTCCAGGTCAGGCGTTTTTCTCCCCAAGGGAGCTGACAAGCCTTGTGACTGCAAGCCTGCATCTGTCCTTTGCGAGACTGCCTTTTGCAGGTTATTCATGAGGATTTGTGGCTGAGAGCAGTGAAACCCATGCTGCACATCTGGCAGCTGTGGTTAACCTTCTCACAGGTCCTGGTCCCAGTCCTGGTTCTGCTCAGGCCACAATTCTCCTTCTGGTTAGTGTTGCTGAACAGGAATAGCACATCCTCAGCACTGTGAGGATGGAGGAGAGACTGCCAAGTCCAGGTTTTTCAACCCAGCAGCTCGTGATGGTGATCATGTACCAAAATGGGAAAAAGAGAGAAGTGACTGGAAATAAAACCTTTAGGTGAAAAATGTTATCATGGCCCCCAAATCAGCAGACTCTCCTCACTCCTGAAAGCAGCACGCTTTCCCCCAGCTGTCTGCTTATCCTGGGGAGTGTTTAAGGTTATATATTTGGGCTGGGAAAGTAAGACCCTGGACCACACACAGACCTGCAGTTCCAAGGCTGTAAGTAGAGTCCCTCCGTCTCCTGTAGCTCTCTGAAGTCTGAGGCTGACAGAAGGTCATTTCCAGTGAACAGGAAGAAGTTCTGTTTTAGGGCTAGAAAAACCAGCATGGCACTGCTTGGTTCCCCATTTTACCCATTACATGCTGGAATCCCCTCATGTCCACTCTCTCCCCTCCCAGTCGTCATCCCTCCCTGCCTTGCCCAGTGCCAAGTTCTGGCCATGCACCCATGCGGAAAGAATAGCTTTTGACAGGATTGGTTTCGTCATGCTGATGCTTCACACCGTGGTGCCAGCTCTGTCCTGACACTTGTAGACAGTGAGCTGGTGGAATGGGGTGAAGAGCTCGCTGACAATGAGTATACAGACAGATTAACCCATGCTCTAATGGCAAGGGATGCTTTAATAGCACTTGTGTCCAACATAAAAGGCTGAGCTCATTACAAATTCCAAACAAAGCAATTGAGCTTAGGCTCTCTGGGATGCAGCTTTCCATACTGCAACATGCAGAGATAAAATCCCAGGCAGGAATATTGCTCTTTGCCTCTCTCTGTGCCCCAGAAGCCAATGGGATGTCAGCTCCTCTACCATCCCTGCCCAGCAGCAGGAGTGACTCAGATGTCTGGCTTTGCTTCCATAGATTTTTCCAGTGCTCTGCTACTCTTTTTAGTCTGTGTATTTCTATCTCAATCTCTATTGATTGTTTTCTTTCTTGTCTCAAATCTGAACCTAAAAATGCCCCCACTTTCTACAGCACTCTCCTGGGGGACAGAGAAGTCTCTGATATCCATCTGTCACTGCCATTGCACTGGGTTGTATGTTCACTGGGGGGTGACCAGGGAAACCAGGAGCTTGCTGCCCTCATCAACTTCCCAGTGGTTTTGCTATAGGCAAGGTGTGCTCTCTGAGAGCTGTATGTTACCTGTGGTTCCTAAAAGCGAGACCTGAAAGTGAATCTCATAATTTAAGAGAAAATAGGTGAGAAGGATGTGCTTCACACATACACAACTTGCTATAGGGCAGATTGTGGTACAGACAGCATTAACTCACTGTGTCTAGTACAGCACAGCTCTAGAAAGACCACATGCTGTGAGGATGGCCTTTTAATGTACTATATGCATTTTAATGCAGTGCTTGAAAAAAGGGAAATAAACTCAAGGAACAGGTAGTCAGAGATGTTGTTGTTATGTACTTTCATGTGGGACTGGACAGTGGGTGATACAGTAACATAATGAGTGCTTTAGATCACTGAACAGCACAAGCACTGCTGCAATATGCTGAGAAGAGCACACCAGGGAAAGGACGAGCACATGTGCCAGCAGCAGAGCTGTTGCTGTGATGGAGAGGCTGGCAGAGCTGTGGAGCAGGGTAGCAGTGGGGTGGCCCTCGAGAGTTTGAGGGGAGGCAAAGGTGGAGATACATCTCAGCTAATTTTAGGCATTTAAGCTCAGTGTTTTTAATTCCCTGTATAATCAGTGAAGAGAGAGAGGTACTTTCAGGACGTGATTCAGGGCAGCTCTGTGCAGAGCCTTCTTTTCTACTGTCTACAGATGACACTTAAAGTAATGAGGCTGTCAACATTGGGGTTAAATGTAGGTGGGGGTGATGTCAGGCTAAGATACTCACAAATGTTTCCTTGATGTGTGTCTTTTGCTGCAGTTCTGCACTGTGGAGGGGTTCGTCACTGCCCTAATGGATGAATATCCTCATATCCTAAGAGCCAGGAAGAAGATCTTCATAGCAATAGTCTGTTTCATCTCTTATCTAGTTGGATTCTCCAATATCACCCAGGTACAGACAGCCGTGCTTGTACGTCCATTCCTGGCACCTGCCCAGTCCCCCACGCATTTCACAGGAGCACCGAAAGCTTTAGGAGAAGTGACAGCATCTGTAGGAGCCATCCCAATTCTGGACATATGGGCTTATCATTGCTGTCACATCTCAAGTGATGCCTCCATAATTGCTGAGGCCATCCTGTAGTCAGCCTGGTGTGTTCTCTTGCTATTTGCAATAAGGGCTCGGGCCAGCAAAGCCCATGCTGAAGGAACACTTGGTGCAGAGGGTTAAGAAAACATAAAGACCAGTCGCTTGGAGCCCTGAACCTCTGAGGCTGAAACCAAGCTTTATGTGTGTGAATATAGGACTGAGTGGTCTGTAGATTTGTAAGGAGCAAAGCAACAAAACTCCTGGGAAGGGCAGAGTGCACTAAATTAGGAGATTCCAGCTAAAATAGGGATAAGTAAGAAAGCCTCATGAATCCCCATTTTTTCTACTTGCCATTGGCCATACCTGAACAAGCTGGCTAATTGCCTTAAAGGGCACACCAGTTTTTCTGCTGGGAACCTGATTCCAGTGGAACCATTTCAGCGCCTGCTCTCCTGTCTGGAGAAATTAACATTAAAGCCAGCAGATGTAGTTAGTAGCAATTGAAGCAGCTGGCTGATACTGTCAAACATAATCCATAACTAAACTCCTTGACCCTGGCTTTGTCTCCTCAGGGTGGCATTTATGTTTTCAAGCTGTTTGATTACTACTCAGCCAGTGGCATGTGTCTTCTCTTTCTTGTCTTCTTTGAGACCATCTCAATTTCTTGGTGTTATGGTAAGCAAAAAAAGACCTTGTTTCTTTCTTGTCTCTACGGGCAAAGTGTGATTTTTCAAAAGCATCCAACAGTGAAGGCAATAAAAGATTTGCAACTGAAAATAGCTGAGGCAGATAATTCCAGAAAATCAAGAGCAGGAGGCTGTCATCTCTCTTCCCCAGGCCACCACAAAGACCTGTGCACTAACTGGCAGACACTTACTGTCCTGCCTTCAGGTCCTCCCAAGACACCTGGAATGTGCAAGATGACCCTGTGTTTGTGTCACCGTCCTTGGGCCCTTCAAATAATGGCTCTGACACCACAGCATTGTCACCTTTTTGCTGTGGCTGGCCTTTACTCTGTCATGAGAAGAGGTGAAGCCTATGGGGCACAGAGATGGGATGCTTTTCTCAACAGCCTTTTCTTATAGGTGTGAACAGATTTTACAGGAACATCGAAGAAATGATCGGCTACAAACCTTGCATCTGGTGGAAAATCTGTTGGGCATTTTTCACTCCTCTTGTCTGCCTGGTAAGAACAGAAGGGTCATATCTGCAGGAGTGGATCCAGAAGGGCCTCTTAGTTTGGAAGGGCTGTCAGAGATACACTACATTTTCATTCCACTAACGGTCTGTCCATAACTGCAAGGTACCTGGGATGGGCAAAGTACCTGCATAAGAAAGTCTTCAGAGTTAATTACTTAATCTAAAAGATGCTCTTAGTTCTTCTATCTGAGACACCAAGAGACAAGCAAATAATTTACTGTATTTAAAAGCTGTTATTGGTAGAAGAGAAGGTTCTCAGCCACTGCAGCTCCTGCACTGGTGCCTAATAGGCTTGTCAGAGCAAAAGACACCAGCAAATACAGTACAGCTGATGGTGGAGCAATTTTGCTTTTGCTGGTTCTCACATTTCCAGCAGTGGTAGTACAAAGAACGGTGAGAGAAGAATGATAGGAAGTTAAAGGCTTCTGAGGCCAGCTGTGAAGATGTTGTCGACTTGTTTAGGAAATGCTTGCAAGGGCACTGCTTATCTGAGCAGTCTGGTGAAGAAGGAAATCGGAGTTATTGTAGTTCTAGCTTTCAGCATAAGGTAATCGGGGGAGAAATGATAGACAATTAAGAGATGATGGGCTGAAAGCTTCTGTAATAACTTAAGGAGCTGTTGGATTGCTGTAAGACTGTTTGGCACTAAGAGGGTGATGAAGGAAGAAATCAATGGATGTTCTCTGATCCTGCACACCCTCAGTTGCGATGGCTGGTGTTCTTTTTCCAGGGGGTGTTCTTATTCAGTGTGGTGGAAATGACCCCTCTGACGCTGGGAAAATACATCTATCCTGCATGGGGACAAGGTATTGGTTGGCTCATGGCGCTGTCCTCCATGATACTGATCCCAGGATACATGCTGTATAGCTTCTTCACCTCAACAGGGACTCTCCAGCAGGTATGTATGACTTTGCCACTCCTCTTCTGTGAAGAAGTAATCCTTAAGATTTTGTAACACAGAGAAATCCCAGTTCCCAGCGGTCCCTGGCTGTGAGCAGTTACCTGGCACTTTTCAGCAGAGAAATCAGCATCCTCCAAGCATGAAGCTTGAGATAACTCAGGGCTAAGACCTGCTAGTGATGGAGGCAGCTTTGCAAACAGCAGTCAGCGTATGAGGGGGATAAGAAGCAAGGCAGAAATCTGTGCAGAACCCAAAATACCTACAACTCTTTGATCTTGCTTAAAATACATTTTTTTTTTATTCTTGATTTGAGCAATGTTATATGCAGGAGTGAATCACGAATCTCTGTATGTCATACATGGTAATTGCTGTTGAGATTTTATTTACAGTGTTGACGTTCAATCTTGAGAGTGCTGTGCACGAAGTCCCCGTCTCGATGCTGTCTGCTGTGAGCTACAGGTGCAAGCAGTCACTGCAGGGGTGCAGCTGATTTATGACTTTCCCAGCCTGCCTTCAGCAGCCAGCTGGCGCCATCTAAACCCCGCCAGTTTAGTTCGTGGATGTCATATTTTGAATAATGTTTAAGTCCAAATGCTTTGGCTAGAGCTGCTGGGTTGAGATCAGCTTCAGGCCCTCTGCTTCTGAGGTTAGGTTGCAGGTGGATTTGACTTTCCTTCCTCCCAGCTCTCTATTTAGATGGGATCTGCTACAGGATCTGCCTGGGTCTGATGTCTCATATGGGCTTTCAGTTTCTGGTCTCTCATTTGAGTTCAATTTCTGTTTCTTGCTTTTGTATTGGGAGAAGCTTTGAGGTTCTGCAGCGCTCAGACCTATGCAATGCCAAGCCAATAGTGTGATGCTGGGTTGAGGGCCAGCTGCGGTTCTACTAGGAAAGCCTTATTCTAGAGGGCTTCTTAACCCCTCATAATAGGAGCTGGAAAAGAAGGAAAAGGGAATTCTGGCAAACAAACAGATACGTTTTCAATCCTGTTCCCATTAGGGATGTGACAACACATCTTGGCAGCTGGGGGAGCCAAGCCAGCCTGTGGCTCTCCTGGAGTAGCTGCACTTCTGGCTTAGGGCTTCTGCTCCTGGTGCTCATAGATCCAGTGAGAAGCAGCAGATGGCAGCAGGAGGGAGGCAGGTTTTTGTGTGTGCGTGTTCCAGAGAGATGGAGAGAATTTTTGGCCTCTTATACGCACAGATCCTGGATTAGTTTGTAATAGAGCTGAAGCTGGAGGGAAATTAGATACCAATGCTGAATAAAGTGGTTTTGACAGACAGGGAAGATTACAAGTCATTTTGATCCTACTGAACATGAATGTGAGGGGAAAAGAAAAGACCATGAATGGCAGAAGCAGCTCAGTGATCATTTCAGGGAATTCACCCAGCAACAGCCACTTCAGCTGTGCTGGAGAGCTGGAGCTTGTTTCCCTTTGCTGCAAAGAGCTTCTTCCTAGCTTAGTGATGCCTATTCAGGTCGGGCTCTATTCTCCTCTGCCTTCTCTTCTGCAGCATCAGTCCCACTCCGGCAGACAAAGTGACTCATAAGCATTCATCACTCCTGATGCTCAGTCTGCACGCTTCCAGTAATGACTTGCTCCTCTGTATCTTCCTGGGTTCTGGCTTCATTTTATTGCTCTTTACATTTTTCATTTGATCAGTTTATGGTGGTGGGAATCACTGCTGGTGCAAAGGTTTGTGCAGGTGGACTGGTCTGATCCACATTAGAGTCACAGACCGTGACCTGTCAGCATGCTGCAATTGGTTAATGACATTTCACAGGAAGCCCTAGCTGCAAAAACGGGGAAGCATGGAAAATGGCTCTGCTCTGAAGTCTGTGACATTACAGCTTTCCCTTGCTCCCGTTAGCAGCCGGCACTGCCTGGTAGCTATTTCCCCATGTCATAAAGGTGATCCTTGCACTTCAAGTAGAAGTGCTCTGCACAGAACCAAAGCAGGGGGCTCACATGGCCTGGCAACAGAGGCAGAGTGGTGCTGCACGGGCATCCCCTGCCACGTCACCATTCCCAAGGCTGGGGACCGGGGATCCCAGTCTTTAGCTGACACTCTCTCTCCCCTTGTTCCCGAGCAGCGTTTCCAGCAGATGACACAGCCCCAGCCAGATGTGCAGGTGCAGAAGAATGGCCTCCAGCCGAAGACGTCCCTGAATGGCAGGGGATCAGACGCTGCCGTCTAGGAGAACCGGAGCTCCTCACCCTGCCCCATAGCTGCCCACACCATGCTATCCCTCCAGTCACTCTGGCACAGCCCACTGTCCCCGGCTCTGCCATGGCTTCGCATGAGAGGACCCAGCAGAGGAACTCTAGCACCTTTGTTCCCCTGGCTGACCCCGTGTCACATCACTGACTGTCTCCATCATGCAACACTCTGGCTCAGGCTCTCAGAGAGGAGCAGCCTGTAGCCTCTCAACCAGAGGTGGTGTTTCTAGAGAGCTTATACTGATGGTTCACTGTTTCATCTTGCATTTCCATGTGATCCTACACAGCACGCCCCATAGTACACAGCCATGCTTCACCCCAGAGAGCCACCAGCCACCAGGTTCAAATCTCAGATGGTGATCAAATGATGTAGCATAAAACAGTGCTAGCAAATGCAACTCTGGAAGGGATGTGGCAGATCAAGCAATTCCAGTGAGGAGCCCTGCATGTTGGTAGCAATAGGAAATAGCTCAAACTGGAGAAAGGCATCAGGAGAGGATGCAACACTCTTAGGTACCACGTTTCAGTCCTGCACATCTCCAACCATTACCACCCACCCAGCAGGTTGGCCCCATGAGCCACAGCCAGGCGCAGAAGACAGCCCTTCTCTCCTGGAGAGCCTTGTCCTTTGCAGCTCTGTGCAGCAGCCACACCTTGACCTGAAGATCTGAATGTACAGGCTGGATCTTGTAAAGCTGAAAGTCAAGCACTAAGAGCTACAATCACAGTTCATCACAATTAATCTCAGCTAGTTACAGAAGTATCATTCTTCCTTATCCTGTAATTTTATGCACTATAGTGTATCTGAAAATTTGTATTCCACTTTCACCCATGTTTATAAACTGGGCAATAAAGGAGCCCACTCTTCTCATATCCTTTGAGAAGGACATCTGTGCTGAGGGCAGTTCATAGAATCATAGAATCATTGCTGTTGCTCTTTGGTCTTGGCATGAATGACCTTTACTACAAACCCTGCTTTCACCTGTGTATCCCAGTCACATCACCTCCCTCCCCTTAAATAGCCAAGATCTTCAGAAGTGGATAATGGGCAAAAAAGTCAGTTCTTGAATGAGGCCCTAAAACTGTAAAAGATCTTGATTTTCTAAGGGTACTGGGGCAACTCCAGGCAGAGGAAGCTGGAGTCAGCTGTCCATTTGGAAACTCTTGGCCAAGAGCTCCCTTGCACATGCAGGGCTTCACTCCTGGGGCAGCAGTGGTATTACCCTGCACTTGTGTTCTCAGTGTAACAATATTCAGTGAGAAATAGCCATCCACTCAGCTTTCTCCCCTTAATTTTCTCTTTGGCTCTTTCTTTTGTCTTGCTTCCTTTCATTCTCTTGCCATGTTTCTTCCCAACTCCCACCCACCCAGTGGAAATGAACTACTTCAGTGAGCTTCGTCCTCCTTTTTTGCTGGTACTACCACAAATTGCAGCCTTCCCTCCCTTCTCTTCCTTCTATTTCTATGTGTATTTCCAGCCTAATTTCTCTGCTCCTTTCACATCTCCTCCTTTCACCCTTGCCACTTTTACCTGCCTGTCTGTGGCTCAGCTGTGAGCTCACTTAGCCCTCTACCCCCAGCTGCCCAGTCCCTAAGGTCCTGTACCCATCCAAATATCACAATTATAACCTGTTCCAGCTGCCTTATTTCCCTCCTTAGACCAGAATGAGCTCTGCCAAGCAATATTATTTCTTGGTATTACAAAGAGAAGGTTCTCAAACCTCACTCCACCAGTTTCTGCAGAGCTGTGCCCGCTCTGAAAGACTTTGTGGCATTTCCTGATTTTGCACTATCCCACTTTCACCACCAGATATTTGGATCTGCCACGCCTGGTGTCTGTGGCTGTGCAGGGAGGATCTCGCCCTTTGCCAGCTCTGCCCTAGTGGCCGATTCCCTTCTCTATCACTTCAGCTCTCTCACCTCCATTGCAGTCAGTCTTCCTGCTCAATGGCAATGCAGGGATGGGGCTGGATCCATTAACTCAGCCCACGTCCCAGAAATGCTACCCATGTGCAGACACGGTGAAGCAGCCACACGCACTTGGTGACTTCTTGGCTACAGGTTTCGGACACAAGCTGAAGAGCTAATGACTCTCATAGCCTCAAGTCCTCTACCCTCCTGCTTCCCCACAGCATCCAACACCTGCTGGCGCTTGGCATAATCCACCTGAAACCTCTTAATTCTAAGGAGCTATTTAGGGAGCTGTGCTCAAATCCCTTCAAAATCCTCTTTTTCCTGAGGTCTGCAAAAAAATGAATGCCTTTACCCCCATGTCATGTGCAGCAGCAGCAGGAGCTGTGGGTGATGTAGAAGGCTTCAGAATGACTTTGATGCTGCTCAAGCACCACAACCCTGGAGATGCAGGGTCAGTCCTCCCCAGGACAGGGGAGCTCATCCTGCTGCTGCCCCTCAATGTGCTCCAGCAGCTGGTCATGAATTGTGTGAATGTGTGTGTAAGGTGTGCAATGCCACATAGACACTATGTGTGGCACCGCCAGGTTCTCGCCAGGCGACCACTGCTCATAGTCTCTCCACTTCTCTATTATACAATGCATTGGACACTGCCATGAAAATGGTGCAAAGTCCGTTCCGCTCCTGACACACATTTTAGGCCTTTGGGAAAGGGAAGATGGGAGACTTTGATTGATGGCTGAAAGATGAGGGCTGCCGTGGGGGCTAGCTGCCAGCACCCCTCTGCCTGCATGACCTGTGCAGCAGCCCCTGGGTCAGTCCCTGCCACTCCTTCCTGCCCTCTTTTCCCCTTCCTCTTCTCTGTTTGGCATCCTCTCGATCTCCTGTCTCACCTTCTCCCTTCAGGGAGAGGTATACGCATTTTAACAACTTGCCTCTTCTTTCTGCATCTCTAATGGCACATTCAAGTGGTTCTCGTGCTCAGAGGTGCAGGCAGACTGCGACATTCACATTGTCACAGTGGTGCAAGCATCACCACCCTTGGCTCCCACTCAGAGTAACTCCAGCACTGCTTTCAGTCCCTGCCATGCACCTGGAGACTGCATCTTGGTGGGGATGGGACAAGAGAAGGAGAGGGATGAGTACTCTTGGTGGGAAGTGAACACATCACCCTCCACCCCTGCCTGCCCTCCTGATGGCACCACCTTACCCACAGCTGTGTCCACTGCAGCACAAACACCTCGATGCATTTTGGTTCCATAGGATGGAGAGAAAGAGAGCTGACATCTCTGTCCCGTCTGCACTTCTTGTCAATGAAGGGATTAGGAATTATAATCTCCGATTTGCATTCTAAAGCAGCTTTTCAGCTCTGCATGGAGCCTCAGCCCAATGTCCCAAGAAGCTCAGTGGCACAGCCACCGTCACAGCCCCAGATACAGCCATAGGTGCATAGTTGCACTGTCCCCATGGCCACATCTGCACCACTTGCCCCCCGTCCTATGGCCCTAGGCCCCAGCACAACTCCTGCTGTGGGGGCTTCTCTGCAGAGCAAAGCCCAGGATCCTGTGGTGCCCAAGGGCCCCATGGCTGGAGCTGCTCCCAGGACACTGACTGCTAAATCGCACTGGTCCCCATCACCCCATAGCCCCTGGAGGCTCCCACACCTTCCTGCAGCCCCAGCCCTCTCCAAGCAGTGTATGCTCCCTTCCCTGCACTTTTCCCCAGGCTCCTTCCTTCACCACATTGGCGTCAGACCCGTGTGAAATGTTAGCAAGCTGCTGTTTGCTTCTTTTCCTTGGCATCTCTACTGCCTTTCCCTCTGCTAATTGCTGCGGCAATGCCTCTTCTAGGGCAGGCTGACAGATGGCCAGGGTTTATCTTTGAACAAGCCATTTAATAAGTGCTCCTGCTTTTCCCTTGCACATTTCTTCCCCAGCCACATGTCCTGGGCTGCTGCTCAGGCTGTCCTTTTCACTGGGGATGCCAGGAGATATGGCAGAGGCTGAGGGGCTGACGTCAGATATCAGGGGTCACCAGGCTGAAGAGCTGGGAGGCAGAGAGAGGCTGTGGGCTCTTTGTGGCAATGTCCGAGAAAATTTGCTGATGATACTAAACCAGGTGGTTCTACACCAGAGGGCTGAGTACATGGAACAGGCTGCCCAGGGGAGTGGGCACAGCCCCAAGCTGCTGGAGTTCAAGAGGCTTTGGGACACTGTTCTCAGGCAGAGAAGGTTGGATTTTAGGTTGTGCTGTGTAGAGCCATGAGTTGGACTTGATGGTCCTTATGGGTCCCTTCCAACTCAGAAGATTCTGTTGGGGATGAGTGGCAGCAGGATGGTGGACACAGGAAATGAGCATGGCGATGCAAGATGTGGGCGCAGAGCAGGGAGAAAGCCCTACATGGCAAGCAGGAGATGGGGCATTCATCCTTCCTGTGGCTGGCACTGTCTGAATCCCATCTGGTCAGCTCTGCAAGCACTCAGCCTAAGGTTGTGAGCATTTGAGATAGTGGAGAGTCGAAGCTTTCTGAAATGGGTGGGAATAGAAAGGTTTATATCTACTATCAGGATAGACACATCTTAGAGAGACACTTGAAGTGTTTTTACCACTAGTTTTGTCCCTTGAGTCCTGTGGACAAAGAGCTTTTACACTCTCCTTCTACTCCCTTTTGTTGAAATGATGTTGGTACTGTCTGGGAGGATCTTCCCTCAGGAACAGGAGGGCTGAGGGAGACAGAAGGGCTGGAGCACAGCATCACACAGCTTAAGGCCCCACTCCAAATGCTTGAGAAGAAGTCCAGCCCATGGGGTGTATGGATTAAGGCAAAATCTACAGCTTTTAACCTCAGCTGCACTCATTAGTTGCAGGAAAGATGCTCCAAGACCACCCAAGTGTGATAGAGCTCCTGAACTGACAGAATCACACAGCTTGCCAAGTTGGCTTCATTCTTGAGGAAGCATCTTGTATCCAGCTGTCTTAGGTAGGGCAGCAGTGTGAGCACGGCTCTTGCTGCACTCAGGATCTGGCACTGACTCTACAGAGGGACACCTCTCCCTTGGTGGCTGTGGTGACAAGAAATCTGAACCTTCAGGGAACTGTGGATATGACTTTGACCAGCTGTCCCCAGATTCCCTGAAACCTCAGCACAACTTTCCAGAGTCTCCCAGGCATTGTAGAAAGGGGCCTATCATGTCCTGTACGCAACAGTGGCACTACAGTCTCTGTCCCTGATAAGAGACTGTGATGTGGCAGTTTTGGGCTTGGGGTAAGGCTCCTGCTGTCTACTGCTCCTGCAGGGCCTCAGTGTCTGTGTTGGCCTTGAGACGAGGCTCTGACCCAGGGCAGGACACATAGCAGGGCACGCAATGCTGAGGTCAGTGGCACCTCTCCTACACCTCACTTGATGGGACAGGGTGGGACCTGCTTATAGGAAGCAGGTGAGGCATGTGTTTAACTTAAAGTCCATCTTGAAAGGATCAGAGAAAAGTGCATCTCAGAATTCTCTGTGGAAAAGAGTGGCATATACTGATCAGCTCTGAATGCACTAGGGCTATGTTATTTGTATACTGTGTAGACAATATAATATATATTGTCTATATAGCTGTACAGATGCAGTATGACAGTTATGGTGTATGCTTTTTGGGTCGTAAACTCTTTGTATTGGCACTGCCTATATGTGCCTACACACTATCCATGGCAAAGGGTCTGGTCATCTTCTTATTAACAATAGCTAGTATATGCACAGCAAGTAAGGCAGGAGTATAACACATATAGACAATCTGTTTTTATTGCTTTCATCTTTACAGCCAGGTGTGTGATCTAAACATCAGGCAGAAACTTCTCCAGATAATTTCCTGTTTCAAAACATCTTAGAAAGTGGATGTGTTTGGGATGGACCGATAGATAATACGTCTGTGGCACACAAAAACAGAAATGGAAGCCTCTGAATCCCTGGGAATTCCTATCCGTGTCTCAGGGATTTCTGCCCTCCCAAGTGTTTCACCAAAGGTCAGTGGATCTGAGGGATTCTTTGAAGCCAGCAAAGAATGTGTAGCCCACAGACTGCTTCCTCAGCAGGTGCAGTCCAACCCCAGCTGCAAAAATGTGGGTTGCTGTCCCCCACCCGCTGCAGAAGAGAGCTTCTTCATGTGCACGTGTTTGTCTCTGATCATCTCTCATCCCTGTGCACAGCTTCACAGAGGTTGGTTTCATTAACCCCGGGGTGATGCTTTGTGTAAATATGCATGCATATCTGATTCGCATGGAAAATGTCATTTTCCCTACATGTCCCTCATCCAAATATTAGTCGAGCCTGAGCCTATGTAACTCACAAAGTAGTGAGTGCTGTGATGATAACTGCAGCCCACACAGCCGTCCTGCTCAGGCAGAGCATGGCTGCACACACGTCTGACATTTTGTACGGCATGTTCAGCAGAGGTGCCTACACATGATCTGCCATATAGTCTTACATGTTGGCAGATGGTGTGTGCATTAACGCGCGGTGTGTGCTGATGTCTCTGGGTGAATGAGTTTCTCTGCAGCCAGCTGGCGTACAACACATGCACTGGCACACGCGGCGCGCGAAGTTGCTCTCCTTGCTGCAGCATGCACACACAGCAGCACGCGCTTGGCACGGCACGTGGGCTCCTTCCCCGGCGTGCACTGTGGGCAGAGAGACTGGGACCGGCCCTGCTGCATGCCAGCAAGGTGCAAGGGAAGGAGCTGCAGCATGTAGGGCTCGGCCTTTCGCCGTCCCGTTTTCGTCTCTGCCTCACCACACCGGTGAATTGCACATTGGACAAGATTATTTCTCCCTGGTTTCCTCTGGATCAGGTCCTTCAGGGACCCCAGGTGTGGAGCTAACTCGGCAGTGGCCACACAGGGCTGTCCCCAAGGCCAGCAGGAAGCCGTGATGCTCAGCAGCCCTTGGGAGCACAGCCCTGGTGTGTCAGCCATCCGCTTGTGCACACCGACGAAGCCCGGGGACACGGGAGGGGGCCGAGGCAAAGAAGACATTGGCGCACAAGTGACATATCTCAATATAATTTCTAAAACTCTATTATAATCGAACAGATAAAATACCTCTGATCTATTTCTGTTGGTTTTTTTACAAAATAGCCGTTTGGACTCTTAGCTAGGTGTGACCACACCACTTTCCCCAAAGGAAGCTTTTCTCGGTGATATTTACAGCAGAAAACAGGTACAGACAGACAGGTGCTTTCAACAGCCTACACACAGGTAATACGTCTGTTGTTAACTTTGTTGTTTTTTTTTTTAAAAGACACATTCAGATGGGGTGGTGACTAGTGCTGAAGAGCTGGGTGACTCTGAAGCTGCTGTCCTGGGCATGGCTGTGGGGAGCAGGCAGAACGCGGACAGCTCGAGCTCACAAACACAGTCCTGGAGCCCATGTGGGCACAGTGAGGCGGCGGTGGGGGGAGGCAAGACCTGCTCAGCAGCTCTCATTTCAAAGCAGAGACTCTCCCAAGCAGCAGCTTGCTGGATACAGGACTCAGATTTGTTTCAGAAACCTCACCAACACATGCAGGTAGTTGCAGGTTAAGCCTTTTGAAAAACATACAACCAAACTCTTCCAGCTAAGAGGCTCTCGAACGCTTCCAAATCTGGCAGTACTTTTTGTGAAGAAGACTGAGTATTGGTGAAAAGCTGCTTGTGGACCATGCTCACAACTTTCATCTACAGTGATGTGTGAAAACAAAAGCAGTGCTTTGCAGGTCTTGCAGAAAACACTAACTGCTGCTACCACAGTGGCCCAGTCTATAGCATTAAAAGCACAACATCAGCAGACAAACACTGCATTAAACCCAGCTTGTTTGTGCTAAGACTGATCTGCCAGATTTTTCCCACCCCTTTGTGCTATAAACAAATCAATTTCACTGGACCTGCACCAGCATGAGCAAGAGAGAATCATGACAGTGATGGCTTGCATAACACAGCTGTGAGACCTCCCTAACACCTTGCTCTGTTCCACCTTCCAGCAGAGCCACCTTCCTGCCTGTCCACTGAGCACCAGACTCTTGCTGCAGAATGCCCTATATTGGCTTTCTCCTTTCTCCTCCCCTCCTTTTTTTTTTTTTTTAATAGAGAAGGATAAGAACTCAGCAGCAAAAAGCCACCATTCTTTAGCATTCTCTGCAGCGGCTTCTTGCCTGATCCCACCACCTGAAGGGTTGTGCCAGCTTCACCATCGGGATCACTGCAGCCAACAGCTGGTGATTTTTCTTTGGTGAGCTGCAGTGCACGTTTTGCCCTTCATGAGGCTGTCACTGACATGCTTGTTCTTGCCTGTGCCCTGTCAGCAGTCAGTTTGTGTGCAAGGGTGTCTACTCACAGCACTACAGCTACACTGCATCTGTGTCTTGCACTTGCATGTGGGAGGGCTGTGGAAGCAGACAACACAATAGATCAGATGAGGTGCTGACATGCTTTAAAGTGCTTGTCGTCCTTCTAGACCAACCTTCAAAGGAAAAACAATCTGTATTTTGAAATGAAGTCCGAAGGGCTCAGCTACACAGTAGAACTTAGTGCAACCTATTCCACCTGACCCTGAAATGGTTTGGTATCTCTGTGGCCAATCCCAACAGAAGAAGTGAGAAGACAGCAAAGCTTATCTCTGTTTCTTTGCCCAAAGCTGGAGGCCAGCAGTAGCCTTTGCAGGGTCAGGAAAGCGCATCCGTCTTGCCCTGAGAGACGGTTGTGCCGCAGGTATTTTGGCACTTCAGTTAATTCACATCCGCCCTTCACCCAACATTAAGGAGGGAGTCTCATGGAAGCTTCCTTCCTTCTTTTTTTACATTCTTGTTGCTTTCCCAATCAATTATTAAAGCAGCAAATCTCTCTTGTAGGAACTTCATAGATGTTATAAATATTTTATCCCAAAAAATTATTTCATCAAGTACCTTAAGGTTTTTGTTGTTGTCACTTCATGTTAAATGTCAAGTAAAGCCTAATTTATTTAACACACACATGCACGCACACATACCAGACCTGCAGTGGTTCATTGCACTCTGGGAAAAAAAATGAACTGAGTACCGCCATTCCTCTCAGGCAAGGAAGTGACTGCTGGGAGGACAGGGCAGTGCTGCTGTCTCTTGGATGCCGCCTTGTACCTCAGCAGGAAGCAGAATATGGCAGCCTCGCATTGTGTTGGCCAGCCAGGGACAAATGCCACACGTAATGACCTTAGTGGTCTTTTCCAACATCTGTGATTCTATGATCTCGTGATTCTATAAGCTTTCCCATGAAGCTACGGGTGGGTTGGGTGAGATCACAGCTGCTGTCTCATGGCGTAGTGCCACCTGGGATGCATCCAGCAGCAGACCAGGGCAGCCATGTCTCACAGCTGGATGCAGTCTGATTGAGCCCTGCCTGGAGCCATGAGCCCATAAGGAGGGCAAGGACCTTACAAGGAACTGGCTCAGAAAGGTGAAGCATCCTTGTTGTCCCTGGAGGCTGGGTAGGAGAAAGCTTCTCTGGTCTGAAGGGAGACTGAGCTTCAACTCAGGGCTTTCTAACAGATCTTTCAGTCTTCTGCTTCCATGGGCCTCCCTGAGGCTATGCCTGTTTGTTCTCGATCAATACATCTGCTACTGCATGTAAAAGCATCAGTCTGGTGACCAGCTCCAGAGAGCTAAGTAAACAACCAAGACAGGTCTGTTGGCAGATCTGGGTGTAGGGGTCAGACTCAGAAACTAGCAGACCTGGAGCTGAGCAGGCCCCTGCCCTGGAGGACTGGGCAGCCTTCACCACAGCCCCTCCCTGTTTTCTTAACCTCAGCTGGGCATATGCCCAGCTCACATAAATGAATTCTTTCATCTGTGTGTTTCAACAGAGCCAAGGGACATCCAAAGAGCACTGGTGGGGGGCAGGCCCTAATGCATTCTTTCACTGGTAACAAGCCCCAGAAGTGAGAATCCTGGAGTATTGCTGCTGTGTGGATTTTACCATACAAGGAAAAAAATATATTTCCTGCATGTCTTCACCATCCCTTTTCCCTGACGTTTTGCACATCCACACTACTGTCAACACTCCTCACCTCTCCTCACCCAACCAACAGCCAGTGCTCACTCCTCAACCTCATTCAGGAAAGAAGACCATTTCTTTCTTTCCCTCTTAAAATAAAAATAAGGGCCCTAAAAGGCGTACTGTCCTATTTTAAAATCCTAAAGTTGATCTTCTTAAGCCTCGAAGGAAGATAGAATGAGTGAGTGAAACCAAAGCCTTTAAGCTAATTAATACCTTCCCCTCCCTACTGCTCAAAAAGATTTTTTTTCTTCTAAAAATACAGCCATAGCTCATTTTTAATGCTGTCTTCTTTCACATCAATGTCCTCAATAAAAAAGAGAAGCTGAGCCATCATCTCTATCTCAAGATCTTCCCCTCCCCTCACTTTGAAGCTGGGATAGAGAGGAAGATTGGAGAAGGGGCCTTGGTGTGCAGCTTTCATATGGGAAGGGTTGAGAGAGGCAATGGCATAGCCAGGCAAGAGATACAGATGGCAGCTCATGTGAGTGGGCTCTGTAAAACCTTTTCCCCCCTAACACTGGAGGAAGAGCCCAAGTGAAAGAAACATCCACCCCTAGGAGGTGAACATAACACTTAGATTTGCTTTCAGAATGTATAAAAGCAGATGGGAAAGAAACACAAAACCAGCTAGAATGAGAAAAGCAGAGGTGGGTCTGTTTCATGCTAGAAAAGACAACTGTGTGTGTATGTGTGTTTTGAGGTGGGAGGCCACCTCTTGGTGCCATCTCTTTGGAAAACTGCTCATCCATCCCAGGGGAGATCCCTGGGCTTAATCTCTCCCTTCTGCTCTCTCAGAACTGCTTAGTGTTTCCTTTTGTAAGCATGCGCCATACATACTCTACCATACAGGTGTATTTACACATGATGTGGTCTGCTAGGTCTCAGCAGAGGTCTCTGGTACAATGCTCCAACATAACAGAAACAAAAAGTTTTGGTGTTCAGAGTGAGGCCATCTTTGCGTTGTACTGCAGCTTAGGACAGTCTCTCCTCTTCCCAAGCTCTCTTCCATTCTTGCGCTCCCTCGCCTGGAACCAGCTGCTGCAAGGAGATAATATTTGAAGAGCGATGAGAAGAAAGCATGGCAAGTGGAACAGGCTCTCAGCTCCAGCTTAGCAGGCAGCAGCAGTGGTGGCAGGGGGAACTCCACCCTTGGGAGTGCCCCAGCATCTCTCCTTGGCACGGGTGAGTCAGTTTCTCTCTGAGGCTGGCGAAGTTTCAGGGTGGGTATAAACCTATGGCCAGGTAAATGCAAGGCAGGGAAGAAGATCAAGGAGTAGCAAACGGAAGACACAGTGCCTAGAAAGCAGCAGGTCATCAAGCCTCTCAGGAACAGGGCAGCAAAGTGCTACGTGGGAATGGCATGAGCACAGGAGGCCAGCAGGGCTGGCAGGGTGTAAGGATATGTAAGCGCGTAGGTTGGCAGGTTCTATAGATGGCTCTTCATGATTAGCATCATCTTGAGGGGAGACAGGGTAAGAGTTAGCTTTTTTTTTTTTTTTTTTTTTTCCTTTTCTTTTTTCTTTTACTAAAAAATAAATCACAAACTAGATCTCTGTAGGCAGAAAGGGTCCCAGGGAGACGGTGGGGCTGGGAAGCGGGGGAGTCTGTGCTGTTCTGGTGCTGGTGGTGTGGCTACACGAGGCTCCGCGAGCCACTGGAGTACCTGCGCCTCTGAAGCAGGGAGCTGGGGGGGCAATACTGGTGGGGGTGGTTGTAGGGAGGAGGTGGAGGTGGCAGGGGAGGCTGATGGACCAGCTTCATGGGGGTTCCGGGGAGCCCACTGCCCACACCGCGCCAGGGGGTGGAGGTGCAGGAATCAGAGGTGACGTAGCGTGTCAGAGTCTGGTTGAGGGCCGGCTCCATTCGAGCGAGGCACGGCTTGTCCAAGACAATGACTTTGACAATCTGCTGGCACTGTACAAGTGTCCCCGCCGAGGCGGGGTGCGAGGGCACCAGTGCTGTCTCCAGCCGCTCCCGTGGCATGTTAAGACGCATGCTGGGCTGCATTCCACTCTCGGGCCCCAGGGTGGAGTTGTGCTGGTACGTTTGAAGCCTGTTGTGAATTGACACCTATTTTAGAAACAGTCAAAGAAGCATTAAATGTTACAAGACTTTTCCCATCTGCTGCTACTGGCTGCCCTGAACCCCCGCCACCAGTCAGCCTCACATGCATCGAACCCTCCCCTCTTGAAAAAACAGAACAGGCACAAGCCCTGGCTGCATCCCTCTCTCCCAGCAGCCCCATCATCCTATCTAGGCCTTAGTGCCTCTGTCCTTTCCACTGCATCAAAGGCGGCAGGGCTGGTGTTCCCAAATGCAGTGCAACTTTGATTATCCAAACAGCATAGGGAACGCAAATCAACTAAATGAGTGGAGACATCCATAAATTCTTGTGGTAATGAATAGACCTCAGCGGTCATGCCTTTGTCCCCAGCAGCAAAACGAGGGGGCAAAAGGGACAACCGGGTAGCAAGGTTTCAGATAATCGAGGTTGTACATTTCTGCAAAAATGACGGTAGCTGAATCTGAGATAGAGAGAGAGAGACTCGAGCCTTTCCCAGCTCCCTGCCTTTCCGAGTATGAAGGTACACCACATGACTGGCTAATCTGTTTACAAAGGAAAAAAGCAGAAATCTGACATACTCTAGCAAAAGGCAGCTCCCTCTGATCCATTTGATGGTTTGTCAGTGAAAGGAAATGATTTTCAAAAAAGAAAAAAGAAAGAAAAAAAAATGCCCGTCTAGCTCATACAATGATAAAAGAAATTCATGATGAAATGGCAGCAGATTAGATAATCTCAAAGAAATGGAAATGCTCCTCTGCTGGCAGAGTATTACGTGGGCAATGGGAAGGAGGGGGGGAAGGAGGAGGTCATCAGGGTCCCCACAGAGAGATGCTGACAATAGAGTCACTCAAATAAGAGAGCTCACTGAGACCAGCTTAAAAAGGGAGCTGGTCTGGACTAGAGATCCCTGAGGGGGAAGCACAGCAGTAAAATGGTGCTTCCTGGATGGTGACCGAAGTCATAGTTCCTCCTGGCAAGGACGTGGGCTGATGGAGTCACCAGAGCACTGCAAGGTTGCTGTTGAATGTCAGTCAGATGACAAATCCTGGGTAGGACACTACTGCTTGGAGGCTGGCACAGCACTTCTAGCAAGGCAGGGGTACAGATGGGCAGATTGGGCAGTGGGGGTGCCCTGATGGTCTGTATAGTAGACAGCAGAGCCAGCAACCATGGAGGAGGAGCTGTGGAGTGACCAAGCTTCCCATCATGCTGGAACAAGGATGAGCTGTTTGTCCCTACCCAAGCATGGTGGTTGGTCAGGCCCAGTATGCAACAGGACTGGGTCAGAAATTATTCAGGCAGTGAAACATACCTTTGGAAAAACTGGTTGTTGGGCCATGAAGTGCTAGTGACATTAAAATACATGGAAGTCATTCTCCACAAGAAATCACAATGCCCAAAAGAAATTGGAAGTTGGCTGGGAGAGGCACCTTGTCCAGATAGGGGGTGTCTGCAGGGAAATGGGTGTTCTTCAAGGAACGTCAGTGACACCCACTCCCTGAAGAGAAGCTGAACTCCTCAAACAAATATCAAGAAGGGAAAGAAGTGCCCTGGAAAAGGGCAAATTCAGGAAAATGGAGATATTCCAGACATGGAAAATGTAGGAAGTAGTAAATAAGATTCACAGTGTGAAGACAGCATTTTTCTGTTTTCTTACAGGCAGCGGGAGCATGGGTGTCTGTGAAGAAACAGGCAACCCATGGGTGCTAGACATCCCTGTGAAGATAGAAGCATACAGGACAGCCAAGCTCCCTATCTAGGAAGGTGAAGCTCTGGGAAAAGTCTCTGATATAAAAAGGCCATGCTTAATCCCCTTCAAGGGATGGAGAGACAGCTGCAGAGATTATGCAGGAAAGCTGGGCTGCAGGGGAATTTGCATGTGATGCTGCATGGAGTTAGCATGTCAGGGAAGTCTTTAGTGGGGTTCTCAGTCTCCCCATAAGCAGTGGGGTGGGTTAGTCTACAGCGTTCGGGAGCTTGGTCCATGAGGGATGTTACAGTTATAAAAACGGATTGAAAATGCTTTGAAGTTTAGTTTGGATTTGAAAGTTGTATTACCCGTCCTAGCAGTAACTTTTAATTGTATCTCTGGAAATTGGTAAAATTGTCAGTCTGGCTGGGGAGGCATTGATTAATACCTGAGAAAAGAAACAACAGAGAATGTGAGAAGAGCTGAAGTGAGAGAGAATTACTTACCTCAGCTGCTCCGCACTCTACTTACCTCCACTGTGCTGTCCGAGACCTTCTCCCCCAAATCCTTCTTGCCTTTAAAATAAAAGAAAAGATCTCACTTACGAGATCTGTTCCTCAAGTCAAGAGCTGGCCCACGTAGGGCGGACTGGAAAGCTCTAGGAAGAGGTACAGGGCCCAGTAGGACTCCAGATAAACTGAATTCCTCTTGCAATCCACCAGTTGCATGGCAGTATAGGGGAGACCCTTTTGGGGTCCTATTTTTAGGTCTTGATGTGGAAGTAAGTTGGTAGCCACTCATCAATGCACTTGTTTTTGGCTGGCACAAAACATAAAGCTTCTACAAAACTCAGAACACAAAGCTCCTACAAAGGAGCTGGCATTGCAGAAGTGGCAGAAAAGACTCTAGAGGAAATATATAGTGCCGTTACTCTGTTGCATTAGTTTGAAGAAGGAAAAGTGGGCCATGCTCATTCAAGCGAAGTTGGGTGACTCTACCTGTTGGAGAACTCTGCTTGGACTGTGGTTCTATCTGGGCTCCATTGCTCCGTAGCGAGAGAGTCTTTGCCCCTTGCTGCTTCTCCAGCTCCCCTGCAAGACAGACGTGTGGCAGTGAGTGAGAAGAAGGATGAAGGGAAGAACCAGGGTATACTGAAGGATTAAAGTGGGAAGTCAGCAAGAATTAATATAAGAATATGACAAGAGTCTGTCTAGAAAGGAAGGAGAGAGGAACAGCTAAGAGAGAAACAAAAACTGGAGAGGATTTGATATATGGAGGACCTTACATAAGACCTCTGTGTATGACTTGCATTTATAAAGAATAGGTTACTGCTGCACAGAAGGGGTACCACTGATGCTGAGCTACTTGGGCTTGTCAGTTTATACATGGGAACATCATTAAAGTCTACTCGGACCTTATTTCTGTGTAAGGCAGGCCCCAGAATGACATGGTACAGACTGCTTTTCTCCCAGGTGTCCCTGGAGTGAGAGGACAATTCTGCTAAGACTATAATCTACCCTGTTATCTACAATCTTCTCAGATATCTACAGATAGTATTTGCATAGTGTATGAGATGGAGAAGTCTTCTGGGCCTGATAGTCTAAGCTTCTCCACTTCAGTCTACTGTCTCATACACTCTAATTGAGAAGGATCATAAATAGTTCTTCCCTTTCTCCTGCTGGTGAGTGCTCACAAAACCTGGCTGCTTTTTTACTCTATTAGTGAACATAAGAACAGTCCTGGGAAGACTTCTACAACTCATCCTCTTTGTCACTCTTCCTGAAGAACCCATTGCTTTTACATTTTCTCCCTTGCATACGCATGGAGTATGATGGCATCAGAGTCTGAATTGTGGTAGAGGTCCTTACATTCAATACGTATCTGCTCCAGCTCTGTCACTTCTGCTATTGACTCTTTCAGATCTTCCACAAATTTCTGCATTTCCTCGGCTCCCAGAGCACAGAAGTGCAGTACCTGTTTCTTTTCTGAGCCCGAAACTGGAGTCACCAGTGTGATGCCATGGGGGTAATCTGTGAATAAGATGTGTCAAAATAATAGAGAGGCATTAGGGTTTCTTGCTGGAGAAGTCTGCTTTCCTGTCTTTCCAGGACAGAGAATTTCAGTCCGGAGGAACTTGAGAGTTTGTCACACTGCAAATTGTGAGAATCTGCAGCATTGCAGCACTCCAAGGAAACAGAATGGCCAAGGTCCAGCAGCAAGGCAAGTTACCACCACTACCACAGTGGTGCCATAGTCAAAAACCACTAGATCTTCATTACAGTTAATGTAATGTCAATGCTAACAACCTGAGCACAGAGATGAGACTAAAAAGCCCTCCTGAATCTGCAGAGGAGTTAACAGTATATATGATGCCAACAATACTTTTTCTCCTTTGGGAGTTGCAGCCTGAGAAGTTGGCTCCTGGACTCAGAGCCATTAATATCCTCAGATACAGGATTTCTTTCCAGTCTCTACTTCCACCAGCAGGGAACATAGCTGCAGTGTCAGCACAGCATGGGTAAGGAACTCATCATGCTATGCAGAGAGTGCGGTAAAGTAAGGGTGTGAGTTTGCAGGTCTCCACTTAGTAGTCCCCAAAAGGCAAAACACTGTCAGAAATGAAAATGAAACAAATGCCCCGAGAGTGAAAAGAGCACAACAAAGAGCTTCATGATTTAAAGATCAGGATGTGTGCATGGAGGAGGTGGCTGCAGATTCAGCCAACAGAAGTTGGAGAACAAAGGTATGCAGAGAACTTCTTAAGCTTGTGACTGGACTTTCTCTGTCTTTTGGTCATTGAAAAGTAGTTTCTTTCTCTTTTCTCCTTCCTCCTCTTCTTTGTCTACATTTAGTTTCTTTCTTCACCTGTCATGCTTTCTCTTCTCTACTGTTCCTGTATGTCTGCCTTCTCCACGCTCTTCATCAGCAATCTTTACCAAACAAGTCAAAGACCAACCTGCTGTTTTCTGCCAGCCCTTAGCTCCCTCTGTATTCTAGTTCTCTTTCCCCACCCCGTGTCTTGTCTCATTTATTAAGATCACAAGTTCTTTCAGACATCTGCTTTTCTGGCTCTGCAGAGTATACATAAAAGGATGCCTTTGCCAACACTCCAGGATAGTCAATCATACCCCTGAAAGTAGATTGCAGCTCCAAAAATGTATGCTGCGAATGCCCAGTTATAAATGGCTCTTCTGTACATTCAGAAACGTGAAAAGCACTGTGTGCTGTGGAGGGTAGGAAATTGAGATGATGACCCACACTATCCATAGGGCAGAGCAAAGATGTAAGGAACTCAGTGTAGCCTCAGTACTGCTACAGTGTTCCTTCCTTGCATCATATTCTGCTGGTGCTCACAAAACTCTCGGTAGGCATAAACCAAGCTTGCCTGAGACCACTGTGCATCCCCTTTGCCTTTGCCAGCAGGAAGCCTGCCTGTTTCTGGAATTCCTCCACCACACAACCAGCTTCAATCATGACACATCATGGCTCTATTCCCAGACCATCAAGGTCAGGCTGACTAGGGCTGGCCTCTCGCCATGCTTTGGTGGGTGCTGTTCCAAGGGCTCTGCTTCAATTTCAGGATTGAAGCAGCACATCATACTGCAGGAAGGCAGCAGCAGCAGCATCTGGGTTTTTATCAGTGTCAGTGGTAGAGGTGGGTGTTGTGATTTTGGATGCAAGTGGAGAGGGGCTAAAAGCAACAGCAGCAGTTTTGTCAGTGAGGTTCCCCTACTGTTGGCTCCCGAGAGCTAAGTGACATGCACTTTAGGATGAGTTACCTCATTCCTCCAGATTAGTGCCCTCCCTGTCACCATGACAAGTCAACTCACTTCAGTGAACTTAAGGTCAGCCCTTCTGCCCATGTTTAGACCAAGAGAGAGATCAGAAGCCTCTTCTCATCACACTGTACTTGCACAGTAGTGTCCTCAGCACCAAGCCTGTTTTTTTCTCCCCTCTCATTTTAACCCTGATAGAATCCCTACTCTGATGAAAGATCTCACTGGGCTATGCAGCCTCCTCCTTTCTTCTCCTTTTTCATGCCAAACCCCTTCAGGCAACCAAGGAGAATCAGACTTACATTCATTCTCAAAGAGATGGAACTGCATGCCCAGCAGGCCAACAGACTTGCAAAACGTGTAGGTCGAGGAGCTTTTCTTCTTGGGGCAAAGCTTGAGGATCTGTTAGAGGAACAGACACATCATTGGGTAGGGTGCTGGTGAACACTGAAGCAAGAACAATACAAATTACTCAAAGCACAAAAGAAAAATATTTTTACAAGCTGTGTTAATTGTTAATTACATGGGATGAAAACTTGGTGACTGACAGACTCTTAGCCCAGAAAGCTGCCTGGCATGCTGTACTTGCAGCACTTTGAAATTTTGTATGTGTAGCCTAGGGCACCCTCAGGTTCTGTTCCCCAGGAATACTAGGGATGATTTTTGGATGCCCATATTTCTGACTTTGCAAAGATAATTCTTTCCACAAAATATCCTAGGTCTGGGAACCAGAATACGTGTGCATGCTGTGTTGCCCTTGATCCCTCAGTACTAGTCTTCATAGATCTGATTTATCACAAGGGATGGAGGGCTAGCACGGAATAGACCTTCTCCTCAGGTTCACAAATGGTTGAGAAGGAATAGGTAAGGAAAGTTCTCTTCTCCTCTAGGACAAAATGGCGTGGCTTTGGCCTTACTTTTGCAACATCCACATTTTCCTTTTGCCATTAAACTCAGGCATTTTTCGCCTAAAGCAGAATATCCTTCTTGAATGCATCCTCCTTGTCTCAGCAAACCTGTGTTCACCCTTGTAACTGCATGAACTCAGCTGCAAGATCCCTTGAGCAGGACACTTTTTAAAGTACTGTATGCATTTCAGGCTCCGGTAGTTAGCACCTACTTTTCTGCAGCCTCTGCAATAGTAAAAATACATGGGAGTGCTCTGCCTACCATAGTACAAACAGCCAAATAAATGTACTTCACTCTCACAAAATGAACCTCCCTGGTAGCAAAGGGATGAGAGATAGCAATGACATTACTTGGCTGTGGGACAGTTTGTCTTTTCAAGGGTCAGAGGAGTTTTAGGTTTGGTATGTTGTTGACAGGGAAGGATCCTGAGCTGTGTCTTGCAGTGCTGATGGATCAGGAGATGGTCTGTCCCTAGGATGGGGGAAATTGATGTTGTGGACTGCTTTTATATTTCTTTACAGACACTCAGGCTAGTTTTATCACTGCAGTGCCTAAATGCCAAACCACACTCACCACTAGCAGGTCATTGAAGAGAAAAACTTCCCTTTGGTGAGCTGCCTGCTTCTGCACTTTGTTCACATCAGTCACTTCATACAAGCGGCTGCAGCAGACCAATCGGCGATGGGGCACAGAGAGAACCTGCAGAAGATCCACAAGAATGTGTAGGGGTTATGAGAAGGTGCCAGTAAGGTTCACCAGCACTCTTAACTTACACAACCCTTCCAGGTGACAGTGGCACAAGAAAGTTCTGCCCACTCTGCCTACTCTAATTGTTTCCTCACAACCACTCCTCACCATCAATTATCCTGCTGGTCCCATAACAGAGAGAGCCTTCATGACTTGGATAGATCAGGGGAGTAGAACAGTCTGTAGGAAAGCCACTTGTTCACATCCTGCCTTCATATACCTCTGTCTACAAGTCACTGAGTGACTTCTCAGCCCACTGGACTGCCCATGCTCTTTCTGGACAGTGTCTGCATTTGAGGGTCTTGTAACCTTCCCTATAACTTTGCCTTTCACATCCTACAACTTCAAAAGGCCTAAAAATTCAGAGCACTGCAGAGCTATCACTGAAGTATTGGCAGGCAGGATCTGCATTGGCAAGCAGGACCTCCAATGAGAGGTATTATTGCACTGGATAAAGCAAACTCTGGCCAAGTAAATTCCAAAGAACTAAGAAACAAAGAGATAGCAAGTGAGAAAGTGTTTGGAGAAAAATGCAAGCAAGGGAAGCGTTATGAAAGAAGAGGATTAGAGAGGAAAATGGCAGAAAAGGGGGACAGTGATGGAGGTGGGTGTGGAAAGGGTGAGTAGGTGCCAGCAGGGTTACGGGTGCTCACCGTTTTCATTCCAACTATGGACTTCTCCACCTTGGTGACATATGTCACATGGTCCTCATTGGACTTTAGTTCTTTCTGCTGTATCCTCTCATAGATCCCTACCACCAGCTCCCGTGGAATGTCAGCACCATCATCCACTCCTGCAAAACACAGAAAATGTTGAGCAGACTAGGCAGAGAGAAAAGGAAAGAACTGTCATCCCTGACAGGCAGACCTCAGTGCAATGTTGAGAAGACAGAAAGGAAATAGATTTTTTTTTTTTGTTTTAGAGTGTTTTCTTTCTTGGTCTAGCACACAGAATGCACCAGCAGCAGAGACAGTCACATCTAAGACCAATGCTGAAGATTTCATTATTCCATTGCTCTGCATGGTGGCTTTTTTCCATATGTTCCCTAAGGTTTTATAGCCACAATTTCACATTCATATTCCTTGGGCCATTCAGTAACAACCCCTGCATTGATCTCATATTATTAGAAGTGCTAGGCATAGTGGATATCTGCAATGCGATCCAGCTGCTCCTCCTGCCAATGCAAGCTTCAGATCTCCTATTTACTTGGTAACCTTCAACATTTTCTTTCTGTGATGTCTCCTACGCATAATACTTCCTTGCTATTCTATCTGTGATCTCTCTGTCTGGGTTCTGTCCCCTTCCTTGTTTGTATTTGCTTAGCTAATTCTCCAAATTTTGCTATTTGACCCTTGAAGAGCCTGTCAGAAAAGTTCTCCTTCTCCTCCCTCCAAA
Source organism: Phasianus colchicus (assembly GCF_987193195.1). Taxonomy (NCBI): domain Eukaryota; kingdom Metazoa; phylum Chordata; class Aves; order Galliformes; family Phasianidae; genus Phasianus; species Phasianus colchicus. The sequence goes on along the minus strand of NC_143436.1, from coordinate 60,840,406 downwards.
CACCACAAATCAAATTGCCTTCCTCCTACACTAAATTCCTTCAATCATGTTACATTGGTTTTCTCTGCTTTCCCTCCAGCTCCCTGGTCTGAGGCTAACTATGCTGCTGCTGGGGAATTGCCTAGGAATGGAGAGGCATTGTCCTCTTCTGGCTCCCTTTTTCATGACCTCGCAAACATTGCCTGAATTCTGTGTATTTTTTTAAACACAGACCAGCAAAGCTCCTGGCCTGTGTGTTGGGCTGAAGGTGAGTGTGGAATGAACCGTCTCCCCTTGTCTGCAGCTTGGTCCTCATGCTGGCTGAATTCATTATGATGTGAATTGATGGTAAAAATTAACATTAATAAATAAAAAAGAAAGAAAGAAAACCTTTTGAGTCAGTTCAATCTGCCACGATACTGAAGGGGTTGATGGCAGAAAATAACTTGAAAGAGGGTCTCGCTGTCACATTATTGCACTCTGAAATGGAGGGGGAAGGCGTAAGAGGCCTTGGACAACACTGTCTGAACAGCCATAAGGTCAAGAAAACAAGTTATAGCAGTCCACAGCAGTTCAAGCACTAGATGAAGATTTACGCTGGGAAAACTTTGAAAGAACTTAACCTGAATTGCAGATTTGCAATACGAAACACTTGGAAGATGACTGACCTAGGAGTGAGCATGGCTGGGAAATTGGACTTTGTCTAGACATCATGTCAAAAAGGCAAAACAATTCTAAGCTGCATTAGCGCATCTGAAAATGAGGAGGAGGTGGTGGTTTTACATAGGAGTATGTTGTGACCGCATCTGAAGAAATGCTTTTAACAACCTATTACTGAGATAAGGAAGGACCTTGAAAAGTAGAAGAAAATTGATTTGGGGAACTGATGTATTAGAAATTGCTAAGAGGTAATACATGCATGAACTCTGTCAGGCTTACAATTACTGCAAGCAATCGCAAGCAATTAAGAAAAAGATTTAGCCTGAGTAGAAAAATCTGCTCATATATTTGAAGCAACAAGGAGGAAAAAGGCTTGTTTAACGTAATCGAACAGGGTTTAGGAAGGATGGAGATGAACAACAGAAAAGTGTAATACAATGGACTCCTTCCAAACAGTGAAAACCATTAAAAGATGAAACCACCTCTCAAGGAAAATGTGTGAAAAGGCTGGACAGCTTTCTGCAGAGAACAAAGCAGAGATCTTCCCCTTCCCCAGCAAGGCAGAGGATATTTCAAAGCACTCTCCTCCAAATCTGGCTTACAGAGAGCACCAGAAGCCCTGGAGAAAGGCAGCTTTGCTAGATTTTTGCTGCCTTCACCTGGGCAGGATTTAGAGAAGCAGGAGGGCAAAAAAAAAAAAAAGCCAAGTGGGATGCTCACCTCTCAGATTGCGAATGAAGTCCTCCAGCATCATCTTCCTGTCAGGCTTGATGTTGGGGCTGTACATGTCCGTGTTGAGGAGGATGATTGCAAAGGCCAAGATGAAGATAGTGTCTGGGTTGTGAAACTGCTGGACCACATCTGGATTACACATGCAGTACCTCTGGCTGCAGCAGGAGGGATGCACATACTTAACACAGAACATTGGAGTCCTCTGCACAAGTGTAGCAATGACTTCCTCATGCATGGATCAAATTCCTCCTTCCACTCCAGCTCTCATACAAAAGAGAAGGAACTGCTAGAACTCTGAAGGCCAGTTTACCCACCAACAGCTGAAACTGGCCACTAAAACTTCAGCTTTCTTGTCCTCAGAAGCCAAAAGAGCAAATGACAGTGGACAGACTACCCAACCTGGGGTCACTATGCAGTGGTAATATTGATATCTACTCCAGTCTGTATTTCTAAAGATTCCTCTGGACGCAACAAGGGAACAACCCAGCACCCTTGCAAGCCCCAGTGCTGTTTTTCCTGTCAGTCACCAATGAACAAGGAGTCCCTTGCTGGCAAATATGGCTGGACTCACTCTGACCCTTTGTCCCTTCATGCCACTGAACATCCATCAAGGATGTGGCTCTGTGGCGGCAGTGGAACAGAAGACTTCCACAACCAGCTTCTTTAGAAGGGGGGTCCCTGGTCAGTCATTCCATTCCTGCTGCATGTTTTCTGCCTTGGATATGCTCCCTGCTTCCAGCAGGTTGCAGCAGTGTGGCTACAGGGCTCTCTTTCTTACCTGAAAGCCTCAATTAGCCGCTCAACCTTCTGTGCCTCCCCCTGCACACGGATGTGAGCCTGGAATTTCCGCAGCGCTTCATCCAACTCCATGCCTGAGAAGTCCATCTCGTCCACCACGCAGCTGTGGGAAGGGGATACAGCCTTTGTCAGCACCTCCTCCTGGGCAGGATGCCAGGTTGGCTCCTTCATTGTGGTGCCCAGGCTGAGTTTCCAAGGGAGATACCATGGAACAGGCCGATAACTCTGTGTTTTTGTTGATATTTTCTATATCTGTACAGTTATGTAGACAACTATAGTGATCTAGATATTTAAACTCCTATATACCAATATGAATACAGATATAAATCCATCTATTTTGGCCTCTTTTATCGTCTGCCAATTATACTTCACACACTGTCCATTCCTAACTGCTTCCCACAATGTGCACTTGTTCACCACCCATTTATCCATCCTTCTCTTATCTGCATTAACTGTATTCATCCTCTCCTCACCTTCCATTCAGTCAAGCACGTATCCACATTTGCAGACCAGATTTTCTTCTCCACTCTTCACTCCCACCCAAATGCTGCAGCAAAAATATTCGCTACATTTGTAAAGACCAGAGGCCACTCAAAGAAAATGTGAAATGGAAGCTCTTGTACAGAATGGGGATCATTACCCTCGTGCTTCTCATTTATATTCTCATTTTACGCAAGTCTTACTGCTAATCTCAAAAGTCTATTACAGTCATTCCTTCTGTCTTCATAGTTAAATCCTCAAGTTCTTATTGTTACTGAATGATATTTTGATCTTCATTTGCAATGACAATACCTTCTCTATATGGTTTCAGCACATTTTGTTAGCAGACTCCTACCATCTATGTCCAGGTCTTCACCGCAAACATTCATCAAAAGGCGAGGCTCAGGAAACTCTCCTCATAACCTCCTTTAAGTCCACCTTCCTATTTCAGCAGAGTATGTAGGCACTAATGTCTGCATAAGCCAATTCTCTTCCCCATTTATGATTCCTTTATTAATATCTTTCTCTTCTACACTCAACTAACCATTTCTCATGTCAAATACTTTGCTGAAGTTTAGAATTATCTTCTGTATGTTCCTTGTCTAGAAAACCAATTATTTATCAAAGAAAGACAGAATTAATCTATTCTCCACTGGTGCTAGTACGTACCATTTACCTTCTTGTCTGCTATTATTTTTTCCCATAAATGAATTCTTGAATCTGACATCTTATCTGAAAGACGAAGAAATCCACAGGTGCCAAAATTCCATTTTCTTTAAAATCTTCCTTAAATGCAAAGTTACTAGCTTGCTAATATTCAGTAAAATTGCACCACCTGGACATCACAAATGTATTAAAAATTCAGTGACTTCACATTTTCTGCTTCCATGCCCTTCGAGTGCTAATTCTACCTTTCATCCTGTTTATCTCATCTTCTGTATTACATTTGGTTTGGCTTTCTCTTGTAAAGGGTAAACTGATCCCAAATTTAGGGCTGGGAAGAAATTTTTCAAAAGACAGGTCATCTGAGAATGCATGAGAAATGTAGAGAATGAGGGATGAGGCAAGTAAATTAAAGGGAGAGGGGATTAGCTTCCTTCTGGATTCTTCCAATTTCTAGGATCATCTGGAAATTTCACCAAACATGCTTTTGCTAATAAAAACATATGCCGCAATCAGGTTCTTCTTCTTTCTTTCTGTGCTATCCTACATACTTTGCTAATAGTTTTTTCTATAGTTCTGCAGTTTGCTGTAGGCTGTTGAGCAGTATTTTGTGAACTATGCCATTGAATGTCACAACAGCGCCTTGCTAGAACAAAAAATTATTGCTTGAATGTCTCAGATGGGTGAGGGATAAGATTCAAATACTCAGATAGCTCTTTCCTTCTTGCATTCCCCCATCGATTCAAGAGCTATCATTGCTTACCTGGAATGACAGCCACAGAACACCTTACCAAGAGCTCTGTCTGAACTTAGGATGTTCAGGGTGTTCGGTATCTTCTATGGAGCAGCTATCATCTCAAACCAGAAACATGGACTCCTTCCTTACACAAATTCCAGATAATCAAAGCATAGGAACAACTATTCAAGAGCAAGGGCAGAGAATCAATGGGGCCACTCTCACAGGAAATCTTACACAAAAACTTCATTTTCCTCTCCAAGAAGTGGACTGCAGAAACACTTGCAAATTGATTCTGGCAGCAGTGAAAACTCTCTCTTCTGCCCCTTTCCTTTGTTATTCTTATTTTTCTCATACTTGCATTCACTTGTCCCTTGGGTTGACATCAAGGCATTCTGCTTCTTGGAGTTTGTCTTTGATAGTAAGAAAAATTTTTCTCTGGTTAGTCATTATTGTGTTCACAGCTGCAAACATCTCTGTAGTTGGACTTCTGTTATTATTTTTTAATCTTTTCTGATACATGATGTTTCTCAGCATTGTCTCCAATGATTTTGCTATTACTATCTGCTTCCAGACGTGTGAAAGCAAGAGTGCTTGCACCCTTTAAGACCTGCTGAAGTCATCCTAGTAGACCAATCCACCATCATTAAATTGTATCTTTTCCTTCCTCCCTCACTGATAAATCCTTCCCCTTCCACACAGTATGGTCTAACACATCTTTTCTTTCAAGTCTGAATCACAAATAATAAAGTCAATGCTCTTGTCTCATAGGACAAGTAGGGCAAGCCAGTTGTTTATAGTTATTTTCAAATTCAAGCAGGTAGAATCATTTCCACACCTTTGCTTCATACTCACTTTAATGTCAACATCATCTTTTCAGACCACCCTTCTGCCATCTGTTACACAGCAACAAAGTGTAATGGAATACTGGGGGAAGGTTCAACCTCTACTGCCATACCACCAACATCTGCCTCTGGCATCATGGGCCAACATAATAGAATAGGAAGCATTACTTTTGAGCAGCCCTCATATTATTGATGTTGCCCATTCAGTTAATCAGAAAAGATTTCCAACATCTGCCACACAATCTACATCCCTTTGTTGGAAAAAGGACAAAGTAATGCATCAAGCTAATAGAGACTCTGAAATTATTCTTAGGTTGTACTAAAGGACAGAGCAAGATGAAAATTTTGAGATTAGATTCTGTAATGTTTTTGGGAAGACAATATCAGGAACTGCATAGGACTAGTTGAAGAACAGCCTGTTTGTAAAAGAATATATGACCACTAGCACAACACAAGCTCAAAAACAGAGTAGCAGCTTGGAAATATACCTAAAACTGTAGGTCATTTCTGAGCCTTGTTCCTGACCTGGATAGGCAAAGCTGAAATGAGCAGCAGGGTTCATCACTTTTACATTTTATATGTCATGGGCCATCCCATGATCTCAGGGCAGAGGAGGAACAAAGGATGCATGGCATCCCAGGGCAGCATGAGGGAACCACTTTTGGTTAGCTCTAAGAAGGCTCAGGGAGAATCTGATTGTTGCCTACAACTGCCTACTGAAAGCATGGGAGATGAAGCCTGGCTTTTCTCACAGGTGCTCAGTGATGGAAGGATGAGAAGCATCAGACTCATGCTGGAACATGGACAAATGCCAGTTAGGCAAAAGGAAAAGACTGCCACCGTGAGGGTGCTCAGACATGGAACCAGTGCCAAGAAAAGCTGGAGGTCTCCATCCTCCCCAGGGTATTCAAATTTAAATAAGCTTGATTGAATGAATCAAACTCACAGAACCAGCGATCAATTCTCTAAATGTGTCATCTGCACTACAGGCCTTCTCAAAATGGTATCAACCAAAGGAAATCTATGAATTAGATGAGAGGTGTCACCTGCCCCCGTTAGTCCACTGAACAGCTTAAAGCTTAACAGTTGGTTCTACCTCCTGCATCTATACAAGGCATGAAAGCAAAAAAACAGGAAAAAGGGACACAGTGGGATCACCTGGTACCATATTAGTGTAGGTACAGAAAGCCATCACAGGAAATATGAGTACAACTGGCTTAGCTCTTTGTTCAACAACATTCTGTACATTTTCTTGGCACATCATTTGTAGTTTAGTCACTGCACAGGAAACAAACGTCTCCCTTTCCTATTCACCTAATGTTATAATATGAACACTTTCATGTTGCTAGAAGTGCATAGGGGTTAATTGATGGGGGACAGCCACCTACATAGCTTTGCCTCTGTACCTAAGCGCTCTTTTCAAGATCCCTATTCCAGAGATTGCAGAGATGGAATCTCCCCAAACTACTTATGAAGAGGCATAAGGCTTCACCTTCAACTGGCCTGTGATAAGGGAGAAAAGAGGCTGAGGATAGCAAACCCCACCCAGAGGACATCAGGTTCTCTCCTTCCCACTCCTGTCCTTTGGGGATCAGGGCAGAAGAGATGCTACCTCATGGGAAAGGACAGCTGGATTCAACTTTTGAAACTCAACAGTTTTAATAATTGCATCCTCTTTAACTGACTGTGGAGTGTCAGTATGCTTTGCCCCCTCTCTGCTACTATCAGGCAACAGGATGGCTACACTCCAGGCATCTGTAGGGTGGTTGAGAACATCCCTTCCTCAAACCTCTTGGTACATTCTTGCAACTATCTCATAGAAAGAGCCATGGGTCCCAGTGCCCAACTATCATGTTTTGGTCACCATGGGAAACTCAGAATAGTGTAGTTATACTCAGAATAGTGTAGCCATGGCCACCTTCTTTTCCAAGCCCTGTAAATATGAGGATCCTGCATCCAGAATACCAGTCACTGAGCCAACATAGCCAGCGGTGTTCTTTCTCCGTGTGAGATACACAAGAAGTTTTCTTTTGAGGACAGAGGCTTTCATCTGCCTTTCAAGAAGAGGCAGCTGGCGGAAAGAGGCAATGACATTGAGCCCATGGATGTGGATCCATCTCCAGAGGACATCTTGATAGAAGTGAGTCCACCTCTACTTGGGCAGACCACTCACCATGCCATCATGAAGAGATCATGAAGAGACAAAGATTACACAGAGATGGCTCCCTGTGTCCAAGGAATAAAACAGCAACTTATGTGTATGTGCTAAATCTAGTACAAACAGCAGCATGCCTGTGAGATGCCTATTTCTAGACAACCAGGAGGACTGAAGGACAACAAAGTAGGGGTGGAGTAATCACCTTACAAAATCTCCTCCTCTTAGGAGGACTTTGGACCTCTGGTTCATGTTCCAGAAGTGAGCAGGAAAGCTGCTGACACCTTGCTCATAAACCAGGTGGTGGCTCCTCTATTCATGAGGAGCTTGGTCTGTCTCAAGGCATAAAGCAGCCAGGCACCTCATAACTGCAGAGGATTGCATTCCTGGTGTCAGGTGATGGGACCAAAGAGTGAGATCCTCTTTGCATCATTTTGCCCACCATACGTCTATGGTGACTGTGCTGCCTCCTAGGCTGAAAGGCGTGATTCCCCCCCAAAAGGACACAGAGACATCAGGGCTGTGAGGATTTAGCACAGGGCTAAGCATGACAAAAAAGCCTTGTGGCAAAAGGATTCAGAGAAGGCAGGAAGCAGCTGTATCGTGTGGGGCTGGAATCTGCTCGCCCATGCGTAATGACCTATTTTCCAGCTTTTCCACTCAGGTGACAATGTAGCATGAGCTGGGCTGCAACTAAAAGCGTCTGTAATGAACCTGCAGCCCATGCTCAGGGATGGGACACAGAGGGAGGCAGCCAGGTGGAAAGTTTAAGACAAGGCACAGAAATACTAATAAAAAATATCCCTTTTATCAGCATCCCTGTGCTCTTTCTGAAGATGAGCCAGGCTTAGGGTGTTCTGCAGATGAAGAGATTATCTCCCTCGGAGGAGGCTGCCCCTGCAGGTGTTTGCTAAGGCCCACAGTAAGAAAAGCAAGCAGGGCTCTTTGCTTCCTGGCACAAGCAGGCAAGGGCTTGTGTCCCAGTCCTGCCCTCCACGCAGCACCTCTTCCTGCCATCCTCATGTTAGTGTTGTCTCTACAATGGAGATCACGGCCTGCAACAGCTGCACCTCCTTTCTAGGTGGTACAACATTGCATGTATTGCCTCTTCTTCTCTAGGGCTGCCATGCCTACTTGCCCTCCCAGGATTGTTGATAGTTAGTTGTGCTCAGTGAGAAAGTGCTGCCATGCCTTGGGTCAGAGCAGTATTCCAAAATGTTGTTTCCTCTCTGGACACTTTGGCCATGCAGGACAAGACACTGCCTAGCCTTCTTCACCCTCCAGAAGACATTAAGAGCCTCTGTTCAAGGGCAAACCATTTCCCTAGGCATCCAAGCAAGTTCAAGCTGTACTTTCAGCCCTTGCAGCTTGTCATGGGAAAATCACTCTTGTTCACAATTCTGATCTGTGCCACAGCTCTGCTTGCAGCAGGAGGTCAGAACTGACTAACATGTTCTTCTCTCTGTTCTCTGTTTCCACTGCATCATTATCTACTGCTCCTCAGCATAAGCAGCAGCACTGTGCTGCTCACTCCTCCTGTAATACAAGTCCCCTATTGATCCTCTCTAATGTCCTTAGTGAGAAGGGGAAGATAGGCTAGTTTGGGGCTAACCTGTCAAGTTCACTCTGCCAGTCAGAGGAAGCTAACACTTCTTTAAAAGACAGCCTCTTAGCTGGGTTTCCATCTCTGCTTTTACACTCCTAAGAGCAGTTTTTCTTTCTCTCTGACTTCCCATGAGAGAAAGAGAAGACACTGCTGGCTTGACAGACAGGAGAGCTGCTCACCAACAAGGAGAGTGTGTCTAACAGTAACTTACAGTACAATGGGAACAAGCCCCCAGTTCAGCATACTGTCCCCTCTTCCTCAATCCCTGTACCTGTCTTTTCTGACAGGAAATGCACCAGGACAGCCACTTCTGCACATCCAGGTCCCGCGACCTGAGTACAAACCATCCGACACCAGCAGCATAGCTGACTCAATTCATGACACCACGCACATTATCTTGCTCATGAATGAACTATAAATGGAAGCAGTTCCTGAGTCAGAAACAGGTGAAGGGGAACAATGAACTAAAGAGAAGGGAAGGATGAATGAAAGAGAACAAAACAAGAGAACAAAGCAACAAACAAACACAGGATTAAGAGTGCACACAAACAAATAAACAATGCATATGAGTAATACAAAAGAAAAGGATTAAAGAAAAGATGTAAGAATATGCTGTACCTCATTAGAAATGTGTGCATTGCCCCTGACTTTTTCAGAGTAACAATATGATTTTTCTGTCACATTTGGCAAGTAGATTTGATGAAAACTGTCCAATACCAGAGCAGAGTTTGAATGGATCAGGCTCCCTCTCTACAGCTGTATTTCCTGGACTGACAGATGCTGAAACCCTCAGACAGGTCCCAGCTTGCTGCAGGCAGGTTGTGGAAGCAGATTCTCCTGAGAAGAAGCTGGATCTTACTGTGGAGTGCTGGATCTTTCTGTCAGATGCTTAAAATTGGCTACAGATGGGATTTAACCCTGTAACATAAAATGTTTAAAAGCTAGATGTCCAGGCAAAACAGGCATAAAGAGAAAAACGGCACTCTTGAGGGTTCTGTGTCTCTCCATTGACTAAAGGGATTCATAAATTGATAGATGACACTAAACTTGGTGGTGGTTAACAATAGGGGAGATAAATCCTGCCCTTAAAGATTGAAGCCTTGTTTGCAAGAGGAAATGACACATTTCATCTCTCTAACAAAAGAGGAGTGAGCAGTTTAGTGTTATCAAAGGATGAGTGCCAATTACAGTTAGATACTCTCGAAAATCCCTTACTCTCTCCCTCATTCCTCTGGCTAGTGTGTGTAATTACCTGAGTTATCCTGATATATTTTCTGGGTTCCAGGAAAAACAGTTAAAGGTTGAAAGACGAAATAGGAGGATGGAAGGGAGAATATAATTTAAGGACTTCTAGTAGTTGGATGTGCAGATGTGAGAAGGCAAAATAGCAAACCAAAGGGCTTAAGTCTCATACTAAGTTTATCCTCATTCGCCCTTCACCATGCATATGAGGCTTTGCAACCAGTATGATGCATCTTTGGAGTTTTGCATTCACTACATGGGCAGTAAACAGGGGTCCTCTTCACAGCGTCAAGCTCAATTGTACACTTCTGAGCTCTTCTACCTGACTCTAGGAACAGGCAGTGGTTGACTTGTTTGCCATCTAGCATAGCTCAAATAGCCATGGAAGCCAAGAGAAGTTTGCAGAGTATTGATTTATGGCTGGACTTAGAGCTGAGTCTGGAATTTATAACCTGGGCAGCTCTATCCAGTATCCAAATGCACAATGGAGCTGGACACTTTTGCAGATGTTTTAAAAGCTGTCTCATTGTTTATTTATGCAGTTGGGTTAATTCAACCTGGCTGCAATTGAAACAATGCTTACAGTACACAAGTTTTCACATTGAGTGGAAGTTAAACTAGCACAGCAAATGACATCAATAATTGAAATTGCTCTAGGGAGGGATAGAATGGTCCAGGAAGGCTTCAAGGCCACGTCTGGGATGTGAAGGAGCAGAACTGACTCCCCCTGCACACAGGCTTATTCAATGCAGGTGGTCAGTGCCTACCAACTGCCATTCTAACCAGGCACTGGAGCTTGTCAGGACCAAGAATGCCAAGAACTGAAGGGTCAATTGAGCCAGAAATGGGAGTAGAACTGGGCAAACTATACAAAAACTGTGTAAAGGCTATCCTGATTGCCACGTGCTCTCCAGGGAATACCATGTCTCCTAATACTGGCTTGTTTAGCATGGGTATATGTGGGGACTGCAAGACCAACCTGTCCCAACCTGTGCAGTGTTCCTGAGCTAAGTTGATGGGAGTTGTTCCTTAGTCACACCAGTGGAACAAGGAACCAGACAAGGTCTTAGCCAGTCCTAAAATGCTAGAATGTCTTTGAGTTGCCTCATGCTCACATGCAAACAGCTCAGAATTTGTGACCAGCCCATGAGCACTGGAAAATGCCATTACACTGTCATACCCTGTCAGCCCTCTTCATCCTCATGCATAGACAGGAAAAATATTCAGGATGATAATCCTGTGTGAGATTTTGTTCCGGCAATGCCTTGTTTCCATGCATGCCACACTGTTGTGTGTGCAGCTATTGACCAGACAGCTCTCACAAGAGCTGACAAAATTTTGCTTGCAAAACCCTGCCGCTGCTATCTAGAAGCTCAAAATTGATGCACAAGAGAAAGTACCTGCAAACAGCACAGCTGCAACTAGCTGAATTATTTGGCAATTTTTCTTTCTTTTCTTTCCTGTTGTAGAACATTTTGTGTATATTTTATGTCTGCTTTTACATTTGCCTTTAAGGAATATGAGTCAGCAATTTATCTGTTGTTTGAAGCAATCAGGTACAGCTCTGAACTCCAAATTTAGATTCAGCTGCTTAAAGATATGTAGACACAACCTTAACAGCTCACTTCCCACTTCTGAGCTTTGCTTCCTCCATCTGTAAATAGGACAGTAGGGACACTTCTTCATAATGCATTTGGAGTGCTACATTGAGAGGTAGAGTGGAAACTGAGAGTAATGATGGAGTATGACCACATGCTCTAATAGCTCTCCTGCAACATTCAGAGACAATAAAAGCAACTACATCACAGCAGTTCCTGGACATTGAGACTGGAAGACTGACATCAAGCTTTGTAATACAGACTGTTACCAGGTGCTGCTGACACAGTCTATAGTTGCACATGAACTGGAAGAACGTGGTCATTTGCAGGGATTGAATTCAGGACTACAAAGAAATGCTTGCCTATTGCTACTGCAGAGGCTGTCTATGCAGAGGCAGGCTTTGGACTTCAGCAGTGTATCTGTCAGGGGAAGCAGCCCACACATTGCTGGAGAAAAAGAGGCAATTACTTTTAATTGTAGCTCTTGGCATGAAGAAACTGGAGACAACACGTGTTTCATTGCTGTTCTAATCAATACCCATGCAGCATATTAAAAATAGGGCTGAATCAAAGGTCAGGAATGGGCAGCAACGGGCAGCAGCAGTTGCATCAGGAACTGAGTTTTAAATTTGGGTCCAAATTTGGATGCTGAACTGGCATACTCTTCACCTGCAGTACTGCATTCAGCTCTGAGGTTCTCAGCATAAGGGAATGGACCTGCTGGAGTGATTCCAGAGAAGGCCATGACGATGGACGGAGGACTGGAGCACCTCTCATATTAAGACAGGCTGAGAGCTGGAGTTATTTAGCCTGGAAAAGGGAAGGTACCAGGGAGATGTCATTGTGATCTTCTAGTATTTAAAGTGGTCCTTCAGGATGGAGAGGGACTCTTTACCAGGGATTGTAGTGTTAGGACAAAAGGCAATGGCTTTAAACTGAAAGAGGTTAGGTTGAGATTAGATATTAGAAGGAAATTATTTACCACGAGTGTAGTGAGGCACTGGAACAGCTTGGGCAGAGAAGCTGTGGATGCACCATCTCTGGAGGTGTTCAAGGCCTGGCTGGAATGGGGCCTGGGCAGCCTGATCTACTGGGTAGCAGCCTTGTATCCATGAGGGGAGTTGGAACTCGATGAACTTTAAGGTGCCCTCCAACTCAAATTATTCTATGATTCTATGATGATTCAATTATTTTTTTCCAGTAGTAGGAATGGTGTGTGTGTTGGATTTAGGTTTTCTCTTTGGTTTGCTTCAAAATAAGCCACTGTGAAACTGAAAAGAGTTATCATTTTGGAGACTGGGAAAATATTACAATGGATGCAATACAAAGGACTGTGCCTTACGGAAAGGCAGCTCTCACTAAGAACTGTGCTATTGCCTAATGAAAGAAAGACTCAGTTGAGTGCTGATCATCTCTGGAAACAGGTCTTTGAACAAGCTTGTTGCGCCATGACTACACATGTCACATTACCATGCATGGCAGCACTCGCGTTTACACTCTGGTGAAAACTCCCCCTCTGTCTTTACTGCATTGGCTTTCAGGGTGGCAGAAGCATTATGCCACTACTTTATACCATGCAGAGCTGTGCTTTCTCCTTCTCCCTAATCTGTATGGCAAGAAGTAGATCAGGGCAACGCAGGAAATTAAGGTCCATCTCAGTTCCCCAGGATCATCTTTGCAGAAAGCCTGTCATCTTGGACAACATTCAGAAAAACGGGTAATATGCTTTTCTGCCAAACATTTTTACTCTGCTCCTGTGATGCTCACAGTAGGGGGATAACAAGTTAGCGATATTTAGCAACATGAAAGGCAAGGCAATAGGCAGACAGTGAGGTAGCATACATAGGTCTTAGGTGTTCCCAGGATTTTGTAGCCCAAATTGCAAGGCTTGAAAAAGAAGAGAAATGTAGGCTGAGAGATACACAGCTTGTGTGAGCAAGAGGTAACCACAGTGAGTGAACTGAAGGGAGCAATCCAGCAAAAGCAGCTACTGAAAAGAAGCAGGTAGGAAACCCAAGATCTTGTCTTGAAAAGACAGCTCAGTCCACTAAAGTTTTTGGAGTGGGATATTCCTCAATGTTCTGACTACAGAGTAAACAAATTAGTAGCAGGTTTCTACGTGTAGTCTTCTTCATTACCACCCACAGAACCTCTTATTTTCCTTATCGAGCAGCTAAAATAATTGAAAAGCCCACCCATTACAGACCTGGACAGCAAAAGAACCATGTGCATGGACAGCATTTGCTGTTTCCTGCTGGTTTCACAGCAAGGAGCAAATGCTTTTTCTCCTCTGCTTCTCTTAGCACTTCCTAGAAAGCATCAGGAGTGCTTTGTTTGGATGGGGTGAGACATGAGTCACAGAGTTCTTCAGACACAAAATCTCCTGGCGTCACTGGCCTTACTCTCTTTGGTGCTGAACTCCAGCTGGATGATGGCAGGCCCTTTGGGAAGGAGAAACTGAAATGATACGGGGAGGCAAACACATTCCTGGGAAATGCAATGAGAGGCACCAGATTGGAAGTAGAAATGGTGAAGTTCCCACTGAAATGGTGGGGCATGGAGGACAGGTTGCTTGCTGGTGCAAGCAGGGCAGGGTGGACTGGTAACTCTATAAAAGGGCAGGAAGGAGAGGAAGAGTTTTCCATACTTACTCCAGGACATCCCTGTTGAACTGTTTTTTGCTGTTGCCCAGGAACTCCCCAATCATCTGGCGGCTGAGGCCCTTCCGCTGGAGCAGGAAGTGTGCCACCCCAATAGGAGTGTCTGGGATGAAGCCCCGGGAGATCAGGAACTGGATCCCTTTGTCTGGGTTTCTGAAAAGGAAGGACAAAAATATGGTGAGTCGGCATGAACTCTTTGGAACATCAATACTCCTGGTTCATCATCTGTCGTGCCAGTAATGCAACCCTCAATATGCACATGGGCTCCTATGAGTTCATGTATGTGACAGGGATGGGACTGGCCAAGCAGGGAATAGACTTGGGAGAGTTCTCCCCAGCTGCTGCTGATGCAAACAGATGTCATGGGAGCCACTGTGTCACCTGCAGCACCTGCTGTTGTCTGGAGGAGACTGTAAGTGCCTCTTGCCACAAAGGATCTTGCTACTCACCAGTGACTCTCTTCTGCTATCCCTCTCCTTCAGGATCAAAATCTGTTGCACTGTACCTACCCCAGCTTAGTTTGTTTAGGGTGCCTAAATATGACCCTTTGCTACTATCTCAGAAAGCTGGGCAAAGGGAAAAAGGTGACTGTGAAGAGACTTAGGAGGCACTGCTTCCATGGGCTATGGGCAAATGAGGCTCATGACATAGAGGGGGCTAGCCAAAGATGGGACACTTTTTTTCTGTAAATAAAAATTCATTTTCTGTTTCATGCATTTTTACTGCTTGGTGTTGAGTGACATTTCTGCCTTCCTCACTTGAGTCTGCTGCTGGCTGCCTGAATAGAAATCCCATTCTCATATTTGCATTATCCCTTCCTCCACTTCCCCCACCCATAGCTGTGTTGTTCTTCCCTTCTCTATTGATTTCCCCCCTCAGGCAGAAATCTGTGAGTGTGGGTGGATGAGAGCATGCACCTGGAGAATGCCTTGTCAGAGCTGGGAGAGAGCTGTATGCAGCTCCAAGACAGAGCACAGAGGGTTTTTCTCCCCCTCTGACTGTGAGCCCCCTCTGAGATCAGGCTGGATGTGCGTGAGCCCAGCTGCCTGTCTGTGGGAGTGCTATTCTACACAGTGGTGTGCCAGTATCTGTGCACACATCTTGGGGGGTACTGTGTGCCTCTTCAAGTACACGTGTTCACGTGTGTGTATAACCCCTGAATATGCAGATTTCTCCTGCATCATACATTTTCCTAGGAGACCATCATGTCCACACATTTTGCCTTTCTCCTTATGTATCCTATAGGCATACAACCTTCTATGCAACCTGGCAGCAGCTTTGAGTCTATGGGGGTGCCTGTCCCACAGTACATACTGGAATGAGTGCTTATGTGTGCACTGCGTAGGAGAGTTTCTTCCTGTACCTCAGGCTGTGCCACTGAAGGGCCCCAGTCGTGATGCACTCTTGCTGAGGGGAACTCATGTAATGTGGAAGATTTCCACGTTCCTTTCATTCTCTGAGCATCCTCATGAAGGATAGGAAAGGAAAACATACTTCCACCATTAACCCAAATTCAGGGATCTTTGTCATGGCTCAAGGGCTAGGTTTGCTCAGGCTGTTTTCTGGGGTGAGGAAAGGATAGGATGAGATCTCTGAGCACGTGAATGCATGATATGACAGGCACAGAGTGTGACACTATCAGGTGGTGAAGGATGTGGGTGAGCAACATATGTCTAGCTATAAGGGAATTGGCATTCAGGAGAATGGCCTGCTCCCTACAGAGGCCTCATGGTTATACTAACAGAAGTTGGGTTGAAGACATTTCTGCTTACTCTGTCATGTCACATAGAAAACATCATGGGCAGAGTGGCATTATCAGGAAGAGTGTCTGGGAGAACAAGTCAGCCCATTAAATTTATGAATAGGAGAGATGCAAGATCTGACATTGAAAACTTAGGACTTGCTAAAGGAAAAACAACAGAATTCCTTCTATATCATCATATAGATCTCCAGCTTCATCTTTGAAGAGCACAGGCAAAGTTCTCAGCTAAATGCAAGGGTTAAATGGCCATGGGTGAAGTCAAGGTAAGCAACAGAAATTCAAAAAATGGATGTGCATATTTTAGTCTCTAAGCCAATGCAATGTTCAAGGCAAGACCTCAGTCACTGATGTGACTCCAAAGACACTGGACTGACTCTGAATTAGTTCCAGAGGAGATGGGAGCTGGATGTGGCCAGGAAACAGTTCTAATAGACTGGCATAGACATACAGATTTCAGAAGGAATGGAACACACAAAGCAAGAGGATATAGAACAAAACAGTCCAGCTATGACAGTCCTCCTTCATTTCATAGACTAAAGCTCAAATATAAATGAACACAACTATTTAACCAACAGCAGCCTTACATCAGCTTTTCCCTGGATTCAAATTGTTCCCCACAAAATCCTGGTAATGATACAGCATCTCTGCCACTGAACACCTGTATATGTATCCCATATACTGCAGCATATGACTTTTACCAGATGTGCAGCAAGCAGCTCCATTTCTTTCTCTCCTGAGCTCAGTCCTTGCTATTTTCCTCAACATTTCAGGGGTGTTAAGCATGGCCAGCAAATGCTGTGGGATTCCTCACGTCCTGCTGGCTTTCCCTCTGCCCACACAGCCAGCTGCCCACACACACTCAGTTATTACAGAAGTGCTGCATAATGAAGCACTCTCCGTTCCAGGGATTCCACCCCCTCACTGTGGAGGGGGGGAAGGAGAAAGTGCCACAACAGCGCAGGATCGGTCTGTTCCCAGGGGTCTGCTCCAAGCCAGAGCACTGCTTACAGAAAAGCAGTGCAAGGCCAGACAGACTATGGCAGATGGTGCTAGCAATTGGAGGCTTTCAGCTCTTGGTCCAGCGGAGCAGTCAGCAAAAATATGTGCATGCACATACTCATAGCCTCAGCTCCATGCACTACGGGTTGGTGATCGTATCACACACACTGTGACGGTAAACCATCTCCTTGGCAGGGAGACCAACAATCAAATAATTGCACTAAGCTGAATGCCTATAAACCCCCTTGCCACCCCTTGGGTTGTGGTATATTACAGTGTTACAAGAGGAGCTATATATCCCTTAGTTCCTGCTCATAGAATTAACAAAACAAACTTTGCTTGCCAGAGCTAAGTCCATTCCCTTTCTTCCTACCCTCCAACGTTTTGTCAAGAAAATTGAGCTTCACAGATTACTGGCACATTGTTTCAGCAACTAGTTTCAAGGCAGCAAGAAAGTTGTGTTTCAGGAAGTTGTGTTTCAAAGCACCACAGTGTTACTCAGTTTTCAATCCCACAGAGACCTGCAAGATGCAGGAAACTCAGGTCACTAAACGAAGAATGGCAATGCTGCCCCAGAAGACCTAGTGTTGTTAATCTGACAGATGAATGTGTGCCAGGCAGACTGGGGGAGGCATACAGGCTGGGAAAAAACACTTTCACTCCTGCTTTATGATCACATCAGTACTTGTGTCAACTCTGCATGAACCAAAGGAAAACACACTGGGTATGGGAACTCCTGCCAAACATGACTGAAAATACTGAAATACTTGGTTTGCAGAAATGTGAACCCTGTGTCCTCCTCCAGAAAAACACCAATCCCAACACAAGTACCACAACATCTCTGTGGAGCTGGAAGTATGTCATAATCAGCTCCCATCTGTTCCTGGTGCCTACCTTCTCTTATTCCATCCTGCTCGCATCCATTGGGCAAATGTGTGCTGCCAGAGCCTGACTTTGATATATACATGTGAAACCACCTGTTCACAATCTACAAACAGAATTAGTAAAATGCCTTCCTCAATATCCTCCTTGGCTCTGTATGAGTCCCAGGTCTGTCTGCTCTTATAGAATTTCAATTCTGGACATGCTTTGCAGCCAGCACTAAAAATCTTTCAACCACATTCCTGCCTTCTGGGGTCTACAGTCTCTGTACTACACATATTTAATCCTTGTCTGTGCAAAACTTCTGTCCATAATTGCATAAACTTCAGTCCTTGCTCAGACCAAAAGGCCCACACTAATGTGTGGCAAAACATTCTGCTTGTATAAGTGCATCATGTTCCCAGCACCTTCATCTGGGGATTCAAATGGAAACCAAGACAGCATGAGATAAAATCCCACTATTTCTCATGGGTTGTTTTGATGAGAAATGTCTCATCGAAAGACAACAAGCAAATCTAAAGCTTCTTATTAGAGCTCAGCTGCTTTCTGCCAATCTAAAATAGACTGCATATGACCCCTTCTGACTGTACTTTCTGAGCCACTCTGCTTTACTTTCACATCTAAGGCCTTTTCATAGGATATCAGACTCAGATGTATGAGAGACTGAGATGACTAAACCTGTTCTATTAAGATGAAAAAAATCTACCCAAAGAAACAAGGAAAACAAAAGCAAGAGCACTCATACCAAGCTAGCTAATCTCAGCTCTACTTTTCCCTCTTTCTCCTTGGAAATGCTCCAGGTTAAGTATCTGAGACTGTTTTTATGTCCACAGATATGCTTCTGCTTTTTCAACAGAATGTGGCACGATCTCAAATGGACTGAAATTGGGATTGAAGGTTCAGAATTCAGGACAGCATTGTTCCTCTACTGGACAGATCAGAACAGCACTTGGGAAAATTCAGGGAAAAAGCCATTGGGCAGACAACCCATGGTCTAAATGATACTGAGAGGGACATACTCTTGAATATAAAGAACTACCCTAGAGACAGATCTAGACCAAGAGCTTGTCTTCACCTATTCTTGTGAGGCATTAAGCAGTCTAGGAAACACAAAAGATGAAGAGTCACTTACATATTAAAGAGATTCAGCCCGATGCGGTAGAGGCGTTTCCTCATGGTGTCTGTGGAAAGTGTGGGGGACTTGCAGCTAGCTGGGTTCTCACAATGGTACCGTGGGAGGCTGAGGATCATGGCTTGCAGTGCTTCTTTTGAGGACACTTCAGAGGCTGACTTTGCTGAAGTAGAGGTGCTGCTGCTGCTCAGCTGCTCTGAGTTGTCTGCATTCTCAGATTCAGAGCCTTTGCTTTGCCCTGTCTCATTGTTAGCATCAAACTGGAGCTTCTGCACTGCCATCTGCACAGGCTCCTCATTGCTGTCCCCCATGCCATTAGTGCTAATGTTCACTTCAGTGAAAGTGTGGCTGTTCTGGAGAGCATCTGTCTCAGGTAAGCACTCTGGGGCAGCCTGCGGTTCACTGTCTTCTCCCTCCCCTTCTCCCGGGCTTTCTTCAGACTTGGAGGCTTGAGAGAGCCCAGCCTGGGCATTGCTGCTCAGGCAGTTTGCCATGGACACCGAGGTAGACGATGAGACAGAGATATTCTTGTTGTCAATCTGGACCGTGACATCTCGAAAAGCCATCATAAGAGTGCTGCTGCTCTTAGGTAGGGTATCTGGCAGAAGCCCTTCCTCCTTCTCCTTGTCCTGCAGCTCAGCTTCTAAGTCTTGGTTTGGTTGCATTGAACTGGCACTGAAGGTCTCTCTTATCTGGTATGAGCCCCCATCCTGCAGTGAGCACATGGTCTTCAAGCTCCAGGTGCTCAGAGCATCATCAATAGACTTGGCCAGGGACTGAACTTGTTCCGTGAAGGAGTCCTCCAGCTCAGTCAGTGCTCCACTGATTGTGGCTGGCAAAGATGGGGACCTCACCAAGGGGATGCCCACAAAGTTGTATCCCTCTACTAGGGCTTTCTCAGCAGAGAAGCTCTCAGAGTTCTGGACCCGGACTTTCCTCAGAGAGATGCGGCGTGGCATGCGGCTCTCCAGCAGTGAGTTGCGGATCTTCTCAAAGTTCTTGCTGAGCTGATATTGTCGGAAAGCAGTTTGGATGGTGCAGGCTGCCCTGCGAGATACCAGGTGACCTCCGTATTTGTGCTCTAGCATTTCAATCTGAAAGACATACAAATAAGAGGTTATTTTTCCTTAATTGACTTCTGATGGCTTTACGTGATCCCAATTGCTATACTGATTAGTCTATAATGGCCGTCAAAAGTACTGTTAACATGGAATTAACCTTCTCCTGCATTGCTGTGCCCTCAGTATCAACAGAAGGCCTTCCTTTAGGTATGACCAGTCGAAACATCAGCTTTGTGAGCTTCCTTACACCTGTATCATGACCATGCCTCCACCTACAGTGCCACCCATACAAGCTGGAACCTGGAGGCATCCCTCCTTAGCATTTCCACTTCTGACAGCATGATTAAACAGACAATTCCTGATATGTGTCTTCTTGCTCAGCAATGTTTTGATAGCATTACAGAATGGCTAATGTTAGAAGGTACCATAAAGATCATCTAGTTCCAACCTCCTGCCATAGGCAAGGTTGCCACCCAGAGGATCAGGCTGCCCAGGGCCCCACCCAACCTGGCCCTGAGTGCCTCTATGGATGGGGCAACTACAGCTTGGTCTCCCTCCTTTTTATAAGCTCCCTTTCAGTACTGGAAGCCTGCAATGAAGTCTCCCCAGAGCCTTCTCTTCTCCAGGGTGAACTAGTCCAGCTCAGCCTTTCATGGTAGGACAGGTGCTCCAGTCCTCTGATCATCTCTGTGGTCTTCCTCTGGACCCGCTCCAACAGTACTACATCTTTCTTGCACTGGGTGCCCCACACCTGGACACAGTACAAAGAACATTGCTTTAGCAATGTCAAGGATTTTCCCTTTGTTCAGTGCTTCTAAACTCCTCCCATCCTTATTCACCGTAGGAAATACTGATGGGAGCAAGAAGAAACTATGCAGAATAAGGAGAGAAAAGTTGACTTCTAAATGCAGAAAATGCTGTCCTGGTCATAGGAGCTAGCAGGAAGTACCCATTTCCACAGACACAGTAGAGGATGTGTTTGTTCTGCGTCTTTTTGCAAGCTCTCTGAATCTCAAAGTGTCTCCTTTCTGGTCTTTGAGTTTTTCAGGAATTAACAGGAAGTAAAATGAAAACAGCTCAAGAAGAGAAAGAACATAAGGTTTGAAAAGTAAGAAATTCTGACATTAGACATTGAGACCTGACATTAAGAACAACTGGCAGCAGGATTTTCTCCTTCCTGAACTGGTAATAACACACACGTATGTGAATACATATACACACAACTAAGTGGCATCCCAACAGGCTTCAAAAAAACATGTATGTATGGTCTTCTCCATAGTCTAGTATTTGTACTTCCTACTATTGCCCTCTCTCTTGTTCTGCTGCTGGGCCTTCACTAACATGCTGCGGGAGAATGTTTGCATTCTTGGTTCCAGAGAGTAACTGAGAGCTGACAAGTGGGACAGTGTGAAGATGATGGTGAATGATGGAACTGGAGAAAAAAGGGTAAATTCAAATTACTTTCACTGAGGTCTTGTCTGAATGATTAACTGAGCTCTACATTGTCTACACATCACAGTGCGGAACACAGGCGTAGACTGTAGAATATACATGTGTGTGTGCACATGTGGAAAAGACCACCAAAGGTAAAGTGCTGGGCTGGGAGCACTTTAGGGGGATTTCAGTCTTGGGAATTCAGTCTTGAATTAACAGAGGATTGGCTACATAATTCATGTGGTGAGTATCATTACATCCAGATACACACTGCTGTCCCTCAAGATATGCCTTGCTGGCCCATTATTCACAGGGTGAAGGACTGAGCTGCCAGAAAACCTAAGGTTAAGTGCAAAGACAGAGTGACACATGAGCCCTAGCTCCCAGAGACATGTCATGTAAACCGATTCCTTCTTCTTTTCCATTTTTTTAAACACTATGTAAGTTGTGGATAAAACCATCACTGAGTGAACTGGATACAAGTGAAGGTCTGGAATGATAGCTGTGAGAAGTGCAAATCACTCCAGGCATCTTTCCAATATTAACTCCCCTGGTTGCAGGGGATGATTATAAGATTTTGGGAGATGACAGGAAGAGACAAATAGTGTAAGCCCAGTCAGTCTGCTCCTGCAGTGGTATCCTGGTTGCTGGAGTATGAATTGAAGGCCTTGCCCTCCCATTGCCACCCCATCACTCCAGGCAGCAATAAGTCTAGGTACCCTGCTGCAGTAGATGAAAGGCTGCCATTTCTTGGAGAGAGCAGAGAGATAACATCCTTTCATCTTCTCCTCCATGAAAATGAAGCAGGGCTCCTCTGCCTTG
Organism: Phasianus colchicus; assembly: GCF_987193195.1. NCBI lineage: Eukaryota > Metazoa > Chordata > Aves > Galliformes > Phasianidae > Phasianus > Phasianus colchicus. The sequence continues at coordinate 60,818,160 of NC_143436.1, read as the reverse complement.
AGCTTGTTTTTTGTTTGTCTTGCTACTGAATTCACATCTGCCCAAAGCAAGTATCAAAGCTCAGCAGTGGCAAATTCTAACAATGTACTTAGCAATAGGGTCAGTAGAGGCAGCTGGCTCAGAGCTCTGCTTATCCCTAATTTAAAAAATGTTGGCCTATTATTTGCCCTGCTGCCCTCCCAGAACAGATCTATATAACTGGTGCTAAAAATCAATTACACAAAGATCATGGATTCAGGTTCATTTACTACAAGATGTATCAGTAATTTTTTGGATAGGAGTTCATTTAATATGAAAGAGGAATACAGGGACAAGAAGACATTCTTGGTAGTCAGTAGAAGGGTTTTGCTATGTTCTCTGACCTTATTTCCTAAATGACCTTCATAAATCCCACCATCAACTCAGCACTCCTGCCACATCTCTTTAAAGCTTGGTTCTTTGTCTCCAGGAGGAAACCTCATGTAGATAAATGCAAATTAAACCCATAAACCTGCACGCACCCAATCCAGACAGTTAATGCTGACAGGTGACCGTGAGCACTTCATATGACCATCTGGTTAATCCAAATGTATAGCTAATTGTGTTGAGAGGGAAAGAAGAACAAATGGGAGAGACAGACACAGCTATCCGAGGAACAGAATAATAGTAAGATACAAAATAAAGCAGAAGCAAGAGCCTTTAATTACCTGAGGTTTCCAAGGAAGTGACAGCCATTCTGAAAACGTGAAATTCATATGCTCTGATCTTATTAGAGGCTAGGACAAGATGTCACAGCTGATCTGAAGTAAAAGGCCAATTTCTTTCATGCAAGGACAGTTCCCAAAAAGACAGACTTTAATAACTACTAAGAAGAGAGATCCTTCTAAAAATCCAAAGGAATGATGCAAACTGTCAGTACCTTGACAAAACAATCATAAGATTTTTGCAGTCCATTATCTCAGCCCTCTCAAAGGACTAAGGCATTACAGAGCAGAACAACATGTAAAGAGAGGGGACTCCCAACATAGTCTGTTCTCCAGTTGTACCAGGAGCTCAAGGGCAGGTTCTGCAAGTGGTCATACAGTCCTTACCAGCAAGGGGCATCTATCTTACAGTGTTCTGCAGCTGGCATAATAAGGGCCCAGAGACCCTTGTGAGATGACTAAGAGTGTCTAAAGGATGTCTGAGATGGCAGGCAAAGCCAGAACCAGCATGTCCATAAAGCAGTGCCCTCCCCTCCCCACTGGAGTGGGTCTTGGTCTCTCTCCCTGTGATGCAGCCCAACCATTTATGGTTTACTGATGTCTGAGACATTCACGTTTGCTACCAGGGCAAGCAAATTGACACTCCAGAGGAATTAAGGATTTCACACAGCTCTTGGTCTGTTTTCTTCCTCTCAAAAGGAAGAAAGGGCATCCATTAGCACACCCCAGCAGTCACAGGTAATGGAGATGTATGTCTGGCTTGCTGAAGGAACTTTCCCTGCCCATTTGAGAGGCCAGCCATGATTGGCCACCTCTCACTCCTAATAAACCCTATGAATCACAAGTAATTGCCTACTTAAACATATTCTTCTCTGGGGAATTATCTGACAGCCAGAGCCAAAGAAGGGAAAAGCAAGAGAAGAGTAAGGGGGATTTCAAAGTATAATTAGCTTAATACATTTCTGGGTCTCAACATGAAAACTCAGTTTGAGCAATTCAGGCCTTGTGGCTGAATTACAAATGGCTGGGAAATATCCACGGCCATGAGAGATTGCACATGAAGGGAGCTTTAATAAGGTCAGCCTAAGGCAAGCTGAAGTGTCAGGTTTGGATACGGCAAAAGACTTGAGGTATATACCCCATGCTTTTGTTTCCCAGAGATGCAAAAGCAGAAGTCTGCCAGGATACTCTCAGTTGTTACTAGTTTTCCAACCAGGTAGCCACGGAGAATGGCTGCAAGCCACCATGTTAGCAAGAAGAGAATCAGTCTTAGAGACAGAATCTGAGTAGCTCGAGTAAAAGTATGCACTGTAAACAACAATAGTAATAAAGAACATACACGTTCTCTATCATTCCTTCTTAACATCTCTCCCTCCCACCAAACTCTCACAATGAAATGACACTGCTACAAAGGCCATGTGTTAATGGGATGTTTTCCTTCTTACATGAAACATCTGCCAGAACTTCTGCACAGAAAGCTCTCTGTGGTCTTCATTTTCCCTACTGTCCTGCAGAGCATAAACTTAGGGGAACTTACCAACCCTCTAGCTTAATGCTGAGGGGCAATGACTGGTAGATGAACTGTACCTCCAAGCCATACAGAGGAAGCTTTATGCTGCCCTCCTTCTTCAGCAGCACTCAGTCCCCTCTCTAAAGCAAAAGGTGAGTTCAACTGCACTGTGAGTCTAAAAATGCCTTCTTCCTCTTGTTTGTAATACATATTAGTAGAACTTACACTAAGAAAAATTGTGCTATCACTAGGGAACTACTGGAAAAGTGCTGTGACAGGTAATGTACTCTTTGTTCCCATTCAAGAGAACAACTGAACAAGTAGGCTGATAGGAAACCTATGAAACTATTTACTACAGAGTGTAAGACTGTATGTAAAATTCCACTCCATGGAAATCTCCCCTTCCAGAGCAAGAAGTAGTTCACTGAAGACATCCATCAGGCCTGGAGAAGAACACATGTTTTAATCCCCCTCTGCTGTGGGAAAAATGGTTCTACCTATGAGACAGGCAAGGTTCCTGCAAGGTCAGTACTGCAAGGCACCAGAATTTAATGAACAAGCAGCTAACATGTTTCTCTGTCTCACATGCATCCAGGGCAGGTCTGGCCTCTGCTGCAACAACAGTGATGGGACAAAATGACCTTAAAGCTAAAATAACACAGGACAGACACTCCCAAGAACAAAAGCAGAGCAACTCTAGGACATACAGAAGGCTAAGCCCATATATAGCAGCCAAGATCTGGCCCACCCTGAGGATATGTCACATCATTTTGTAAAGCCAGTTAATTAGTCTCTCGTTCCTTTTCCTGATGTGAAGCAAGAATTCTGGATATGCATTATTTGAGAAAGAAAAAGGCTTCTTTTCTGCTCAGGAATTTAGTGGGCCATTGATCTGAAATGCCTGTTTGGGACAGCAGCAATGCCTTGAGGGAAGTGGCAGAGAGATGTACCAGAAACAGCAATTTCTTCTATGGGAACCTCATGAGCTGAGACCCTTCATCTGCAATAGCACAGCTCCCACTGAATTCTCCCATTGAATGCAATATGGACAGTATCACTAGCCCTTGTTTGTCCTGTCCATCTCACATCCTGCAGGGTCTGTATATTAGACAGCCTCCAGTTGAGCTGCCAATCCAAGGAAAAGTCAGAAAAGATTCTTTAGGTTTTCGCTTTGCACAACAGCTCTCCTGGGCTGTAAACTGCAGGGACACGGGGTGGTGAGGGCACATTCCATCTCATTGCCTTTGAGTGAAGAGGCCAGCTGCTATTAGCCCCTGTCCCACTACCGCTGTTTGAGAGCCCCATTGGGAAACGCAAATAAAGATGGGTAGACTGTGCTCTGGAGCAAGTCTGTAGTCTCAGGCACAGGAGGAAAGGCTTGAAACTTTCAGAAATGAATCACTGTCTCAGTCTAGTAAACCTGCCTTCCTCTTCAGCATCCTGAAGGCAATGATGGCAACAATATGCTAACACAGTGGAAGACATTGTGCAGGACACCTCCTGAATAAACCTCACCTACCCTGTGAGCTCATGCTGTGAGGAGACTAACATGAAAGTACACATGGGGCCTGTCCAGGTTGATCCAAGAGGGCAAGATGGCTCTTGGAGACTTCTCTCACGAGGGAGGCTTTTTGTGACAATCATTTGCAAGGAGGCCTACAGGGGCTGTGTGCTTTTGTGCAGGCAGTGTCTCTGGATGCCTCACTCCCCGGCTGCCTACAATCCATCTCTAAACCTACAGTCGCACCTGAGTGCCATTTTGGAACACAAAACACAGGCAGTGAGGAGTAGAGCAGGCTTGGGCGAAAGACTATGGCAGTCAGAGGTGGGGAAGTTACTTCCTCCATCAGCCCCACGCAGCCAAAGGGCCAGGCTGGGTGAAAGCTCTAAGCAAACGGAAGGCTGAAGTATTTGCAGAAACACGGGCACACCACAGTGTGAATGCAGCCCCTCCCACCCCATCCCCTTCTCCCACAGCCTGAGGAGGAAGCCTCTGTACCTGTTTATTCTTTAGGTCAAGGGAGAGCTCATAATCGGAGGCAGCTGCATGGGAACACGAGGCCGTCCCTTTGCTGCGCTGCACTCTCACTGGGGAGCCCGTGTGGTGGAGGCTCGCCTTCTGCACCAGAGGGGAACACCCCGCTGCCTGCTCTTCTTGGAGCTCCTCATGCTGGGCTTTTAGCGTCTGGGTGTCGGACCTGCCTTCCTGGCCACTCTGTCTGCCGGCCTCCTTCGGATCCTCCGTTTCACACCCGGCTTTCTTGCTTGTGGAACCGCTGGGATCATCACTGTGAACAAAACGCAACGTTTCTCTTTTTTATTTGTTTTTATTATTATTATTATTATTATTATTATTTGTATTGTTTATGATTACGTTTATTATTGTTCGCTATGCTCTTTCACTGATCTGCGTTTTAAATGTTGAGGGAGCCCGGGCAGTAAAGGCTGTCACTGGGGATGGAGCATCTCGCAGTCTCATCTGCTTCAGAGCCTGGTTCCCAAGGATCCAGATTGCCCCTGGTTTTTATATGGGCATGTGGGAAATGATGTAAGGACAGCTGAATGCTGCAGATTTTGCAGAAAAACAGTGTAAGAGTATGGAGTGCTGAGACTATAAAGATACAGCAGAGCCAGCCAGCCAGCCCTGAGGTCCTGACTCTTTAAAGCAACTGCAACACAGCCACAGCAGGCTACAGAACTTCCATAAAATAAGTCATTTCTTTCTGAACCACAGGACAGTGCTGTGCCACTGAGGGCTTGAAGAGAAAGCAAAACACTCTTTTCTCCTGTCAGTCACAGCAGTGATTGTATGAAACCAGGGCCCGACAACTGCGAACTCTAAGGGAGTTGACATGTTGCATTGAACAGGGTGGGATTCACATACATCCAATCCATTGAAGTGCTGAGGAAGTCTGTTGTTAACCTCTCTTGCCAAATGTTTTCTGAAATCATCCAATTTCAAACAAGACTTTGAGGGGCCGCTTGAACTATGGGACTGTTTGCTGCCACATCCTTCCAGTGGCTACAGATGAATAATTTATGATTTCCCAGAGAGTCCAGGCCAGTCCGCATGGACTTAGCTCTGCTGCATAGTTTACACCAGATTCAAGTCCACTCCTTTCCAAGGGATGAGTATTTAGCTGATGGCAGCACTGAGTTTGGAAATAACTGCTACAGAACCAGTGCATTTAATTCAACTGAAGTCAAAGTTGTGTGTACCGTCTCCCATATTTAAACACCATTATATTCTTTAATTCACTTCTAAACAGTATTTTTTTTTTCTTGGATTTGCTCCATATATGATCAGTTCTGCTGTTATCTAGACATCAAATTATTTTACAGTTGGTTTTGATGTCAGAACAAAATCAGGGAAATTATTTGCAAATATGATTTTCTGTAGTGCCCAAACTACTTACAAGCATTTTAGACTCATTTTCAAAAGTGCTGAGCACTCTTAAGAGCTCAGGTATTCTAAGTAGACCTGGGTTCTCCATCTGCTGAGCACAGGATGACTTTTAAATACTTTCTAGTACTCTGAAATGAAATTTGTTATCTCCAATAGTATTTTAACAATTAAATTTAGACATATTTCTATAGTTTCTGAATGAATTCTAAATGATGAGTCAAACACAATGCCACAATTTCAGAACTAAGAAAGTAGAGTTTAAAGGTAGAAAGCTTCTACTTTCATACACATGTATATAGTCAGCAGTCAGATTTTTAAAATGAATTTAAAGAAATCAATGTCTTGCATTAATTCTATGTAACCAACTTTACAAAAAAAAAAACATTAAAATGACATAGCTGTGCATTTGTCAATCAGGAAATGCCTTCATTAGATTGAGGCATAGAACTATATGCAAACTAAATCCTAGTTTTTAACTCTTTCTGTTTTATATCTCTCCATATTCCAGGAAAGATTAACAGACTTTTTCTTTATGGCTTTCACTGTGACACTTTCATTGGAAGCCTCTGTTCTGCCCATTCTCCTTTTAAACAGTGGCTAAGCCTAACAGATATGTTTTTATCCTCAACTAAAGGGATGACCAGGTAAACACAGATTCGATCATGTTTTCTTTGCAGTGCATGACAAAAAACTCACAGCTATTTCAGTGGGAACTGGACTGTGTCCTACAAAGCAATTTCAGCTAGAGTCACAAACTCTGATTCAGTGAGCCATATATCCCAAATTGCTTTGCTGAGTCAAGGCCACAGTGCAGAGCATGCTGTCTTTAGGGCAAGTCAAAGCCTGAGGCAGTGAGCTAAATAGCTAGCAGAATTATCTGGGAGCATGAATGGACTATAAATGCCAGCAAACATTCAGTGACATGATGATTCTCTAAACACTAACATATTTAGATATTAGGAGGAAGTTTTTCACACAGAGGGTGGTGACGCACTGAACAGGTTGCCAAGGATGCCCCCATTCCTGGAAGCATTCAAGGCCAGGATGGATGTGGCTCTGGGCAGCCTGGTGTAGTGGTTGGCAACCCTGCCCATGGCAGGGGGGTTGAAACTAGATGGTCATTCTTGTCCTTCTCAACCCAGGCCGTTCGATGATTCTATGATTTGCTTAACCATATTCTTTGAGTGCCTCCACTGACTACCATAAAATGGCTCGTGGTAAAATGTGAAGTGTGTGCATAAGATTTTGCAGCATTCAGGCCCATTGCTGTGTGAAGTTGTACATCACCTCTATCGTCATTGCTTTGTGAGGCTTTTTGTCACCTTTAGTGTATGCTGCCCACTTGGTTTTCTGTCGCACACAGTTTAGAGTGTGAGTAACATTCATAGAAACTGGATATCCTGTATGCATAGCTAACACAGAAGGAAAAAAACAACACAGTAGGCTTTATAGAGTCGGAATAAAGTGGGCTGGAAGAGAAGTTGGGAAGTCTCTGCTCCACTGTCTGCTCAAAGCAGGGCCATTTCAAAGACAGGTGTGATCAGAAGATCTCTTTACCCTCATTAGACTTCCCAGGTATTCTTCATGACAGTGAAGGGCCCTAAGATTGCAACCACTAAGTGCACACATTCAGTTACAAGTGCGTGAGAAGCACTGCCAACCTCAGTGTTCCCACTTACAGTACATAACTGAAGCCCATAAAGACACTTCGCTAGGATGAGAGTATAAACTAACTACACGTACACATACAAACTTGTCTTCCTCTTCCATGCATGCTCTAGTGCTCTAGTGAATACACTCATACAGAATGTATTACACTTTTGCGTGGAATTTTCTGAGGGTCAAAATGCGGTCAAACCAAAATCAGATTCCACTGAAGCACTCAGAGGCATTTTTCAGCTAGATATTTTTGTGCTAAATATAAACTTTTTAACCCCCTGCTGGTTTGTCTGCTGCACTGTTCAGAAAGCAATAGCAAATACTCGTGCTGAATTTGGAATAGTGTCTGCATATTTTTTTGTGGGGGAAAAAAAAATGGCTTTATTCCTCCCAACTTTACACCCAGATTCAGTCTGTTTCTGCAGAAATGCCTTGGGAAGCCTATCCACTGTTGTCCCCTAGCAGCAATAGATGAAGTTTCCACACTGCTAAAGATCCAGACTAATATTGCAGTGAAATACAAGCTAAAACCTCAATGATCTTACCTTTTCTCACTGTCCTGCGTGACACAGTTGATTTGCATTGGTAGAGCAGTTTTGTTAATAAGTGATGGCTCGTGGGATATTATCATAGTAACAACAACCACAAGAAGAAACAACAACAACAAAAAAAAAAACAAAATAAAAAGTAGGAAAGGACAGACACTACAGTATGATAGATCTCTGGAAAAAAGTGCTATTAGTAAATTACCAGGATCCCTTGCCCAGTGAGAATTCAAACACTCTGTCTGTGATGAAGGGGAGGAACAGTGCTATTGCACATTGTTTCTTAGATTAGAAAACTTTTCTAACCCCTTGTAAAAACTGAAAGTTCCCCACAGAGTCTAAGGTGTGAATCCCAATGCCCTGGCCAAACTCCAACTATGTTAATTTAGTTCTGTATCCCACCATCACCCCTGCAGGTTCAACTGTAATCGGTGTTCTTTATGTGGTGTTTCAAGTATCACATAGTGCTGTCTTTCACATTTTTTGCAATTACTCTTTTATGATAGATGAAACAATTTTCTGCTCACAATGCAATCAGGTAGGGAAGGTTTGTAATGCCTTTGAATTCTGTTTGATCTGAAGTGCTAATATTACTGTAAATCACTTGCAATCACATAAAAGTGGAAGACTAAAAAAACATCTGTTCTGTTCTTCCTAGATGTTCCTGCACGACTTTTCTGACCCATAGCAACTAGCTCAGTTATTATGACAAATAGATTTCACTGACTTAAGAAATCTTCCCCACCTTTTGCACTGCAGACTTGTCTAGTCCTGTTGCAATTAGAAACCAGTTTGTTGACGAAGATGGCGACTATGGACAAGCAAATTCAGGTCTTAAATGAAATGCAGTAGCTAGTCTAGCATAAGGCATATATCAAAACAAGGATATCAAGGTTCTGGGCTGATTCTTAGTGTTTGTTTCAAGGAAGCAGGATGGTGAAAAAGCTCTCAGACAGTTCAACTGGGTACCCATACATATTTTTATCAATGTCTAGAGCATGTAAATGAGATTTCTGGGATTTAGCTTCTATGTACAGACTTCTAAGGAAGGTTTTTCACAAGAAATACACTGTGGGAAGAATTACAGAGATAACAGATGTAAAATCAGTGATATCAACCCAAATCAGTGATAACAGACTATTAAGCCAAAGGGGTCCACCAGCCCATTCCTAGTAGTATCAGCTTCCCATGTCTGTATAGAGCTTTGTATCATCCTCTGTCCTGGGAGAGATCTGTCTGCTTTTCAATTCTCACAGACTGGGAAAGTACAAAGGTACACTTCCTTGCATTCTCCTTGCCATCTCCATGCTGTGAGAAACATACATTTCCAGCTTGGTAAGGATCTGCACTTCAAACTGCCAGTTTGGGTGCTGAACTGTGGTCATTCACTGGGTCCTGTCTGTCAAGTTTAAACATTCCCATACTTTAGAAAGAATATGCAACCTGTTGTTCCCGTATGTTTCAAGACAATTTTAAGCTAGGCCCGCATGCAGGAACACAGAAGCTGGATGATTCAAATGTTACATTCCATTGCCCTTGCTGACAAGTACAAGAATCAGTTCACAGTGATTATCAGAGCTCTCAGAAAGGTATTTACAGGGTAGCTAAGTGACTAAACGGGACTGTAGGGCCAGAAGCACTACTCTTCTCAAGGACAGTAAGGTTAGACCTGAAAGAAACTAAATCTGAACTTTCTCACTGATGGCTCCATAGCTACACAGCTCCCATGTGGTGAAGGCACAAAAGGCATCTCTTTGCTCCTGCTATCCTACAAGAAGAAGAAACATTGCAGATACATAAGAGCAATAACAGAATAACAAAAACAGCAATGTCTCTCCTGAACTTGCATAGAGACATAAGAAACCAGTCACCCAAGAAGTGGATGCTCAGGTGCCCTGTTGGCAGGTACAGCTGTGATGAAAAAACATCCAGTTAATTGGATAGGAGGAAGCTAGAGGTTTTAGAAAAGTACTACAGAGGCTAATCTCACCTCTCTGTGTCACTCTGGAAGAAAACCACATTTCTGTTTCATATATATAACTTACCAAACACCTTCTTCATGGTAGCCAAGGTTGCTGCACAGGACTGTACCCTTTCACTGAGGCAAAGACTACATAGACTACTTGCGAAGGACTGCAAAAATTTATGAATCTGTGTCACAGAGATTTTAATGATGATCAGTTGGTTATTGCATATATGCTGCTTGAAAGTGCTGCAAGTGATTCGTATTATCATGGCCTGAGAGCTATAAGAGACTTCAAACTTTCAGAGATGTCAGAATAAAAACCCTTAGATAGTACCATATGGAGAATTAGAAAAAGAGGTCACTAGCAAATGCCAAGAAACTAGAGTCCAGACCTCAAGTCAGCAAGAATATTTCCTCACTTTGTCTTAAGACATACCAGTGTCTCCCCTGTCCTCTTTCTCTCCCTACTCAGGAGAAAAAGAAAAGAAAAAAAAAAAAAAAGGAAAAAAAAAAAAAGAAAAAAAAAATCAACTGCTGAGTTAGCGGGGTCTAAAGTGCCTTTTCAGTTTATTTCATTTCAGTGTTCCCTGAGGATACCCGTAACATATGGAGAATGGGTTGATCAGAATTCAATGAAAAATGGCTGAGACAGGCTTGATAATATATTATGGGATCTTTTCAAGGTTCAGAGATTTCTGACATGCTGGGTGATTGAGTGCAGAAGAATTGATTCTGATTTGATTTTAAGTTCAGGTTTTAGGGTGACTTGGAGGCAATGCTCTTCGGGAGCATGCTGAAAATGATGGAAGGCAGAAGTGTCTCCTGCCAGAGAGGCAGGGAACTTGGAACTTGATCTTGGCAAATCATCCACTGCCAGCCGAGCTGCAGCTTTCTCAGTCTCCCCCAACAGAGGCCAAAATAGGAACAAGATTCTGATTTTGTCTACATTCACGTAACACCTTGCAAAGCAGTGGCAACAAGCCATTTCTCACACTATTTTTACCCAAGAGGAATTAATAATAATTAACCAAGCTCATTACCCATCCCAGAATATATTACTTCTTTCATAAAAAGTCTGGCACACACACCTGTAAAATGGATTTGACAGTACAGTACGGTTAATATACTGGAAATGAATTAAATTCAACATCCTTTAGCACAGGCTGAAAAAGGCAAAATATTTTTAACACTGTTTAAAGTGGTTTTAGTGAGATGTATATTAAGCAGATGGAAAATGTAATAATACTAAAAAATGTCTCCAAATCCCACAGGGTTCAACGTGACAAAATCAGAGCTTCCATTTCAGATTCGGTAATTAAAAATGATACCCATGTACTGTTTAACTCTCACATTATTGCGTTGTTTTGTCTGTTGCTGCAGAACAGTACTGTAGCAGCTAAACTTTTCTGATGCACTTCCTGTTGTGCAAACATGGTTTTGCAGGTATCCATCTGAGCTGGCTGCCTGTCTGAGGGCCAGAATCTCAATAGGTAACTTCAGCAACTTGAAGACTGGCATCTCTGTTTTTTTTCATGGAGGCAGACAGGTTCCTGCAGAGGATGACTTGGAACAGCAAAGGTTGCTACAACTGAATGAGAAGTGGTGTGTATGGTGCAAGACTGGCCATGCCTTTCACTCAGTTTTTGCTTCTAGCTCCTCTGTCTGTCTGGCTGACACCTCAAAATGACACTTGGTCCACTCCTACTCCCTTCCCAGCCATGCCTCCTATTTCACAAGCCGCCAGAGCACTCAGCCAGAAAAGCACAGCCCCTTTTTCTCAGCTGCCCTCTAGACCCTGGGCCATGGTTGCAGAGCTGTCTCTGCAGGTTGGACTGGGAGGAAGTCCTGCAGCCTGCCACTGCAGAGGGGTTACTTGTCACTGCCTCCAACAGGGCACCTGTGCTTATCACTGAGGTGTGAAAAGCACTAAGCGGACAGTGAAGCACAGGAGGCCCCAGTCCTGCATGGTTTAATTACTTTTACTTTAACCTCAGACCTCTCTTGCCTCTGCAATGTTTAGTAAACACGACCTTTTAGAGGAGGAAAAAACAGATGGCATCCTGCATTAGTGTAACTGCCCGCTCAGCACCCCAGGAAAGAAAAACTTGGCTTCTCAGCAGCAGTCTTTCTGCCACTTCGACTCAGATCTCTTGGCTCCTCATCCCTAAGGCAGGTTTAAACATCACTGAATTCGCTGACAAAAGCCTGCCGGTGCAATCATGCAGAAGATAGAATTTTACTGCTAAAACGAGATGAATTCAGGCCTGGGAGAAAGCAGAGCCTCTACAAGGGAAGGCAACCTTGCATATCCCCTCAGCCCATTGCTCTCCTGTTTCAGCTACCTGAGAATTGGGTCAGGGACACAATTCTTGGGATTTATAGACCTAGGCAAGGGCTCCCGTGGTCTTGTTTTTCTTCTTTTTGTTGCAGATCATGGGTTGGAATGAACCTCTGGGTTCTTTTCTAAGGGACTGGAGACATTGATTGTTGAAGGTAGTGAGGAGGCTACTTCACAAGAAGACCTTTATGTAACTCAGACACGTTTTGCAACTGTTCTCAAATATATCAGCTATTTTATTTTTCTTGTGGTCACTGCAGCCCAGTAGAAGGCCATTCTTTGTGTGAGAACAAAGAGGAGAAGCCCAGACTTCCTCAACATAGAGAGTAACAGACTCAGATCGCCATCTTAAATACAGTCAAAACACCATTCATTGGCTTTAGGAAAGCAGATCTGATCCAGTGTGTTAACTCTCCCAGTAAGTTCAGATCTAGGGTTTTGGGTTGGCCTATAGCTGAAGACCAAGATAGAAAAAGCATGGTTAGTATTCCTTCCTCCTTTCTCCCGTCCAGTGGCTACCACCACAACCTTGTGCAGTAGGCCCCAAACTCCACTTTTCTGTATTCTAACCTGCTTTCTCACTGATGCTTCCTTCACATCCTGATCCACTCCATGCAACTTCTCTTTCTTGAGGCCTTATTCCCTTTCCTATCTTTTTGCATCCTTATTTGGAAAACAGTATCTTAGCAACTTGCTCATCTGGTCATACAAGTTCAGATTCCTCCAGGGCCACTTCAGGTTTTCCTCCTTTTGAGGAATGAAAATGTTTCCCATCCCTATATTTTGTACTCAGACATGAATCTTTTTGGACAAGATGACTAAGAAAAACAGGACTTGTCTTGCCACATCCAATGCTATTGTGTTGTTGAGCAGAACCGTGGCTGGTATTGAATTCCATTGCATCAATGAACTCCGACCCTCCATAAGTCAATGGAGGATCTACCTCTAAAAATACATTTTTAAGATAGCTCATAACATACTTATTAGATCCAGATGTGCTATAACAGCACAGCAGTAGTTTTCACAGTGCAACTCTGCACCATCCATTTTTTTGCATCTTGATCTACCACCCTCACATTAGTGTACTGTGAGAAATTACAGGCATCTGTTATATTCTGCAGTCACACTTGAAGAGATGTGCAGAAGAGTAAATGTTCAGAAATGTGTACATAAAGAAACCTATTTCCATCTTCCCTCTTTCCCCAGAAACTGAGATAAGAGAGATGGCAGTCAACCCAGACAGACAGGCAATAATAACATCAGCACAACCTGTTTACGTGAAAACTGCAACATACCAGTTTGTGACATATGAAGTTTACACATAGTTCTTGTCACTAGGCACATGGAGTTCCCTGTAGTATGATGACGCAAATATATATGGAAAGAACTAAATTACTGAGAAAAGAACATTAGAAATTGCTAGAGCACACTTCCAATCTGTGTGGCCAGAATTAATTTCCTCAGTCTAGAATGAAAACAGTCTACAGTCATGCCTTTAATTTACACCTCACCTCAATGAAGTTTGTGTGGACTTGACAGCTCTGAAGACCATGACCACTGGTATAGACTAAATAATCCATATATCATTTTAGTGATGTCTTCAAATCCCTGGGAGATAAAGTTGCAGTTTCACAGGAAGTGGGACTTAAATCAGTAAAATTAACCCAGTATTAAATAGCACTTCTACTTCATCTTAAATACTGTATTGGCAGTTCCTAAGAAAGGACAAAATCTTGCTGTCTTACACTCTAATGTTGTCATCCTCAGTACCCCCATTAGACATCTTAGGAACTTTCCTCTAAGCATGAGTCATAAAATCATAGAATGGCTTAACTTGGAAGGGATCATCTCTCTGTCTCTCTCCTCATTTTCCCATCTGCACTAAGTTTGCATTTAGCCAGTACAATGGCAGGTTACCCTGCAGAGCAATGAAAAGAGTTGTGTGGAAGGCTTTAGGAAATGGGCTAGGCATTTTCATTACTAGAATATCTCTGGGTGGGAATCAGCAAGTTCCTCTCTGCCCACAGAGTCCTGATTCTTGCCACTTTTATCCCATCCTCTGCTCTTTTGACCTCACTAGCATCATTCAGTAGCACTGCATTTCACCTTCCAGGTCCCATTCAGCTTCTACATCCACAAACTCAAAATGGAGCATGGGGGGATTTTGGCACCCAAATGTCACTTGGCCTGAATTCCTGTTTATGTCTTGATGCTTTTTTTCAGGATGATCTTTTCTCACAGAAGAAAGAAGAAAGAGGTGGACCTCAGCACTGCTGCAGTCTTCTGAATGGGCAGGATGACGGTCCCAAAAACTCTGCCATCTTTTTTTTACTCCTTCTCCTTCAGCGATCCAGCTATCTGCAGAACCCAAAGAAAGAGGCTTTAGCAGTGGTACGATGTGTTCCTCTTCAGCATCTCAGACTTCTCAGTTCTTCCTTAAGAATCTGAAAGCTTGCCAGGCAGGAGAAAGAACATGCATGTGAAGAAAGCACGGGCATGTGTTTCTGACGGAAAACACAGAACTTGTCCATAGGGCTGGTCAGAAGATCAACCTGCATAGGAGTGAGTTAGTATTGCAGACTACAGAAAAATAGCAGGCCTTTGGATTGACACCACACTGCAAGAAACTGTGTGATAAACGGCCAGAGCCTCATTGCTGTCACTGCCAAAGAATGTTGGCATGAACAGGAATATTTCTGATTTATCTCCTGTTCCTATGTTCTTGTTCCTTTCTATTTCTTCTTTCATTTATCCTATTTTTTAACTTCCTGCTTTTTCTGCTACCTTCTCTTCTGTCATTCTCTTTCTCTGTGAAGCATGTTTACCATCGTTTTTCCTTTCAGTAGCTCTACTTTCTTTCTTGGGCTGAATCTGTCTTCCTTTCTTTTTTCAGTGGCTCTTTTTTTCCATCCCTTTGCTAAATTCTCTGCCTTGTGAACCATGAAGAAATGCGTAGACAGAGGGTCCACAGAAATCACCCGCTGAGTTCAACAGAACACACTGCAGTGCACAAAAGACCTGTAATTTTAGAGTAGGGATAGGATCTCGACTGATGCAGATCAGGTCAGTTGATACCAGTAGGGGATTACAATGAATGGCATTAGCTCCAACGCAATCCATCTGCTATTACTTTATCAACCGTCTGTGACCATTTTTCAGTGCTAGACGCAGGACTATTTCCAAAGCACTTATTGCCTCTTCTCAAGCAGCTCTGTGGAGTTATCAAACCAAAAGCACAGGATACAGAAGCTGTTAATGTTGCATTCCACTGGTACTGAGAAGTTGTCATGTTATGGACAAGGAATTCTTTGCAATACAGGGGGGAGAAAATGATGTTCATCTGCAAGTCATGAGTGCATCACCTAGAATCAAAGCAATAAATTATTCTAAGTAGCTACTGTGTGGTTTGGCTATGATCAACTCTATTTTACTGACATTACTACTCTTTGTGGCCCAGAAAATGGGAACTGCTGTTGCATGTGGGAGAAGAGTGCTTGATTGCAAGTCTGAATTCCTCTAGCGCAGGATTCATGGAGGCAACACAAGCAACAGGGATGAAAAAAGGACTGGAAGGACACGTGGCCATTGAATGGCTGGACACAGCCTCAGGCCCTCAGTAAAAGTGTCTGAAAGTTGTCTTTGCAGTTTCTTAAGACGATACTTCAGACTGTTTTCATTTGACCTCTTTCTCCTGCCTTCTTCTTTAAGAAAGGTGTTGACAGAGGTCAGACAAAGCAACCAATGCGATAGGAACACTACAACTGCTGTAAGAGATTTCTTTGAAGAGACCACCTGGTCCTCACTGTACCTCCTCACCTTTGTGTTCTCCATATTTGCCTGAAAGTGGTTGCATTAGCTGTTTGAGACAAGAAGCAGAGAAACACCTGTGTGGAAGGTAGTGTGAAAATGTTCAGTCCTGGTAGATCTCCTTTACGGAACCGAGGCACTGCATCTGAAACTCACCTCCTGTTTCTTCGGATGCTTCCAGAAAGAGCCATTCCTTCTAGGCCATGTAGCAGAATTGCCAACTATATTCTCCTGCAAGAGATTCCCAAGCTTGTTGATAACTGTTATGTTAGGGATGCTCTCTTAAACATTTCTTGCTTATAACTGTATTTTTGTATTTCCCCTAAATCTACATACACTAACTACCTTTGTGGTTCTGGAACTAGGTTTCTGCAAAGCAATTAATAGTGCTGGTCATGCTTGTATAAAATACCCATAAAAGCTTAGGGAGAGTTCCAGTCTGGGTCTAGATATTACTTTTGACCCACATGTCTGTGTTAGACTGAAATCAAAATTCAGGCAACTGATCCTGGGGAATATTTCTGTGAACTTTGCTGACCCAGCCCTGCCTGTTTGCAGCATCTCCACAAACTCCAATTGTAATATCTTGAACAGAGGATTATTAAGTCTACAGGGAGGAAAGAATAAGAAGTAGATGAGCTGTTAAGAAGCAGAAAAAAATCCTCTCTTCGTGCCTGTGACCTCAATAAGGAAAAGAAATGAGAAAAGAAGCACAAACCGGATGTGCTAACAAAGCAGAAATGTTGCTCAAACTCCTCCTGTGTATTTTCAAAAACAGTGCTGTGGAGAGCTTCAGCTGGAATGAAAGTCAGATGAAGAAGAGCTTTGCATGTAAAGTACCTTGTCTTCAGAGCAGACTAGGAACAGACCATGGGCATGGAGGCTTGCTTTATGCTGGCATGTGCAGGTGCTGTAAGCTTGACCCAGAGCGTTCTCTATTAAGAATCAGAGGAGAATTCAGCCTCCACAATCCACTAATTCTGGGAGCTTTCACTTGACACTGCAAGCTGGGGTGCAATTAGTCAGTTATTGTGCTGTTTTGTGTGGTAGGTAATAGATTTTATTTGATACAGACTAGAATCATTATCATGCTTCACACCTGGGCCACAGCCACGGAGTGTTTCTGAGCTGAGATGAAACACTGACCTCCAGGTTATACACCTAATATCTTGCCTGCAAACCTAAGCCAGAAAGGCTCATTTCCCATTTCATGAACTGGATTTGCATTTTTTCTGTCAGACAAGGTCAATCTTTCACAGGTTCAGACACAATGTTGTGCAGCTCAGCTGTTTCCCTGTAATGCTTTAAGAGTGGTGGATACTGGTGGAAAATTATCATTCCCCAGTGGATTTTTTTTTCCCCAAGATGCTCTAGTGGTATTCTAAAAGGAGAATTAACTTGGAGAGCAGTTCAATTCCCATAAAATTAATGGCCCTCAGTCTTAAGGGTTACTGCAGTCACAAACTGAACACGCTGTGGCTTTCTCAGGAGGATCTGACTGGTAGTGCATTTAGCACAGCCCCGGCTACAGCAGAGGGGAGCTAAAGAGGGACGTGATGCTGTGACTTGTGCAGCAGATAACATTCATGGCTCTTTTTTGTCAATGCCTTCTAGAAATACTTCATAGGATACAGAACAAATGCATATTCTGTCTCTGAACAGCGCGTTCAGGTAAAGACATAAGAAGAGTCAGAGACAACAGATGCCCAGAAGTAAAAGAAATCAGATTTTGTTTATAACCATGTCTTTTTTTAAGGTGTAGCTTATTGTGATGCAGCTCAGAATGCTGTGAGGAAAGAATTCTGAAGGTTTGATTTCAAAGAATTGTCTAAAATCTGCCTATCCACTTTTCACCCTCCCACATGCAGCAGTGGAGCAACAAGTACAAAGGACCTCTTCCAGCAAGAACAGATAATTCCATTTGAATACTTTGGTAACAGTCAAAACAGGACAATAGGGAGTTTCATCAGAACTGCAGGGAAGGCTGGCTTGGAGATGCATCCAATGATTTTCATATCTCCTTACCACTAATTGGTGCTGTGATGCCAAGCAGTAACCAATCTGTAACGGCAACTAATTCAGAAGGCTCTTTAGAAATGAGTACACAGCTGTTTGAAGTTTAAACTATATTGAGTTACAATTTAATTGGATCATAATCATGAAGCAAACACTTGCCAGTTGCACTGATCATGTTTCAACCCTGAAGTAAGCAACACTGTCTGTACTGGAAAGTTACATCTCATGAGAAAATGTTTTGCGCAAATGTGAGCAGAGCAGCGTGAGCAGAGCCTGCCCAACTTTTCCATAAATGTTTCAGATCCCAGCTCTTGTTCAGACCCCTGACCTCCTCTCCCTGGGAAGACTATGCCTCCTTTCCTTAAAAGTAGGTCAGGTCTCACCAGTACTTCTATCAGATAGCAAGTACCATACTTCTTCCACAAATACAGGTGGAACATCACTCCTTCCCAAAGATTTTTCTGAGGTCTGATACTGCCCTTCAGACAATTATACTCAGATCCCATCCCATCACCTGGATGAGATCCGAGAATTATTCAAATTTCCACTACAGTTCCCATGTTCATTGCCAAAGCAGGCCTGCCCCAAGCACTTAAAGTTTTATGTAAAACATTTGCCATACTGGAGCAGAGGTGATTTTCTGCTGATTTCCTATTTGGCACCACAGGCAAGTCTGAGGCAGGCACCAAAAAGCCTGTGAAAGGCAACTGAATGAATGTACTCTTCCCTCTAATTGTGACTCCACCATTTCCTCTCATTACGCTAATAGAAACAAATCTTTCTCATCTCAGCGCTATTACCTCACACAAAAGCAAATGGTATGTAATCCTGTTAGAGCTGGGCTGCTGCTGGACACGTTTTAAAGTCATTGTTCTGGGACACCAGTCTCCACTGTGTGAGACTGGGAGAAGTGGGAAATGCAATTACGAGGCTATTCAAATCCTTAGAATGAAACCTTGCCACTAACAGGCAGAAGCCAGCAAGAAAAAGAGAAGTTGCTTTATGAAATTATAGGGTTTAGCTAAATAACAGTCTAATCAGCACCTCAGCAAAGGAGTAGGGTTAGCTCCTACTGTTCTTTCATGGAGTCTCCTCATTCTCCTCAGCCTGATCTCTGGCATCTCTAGTGAAAGGCCCAATCTGAAAGATGGGTTGTGATCACAAAGCCAGTGGTGCACAGATCCAATGCAGAAGTGGTTGTCCATTCCCCATGTTTGCACAATACTTTGAAATAGGGAGGCCTTAAGCAGAGGTAGGTGACAGCAATCTGCCTGCTGCTGCCACCACCTCACATTGTTTCTGGGCTTCCTAGGGCTAAGCACTGGTTTCACATCTGTACCCTAAAACTCCTGGCCTACAGCATCAACTCAGCAGCCAGGTGGGAAATTCACATTGCTAAACTCACAAAACTGCAACACCCAGCTCCATTCCCCACAATGATTAATTCATGTACTGGGGGGAAGAAGGCAAGTGGCAGTCAGTGAAGCAATGCTGAACAGTAGGAGTGAGAATGATTGCAGCTGCTTCATCAAGTTGGCTTCTGCCGAGTGGTTAGATGCTGGTCTGTTCCCAGTCATTCCTACCCACACGAAGCCAAGGCTTTTTCAACTGGATGGGTAGCAAAGAAAGAATCAGAAATCTAATAGGACAAACAACAGGGAAGACAACACAAGAAGAACAGACAATGACTATCATAAAACACAAGCAGACCCAAGTTTTTTTTGCAGGCTGATTATAACAAACAACCTCCCAGCGTTTCCTTCTCCTGACTCATTTTTGAGCTGTGTGGCTGCTCTAACTCATCTCTCCTGAAGTCAAGTGATCTTATTCCCTTGAATTTGACACCCCACTTTGTCTTCACCTTCCCTGCTATGTTACCTTCCTGCTGCTCCTCTTCCCTCTGTCTCCCTAGATGAGATTGGGTTTTCACTGATAGCAGGACTGTTCTTGCACGTCCCAGAAGGAGATGATGTGGGCTGAGGTAAGGTTTTCTGGTAGAGGAGGAGACATCAGCTGATCATTGCTGGAGTCTCCAAGTCCCTTGAAGAGACGAGAGTCACTTCCCTGTTTATGCTCTTTATTAGTCCCTATTCTCTTTAATCGGCTTAGACTGATGAGCCGAGGCAGCGGTAGAGATCAGCCAGGCTGTTTAATTAAGGGATTGCAGCTCAGCCCTGCAGTTTGGGGGTTTGTGTAAATGAGCTGCAAGTCCATTATTTAATCTGTAGCACTGAGAGGAGTTGGGGCATTAATGAAGCAAACTCTAATTAAAACTAGACCGTTGATGGTTATTAGTGGCATCAGTTCTGACAGGATTTATCTCATTTAGGGAAATGCCTGATCAAGGAGGGGAAAAAGAAAGAAGAAACCCACGCTGGTTTATCAAATTCACCACAACACCACTTGTGACCAGTTGTCTTCTCTGTGGGGCTCAGGACAACTGCACAGGGAGATGCTGTGTCTCAGGCTCTCCCACCAGGAGTCCTGAAAGTCTTATTTAGAGATATTCCTGGTTCACCCAGGAACTGATTGCCTATTCAGGATGTCTTACCCACATATTTCAGACTTGATTGACTTTACTTCTGCCTCAGTTCAAAAGAGAGCTTGCTCATGATTTGAGGAAGGTGACAGGCTCTGTAAATGATATGATGAGTTTCTCTCAGCAGTGCATTGAGCCATTCCAGAGTAACAGCTATCAGCTGTAGACAAGAACTCTGTGGTGACCCTGTGGTTTCCCTGTTCTGCCATTTGTCTTGTCCTCTTCATTGCTCTGCATATACAGCTTCAGGAACCAAGCATGCCCATGGAAGACTGAAGGACCTGGCAGAGGCTAGGACATGCGTTCTGTCCAACATAAATTTGAGCAGTGAGCTTAATAGTCCTGCATGTGCTTTGCCTTTCTCCTGGCACAGTATGGGAAGCAGGGATACTCTTCTCACCTGAAGCCATTACACACAGAGACTGCACATAAAAGCTGTTCTGTTTCAAAAAGCAAAAATCTGTGTGACTGTTTCTTGTCTTCAAACAATCACAGTGACTTCAACCATTTTCATCTCTGCACAGAATACTGAGCCACATACAGACAGTCTCAGGGCTTCTGTTGGGGCTTAGGGCATTAGAAATGGAAAGGAAAAGAGAAAGCCTTAAAAAGAAAGTAAGGAAAGCAGGGGTCCTGCTACAAGTGCACATGGGAGCAAGCTATGAAAGACAGTCTAGCTGAGAGAAAAAAAGGACAGATGAAGAGCAGTATGAGAGGCCCCTCAACTAAAACCTCAGATGCAACATACTGTAGAGGTCAATTTTATTCATTTCCTCTTTTGACTTCCCTGATTCAGACTCATCTTTGGATGCAACTTGCCAAGTTGTTAAATTACTAGAATAAATTATTGTTTCTCTTCAATTTTTCTGCCAAACCCTAAGCGGGAAATTTGGTGGTTCCCAGCACAAGGTGGGCAGACAAACTGAGGCTCAAAGATGGACAGGGCCTTTTGAATGATTAGGCCAAAAACCTAATACGTCAACATGACAGAAATTACCCTAGACCTTAAGACACTGAGGTAATGACAGCCTAGTAGAATAAGAAAATGCTAGAAACTAAGGGAGTTGATCAGAAATAAGATGGGGGCTGGGACAGATCAGAGTCAAGGATCAGGGTATGGCCAGCACCTCTTCATCTAGTGTGAGATACAGCTGCAAACATCTCATGGAGCTGTCACACAACCTTTACCAATGTTTGAGAGTCTGCAGCATAGACATCACAGGCTGTTAACCCTTCCATCTTCATACACAGATGGGCACGATGGGTCTCACTCCTTTACTCTGTCTCCAAGTGTAGCTTAACCCTGCTTTTGTATATACACAAAGACGCACAACTGTTCTCTTCACAGCTGTCCAGCACTCACACTTTTCCTTGGAAGGAAATCAGAAATCATAGCCTGCTCCAGTGAGCAGAACAAACAAGAGAAACATGATTTCAAAAATGCTGTAGCCTCGGTACTGCAGTTCAGCTGCCCCATTCTGTTCAGAGCCCTTCCCAATAATTCAAGCTTCTTATACCAATGCCAAAGGCCAGACGTAAAAATCTAGCAGTGTGATGTGGGAAATCTTCAAAGGAACCTGTTTATCGTCTACAGGAGGGTGATGAGTCATGAGAAAATGAAGCAGGCCTGTGAAATCGAGGTGTAAGAGGTTGTGAGCAGAGAACAAGATGGCAAGAATGGAGGGACAAGGTGAGCATGGAAACTATCCAATATGTGAATCCTGAGTGCCTTTGATGCTCCCTGGATCCCTTGGTTTTGGCATCAATGTCCTTCACTGATGAAGAACAGCTGCAACAACTGCTGTGTCCAACCCTGGCTGCACTTAATAGAAGTTGGTAGCAGCTAATAGCTCCAGTCTATTACTGACCTGGCAAGTTCAAACCATTTCAGCTGTGTGTTCTGTGAAATTGTGCCACTCTGCCTCAGGCTATCTCAGTCGTTATGGACAAATAAGATCCCAGTGGAGCATTTCTGAGAGATCAACTCTCACTCCAGGCATACATGGGATAGAGGAAACAGATACCATGTATGCCCCAGTGAGGCAGAACCCTGAGTTTATTTGATGATTTTTACTGTAGGTTAAATGTTACGGGTTTCTACCGCTGTGTGCCCAACCAACATATAATGTAGGGTAACTACTTTGAAGGACAAGAGTGAGGCATGTGGATATCACTGTCAGAGTGATGAAAGAAAGTCAGAAAATATACAAATATGGATGTGGGTTAATCAAAGCAGGTGTTGGAAGAAAGGCTGAAAGTTTGTATTGGAGGTGCAAGGTATATGTGTGAGTTGAGATCAGAGGGAATTCTGAGCAATTACACTGCAGGAGTAATATTTGGGAGTGAAAAGAGAGGGACAGTAGTGCAGGGGATGTGGTGCATAAGG
Source organism: Phasianus colchicus (assembly GCF_987193195.1). Classification (NCBI taxonomy): domain Eukaryota; kingdom Metazoa; phylum Chordata; class Aves; order Galliformes; family Phasianidae; genus Phasianus; species Phasianus colchicus. The sequence goes on along the minus strand of NC_143436.1, from coordinate 60,795,305 downwards.
AGGGTGGAAGAGGATCGGAGTGTATAATATGTGAGTTTTGTCTCCCATCAGTGAGATACTGCTGGGAGATGAGGAAGCAGGAGAAGATGAAGAAGAAAGTCTATCTATGTATCTGTTTATCTGGCAGCAGTTTCCCACCTTGGTGAAGAGTCTGGAGATGAAGGCTTCTGCTCTGCATCAGCTGCTGGGCAACAAAACTGGTGCAAAACAGTTTCATTCCTGTAAGAAAAAAAAACAAACAATAGCAGGTTAGTATTCATTTCATTCAGCAGAAAACTTATAGGAGAATGTCTTTCCCCACGGCTGTTCCAAGGGGACAGTAACACCCAATGATATTGAAAAACAAATCTAATTATTGCATGAACATTATGCACTCTGAGATGGTGGGGAGCAGGAGAGAAGTGAGCTGACAATTTTTTCTTCTCCTTTACCTGTCCCGCTGCTGATGTCAAGCTGCAGAGAAGAGGCAAAACCATTCAAACAAAAAGTTTTCTTTCTGTCAGTATCTGTCCCATGATCCCATACATCTTAAGAAAACAGTTTTGCTGGATCTAACGTTTATTTAGTTCTGGACACGAATATTTCCTTAGATGTGTTTTTTCAGATATGTTTCCTATACATTTTAATGCAAAGAAGTTGATTTTTTATCATAAGAATGGCTGAAGTAACTCTGCAAATATTTATCTTGAAGCCTCTCTAAAGCATAGAAATTACCTCAGCAAATCAGAATTGATCATTGCCAATAATAGCAGTGGAAAAGTAGCATAACAAGCATAAGAGCGTGTGCTGTGATCATGAGAAGAACAGAAAGTAGGAAGACATCACAGCAAAGAAAAACAAAAACTTAAGTAACAAGCATGAGGAAAACAGGAAAACAAAAAGCTAAAAGTGTGCTTATTAGATGAGAAAGGCAAAAGAATTCATCCAAAGGAAGGATGCCTAAATTTGAACTTGCTCTTTGGGTCCCTTGCCTGGAAACATTTGAAAGGAGCTTGGTCTTCAGAGGTACTGGGCTCTTATCACAGCACTGGAATCCAGTAAGAGCTGCTCAGTATTTCTGAAAATTAAGATAGTTCCAAGTGGACCCTTAAGGTGTCAGAGGCAGCATAAATCAATAGTCAACTTTCACTACCCTGACTTTCATCAATGAAAGGGAGTCACTAAAAAGAGACACAATGGCAAGGGAAAAAGTGCTAGAAGAATGGTAACCACATAAGAAGAAGAGAAACAAAGCAGGAGACATAAAGCAGGATGAATGCTCAGACAGCACAAATCACTCTGTCTCCAAGTTCGTGGAATAGCACTCGGAGCTCCATTCTCAGTGCTACTACAGAAAACCAGGGCTCAGATGGTGTCATCTTTGAAAAATATTTTTGCAGCTTCTAACCAAGACATAAACAGTAAAACTAAGTCTCCAGACTGTCATGGGGTCCCAGCTTATTCCAAAGGCTTTGGAATTTCATTCCTGAAATGTGAAATTTATCACCTCTGTCTTTCTCAAAATATGATGGAGATAAAGATAGCTAAATTGCAGAAAACAATGATCCTGTTCCCAACCATCCCCATTCTGCCTCTAAGGTAGCTCAATGTAACGAACTGCTTAATTCTTCTGCTTCCTTGGCTTCCAGTGCCCTGTCAAAAAGAATCTTTCCTTAGAAGCAGCAGGATTAGCAGAAGCAACACAGCAAGGTGAAGAGGGAAGCATTAGCTTTACCTCACTGACCTCTTCCATGCCCCAGGTTCCTGCCTGTGACATACAGCCTGCTGGAAAAGAAGGGACATGTTTGTGTGACATACCAAATTCATCTCCCAATCTTCCATTTCTGTAACTACCCAGCTCACATCCCTTCTCTCTTGCCAGTCTGGTTATTGCTGTTTCTCATGATGTTGTTTCTAATTCAAACTTGTCGTATGGCAACTACCTGTCTGTCTAGTGTGTCCATAAATTACCTGTGTTGTCTTTTTTCTGAAGCAAGTGGTGGGGTCATTTTTGAGCCTACATTCAAGCAGACTCATACAAATAGTCAAGCTCCTACATCTTGTCATTCTGCTTCCAGCTAGAAGTATCTAGAAAAAAAAAAGGAATTTTCTGATAAAATTTTGGTGTTGCAGAAAATGCTGCATCATCAGACTGAAATTATCTGGTGACATCTTGAGTTTGACAAAGATTCTTAAAACCACAAAGTTTTGTCTGGATTTCCTGGCAGGCTGCTTGAGGTTCATACCTCCATATCCCAAATCAGTAGCACAGCCATGCAATTCAAGTAGTCCCTTGGACAGGGGCCATCACTTATCCAATATTTCCATCCACTTGGCTCTCTTTTCTACCCCACTCCCAGGGCAGCAATTCTGAGAGCTGGCCAGCCCAAGAAGTGTGGAACACCTGTGCCAAGGCAATCAGATCTACAGAGCAGGCCTGTAGTCATGGACATTGTCATCTGCAGTGTGAAAATGCACAAGGTTCTCAGCTGATCCAAAAGCAGCTGAGGTTCACTCTGAGGAGTATCTTTGGTATGATACACTGTCATTTTCTACTGAATTTCAGCGCTACTTGAAGTAGTAAAAAAAAGAAAAGACCTAGTTTCAGATAAAAATAAGAACACATTCTGCTATACTGGAATCTTCCAAGATATGGATAACCCATATTTCAGCCATTTTCAATCATAACACTTCCCTAAATGAGCTACATTGTCCTCTGCCTTTATTGTAACATCAGATGCATCAGTCAGATTGCTAATTGCATATAAAGAAAGCAAACAAGAGGGAGGAAAAAACACAGAAAAAAAAAAAAAACAGGTATAGACAAGTAGAGAAAACAACAACAACAAAAAGAAATAGAAGCTTTTCTATAGATGAAATGCCCTGTTAGTCAATCATCAGAATAGAAACAAACAAAAATAAAGGGAAACAGGTTAAGGAACAGTGGTGTTAAGTTACAGGACTTCAGACTGTGTCCAGTGGATATTTTAAGAAAAAAAACACCTCATAGATACTCTTCAGAGAATCAGGATGTACTGAGTATTGCAGTTTTACAGTCAGCCATTGGCTCTGGTTCTCATAATCTCTCACGTTTGTTTAACATTAACCTTGGGTATTTTCTACTCCAATCAGAGTTCTCTTGAACCTCTGAGATCCCAAGATCTCAGGAGTAGTTGCACATCTTACGTAGTACTAACAGATGTTGATCAAGCCCACAGACAGAAACTGGCCTCCAGGCCATTTGGAGCCAAGACACCCAAGAAGAAGTCCCCATGGAGATGAGCAGTAGGCACTGCTTGATAAATATATGCAGTGTAAATGGATGTTCCTAAACAGCTGAAAGTTCTCCTCAGTTTGGGCAAGAAAGGATATCTTCTGGCTGTTATTATATCTGAGTTCTCCAAATATCCAGGAGCAGCTGCAACTTTGGGTCTACTCACATTCTTCTTTCTCGGCTTGCATGTCTTTGTCTTTTATCATACTCAGGACATAGGGAGTGCGTTCCATCTTGGACTCTATACCCTGTTCTTTTTCCTCTTTCTTTCCACCTCTTGATTCTGCATGTATCTGATGGTTTGCAAATCTATATAAAACAAGGCCATTAACTTTGAAGCATGGCTTGTGTGGCCCAGACATGAGATGGGAGAGGAAGAGTTAAAGGCTTGCAGAAGAAATGGACCTGCTTCTCCTCCCCATGAAAAGACTATTAGTTGCTATCTGGACAAAGCAGTTCTTATCCGAGTGTGAAAGGCAAGTACCCACAGTAAGTGGGTAATTCTAGAAAAGCAGCTGTTGTTTCAACTCTGCAAAGTCTTCAGGTAAGATGTTATTTTTGGTACTGTGGTTAAAGAGGGCCTTGCAGGATTTTAATGGCTGGCAAGCAATGCACCTGAGTGACCAGGAGAGGTGCAGTCAGGATCCACCTCTTTAAGGGTTGGCTTACTATTGTGTTACAGTGATCTCTTTGGCTGCACCCCAAAGAAAGCTTGCAACAGAAAATCCAGCAAGAAGGAAAGGTGTTCTGGGAGTGTGAACAGGAGGTCTTTGGTGTTAAAGAGGCAAACAGAGAGGAAGAGCAGTGTTGAAGCGCCTATGGATGTAAATGCTACCAGCATCTTGTGAGTTACAAGTAGAGGAGCAGCAGAGTACAAGGTTGCAAGAGGAAGACTGATAAGGAAGACTGCAAGGAGCAAAGTTGCAAGAGGAAGACTGGGAACAGCCTGAGCCTGTCAGAGCCTTGCTCTGTCTAGCTGGGACACATGCTCCAGAGGCAAGGATTTGACAGTCCAGACCTATCTTAATGCAGAGAAAGCTGTGTTTGACCCAGTAGTAACCTGTGTTGTCAATTGAAATGTTACCCTCCTCTCTTCTGAGAGAAAACAACTGACTGAGTTTTATTTAGCTGTCTTTAACATTGCTCCTGACAAGAGGTATCCTCCAGCCAGCTGCCTCCAGCATCAGAGGAGGGTATCAATGAACAAACTGTCCGGACACAGCACTTCCTGCTCTGTGACAAACTTTAGAGAGGCCTATGCCAAACCTTCTGGCTAGCATGAGCTGTCTATTTGGCTCAAGAGTTAGCGTTACCTTTCTGGCTTCTTAGAAAGCTGGACTATTCTGCAAAGAGGCCCTCTGACTCACATTACTTAGCCTTTACAGCTATGAATCCCAGAGCCAAGCCTCTTTTCTCTTAAAAACTGGTGTTGTGGAGGATATAAGAATTAAGCTCCAATAACTGAAAGTCTCTGTAGCTACCTAGATTGTAAACTAAAGGGCCAAAACTGTGCTAACTTTCCCAAAATTGCCATAATGCTGTATCTTGCCATAAAACAAGCACTTGGGGCTTACATTCATTCAGTCTTACTGCCCATCTTAAGCATCAGTGCCCACTGGTTTGGTATTGATGTAGATGTTCTGGGATAGAGATGTTCTGGGATAGAGATGTTCAACTGCTGGGAGCAGTACTAAGGTAAAGAAGTTGTCATCTTCTCCCACTAGCCAGAAAAGAAAACCTCCAACCCAGATAGCACATAGAAATCTGTGTTGCTCTGTGTTACCCAGAAGTCAACTATAAGTAAACAAATATCCAATATGATCTCTGGGTTTTCCTGCATTTGCAATTTTAGACTACAAGATATGCTAGAACAATACAGAGTAAAAACTGCTCTCAATAGGAGTACACAGAGCATGCTTCTCTCCAACGTGCTGCATCATCTCTCTGTTGCACAATTACTGTTGCACTTCTATATTCATGCCTGACCAATCTGACAGCTTTCTATAATGGAGTGATAGCATCAATAGACAAAAAAAGGGTGATTGATGTGACTTACCTAGACTTCAGGGCCTTTAATATGGTCCTACATCACAGTCTTATCTCTAAATTAGTGAGATAGGGATTTGAAGGGTGGACTATTCAGTAGATAAGGAATTGGTTGGATGGCCACAGCCAGAGGGTTATGGTCAACAGTTCTGCGTCCAGGTGGAGTCTGGTGACAAGTAGCGTCCCCCAGAGTTCTGTCTTGGCACCAGTGCTCTTCAACATCTTTTTCACTGACCTGGTTAGTGGGATTGAGCACATCCTCAGCAAGTTTGCACCACTCATTAAGCTGGATGATGCAGAAAAGGATGCCATTCAAAGGGACCTGGACAAGCTGGAAAAGTGGGCACAGAAGAATCTAATGAGATTTTTTTAAAAAAAGCCAAGTGCAAGTTGCAATTGGGTCAGGGCAATCCCAGATTTGTGTACAAACTGGGAGAACTTATTGAGAAACAGCCCTGCAGAGAACAACTCAGGGATCCTGGTGTATGAAAAGCTGAACATAAACCAGCAGTGTGTGCTTGCAGCCCAGAAGGCCAATTGTATCCAGAACTGCATCAAAAGAGGGGTGGCCAGTAGGGTGAGGGAGGTGACTGTACCCCTCTATTCTGCCTTGGAGTGAGTCCACAGGATGACCACAAAGATGATCAGTGGATTGGAACATCTTTCCTTTGAAGAAAGTCTGAGGGAACTGGGCTTGTTCTTCTTGGAAAAGGCTTCAGAGAGACCTCACTGTGGGCTTCCAGTACTGAAAGGGAGCTTATGAACAGGAGGGAGACAGACTTTTTACAAAAGCAGATAGTGATAGGACAAGGGGAGCAGCTTTAAATTAAAAGAAGGGAAATTTATGTTAGATAGTAAAAAGAAATTCTTTACTTGGAGGACAGTGAGGCCCTGGCACAGGCTGCCCAGAGAAGCTGTGGATGCCCCATCCCTGGAGATGTTTAAGGCCAGGTTGGATGGGGCCCTGAGCAGCCTGGTCTAGTGGTTGGCAACCCTGCCCATGTCAGGAGGTTGGAACTGGATGATCTTTAAGGCCCCTTCCAATGCAAGTCTTTCTAGGATTCTGTATTATATAGTATATCTGGCATGACCTCTACTACAAAGACTGAATACCACTGGGTTTTTCAACTGATAGTGCTTGCCTAACTTCTGTAGCCTTGTACTTGGGCCCTATAGGCCTGCATATTCAGTAGAACTGACCTTGGCACAATCATGCACCAGTCCTTAAAAATCTGATAATGTTGAAAGGCATATGGTGCTCCCTCAAGAAATGTTATGTCAGTAAATAAATATTTACCAATTTACATGGTTTCTCTTTAAAACTTCACCTTTTCAATAAAAGCTAGGGGTATCTTGACCCAAAGAAATATTTCTTTTTGTAACTCTAGATATCTCAGATTTCCTGAAATCTATCTGTTTGTCTTTTTTCACATAGCTGCCATGAGAACAGATGGAGTCACAGAAAAGCATAGCCTAGAAGGAGAAGATCAAAGCAGAAAGAATCAAAGGAGATCAGAATTCATCTCATGTGAGGTCTTACTAACTGTTATTCTTTGTAAGACAAGGGCTAGAGAATCATAAACCAGAACTATTTAACAGTGGTAAGTTTATGAAAAGTCAGTTGCACAATGCTACTTCTGTCTTGCCCCGGATGTATAGCTCAATGCTACCCTTACCAACAGAGCTGTGATATAACCTAGCTAAGATTAGCTGTAGGTCTTATTCCTTCTATTACTTCCCTGTAATTTTTGCTGCTCTTTCCTATTGAATATCTGATGTTGGCTATCTCTGAAAAGCAGCTACACAATCCAGTTTCATGAATCTAACTGTCTGATAAATCCTGTGTTAGAGGGCATGGGTTTCAGAAGCCAAAATACTGCAAGTGTGGCAATGCAAGAAAAAAGCTGTAATTGTAATTTTATTTTACATTCCCAGTAATAAAAACAGTCTCAACCTAAGCATACATAGGATGCATCTTGGGAATGGACTCATTCTGTAATTTTCACTGACTTGCCAAAGACTTCTGAAGTCAGTCCAAAAATACCCCAAAGAGAAGACTGAGACTGAAGCAGTCTGAAGTCAAATTTATATGGTAGATTGCTGAAGATGAAACTACAAAAAAAGAAGCATAGAGAAGAATTGTGCAAAAATATTATACTTTGAAAATTGTGTGGGTTGACCCTGCAAGTTCAAAAAAATATCTTTAGGCTAATTAGCTTCTATTTGCCCTTTTCTAAGGTACTCAATATCTATTGTTTTTATGGCTGTAGATTTACTCTGCTCTCCAAGTTGTTACTGCTTCCACATCTTCATCAGAAACCTCAAGTAGCAGTGATTATCTTTAGTTCCCTTAGTTATCTGGAAGGTAAGGTAAGAGCTGTACTTGTAAAGGGTTTACATATGACATGGTAGTCTGTGCAGAACCACTTTGTTGTATCTGTTCTACATCTACCTATCATTGACTCCCTCGTGATATTTTTCTAGTATTATATAAATCTGTCTTTCTAGTGCTAAAGAACAGGATGAAGAGGGGAGTCCCACTGACTGAGCATTTCCACCTTCTCACCAGAATATATTGTTTTTAGAGACCCCATAAAATACCTCGATATCTCAGTAGCATAAAATACCTTACACACTTACTATTGTTCACAAAGTGAAAATTCAATGTGACGTGATGATGCAGATTTAGTTTTGAGCTATTGTGGGTTCTTCAGAACAGCACAGCTTGGAAGAATAAGCACAAGGCACCATGTTGAGGAAACTGAATTTCTTGCGTTGAAGGAAGATCTGAGCCCATGCTGGTATGATCTGATCCTTTTTTTTTTTTTTTGGTTGGGTGACTATAACAGATATGTCAAATATGCCATTTATTTATCACCATCTGCTTCATGGGGTGTAGATATTAATGCCATATCTTCCTGAGAGCATGACTGGCAGATGAGTGCAAGGATGTGGGGGGGGAAGGCAGGGTGTTTTGCCTCTTCTTCAGTGCAAAGAATAGGACTGGTGGACATCCAATATTTTATGTATTAAAAGGACAGCGTGAGCTCACATCCACAAGTCAGCTAACTCAGAATCAGTAATGTGTCAGGAGTCAGAGAATATGAGCTGTAGCCTCTTGTTTCCCAGCTCAGTAGGGCATGCTCCGCTGCTGCAGACCTAGATGTTTTCCTTCTCTTTTCTCGTTTTGGTGACATCCTACTTGACAGAAATTTCCTTCACCAAGGATCTGGGCTCCAGACTGCTATCAAGAATGAGGAAGACTGGGAAAATGTCACCTGCACACTCACTTTACTCAGGGAAAATTGCTGCTGACAAGTCCATTTTGTTGCCCTGAAACACTTGAAGGAAATCTAATCCATTTGTTAAATCCACAAGGAGAGGCTGGGCTGACTGCCAAGATTTCCCCTACGTGCTAGAAATGGGCAAGAGCAGAAAAAGGAATGGAAGGAGCTGCAAGTATTCATCCATGCCCTGGGAGTCAACTAGAGAGGGAAAGTCCAGTCAGGCTTCTGGGTTCAGTTTTCCAAGCATCATCCTTGTGACACAAATAAGCAAAGAGCTGGACCCACTGCCATTATTTCTTATGGTGCATTACTCTTTGTGCAGTTTTGTGACTCTTGGTGCTTCAGCTTAAGTAACCTACTTAAAGTGAAGTAAGGATGATACACTTGCTCTCAGTTATCTATGGACTAACTTTATTATAACCGGTCAGAAAGCTTAAGATCAAGTATGTACTGCACAAAAACAAGTCTGTCCTGTAAAGAAGTGAACACAACATCATGTGCACACACACAGTGCATTTAATAAAAGGCAGCAGCTTGAACAAAACCAATCAGATCTGGGACGTGTGGATAGTCTGGGAAGGAGCTAGCTATTGAAAGCTCTCTGTAGAAGGGGAGTACTTTTATCTCTGATATAGTATGTTGCTGTCTCTTGTAGAATTACTAGCCAGGGAAACGCTCTTTAGGTTTACAGGGATGATTCTCATGCTCTCCTATTTGCCAGCAGAAGATATTTCCTCAGAAGCTTCTCGCTATTAATTTCTTTCCTAAGGCATAGTAGGAACAGGGATGAGGGAAGTGATTGTACTTGCTAAGCAATTCCCAGAAAGAAGTTTCCAGGATGGAAGTGAGTTTGCTACCAGCTGCCAGAGGGCTTGGGGGAGCTGCCTCTCCTGAAGTATCATTGAATCACATGTCAATGGGGAGTCTATCCACTCAATTTAAATTGTATTTCTCTTCTCCAAAGGAAAGCCAGCTACACAGAGTGTGGCTGTCTGTTAATTGTACTGGTGCTTTGGAAAGACTAAGGAGGAAGAATGCAACACATTTGTGGTGGGAGAAGATGCTATATATTAGACTATACAATAGCCCAATGTACACTACTAGTCTTTTTTAGATCCACTGTCAAAGGGTGGAAACAGTTGATAACTATCTGTAATAGTCAAGCCACAATACCTTTTGCTCTAATTTGCTAGCAGGGTGAATAGCGGCACTGAGGAAGAACAGCTACTGTATAAAAGAGCAATCTGATATTCTAACTGTATGTGCACAGCTAATCACGTGGAGAGAATCCTCTAGTGACACGTGTAGCACTTCCAGGGAGTGAAGAGAGGTTTAATAAGTTGTAGCCAAAACTATACTTCAGATTTAGACAGCAGATTCCTATTTATGATATCTGAAGTGTGTGTGAGGGGGAGGTTGTGTAAGCTCCAGAAGTCACTTCAATGAAATAATTACCATAAACACAAGTTGCATTGATTAATTTCTTAATAGAAATATGGTATATGCATACAACACTACATTCCCAAGATAGTATCTGATCTTTTCCAAGACAGCATCTCTCAGTTTCAACTGTCTTTAATACAATAATTTCTTTTAAAGGTTATACATCTAATAGAATAATTACATGTCTGCAAATGCATGCTGGTAGAGTCATTTTGTAGCTTTGAAACATCTTTTCTTACCTCTTCTGTTTTGTACTACACAAAGGCTCTTTCTTCTTTGTTCAAATAATAGACTTATAACTACATAAAATGGAAGTAGCTGGCAAAAGCTCACTTTTAATTACACTGATGAGCATTCCCCAAATACTTTCCAGTTCTTCATATAGTAATTACAATTTGTCAGCCTAACGCCAGTGAGTATGTAGTTCTCCTAAACAGATCTAGCGCTCTGCCTGAATGTCCTGCTAGCAGACTAAACACCTTTTTCTGCTCTCCTATTTTGAGCTAATTTGTATGAACACTGTAAAAAGCTGAGGATTGTATTAGTGAAATTGGCAAGCCTGGGGGGTTGCCAATTACTATGACTGTGAGATACATATATGGATTTTAGGTCTCTTTCTGAACAAGAATAAATTATTTTTCACTTTTTGCAAGTGTCAGAATTGGACTCAGTAAAAGGGTGTTTGTTATGAGTGAGTACTAGACCTGTCTTTAATAAAGCTTAGACTTTTACTGGCTGCCCGCTTACATGGATCATGTTTAACTCCTTAATACAGGAAGAAAGCCCTGGAATTTTCTAGAGGTTGAAATCAAACTGTCCCTCGGCACTGAAGAATAACACAAATCTATAGGAGAGAGTTCAATACACTCATAATCCAATAAACATGAAAATTGACTTCATACACAGAAATGGCTCATCACCGAGCTCTTCATGCATCTTAGCAACAGTGCCTTCTGCACACTTGCCCCAGCAAGGAAATGCTTGGGTAGATTTGCTGCTTGTATAACTGCAGTCCTGTGCCCTTGCATGCAACTCTGAATTCACGGCTGGATGTAGCATGACAGTGAACTGCACCACCACTGCAGTGCTTGGAAGCTTGTTACTACCACACTGGACGATGCACTGTATTTCTGCAGTGGTTTTATTCTGCATACTTACCAAAGATTATTAAGACTGTTGTATGGCGTAAATCCTACTTCTGAGCTGCTCAGACACTACTGTATGTTGAGGCTTGACACTACACATTATAACAAGAATACTGTGGTTGAACATAGTGAGAAAGAGGCTTGGATTGCAGACTGTTTCAGGCCCTCAGTCTGGGGGCTTGGCTTTGGAAACCCAGTTTCTATTAGATCTGCAGCTATCCGGGTCTTGTCCACATTGCTTCAATTACACCTACAATTAAAGGTGAAGTAGTTTCCTAACAGAGAAGTACAGCAAGAAGAAACAGGAACCTGCAGGACACTGCAAACATCATGGATACTTGCATTTGGTTTAAATGAAAACTTTACAATTTCTTGAGGTTTTATAAAGGCCTGACCTTGCTAGAATAGCAGAAGAGCATTTGGGATTACTGACATGTCCTCAGACTTCAAAAAGCTGTGACAGGTGTTCCCTTTCCCTATCTTAACTGCTCAGCAACTCCTAGGATTTAATACTATTAGGTCATAAAAAACAGACAAGTGAATTTATAAACGTGATGACAGTTTAGATCGCTCTTAATCCCAGGAACTGGATTATATTATACTTCCTGTCTGGTGGGACAGCACTGGGAGAAATTCACCACAAAAATGGAGAAGACATTACCTCTTAACCAGACATCTTGTATATGCTAATTATGCATCTGTGTTCTTTCTCAGAACTGAGATACAAATGCCAGCTTACAGTCATATACCTGGCCAAAAGTTCAGTGCTTCAGTCAGTAATGACCATAGAAATGTACGTAGCCTGCATCTGCAGCCAAATGTAAGGCTCATCTTGAATTAGATGAGCTGCTTACATCTGTCTGTATTACTGAATCAGCCTGTAGTGCCTTACTGCAGCTAGCTAGTGCCTTGTGGGGAATCTTAACTTACGAAAGCATGTGAATTAGAAATCAACTGCTATTCTCTAATAGTAAATCTTTGAGCATTCCACCAGGGGCTGGAGTCCTGCTGTCTTTTCCTTCATTTAAAATAAATAAATAAATAAATAAGGTAGTTCTGGAAATATAAATGTAAGATATTTTCATGAACTACAGGAGACTGGCTTCTGCCAAGATGTTTCAGGGAAGCTGCAGAAACAGTTACTGGAAATCAGAGTGAGGAGCTGTGGGACCTGATTGTATTTCTGCTCCTGAAGCATGATGGCTGATGCAGACCTTCTTGTGGTACTTACAGCTGGGCAAACTCCTCTAGCAACTGAGATTTAACAAGTTTGCATCAGTATCCTGGTGCCAACAGGGCTGTAGCATAAGCTGACTCCATGTGGCTCAGCATAAGCTGGCACTGCTATTTGTGCTTTCACACTTTAACTGTGAAGCTACATCAGAGATGGTTCCAGACCCTACATGCTGGGAATGTGACTTCCCACTTCAGTAAGAAGCAACAGAAGTGACAGCACTGGCATCTGTGGTTACTTTAGCACTAGGAATCACTGAAATTTTGATCCTGGTGATGAGCACATTCTACTCAGATTCTCATTTAGCCTTCGAAGATGTGTGGTGGGGGAAATTCCACTTTTGGCAGCAGCTGTTCCATGTAAAGAATGTGTAGTACATGAAGAGATCCCAAAGCTGAAGGAAAGGTAGTGGAAAGAGACAGCTCAGACTCATGGGAAAAAAACAGCCTAGTACAAACCAGATTTTAATCAAACAAGTGTCAAAAAGTGAGAAGCCCAGGGGTAAGCAGAGATATGGAGAGAGCAATTATCATGCTCCTAGGCGAGGTGGGTCAGCCTTAGTTGTATCTGAAACACGTTCTCAGTGTAACACCAGAGCAAACAAATTGTGACAGAGATTTATTAATCACTGCATTTATTGATGAAATAAGAGCTTATAAAATGTGCCATGGAGATGAAATACCCTCTCTCCTGTGCTAGAAGGAGTTCTCTCTCCCCAGAGTCATTTAGTTGTATGTCATTTGCATGCTTTCTGCTGCTTAACCCCCGTCCTACTCTGCAGGGAGATATGGTTCCAGTTGCCATGTGTCGTGATTCCGTACTATCAGAATTCCTGTCTTCTCATCACTGTTGTTTCCCAAAGGGTTAATATCTGAGACCAGTATACTCACACAGCAGATATACTCCTGAAATGTATGAACAGGCAGGGTTACTGTCCAGGGTTACTTTCTGTGTGCCTTTGAGAAAGGTGGAAATTGAGTTGCAGCTGTAGACCACTATACAGTCTCTACAGACCGAGACATCTAAGGTCATATAGATACTGACATTGGGACAGTCTCTAATTGGGAATCATGCTAGACAGTCAGCAGTCACTCAATAAAGAGAATCAAAAGCAATTCGTAGTGGAGGACAAGTAATACTGAGTAACATCCATTCTCATACCAAATTGACAAAAACTCCTGAATTGGGTGAAGAGGTGCATCCTTGTTATTTTTGAGAGGGGCACCCTTGTTATTTTTGAGATAAAAGTTGTTCTACTTTGCTTGCAAAACCAGTACGTAAATAGCAAACTAGGAAACATACATTTTATATCCTCATCTTCTATTTTAACTAGAAAACCACCTCCTTATGACTTCATTATCTCTGCCTCCTCCCTGGTCATAATTACTTTGATATACTGACCAACAGCATTGTAGTGGAAATGTTAAGTCATGGTCTGAAACAGTGATTGAACACCTGGTGGGAAAGCAGAGCCAACCCAGGGGAACTGAGGTGCATCAGTGCATTTGAGTGACTGGAATAGTAGAGCCAGGATGCATCCCTTCCCAGACCTCATTTAAGGGTTGACAGTAAAAGTAAGGGTCTCTCTGGAGATCCTTGTCTACCTGAGGCCTTCTAAGGGTAAGCAGATACTTTCCTTTCTTTCTGTGCCCATGGCTGCTGCATTTGAGCATACCCTCACTTGCTGCAGCCTAGGACTTCACTGCGCTCCTATCATTGCTATGCTTTCCATCGTGTTACTGGCATGTACAAATTAGATGAGAATACTGATGCTGTTAGTTCCATGATTCTCAGCTGATCTCTCCCTCATATAACAGATCTCCAGCTCCACATAAACTTCTCTCTCATTGCACCTCATTCCTCTTCTTATTGTACCTCTCATAACAGTTGTTTCTCAGTTGAAAGACAATGTTTACTCAAGACATATAAGTTCATACGTAACTGATATGCTTTTTCCTCCTTCTAGAGAGCATATTTTCAAATTAAGCTAGAGGTAAGAATATTTATATCTATCAGGTAACTTCACTTTTGTAAATGAGGATATATTATGTGATATTCACAGAATGAGCTAAGAAATGTCATGGAAAGTATTGGTGTATGTCTGTATGTGGCACAAGGAAGGAGTATGTTACAGTACTCATATACAGGCATCTCATATAAAGCTGAATACTAGAGGAAAAAAGTGGGGGGAAAAAGTAAGAGAAAAAATAAATGTAATTTGTGCAGGTTGGAATTTTCTCTCAGTTATGACACTTTTAAATTGTGCTGCTATGGAATTCCCTCTGTTGGTGCCATTCTCCCTTGTTCAGGGAAGCATGGCAGACTTGGAGGGGGCAGTAAGTACATAAAAAGCTTTGGGCTTTTCTTTTTGAGGAAAGATCCTAAATCCTTTCCTCTTTTCCTGGCAAAATTATCTTCTAGTTAACTATGGTATTGACTGTTTCACTCTTTCACTCCATAACTTTGTCTGTGAAGAGCAATGAGATACTTGACTGTGTCTTATTTGTTGTTTCTGCTTTTCTCCTTTACTTGAAGCATATCTTCCAAATTTCCAAGCTCAGAATAACTGATGCCACTATGAATTTGAGGGTGTTTGCTAGGGTTTTGCACCCTTGCACAGAACAATTGAATTCTTCCACCCTTCTAGACATGTTGAAAACTCTGTAATGCTCACCACCATATTTTTTTTTCAAAGTAAATTAAAGCAATAACTAGAATTCAATAGACATTAGACACTTCAAGCATTGTTAGCATGTCTTCAGTTACTAGCTACTCCTTTATGTCTAGGAACAACCATTGTCTAAATTTATTGTGCCTGAACACTTGTTTTTGCTCTTTGCAGTAATCAGACAGTGAGTACCATATTGCCAAAGTATGAATCCAATACAGACCAGCTCACTGGATGAGTATGCTGGGGTATTCCAGAGGAATGCTGTTTTATTTATATCTGCATAGTTTAAGCATAGCAGTTTTTCTTCCTATCTTGCAAAAGTAATGCTCTTCAAAAGCCTAAGTGGAAGAGATTTTCTCTTCAGATCTTATCATGGCAGGCCTTGGATGCTGTTCCCACTTTCACTTACAAACAGAGATCCATTCTTGTTTGGACAGAATTTCCTGTCCAGAAAAACAAGTTGCATTAGATTGAAAGCTCATAGTTTATGCTTGGAATAGGCCATTATTTTTAGCTTTTATTAAGATTTCATGGTGATTACTGTCATAGGACAGCTCAAGCTTCTTTGCCAAACAGTGAAGAGTTGTGTACAAGGCATCAATGGAGGAAAAAATAACGAGCTTTTTTCTACTTCAGTCACTGGGTGTAAGTGTATGCCTTAATTCAATTGTGTGGTTTGGGTACTACTGTTATGTTGTCTGGGGTAGTCAGCTTTCACTGTTTACATAGCTGAAAATGCTGTACTCTTTTGCATTTTCTAGAAATGATACTTTTAAAAAGAATATATAATTAAGCCCAGGATGAATTTGTGTTAGTGTGAAATCTCAGATAGCAATGGGAGAATGGATTTATTGGAGAACAGTCATCTAAAAGAACACTTAAGACAAAATAGAACCTTACTGCAAATGTATTGGCATCTATGGCATTTACACAGCCTATGCACAGATATATCTGGTTTGGAGACTTGTAACTCCTATCTGATCAACAAGGTCAATGGGAATGTCAGCTCTTGATATCAGGAGAAGCAAAATTGTGTTCTTATATGATAACTAAGCAAATGACAATAATTGAGTCATTTTATAAATTGGTTTATTTGCTCAGCTGCAGAGCGAGTAAAAACTAAAAATCAATGAATAATGTATTCAATGAACTTTGTGATATTCTTCATTCTCAAATTGGTTTGTCCAGCTCTAATAACTAGAGAACTTCAAAGGTAGTCCTATGGCAATGTTTCTAAGCAGTCAACTTACCAACAGTTCTGAGACAGGAATGGAGACTGTACTGAAGGGTTATATTAGGAAATTCCTCATTAAAAAGAAATAAAACAAAATGTGTTGAATGATGCAGAGGGAGATCTGTATGAAATCCAAGGAATAGAACATAACAGGGAGCCTGGAGATCTCTGTGCAGTTTTTACTCTTTAAAGAGGAAATATCATAACTGTTATCAGTGTGCTAGCCACAAAAGTGTAAATAAAGCTTATGTCTTTGGTCACTTACTCACTTGAGTGGGCATCCGTTCTCCATCTAATCATTCTTTGTCCCTAACATTTTCTCAAGGAAGAAAGCAGCTGATTGAAATAGACTGGCTGTATGAAGTTTGTCAGCTCTTAAATTAATCACACTCTTGAATTAATCACTCCTATTAAATTGTTAGTATTTTTGATACAATGAGAGAGCCAGAGAATGCCCCAGAAATGGGCTAAAGTACTATATAGATACCGTTCCCAAACTTTTTAATCTTTTGCAACACACATAAAAGATACAGGTGGTCAAGAGTAAAGGTTGAAATGGAATCTGATTGTTCATCTGGTATCGCCTCTAACTGTACTAAAACCATATTTCCACTGAGTTTGTATAGATCAGATTTCAAGTCTCATGCAGTGAATCCTAGCCAGTTCAGCTCTTAAAGGTTGCCCTAACTGAAAAATTATCTGTATTCAAATGTAGGTTCTTCATTTTTCTTTCTACTTATGAACAGATCTTATTCTTGTGCCTGTTGAATGATAAGTGCCATTTATTGCCATTTCAGGCAGGAAATCAGTAAACAGTATGGCTTCTCATGCAGCAACATCCACAAACAGTGTCCTCTCTGTCTTTCTATCTCATTACATTTTGGTCCTAAACACTTTCAAATTGGAGTACTTTCCTATGGATAGCAAAATCAACAGCCTGATTCTAAGAGCTCCAAATAATTCTATGCTGAATACTTCTCAAACTTGGGTTTAGTGAGAGATTTTATATATAGGGATGCAGTTATGGGAAATCTGTTTCTCATATATCATCTGCAACATATGATCCAGCAAGAGCCACAGAAAGACTGAAGCAATAGCAGGAGAAGTGTGAACTGTCCCACTTAGCCATATAGACTCTGCGTGCCAGCATCACAAAGTTCTACATGACTTACTGTGTCCTTAAGTTGATGCTGAGAGCAGACATAGCCTGCGGTAGCAGGAGGTGTGTGCTTTACTTTCATGAAAAAAAACTTGGCTGCCTTATCTCCTGAGATCAGTGAATCGATGTGGTGGGCACATCACTTAGGAATACCTGGAAAGCCCTTTAAGATCCTTGGGCTGAAGATGCTTTGAAAGAGCAGTGGTGGTATGCTGCAGAGATACTATCATCCCTGCGCTCCTGAGGCACGTCCCTTTGGGTGAAGGATGAAGATGATTTGTTGAGGCATTCTATGGAAGCCTGCGCTGCCACAGCCTGTGCTACACTTGTTTTCTGAGGTAAACAGGAAACCTCAGACCTCAGTAACGTCAATTCTGAACTTCTCACAAGGGCTAAATTCTGTCTGAAAGGAAAAGAGCAGCAGGAATGATCTCTGTGTTTAGTTATCTCATCTCTTGTCTTACATCATCCTCTCATGAGTGTGCCAGAAGGCCAAAAGGAGAGCTCTAATTGTCTTGTATGACCAGCATAATGGGTTTTTCAGTTGTTGATACCATGTGTGGGAGACAGTAAGCTGCATTCCTGTTCTACCTAATTCAGAATGACTGGAAAGGAAAACCTTTGCTCTGAATCTACAGGGACTTGAACCTATGTCTCTTTCCATTCCCAAATGAGCTTTGAATAAAAAAAAAGCTTACCTGCAAAAATGCTAAATTGGATGTGAATTTCAGCCTCTGAATTTTTTTTCTTATTCTTCTCACTGGCAAATTGTACTGGTTCATTTGGAATGTCATACCCATCTACAGATTTAATCACCATAGCATATTTAAATATAAAACAAATTATGAATTCCTGTAAGAGACTAGCAGAACTGTCTCACTCCTTTTGTGCTCTTTGAGCATTCCCAAGCAATTCTTGACTCTTCTCAGGGTCTCTCTTTGTTTAACCTACAGGAGAACACTTACTGGGATAGGAAACAAAAGCAAAGTGCTGGCCTTGAGGCAGTGCCTGTTGCCCTGGAATATTTCAGCATGGCTGCCTGATTCAGCCTCTACTCTAATTTTTGATGTTGTCGTGCCTTATATCTGTCTAAATTAAAATATACTCTTGCATTAAAATGATATATAGAATTCAACTTCAAAAGCTGTCTCAGGAACCGTCTCCTCTTTGTGACAACAATGCACAGGCCCACTCATTTCTCTGCTGTGCAAAGTGCTGTCAAACGCGTCCAGTTGTCGAGCACTAACTGCAGCAAAACCGTTCATCTTTCAAAGGCAGCAGTCTTAAAGCTCTTCATAAACACCACTGGCAGGCACCTCGTGCTGCCTCCTGCAAGGGAAGTGAGTAACACTCCTCTAGTCATATACAGGGAAGTTGAGGTAAAGGGAGGCAATGCAATTTGCCTGCTTTCTGTCTGTAGCACGAGGATGCTGCCTTTCTAATTCTTCAGTCCTGATTTCTAAGCAATAGTCCAAGCTTCCTCTCAGCTCAGCAGCTCAAACTGTTGCAAAAGACTAAGTAGAAGAATTAATTTCAGAGGAGCAAGAAACCAGTGCAACGAATACAACAGGTTATGGTATGGGGGGTGGGGAGTGGAGGGAAACTTGTGTACTGATGAAGAGACAGAAAACCTACGCTGAGCTGCTAACGCTTGCAGCTGTCAAATATATCCCTTTCATACTGCTTTCCCTTGCACTGATTTGTGACAATTTGCAAAGAAAAAGCCTTTTAAAAGGAACAGGAAACTTTCTAGTGAACAGAGTGCAAGTCAATTCTGCCAATAGCTCACTTGGCCAGATGCTCCCCTAAAGGTAATTATAAGTTCCTTTATTGTATAGCAGCCCCAAGTAACAGAATTGAGCATCAAAAAGGGAAATTCAACCTGAACAATGTAAATCTGGTTCTTCTGAGCAGATCAAACCATTCATTGTAAATAGAGAAGGCAACAGAAAATGGGCTGGAATGGCCTCACAAGTCTAATAAACCAAAGGAATAGGAATGAATCTGACCTGTACTGACTGTTGATATTAAAAGGGCAATTTTAAAGGTATTCTAATCAGCCTTCTCTCTGAAAACAAACATATAGCCTCACTAACACAGCCAGAACCTCTAGATATTTGTCAGCACAACAAATAAGCAACACCACTAAAGCTCATAAAAATCTTGCAGCAGCTGGCTAAACATCAGTCTATATGTTAGGAGTAAAGAAATTGAGCACTCTGATGTCTTCATATGGAGAAAGAATCCTCTCTCGATAAAAGAGGATATCTGAAAATGCATAGGTGTCACTGGAATTATTTCCTCCAATTTCCAGGACTATTTAATCAAAACACTCTGTGTCTCTCCTACCAGACAGCAAAAAGCAGATGGTGCACATGCACAAGAAAACTAGAGATAAAGGATATATCTAGAACTTGCATGTATTTAATGGGGTCATTAAAAGTGGTAACCTTCCTCAAGGCATACATTAACAATCTACTGGAATTCTCATATCTTGTCTGTCTCCATTCAGGTGGAAGGTTTATCAGAAGGTAGGAAGTGCAGCACAAGCAAGATACTTAATTTAGGTTGATTTAGTAAAATAACCAGACTAAAAAGATACAGCGTGCCCTAGCAAGCAACAATCTCTCTCTTTTACTAACTGGTCACTAATAGGCACTGCATGCAAATGAAAAAGCAAAATGGAGAGCCAGCAAAACAGAAGCCTCAGCCAGTCAACAGAACGACTGCCAGCCAACGTTCATACAAATATTTGATAAACTGTTTCTTTATCAAAAATAGGCAAATAAAAAGCAGGCCCTGCATTATGACATTTATACCCTCCTGGGATCAATCCCAACACATATTCCTCCTGTATGTTGAATTTCCCATATGAGGGAAAAACGTGAGAGCAAACATCCATATGATGCATGCAGTTGGTTAGGGTTAGGGTTAGGGTTAGGGTTAGGGTTAGGGTTAGGGTTAGGGTTAGGGTTAGGGTTAGGGTTAGGGTTAGGGTTAGGGTTAGGGTTAGGGTTAGGGTTAGGGTAGTTCCCTTCTTCCATGTTGATCTAGCATTTAGGTTTTAGAAGGTTTTTAACCTGTGCAGATTCCCCCAGGCATGAATTCTTCTGGAGTGTGCCAATAGGAAGGCCCACTTGCTATCACTGTGCTTATTCATATGCAATAGTTAGGAGTTTTCAACACATTGTCACCAATCCTGAACACCAAATTCACATCACTGTTGTGCAGGCTTCCTTCTGCAGACTAATCTTGCTGCTTAGGAGAGTTTTCAGAGCTGAGGAGTACTGGCACACTTGAAATTTCAGCTAATCCTCTCTCAAAAGGCATTGTTGCTATTCTTGGAATCATGAGTAGGAAGTTTTCTTGCTTTGTTAATGGGTACAATTAAAGGCAGAATTGTGCCATTTTCTGGCAGCTAACTCCAAAGATGCCATGACCAATATCACTTCCACTTGAAGCCAAAACAAGAAAAAGCAGTCAAGTTTCAGTCTGAATGACAATTCTTCAACTGACAACTGGTCAGAAATTGCTGGAGTCCAAACTTTCTCCTGAAAATAAGTGCTTTTTTGGCCCAGAAGAAACACTTTTATACTCTCCATGTTGGTCTACCTTTTTTTTAAAGGCTTTCCAAGTGAAATGGAAAATTCTTCCTTTTTCAATGGAAAACCTAGTAACAGAACCCAGTCTGCTCATTCTTATGTGTCACATTTTATTGTAAGATGCATTCTCATGAGACTTTATCATACGTTGAAAACATGTAGGTGGTTTCTTAGCCAGTTTTAGTGTTCATAAATATTCTCAAATGGTGTCAGAGAGAGAGAGTATAAGAAATCCTTATGTTTGTGCTCAATGGAAAGGGCTTCTGAATTCTAACTAAGCTGTGCTACTTCCTACAGTGGAGAGGCTATCCTCTTGGAGGTGCCATTCCTTTGATAGTGCCAAGTACAATTCCATCCTCATGGAATTGTTAAACACAATCCTGTGAACAATGACCAATATGCAGCCATGCTTTCCATTCTGTTACAGAAATTTGAGAATAGGTTTCGAGAGGGCTGAAAAAATATCAATTTTTATTTTGTATATTTGCAACTCCATTTTCAGTTGACGTAAATATATTACCTATGAATTTTCAAATGGAATGTATTGAGATGCAAACAAAATTTTGATCCTGTCTCTTTACCAGACCTTTATAAGCCCCATCTTACCAGAGAGAAAGATCCCTTCTTTCACATTCACTCCTTGTTCGTGTCATGTTCACTTTTGGCAGTATGCATATTTGTGAACAACTGTTTTCAAAGATGCAGCACAGGAAGAGTAAAATTCCATGAAAAATCTCTGACAAAACATCTCAAGAACTCAACAAGAATTGTAGCCGCTACTGTCAAACTGGACTGATGAGTTAGTTTCCCAAAAACAAGGTCAAACACCCCACTAACTTTATATTTTTGTTGCTCTCTTTTTTATGTTTTAATACAAAAATAAAAAGTTTTGTTACTTACATATATTTGCTATATCACATACTCCACGAGGGCTGCTCTGAAAGTAATGTCTCCTATTCCATTCGATTGGCCCATGACATCAGAGCAGATGTTGGTGCTATGGCAGTAGAGGTTGAACCTTCTCAACACTATTCCATTATGTTTTGCTACCGTGCAAAAGATGGCTGCAGAGGAGCAGTCTGACAGAATGGAGTCTAATACGGAAGCAAAGGTGTAGACCTGAATTCCTCCATGCAGAAGAAATGGCACCCACTGACACTCATCAATGCTTTCTAAATATTTATGCAGACCAAGCAGTGGCTGTGAGCACAGTGAAGCAGTGCATGCTGCATTTCAGCAGTGGTGACAGTGACAGTGGGTCATTTCAGCTGGTGCAGATTGCTATGAGTGCAGCATGCAGGCTCTTGTTCACTGCTGATGAAAATGCATAGCTCACGGTGGTGACTGTGTTGAAAAAGAGTGTTTTGTTGCTAAGAATTTGCTCTATTAAATAGTACTATCGTGCCTGTTGTAGTTTCCATGGAAATAACTAGGAGGCATTACTTTTGGAGCAACCTTAGTAGATGCAGCTAGAGACAATTCCTCTTCACTCTGTGCAGCCCAGGCAAGCCAAAAGGTTGGACACCGATGATTTAGGGTTTCAAGTGTGCCTAGGAGGATCAAAATGCTCCTTCTCTATGAGACTGGAAGACTCAACCTTTTTATTCATTCCTGTGGATGGGAATGCTGTTCTTCAGATTTCAAACTAGATACTTATTGCTAATAATGAACTCCTGAGAAACCACTTTCTTTGCCTTGGAACTGAATTCTCTTTGAAACTAAGTGCTCATGTCACTAAGCCATCTTGGGTAGGAACTGAAGACCTGTCTTGCTTGACTATATATAGACTGCAGGTAAACTGAGGATCCCATGGATGACTGACTCACGTCTTCAAAAACCAGTGGACCTTTAAAGATGGCTGGTGTCCTTATGCTTATCCTACTGTCTGAGACCAACAGTATGGGATGGATTATATGAGTATTTAAGAACCACTGTATTGCTTTTAACCCTTCTACAACTTTCTATGTGATTATTACTCTACACTACCTTCTGCATTTGTGACTAAATTGTTGAAGTTGACCTGATAACAAAAAGGAAAGTTATCCCTTCATATGTGTTTGACAGTTTAGTTTCCTATCACCAGTACAAACTACAGCATAAGGAGCCTTTATTTAAGAAAAAATGTGAAAATGTTGAGAATAGGTGCACACTGAGGCTCATCTAGTTCAATCAAGACTAGCAGATGGAAATGCTTTAGGAGCAAAATTAGGCATTGCTTGCACTATATTCCTGCCACCTGCAAGAGTATGTTTCTGTCCTTTAAAAATAATTGAAATGAGATCTTCATGTTTAGAAGAATAAAATTCATAGCCAAGATCAGAATCAGGGTGACTCCAAAGCAAACAGACTGTGACAAGCTTCCACTGTAGTTGCTAGACTTCCTTCACTGAGTTCAGAAAGAGTCAGTTTAGCAACTCTCAATGGCCTACAGCTATGCTTCTTCAGGCTGCACTCGTGTCAACTGTTACAAGCCAAGTGATTCAGTCTAGGCATACAGTTGGACTGAAGACTTCCAAGAAAAATTGAAGGGTGTGCTGAAGCAGGCGCTACTCTTTTAGCTGAGTCTTAACTGAATCAATGCCATGGGCGTAGTGCTGTAAGATCCAGTGTGCCCAGCAAGACGTAATGCCAAAGTCACTTGAACTTCTAGTATGACTAAATGGATTCTTCTTTAGGTCCATGCTAGCATATCTGAACCTGGAGTCTTCTGTCAAATTTCATTTGGTTAACAGAAATCACTGCGGCTATGCTCATATATGCTGTCTAATGGCCTGGTCTCACTTGGTTAGCCTAACACCCAGCAACAGATTTTGTGGAAGAAACAGTAATTCTGATCACAGGGTAATGCTGTCTTCTGTCCCTGAGCCAGCTGTGTCTCAGTGGCAGGTAATGATCAGTCAGAGTACTTAGAATGTAGAGAGGTTCTGTAAAAGGAAATTAATATTAATCTAGCTTGGAAACAAAGTACAGTACCCCTCAGGGCAAGAAGGGGAACTCCAGTTTACAGCCATTATTTGATGGAACTGTTTCCAATTACAAATCCTCTGAACTCTTTAATTTTTTTCTAAGTGGGGGAACACACCTGAAAATCCTCATCATGGCTGTGTATGGAGTGAGAGGTTTTTTAAGTGCTTAAGCTGGTGCTTCAGTGCAGGGTATGAATGCCAAGGACCGCTCTGATAAAGTATGCAACTACCACGAACTAATGGCAATTGAATTGCACTGCAGTGTAAGAGCACCTGGGAAGAGCACACCAAAGCCTCTAGCAGACCATTAAACTGGGATTTTAGAGAAATGGAATCCACTGAAATGGATATGGAAACCTTGAGGGCATGCTACGAATAGAAGGTCGATAGTTGCATCAAATGGATGCTCTTCAGATAACCCTTGGGCCACTGACAGTGACCATGCACACAAGGGAACTGTATGCCAAACATTCCTTAGGAAATAAAATAGCAAAGAGACTACAGGATAAGCTAAACTTTCAAATGTGTGTACAGTTCTGAATTATACCGATTCTGGAAATCTGCTTTGAAACCCAGTGGTGGCTAGCAGGAATGGATGAGATAGCAAGAATGATTAGTATGAGAGCTTTACAATTTCCTTCACAGTCTTTAAAATGGGAAAGAAAATTATTTGTGTCCTTCCCTACCACCCTCTACTCTACAGCCAAAAGCTGAACTCAGTCTGTAATTAGACTGACTTGTCAACTTTTAGAAACTAAAACACAGCTAAGAACAGGAGATGCTAATGAGACATTATTAGCAGAGAATGAGTGATCGTGTTTGGAAACACTCTAGGTTGTTGGGTATTTTTCTCCTCCATACAGTACCTGAAGTTTGGTAGTCTTTACACAGACATGAAAGATGCAGGCCATCTTATTCCAACTAACAATTTGGCCTTTTCATGTGCCAAGTGCTCTGAACAAAATCATATGAATGTCTAGGAAAAAAACTTACTTTCCTAAATCATGAGGAGTTTGATTGTGTCTATCTTTGCCACTGTTCTGCCTTTTTTTTTCTGGGAGATTTTAAACCCAAAGCATTTGTCATATTATTTAATGCAATTTCTCAGTCTCATTACTTTCCAATCATTCCTCTTTCCAATGGGCACAATGGCTTACTTTCTAGGGTATTTGGCTTTTATTTACAACATATTACTTCTGTAATGTGTGTAATATTCTTGATTTCTGCTCTCTTTCAGCATCATTTCCGGGTTAAGGCTTCCGTTCTTTTGCTAGATGCTGCAAGTCTGTCAGAAAGTGTTTTGCTGCCTGCAGTACAAATAGGATAAAGTTCTGTGGCTTTTTTGTTGCTAGACGTTGCTACTGCATGGCTACTTCTGTCTACAAGGAACAAAAATCAGTGACTTTATAAGGTGATACCGAGACCTCCAAGAATCAGGACAAAATTAGTTTTCATTTCATTCCCTTTCCTTAGCCTTCCCATTCCTTATAAAGGCTCAGAAAGACCATGGCAGCCTAAGCATCTCATAAAGGTCAAGAGAATGACACTTACATTTATTGTTTGACCTCAAACAAAATAAAAATTCTCTGTCTTTCTGGCTGTGGGATCTTGTGGCCAATGGAAGACTCATAAGAAGAAAAACCTCCAAGGAGAATGACAGGAAAAGAAAATGAACAGAGAGTAATGGAAGTACAAGAGATGCACGTGGAGTGGCATTATAGATTTTGGGCATCCCAGTTCTGCCTTGACAACCGATCAAGTTATGTCTTTTAAATCAATCAAGGGAATGCTCCTATGAACGATGGGGAATTGTCAAAAGAGAGGAGACAGTCAGGAAGAAAACTGAAGAATTGTACAGCCTTATAGAGTTGAAATTCAAACACATCTGGAGGCTATTCTTCATAGACGAATCTACAGACTTCTCCACTGATGGGCTCTATACAAAATACAACACAAAACACTGTGAGGTAATTAAGAGGTGCCAGGATCAAGCAATACTAGTACATTTGAGAATGGAAAACATTCCACATCAACCTTAGCTCTCCATGAAACAATAATGTTGGCACCTATGAAATAGATTGCTCCACATGCTTCAGCAGTAAGGCCATCTGGCTCAGAAGCAGCAACTTTGGAAGTCTAAACACCATCCTGAAGAACACGGTGAGGTTTTGTTGACTCCTGAGTGGCATGCACCTCTGAAATGTAGTAAGTGATCAGTTCATAGCATCATCTTCTCCTAGTTATTTATTCTTTTCGCTTTATTTTGTTTAATAAACCTAGCCTTCTGCAGTAGAGGTCTAAGTGGCTGTCACTCTTTAACTTCCTTCACAATAACATCTGCTGCCAGGTAGTGTTGGGTTTGGAGTGACTGCAAAATCCTTTATGTAAGTTGACCAACATAGATCACTGTCTTGAAACTCATTTGTTTTAACAAGTTCTTGTATCAATGTTCCCTTTATTAGTTCCTTTTGGGAAGGCTTTCAAGTTTGTCTCAAGACCCTCAGTCTGTTAAAAAAGAGGGCAATGATGACAACTGAGTAAGTACACTAAAAACAAGATATAACTAGGCATAAACTGTACATGCTTTCTAGTGAAATGTAAGGCAAAGTAACGTATTT
Source organism: Phasianus colchicus (assembly GCF_987193195.1). Lineage (NCBI taxonomy): Eukaryota > Metazoa > Chordata > Aves > Galliformes > Phasianidae > Phasianus > Phasianus colchicus. Next base: position 60,768,647 of record NC_143436.1, on the reverse strand, counting down.
TGGGGTTTTGCTCCTTTAGCACTTATAAAGGTTGCCTTCATGCGACACCGGGTTTCTAATTCATACCTCCTTTCATCTCACAGTTTTTATTCAACGTTACTACCTTTCCCTTTCCTTTCCTTACAGAAAGGAACCTGGTAGGGTTTTTGGTGTGTTCCCCAACTGTGTGTTGGAGAAGAAGTTAGAGATGGGGGATGAAAGTAGGATAAAGTTAGGAAATGTTTTGGTGATGATAATTTCCTTTAAGATTCTTTTTTTTAAAGAAAAAATAAATATTGGAGTGCTATATATACAACATATATTTAACTGAATTTTCCAATAAGAATTTAAAAAAGGAGTTAACAGGAGAATGAAGAATTTGTGCTTTGAGTGTTTGAAAAATAAAAAAAATCTGTTGGGCCTAAAAAAGGCAAGTAATAATAAAAAAAATGTTTTTCTATGCATCTTTGCCTACTTGTGATACAAGCAGAATGGGCATGAACTCTGAGATATGCAGCAGTGCACAGAAAGCTGCTGTGCCATTGGGACCCACGCCATCTCTATTCTACAGCCAATTGTTCTCTTACAAACAGGCACCACTGACTACAGTGCTACCCTTCTTCTTGTTTGCTTACTCAAGATAATTCTTAGTTAGCAATGCAGCCTCAATTTCTACTAAATCTGAAATAGCCTTTCCTCTTAACTCTTCAACCCACCTACTTAGAGTTTAATTATATCCGCATCTGTTTTCTGTGAGCCCAACAGAACTCCATGGCCCTCTGCTCTCTCCTCGCTTCTATTTGTTTGTTCATGGCTATGGGCTTCCATTGAGTTGTTTTTCTTGTTTTGAATGGCTATTCTCCATTTATGCGAAAATAAATCAAAGAGGAATTATGTACTAAGTATCTAGGAGACGTCTGAAAGAAAGTATATGAATAATTTTGTTCTTTGGATCTACAGTTACTCTGTAGAAAATCTGTCTCCAATACTGTTTGGGAGATGGCTTGATCTATCTTTTCTTGAAAACCTATTATTATGAAATTAATAATTAACAGCATCAAAAGCCTTATTGAGAAAATTGGTTCAGATTCTCCACAGTCAAATCCCCATACAGCCAATGAAGGCATATCCAGAAACTCTGCATGACAGAAATTCAGCAAGCCTTTAGACCCAGGAGATTTTCAGTCAACAATGGAATTGCTGTGCTTTCTCCACCATCATAATTATGATTTGGTGAGCAACAGGGGGCATCAGAAACTCTCAGGTGAATAGACTGTGTGTCAACATGCAGTTACATAAATGGGTGCAAGCATTCCCACTTGTGTGTCATCACTGTGCCATTAAAACAGCATTCCCATCTTGCAAAACAGGCAAGAAATATTCTCAGTGGATGGATTTGCTATTATTAACTAGAATATCTATTAGCAAATGAGGCAATTTCTTGCTTGGTGCTAGTGGAAGCCAAAAAGCTGAAAAGACAAAGAACAGCTTGAACTGTTCAGTGAAAAGCAGTTCCCTGAGAAGCAGAACCTTAGAAAGCAAGAGGGATTGAGAAGGGTCAGGAGGAAGTAATCAACCCACACTTGTACTCATCATCATGATGGGCATGACAAAATTGAGATGTCACTTCTCCAGATTCATATCAAGTTCTCTTTTATCTAAGTTCATAAATATGAAGCTAGAGAACCTTTCCTGCTGCATTTGAGAAACCTTTTTTCATAATTTAGATGAATATCAGTGCTTAGGGAAGTGAAAGATTAATAGCAAATGCTTGGTGCCAAGCAGAGTGCAGGCAAGGCTTCCCTTGTGCAGCTCTGCAGTTTCTCCTTACTTGGAGCCTATACCAGTCTAATCCTGAGCACCTGTGCAGCTGCTAGTACAACCAGATTTCACTAGCCCACCCCTAGTGGGGCTATCCACACGGCTCTGCCCCATGCTATTCAAGTCTTGCTCCTTCAAGCAATGTCTCACCAATACTGCTCATCATAAAGCATCTACTAGTTCTTTGCACAGAATGCTGTCTTCACTTGAGTCCTCTAATACCATTTCCTCCAAGTCTCTGTTTCTTTCTTGGATTGTAGACCTTACTTTGCAAATGAAGTTCTGGACCTGTATTGTGCCTCTACTTTTCTGGCTTAGCAGAGGCTGGTAGTAGTAGTAGACAAACTGTACTGTTTCAGCTCAAATAAGAGCATCCCCAGCTATAGTGGTAGTATCAATAAATACATCTTAATGTTTGTGATGGAGCAAATCTGTGACTGCTGAGGATCTTGCAGCACCAGCCAGGCACCATACTGCTCAGAAACAGTATCAAAGAACATTGTCACATCTTTTAGCTCCGTGGCCTGTGGTCTGACAGATCATTCTGAAGTAGGCTACATTTGCTTTTCGTAGAATCAGCTCTCTGATATGCAACTATGGCTCTTTGTTGCATTTGATAGCAGAAAAGACAGCATTTTGTTTGCCTCCTGAGCCCATCTGTTTTTTCTAATGCAGTCAGAAGTTTCTGAAGCTCAGCTACCTCTTGCTTAGAAGTCTCCATCTAGTTCTTTCCTTCCTTTAGTACAAATTCCTTTCTGATTACTCAGAGCTTCTAAAGCTGTCTCTGGAGCCTCAGTCCAGGTTCAAAATATGGTCACTTACTCTTTGAAGCACAAAAGACAAGTCAAAAGAGCTATTTTTATTTTTTTTTCTGCAGTAATGACCACAATACTAAACAAAACAGTCAAATGTAAGTTTTCTTATTAAAAAATGATTGAGAAATTCTTTCTTTCAACCTTTCCTTACCATTGATTTTGTTAATTCAGTGGATTCCTGAAATCCATTTAAGTATACAAATGTAAAAACTGGATATATGTGACATGAATACATCTCACTTGGACTACTATCCAGCTAGTCATGAGTGAATACATATGTTGATCTACTTTCACACTTCTCATTCCTTCAGACTTCACCCCCCTGCACAGAGATGTGTATCTAGAGGAAGATGTAGAAGGAAGATGTATTGTCTTGTGAATTAAGGTGTATCAGTTACATGCCACTTCACCTACTGATTAGCTGTTCAGTACCTGCAGTCATGAAATGATGCCCATTCTCCCACCAGCAGCTATCCTGGAATCCAGCCACAGAAGTCTTCATCACAGCCTTGCTCTCAGCAGTGTTGTATCCCTATGCTATGTCACAATGTAACTGCCACCTACATTATTGGCTTCTTGCATCAGAGCTGCAAAATGGAGGCTTCAGGAGGAAAAAGAAGATGTAACTGTCAGGACAAAGACAAATGGGCTGGGTAAGTCAGAATGAACAAGAGGTGCTGTCTAGAAGGAGCCAGTGAAGTTGGGAGAAGGGGCCCAAACTCTCTTCCTGGGGGCCAGTTTCATTCTTGCTAACATCTTTGCAAATGCTTCTGTTGCTATCAGGAGCCACACAGGTCCTGAATTTCGTGCATAATGTTAATAAATGGAGTAGTAATTGAGAAATGTCACAAAAAGGTGATATTTAAGCTATTTTTGTGTGGTATCTCCAAATACCCTGCATCCCAAGGGACAGTTATTAATTGTGCCTCCTGCTAGTGTTTACCCCAAGGAATTCAAAACAGCAGCAAATAAAATCAAAATGGAGAAACAAACAACAACAACAAAAAATAACAAATAGAGCTGAAAGATGAAGAAAGGAGAGCGAGGTCCTGATTCTATGAGGTACAGAGTCCTCTCAAATTGAGGAAATCAGTATCCTCTTCCAGTGCATGCTGAGAGGAAAAAGTAACCATCTTAAATAGCTCCTTGCTAGTAGGAGAAAGGAATTCCAGAAAAACTCAATGCACATTCACATCCTGAAGGCATTCGTGCCCTTGTTCCAGATATTTCTCATCATCTTTTGTAAGAAAAGACCCTGACCAAAGAGAAAGGAAGAAATCATTAGACTGAGCTAACGGGATATTGTTACCATCAAGCACTATACTAAAAACTGGAGTGATGGGAGAAGGCAAATGCTCTTCTTATTAGTGGAAATGAGAATCTCAGCCCAGAATCCATTACGACACATAGATTCTTCTTGCCTCATCCAAGAAGATATAACAAGACTTTGTCTGCATGACTTGGTGTTTGTATGTACTGCTGTGATTGTCAGGGGAGGTAGGGATAGAGGCATCAGACTCCCAGTATGGCTCAGTATTTAACAAGAGAAGAGGGGGAGAGAAAATACTGCTGTGGGAAGAAGGAATTGTATCTTGCTACACAGGGGTTTTTGGAGAAGGCACTTTGTCAACTTATTCACATGCACAGCTGTGATAATTACATTCCACTTCCCTAGCTCACATGCAGTGCCTACCTCTGTGGGAGGCTTTTCCTTTAGCTCTGATGAGAGGAATGATTTTGGTGTCTTCCACATGTTTCCTGAGCTGTCTCCCATCAATCAGACTGAAACTATAGAGACCACAGATTCAGCTTACCTACTTTTGCTACCCCACCCCACCCCATTCTCTGTAACCTGTAATGATTGATTGCTGCAAGAAACGACACTCCAGCAACTTAGGTGTCATCTTTTTAATTAGACACACTTTCTTGTTCAACTACACACCTATATAAACTGCTGGACTTACACACAATGCATATTCACAGCCCTGCCAACTTGAAATCACACGTCTTAGTTCCTTATATTCAAGATTCAACTTTATCTCCAGCTCCTACTGCTCACTGTTTCTAACGTCTATATCTGACACCGATCATGAGTAGCTGTTAAGGATTTTTGCCCAAGCTCTAGACTGTTATCTGGGCAAAACTCTTCCTGATATCAAGCTGTCCAGAGAATGAATCAGATTTCAGTATTTAGGGCGATGTTATTTATGCCATAGAAGTGATCTCATAACATTTAACACTTCTTGTCCTGTTTGTCTCCTTCTTCCAAGGCACTACAGCTTACTTGACAGATCAGTGCCCTGGGACACAGGTTTTACTCTCAGCTTTGGATAGCCATGTGAACTCAAGCAAAACATTTTCCATCTCTTCATCCTCTTCTGTAAAATGAGGATTGCCTCTGTAAGTACTGAAGAGTCTACTGATAAAAGAGTAATGCAGAAGAGTTAGTGGTATTACTATTACTTATTCTTGCATGGTCTTTCTATTATCATCTTGCAGCAAGATCTTGTCATGGTGAGCAGTGTGCTAGAAGAAAAGCTTATATAGTTGCTACTTGCTGCCATTTTAGACATTGGTAAGAAATACACTGACAGTATCCCACTTGCAAACAAATGCATTACTTCCCAAAGCACTATGTAAAATGTGTATATATGTGTACATATGCTCATCTCTGAAATGCAGCTGTTTCTGGTATAAGATATGAGAGTTGGCCACTGCAGTTTGCAATGAAGCCTGCAGCATAACGACTCTGATTTCTTACTGCTTTGTAAGTCATACTGTCATTTGTGCTTGAGGTATTGGGATGTGAACTGTTCAGTGAGGACTTCCTAGCATCTCAAACCAATGTCACAAAAGAGAAAATAACTTCACAAGAGGAAGACAATTAAGAATGTGCCCTGCTGTCAATTAGACAAAATAGTGAGAGGAAAATGATGACAGATTTTCACCAGCATGTGAACAGGAATAATACACTTATTGACTGTGTGTGCAACCTGTGAAGGGACATAGGTGGGTAAGGTCCCCAGCATCTGTCCTGAAAAGCAGGGCTCACATCCCACGGTGATGAGAACTACTCATATACACTGTGGGCTTACAGTAATGTGCTCCTTCCTAGAGCACAGGACTCACAGATTGCAAAGGTGCCTTCAACCAGTTAGTATCTGTTAAGCATAATGTTCAGTATGTGTTGTTTATTATTAATTTCTCCTGAGTAGGAAGCCTCATGAAAATAGAACATAAACCCCTGTCATTCCTTCTCTCCCCCTACCTACATTAAGGTATCATTACAGTCATACACATAAATGAACCAGGCATTTGAAAACTCAGCAGCTTCTGCAGGATAAGGTTTCTGGAGCTTCTGGTGCTCCTGCATTCTAGTTTCCAGTGGGCCCTTTGTCATTATCCTTCCAACTTTGCCATGCTGCTGCCCTCTCTTCTGTTGGTTTATATCTCCCTGCACAGACAACCTCTGCAGAACCCAGAAGAGTGGTATATCCTATTCTACGACTACTGCATGGAGTTGGAGAGTATGTAGATGCATGCACCCATGGCCCCGAGGCAATGCTCCAGATGTTTTCAAGCTTGGAATTTGAAGAGCAAGCTAATATGGATCAAGAACCAGCCTGAAGGTTGCCCATAGCAGTCTAGAGACACGCTGTAGACTCCTCTCATCCTCTTCTTCTCACCTTCCCTTGTCACTAGTCTTTCCTCTTCTACTGATCTGTAAAGCAAACAGTCTGATTCTTCTCTTAAAAAATGAGAAGATATTTTCACTTTATTTGGGAGGATAAATATCTTTAAATATCTTGAGACCAATTTTTTGGGGGGGGAGTAGGAGGAGTAATGCTTTTTATCCATCAAAGACACACTCTGGCATTCACTGTCCTCTTGGCTGTATAAAAGCCATAGTAAAAGAGGCAACAGAGGTGGTACAATAGTTACAGACAGAGCATGTCTACTGAAGTTTATGTATTCAGCTTGATAAACTCAATCCTTTCTTGGCAGGAACAAGGGACCAGCAGTGGATGTTGCTGCAGCTAACATGGAGATCAGTATTTTCCCAAATGAGTAATGAATTCTTGGGGGAAACATTACAGCTATTGGCTGTGCCATCCCAAATGATTGATACAGCAAACATGCATAGAATCTGATAGACTAATAGCTAACTCAGACTAACTAGCCCCAGTAATAGGATATGAGGCAGTTCCAGAAGAAACATAACATCCAATGATATATACAAGTGTTCTCTCTCATCTCTTCAACTTTGAAGCTACGTAGTTAAGTGAGTTCAGCCATTTTCATTTAAGTGATAATAGAATCTGGCTCTTAGATTTACCTGGACTGCAAAATAGTATAAATTATTGATCAGAGCCATTCAGTCTACCTATCTTAGGAGTTGATTGGATATAGGTTTATCGGCACAAGACATCATACAAGAAAACTGCTTGAAGAGAGGTCTTTGGCATGAGAACCAAGGAATGATCAGGCAACAGAGAGATTCCTCAGATTCTCTGCAAGTTCAGATGAAGGTTAGTAATGTGTATGCGGATATCAGAACAAGCCCTGAGGACAAATCCAGTTATTGTGGTGAAGGGGGCCATGTGAGTACCTAGGCTGACACGGGCAATTCATTGGTGTTCTACTGGGAATGGACTTATAAATTAAAAACCATGAAACGAAAGAGAAGGACTTTGCGAGAATGCTGAAATGACTGCAGAGACAAAACTTTTCCTGGAACAGCCCCAAAGAGACAGAAACAGTATTCCTCCTGGAGGGGTGTAAAACAAGGAAGGACAGGTCTGAGCTTGGTTCCACAACTGAAGAGAGGTCATAATCTCTATTTCTTTTGGAAAATGCCACTATGTATAGAGTCCACTAAGGACCTCAGGGCAAAAACTGTGCCTCTCCAGGAGGCAGATCTGATAATGTTCCACAGAGGTGGTGCCCGTGCAGTCACAGCAGCAAGAAGATGCAGAATGCTGAGGCAGAAGGAGGTACTGTCAGAACAACTCTCTCACTGGACCAGAATAGTGTGAATCACTTTGGAGGACTGCCTGGAAATCTACATGAGAGAGACAAACAGATTGACAGCAAGGTCCTGAATGTTAATAGAAAGTTCCGAATTTTGAGAAAAAAACATCCAAGTATAGAAAGACTGAAGAAAACCCCAAGACTCCTTAAGATTCATAACATTCTAAGTGTCAATTTTGTACTGCACTTGAGAAAGATGTAGATGCTTTAGTGTGTTTCAGCAAATATAAATCAAACTATCTGGTAGCAACCTTCTCAATAGCAGCTTATGTCCACGTAAATACTGCCAGGTGGATTAAGATGATCCACCAACTTCATATGCAAATCCAGGAGGAGCAAGTCTCCATTTAGCAATGGTAGATCTCCACCTAGGTGCCCATTGGATTCCTACAGTAATTTCCCAATTCTTTGTAACTTTAATATTCCAAGTCTTTCAAAAGGTACACACAGAACACTAGCTCTATAAAAGGGTCACAGATTTGGAACGGACTGTTCAGCCACTTTGAAGCTAATTTTAAAAAATTGTTTAGGGTTTTACTGCCTAGATTCCATAGCAAAATATGTTTTCTGAGACCACATGTTTTATTTTTTTCTTTCAAAGCACGTATCTTTACCTTTCTGTGTGTGCGTGTGTGCATTAGTTCCTACTTTGTAACTAAGCCAGGTTTGAGTGAGTAATAGTGATCTCAGATGGGGTGGAAGAAAGAGAACTTCGTAGTTTCCATTGCAGAAAAGGATTCAGAGTGAACTGAACTCATTAGATAGAAGTGTCCGTGCTGGAGAGAGATGTTCTAAAAGCCTCAACACCTGGAGAAACTTAGATCAGAACTCACATCTTGTCAAGCATTAGAAAACATCACCATGACACAGGACTTTTGGAAGCCAAGCTTCACTATCTCTGCAGCTCAGTGACCCCCCTGGTTCTCGCCTAAAGGAGGGCAGGAAGGACAAGTTTTGTCATTTTTTCTTTCTTCAAAAGCAGCTCAATTTCCCCAAAACATCCCTGCTCAGATGTGACTAATCACGGAAAATATTGATCCCGTCCTATCCCTGTCAGAAAGTTATAACTTCAGAGTACATGAAAATAACAGCTGATCAATGAACACAATCTTAGCAAGGACAATAAAAATAATACCTGAATAAGAAGCAGACTGTGGGTTGATGTACAAAGTAGAGTACAGGCAAAAAAAAAGAAAAAAGAAAAACACACAAAAAAAACCCACACATTATAAAATAGAACAAATATATCTTTATAATCCTGCAGTACCAAAACTCTGACCTTAAATTAAAATACCGTAAGAAAACATAGCAAACTTATTACATAGAGAATCAGAATGCTGCTTTATGGCTTTCTCATTGTCCAATGCTATCTGTGTGATGAGTCGCTATTGCTATTGTCAACACTCATTTACACTAGTGGATGCATGTGTATTTGTGTGTGAGGACAGATACATAAAATCTGGTACAGATCCTCAGGTGATGTAAATTCCCATGGCTGTATTGACGTCAGTAAAGACACACTGATTTCCTCCAGCTAACAATTTGCCTTTCTGTATGTAAAAAGCACAGAAGCTAGGTGCTGTTTCAACTTTGCTCTCAGACACGTTAGACAAATGCAAATACATTCCATCTCATACGTGCAAATATACGTATTGCCTTTCAGTACACATTCAAGCAGCAACGGGAGATTTATGCTTCCTCCTATGCTGAAATGCATAAAAAGGACTGCTCCCGATCTGCCTGCCCACTGCTGTCTGTAACAATATATCCCCAGTTGCTTTGCTACAGATCTTAAAATATACGGAGATGAAAGGGACGGTCCAGCATCAGAAGTCTGTTAAAAATATATTAGGAGGAATTGAACTTTGATTCTAAGACTCCTCTAACTAAAAGATCTTTCTGCCTCTTCAGCAGGGCCATTGAGCAGAACAAATCCAATCTCATTTTCTTACCCAGAGCTTACGAAATGAAATTGCAATCTGCAGGATAGATGAATACAAGAATATTACTAGTTTGTTTCAGGATACCCTTCCTTGAGGGAAAAAATTACATATAATTTTTAAAAATTGCATGAAGAAGGGAAAAAAGGTCACATTTCAGGCTCTGTCTCTACAAACAACTCTTCTCATTTGCTCATGTGCTCTTACATGAGCTCTATGGAACGCAGCCCAAGTAATGATCAGAGGCTACAGGTAATCTGTGGCAAATGAAATATTCTCCATCTGTTTTGCAGAGGAATATTTCTGGCTATCTATAATGTTTTTCAAACGGAGAAATAACAAAAGATTTCACTCCAGAGAATGAAGGGGAAGGGGGGGGAGGGAGTTGGGAAGAGAGAAAGAAAGAAAACATTGCTGAAAAATAGAAGGAAAGGGGGAAAAAAAAAAGCAACAAAACAATTATAGGGAAAATAACAGCAAAAGCAGAGGGTGTATAAACCCTAGGTACAGAAAGATTAACTCTTTTAAAATACTTTAAAAGCTCTTTTTTACTGTTTCCACTTTTACTCCAGGGCAGAACAATTGAAATCTAGATGGTCAGGATAGGGAAATCACTGTAATTAAACAAATCTGTTTGTCTACAGGTTTTTTGCTTGCAGAAATACATTTTGCTTTATCAGGTAAGCAGTTATTTTGAATGAGCAGAGAGCAAGCAAAAACTAAACAAAGACCAAAGTGCCAGGCAACAAGCTCTGCTCTGGTGTCATCAGAGGACTAGAAAGGCATCCCAAGATTACTGCAGCTTACTTTGGGTAAAAGCAAACAATTTCATGTATGGTATAAGTGGGGATGTGTACTACACCTCATATAAGTAGCCACTTGCTGCATGCATAAACTACATACCATGCTTAAACTGTATATTCCTGTGTGCAATTTGAGAAGGACATGGAAATATCAATCGTTCGTTGCAGTCTGAGAGAGAGTGTTCTTCCACTCTGTATGTGCTGCACAGTACGGAACAGCCCTCCTAACAGTCACCTGGCACTGAGTCCATGGCAGGAATTCTCAAGGGCATTTTTAATATCTATTCATTTGGGGTGTTTTTCCTTTTATAAAACTTCCAAACAGTCATGCAAGAATTCTTCTGATGGCTAACAGTGTTGCTATGTGAGTCCGTTGCTCCTGAAGTCCATTCATGAGCCTTAACCTTGGATCTGCCTCAGAAGTGACACCAAGTCAGCCAATACAAAAGGTATACAAGAAAGGCACCCTTACTACCAGAGAAGAGCCTGGCTACAATAGAACATATAACTGAGTGACTTAGAATTTTCTCTACCTAACAAGAAAAACAAAACAATGCATTTGCACCCCCTTCATATAAGCATTAAAAAACGCACATCTGTTGCTGTTGCTTTCAGCCTCTCTTCTTGAAAGGCCAGTATGAGCCCTTGTGATCAGAGGCTCTGCTCTAACGGGGCTCAGGACTCAGAAGCCAGCAGTATCTGTCCAAAGCACCACTAGGAAGTATTTCACACAGATTCCTGCCTTATTACTACCTCATGACACTTCCAGACAGCCAGAGAGATTTCATACAATGTTATTTTCAGGCCTTGGTACTGTGTTGCTCCATCCAGGATATTACACAGCACCATACAGGTACTGTCCCTGTGGGTGGAAATCCTCATGCCATCTTAACAAAGTAATTTCAGAGCAATAATTTCATCCTGATCTCTTCCCAAACTGAGATTTTTTCCTTCTCTTTCTTCACCTGTAATTTCTTATAATATTCTCATGAATCATTAATTCCATATTTCTTTTCCTGGGGCTTTACCAACCCCGATGCAGATGTGACGCAGGTGTGTTCATACCATAAAGAAAGTCTTCGTTTGATTATCATGTGAATGGAACCAGCAACCAGTATCATGGAATGGTACAAGTACAAATACATCCTAAAATGGGACGTATTCACAGAATCTGCTTTCTTTTTTGCATCTCATTGTGATCTTTATTTCAGCCTCATCTAAGCAGAGCTTTAGCATCTATGTAGCTACGCCAATGTAAACCTCTGTCATTTGAAACCAGCTCACAGCAACGTACTCCAAATAACTTTTGATGGTGAAACTGTGCATCGCTCGCAGAGATCTGCAGAACCCAGGGCAGCACCAATGGAACTATTTCTGCTGTGTGAAACCTCAAGGGAATTGAACTCTGAAATAGGCTGGGGGAAATATGAATCTAAAAGAATGAAAGCAGAGGGCAAATCACCCAGAGTGAAAGGAATGAGTATCTGGGGTATGGAAGTAATTCAGAATTCCTCTGTCCTTTCTTTTTTTTTTTTTTTTTTTTTTTTTTTTTTTTTTTTTGCTGGTGCAATGCGCAAATATAGCAAAATATGTTAATAGTAAGCCATAATATTTACAGTTATTGTTAGTATCCATTGAAATCAGTGGGATTTTGTCTAATGCCTTTACCCTGGAGATAATCCATAGAATAGAACATTAATGCATAGTTAAAAGGAAAAAATTATGGAAAACAGCACCTCTGAATATGCAGTATCTTCAGTTTAAAGTTACATAATTGAGCTTTTGAAATTAAACAAAAATATAGCAAACAGCCTCAGACCACAAAACCAACTGAGTCTAACATTGTCTTTTAAAATATGTCTCTCTACTGAGATAAAAAATACTATCCTATCCCAACACGAAATAGAATAGGTTTCAACCTAATGCAAATGTATACGAGCTATAAGACCTCTGGGAAAATTGTAGAAAAATTCTTCTAAGAGTTCTGAGAGTTTGTTTTGCATGAGGAGATTATCTTATAGAGCAAACACAGACTAATAATTTAAAGGAAGCATTTAGCTTCTTTATGTTGTACTCCTTCTACACCTCGTTTTCAGTGTTGGTGACATAGTTGAGAGAAGACCTGGGATGATACGCAGAATGCTCATAAATTGCATCTGTGCCTTTCAATGGAAAGAACTATAATGGAATACTGGCTATTATTGTAATTGAATTAATCCAAGTGAGTTTTGCAGATAATGCACAGGCTTAAAATCCGAAGTCCTTCCATAGGCAGAGTTCCCATCCAGAGAGTTTCACCGACAAAAAGACTGCAGGATTCAGGCCATTTAGAGTCAGTGTGCTAAATTCAGCCCCGTGGCACTTCTCTGATACTCAATGACTGGCACTGAGGATTGGAAATGAAGGTAGTTTGCTGATAAAGAAGGGAAGGAACGTTTATACTCACATTTGACAATACCTGGGATGGTCCCATAAGACAAGAGGCTGCTTAGTAAGGGTGATCTAAGCTATGCTAATTTGGCAACCTGTATTTTTGAAGCAAAACATTCCATGACGAATGACCTTATTTTTTTGTTTTTAAAGCTGTGAGGTGCTTATGCAATAGATTCCTAAGGTAGAAAGAGACAGATGCCGTGGAATAATAATCAGCCTAATTCTTGCCGAGGATCTCTGCAAAACCTTTCTGCTCGTCTCTCCTTTCATAGGTAAGCTCAGTGCCACCACTCGCACACAATACGCAGCAACAATTAGCGTGCCTCTGCAAAACTCAGGAATTCTTCTCTTCTGGAGGATGATTTATGTTTTTTCCTCTTTAAAAATACATTTAAACAGCAACAACTTATTGAAGAAATCTAACAATGAAAATAAGACTCAACTTTCCCTTAAAAGAAGAGACGCTTCTGTTGTGGCTTTTTCTTGCAAGCCCCTTACAGAAGACTGCCCATGAATAGTCACGCGTGCCCAAAAGCTCAGCTCTTCTCTTCTATCCAGAGCTTGAGGTGAGCTGGGCTGCATAAAAAGCTCAGTCCGAGCTCAAAATGAGCAAAATCCCTGGGCTGTGTCTGAAGTGAAAAGGGGCATCACTAGGACATTTAAACACGCTGACCAGAACCCCCTGTTTTGTGATGCAGAGGAAATTCCATTACAGACAGGCACTGCCTGGGTGCTGCTTTTACCACTAATTTCAGCCACTGCATCTCATCAGGTTAAAATATAATTTCTCTTCTGTTTAGAGTGGCCATTTTCTGTAGCAAACAGGCAGTTCCTATGCTCTAGGCTAAGGGGAAAAAATAGAGAACACTGAATATCAGGGCTCATCATACAGGGAAAAAACATTTTTAGGGAGGAAGGAAGGGAGCGCAGATACCTAATCTGTGTAAGCATCAAAATATGTGTCCCCTGCTGTCACACAGAATCCAAAATACAACTCTCAGGTTGGCCAGCTGGATCACAAGGGATACTGGGCATGCTGTCAAATAGGTGGTGAAAGATCCTCCACATCCAAGTTGCTGTTAAGTTAGATTTTGCAGTCTCTTTAAGATCCTTCTAACAGTCAGAGATGACAAAGGATGAAACTCAGTAAATAAATCAACGGGGAAAAGAAAGAAACCTGCAGGAGTGAGAAATGTAGACGACTTTGCATCTCTCAAATTTGCCATTTTATACAAAGATTTTGGTTTGCCTAAGCTATAGAAGGAAACAGAAGCAATCTATTTTAATCTTTCTGAGTGAACAGTGCTGCAGGGATTGCTGTGTTATCCCCAGCATCAGCCTTAACTTTCCACAAAGAGGATACATCTATCTATCTATCAATTTATCTATCTATCCATCCATCCATCCATCCATCCATCATACAGATTACAGTATGAAATGTCAGCAATCAACAGTGTTCTTAATGCACATCTCTGTGCCTCTGGATATGAAGGAAAGGTCTGCGATTCTTCCCTCAGTCAAATCCCACTGCAAAAATCTCAGATAAGGAGGTATTTAGACTCATGCACAAAAATTGATTCCTCAATCTGCCTAATGACGCATGCTAGGAACTGTTCAGAAGAAAGGAAAGCTGTTGTTGATACGATGTTTCTAACAGAGCCTTCACTGCAGAGATTCACTATTTAAGAACCAATGAGGTTGATCATGCATTTTTACACAGGTTTCTTACTGCTTTGACTTGAGTGACTTAAGCTAAGCTGGATTCCGGATTTACAGCAGTTGGCATGAGCTCTGGATCTGGCCCTATGCTGTGTCTTTTTAAAACTTCATTCACTGCATGCTAAATAATGGTCAGATCCTGCAAACGCAAATGCTTACACCTATCTCAATATTCTCTCTGTATTAATCAGAACATTCCCTTTAAGCTGTGATTGCGACATTGATTCATCACAGTGCAGTATTTTAGGAGCATGGCCCCATCTTTTGGGATTCAAGCGTGCCTTCACTGTAGATAATCCTTTAATAGTATTTCCTCAATAGTAATTTCTCCAATGATTTTCACAGGATCACGTGATAGATGCTCTATGCTTTTATGAAGTGCTGTAACTCCACTCAACCCCAACTGAAAATCCAGCTCCATGTCATAGCTACGCTGCTGCATTCAAAGCCAACATGAGAGAGAAGGGGGCCTTTCATTTAAAGTGTCTAAAGATATACAGAAAACATTTTGCTCTATGCTTTGTGCCACATACTTTATTTGTTTTTGACATGACCACAAGCAAAATAGGGCTCATTCTAGGAAAGAAGCGTGGATCTAGTTTTACTACTTACTTTAGCTTCTTTCTTACATAAAAGAAACCACGTTAGAGACTGCACTCCTTCTCTTCCTAACTTCACTACCTGGACTCAAGCAGAATACATTCCCTTGCTTTCAAAGTGCCTCAACATAGCCCAGTACAGCTGTAATTACCAGCTGGTGAACCGATGACATATACTGGATGTGTAACCCAAGAAAATGTGACTCTCCAGCAGTAGCTTCTTCCACCGGCTATCATCAGGAATGCTCATCCTTGTTTACTAGACACGCATGCACAGGGAGCATTATCAGTATTCAGTTCTAGTATGAAGCTTTCTTCACTGGAGAGGAAAGACCAGCAAAAATACTTTGTCCTTTTGAGGAGCTGGATCAGAATCAGGTGCCGCTCGCCAAAAATATATACATTAAGGCAACCGACACAAAAGTGTGAGATGCATCGTATACGTCAAACATACGAACAGCATCTATCTCTCCCTGAACCCACACACATCACGTGCGGCACAATGCATACCCGAGACCCTTGCATCAGTGAGGGCAGGAAATCCCAGCTCTCGGGAAGGAGTGGGGATTTTCCTTTCCCGGGATGACGGCTTTTTGACAGATACCGGTGACTTAAGGCAAACAGAAGCTGCCGTCCTTAGCAAAGCTTCTCGCCGCCTGGGCTGCACCGCACTCGCCTCCTCAGCGACCGATTTATTTATGACAGTCAATGAGGGCACGGTGCTGTGTGTGAGCAGCGCGGGTGAGCGGCCCGCAGACACCCGTAGCTGCACACGCCGGCGGCGCCCGGTCTGCGGGCTCCGATCCGCGCTCTGCCCTCTCTCCCAAGGAGGGATTCCCCACCCACCCGCACGCCGCCCCTTCTCCCCTCCTCACTCACTCCGGTCTCCGGCTCAGGATGCCTTTCCCGATGGCCTGGGGGGCCTTGTGCTGGAGCAGCGAGGAGCAGCAGCCCTTCTCTCTGCCGTCCTTTTCGGCGGGGTGCTGGTGGGGCTGCGCAGCGGGATGCTGGTGCCCGGCGGCCCGGCCCGGTCCCGCGGTTGCCGCTTTGCCCGCGGGCTGCGGCGCCGGGAGCTGTTGGTGGTGCTGGAGCGGCTCGGGCTGGCCCGGCGACGGCGGCGGCGGCGGCGGCGGCGGGGGCTGCTCGGCCGGAGGGCCCGCGGGCGGCGCGGGGGCGGCGGGGGGCTCGGCGGGAGCCGGCTGCTGCCCGCGGAGGTTGCGGTTCTCGGTGCTCAGCTCGTCCAGCCGCCTCTCCAGCTCGTCGATGCGCTGCCGCTGGGTGTGGATGAGGCTCTGCTGGTTCTGCACGATGGCGGTGAGCTCCTTCAGGTAGAGCACGGCGCGCACCGGGTTCTCCAGCAGGCTCTCCATGCCCCGGCTGCCGGACCGGGCCCCTCTGCCCGGCCGCCGGAGCTCCGGCGAGAGCGGAGCGGGTTGCGGGGAGGCGCCTGGCCGCCCCACGCGCGCGCACACACACACACACACACACACTCACGCACGCTCGCTCACGCGAGCGCGCGCGCCCGCCTGACCGACGGGGCACGCGCGCGGGCACGCGCGACCAGCGGCCGCTCGCTCACGCGCGCGGAGAGCGAAGCCCGGCGGCTCCGCGCCTGCCCGGGCCCCCACGCGCCACGCACGGCGAGAACGGGGGAAGGAGAGAGGGAAGAAAGGGGCGGGTTCCGCCGCCCAGACCCCGCCCCGCTCCGCCGCGCACGCGCAGGGGGAGGGGGGATACAGGCGCGGTGAGGTGCGCGGGTTGGGCCGTGCGACCGAGGGGCCGTCCGCTCGCCGGTGCCGAGGGGAAGGTGCGGCGGGAGAGGGCTCCGCCTGGAGGCTCTGCCCGTCGTAGAGCCTGTTGCAGCGCCCTGCTCGCGTCCCCCCCGAGCGGCATCTGTAGATGTTGCTTTGATGCATGCTTCGTCTTCTTTTTTTTTTTCTTGCCGTCGTGCTTAATTGACTAGCATGATTTGGGCTAGTTTTGTCTGCCCAGAGTGCTTTTGCTTATCTTGTTAACGTGTAGAAGGTGGGGCCAAAGCTGAACGTAGGGTGATAAATTTTGGAAACATCTGCTGCATCCTCATAAATAGAGTCAAAAAAATCACCACGGTTGCAAAACACCTCCAAGATCATCCAGTCCGACCTCCCTCCAGTCACCAATATTTCACGCTGACCACATCCCTCAGTACCACATCCACACATTTCTTGAACACCTCCATGGATGGTGACTCCACCACCTCCCGGGCAGCCTGTTGCAGCACCTGGCCACTCTTGGAGAGGAAGTACTTCCTAACACTCAACCTGAATCTCCCCTGACACAACTTGAGGCCATTCTCTCATCCTATTGCTAGTTACATGGGAGAAGAGGCCAACCCCACCTCACTACATCCTCCTCTCAGATAGTTGTAAAGACTGATAAGGTCCCCCCTGAGACTCTTCCAGGCTGAACAACCCCAGCTCCCTCAGTCACTCCCCTGTGCTCCAGACCCCTCACAGCTTCACTGCCCTTCTCTGGACACGCTCCAGAACCTCAATGTCTTTCTTGTACTGAGAAGCCCAAACCTGAACACAGCAGCCTGGCCTCACCAGTGCTGAGTACAAAGAGATGGTCTCTTCTCTGCTCTGCTGGCTGCGCTATTTCTGTTGCAAGCCAGGATGCTGTTGGCCTTCTTGGCTACTTGGGCACACTGCTGGCTCATGTTCAGCCGAGTGTCAATCAACACTCCCAGGTCTGTTTCTTCTACACAGTCTTCCAGACGCTCTGTCCCAAGCCTGTAGGATTCCTTGAGGTTGCTGTGGCCAAAGTACAGGACCCGGCATTTGGTCTTGTTGAACTTCATGCCATTGGCCTCAGCCTAGCTATCCAGCCTGTCCAGATCCCTTTGCAGGACCTTTCTTTACCTAGGCAAATTGACACTTCCTCCCAGGTTGGTGTCACCTGCAAACTTATTGAGCATGCACTCAATGCCCTCATCCAGGTCATCAATAAAGATTGAACAGGACAGGCCCCAGTACCAACCCCTGTGGAACATTACTTGCGACCAGTTGCCACATGGATTCACCACCACTCTCTTGGCCCGACAATCCAGGCTGCTCTTTACCCAGCAAAGAGTGTACTTGTCCAAGCCATGGGCTGCCAGCTTTGCCAGGAGGTTGGCCACTCCTTTGAAGTTTTGGTCTCCATCAACTTCTTAAGAAGAGAACAAGACTCCACGTGGAGTTCTCCTCTGGCGCAGGGCTGTGGGTTAGACAAGTAATAGGCAGGGCCTCTGCTTTTTATTGCCATGCAGATTGTGTCCATAGCTCAAGAAATGCTTTTCCTGCCCTTCCTCATCCACAGCTGTTCTCAAACTTGGGTCTGAGAAGCTACCTGCATGTTTTCTACCATATCCATTCACAAGTGGCCTGGCTAAGAGTAATATCGCTATTTACCAGAACTCCAGCATAGATCCACACAGAATTTTGATGATCTCTGTGAAGGGTTAGAAGCAGCAACCTTTCCAATATCTGCTGTTAACAAGTAGCCAGACCTGCTTGTGGGCAAACACGTGATTCAACCAAGCATATGAAAGTTCCAAGTCCACAAAACAAAAATCAACTGTTTTACGAAGATTGTTTTGAGAGGGTAGAGCTACTTTTGTCTTTTTGCATCAGCAGAAACAGTACTGTAGCAAGGATCTCCTGAAGTGCAGAACTGAGAAATGTAAAGAATCTCAGTTTCAGATGAGCAGAAAGGTGTATTTCCAGTCTTTTCTGTTCACAGATAGCTTTGAGAATGTAAACTGCTGCAAACAGGATCACCAGGATTAGAAACTCTTCACAGATTCCTTCTAAAAAAGAACTGTTATTCACAGTTCTCTACAGCAAGCACGTAGATGGCTTTTGGGCATCATGAAACACTGTTGAATGTCCCCTGTATGCTGGAGGAAGACACCAGAGTGAACTCTAAGGGCATTCAAATGCCACTTAGCTTACAATTTATATTGTAAAATTTTAAGGAAGACCTTCCATTGCCTAGTTTGCCATTTATGTCTTGTTATGGAGCTTTGACCGAGCAGAAACTTAGCAAGGTGAGAGATGGTTAGAGAGGAATGTGAAAAAAGGCTCACACAGAAATATGTGAACGTACCAAAGATTTTTCTTGAAAAGCGTAGAAAATATTAATTTAGGAATTTGTGCTGCAGTCTCCTTTCAGTGACACAACTGAGCAGCAACAGTTCAATCCTTCCTCATAAGCATAGATTAAAGAGAAATTAGTGGACATAATGTACTTTTTGCATTGACACGTTCTGGGAAAGAACTAGGGATAGCTGAGAGTGAAGTTGTGTATGTATATTTGCACAGATATAAAAGAGCTACCTTGTCCCTGTAAGGAGAGTCTGAAAGCAGAGACTGATTCTCTTGCAGAACACATCAGGCATGCATCAATACAGGCTAGGGACTGACCTGCTGGAAAGGAGCTCTGCAGAGAAGGACCTGGGTGTCCTGGTGGAAAACAGGTTGGCCATGAGGCAGCAGCGTGCCCTTCTAGAGAGAGTCCAGCAGAGGGCCGCAAAGACGGTTAGAGGCCTGGCGTAGCTCCCTCAGGAGAACAGGCTGAGAGACTAGGGGCTGCTCAGCCCCTATAATATAGGCTAATTATAAATATTTAATAGGAAGGAGTCGAGTGGTTGGGGCCAGGCTCTTTTCAACGGTGCCCAGTGACAGAACAAGGGGCAATGGACACAAATTGGAACATAAGAAGGTCCATATGAACATGAGGAAAAACTTTTTTACTTCAAGGGTTAGAGAGGACTGGAACAAACTGCTCAGAGAAGGTTATGGAGTCTCCTTCCCTGGAGATATACAAGACCCACCTGGACACTTTCCTCTAGAACTTACTCTAGAGAAACCACTTTAGTAGAAAGATGGAATAGATCATCTCCAGAACTTCCTTCCAACCCCTACAAATATACCATTCTATGATTCTGTTTTATATCTCAGGGGCTAACCCTGTATGCAGTTCTATCTTCATATTGGATATAATGTTCCTTAACTGCCCAGCTGGGTAAAAGCAGTGGCAAAAAAAAAAAGGGTCATGTACACTGTGCTCTCCTATCCACATACAATAAGATAGGTTGCAGCATGTATTCTTAAAGTAATAGTAACTAAAGAGAAAAATTACCCTGGTGTGGAAGGTCAGGGATGGGAAAACACAGCTTGGAAGTTCCATGGTGCTTGAATGCTTATTGGGTGATGTTTTACTGTGGACCTGATATATTCATTCATTTGTTGCAGCTTTCATTTGCTTGACCAGCCTTGCTAGCCCAGTTTCTACTCATAAATCTCTGTAATAAATTAAACAAAGACATATAGCCACAGATTGGTAAGTGAGAAATAATTAAGCTAGGAGAATCAGAAAGAAAGCAGTTTTCTGTATGGATCTGGTGACTGGTAGACAGGAATTGTACGACTCAGCCCTGACCTTCTGGGTTTCTACAGAGAGCGCAAGCCAAAGAAAAATGCAACAGAATGCTCTTATGCCTAATATGAAAGACCACGCAGGGATCTACTTATAAAATTTCAACTTCATAATAAGAAAATTCAGTGAAGACAGTGTATTCATTCAAAAGGAATGTGCAAAGATATCAGAAGAAATTTAATGTCTTCTTTTGCTCAGGAAGCAAGATTCCCACATAGCTAGGAAACGCCTCCTCTTTTATCCAGCCATCACTGTGTCCCCTTGATTATATTGCCACAATACCTAGCATATATCATTTGAAAATTCTGCACATTAGTGAGGTAAGCTTTACTGTCTGCAGAAGATGAATGCTAGGATCGTAGCCATCAGAAATAGGGACATGGGGACACAGGAGGCAGGGCTGGTGAGGACAGGTCTCTGACTTCAAGCATCTTTGGCATTTAGCCCATTCTTCAAGTCATTAAATGCTGCTGTTTCTCTTTGTAGGAAAGATGACATATAGAGGAAAACAATGGTAAAGGTGATGAATTCTGTTAAAACTATTTTTGCTAGAGATAATTTGTTGGCATTGTGTTTTACAAAGTCCTGATTCTTTTTGGTCCGTTCCAGAAAAAAAAAAAAAAAGAAAAAAAAAAAGGATTAATTATGTTATTATGGAATAAAGTGCTTCCCTTATCCACTTAACAAGGTGCTTGGGCATTGCACAGACAATTGCAATTAAAGTACAGCAGTAATAATTAAAATAAGCGTGCATAATAAAAACAAAACAAAATGCAAATAAGCAAAGCCCCAGGATTTAATGGAAAGGTCTAATACTACAGGATTTAAATTTATATTTATTTAGCTATTTACTTCAGTCAGAGCAGAGTGGATCCACAAATAAGACTATACTAATAAGCATACATGATAGGGAAGGTAGAACAAATTTTACTGCAGAGTGTTCTTGTAACTTTTTTCTGAGAGGTTCTAATCCCTCTTCAGTTTGCAACAGCTCTCTGAAACTTGATGCAAACAAATTCTTCCTGCCTCTTGACAAGTAGAGACTTTCCGTGTTTTTCCATTTGAAATTATATTCAAGCCATTTCCCACCTCTCCATTTCATCTCCTTTTCCTGGACAGGAGCTCCAAGAAATCCAGGCATTCTGCTCCCAATTTCTTGCACTGATCTCATTCTCCTGCACACTGTTGGTCAAGGGCTTCCAAGGTAAAACCTTTCTCCTGGTAGTTCAGAATCCAAAGTGCTACGAGTGTGTGATATAGCTTAGGTTCCCAGCTATGATTTTATTGCCTTCTTATCATATACTTATAACAGTGTTGTTGGTTTGTTTGTTACGTATACTTCAATAAGACATATATTTCTATTGTCTTTCTTTTAGTTATGCACAAGCATAACTGAATATAGCAAAGATTATTGATATCAAGTCTTTACAGCCCAAGGAGTGGCATATTTAGTTTTGGCCAACCCACCTGAACTCACATTTTCTCCCCTCTTCTTCCTGTTCCTCTTATTAAAGTGTGAAAGAATGTTGAGTGAAATCATTACAGCCAGTGGTGTTTCCCAATCTATCTATTCTCATTCAGTCATTAAAAACGACACATAAGGAAGAATTACACAAATAATCTTAAAAGGAAGAACTGAGTAAAAGTGGCAAAAAGATGTGGAGGAGGGGAAGAGAAGGGGAAAGGAAAGGGGAAGGGGACTGGGAGAAAGAAGGAAAAGGAAAGAGAAAGGGGGAGGGGAAGGATCAAGGAATGGGAATCACAGTCTTCTGTTGCCATCTTCCCCTCTGATTTCTGCAGAAGATGGGGCTTTTTCACCCCCACCTGGAAGTTAGCAGCTGCTTGAGTAGAGATTCTTAAAACTACTCACAAACAGACTACAGAACAAAAATTTCCTGCAGGGATTAGATGAATAATTTCAAAATAGAAGATAGAATGAAGACAATCACAATGTACTCATACATAATTCATGCATGGGAAAAAAAAAAATCTGCATCTCCTAAATGCTTCTTTCACTCAGATTTCTTTCACTTAAGGCCTCATCCAAAACTATTCAGATCAATGAGAGATATTTCATCATCTTGAGTCTAAGCCAAGTCAGTATCTGCTTACACCTGTTAAATAGATGGATAAACTGAAGCTAAGATTATTTGTGTTGCCCATGATCACAAAGGGCACCACTGTGGGCCTGTAATCACAAGGAACTAGAGTCAAGAGCAGTATTTCCTCTATTTCAGATGAGGAATGAGTAAAGGCAGGAGGAGTCTACTGGCATCCTACTTTTGATCCTGCACCAAAAGACTGAGTGGTATAGTTTGCAATCTTACCTATGTTCTTTAAAATGAAACCTACAACATGCTGAGCTATTTCTCTCATGTTAGGGCTGTCAAATTGTTAATTTAAACTGATATCACAAAATCAGAAGCAAAGGGAAAATATCTTGTTCTATAAATCAAACATAAAGAGCTGAGATGTGGTAAGCACAAATGCTTCACTTTCTTTCATTGCTCTTTTTTTTTCTATTCAGTGAAGTACAGCTAAACTGGCACATAAATATTTCAAAACAGCTGCTCATCAAGAAAAAGGTATGAATTCTGTATTGTAGCCTTAGCTGAGATGTGTAGTTTTGACACATTTGAAAATCCTGACTATATATATGAAATGTGCTATTGCAACCTTGCATTATTTACTACAACTTTAAAGAATGGAAGTCCCTATTTGGAATGCACTTTCCTTTTGTAATGTTGCTAAATGTCACATTATTTCCTGTCTTTTTCATGAAATAAATCTTTGCCCGCTTAATTGATTAATTCCAGAGAGGAAAAGCTGTGCAGAGACATTTTCTTCTGTGTCAGTCAGGATTTTGTTTGAACTGACAGTTGTTGAGTTTTTTGTAAATACTGCGGGAAAGTGAAAAAAGATGGAAAATGAGCTTAACTTACCAAATCTTATCTGACCAGTCCCACTGAATTTAGCAGAGATTTCCAGATGGGACAAGCTTGTGTGATCTGACCTTGCATAAGATGCACAGAAAAAAATAAAATAAAATAAAAATTGAATAGTGTTAAGCCTAACTCTTGCTCCAAATAGAAGATTTGTCTGCAGTGGCAGAGATCAAACATAGTTAAGAAAACAGCAAAATATATATATATATACCACATGCATGAACAGAATAAATTTCAGTTCAGGCTACAATATACCATATTTCTGATGAGCAGCTGTTCTAAAATATTTATATGCCAGTTTAGCTGTACTTCGCTGAAGGGAAAAAAAAAAAAGAGCAATGAAAGACACTAAAGCATTTGTCCTCACCGTATCTCAGCTCTTTTCTGTTTGATTTATAGAACAAGATATTTCCCCTTTGCTTCTGATTTTGTGATATCAGTATGAATTAAAAATTTGACAGCCCTAAGACAAGAGAGTTCAGCTTGTCGCAGATTTCTTTCTAAAGAACACAGGTAAGGTTGCAGACCATGCCACCTGGTCTTTTGGTGCAGAACCAAAAGCAGATTGCCAGAGGACTCCTCCCAGCTTTACTCAATCTTCATCTGAAGCAGAGCAAGTGCTGCTCTTGACTCCAGTGCTTTCTGATTACAGACCCAGAGAAGCATCCTGTTTCACCTTGAAAGAGTAGCTTGTTTGGTATGTACTCATGTTATATAACAAGGGTAAGCAGATGCTGACTTTTCAGGGAAATTCAGGCCAGGACAAATCAATAAAACATCTGGCCTGACACGTTACATACTGTATAATCCCACGCAGCTACTGAACCTGGAACTCGAACTTATTAATAATAAATCTCCGGAAAATGCCTCTGGTACCACTATAAAGGTAGTCAAATGTAGAGAACTTGTCTCATTCCTCAGTATTACGTCCCAGTAGTTAATCCCTGTCAGTGTCGACAGGTTGGAGTATTCTTCTCATTTGAATCTCTGCTTTCTACTTTGCAGCCATGAGTATTTAAAGAGCTCTTTACTCCTAAAGCTTTACTCTCCTTGAAGGTGACTGATCAGATCACCTGATGATATTATTTTTAGTGAGCTAAACATATTGAACTCTTTAAATTATGTTTTTTGCTTTTGGGGTTTTTTTTAAATTTAAGTTATTTTTTTGGATTTTGAGATAATTCTTTGTACTTGCTGATACACAGTGTGGTCCATGTTAATGTAGGCCAAATGTTTGATGAGGGGGTCTCTGTTCAAAAGCTCTCCTATCTCTTTTTGCTTATTATTTATGGGATCAGGCCTTCAAGTTTGCTTATCAGCAGGATCGCTTTCAGTACAACTTGCTGATGTGTGATAAATATTTCTGTGGCTTATTTCGGTGCCTAAAAGAATTTTAAGGAGCAAAATGCTGAACCAAAAAGGACCCTAGACTCAAAACAAAAAGAATTTGCTCCTGACATTTCCTTGAGGAGCATAACACAGTTGTTTCAGGCAGCTACCACTGTCAACATTCCTGCAACTGGCTCTACAGCAATACTTCTGTCTACATAGCTTCTTCCAAAGAATGCAAAAGATCACTCTGTTTAGGGAGGTCCATTTGTAAGAGCAGGAGGAGGGTCAGATAGTTGTAGACCTCTGTCCTTGTGTTTCATGCATTGACTTAACACAAGAAAGTTGTGATTATGTATAGACTCTGGGTGCATGCTACTCTGTGCAATCCTGTGAATTTCTTCACAAGCGATGGGATTTTGGCAATGCTTGAAGCTAATCTAGCAATAAGACAACCAGCAAAGACTTTGCAGTGTTTAAATTTGGCCAGAGACAAAGTTCCCAGTGATTTGCTTCGTTTCTACATCTGCCCGTTCCACCCTGTAAAAGCAGCCATTACAGAAAGTGGGCTCTCAAACAATATCACGCTCATTTTTAATGGATAGAAAAAAGAAAAAAGAAAAAAAAAAAAGAAAAGAATCCCAAAAGCTCACAGCAACTCTGCTGCTTCTTTTCATCCCATGCAGAGATGACAGTTGAGTTACTCCCTCCCTCTGCAGCACTCTCTGCAGCACTAACCTTGGGAAAGTGGAAAGAGAAATGGCAAAGGATGAGAAGTTTTTTTCCCTGGAGGGAGGGAGGGCTTAGGAGCCGGAAGCAGTAATAGCATGTGGATGGTGAGGAGAGAAAAATAATGTGAATTGGGAAGCATGATACATAGGGAGACAGATGCAGAATTAATAGGATGCAGAGAACTGAGTATAAATAGGCTGTTAGTCATTGAGGTGGGCAGAACTGAGGCAGGGAGAAGACTGATGTGGAAGTTGTGGAAGAAAAGCGAATGTTCACAAAGAAGCAGAAAGGTACAATGGCAGGACATTTCTGAAGTGTTTCTCAGTAAACTGAAGAGACTGGCTGAATATATGTTAGAAAGATATACTGAGTATGGTTGAAAGTAACACCCTGAACTCAAAAGTTAAATTGAGATCCACCGTGTAAGATTTTAAGGACATACTAAGTAACAGCAAAAATCAGATGCCTGGGAAAGATAATTACAATGGGAGCAG
This sequence comes from Phasianus colchicus, assembly GCF_987193195.1. Taxonomy (NCBI): domain Eukaryota; kingdom Metazoa; phylum Chordata; class Aves; order Galliformes; family Phasianidae; genus Phasianus; species Phasianus colchicus. The sequence continues at coordinate 60,742,547 of NC_143436.1, read as the reverse complement.
CACAAAGTGATGCTTTCCCCATACATGCTTCCAGCCAGACTTCCTGAGCAGAGGGTGATTTCCTTGCAATAAAACAAAACAAAACAAAACAAAACAAACCCTCAGTGCATTTCTACCAGCTCGGCTTATCTCCTTTTATACCTGTCTGAAATGTTAGCATTCACCTCATCCTTTAGGAAGTCTCGAGAATTTTGCTTCAGCTTTATTTACCTAGCAGGCTTTCTGTGCAGAACTGAGGAATGATGGCAGCTTTGCATACTTGAATGAGGAATTAAGTCCAGAGGAGCAAATAGAATCCTCTCTCCAAAGATACCACAACAGAGGAACCTGTAGGTACCTGGGGCTGGGGCACAATAAAATGCCAGTCCTTCCACTGACTCTGTCTTAGTTTCAGATCTTAAAGTAGCCAGAGTTGTTTGCTGATGTCTAAAGTTATGATTTGTTTAAAAGCTTCCCATCTGTTTAGGTTTGTACTCTGTTTCATACGCATTTAAATTACTGCTGGATGGATGTGGTAGAATGATGATTTTGGAAACATTCTCATTGTTTTTTAATTTCTTATGTGCTGTGTTTTCTACAGAGATCAGCACAAAAAGGCAAAACACAACCAACTGTGACAGAATATATAAAACAGCATGAGCTGCCTACAGATAATGAAAACAGTCCAAAATAGTAGATACCGATGTGAATCATGATCAATAAGCCTATTTGTAATAATAAACATCATCTATGTCAGATAAACAAATCACAAATATTTATTAAGATAATAGATTATTAACAGGCAGACATCCCAAATTCAGATCACATTTCAGCCCTAGTACATAAGAATTAGCAGCCAAATCTGCCAAAATAAATCCAGCAATCTCACAAAGGTCATCACATCTAACACATAAAAAGAGAGAGAGACAGAGAGAGAGAGAGGAAATGTACAAAAGAGTAGAAAGCAGATAAGCATTTTTTTTCCTTCTATCAATATGACATAGTTTTAGAGGGATCAGGCTGCATTAGAGCTACTAAAGATGACACAAACATGATGACCAAAAGAAACAACTGGAGGCAGGGGTGAGGGAGAGGCTTCCCCTGGTAGCTGAAACTCTGACTCCATCCAATAAGCTGCTCCAGGCAAGGAAGTATATGAGACATCATTTTGGAATCAGTGGGATCAAACCACACGCAAAAATTTGTCTTGCTGGAGCATCTGCTTGCAGTTGCTTACTTTTACTAGCCTTTCAGATGCAGGTAAGTTTTGTTGATATTGCATGAGTTTTGCTGTTGTGAAACAAAATATGCAACAGATTATTCTTTGACTAGTTTCAGAATGAAGCCAGACAGATTAAAAAGTGAAACCAAGTCATTTTTCAGGAGGAGCTAAATAAAAGCAGTTATTTCTTAATGCAAACCTAGCATTAATTAATCAAGCAGGTGATAGATCTCCAGACCTGAGCTTCTGGAAATTGAGAGGTCAAGGTTGTAGCAACAGAGGGAATTCTTCCATAACATACATTCTGTATGTTTTACAGTACATATTTCAGGACATAAGTAGTATTATAACAAACTGGATAGATCAGGCATCAAAAATACTGCACATGACTGAAACAATGTTTTGGGCATTAATTTATTGTGTTTCCATACCTTCTGTGTAGGTAATAATGCACATGCAAAGCCAAGCTCCCACTGCCTTGGCATGGATGTATTCACAGAGACTGTAGCACAGTTTGATAGTCTGCCTGTCCCTGTTGAGACTCCAAAGAGGAGTAGGAGCAAAACCACCCTACCATTGCTAGTGCTGGCTCAGCTACACCCAGTGAGTTCCTGTGATGAGAGCCCAAGTGGGACAATATTTTGGTGACTCTGTCATCTTTACCACAGTGTTAATTAACCTCTTCATCCTTGCTGGCACTTCCAGTGGCATCACTGCTTTCTGCTGAACTGATAGCAAGTTCTGACTAGAGCTCGTTCCTGCTTAAACAGCTATGCTGCAGACTTCAAACTGTTTGTTCAGTAGACTCCTGGAAAGTTCAAACCCTCTGTTAGAGGAAATGTAAAGCTAAAGGCAAGAGTTCACTACATGACTGCAAAGTCAGAGAGTAAGAGTCTTATTGACTTTAGTGGGAGCTACACTCTCACTCTGCATGCCTTTTCTAGTTCTGGGATAATGCTGAATATGAAGTACTTTGCAGTGATAGAGTCAAGGTGGAGTAATGTGCCACAGGTTGCATGGCTATTGGGAATAATGCCCCAGATAAAATGAGCAGCTCTCAACTGCAAATAATAGTCAGCACAGTAGGAAAGAAAAGGCTGCCCCTACTCCCTGCTGGAGCTAACAACATCATTGCCAGGCCAGTCTGAATTCTGGAATTTTCTTGTAGCACTTTTTTATTTTCATTTGCCTTCTGATAAGTCTTGCTCACTTGTTTTGAGCTACCCAAAAGAATTCCATTTTTTTTCTTTATGTTTATACATTTGGATCCTTTCAGATATTTCTCAGTTGCAGATGTTGTTTTGTGAAGGTCCTGAGTCCTTTGACTCTCTTCCTTACAAACAAGTTTCTTGCTCCTAATTCTGTTTGACTTACCTGTCCTGGCCATGTCCGTGCTTAGCCCACTTCCCTGCCTGCTGGAAAGGTCAAAGTCAGATGTCCCTTTCCCCACTCACCAACACACCCATTACCACTTACTTTTAATGGTAGGAGTACCTCAAGGCTTTTGCAGGCAGAGGAGACCTGCGCAGTCTCAGCAGTCAGAGAAGGATGCAGCTTGTCATTGTGATTCCAGCTCCCTGCCTGGCAGCAAAATACTCTGAAAATAAAATGTATGGAGTGCACTCTCCCCTCCCCCTGAACAAACTCACTATATTTCTGGGATTAAACTTGATTTTCTGCATTCAACGTGAAATTCAAGGGCATATTCATGATCTACATAGATTTGAGATCATGTCTCTGTTGATGACTGAAGCTCAGCCTGAACTGAGAGGTTTGGAGGTTGGCTGTGGTCCTATCTTCCTTCCTGCAGAAAATTCTTGGTGCCTGGCTCATTTCAGTGAATGTGCTCACCCATGACCAAAGGCCATGTTGAAACTGATGAAGTGAATTGTTTGTCATAAATTGTTTACTTGCCAAAATAAGCATTCGGTGAATGCAAAACTATTTGTGAATTTGAAATGCACTCAGTAAACGTTATGGACATTTAAAACAACGAGGACAACATTACAGGAACGCTAAAATATTTCTTTTTTGTTTGTGTGTATTTTTGAACAAGCTGTTTGGATTTCCCAGATGAAATCATAAGGTTGGAAGGAACGGAGAGAAGAGTCCTACACCATCACTCAGCTGCAGCCCTTCTATTTCAGCAGCTCCTGCTCAGGATGCTCACATGGACCACGACAGACTCGCGTCACAGAGGTCACAGACTCCTGTCACATGCCACAAAGCTGCACTGATGTAGCTTATTTCTCAAGGAAGAGGCTTTAATATTAACATTAACATTGGAACTTAAGGCGCACCCCCTTCACGCTCCCCAGTTCATATGAAACTCTCCACACTTGTGTTTTTGGAGGGTGTACGTTTTTCTAAACCTTTTGTCTTCTCCCAAGAACAGGGAAGAAAGGAATACAAGGGGCAGTTATTGATGCTTAAAAAATCTTTTTTTTTTTTTTTAAGAATGAGTTATGCAGTTTAGCTAGCACATAGAAGTGCTGTTAGAAATATTTATTAGTATAAATGCACTGATTTTATTATGGAAGAATGACAAAAATACTCACTGCTGAAGTGGATATTGTGTCGCATACAGTATTATTTTTGCCTGTTGACATCTCTCTAAAATGGAGGGAGGAATAAAAGGCTGAAGTGGGAAATGTATATCCTATTGCTTTGCAAATGAGAAAGAAGATTACATCTGTAGCTCTTAGAAAAAGAATTAAGTAAGGACTCAATGTCATAATACAGATGTAAACTAAATTCATGTTTCTAGAGAAGAATCCTGTGAAATTAACAAGGCACCATGGTATGCAGTTACTGCAATGCTATTAATATAGCATAATTTTAAGGACCACCAGGAAGTGTGGCCTGCAGCATGAAAGAGTTACGGTACTCTAATACGGCAAGATTTGAAACAAAAAAAAAAAAAAAAAAAAACTTAATGTGAATACTTAACAGCAATAGAAAGCATTTGAAAGATTGAAATGCAAGAGTGATAGCATCACTAGAAATTTTTAATACGTATTTCACTGCTCATTCAGAAAGGAGACATATCATATAAGAATAACAAGTTTTCTCTAGAGCTTCAGTTGGGTAGCAATTAAAAAAATCTCTCTGAAGGTGATGCCTAAGTTCTCCTGTGGATCTAGTCCTTTGCTTTTATTGCTTACATCTGGAAAACTGTCAGAAGTAATGTTGTCCCCAAACAAGCAAATACCTAATAATTTACCCTAAAGCTGTGTTTGTTTGGTTTTGATTTACCACATACACTGAAAAGCTTGTTCTGGGGTTGACTTGGGGAAAAAGCAGAGTTTAATTTTTAGAATTCAACAACTGCATCAAATAATCAATTACTCACACAACCCTGCCATTTAAACACCCACTTAAATCCTTAAATAGGAGCTTGCGAGTAACAGCAAAGAGTTTGGATGAACTTCTTGTCACAGGGGTGAGTCTTATTCCCAAGGATTATTGATTTCTTTTATTTAGTTTTTAAATTTGAAAAGATGAAAAATTGTTTCCAGCTTGAAACGAACTCTGCAGGAACAAGCTTTTATTAAAGGTTTTTTTTTCAGTTCTTTTCTTTTTTTATCACATATTACTTCATTTTCTGAAATGTGCTTCTGGGAGGCAATGTCAAAAGTACAATGAAATGGTACCAGACTGAGCTCTAAATGATGGTGACAATAATTAAAATGAATTATCTCATCAAAGCTTCCTTCTTTTTTTTTTCTTTTTCTTTTTCTTTTTCTTTTTGCTTTCCTCCTTTCATTATTCTGTTTGAAAACAGACTGTCCTAAAGTGTCACGCTGTCACTATTTAGACAAACAGTTGTCAATAGACTCTTAATATATACTGATATTTTAGTAGGCTGTTAATGTAACGTCTTTCTCCGCTTATATTTAACTCTGATCTTTAACGCAGGGTCCTACATCTCTTTTCACGCCTCTCTTTTTTTATTAACTTTCCAGATATATTCAGAAATCCCCTCATTTGCATCCAACAATGACTTATGTCTCGAAGCATTAAAATGTACATTTAAAAACATCGGAGCTAATAGAGGAAACTGATAAAACGCTATTAAAAGTTCCTGGTTTAAATATACGTGATTTGAAAAATATGAATTTTTTAAAGAGCTATTTAAAAAGAGGAGGAAATGTTCTTGAAAATCCCATTCCATCTTTTTTTTTTTCCTTTAGGGATTGAAAGTTTAGAAGATTAAAAAAAAAAAAAAAAAAAAAAAAGTCGGGTCCAAAGCTGGGTGGAGAGAGTACAATGAATTTTCATCAGAATACTGACATTTATTTGAGACTTTCAGAATAGCCAAAAAAAAAAAAAACTTAAACTTCCATATTTTTGGAACAAGGTCAACTAACTGTTCAGTACTCATGCAGCTCTAAAGGAACTTGATGGATATGGTCAGGATCAGAAGAATGATGCAAAAAATGACTTGCTGACATGGTGAGTCAGTAGTTGTAGCTTCTCAGTTCTTGGAATAACGTCCTCTTCAGGTGGCAGAAGGGAATTCGTCACTTCATGGCAACTCCTGACTCTTGGTGTAGCCATAAAATAATGGCTCAGCAATGGGTATGGGATGATGAGTAAAGGTTTAGTAAGAATGGATTGGAAAGAGTTTGTACCTGAAATGAGGTAGAAAACGTTTGGTGCTTGGGAAGGTATGCAGCTCATCTTAGACTTCCACGTGTTGACTTTACAAACAAGTCCTGCATGCCTGCTAGAAGTGTGGTTAAGAAGATGCCTTAGAATACTCGTTGCTTTTGTCTTACGGTCATGGCTGCTCTTAATATTTCTCTCTCTATTTTTTTCTAGAGGCTTGGTGCAGGACGTTTGATCTCTTGTCAGCTAGCCTAGTGGGAATATTCTGTTCAGTTACACAAGAAGCAGGGATTTGATCCCTAACTCTTGTTACCATGCTTTTAGGAATACACGGTTACAAAAATAAAAGCATTAGCCTGCAGCCATCCTGCTGTGTGCCGTGCTCTTGTCAGATCTCACATGTTCAGCAAGGTCAGGTCTGCTCAGGACTCACGTGGGAGGGGGGTGCCGTGGGGATGTGGAAAGGAGCCACAAAATAAAAGATTGTGCATGAAACACCTTCCCCTTTTGTGCTCCACCTTAGGGAGCTTCTATTCTGTCTCCTCTCTTGTCTATTCTTGTTTGTTTACTTTATTCCTCAGATGTGACATTATTTCCTAAAAGTGCATTTATTTTTTTTTTTTTTTTTTTTTTAAGTGAGCAAAGGCAATTACTGCGCATATGCAAACTGCCACAGCCTGAGCCCTACATGAAGCTCTGCAGCAGCTGTGCCTTGGAGAACAAGCAGAAGTCTGATGGACAGTGAGAGCACGGTCTCATAAGAGCTTTGGCACTTAGGAAAGATAAGTAAGATGATGCTGGTAAGTGGCGCTTCAAGCTGTGAGTTTGGGGTAAGGAGGAGGAAAGTGAAGTACAATTGGATAAAAAGGGGACTACAAGAGGAGCAGAGAGAGGAAGGAACAGGTGAGAGATGGTGCTTTTGTCGATTTCAGGCTCTAGTTTGCTCCATTTCACTGCATCTTATCTCAAATCTTCCTTAGTAGGATAAGGCAGTTTGAGGGGAGGCACGTGGGAGAAATGTCTTGCACAATCTGAGTCAGCGGAAAGCTTGTGAAGAAGGATAGGTGGCTGCTTTTTAGTTCCCTGTAACAACAACACTCAGGGGTAACACAAATACTGACTGTCATACCTAAAAAAAAATAATAGTGCTTAGCAGATGACTGTTTCCCAAACGATAGAGCCTCATTTAGTAATGTGTAATTTCAGCATTCTGCAAGGTCTGAGCACCGAGGAGGTGATAGTTGTCACCAGACACAGAAAAAGGAAGAGATGTCCAAGCAGTTTCCTGCCTGTTCTCCTAAGACAATACCACAAAATAATCCTAAGCATCAGAGTAAGGCCTGGAGCAAAACCTGATGTCCAGACACTTCTAAACATTAGGTGAATTTAATCCTATGCCTAACTGCAGCAGCAGAACTCCTCAGATCTGAGAAACTGCAAAACTCTGGGGAAGTCTGGAATAAGATCCTATCTCTTTTCTGGCCCTCCTCTCACCTTGTGCAGAAGCAGCTCAGCCAGCTCTGCTTGCATGTTTGACAAATGTTATTCAATGGGCTGCAAAAAAATTCCGGCATCTTCAAAATACACAGTCACAGCAGCACTCTGTATTCCACTCACCTTCCCTTTTTGCATTTTCCCTTCAGGTTATGAGTTTTATGTTATTAAATTTTGGTGTAAAACATTATAATAAATAATAAGTAGCAATATTTTCCATCCTAAAGATATCAAAGGTGGAAAAATATTATTGTTTCCATTTTTCTAGTGAGGAAAGTGAGGCACTAATTACTTGCCCAAGGTGACTTTGCTCAGTAAAAGATACTGCAGCAAGAGAAAGAGCAAATTAATTTAATGTTTTGAAGGCTGGGTGTTAGGTTTTTTTCCTCAAGAAAGAGCACTCTGGTGGAAAAATGCAGTTTCAGAAAAGTGAAAGTGAGTTGAAATACAATGTGAAACTAAAAGAGCTGGCTCTTGCACATAAATTGGTGGCTGTCCCACAACAATAGATGTGTGATCAGTCTGTGTATTGCAATCAAGAAATGTATGCTTTTATGTGAGTTCTGGATGTAGCAGAAAGGCTTGAATGTTACTGTGATGGAAAAGCTAACAGACAGAATAAGCACTCTAGAGGGAAAGCAGGGAGAAGACAAGTGCCCCGAGCTGCTTTGGATCAGGCCCACTGCTCACAGTGAGGATCAGTATGGACAGCAGAGCCAAGCGTGCAAAGCCTCTGTGCAGCCTGCAAGAAGAGCAGTGGGAACAATCTCTTTCATTTCTGCCACAGGCCAAGGGCAAAGCCAGGTCTGCCCTGAGGGTGAGGGAAGGCTGAGTCACTACTCTGGAAGTGCCTGGAAGTGCATAAGCACGATCTCTTCACAGCAACCCTGAGTAGTGTCTCCTGTTGGTATCGACTTGGGGAACAGTGCTGGGAAAGCTGGAAGGCATTTTCCAAACCAGCAGCTAGTGCATTTCCTAATTGCAAAGCTCCTGAAACACTGTCATGCATGACTTGGCACACCATTCAGTGTTTCTTTTTGCAACCTATGAAAACTGACATCTAAATGACTGCATGGGAAGAAAGACCTCTGTCTAAATCCTCCCTCACCTGGGCTTAGTAGCATTCCCTTTGTTGGGGAAGAAAAATCTTGTGCCTGGTTTTATTTTTCTTTGCTAAAACTTGCCAGCACAAAGCAGAGAAAGGGAGAGTTTGGTGGTTGTGAGTGTCAGCCAGCTTCTCAGGGATCCCATCCTCAGTATCACAGAAGATTACGCAGTGAGATGTTATGAAATGCAAATATGAAGGAGAGAGGAAACCATGTGCACTGTCCCCCCGGCTGGAGACGGTGCTGCTCTCCCTGCCAATTGGGTGGGCTGAGAGAAGCATTCAGCCAGAGACCATACCCCCAGCCTGCCTGCATGCCTTCACCCATGGTGGCACATAGCCACTGCTCTCCCACTTTGCCTCTGGATTATTTCTGTGCTGGTAACACCTACACGTTCCCAGTCAGTTAGGTCTTGTCGGCACAGGGAAGATGTCTGATGTGTGACAGGGTTACACAAGAGTTCATTATGATTTATAGCATCTCACCCACTAATGCAGTCTCCCTGGTGTTTTGTCCAGTGCACTGCTACGCTGCTGTCACTTCTTACATTGGGCTTACCAAGTCCCTGCTGCTCTTCTGCCCATTCATCTGTCTGTCTCCACAGCCTAACACTCACTTTCTTCCCTCTATCCAGTTCTGTTAGCTCTCTTCCTGCCTCACACTAAGGGATTTGACAAACCTGCTGTTTCCTCATCCTCAGCATGGCTGGGAAGGGAACATGGGAAGAGGCTGCATCAACCTGCCTCCACCGTCTGCTTCATATTAAATTTTATAAATGCAGAATTGGATTTTTATCTGAGCAGCAGAAAGCACTTGGAGGCCTTTCCGTCAGCAGTATATAAATAAAAATGGATCAGAATAGATTGGATTGTTGCTTCTTACATCCGCTTCCCTATTTTGTCTCTGACAGGTCCTGACACCCACACACATGCTCCTTGCTCAGACTTTGCTAGATCTCCTTTTTTGTCTGCTTTGAGTTTTGGCATGATTTTACATTCCCCCCTTCCTTACAGAGAGTTTTCAAAGCTCTCAGCCAGGCTCAGAGCTCTTAGGCCTTCTGCCTTTACACTCTGCATACTGACAGGCCTTACCAGCCCCATCATTAAAGTATCACAAGGCCACCACCTGGGTGAGGCTCTGCTATGGCCAAGCTGCAGCTGCTCATCTGCTTTGGGGTCTGTGAGGTCCAACACTGCTCCTCCCCAGCAGCCTGCAGCAAGCATCTCTGTTGGAGCAGGACTGAGCCAGAAATCTGCAACAGGCATTTAAGTAATGCATTTGCCCTTTTTCCTCAAGTTGAATATGCATGAGCAGACCCTGATTTCTTCAAATGTATTCACTGTGTTTGAAGAGAAGTGCCCTCTTTTTTTTTTCTTTTCCTCTGGTGCACTGTTTTTTAATTCTATGTATAAATCACAAGCATTCCCTGCGTGCATTCAGAAACTGGTATTTGCTATTTAAAGAGTGGTAAGAAAACAACTGTTGAAGTAAGTCTTGAAGAATTGTTTCTGATCCTGAAGTGGAGGCACATGCAAATACCTCTGTCACACGTAGCATATACTTCTTCAGAGCGTGTTTTTAATATTTACGGATGCAGTGCTGAGATACATTCTTCATGAATATTTGTGCTGGAGGAACTTGATCGCTTGAATGTGCACATTAAGGGAGTATAAAAGCAACATGAGAACAAGCTGGGAGAATGTGCTTTAAAAAAAGAAAAAAAGAAAAAGAAAACATTCACTGTTTTATAAAGTCAGATTTTAAATCACTCAATTCAAACACAAGCACTGGAGAGAAAACAAGCAAGCGTATGAGTCAGAGATTTCCTTTTTGTTTGCTGTGCTCAGCAGCAGACACACAGCATGACACAGAAGCAGGGCTGAGGGCAGAAAGAAGCAAACTCCACCTGTGGGGTTTTCTCTCAAGTGGTGACTCCACAACACATGGGTGAGGACAAGGCTGCAAGCTGTACCAGCACCCTCTTCCCTCACCTCTCACAGAAGCACAGTGCTGTGATGGCAGCCCACAGCCTCCCTCACCCCACGCCCAGCAGCAGTACACAGCTCTTCTGTGACTTGGGTCAGGCTGGCAAGCTACCCAACACAGGAATGGCAGCAGTGCCAGGGAGAGCACAGGCAGAACAAGGAACGTGACATCTGTGGTGCTAGGGATTGAACACAAATAGGACTGCAGGGCGCCTCAATATGGCGAACACCCTTCCCGCCAGACGCCTCGCGCCTCACTCCCCACCCCTCTCCCCTCGCGTCAGCCGAGCGCTCGAGAGACACAGAGGCTGCCTGACTTGGGCGGAAGTGACGTAAACTAGGGGCGGAAGTGGGGCTGGGCGCTGCTTCCTGTTTGTTGCTGGGGTGTGGCCGGCTGGCGGCAGGTGAGGGGCGCTCGGCTGGGCCGCGGGGTCGGGTTCGTGTTAGCGTCTCTCCCCACACACGGGTTGAGCGTGTCCGAAGTGCCGGATTCGGCGCATTGCCGCGCGGTGCTGCCCTTTTAACGGCCGGGCTCGCAGAGCTGGCGCGGGGCACCCGGGAGGACCGAGCTGAGTCTCGGGGATGTGCGCAGAGGCGAGTGGGTAACGTCGTTCCCCTCTGTTGTGCTCGGGGGTTGCTCCGTCACCCCACAAGAGAGATCTGGTCCAGAGATGAGAGCTCCGATTTGTCTGAATGGATCCTTGTTACGTGCAGGGATCACGCTTTTTCTGGGATTTAGGTTGGACTTAACTGCAAAGAGTCAGAGCTTGTAAAAGTTTCCTGCTTCTGCCTCTCGCCTGTGGGGACAGGGAGCTGGGTGCTGTGGCCAGAAGGCTGGCATGAAAAAGAGAGAAAAGTGTCTGAGACTGGCTGGAAGGCTGCAGGGTGTGGGTTAAGTCATTTTTATTCAAAAAGTGGCTAATACATCGTAGCGGAGTTGTGGGGTTTCTGCCTTATTCTGAGTACGAGATGGATGCAATCCAGGAGACTCCTGGAACCTGTTGAAGATAACTTCATGGTCTGAGTATTGGCCATACCAGCTAGAGGTGAAGTGTTACTGGACCCTGTGCTCACCAGTGCAGAGGAGCTCATCTAAGAGGTTAAGGCTGAAGGCATTCTGGGCTACAGCAACTGTGATCCTGAGGAACACGGACCTGACAAAGAGTGGAGTCAGGACCCTGCACTTCAGGATAGCAAGCCTCAGGCTGTTTATTGGATGGGATCCTCCAGTAAACTCTAAGAACAAAGGAACAGAACAGAGTTGGCAGTGTGCTAAGATACCTTTTTGAGTGCTCAGGAGCCCTCTGTTCTCCAGCAGAAGAAATCAAGCGAATTAGGCAGGAAACTGTCATGGCTGAGAAAGGATGTGCTCATCAAGGTGAGGGAAAAGAAGGAAAAATATAAGCAGTGGAAGCAGAGATGAGTGGATTGGGTGTAGTATAAGGATGCTGTCTGGATATGTGGAGATGGGATCAGGAAAGCCAAGGTGCAGATGAAATTAAACTTACAGATGTAAAAAATAACAAGAAAGGATTCTTTAGATATGTTGTTCATAAGAGGCAGGCAAAGGAGAGTGTATTCTTCCTGATAAATAGCTTCCATCGAGAAGGCAGACGTATTTAATGAGTTCTTTGCCTCTGTCTTCACTGCCAGGCTTCCTACATCTCTAATGTCCCCGAATCTTTAGGCAGGAATTGGAAAAGCAGAATCCCTCCCACTGGAAGGGTAGAGCATGTCTGAGACTACCTCATGAGACTAAATGTGTACAAATCTATAAGGCCAGGTGACATGCATCCCGGGATTCTGAAGGATCTGGTTGGTGTAGTTGCCAAATGACTCTCCATTATGTTTGAAAAATCATGGCTGTCAGGTGAGGTCCCTGCTGACTGATAAAAGGGAAACATCACTCCCGTTTTAAGAAAGGAAAGAAGGGGTCAACAGGCTTGGTGAGTGTCATGTCTGTGTTTGGGAAGATCATAGAACAGATCATCTGGGAAGCTAGATTAAGGCATATGCAAGATGAGGAGGTGATCCATGGCAGCTAGCGTGGCTTTACCAAAGGCAGATCGTGCCTGACCAATCTGGTGGCCTTCTGTGGTGGAGTGATGACTTTGGTGGACAGAAGAAGGGAGACTGATGTCATCTACCTGGACTTGTGCAAGGCCTATGATGTGGTCCCACACCACATCTTTATTGCTTAGTTAACAGTTCTATGTCTGGGTGGAGGCCAGTCTCAAGGGGAGTCTGTCTTGGGACTAGTATTTATTAACACCTTTACCAGTGACATAGGTGATGGGATCCTGTGCACTCTCAGCACGTTTGTAGATGACACCAAGCTGAGTGATACAGTCGACATAATAGAAGGAAGAGATGCCAACCAGAGGTATTTGGACAGAGAACCTTGTGAGTTTCTACAAATCTACGTGCAAGGTGATGCAGTTGGGTCAGGGCAATCCCAGATATGTCTACAGACTGGGAGAAGAGCTCATTGAGAGCAGCTTGTGGAGAAGGACTTGGGGGTTCTGGTGGATGAAAAGCTGGGCACAAACCAGCAGTGTGTGCATGCAGCCTGGAAGGCCAACATTATCCAGAACTGCATCAACAGAGAGGGAGCCAGTAGGGCCAGGGAGGTGATTGTCAAGGAGGAATGGTTTTAAACTAAAAGATGGAAGATTAAGATTAGATGTCAGTGGAAAATTTTCACTTAGAGAGTGATGAGGCACTGGAACAGGTTGCCCAGAGAAGCTTTGGTTGCCCCATTGCTGGAGGCACTCAGGGCTGGGCTGGATGGGACATGGGCAGCCTGAGCTTGTGGGTGGCAGCCCTGCCCATGGCAGGGAGGTTGCAGCTCAATGATCTTTTAGATCCTTTTCAACCTAAGCCATTCTAGGATTACTGTACACCATTAACTAGTTCAAAGAATCCCGCAGATGATACATATAATCTGTAGTCATCCATCAGAGCATCAGCACAGTACACTATCTAGAGGACTGCCAAATCATTTTAAATATGTATTGCCTTTAAGTTGCTCAAGGGCAGCGTTCCCCACTCACAACCTTGTAGCTGTGGTGGTGTAGTTATTGGTTGTATAAAACTACGTTGTTACTGCTTGCAAGTGAACCCAAACATCGTTGTGACAAATGCATTTACTATATTAATTTGTTCAAAATAAAGGAATTAGCCAACAGTAAAAAGACCACAGGGCTGTTAGATGTAGCAGTGCATATGAAGAAAGGCTGCTGATGGATGTGGTGAACATTGTGAATCCACATCTAGCACTGATGAGCACTTTCTGGTATTTATTTTAGTACAGAACAGAAGCCGTGTTGTGCTGAGGTTTTCCCCCTCAATTTTTGTGCTTTGGTTTCAAAGCTGAGTGTTTGTAGGGCACCTAGGTTTTCTCAGAGGCTTTGCCCCATCCCTAGGGGAGAGTAGGCTGGTTCTTGACTTCTGCAGCCTAGCTTCCAGTGAAGCGTATGGGATGGTGCATTTTGTGTAATTAAGTCAAATGTCAGCTGGCTGAAGATGACCTATTTGTCCCATTTAGGTTGTGCAGTGGGCATTTCTGGCAATGTTCTACAGACCACACTGACCTTTCCTACATTACAAGGTAGAAGCTGAAAGTGTCACTATTTCTTGCCTGTCCACTGAAATTGAGAGACTTCCTTGAGTAGAGAAAGGAAGTGGAGCGGGTAGTGCTGCTCCTGCCAGGAGCAAGGGCTGGAAGCAAACTGACTTTGGCATGTCTTTGTAGAGACTTTGTGCATTTTGGTTGTCCTGGGAATCACAGGTGCTCCGGTCAACTCTCCCCAGACTTCTTCTAGGAAGGTTGGCTGGAGGCTGACAAGCTCACGTGATACTTAATTAAGTCTGTCTCTTCTGAGTAGCAAGCTGGGATGTAAGGGCTGCCCAGAATGCCTTTTTGTTACTGAAATGCTTTGGTTAGGGAGGAACAGCCACGCCTCCAGAGCCCTCAGGCGGAAAAATGCCTGCAGCTCTCCCAGGGCAGCACAGGCTGTTCTTGTCGTCTGTCCTTCTTCCATCACTTTGGATATTCAAACTGAGTTTTTAATCTTCATTCTTTCAGATAAAAAGCGGTGTTCTTTTCTCTCGATTCTGGAGTTCACTGGAAGGGTAACGGAGCAGATAATTGCTGGGAATTGCTGTGCAGTCAGGCTTCTAGGTTTGGTAGTACCTTTGGTAGGTTTGTAGTCACTACATGATGGGCCACATGAGTAGTGAAAGAGCATGGTAGGAATTGAGGGTTGGGGAGAATTAGTACTGAGATAAGCCTGAAAGCAATGCATTTTTTTTGTTTTTTAAGATTAAAGATACTGTGCAGAGGAAGAGGAGGATTATGTCTGAAATTACGATATTTCCTGTGACTGTGCATGAAGAGAATCATTTGTATCACTCACAAATCAATTTCTGCAGCGACTCAGATCTGCTTGGACCCCTTCACAAAAATAGTCCATCCAGCAGCTTGCTTAGTGGGTTATTGATTCTTCAGGTGTCTCTCATTTGAGCCAGCTTTTTGTCAACTCCAGTCACCCAGGACACTTCGGGAAAGTGTATGGTTGTTGGATTATGAACTTGTTACAGTGGTCTGATAGTAAAGGAAGGCAGTCTCTCTTTTTTCTGAACCAAACTTTCAGCTGGAACCTCTGCAGCAGCCCTTGAGCTGGCCTGCTGGTGGAATGCTCCAGCATTTAAGAGAACTTACAGCGAGGAAATGGACCTCAAAGGCACAGCCTGTAGCAGTTGTGTTGTTTTGGCATACGAAAAACAAAGTGCCTCCTTTTAGGAAATTGAATGAACAATGCGTCAGAATGCTTGGGCTAGGATTAGCTTGGTTTAAATGTCTGTACTGTAGTTGGATCTAAGCTAGTTACTTAGTATTGTTTTGTTAAGGGAGAGAAGAAGGGTGGGGCAGGTAATTAGAGCATGGTGCTTTTGGTCAATTTTAGATGTCTGCCTTAGCATAAGATCAATTATTTGTTGGAGTACCTGATTGACTCCATTAATGATGAAAGCCAAGGGTGTTGAGCAGAGTGCCTTGTCTGATTAACAATAGCTATCAACGTCTGTCCATCAAAATGATATTCGTGTATCCAGCTGAAGGAAACTGTTTTCAGCCTCAGTTTAGAGGCTAAGACTTTCCCAGCGAGATGACACAGCTCTGTCCTTGTGGCAGTGAGGGCCACTGCCTGTGCTTCTCAAAGCAGAGCTCTGTGTTACAAGGAAAAGTCACTGTGAAGACAATAATGGCTCATAGGCTATTGTAGCCTGTGGAGCTCAGAGAACTGAAGCGCAGCTCTGAATTCTTTAAGTGTCTGCTGTTCAGTTTCTGTTTACAAAATAGTCTCATGTCTGTCTTCTGGAGAGCTAATATCACTTGATTTTATGTGATTTGACTTTAAATGTCAAGTATTGTGCCATTTGCCTGGGAGTTGCCATATGCTATTGTAAAGCTGGACTCAAAGATCTTAAATCTCGACTCTTATTCTTCATACTAAGTGGAATAGGGCAGAGTAGCATGTGGAAAAACAACAAATTTAAGTGTGCTGGAGCAGTTTTTAGGGAAGAGGGAGAGAATTTGAATTTGAGAATGATCACGCAGTGTGCTAGTGGATTTGTTCAGGCACATGCTTATTTGAGCCAAGAGCTAATGCTGCCGGTGGGAAACCAAATCCTTCAGTCTGTGTGCATTATTTACCGATCAGTAGTGTCTGTACCTTAATGTCACCTTGCTCCTAGATTTCATCTGTCTTGAGTAGCTGCAATAGTTATTATTTCTTTCAAATCAAAGTATCTGAGCCAAAGGTATTAACAGGCTCTTGAGAAAGGCTACCTTAAGTGCAGAGCTCATGCTTCCCCCAGTAAATTTTTGTCAGGCCAGTACTTTTCTTTTGGTAGCTCTGAGTGCTCAGGAAGGATCATGTACAGCTGAGATTGTCTTTTAATCCAGAAAGACCAGAGTAGGACAAAAACAGAAGTAGCCAATGATACTGTAGGTCTTTGACCATGTCTTATGGTGCAACATGATGTTTGCATGGTGCCTGGGTGTGCACGGCACCATGCATGTGCCAACTGCCAGTAGGTCCTCACCATGTGGAAATGGACAACTGTGTTACATCACTGTGCCTGGTGGTTAGCAGTGGCTTTGTTAACCTGAGTGGCACAAAAAACTTTTCCCCCAGCTGCTGCTGGGACTGATGAGGTGAGATCACTTTGCTCCTGTCATTTCCTAGCAGGATACTGGCCCACAAAGCCAGTCTGAAAGTGTGAGGTGGTTGATCCTGAGTAAGTATCTCGCTTTATAACACTGGAGCACAGAACTGAACACGGCTTTTACAGCTGCAGCTGGGTTAGCTTTGTGGTACAGATCTGGCCTTTATGTTTTCTGCTCCTTTGAGAGACAGTGATAGCATCCAAAGCTGTTCAGTTTCCAGCCTGTCTCTGTGGCTGAGGAGCTCCAATTCACTGATTGAGAGTAGGCAGAGTGGGAACAGCTGGAACTGAGAGCTTCTTTGGTCCAGAAGTGGTACTAGGAATAAAATCCTGACAGGCACCAAGCCCTGCCACGATGGAGAAACCCTACTCTTCATAGCTTTGTCAAAATAGCTACTAGAGGTCTTGAGAGTCAAAACAGTCATGTCTACAATGGAGTTTTGAGGATGCTACTACAAGAAATGTCGAGTAACATGAGCACCCTGGTGGAGTACAGCCTGCTACGGGGCCTAATTATGGTCTTATTAATGCTTTCTTTCATCACTGCCTTCCAGCCTTCAGATGGTGATTAGACCTATTTATAGGGGCAGACTTCCTTAATATTCAGCACAGTGCACCTCTCACCAATCAAATCAGTACCATCTGCATCTTTGATTGCTGCTTAATAACACTGTAGAACATGTTTAATTAAAAAATATAAATAGACTTTTCATCCTCTTAACAAAGTGCTTCTCTCTTCCTCCCTCCTCCCTGCCCCCCCCCCCCAAAAAACAAGCTTAGCACAGGGGCTGTGATGAAACTCTCACCTCATGGAAACACAAACCAAGTTACAGATATTACTTTCTTCTATTAAAGGAGACAGAGCAGTGTGATAAGCTGTACCCCAGACTTGTCTTTGTTCCATCTTCTGGGTGTTAACCTTAACCTACAGTGCATTTATGCCTTGGTCTGTTCCCAGTATGGAACCATCCTGCTGGTGGTGGTGGGGTGGAGGATCTTTATTGCACATTGCAGACTTTATTGCACATTTCTTGTCTCTGTGTCCTTGCAGGTAGTCACTGATCTTTTGTTGGAGACCTACAAAGGAGAGGCAGAGGGCTAGAGAGAGTTTGTCACTTTTTCTTGGGGCTGTTACTGCATGTGGAAATTAAAAGCTGTTACTTGGTGCTACCTTTCCAGTACAGAGATAGAAGCAGCAGTGCAGCAATTTCTGAAACAGCTCTTGTATCTTTGAAGAACACATACTGATATTTTTTTTTCAAAGTATTTAAGTGCTGTTCTTCCCCTGACCCCTTCTTATCCCTTGGAGCATGTTAAGAAAGCAAGTATTGTTGGTGGCTTGCTTTTATTCTCCTTTATTTTTGCAGCTAAGTACATGTCTGGTAAGTGCTTGTACATATAGCAGTTTCTGCCTGTGCTGAGGGAAGGCAAATTATTAATCTGTGTGTTTGTTTGTGTTCCCTTATAGAATTAAGGTTTTATAAGGTTGTGAAGTTTTTTTGTTTGCAGATAATCATCTCAGTGATCTCCTCCATGGAGCTTTATCTTGAAGGAGTTTTCCTTCTCTTACAGACTCTGTTTGCTCTGTAACGAGTTCTCCTGGGCTTAGCCTCTGTATAAGGAGTTTCATTCTTGGGCTCAGAGGGAGCAAAGTAGGAGGAGTATTTCTCTACTTCGAGTGATCAGTTGTATGCTTTCTTCCATGGCTTCAGAGAGCTGCAAGTCTAATCTGTAGCCATTGGATATTTATTAGACTTGGCTGTGGTGGTTGAGCAGTCTGACTGGTTGCAGTTACCTGGAAAACCTGGAATGCTCAGCTTGTATGTATCCTGGTGCAAGTTTTTTGGGAAGGTAAGATAGTCTGTGAGAGACTGATGTTGCCTTTCCCACTGCTGCTGTTTCCATCAGCTTTTCTTAGTGCGTGTGTTGAAGCTGAGAAGGGACTGGCTTTGTGCATAGAGGATAGTCAGCAGTCCTGACAGCCTTTATCCCAGCTTACTCGAGGTTAAAGGCACAGCTTCAGGCAGCAGTGCAAATGTGAACAATCACTAACTCAAGCCAGAACTTCCAAATCGGATATCGCACACGTAAGCAGGAGGTACGGTGAGAAAACAATCATTCTCTCATTCTTTGCAGCTTAATAAGGCAAATGTAGTTATTATATAACACAAGAATGCATTTTTCTTGATCTTGAAAGTTGACATAGAAAAAATAATTGAATAAAAACTGGCTGGAGCCCCCAGATGCTTCAGTTCTTCTCCAGAGCCTCTTTGATCACAAAAAACAAGAGCCTCCGTGCTGCTTGCTCTGCCTTGTGTGGCCCACAGGTGGTCATACCACTAATGATGAAATCTCCTGGGTGATCTGACATGTGCTTTTCTGAATCATACTTGCCTTGGGGTTTTATATGCCCATTTCTCACTGTAACGTCAGAGCATTTCTTGTTGGCCTGCCTTCAGAATTCCAGGATGCAGTGCTTTCTGCTGACATATGCTAGCTCCTCTTTAAAAATCTGGAGTGATACTGAAACCAGTTTATTGCTTCACTGGAAGGCACTTCTAGGTGAAAGATGTGAAGAGTTTATTTGTATCTTTGGTGTGTGTTAGGTGAAGGCTTGTTGTCTGTTGGGCAGGATGGAAAAGCTGAGATATTTCTCATCAGCTGCACTTTGGTTTTTTGTAATGCTTGATTGTGATAACGGAGTATGGTTAGGGAGATTGGCTGCTTCTTTTTTGCTACACTGATGGCTGAGATCAAGGAGGAATCAGTCTTGCTGAGTGACGTTTGGTCTTTCCTTCCCTTCCTGCCTTCGGTTGGCAATACTTTGAATCTTTCCCATTAAAATCTTCCTTGTACCTGGAGGCCCCTTCTGTTGGAGGAAGCAGTCCTGCTGTTATTCTAAGCACACAGTCAGGCCTTTACTCAGAGTGCTTGTAAAACTGGCTTGCTTTCCCAGTTGGTTTGCTCACAAAAAGTAATAACAGCTGTAGCAAGGGATTTTGCCCTTCTGGTCATTTAGAAAGCTGTTGCTGTTTTTGCTCCTTCTTGCTTTAAACTTGTTATTTGTTACCTTGCGCAGAAAGAATCATCTCTTGTATCTGACAGCAGTTCCTACAGAATCTGCCGCATCTCTCCAGTCTGCTGGATTTTTTTTAGAAAAGGTGAGAATCGGGAGCTCATGTGAGAGGCTGTGTCAAGAGCCTGTGAAGCTGAAGTTTACTGATTGCCAAAATATAAGAACACAAGCAGGAACACCTTGGGCTTTTCCTACTTTGCTCCACCAGCATGTGTTTGTTTTTTGCAAGGCAGCACCGGAACCTGAAGGGCAATCTGTAGCTTCTGAGTGCAAGGAGAGGAACAGCTTGGTAGTGGCTGGGGAAGCGCTGCTTCCGAGCATGGGCTTCTGTCCATCAGCTGCTGGATGGAGTGTGGCTTTAAAAAGGTCACCAAAAGAATTTGGATTGGTGAGAATCTGGGAAATGATATTGGGACTGCATAAACTCATCTGGCTCCAGAGGTGAGAAGCTTACCCTTGTTATCCTCTGGGGCAGGATTACATGGTAATGGTTTTGATAAGCAAGTTTAACAAGTTCCTTTCTTGCCCCGCTTCCCACTCTGTCTCATGGCTGGGCAATTACAGCTGTTTCTCTGGCTCCAGTAAATTGGGTCATTGAACTGATCCGAGTTTAAAATAGGCATCGCGAAACTCAGCAGTATCGATGCAACGAATGAGTTGTGACCAGTGACAGGCAGGATCATAAACTTGTTTTGCTGCTGAAGCTGAAGTATGTTGTAGCTGCACGCTCACCGTGCTCGCCTGTCGCTTTGTTCCACTCGGTCACTCTGGTCAGAGATCCGAAAGCAAAAGGATTCAAGCTCGGTTATGGTCAGCAAATGAAAAAACGCCATCTGAGAATTAGCTGCCTTCCTTCTCAGATTAACTTGTATGCTTTGCAAGTCAAAATAATAATTTCCTGTCTGCTGAATAGGCAGTCACGAAGTCTAATCAGTGTGCAAACATTGCTGCTAAAGAGGGTGGATTCAGAGCTTGCTGCCAGTGATGCATGAAGTGAAACAGAATGGGCCCGGGCTTCCTGCAGCAGCGCCAAGCCTTCTGATGGCTGGGCTTGATTTTGCAAATTTGTTGTCTATGGAAAGGCTCTCCTTGGTTTCCTACTTCTTTTTCACTTCGTTTAAAAAAGAAAAAAAGAAAAAGACATACCACATTTAGAGATGGTATTTCCTAGCTGATACAGTAGGATCAAAAAGGACGAATTCAGAGCGGGTACTGCAGGATTGGCTGCAGGCTCATCTAATCTGATAGCCTTGCCTTTTGTGCAGCAAGGCAGGGAAATTAAAGCGTGTGTGAAGATCCCTGTAATTTTCACCTGCTCAACTGCTGGTTGATGCTGCAGCTGTCTCTTCAGGCCCTTGTTTTCTGAATTCCTCCGACCTCGCTTGTGTTTCTGCGTTTCTCAACCTGCTCTGAATGCCCTCCTTTGGGAAGGGGGAGAGCCTTCCTCTGTCATTAATGAGGGTGCAGCATCCATGATGCTGTTTGCACACCGCAGTGCTCCCTGGAGCAGCTCCTGGTAACCTCCAAGTGTCACAGGAGAATGTGTTCATCCTGAGACAGATCTGTCCATTCCTGATATCTCACACTGCCATTCTGCTTTTGTTTGTTTCCATTTGGCTGAGTGAATATTTGCTTGTGCTGATGTACAGCACCCTGCATGATGAAAACTCATAGTGAGCAGCAGTATGTAGACTGTGGGTTTGTTATAGTCTGAGTGAGCAAGACACATACAGACAACATATCTGAAAGGATTTGCTTAGGCCTAATAGCAGAGCTTTAGAAAAATGTGTGGACACTCGCCTCTGTTAGATCAGACTGTCCAAGCAGTTTGTATTTGTGAATTTACAATTTCTAATATGATTAGAGAAACAAATTTTGACACTCTCCTCTATGTCCCAGGAACTTTTTGTTGTTTTTGTGAACCAAAGCATGGGAGGCAGACCGAGGGAGCATTGGAGGAAGAGACATGAGCACAGCTGGCAGCGTGGAAACATGGATGGCTCATAGCCTTGTCCTAGCTCTGTTGCAGTGCAATGCTCTTGGCTTGGCTGTATGTAGGAGCATGCATAGCACTGCAGTGCATGTGTTGAAGACAACTGAAACATTTCCGTGACTGTTTAGACCTTATATGTGAAAGGATCCTGAAATAAGGAGCCTTTTTTCAAGATAGTTACTGAAGAACAATTCAGTCACCAGAAGTAATGAGCTGCTCCTGGGAGTCTCAGAATGGAAGAAGTCTCATTAACCTACTTGGAGCAAGGGCATGTGTGTACATGCATGCCCTGTTGTTTTTTTAGCTGCTGTTCTTGGAAGGGAGCAGTGGTTGGGTTTCTTGGAGCAGAAATGGAAAATGAAATACTGTGTTTTGCTAATAGAGTTGCATGACCTGAAATATATCCATCTGGAATATGAGAATGGGAGGAGAGGACAGGGTGATTTCTGACAAATCTTCATCACCAGCCTGAACTGATTTTGCTCCAAAGCGTGGCCTTTGTTTTCAGCATAATATTGAACAGAGAATTGTTAATGATATGCTAAAAATAAAATTGTTGTTCCTAAGATTATTCAGGCAAGCAATAGGCTCCCACCTTTACTGTAGCTACACTGAGTTTTTAAAAAAATCAATCCATCAACCTTAAAATGTGCCTTCCTCATCAGCTCATTGATGACCTTGCAAACACTTTCCTAAAATAGTTGGGTGGGCAGAAGGTGAAGTCTCTAAGTAAAAGCTGTGATACAACAGAAGAGTGTTTACTGTAATGCTGTTTTTGCTCTTTCCTTTAGGCACAATGACTACAGTAGCCCAGAAGCACTTTCTGGAAGGGCAGACATATTCCGTCCCCCTGATCCAACCAGACTTGCGCAGAGAAGAGGCTGTTCAGCAGGTGGCAGATGCACTTCAGTACCTGCAAAAGGTGTCAGGTGATATTTTCAACAGGTATGGTTCTTTCATGTAGGGGCTGGGGGGGCTAGCATTCAGCACTTGAAAATGGACTTCTATGATAAGGCCAGTGCAGTGAAAATGCATTGCGTTGGCAAGCAATGGAATTTCAAAAAAGGTCCAAATGCACTTCAATAAAAGGTTATTGGATTCAGGTACTGTCAAAGTTAGGCATAATCGAATGTCTCATGTTTGCAAGAGGTTGTTTGTTATTAGTTTCTAATTCAGTTGCAGATTCCCACAAATTGCATTGCTACTTCAGCTATGGGTATCTTTGATTCTTTCTTGCTTGTGTTTTAAATGAAAGACTTTCTATTTTGGAGTATTTTGAAGATGTGTCTATCTGAGTTACTGTACTTGGAGCAGTAGAGTAGAAAATGTCTCTTTGTTCTGATCTCTGGACTTGCAAACTGTTCTTGAGCTACTTTTGAACTTCTGTTTTTGTATATTGTTATGAGAGTAGAGTGCATTAGTGCCCGTTCTTCTTATCATGATCTCATAATCTATCTAAACTGGTGTCTTCAGCAATTCAACGCAGACCTGCCACTTCTTGCACGCAGTCATTTTTAGGTTGATAGATCTGTAAGACTATTTACATAGCAGATCAGAAAGATTCTTGGGTTTTCTTGCAAATTATAGTTTATCTAGTGTCTTCTTCATCTGAAGCCATCTTTGATATCTCAGTGCCTTGAGACAGCATGTCATCTCATTGATATAGAAACCAGAAGATCAATACTTGTCTTCTCAGAAGCTGAGAGGCAAGAACACTTGTTTTGGTTTCAGTGGGGCCCATCACTGCCTAGTATGATTTATTATGCTGTGAGTAGGAATATGATGTTCTTTCTTTTGAGTTGTTTCTTTGTTTGATTGCTTTTTTAAGGACAGATTGAAGTCCTTCAGTTTTTGATAGCAATACTTTGAAAAACAGCCTCTGAGGACAGGGTACTCATGAAGGTTGAGCTCAGGTCACTGAGGTAAATAAAGGCTTTTCTTTGGAAGAATCTTCAGACAGGGGCTGAAGGGCTCCTGGACAAGGCTGTGTGTAGGCTGGACTTAATTGAACACAAGGCCTCATACTTTTGTGTGCTTCTCAGTATGGGAACTCATGACAAGGATGGGAAAAGACTTTACAGCATTGGCAGTGCTGTCCTTCTCTGTGGGTCAAATAAAGCTATTGATAATACAGAAGTGTTTCTTCCTTCTCTTCCAAACCCTCCCTCCCTGTTCCCTTTTTTTTTTTTTTTTTTTTAAGCTCACTGCTTTGCAACACAGTGCCCTGTAATTTCCCTAGGGAGGCAAGCCTCTTGTTTTGTATGCAAGTCACTTCTGAGTCCTGAGCAGTGACTTCGATGCTGTTCCCTCGTTCTTCAGTGCACTCATGACTTTTAATTACCAATTTTTTTCCAACAGCAAAGAAGGCTTCATTGGGCTTTTTGTTTGCTTTGCCTTTCCTCTGAGGTCTTACCTCTCTGATATAATTAATAATGATTTAGTAATTACGCAGGCATCTGATTAAAAGTTCCAAGACCTTGGTTGTTCCATGCTAATCAAGGGGCAAAGCTTTCAAGGTGAGAACTTTGCCTTTTAGTGAAGAGTGACCATTTTTCTTCCCTATCCTGAGATAAGGCAGCTCTATCTTCCATTTCCAGGAAGGAGCTGCCTTATCTGGGGAAGTTGGCTGCTCTGATTTGCAAAATGCTTGCAATGTTGACAGAGAGGAAACTTGTTTGTTCTGGCAGTCTCAGCTGAGAGTGTCAAACTCATTACTTCAGCATCAGAACATCTGCATCTTTGTAGTACTGTTTTGTAGAAACTGTTGGGTTGGTAGTGTGCTTCTGAGAGTGGCAAACCAGTCTGTAATTTGTGGAAGGTGAGGTGAAAGAATCTTCTTTAATTTCTGTGGAAATAGGAATCTTTCCACACACAATTATTTTATCCATGTTAGTTCATCACAGTTTCCGCTTTGAGTTGTTGCTGACATGGTAGATGGGTATGAATTTTTCAAGTGAAAATGTCCATCAAGGGCATTTGTGCAAGGAAGGTGAACTTATCCTCTCTTCATTTGGTGAACGACTGAGGGCAGCTATGGTACTGTTGTGGTTGTAGGAAAACTATTCTGGGAAATCACCATGAGAAATTTCTACCAAGCTGTTATCTCTCAAAATGCTTTCAGACAAACTGACTTGCTGTTAGATTTAGTTGTGGCGAGTTATGTGGTGAATGGGGTACTTGGGAAAGTTCATTATTTTGTAGAGTTTAATGAATGTACAGGTGCAAAAAGTTGGGTCAATTATAGCTAAGACCCAGAGATGCACTGGGGATGGCATTGGAAAGCAGATCCAGCAACCCATAGAAATTAAACCTCTGTACCTTGCTGACAGTGCACCTGGGCTGTGAGATGGAATCAATAAGAGGGCAGCATCCCTCTGGGTCATGTTCCTAAACCATGGGAGCAGAGACCCATCCTATGTCCTTTGAGTGGAGAACAGTAAAGTACCACGTTCTGCGTGGGGAAAGCACTGATCCAGGCAGGCTCTTATTTGCCAGGCAGTACAGATTGATGTCTTCTGTCACTGCTGTTAACAGTCTAGTTAGGACTCTTAGGAAGTCCTGTCCACACGGTGCTCACACAATGTGTGAGGAGATTAAGAGGCTGTGTGTACTTTCTGTACTTTCTGGAGTTTGTGTTTTGGAGTAATGGAAGCTCCCACTTTGTATGTGTTAACTGAATTCATGTAATTAATCTGCAGTGGAAATTGCAGAGAGGACCAAACTCATTGCCTGCAGCTACTGAGATTTTTAATACATATAATTACTGCTGAAAAAACATAAATATTCTAACAGATCCAATCTGGCATAATATCTGTATGAGTTTAACTCTTGGACATCTATGGACGGCTGTTGACATAGGTCGCAGTAGGAGGAATGACCAACTTTAACACTCATTTAATCAACGGTATCTCATCTATTTATTTGTTTATTACCAGTGTTTTCTGAGTGAAAGCTTATGTTGGAATCATGTGTTGTGAATTTTTATTCTTTTACAAAAATGTTATTGTGGTAAGTACTTAAAAATAGTAATGGGTTTAAGTTTTCTGAAATGGCCCCTTGGTAAGTCAGGCCTGCCCTTTGGGATTTCTCAGTTTCTGGAGAGAGATTTTGTTGCCAGGAGATGTTAATAACCTCTAATATGTCAGCTCATTATTCAGACCGTACACTTTTGTATAACGGATTTGTGGGAAATTGCCTATCCGAGTTATCTCATTTACTGTGATAGCAGTAGAAAGAAAACAATTACTTGGTGTGGAATGTCATTATCAAGGTTGTGGTCTCCTTTGCCTATAATCAAATCATAAGTTGTGCAGTATGTAAAATGTCTCACGGGCAGCAGAGCCCTAAGGAAAGTTTGGGACAGGAATAACATTGAGATATAGAGAGGGAGTTCTCTGTGAGATGTGTGCCCTGGACAGAGCTTTGACAATGATTGCATGTCAGTCTGGATTGAAATAGAAAACGCAGACAAAACCTTAATTGTGAGGTGCATTTATATGTTCCCCCACTTCTTTTAAATTTATCTGTCATTAATCCGGATCATCAGTAGTGGAAATGAATGACTAAATATCTCTCAAATGAGATTCAAGTGAGAATGTATTTGACTTAGAAGCATTCGATTTGGATTAACTAATGCGTTTCTGAAATGTATGTATTAGTTAAACAGTTATATAAATTTGCAAATCTTCCTACGATCTGTGGTGTCCTTTGCCACACACTGTGTCTTAGAGCTTCAACACCATGTTGCATTTATTCCTCTGCTGGCTTTATGGGTTTGATTTTACCAATAGGAGAGATGTCAAGCAGGCTCCACTGTGTTTACACCAGAAGACAGTCTCTAGCTCTGAGAGTCACTTTTCCTTCAGATACTTTCATAGAGTCAATAATGTTGGAAAAGACTTCTAAGATCATCCTCCAACTGTCAGCCCATCCCCATATACTCAGTGACCACATCCCTCAGTGCCATATCCACATGTTTCTTGAACACCTCTAGGGACGGTGACTCCACCGCCTTCCTGGGCAGCCTGTGCCACTGCAGCACCACTCTTTCTGAGAAGAAATATTTCCTAATATCCAACTTGAATATTTGAAAATGACAAGACCCTTGTAAAAGCAACAAGCCACCCCATTATACTTCGAAGGCTTCCCAGAGGCCATCTGAGAGAAGATGCTAGTCCAGTTTAGTTTCAGACCTGTCTCCTGAAATGCCCTAGATGCAGTTATTCATTGTTATGAAGATAAAGCAAAAATGGTGACGTAAAGGAGTGGGTGAATGGTTTACAGTTATGGGGACATGGAGCTTGGGGAAGACAGAGGAAAGATGCCTGCAGATGTTGATTATTGTTGTAGAGACCTGTCCAATTAATGTGGAATTTTGTAAATGTAGCATGCTGTTTGTAAGAAACTGCTCAGTTGTTTTAGTTCTTGTGTTTTTCTAGAAGCTGAATTTGAAAGCTTATGAAGAGGAGCTTCAGAGATGTTCCAGAGCTATTGGAAAAGTCTTTAAGAGTTGATACATAAGAAGGCCAGTTCAGCATGCCTGGATGGCTGGTGGCAGCCAGCAATAGCAGCCATCTCGTTTGCTCAAGGAGGGGGAAGGGATAGCAAATGTTCTGTAGGAGTTCAGATGAAGACTTTCTGAATGCTGCTAAAATCCCTAAGCTTAAAACTTCATGTGATATGAGACCAGGACTCCATTCAGATACTTTGACAACTCTATGGGGTGACGAGGTGGGGAGCACATTTACAGCTGTCACAGCTTGAAATGAAAATGGAGTAATAGGAATGTTGAGACCGGATGGTATTAAGTCCTTAAAAGATCTTTCCATAAAAAATGAAACAAACATGATGGACAGAATTCTTGCTCATTTCACAAAGTGCTGAAAATCTGTGTCTTTTGGACTTCCAGAGATTAAATGTGTCTTTTGAAGGAGAAGAACAGAATACTAAATTTGACTCTGCAAGGTTCTTTTTATGGCATTGTCATTGAAATGTAGTGATGGTTACTTAAGCCCCTGCTCTAAGTCTAACATCAGCTCTTCCACACCAGTTTCTGTCACTAGCAGTCTGTTTATCTTTGAATCCCATTCCCCCAAAAAGACACTGATCAATCTGTTCTGCTTTAAGAGATTGAAAGGCAAGCTTGAACTGATAAGCTGTAGCCTTCTTTATGCTAACAAAGCCTGCAGCATAGTTTAAAATGAGCAATTTAAAGAAATGATTGAAGTGCTTCACCCTCAATATTCTCCTCCAAGCAGATTTAAACTTGTCACACCTAATAGTAAGTGTGCAAATAGAAGTATGTTTTAATGAATAACTGAGAGGCTCAGTCTAGGCATTAATGCAAAGCATTCTCAAAGCATGAGATGACTTTGCATTAGCTACAGAAAACATTCTTTGGAGAAGAAGGGCTCTTAATGCTTCATTTTATATCTGAAAACAAAATGAAGGAAATTGTGTCCAGGCTGCTGAAGTGGCTGAAAGGAGCACGAAAGGAAGCACAAGTCTTAGCTATAATCTCAGTTACTAAAAATAAAGAGTGGCTTAGGTGCAATCATACTAAACTGATGATATATCAGTTTGCTGTAAGTAGTTTAAAAAAAAAAATGCAAAAGTTTCAAAAGTGTTTTCCCACTCCTGAATTTGGTCTCTAGGATACTTTGAATAAGAAGTCAGGCAATAATTACAAACTTAACATAGCTCTTGAGTGGATTCTCTCTATAATTCTAGGGGCCCTCCCTGGTGGTAGAATATCTAATGGAAAATGAGGCACTTTGATCAAAACAGATGGCATGTGCAGTACAATAGACAAGTGGTAAAGAGAATCAGATAAACATTTAGCCCAATCACATGCAGATTGTATTGGATTTCTGACTCAACTTTTATTGCTTTTGGTTTGTAATGGGTTTTTATATATCTGGAGGCTAAAATGAGTTTACTACCATCTATAGATTCCCTACAACTCAGCTTAACTTCTCTACAATTTTTAAAGAGTTATAATTTTAACATGAGAGTTGCCACATGTAGTAGCTGCCATTGTTTATTCTTCGCTATCTTACAAAACAGGTAAAGCTAATTTCAAAATCATTTACGGAAATAAAAGCTGTGGCAGGAAGACCAAAAGAAGGAAACATTAAATTCATTTGTGAAGGTGGGAAGTAATTATCTTGCTTTCTTTCAACAAATATTTTAAAACACAGTCAATTTGAGGTGAGAGCTGTGACTACGTTGAAGGATGGGTCATTTTGTGTACCTTAACAGCTATAAATTGGCTTAAACTTTTGTGAACTGTCCTGTAACAAAAATATATAGAGGTATAATTTCCTCTTCTCTCAACCATTTTGAGAAGTGGAAACCTAAGAGCTTATAGCTCTCTGTTGTTGATGTTGTTGCTTACTAAACTTTTTCTGGAATGAAAAGGTAGCATGAAGTCCAAACACCATGGAATTGTAGAGATGCTTGTAGAAGCTTATGGAGTTCAGAAATAGTCTGATTTGTTAACGCAGTGAGGTTGTTAATGGCTGGAAATGCTAATATCCTAGAACCTGAGAGTAGCAAATCCAGAAATAATAGTGGTGATATTGTATCCATAGTGCTGTACAGGTATGTGAGAAATAATCTCACACTTACCCCTAAAGCGAAAGGCTTTTATGCATAGGAAGAGACCTAAGAGCCCTTTGAGAAATAAAGGAGACAGGGGTTTGAAATGCTGGTGATCTGTCTATGGTGCTATTCTCTCAGGAATTCAGTGGAGCTGCTCAGAGAGCAGAAATGGTACTGACATCCCAGTGGTACCCTTGACTGACTAACGCAGAGCACTCATGATGGAGTCTCTTAGCGTGCAAATGCTAAGTATGCTTCCCTAATACCTTTCCACAGTTCTTGTGCCCTGAGAACTTCCTCCAGGACTGACCCTAGCATAACTTCTGCTCTTCTGAAACTGCTGTTTGTGCAGACAAGCGAGCTTCCTTTCCTTGAAATGCTCTGGATGGTTGTGGTTTGGAAGGAACTGGATCTATTTCATAGGATATTTAATGACTGAGATTTGTCCAATGATAAGTTATGTCTATAAACTACTAAGGCAAGAAGTTGATGTTAACAGAGATTTGGAAAAGATCTCAGGAACTTTTCCATCCAGAGAGGCATTGTCCGCCTCTACTTGGCTCTTTTGAGGCCCCATCTGCAGTACTGTGTCAAGGCCTGGGGCCCCCAGCATAAGAAAGATGCAGAGCTCTTGGAATGGATCCAGAGTAGGATCACTAAGATGATCAGAGGGCTGGAGCACCTCTCCTGTGAGGAAAGGTTGAGGGAACTGGGCTTCTTTATCTTGGAGAAGAGAAGGCTTTGGGGAGACCTCTTTGTAGCCTTCCAGTACCTGAAGGGAGCACATAAACAGGAGAGGGAACAGCTGTTTACATGGGTGGATAGTGATAGGACAAGGGGGAATGGTTTTAAACTGAGATAGGAGGTTTAGGTTAGATATTAGGAGGAAGTTTTTCCACACAGAGGGTGGTGACACACTGGAACAGGTTGCCCAAGGAGGCTGTGGATGCCCCATCCCTGGAGGCATTCAAGGCCAGGCTGGATGTGGCTCTGGGCAGCCTGGTCTGGTGGTTGGTGACCCTGCACATAGCAGGGGGTTGGAACTAGATGATCACTGTGGTCCTTTTCAACCCAGGCCATTCTGTGATTCTATGATGTGACAATTCTTCCCACTATTACCTCAAACTGTTACTGGCTGTAACTATTATTCCCCTCTGGAAATAACCAAGAAAGAGCAGATCTTAACAAGTTAGTGTGTGCTTTGCAGCAAAAAAAAAAAAATAATAATCTTTCCCTTTTTCCTTGTTTTGTAGCCTGCAGGTATGGCAGTATTGTCTGATTCTCCCACTCTTCCTGACACAATCGTCATGTTGTTCTTTTCTTATACAAAGTGATAGCTCTACCTTCTCAACCAGCTTCAGATGCCGGACTCTCACACATGTGTTGGAATCATTTTCTCTTCCTATGGATGAGTTTTGTCTATTCAGTCAGCCCTGAAGGAAGAGATGCAACCAAGTCACTTTGTTTTACAGGCATGACTTCCATCGGGGATCTAGTGTGGAGAAAACTGTCTGGAAAATAACACCAAGAGGCTTGAAATGTGTTTTACTGACTCCCACCTCTATAGATGGTAGCGTGTGCACTGTGGAGAGAGTTGGGGGAGGAAACAGGAGTGCCAAAGGTCTGTTCTTCACACTTGACTGGCGGATTAAATTCTCTTTCAGCAGTCCTTCTTTTTGACTAGCTGTGGTGCTGTCAGTGGCCTTTTTCAGAATGGGGTAGGTTAGAGTTTGGGTGTAAATGCAGCTGACAGTTGGGAACAGCACTTTTGGAGATAGCAGATCGATTTGCAGATGATAATAGAGGAGAAATAAGAACTTGTTAATGTAAATCCTCCAAATAATCAATTTATTGAGGGAATCTACTGTGCTCTGCCATTAGGGAGAGGAGAGGATGAAGGATTCAGAAGTAATGTGTGTTAAAGAGAAACCCCAGGAGGATAATGTAGTGTCTTCTGAGTTCAATGCCATTCTTAATTTATTCAAGAATATGATCCTTATTCTGGATTAATGCATATTTTAAAAGGCAAATACATGGTTTTATTTTACTTTAAGGAATTTAATTTTAGATCTACATCAAGGCTGAACATAAGAAAATGCTTGAGGGGCCTAAGAGGCATGACGGGACATTACTTGTAGAAAAGAAGGTAATGCTGTTGCACTTCAGCCTAGCGTTAGCGCAGCAATAATAGCTTCTCTGGTTATTAATTAAATGTATGTTGCATGCCAGTCATTTCAGTATGGCTTCAAACCCAACTAAAGATCTCTTGTTCTTTCTGTTGCTTTGTCCCAGTCACTAGATTTCTTTGGCTTCGCTTCAACAACAGTGCTTTTGAAAGTGGCATCTTGGATTTTTTTTGGTTCTAGACCAAACTCAGGACTTTTCTATGTTACTTTTTTGAGAGGCAGTTTGAGAAGCTAACTCCTGTTGGGTTACTGAGCACTAGGCGGGACTTTCTTTGTTCTTTGTAGCATATGGACAATTTAGGAAATGAAATAAATAACAAACCATTGCCAAAATCATACCTTTTATTATGCTTCATGCTTACTTTGTCAGCTGGGGATTAGGGGATTAGTTGCTGCTGAAAGTATTACTCTGTGAGAATATTTACTGTGTTAGTATTTTACAAATAGAGTAGACTAGCAGAATCTATGAATTTATGGTCCTGGAAGTTTTATGGTGAAGAAGGAGGATTACAAAGTATACTATAACGAATTTGTTCTGGTATTACTGCAAAAGCAATATTTCCATTCTTAATGACTGTTTGCAAGTCACCATTTAGGGAAGATGAATCTTTAAGGACACTGAGGAAAATGAAATCATGTGTCTAGAACTGTTCTCAAGGTGATACCTGATCACTGATATGCCACAGAGTGCTTCATTGAAATGATAGAGCAGCTGTCAAACAAAGCAGAGAGGTTCTGCTTTTCAATTCAGTTACAAAAAGCCCTCTGTCTAAGGCCCAAAGTTTTTTGGGGAAAAGTAACCAGAAATCTCTTAGAAGTACTTTAATCACTCAGGAAAGGTGTTGGATGAAAAACATGATAAAAAGTTACTCTTATTTTGTGAAGCACTTAGGCTCAAATTAGCTTGTCGATGGGCATATCGTGGAAGGTGCTTTTTGAGATTTAAGTGTGAATGCAATTGGTTATAGGAAAATGAAGAAGTAATATGAAACAGATCCTGTTTCTGAAGTGCAAATATTTTGAAATGAAAAGCATCATTGGCAATAAATAAGGAAATAAATGTTTTAAAAGAAAGAGACCCTTTTTGAAAGAGTGGGATCTGTTATGAGGAGAAGTTAGAATTGGAAGCATGGTTGAGAAAGGGAAAAGGTATAGTTAGCAGTGAGGTTTCTTAACTAGCAAAGACCTGGTAACTATTTCTGAGAAAGCAATTCTAACGTTGTTGGGCTTATTTTCTTTGTAAGACAATTTGGAGGGGAATCTTGTGAGTCAGCATTGGTTGTCACAGAATGGTGAGAAGTATCGTTGTTGAACAGAAGCAATGAGGGGCTATGGTCAGTCCATAACACCAGTCCATCAGTTCATAAGTCTCTGCTGCTCTGTCGTGGTCACTCTCCACCCCTGCTCCCCCACGGGCTGTCCTCTGACAGACCCAGGCTTCTCCTGCAGGTGCTCCCCATGGACTGCAGCTCCTTCAAGCCTCATCTGCTGCTGCACCATGGGCTCCTCTATGGCTGCACGTAGTGCCCATGGGCTGCAGGGGGACAGCCTGCTCCTTCGTGGGCATCTCCTCAGGCTACAGGGAGTGTCTGCTCTGCGCCTGGAGCACTTCTGCCTTCCTGCACTGCCCCCAGTGCCCACTGTTTCTCTCAAATTTCTGCACTCTTCTCCCATAGTTCCTGTTGTGCAGCAGATTTTCCCCTTCCTTAAATCTGCTGTCCCAGAGCACACCCAGCAGTGCTCATGTCTCAGGTCTAGCAGCAGTGGGTGCCTTTTGGGGCAGCTCTGATCTGACATGAGGCAGTGCTGGGCTGCTCGCAGAAGCCATCCTGCAGGCCCCTGCTACCAAAACCTTGCCAGGTAAGCCCAATACAACACCTTTACATCAGTGCAGCCCGTGTAGTAGAACCTGCAGGGATTTTTACTAAATCAGTTCTAATCATCGTTGCACAGCTGGATGTTGATTACCTTGGTCAGGAACACTGATTTGAAACTTATTCAAAAGATAGCTTAGGTGCTATCTGCAAAAGCTGGGAATAAAAAGGAACTTCTTGATCTTCTTCAGCCAGTTTGGGCTGGTGGCTCATGCATTTTTCTCTCACAACCCCACTTGGGAAAAGGCACGCATAAGATATTTAGATCTGGAGTGATCTGTTTTCTCTGACTACTGCTGACAGGAAAAGTGGAGTGAAATCCTGATTAAGAGTGAAGGGCATAATGAAATTGTTTGTGTAGAATCAGATACAGTGCAAAGGAGCTCCTTTGACACTCAATGATCCAGAAAAAGCTGAAAGCTACTGTTTACCACACAGTCACCTGGATTCCATGCTGAAGTTTCCTGTGATTCTGTGTGGTGA
The DNA here is from genome assembly GCF_987193195.1 of Phasianus colchicus. Lineage (NCBI taxonomy): Eukaryota > Metazoa > Chordata > Aves > Galliformes > Phasianidae > Phasianus > Phasianus colchicus. Next base: position 60,708,705 of record NC_143436.1, on the reverse strand, counting down.
TGCATAATTTCTGATCTGTGAGAACAGAAAAGATCTATGGCCATTCTAAAAAGGGAGTTTTAGTGAGAGAAAGAAGCAAAAGAAACCTAATGTTTGTGTGCATAGTTGATTAATTTAATATTACAAGGTGCCAAAACATCTTCTCAAGCTATTTGCCAAATATGATGTGTAACTTCAAGCAATGTGGAAACAAAATTCAGTGTTTTCCTTTTGACAGTCTCATAAAATTCTATCCAAACAAAAAGCAACCTTCCTTTCAGTAGTGATTTAAAAAAACACAAACCAAATCAACCAAAAAAAAAACAACAACAACAACAACAACAACACTTAAGGCTATTACTAAAAAGATTGAACTTCAGTGAGTAAACATTCATGAGAAATTTGCAGGGAGGAGTGAAGACTGTATAGCTAACAAACCAGTTACACTACTGAAAGCATCTTCTGCCTGGTATTTCAAGACAATTTCTGTAGCTGCCATCTGGAAAACAGCTCCATGGTGTTATTCAGTATTTGATCCCATAGAGCCAGTGGAGGACTTATAAGACTCCAGCAGAACTAGTAGAAGGAACCATTCTTTTTTCCTGATTCTTACTTCAGACAGTCCTTCCCAACAATTATCACTGTGAGGGTAGAACCTGTTGTGGTTATACATCCTAACATGTGGAAAAAGCAGTTTGACCAAAAAGCAGCTTGTGTAATTAAACTAACAGACCTACTTATGTGATTTACCTGCAAACGCAAATGTGATCTTTCAACTCAGTATGTATTTATTTTAAAGAAAAGAAAGGCTGTACACCTTGAGATCAGCCCAGGATGGGAGGCTGGAAGGTTAAGAACTTGTCTGTGGCCTTTAAGAAAAAGAGAAGGCTGTTCTGGAGAGGAGAACAGTGTTGCAGTGGAACGGGTGCTGCATTGACAGATCAAAATTTATAACAGTTTCCATTTCTGTGTAAACTTAATTTCCAGTGAATTAAGTTCTTGCTTCACCTTGTGAAGCTCCTTTTGGGTGAGAATATGACCTCTGAAGAGTGATGCAGAGTGGATCATGCTGAGGGTAACCTGACAACCTTCATCACCCTCCAGGCTGCAGAGCTGTTTGGCATTGTGGGAGTGGGGCAATATGCGAATGCTGGAACACCTGCAAATCAGGCTTAAGGAGCAATCAAAGTGTGATAAACATTAATTAGTATAATACCCAAACCCTTAATGGAGGAAGGAACATTGATTGCACTGTCTCACTTGGGATTTCTTTCTGCCAGAGACGATGTATGATGACAGCTTCTGATTACACTTACTCAGACATGAAATAAGACTTTAAAAACCGCTTAAATATGAAGGAGAGAGAAGAGCAGAAAGCAAACAAGTTGATCTTTCTTTGAGTGGCTGAATGTGTTTGGCTTTCTGTAAAAGCATCCATTTTTGCTTTTTGCCTTCCCAACTTTTGAGGTGAACTGACACTGTGAGCTGGCTTTGAACGCTTCCCTGGATTGCTGTAAACAGTAAACGTTTTAGTGGCTATTCTCTTGCCCTCTCAGTCTCAGTACTGCAGTGTTGCTGGCTGCTGGGTAGAGTCATTCTGTGGGAGTGGTGAGAGGGGAACTCCAGCTTCTCACAGTCCGTTTCTGGCTGTGCTGGTTGTTGCAGTAAGGCTGTTTGTAAAGAATGCTCTAGTGCATTATAAAACATGATTCTTTGTTAGCCAGCCAGGATGCACTAAGGTATTCTAGCCTAGCTTTCTTGGCTTGCTTAGGCCTTAGTGGACTCTGCACCCAAGCCCTTAGTGATGGGTACTAGGGTGATATTAATCACTGTAGCAACCTGAGGAGAGGTGGCCTTCTTCCAAAGAGATTCTTACACAAATTGGAAGTTACAGTTACTCTTTGCCACAGCATACCATAGTAGTAGAAGAGAATGATGACATAGTTTCTGGGACCCAGGGAAAAGTGGGCTCTCCAGCATGAATGGAAAGATGGATACCTGGTGTCTGAGCACCACCTTGCTCTGCTTTCATCATGGAACAATGTATTCCTTTCCCTGGGCTGCACATGGTCTCTCCTCCTTTGCCAGCCTTTTGGAAGCCCATTGAACCTTTTCCTAGAGGTCTGATGGTATATCATTGGTCAGCTGTGGTACCCTGCTGGTTTTATTACCAGTAATTTGGATACGTGGCAGCCAACAGTGTTATTCTTCACCGTTACCCTGTTTCAGCACCAGGCTTCTTGTAGAGTCTGGGGATGTACTAAGTTTCAAGAACCATAAATGCTGTCCCTTGTGATTCACACCTCCTGCACTAAGGGAGGAATTTAATAAAGCCACTCTTTGTTAGGGGGGAGAAAAAAAAAAAAAAAAAGCAGCTTGACTTCTAGGCAAAAAGCCAGGGGTTTATAGAACAAATTTACAGTGTGTACCTAGAGGTTTAGAATAACAATGCCAAGCATCTCCCTGCTATCTCTCAGGACTGGAGCCCGGGCTGGGAGGAGACCAGAAGTCTGACTTGCTGTGGTGTGAACAGACCTCATTTAAGAAAAAAAGAGTTATTTAATACTTTGGATGCCTTATCCTCCTGTGCAACTTCGTTTCTCATTCTGCTCTGTAATGTTCTTTCTCCTTGGTTGATCACTTACTTTTGTACTTCAGACATGAAATTGAAGTTCTTTGGTATTCCAGAGAGGTTTGCTCCCAGGCTCTGCTGGCTCACCTTTCTCATTCACCTTGATGTGGAGTTCGCCTCTTCTCTCTCCTGTGTCCCAAGTTTTGTCGTCCCTGTCACTTTTGGGTGATGTGTGTGCTGAACGTGGACAGCAAAGGGCCTCCTTCTGCTGTGATACTTCCCTCCAGCTCAGTTCTGTCTTTCCTCAAGCTGCTTTGTTCAGTCACCTTTCTGGTAACCTGTCAGCCTACCTTCAAACCTGCTCTGATTTTAATTTTTTTTTTTTTTTTTTTTTTTCTGATGCTGTCTGATCCCAAGCAAATATAGATGATAAAAATCTCAATTTTAACTTGGCACTTTGGAGTGCTTGGAGACTAAGAGGGAATATGTGGTTATTACCACAGCAGGTAATTGACAGGAAGCATCATGTGTCTTTCATGCCAAATCCCAAATGCTTCGTGTCTTTTTCCCGTGGGAGTAAGAGAATAATAATCTTTCCCCTCTGAGCAGGCACAGATGAAGCAGAGGAGATTTCTCTGTAGCTGCCTGAATATGAGGATTATCAGAGAAGTTATAAGGAGATAATAGGAAATGATAAACTCCATGGCTGCAGATGGACTAGAAGATGCACAGCCTGTCAGGGCAGCAGTGAGGAGAGGGGGAGGATATTCCTGAGAACTGCTGTGAGTGCTTAGAGGGAGTCATCTCTAAAATGGGGAAGAACATGATGCAGCAAGGTCAGGCTTTAGGAGAAGGGAGCCCTCAGCTGAAGGTGAGGGGTGCGTGGGGATTGACAGTATAAAGATTTTAGAGGGATGGAGGATGTGAAAGCTTGAGTCAAAGCAGCTGAAAGATTGGCTTTAATATCTGCATAGATAAAAATAAAAGTCTCTGTGGATTAAGAGATAATCCACTAGATAGATTTAATCTGCCACATGTATTACTTCCCCAAAGAAAAGCACTGGGACGGGAAGGTTGGCTTGGCTCTGTGCCTGGGTTTTGAAGGCAGGTGAATATATTCTTTCTCCTTTTCCCTTGTCCCCAATGCAGAGGAGGGCTGTCCCTGTGCACCTCCTGCTTCTCTGCAGCTCTGAAGTCGCATTGAATCTAACTACAGGAGCTCCTGAAGCAGAAAAGAGTACTGAGAGCAAAGTAACATAGCAGTGACTAATAAGATGGGCACAGGGTAGCTTCAGATGGTGGTGGTGTTCTCAGCTGCCTGGAAACAGGATTCTAAGGGGCAGTGACAAACCATTTTATTAACATTCACCCTTCTTGTCCATCCTGCCGTTGCCTTTCATATGAACAGCACTTGGTAACTCAGTCCTTCCTAAATGGAGACTGAAGTCCAAATACAGCCCTGCTTCAAAGGCTTTGCCCTGTAAATCCTTGGGTACACAGCCCTCCAGCCCTTCATGTTTCTTGTCTTTTCAAACACCACTTTGACTGTAACCTGAACTGTGCACACGTAACAGTCATACATTCCTAGAAACCTGTGCATGTGATGGAATTTCATGGATTAGTTGGATTGAGAGTGTTTAATCATTTTGTGGTGGTTACCTTGGTCAGCAAGAAATAAAGCAATTCTGGTGTGTATTCCTTCTGTGTTGTATTCTATGAAGGTGAATCTCGGGTGAAGGTTTTTGGCAGGTGTACTAATGTCAGACTGGCAAATCCTAGAGCAGAGATCGTAGGAGAAATCACAGATCACAGGGTGCTTCTGGGAGCAGCCAAAGTGATTTGAAACACCTGAGCTGGCACTGGGCAGCTTCCCTTGTTTGTGCAGGGAGCAGGCAGTCTGGCTGACAGTGCCATTCTATGGCTGACTGCAGTCACTCTTAATTAAACACTCTGGGTTTAGAAGGGAAGGATGAAGCTGTAGTTGAGTTCCTTGGGAAGGGAAAGGAAGAGGTGATACCTGGGGAAGGAGTGGCAGGGCAGGTAGTGAGAGAAGAAATTGCCTCCTCATTTGGCCTACTTGCATTCTGGAGTAATAGAGTGGAGAATGGGTACTGGTTTTCAGGACTGAGCTTTCATGAGTATTTGCTTAATGTTTCCTTTTGAAAGAGAAAGGTATACCTTGTTGACCCCTGAGACCTGGGTCTGGGAGTTAGCAGAGTGCTGACTAAAAGTGTTTGACATTTTCTCTTTACTTTGAGCTTGGAGGAGGCTTTGCTAAGTTCTTTTAGGACAGAGGTCTACTCACAGGTGAGAGGGAAAATTACATCATTGATATGAGGGAGAGAGGCGAGGCAAAGCAGAAATAAATAACCAATTTTTTTCATCTTTGGAGGAAGTAAAAATAGGCAGGTGCTGGGAATGAGGTCAATCAATACGATTATGAAACGTGCAAAAGAAGCAAACTGTGAGGTGGGAAAATTGGCTGGAAAGAACAGTTAGAAAAGATTTAGGTCCTTGGGAAGCGTCTCATGCTTTAACAAAACAAGGCAATGGGACAGCCCTGTGACACATGGAATTTGCTGCAGACAGGTGCTAGGAAATGCAGGCTGAAAGGAACAACATAAGCTACTCTGAGAACTATCAAGTATATAAACGATGTGGACTTCCTCCACTGAGACGGCAGGAGGGTGTGGGAAGGAAACCATGAACAGATTTGCATTTAGTGTTGGTACAAAATACAAGCTGTTAGGCTGTATTTAAAGTAAAAGGATGGAGAAGTGGAGGATGCTACTGAGAAGCGGGATCTCGTGAGGTTCAGTTTTGCTCATCTCCCGCTCCAAAAAGAGTAGAATAGGCTGTGTGCTCTCCTGCCCTGTGCACAAGAAAGGGTTTTCAGGACTTCAGAAAGAGGGGTGCATGGTTATAAGCAAGCAGAAACACTTAAAGCTGGCTAGAGAAAGAAATGGGGGTCTTTCAGAATGAAAGAAGGTGAGCTGGCTGCTCATACTTTTGTTTTTTCTGTAGCTGCAGCCAGCAGGAGCCTTTAGTGGAGTCCATTTTTGTACTGAGAGAGTGCATTGCACCACGTGAAAATACTTGAAAAGACAGCTTTGGTAGAGTTGGAAAGTGCTAATGTCACCTTTGTTACTGAAAGGAATTATACAGACAGAACGAAAAAAAGAGCATAGGAGTTCTCTGCTTACATGCAAAGGGGAACTTGGGGGTGGAATTTAAAGATAAGACTGAGATTGATTTTTCCAGGAACAAAATGATCTGCTGGAACTCGTTGCTACAAAACAATGCTGAAATGAAGTACTATGTCTCCTGAAAGATTGTGTGGTCACAAAAATATTCTGTGCTGGTTTTGCTAAAGGGATGAAGTTTCAGAATAATTGTTAGCATTTGAGCTTGAAGTGGGGCTGCACCTCGTAGTTATGCACAGAGGAGGAGTGTCTCTTCTGAGAAGGTTGTTGTCTGTTGATAACTGACTGTGGCTTTCTTATTAGGTGTATCTGCAATAAGGCATGGGGTTTTCTGCAGTCAGTTCTTCATCTGACTGTGCTGTGTGAGGAGAATGTTGCACAGAAAGTCACAGACTTGTCTTGTTTTGTGTTGGAGCACATGAGAAACTCTTAATGGGACCAAGACAAGAGTATCTGACCCAAGAGTATCTCGCCTTGTGAAACAACCCAGATCACTGAGATTCATATCCTTCCCCTTGGTGTGGCCATTGGCTCTTGCCAAAAAATCTCTGGCTTTGGATTCTTATCCTTAAGCAATGTCCTTGTTCCTTAGGATCTCTCAGCGGGTGGAAACCAGCCGGGCACAGCTTCAGGCAATCAGTGAGAGAGTCACGCTCGCACAAGCAAAGATTGAGAAGATCAAGGGCAGCAAGAAGGCTATTAAGGTAGTGACTCCAATGAAGGCTGTATGGCCTCCCTCCTTCTTTCCACCTTCTATCTTTACCCCTGAAGCAAGCTCTGCAGAAAAACAGATGCTACCCATCCACTTCTCTGTGCATTGCTGCTGAGCAGGAGTTATGATGAGAATCCCCCTTCTGACAAGGCCAGTTAATGATTCTTAAACCCATGGACTACGCAGCTCCTGGCCATACAAGGCCTATATACGTTGTTGCCTTAGCTACTACCTTTGAAATAAAACAGCTTTGTGTTTCACTATGCCCAACACCCTCTCATTTCATGTTCTTACAATCATGCATTGAATAGAAGCTGCTGATAGAGAGCCTCCCCTCCAGTTTATCTGTGTGAGCTGTATAAAACTGGTGGAAGTCTTTCTTTTACCGTTCCTGCTGTATTTAATACAATTTTTCCAGCTCCCTTCCTGCACTTCGGAAGCCTTTCTGCCTCCTGTTTCTTACAGAGAGAGGGAATTTTTGGCACTTCAACTTTCAAAATTGATGGCCCTCATGGTGGTTTCTGTAGAAATAGACCTTAGGAGCCTGTTAACTCCAACGCTCTCCATTCCCACAGGCAGCACAGATCATGCGCCTTAATCTACTCCACGTGTTTCTGCAGCAGAAGATTGCTTAGTTGCTGGGATTTTGAAATCCCTCCTTGTCTCTCCTCAGGTATTTTCCAGTGCCAAGTATCCTGCCCCTGAACGGCTGCAGGAGTACTGTTCAATTTTTGCTGGTGCAGAAGACCCAGCTAAACAGAAATGGCCAAGACACAAGATCCAGAGCAAGCACCGAATGCTGGATGAAAAATCCTTGCAGGTAAGGAGGAGGAAAGACTGTGAGATGAACAAGAAAAGAGAAGTCTCCTTGATGAAGTACACCAGAGTTTCAGGTATAGGTGGGGACCTGAACAGCTGTTGTCTGCAGCAGGTAGTGTTGAGGGAGGTGGTGTTGTTGATTTCCTTCCTTGTTTGTGTACTGAGTGACGGGGCGATGCTTCTTAGGATGGTCTGAGAAGTGATAGGTTTGATGTGAAGGAACACTCCAACAGTTTGTGTCAAAGTCTCCTTGCCTGGACTGGAAAAAAGAGAGGACAAGTTGGTATCTGTAAAGGTTACTGCATGTGTGCTGTGCCAGGAGTAGCAGATGTGCTCTTTCTGGCAGGTCAGGGTTCAAACTGTCAGCTTCCTTGCTCTCTTCGCCTTAAGAGACTTGCTTCCACATCTTTGTATGCCTTGGCCCAAAAATAAACCTGCCACTGAATGTTTTATCACACTAAACCTTCCTGAGTTTTAATGGAGTTGAGGTCTCTGTACAGTGAGGTAGTTATGAATATTTCAGCCAGATCGGGAAATGGAGTTGCTGGCCAAATGGACAGCTGGCACACTTGAGCAGGGTTTGTACATCCTTCAAGGCCTGGCAGTAGCCCAGGGCACAGCTGCATGGGACCTGTTGTCGGCCAGCTGGGGCAAGCCAACTTCTGTTGTGCTGGCTATCTGATGGCCCCATCCCATCAGACAGCCTGCAGGGAGCAGAGGTACACAGGCATCAGCAAGGGAGGGGTGCTGATGTACAGCCCCTCACACAGGGAGGTGACTGAAAAGACAATCAACTGGTAGAGGCAACGTCCCACAAAGAGCAGATGGCGTGCCCATTCGACTTGCCTGCTGGTAAGCTCTGCATGCTCTTCTTTGCAGCCTATGTCACTCACCTGCAGTGCCACCCTTCCCCCCGCTCAGGCAGTCTCTGTTCCACTGCAGAGTTCTGCTCTCCATGATCAAGGCTGCCATCACCACAGGGACTTTTGCAGACCCCATTGGGTGTTTGTGCTTCTTCCCTCCTCCTGTGACTCAGTTCTCCCTTTGGACTATTTCTTTTTTGGAAGGGCCTCCGGCTTTGTCAACCAAAACTCTTTTGTGGGGTAGGACAGTGCTGTGCTGACAACTGGCTTATGAAAGATAGAAGGACCTGCAGGAGTGGCAGCTGCTGTGCAGCGGGGCTCAGTGTGGTCCGAACACCATCCAGGGGGACAGGGCCTTCTTATCCACAGCTGAGCATGAGCCTGATGTGCCTTGCAGTAATGAAATGTGACAGAGAAAAGTCTAATGTTTGCATTTATACCCTCCTCAATTATTCAGGGCTTTCAGCAGAGGCTCACTGCCTGTTTTCACTTCTAATGAGGGCCTCTTTGCTGGGAGCAGTCACAGTGGCCTTTGCTAACTTCACACACACGCACACACACTCACACCCTGCCAGGAAAGCAAGCTCTGCTCCTGTCATTTTGAGGGTAAGTAATGGCAGCCTGTGCTGAGTGCTTAGGGTTTGTGCTCTGGGGCAAAAGCATTTGAGTTAGAACTGTATGTCGTTCTGCAATTTTATTTTAAAAATGCTTCCCTTCTGGGAAATTCTCTTTTGCCCTCCATTCCACAAGCAAATGAAGACTCAGCTGGTGAGAGGACAGAGGCATAGGTTGGTAACATAAGTGCTGACAGATAAGAACACTGGAGATGGGGTCCTTGTGTTAAGCCTTGCACTTGCTTTGCACATGGCTGTGTTAGCAGCTAGGCACCGTTAAATGTGATCTGGCTGCAGGCTTTTAGGGCTTCTGAGGTGCTGGGCACTGCCTTTGTGTGTGGGATGTCAGCTGAGTGCTGAGGTACCCTTCCAGATGCTGGAAATCAGGGTTTTCCACTGGACTGTGGGAAACATGGTCCATCTGGGCCGGGGAGAGGTCTGAGTGAAAGTTGCAGGCTACTGGAGATACCTCATTAGACTTCAGCAGTGTCAGTAACCTGAGCTGCCCTGTGAGCTCTGCAGAGTCCACCATAAGTGGAGGCAGGCACTTCCTAACCTTTAACTGCATTTCCAGCTAGCTTCCATTAGCATGAGAGAGAAGGGGGTTTCGGATGCATCACCCCAATTCCCATCATAAGATTGCGTGTTAATTAAACCTAAGAACCAGTCTGACTTATATATTGTTAATCATAGGCTCTTAGGGAGAAAAGTGTCTGGAAGTGCGCCACACATGATCCTGCTAGGTGCCAAATCACCACGTTCAGGTGTTGAAGCATTCAAGCACACTCCACGACTTCAGTGTGTTGAGGCTGCTGAACCTTTGGCTTATGGTCTTCCTGTCACTTTAAGAAAACTCATTCTTAAATGATGCGTCAACTTGAAGAGTTCACAGTTGCAGGATATTATTGATGACAGGTACCTATTCTAAATATCAAAACAGATCTAGATATTTTAAGGCTTGCACTTTAGTGGCATTTAAATTAAAAGGATTTACATTTCAGAGTAATACACTTGGTGCTTTTATAACTGCCTTAGATTAGACTTATAAGTAAACGTAGGTAATGGTTGGTTTCTCGCTCCACCCTTAAAGTGATACACAGCCTTCCAGTGCTAATTGAAATCTACAAAGAGAGAAGTAAAAAAAATATATATTTGACTCGAGGGCTAAGTGTGTGTGAACAGTCTGCAGAAACGTCAGTACTCCCTCATGCTTAAAAAATTAAACGCTGCAAAATGAATATTAATGATCAAAAAGAACCTTTATTTCTGAATCTCTGATTCTAGAGTCTCTAAATAACAATTTACTCATGTATTTTTGCCTATTTGCTGCTGCAGAAATGCAAGGTGTTTATTTCAGTGTATTTTTTACAAGTTGGAATCTGTTATTTGGAGGAAACAAAAATCAAAACCTCCCAGCCTTTTCCCACAGCATTTGTAGACTCAGAGCACCATACATGTAGTGGATTTGCTGAGCTGTGACTAAGCCATTTCCCAGTATTTCTGACTACCCAATTCAAACCTGAAATTTCCATCAGTGGAAATTGCTTATGTTGCTGAGCTGCAGTCTTAAAACTGAACCAGCAATGGTCTCCAATTCCCCCCTGCAAGTACAAAGTACATCTGGTGATGCTGGAAATAGTGAGGCAGTAGAAAGCTGTGGGCAGCACTGGGAGCTGTATCAGCATGTAGCCGTGAAGCTGCTGCTTGTCCCAGTTTGACTGAAGAAAGAGTTGTGAAGGTGCTGAGGAGGGATATGGGGAGGGGTCTAGGATGAGAGTTTGCTGTTTCATAGGCTTTCTCTGGGTTCAGGGACAAATTCCTTTTCTCTCTGTAGTGCTGTGCATGCAGCAGTGTGTTGTGGTCACTGAACATCATCCCCCCAGAGCATCTGGCAGTGGATGCTGTCATGCTAGCTGAAACGCTGGTCTGATCTGGGATGGCAATTCCTGTGCTCTATAAAAGTCAAGCAGTTCAGATGCAATAAGTTCTTTTCTAAAGGGAGTTCTATATATTATGCATGAAGTTTTAGAATCAAGAGAGAGGAGATTTCAGTTCATTAGTGTTGAAAACTCCTGCAAATCCCTCAGGCTTTGCAAAACCATCTGGCACGTTCCACCCTGCACACTCCTTTCTGCCTGATCTCTTGCCTAGTGAAGGCATGCAATTTTTCCCTAACCTTCCTTTGCCTTCTCTGCATACCCCACCAGTGGGATCACCTCTCCTAAAACATCAGATGAGGGCAGAAGAGGGGAGGTAACAGAGATGTTTGGGGGTTTTGCTTGCATGAAAATGTCTGGTATCTCCCAGCTGGAGACACTATAGCAAATGCCTAGTTCAGATAGAGATGCTAAATCCCTCCCTCTGGTTATAAGAACCCAAATGGCTGTTTTATTTTGATGGATTCTTGCCACTGAAACACCAACAGCATAACCCATCTGTGGCACCAAAAACATATTCCGTGGGCCTGAACAGATGAGATTCATCACCTGGGGTTGCAGTGTTGTCCATGTACTTTCTTGGTCAAAGGGAGATAGAGACGGAGAAGTAGGATTCCCAGACTTGGTAGTAGAAACAGCAGTGTGGGTTTTGGTGGCTGGGGAGAGCTGTCCCACTGGCTTTTTTTTAGTGTTTTGCTACCCATTATCTGACTTCTTGCAGGAGAAGCTCAAGTACTTCCCTGTGTGTGTGAACACCAAAATTCACCAGGAAGATGATGCAGAAGAAGGTCTTGGCAGCCTCCCAAGGAACATCAGCTCCCTCAGCTCCCTGCTGCTCTTCAACACCACGGAGAACCTGTGAGTTGGCTCAGGACCGTGCTGGCCACCTGTCTCTGCTTGATCTCAGAGGAGCTATCCCTGCCCCAGGGCAGCTGTGCTGCTTGCTTTCCTAGGGATCTTGCTTAGCAGACTCCTGATGGGACAGGTTTTGGTAGCTCCCAGCTAGCAACCCTTTCTCACTCACTCTGACCTGTGGGTGGAATCCTCCACTCACCTGCTTTCAACTCAGCTTAACACTTCCTTATTTTTTTCTGTCTTCCTCCTGTAAGTTTTCACCAGCCTTGAGAGCTGCTGTCACTTGTCCTCTGCCCCACTTGCCTGATTAGGTACTGCTCTTTCTCCTGATGGCTCCTCACAGCAACACTTAACCACTGTCACTGCTTTAATATCTCCATTGCCACACACACTGCACTGCACTTCCTTTTCCCATCAAACTTCGCCTCATGCTTCTTCTGCCTACACTGAAGATCTTCTTTAAGTCCTAGTTGAGCTTTCAGCTGCTGGACCTCTTCTTTCTTCCCAAGTCACTGATTATTTCCCCTCTTTTTCTTTCCTCCTTTCCCTTGATTAATAAGGCATCTGGAGAGACTGTTGTCTTGCTGAAGGTTTTGAGGCCAGAAAGTGGGAGGTGAGCCAGGTAATGGTGGCAGCATGGTGGGGCTTTGCTGCAGGATGAAGGCATGTGCTGGAAGGGTGGAGAACAACTAGGCTCCACTGGTTGTGGAGGAGTGAGGCAGGAAAAAGGGCTAAAAGGAGATTGAAGGAGGGCCCAGCATGTTCCACCTGCTTGAGCGAGTTGGGAGCTCTCCTTCAAGTCCCTCCTGAGTAACACTGTTGAGGTGGCCTCGCTGAAATGCTTGCCTTCTGCTCTAGATACAAGAAGTATGTTTTCCTGGATCCACTAGCTGGAGCAGTGACCAAAACCCACGTGGCCCTGGAAACAGAGACAGAAGAAAAGCTCTTTGATGCTCCTCTCTCCATCACTGAAAGGGGACAGCTGGACCGGCAGGTGAGATGTAGCTGAGGGGATGCAGTTGCTTCCCAGTCAAGAGTATGTACCTAGCTTTCTGAGAGGAGGAGAAAGCTTTTGTAGGCTGGAGAACAGTAGAGGAATGCCCCCATATGGCTGCAGGGTAACTTGCTTATCAGAAAGACCTTGCCTATTTTTGTGCCTGCAGTCCTGATTTGGGCTTAATGGATGAGATGAAGCCCTCAAATTTGGCAGGTATCTCTCCTCAGTCATTTGCTGGATGGTGTGAGAAGTGTCACGTAACATGATTCACCTTGCTGCTAGACCTCAAAGTTATAGAGAGTTTGAAGTCACTTGATCATTTATCTCCCTTGTGCTAACTCCTGTAGAGGAGTGTGAGGTGCCATGGCTGGAAGGTGCCTGGGAGAAGGCTCATGCCCCATTGTTCCTGCTGGACAGGGCCACTTGCTAATGAAAATGAAAAGGCCAACCAGCCTGAACAAAGGGGCATGGTGCTTGGTGTGGACATGAGGCAGGCAGGGCACCAGTCTATGGTGCCTCCACATGACTGACCTTGTAACAAACACCCTGTAGTGGCTGTACCTAGGGCTTTATTGGTGTATGGTTGAATGTGTGGTTTGAGGCTGGAGAAAGGCTGAGAGCTTGTCAGGTCAGACTGGATAAGAAAGCATTGTGTTTAGCAAACAAGAGTACAGAGTTGTGTGGACAGCTGAGGGCCAGCACTGTAGCAAGGCCCAGCCTTGACTGCCACCCAGGCTGTTCTCTGCAATGCCCCCGCTTTCTGCAAGGGAAAACGAGTACCTTCACTGCACTGTCTTTCTATTTTGTGTTTCCTTTAGGTAGCTGAAAATTACTTCTACGTGCCAGATCTGGGCCAGGTCCCTGAGATCGATGTGCCATCCTACCTGCCAGACCTACCTGGCATTGCTGCAGATCTCATGTACAGCGCTGACCTGGGCCCTGGCATTGCACCATCTGCTCCAAGCAGTGCTATTCCAGAGCTACCCACTTTCAGCACTGAGTCAGTGGAGCCTTCACAAGCAGGTATTTTCAATCACCATTACCAGGAAAGACCCTGTGAAGGATGAAGTGGCGAGGGGTTCTCTGAAAGAAAGTGGAGACAAGGCAGTAACCCCCTTAGTGGAGAGGTCAGAAGGGTGCATTTGGATCTGAATCAAAGCTGCAGCCTGCTCAAGTGCTGGCCAGACTCCGGGCCCTTCGCCTCAGGTGACTGCAGGGGCAAAAGAGCAGTGTGCAGGGAGGGACTGGCCTCAGGTCAGCAAGGTAGGAATCCTTTGGGTGAGCTGGACAGGCCCAGTGGAATGGAGCTGGGGAACAGAGTGAATCACAGCCCTTGCCTTGGTCATATCTGCTGCAAGGGATACTGCACAGGGTGAAAGCTCTGTGATGCATGGTGCATGCTGAAGGACTTGTATCAGTTGCTGCTGAGGCATGGAACACCCTCAGCTGAAGCTCTGAGATTGATGTCTTCTGAAACTGTTCAGATGCAACTTCTTTCATCTTTCAGACCTTCAGGATCCTGGGCTCTTGCCACCTCCCCCACCACCTCCTCCCCCACCTCCTCCTGTTACACCAACTATTGTGCCTCCCCCACCACCCCTGCCACAGCCTACAGCCCCCTCTGAACCAGCACGGACAGCAAGTGAGGACAGCAGCAAGACTATGCCTGCAGGTAAGGCTGCACACCTCCATCTGCTTCACCAGCAGAATCTAACTCAACTCCCTAGCTTCAGCTCATGCCCTCAGTGCACTTCTAGAATGGCCTCTTGGCAGAGGAAGGAAGCTGCTCCTGCCTGCCTGTGGGGCTGCAGGCCTTCAGTTTCATCCTGGCAGGCCTCTTGCTGGTTGAGCTGAGTGTGAACCTGTGATTGAAAGTGTCTGTGTCAGTCCCAAAAAGAAGATGGGAGGACATCAGCAGCACTTTCTATGGGGATTCAGGTGGGCTTGCAGCTGTACTTGGGGCTGATGCATGTCCTTCTTTTCCCTGCAGCTTCAGTCCAGGGAGCCCCAAAGGAGGTGCTGAACCCCTCAACTGGGCGTGCCAGTCTCCTGGAGTCCATTCGCCAGGCTGGGGGCATTGGGAAGGCCAACCTCCGCAGCGTCAAGGAGAGGAAGCTGGAGAAGAAGAAGCAAAAGGAACAAGAACAAGGTGCTGAGGCTCTTATACAAATCTGGTCTTCCTTTCTCTCTGCCTCGGGTTGGGGAGGTGTAGGTCTGGTGGGAGACTGGCATCCAGGAGCACAAGGACTACACAAAACAGAGAGATGTTCTCTCCTTACAGGTTGGCATAAGGTCTCAGTATTTCCATTTAGACAGTGCTCTGTGGACTCTGTACACTCCATCTGCCAGGCAAGCATGAATGTCCTTGGTGGACACCCACTCTGTTTTAGGACATCCTTTGAAGTTCACTGGTGCTACATGAGGGGCAGTCAAAGGAATCCCTGGAGCCAAAAGAGACAGAGTTGAGCTGATTTGAACACATTGATTTGGATGGCTGCTGAGGGTATTGAAACAGTTGATTTGGCAGAATGGGACTGCAGATGCCCAAGCCTTCTTGTTTCTGGAGCAATTCCACACTTAAATTGCCCCAGAGAATGTTGTTACGCCACAGCATCTGGCTTCCTGATGTGAAACTGGACTGTATTGGGAAGGGAGGATACGGATGTGATATGAGGCTGAAGACTATATTATTTTTCCTTACTCTGAAAAGACTATTCCAAGAAAATGTGTTTACCTTACTGATAGGCTCAGACTGACTCTTCTCATGACTGTTGGGTATTTTGCTCTGTTTCAGTGAGAGCTACAGGACAAGGTGGAGATCTGATGTCAGACCTCTTCAACAAGCTGGTGCTGAGGCGCAAAGGTACTGTCACACAGAGTGGGTTGCTCCATTCCTCTAGGAAGGAGATAGAGCTTTTTCAGGCACCTCAGTTGTCAGCCACAGCCCTAGAACCAGGGGCAGGCCCCTTCTTAGGTCTGTGTGCCACGACACGGCTGGGATTGCATTTACAGAGGGATATCTGGGGAACCTCCCATTTCATGATCAGCTGGAGACACCAGAGGGAGATTGTGTGCCCAAGGCAGATAATGGGCTCTGAAAACTGCCAGGGAGGGGCTCTGCAGGGTGAGGGTGAGACAGCAGTATTCGTTAGAATCTCATCAGTGCCAGGTGAGCCGGTCTCCTTGCTCACCCTCAGAGCATCTGTGTTGCCCACAGAGGGCAGGGGAGGGCATGGACCTGCTCAGGTGGAACTTTGCTGAAACAAGCCCTTCTGGGGAGCTGTGGTGCCGTTTAAGCACATCTGCAGTTCTGCTTGATTGGGTCAGCTGGCTGCTGAAGGCACAGTGTCATAAGGCATGTGTTCCACCTCACCTTCACTAAGCTTCGTGTTCTCTAGGCACCACGTGCCACTCACTGGAGCTTTTCCTTCCCTCCCAGGTATTTCAGGGAAAGGGCCGGGAGCCTCAGGAAATCCCGATGCTCCTGGCAGTCCTGCTGGTGCCTTTGCTCGTATATCAGACTCGATACCACCCCTCCCACCCCCACAGCAGCCCACGGGTGAAGAGGATGAGGATGATTGGGAGTCATAGATGGTAGCAGTTGTGCATCAGCATGAATCCCAGGACTCTTGAACTATGCACCTTTGAGTCACCAGTCTGGAAGGATCTACAGAAGGTGGGCTCTGGCATGGGAGGGCATTCTGTCATTTCTTCTGGAAGAGGAGCAGCAGGAATTAACCACAACCAAATTGTTACCAGTGAGGGTTTTTCTGCTGCTGTCTGCTGGTCTCCACCCCAAATACTACAATCCAGCTCAAATCCTGCTGCAGCTCACAATGACTCAATAAATACTGCCTTAGCTGGAGGGTAGTAGGGCAGCTTGCACTCAGAGGATCAGAACAAGTATTGTTCCTGATTTAAAGGGCCCTTGGTCTTGCCTAATGTGACTGGTGATGACTGCAGGAACATTCCTGGCAAACAGTCCTTGCCTCATTTGTCTCTGCTGTGTGCTTGCTGAAACTCATGTTTGTTTAGATGTTCCAAGTTCTGAGTCCTTGACAATGAAGCTGGATAGTGGTGAGTGAATGAAAGTGGGAGAGTCTGTCTGACTCTTCATGGAAAAGTCTAATTACTGGTGCCTCTGTACTTGATGGTTTCTTTCTATCCCTGCCTTATGACAATTCTTTGGCTGTTGCTTTCTGAAAAATTGCAATAAAGCTCAAGGAAGGAGGTCCTTGCAGCCTTCACTCTGGTAAAGGAGGGAAACGTGCTCAATAAAGGGTAGCTTAAGGGAAAGCCCATCTGTCTACTCTCAGCTCAAACTGGTGCTAACCTTACACCACCACCCACAGGGCAGTAGGGCACCAGCTGTCTACAAGCCCCCTACTCCAGCTGCTGATTTCAGTGAGTTTCAGGCAGAGCTTAGCCAGAGTGGGAGTTCTGTGCTCACAGAAGGGGCAGGGGACTCGGAAGAGAAGTTTGTCAAAAGCAGCTGTGTTTTCCCCTGTGTGGCCAATTTACATACAGGGAGCAGGTACCAGTTCCATGTCTAAATTTAAATGCTTTCTTCACTGAAAAGAGCCTTAAGAGGTAGCTCCAGTTACAGCAAGGAGACAAAACAACCTTTTTGACCAGCCTTGTTTGTGATGACAGAAAGAGCTGAGAATGGCTGTGGGATTACACAGCCATCGCTGTTGTCAATTACCCTCCAGCCCAGAACGCAGAAAAGAACCTCTAGGAAACTGCACCAAAAAAGTTTGACCGTTTTCCACAGAAAGTTACTGTAAGTTCAAAAAAAGACTGTATGCAGATAAAAGCACAGAGTGATCCTATGATTAAAAGTGATCAAAGGAGAAGTGGTGTGCTGTGTTATGGCTGTATCATTATTCCCCTTGAAAGAATGACTCAGTCCTTCAATCTGGTACCAACTTGAAGCAAGGTAGAAAGAATGAGATAAAAAACTAACCCACATCTTACCTGTCTCACTGTGTAATTCCAACACAGTACAAACTAATGGCCTGTTACCTTAAAAGTAACAGCTAAAAATTCCACAAGAATTGTTAACTTTGGTCGTCAGACCCCCTGAAGTCAGCCATTGATGTGGCAAACCCAGTGTGTTCAAACAAAATAATCATGATCCCCACACATAAGTGTCTGGGTTGAAAATATTTAATAGACTTAAATAAAATCTTAACATCTGTAAACAAATAGTAGCCTCCTGCTACCTTCACCAGTGTCGGTCCTGCAACTGGTTTCCCTCCTGGCTGTGGTGATGAAGGCCAAGTGCTCATACTGAACAACAAACAAAGGGGGTAGAGAGGAGATTAACAAACTGCTTGGAACAGAAAAACAGGAACCTGCATTGCTTTGGGTGTTCTTCAAAAGGTGTGGATCACAGAGTTGACCTACAGCCCGCTTCTCTGGTCTGCATCAGTCTGATTTCCCTCGGTGGAACTAGGAACACATGAAACCAGATAACTAACACTAAAGCATCAAACTGAAGGTTTGAAGAAAGTACAAGTGAATACAGCAGGAAACAATTTCTGCAGCAGTACGTGAGAAAAAAGTTCTGACCTTTCTTAACTCTGCAAAGGCTGATCCAAAGGCAGGCTTGACCTGGGTTCTCTCCCTGATCCACTGTGGCAGCTTGTTAAGGATGGCAGGGCGTGAGTACCTGTGGTCCAGGAGCAGGATGCTTGCAAAGTCCTTCTGGTGGCGGATGGCTCTTCCTGTACAGAGTGTGCAGCTGTGTTAAACTGCATTACTGAGCTGTTTGTTCCCAGGCAAGTAAGCTCATATGCATCATCTGTACTCAGAATGATTGGTTCTGCTTTCTTTTTCCCCACCCTGCTTTGATGCAGTCACATTTTGTATCCCCCAGCCTGTTCAAGGAAGGATGAATTACCTATTGACTGGTTTACTGCCTTCATGCACAGGTTTTCAATCAGCATTCTGCTAGGTGCATGGCTAGCAGCTCTTGGCTAGAAAGGAGAAATAGGTCAGAGTGAACACGAGGCTGTTAATCAAATTAGGGAGAGTCTTAATGAAGAAGTGAGGTAAACAAATACTTTTATCCTGGCAGAATGAGTGGGTATCCACACAGATCCCAAGCTGAATGCAGGGACAGACAGAAGAAAAACTACAGCTTTAGAAAATGATTTTGAGCAGTCACAGCCAGCCTAAGGCCCCTTTGAAAGCAGAGCACTTGTCCCTTGCTGCTCAGGAACAGCATCTTGAGTGGGCAGTAAGAACAAGTACACCAGGAGAAGTGAGCCTGGCATACACCTTCTACCACCTTGACACCTCCTCTGCTATGAAGGGACTTGGTTCTCCTTGGAACTCACTTTCTCAGGAAGCCCTAGTGCTGCTTCTCTCCACTGACCCCTGTGCATAGGTCTTACTGTACAAATGCAGTATGGGGATGGCTGTGCTCCCATTACCACAGTCTGAGAAACATGGAAAAGCTCAAAGGAAAAAGGAGTCTTTGAAGGCAACAGTGGAACTCGGGTGCCAGGAGGGAAGTTAGTAGTAAAAATCAGAGGTGAAAAAAGCAGAGGTGTAAGTGTCTGTTACCATTGTTTTATCAAGCCAAGTCATTTTCTCTTGAAGCTCTGGAGATTTAATGTTGGGGTAAGGCATTCCCACCATAATCACACACCTGCAAGGGGTGAGGGAGGACCGCATTATTCTTTATGTCTCATCCTAAAGCACTTTGCCAACAGACTGATAAATTAGAGGTCACTGTACCCCTGAAAGACAGCCAGCCTTGAAGACCAAAGGCAGCAGTAAAACACAGTACTCTGACAAGCACACTCTGAACTGGAAGCTGCAGAGGGATTCAGGGTGCCAGAACAAGGAATTATCTAGCACAGCAAGCCTAACTGCATTACTCACATGAAAAGTACACTGGACAAGTGAGTTTTACATTACCTGCAGACTCTGTCCCATTGGCTCAAGCATCAGCCCAAGCCACCTGATCCCCAGACTTTCTATCTATGCAAGTACCGATATGTCCATCCTGCTCGGAGTCACTGCACTACAAGCCAAATGCTCACCTCAAAAGGAGCAGCCACCTTACCTTCCCAGGTCATCCGAGAAGTTGATCCCTTCACTCATTTTGCCTCCAACTACAGAAAGCAGCAAGGCCCCCGTCATCTGGCCTCCAGCCTGACTGCACCGCTGTGAGAGAGGGACCAACAACTTAGACCAGAGCACAGAAGATTTCTGTGCTTCAGAAACACACACCTGGACTACAGACCTCTTTCCCAGCTAACAGCTGCAATGCCCTCTTTACCAGCGCTCCCATCCACAGATGAGATGATTCACTCCCACCACCCTGCCAGCTCCACTCACCTTTATGCACTTGGCATACTCCACCAGCACCTGCTCCACCTGGTTGGCTTTCTTAGGCTCCTGAAAGATCTGTCACACAGTGCATCAGTTGCAGCGTCAGGAAGCAACAACAAAACAGATCATTTTATTCACTTGCCATTAAACAGCACGTGGAACTAAGACCAGGAAAGGGCAAGTTAACTGTAAGAAAACCACTTAACCAGCACCTTTTCCCTCTACCGCTGGAAAAGCAGGGCATGTTCATTACAGCACTTCTCAGCCGGGCTCTGAAGGGAGCAGCAGCTTCTCCTGCCCTCCAACATTCCCTTTCAGCTTAGGCAGATTTGTCTGATGCTACAAGAAGTCAGAAGTCATCTGAGAGATGAAAGGCTGGAAAGCACATGCCCTTCTTCCAGATAGAGGCGTAGCAGGCTGGAGAGACCCTCCAGCTGCAAGGTCTTGGAGGACAGCGATTGGACCAATTAATTTGAATTACCAGTTAATTCCATGTAATGGTTCCTTTGCCCAGGAAATATATTAGTTTTCTTTGCATAGAGTAATATTTCTTTGTGTTATTCCAGCATCCCTAATGGAATTATAAACTAACAAGTTACTGAAAGCCCTTGCAATTCATTGAGCCTGGATCTTAAAAGGTGCTGCACCTTGGCTTAAATCACAACTTATTGTTCTGGTAAACAAGAAATGCAACATCTATCTTTTCTGCGACAGTAAAGAACCGGCAGGATGCGTTTTCTTTTGGTTACCAAGGAGTGCTGTGAGCATTTTACCAGCCAGAGGCAGTCTTTCAGTAGAAAAGTAACTGGCAATTACAAACGTAAGCCAAATCTATTTAATTCATTAAACAGTAGCTATTTAATCCTCTGACTTAAATTAATTTTTTCTCTGTAATTTAAATAGAATCTCAGTGTGATCTCACCACAGCCACCTCAGGAAAGACTTTAACCTTCCTCTTCTATGATATGATCTTGTGTGTAGGCAGCTGAAAGTCACACTCTCTGCACTGCTACCAAATTGCTTTGCTAACGCATATCCAATTTGCTGGAGACTGCAAAGGCCAAACAAGAACAGATCAGCTGAAAGGCAGAGCAAGCAGCACGACTGCGGTGTGAGCCCTTGGAGATGCCAGGCAAACCATACGGACTCCCACAGAACGCACCTGAAAGACATTTTGAATGACAGCTGTGCAAACACGTGGAGAAGATGAAGCGTGGTGTTTTCACCACAAAAACCTACAAGCAGATCCACATGCCAGAATGCCTGCACCAAGGCTGTGAAATACTGTGCTCTGCTAACACATGTGGTAAGTTATTAGCTTTTGATAAAAGAGAAATCACGTAACAAGGTATCTGTCATTCTCTTTTCTTTTTTCCTGGCACATGACCAAAGTCCCTGCCTCTCCCTCTAGGACAGCCAGACTGCCTGAGCTTCAGCAGTACCCAACCTTCAAGTACCTGGGACAATACTTGTACAGATTTCATATCTGTAGTGATTTCCCTATTTAATGTTTCTCATTGCTCTTCCAAAAGCAGTCACCACTGCTCGTCTTTCAGTTCTCAGCTTTACACTTCTACCAGAAAAATACTAAAAACATTTGTCCTGCGAATTGCAGGCTAGTTCTGTCTGCCCCTTGGCCATGCTGGTCTGTGGTCAAGGGACAAGCAGCTGAGCCTGGGAAAAAACAATTCCCTGTAGCAGCTCAACTCAAACAGCTCCCCAGCTGCAAGGAAACAAGCTCACTGGCTACAGAAAGTGAATACTATCTCCCCCCATGGCCACTACAGACTGCGTGCTTAAAGAATCTATAGCTGCATTTAATCTAATTTAGATCCCAGCTCCGTGATCAGCCGCCCGGGAAGTATCATTTATTCATTACTGGAGGGATTGGCTAGATAAACATCCGCTCTGCTCTGCTGTGCAGAGTATGAGAACAACTCAGGGAGAGGCCTGTAATGCATAGATAATTGTTTGACTTTTGAAGCTCCTATTTGCAGTACCAACTGCCCCTGGCTGCACAATTACCTTCTTCTTAGTTGCCAAGCGGGTGAGCAGCCCTGTTTTCTCCCAGTGTGCATACACCTGCTTCTCATAGTCATAGGAGGGGAAGAAGCACACCACACCCCCTGGGACCACATTGCACAGGTTGCAGAGGATTCGGCCTGTCTCATCCATCTGCAAGAGAGAGACAAGAGCATATTGCAGCTGAAAGGAGCTCCAGCTAATGCCACTCCAATTCTGTGCACGATCCCAGGATCACACCTTCCCTATGACATGCATTGGTGAAGGAAAAATGTGGGAAATAGGTGAGGCCTGAGTGCTGCTAAGGGAGCTGGGCATTGCCAAAAAGCTGTTCACTGCTTGGCTTCTCCTCCTAATTCAGTTTCCATTGCCAGTGTGGAGCAGTGGTCACTCAGGAGGGTCTGTGTCTGTTGTCCCAGTGGATGGAAATGTCTCATACTAGAAGAGGTGTGGAGAGCTAGCTAGCACATCTGGTGGGATTCAGAGCAGACCCAGCATTTTGTGCTGGGTGCTGACTGAACAAAGGAAGGGAGAAGTGCAGAAATGTCTGATACCATCCCTGTAGTTAGGGCTGCACTCTGCAGGGCTTCCCTGCTTCACTGACAGAGTCCTCCAATGTGGGATGCAGTCAGACCTCTTTGTGGTGTCCAGCACACAAATGCAGGATCTCAGTACAGTCAAACAGCTGCTAGTCTTCCTTGCCTCCAAGAGGTTCTTCTGAGCAGGCAGCTCAGCACCAGGCTCCTCTTTCCCAATTACCTGGCAACACACCAGCCCCAAATCCCACGTATTGTCCCTCCCATGGCCTTTGATCATCACACCTTTCAGAAAGTACTATGAAACATAGGCAAGTGAACCAAAAAAAGAAGAGACACTTCAGAAGGGAACAAAGGAAGACTGACCATCTGGGGCAGGTCTCTTGTCTGGTAGGTGAACTCCAGCTGCTGGTTGGAAGGACCACTGCAAAGGACTATGGGTAAAATGTTTTCTGGAGGGATCACGTGTCCTGGAGACAAAAAAAAGTAGTGAGAGTCAACACAGCTGCCCTGTGCACCAACACTGCTAGCTGAAGAGCATCACCTGCGTGCAGTGACACAGGCTTGTGTTTGTCTGACTAGGCACTCAGCTGCTCTGGCCTCTGCTCCTCAAGCTGTTGGGAAGAAGGCAAGGTGCTACCTACTGTTGCCAGCCAAGAGCACTGAGGAGCTCAGTGGGAGAGAACAAGCACCCCTAGGGTCTGTTGCCATAATTTCTAGAAAAGATACTACGTTGCTTAGAGTGCTGACAAAACAGCACCGATGGCAGATAGTCCAACACAGATTATGACCCCTCCCTTTTCCCGCAGCACACTTACCACAAGAGAACTCCACGATGCGTGCAGGATCCACACCAGCACAGGATAGCAGCTGCTCTCGGAAATCAGCCACCTGTGGACCACAGGCCAGAGAGAGGTGAAGTCCCAGGGGCACTGCAGCAACAGCCCTGGTACTGCTCCTTGAGCATCAGTATTCAGAGAGCTGACGAGCTCAGTAAGGGGGGCTGCCAGCAAGGAAAGGAGATGAGCTTTCTCCATGATGTGAAAACTGAGTGGATGAGAATGCTCAGCCAGCAGCCATACTCTGCTCCCAGGCTTGTGAGACCTTCTGTGCCCCTGCCTTGCTATCTTCTGCTCAGGCTAAGCCAAGTGCTCAGGAGCAAAACCTCAAGCTGGCCCAAGCAGATCAGGCAGCATGAAATGCCGGTGAAGTGCCTTTTAGCGCCCATGCTCCTGAGTCTTGCTGTGGCCCTCCTGTGTGGGTCAAGTTCCCTATATAGAACTCTCTTCACCCATCATGCTCCAATTTCAGACCTCCCCAGGCCCAAAAGTCCACTACCAGGGCTCCCAAGCACTGTACAATCCACATCGTGGACTACAGCTATATCCACTCTCCGAGTTGCAGACAGAAGGGTTCAAAGTTGGAGCGGAGGCCTTCCAAAAAAAAGGCCACTGCTTCTCCAAGGTCCTGCACTTCACAACTTCCATCCCTTGTCTTCACAAGAGCAAAGAGAAGATTTCAGGACATTCCTACCCAAAAACAGGAATGGAGGAGGCATAGCAGAAGTCTTTTCCCACAAACAACATAGGAAGTGAGAAGAACATGTCCCAGTGGGACTAAGCTCTTATCTTTCCCTGGCTCTTTGTAGATAACACCAGAGATGTTCTTATTCCCTCACCGGCTGCATGGTGCCCCCAGCAATGATTACAGCACGACATTCTTTCACCACCTTGGCAAAGTGAACAGCTGGATTCAGCAAGAGGAATTTGAGGCTGCTCTGACCAATAGTGCCTGGAAAAAAAAGAGAGGCAGTATTGTGAACATTGTGAGGTGACAAATAGGGATACAGGAGATATTCCCTCTTGCCGTGGACACTCTGGCAGATCCCCACCACTCAAAATAAGGACCTGCTTATTCAATGCTGCCATGGGAGCAATGGATAATGACAACCTCAAATTTACTTTTTATTTCCTAATCTTCCTGGAGATGTGAAGAGGCACACTAGATAAAAGACCATGATAAAAACCAACATCCAAAACGGGAGCTGAGATCTGCAAGCCCTAGCCCCAGTGCCCTTGTTAAGAATTCCTTTGGAATCGTGAGAGTCCTTGCACAACCTGAGCCTGCCAGCCTCAACCAAGGCTGCACAGGTGCATTCTGGTAGGACTTTAGGCTCACAGTCACCTCCCTCCTGCCCGTGAAACAGCCTGTTTGTAAGTCACGTCTCCTCTCACCAGCTCTCCTATTCCAATACCTTGCCTATTGAGAATGACTCGACCATCTTCATTTGCATTCGTGAGGGCTGAGAGAAATCCCTCGATGTGCATCAGAGGAGAGGCAGCTCGGAGCTGGTCATTGTCAGCCTCCACAGGAGGGCTCTGGAGAGGGCCTGATGGCCAGAAGAGAGAGAGAGAGGCATGCAGAGCAGGCTACACTTCTAAAGACAGTTCTGAGTGCTAAATACAGATGGAACACAATATCCAAGTTCCATATCATTGCTAACAACAACAAAAAAAAGCGATCTAGTTTTGTAGCTGGCACCACTAAACAGTTACCCATGATAGCTGAGGTTGCAGAGCCAGCAGGTCCAAAAGTGCAAAGCTTAAGTGCATTCAGTATAAACACAATCACGTCACTCCACTTGGTAGGGACCTCAGGAGATCTAATCAAATGTATAATTGCCAAAGTCATCAGTCAGATATATTAAAAACATCTCTGCAGTACACCTCCTGTAGTCTCTCATTCGTTGGTTCTGACCTCTTCTTCCCCCATGCAGATGCACATTCCATGTCCTCACTTTGTTCACAAATGCACAAGTGGAGGATGCCTGAACTTACCCTCCTTATAAGATCCCTGCTGGAGAGTCATAAGAAAGTTCTGCAAACCAGCCAGCTTCTGGTTCTCCTTGTTGGTCTTCACAGCTGGGGCAGGATTGCCATATCGCTCCACAAATCCAAAAAGCTGCCAAGCAAAAGCCAGAAAGACTAAGACTACCAGCAGCACAAAACAGATAAGATAGAAACAGGTTTTCTGGCCTGTTAGAGATAAGGTTCCTTGGCAGGTGTTCACAAATCAGCCCAGTAAAAATCTATCAGCAAAATCCCATTATTTTTCCCATCCATCAAATCAAAACCAAACAAGTTATTGAATGTTGTTGACCATAAAGATGCAGGACCAGTACCTTCCTACTGATGAGGCTCTTCTCACAGTAACGCTGCACCTGTTGGAAAAAGACAGCAAAAATAACCGGTGCTCAGCATCCTGCCTCCCATCCTGTTGCCCTCACTCTGTACCTTGCAGGGATATCACTTGCTGTGCTTGCTGTTCTCTTGGGGAGTGGTGGACAGTTCTTTGTGAGACAATTCATTACAAAGACACTGCTTCTAGAGTGGGAATCTCTTTGGTTAAAGCACTATGTTTGGAGATTTGAGGGATGGGTTAGGTTACTGGAGTAGTAGTGTTTCTTTACCCTTAACCTTTACAGTTCGGCTTTGCCTTCAGACAGCATCTGCACTCAGATGCATTTAATTGCTTGTTTTTCTCTGCCCCAACATCACCCATCCAGCTTTAATGCACTGCTAACCAGATAGTAGCAGAAGAGTTCTGTATAACAGCGAAGCATGGGCAGGCTGCTAGAAAGTAGATACTGCCATATGGCACTTGACACTACTTCCAGCTCTCACAATGGCTTCCTGATAACCTTGAATAAGCTATGAGCTGCACCCTACAGAAGACACTTGTGCTTACCTTGAAGAGGTTGATATTGTCAATCTGGCTCTGAAATAGGAAGTCATTGATGGATTTCAGCTCTGTCCCTAAAAGAAAAAGACAAAAGGAAACAAACAAACAACTTATCAGCTGCTGGGCCTTATCAGGTGCAGCCCCTTACTGCCCACATCCATGTCCCTGCCCAGTGGTGCTACCTCAGGTGGTTGCTACAGTTTTACCTGTTCGGGAAACTGCCTGGCAGCTAGGATTTTGGTTCACATTTCCTGTAAAATATGAAAACAATTAAAGGAAGGCTTACTATGAGTCTGTCTTAACGTTAAACAAGGAACTTAAGCAAACAACTGAGCCGAAAGCACAGCGTAAGTACAAAAAAAAGCCTCCAAAGAATCAAGAATCAACTTCACATCTGGAAGAAGCAGCTATGCAGAGAAAATGACAGTTTCCACTCAGTTTTTCTTTCCCTTGCAGGATAGACCCACACTGTAGGACAAATGTGCTGCTGCATCCTAAGAAATGCCACATACATTCCTTCTGTAGCAGGAGGCAGCAGGTAGGGCAGGTGCATACAAATGCTCACACAGTTATCATGCTGCAAAGATGAAGGGACAGGGACTGCAGTGCATCCCTCACCCTTCTTCGGTGCAGCACCGGGAGGTGCACAGGCTGACAGGTGATTGGGATGAGGGGAAAATCTGAGGACAGTTCCGTGCTCAGACCCTGACAGACAGAACAGTATTAATTGCTGCCATTCCCTGTGCTTTATGTGCCAGTGTTTAACACCCACCTCACAATTCACTTTGCAGCCTCAATCATGAAGCTGTACTCAGGCTGCAGGCTAATGAAAGCATTGAGCCCAGTGTAGGGAAGGGAAGACAGGCAGGGACAGAAGTACTCATCTAAGAGAAGGGCACAGAGCACCAACATGCTCCTGCACCAACAAGCTGCTTTTTCCCTGTGTAAGAGGTTATGGTGGGCTCTCCTTAAGGCACACTGATGTATAGAAGATAGTGTGTTACAGGAGAGGAGCCACACAAATGCCAGTAAATTTAAAAATCTCAGAAAGGAAAGGCACCTTTCAAGAAAAGAAGAAAAAAAATAAAATCACTCTGCAGAGGCATGCCTGCCACAGGCAGAGGTCTTGCCACCAGATGACAGCAAGATTATTCTGTGCAGCTTTTGTGCAGTGCTGATTACTGTAACACTTGCTGTATTCCTCACTTTGGACCACACAACCTCCCCATTCAAATCAGATCTGAAAATCACACAGGAAGAGGGGAACTGCTCCTACCAACTTACAGCATCACCCTCTGTTCCTCAGCTAATGAAAAAAGAGAGGGGTTCAGGCAGACACCATATCCTCATGTTATAAAACAGGCTGAGAAATGATAAAACCGGCATCAAACATGAGCAGCAACTCCTCACAACCTTTCAGGAGCAGGAGGGACAGTGCTCCGAAGAAAGACCAGATGCCTCTGAGTTTCTAAGCATCCACAGAGAAAGAAATGGCTTGCTTACCTCCCAGCATGACTACAAACCGCTCCAGCAAATACAGGATCTGCTTAATGTACATCAAGTTCTTTGCCTTCAAACGTTTACTGTGGAAAAAAAAAAAGAAGGTATTAGGCTCCAAAACATCTTCAAGGACTAACACACAGCTTCCTAAGCTGCAGAGACAAGTAACTGAACTCCCCTTAATTTGGGGCAGAAAAGAACCAGACAGCAGTAGAGAAGATCTACACGCTGGGGAACCGTGAAGAAGCAGTTAGGAAGCAGATTCTGCTACATGGCACTTGGCCCTACTTCCAGGCTTCACAAAGGCTTCCTGATAACCTTGAACAAGCCATCAGCTGTGCCCTACATAAGATATTTGCTCATACTCCCTGTCTGTGACAGGGCTCTGAACACCCTACTGACAGCCACCCCCAAGCATTCACCCATGCAGCCCAAGCACTTGGCTGTTCCTACAGACACCTTTATCCTCACACACAAATTACAGTGGCAGTGATCCCCATGTCTCTGCCGTGATAACATTGTGCAAATTCAGTGATTAGCACTGAGCACAATAATCAGACATTGCAGGTATGACAAGATGTGAGATTTGGTTACAGTCAAAAAACACAGAGCTTCCTCCTCCTCAGAGCTTCCTGCCTCTTCTATAATGCCAGTCAGCCCACAAAAGGTTAAGATCCAGGAGATGAAAGACTGGAGCTTTCATAACTCTGCATCACAAAGCAGGAATGATTAGAGAGAGATTGGGAAAGAAACAGAGTGTAAGGAAAAGCCAGAATCCTCAGGGTATCCCCTTTCTCACTGCTTAATACCAGCCCCAGGAGTCTGACTTAGATGGGTTCTAGACGGAGATAATGATGCAAGTGGCTTTTCATCTGCAGAAGTATTAATGCAAATAACCTTCCTCTGGGAAAAAGCAAGAAAGGCCCTGCAGACGTGAGACAAGCCACAGCATCCACGCTGCCTGCTGCTGTTACACTCTTCTCCGAGATCCTCACCTGTATCGCTCCATGTACTGCAGCAGCTGGGAGTGGGCACAGCACAGCTACAAGAACAAAAAGCAGAGCTGGTATTATAGAGGAGTCGAGAAAGGGTGCTCACCCATGGTTAACAGGCCAGGCCATGACTCACCTGAGAGCCACTGACCTCCGCACTATGGATACAGGTGATGGTGTCTATGAGGTTGTGGGCCTCGTCGATGATTACAACCTGGTCCTTCAGGATGATCCCTGCAGCGTTCCTGGTGGCCTCATGCAAGAGCATCTGATAGGGCAGCACCACCAGCTACAGGGGAAGCACACGCTGCTCTGATTCCAGCTCTCATCCGGATGGATTTAGAGCTCTCACCAGCAGCTCATAATAAGCCCACATCAGATGGCCTTGCAGCATTCCATCAAGTTACTCATTCTTATTATGGGAGAAGTAGCAAGAGAGACAGAAGAACGTGCTTGAGAGGTAAGTTGAGGGAAAATGATTGTGCATACTGATTCCTGAACTAGTTTGACCCCAAAATAATTACTGTAAGAGCAGCCTAGAAGTGCAACAGCAAGCTACCTTCCTAATCTCCTTCTAAGGACTGAAAGCGTGTCTTTTGACAGAGAACCAAGCAAGGAAGAGCACTGGCAAATCCTAAGACTACAGCCATGTGCCTGTATCACCTCATTACTGAACATTTCAAGTATTTCAGAATGCTTTGACCCAAAACTGACACAAAAACTTACAGCCTCCCTACTAGCTCGAAAGAGATACTCTCACTTTCCTTTTCTTTTTCAGCAAAACTAAACCTGACAGAAACACAACCTCTTTACAGACTCCAAAAACATTGTGCAACAAAGTGCTGGTTTGCTTTAGTAATTGGTTTATTCTTAGAGATCCTGGCACTGATTCCCTAAGCAGTGTCCACACCTTACCTGAGCAGCAGGAATAGCGTATCGACTCCCATAATAGGGGCAGGCTTTGGTCTCCTTTCCCAAAGTCACCAACTGCTCAATATCCTTCACTTCCACTAGAACTTCATCACGGAGAAACTGCATTTGTTCATAGGAATAAAATGGGCACACAGTGCGACTCACACGTCTCTTCTTGCCTTCAACTTCTGCATCACTCTTCTTTTCTGACAGCAGAAATCAAAAGCAAGCCATGAGTACCACTGAAAAACCTAAACTCACTACTTTGTACCCTGGTAATGGTACCTTCTGAACTTCAAAGCAGGCTTTGTCATGAGTATTTGACCCATCATCTATTGAAGGAGTATTAAAACAGTGACATTTCCACCCTCACTGTGGACACTGCTCTTGCTGGTTAGATTTACTCATGTGACATTTCCCCACATTTCTAGCAGTAAGTTACAAAGACAAGCATTCTTCTATTGCACAAGTCCTGACCAATGCAAATACATTCAGCAAATACATACAGATCTTGGTGTGCTAACCTGGAGTACAAAAGGTAAAAGCACTAAGGATCTCTAGCTCTGCTCCCCCAGCTTACCCTTTTCAGACTCCTACCGCTCTCTTCCTAGAACCGACTGGCAGAGAGCACTGCCTGCAGCCTCTCACCCCCACCAACTTTATCCGCCATTGCTTCCCCGTGCTGAAGTGTTCATACCATGTTTGTTCTTTTGCATCTCCGTGCAGCGGTCATTGATGAGCTGCAGAGCCCCCAAGCGGCGCACCTCCTCATTCACACACAGGTTCTTAGACATGCAAAGAGAGGGGACAGCAGGTCGAAGAGTGCTCAGTGTGCACTCTTTGCTGTAAAATAGATTTATTTAAAGCAGTCCCAGGCCAGATTCCAAACCAGAAGTCAGGCAGTGTAGCTGCTGCAATAAGCATACTCAAAACCCCAAAAGAAATCAGTAAGGATAGAAAATGAAGAAAGGTGTCCTCAGATGGCTCACTGCTACACAACTTCTAAAGAAATGCTAGCAGAATTAATATCTAAAAGAGTGCCTTCCCAGTGACTCAGGCATCTGTAATCTTCCACATCAGAAGAGGGAAAACAGACTTTTGCATTTACATCAAAGGGCAAACGGCCAAACAGCTCACAGAAAAAGGTACATTGCACAAGATCTATATCACAACACATAAATAGCTTCTCCAATAGAAGACTCACCTCAGTCCCTGAGATGCCTTCAGATGTGTTGCATCCACACACCTCCTAGCAAAGTCCTTCATACTGAATGAACACACACTCTGGGTCCTTTCTGACCATACCACATACCTGCCTGGATCCCAAGGAGACCAAACGCGTGTTTTTGCCAAAAGGACTTTTCTGCACTTCATGCACAAACTGAGACAATTGGGAGTGAGTGCGGCTGCAGTAGTAAATCTGCAATGAGGAAGACCGAAGAAAGATGAGAAGAATATGGAAGCCAACCTCCTATTCTACAACCAATCCTGCAGGGAGGCTGCCAAGCACCTCAGCAACATTAATCTTGCTCAAGCCTTCAAAACACAAAGCAAGGCATATGCTGAAATGTCACAATGCAACTGCCAAGGCCAACAGCCTTATCTTTACTTTCTGCTGTGCATTTGTCCTTCGTTTCCATTGAATTTTCCAAGGCTTTATAATAACTGGGGCTCATTGTTGTAGAGTGATGAATATGTGCTTCTTGCAGCAAGCCACAGAAAAATTTCAGCGATGTTAGCAGAGCAAACTGCTTAGGCAGCCAGTAAAACCCAGAAGGAGATGAGAGCAGCAGAACTGGTTGCTGTTATCAACAAACTTGGCAGTCCATGGATACCACTTCTTAAATCCTTCCATACTGCATTACCCTGGGAAGGGTGCAAGGAAGCCATAATTCTCTCACACTATTCTATCAGGTGGCACAAATTACCCTCCTCATCTCACCTTTGTCACATGCTCTTCTTCCAAATCATCATCATCATCTTCCTCCAGCCTAAGGAAAGACAAAGCCCAAAGAGTTTCCTTTCAGCAGATAGTCACTGGGAGTTAGAAACAAAGGATGCTCTACCTCAAGGGAGCTGCTTGTGTCATCAGGACGTAAAAGAAAAAATGACTTTCTAAGAATACTACAGGTGGGCACAATCATGCCAAGCTTTGCTCTTTAAAAGAAAAGTGTCTGTAGTGTTGTGTCTTTAGCAACTTCAAGAAGCATCTTTAAAAAAAATAAATTAAAAATCTGGTGTTTTCTAAGCCCCAGGCATAAACTAATCAGAGCTAACTATCCTTTGGTGTGCTTATTTATTTATTTTTATAAAGCATTCCCCTTAGAGACAATTTACCACCCTCAAGCTGCTGCATGAAGAAGAAAAAGTTTCAGGAAGATATTTAGCTGCCATACAATTTCTCAAAGGCAAAAGCAGTTTAATGCTTAGTAACAGCATCATTTATACGTAGCTTAAATGCTTTGCGATTTTAAGGCAGGAGAATCTGTCTAGATACTAATTAGTAAATTTGTATTTTAGATGTATTTGACTTTTCATGCTGAAAACTCTGGCTCCTGGCTTTCTGCATAACGCCAAAAGAACAGTTGTACGTTGGAGAAAAGTGTGCACTTGGTTTTCGTGCTGTAGCTCAGTCTTCAGAAATGTGACCTTCTCTCCCTTCAGAATATCAAATGATGCCATTGCTAATCTGCAGAACTGATAGCTTCCTTTGATGCCCCGAGGAGCATTTTGCTTTTCTAATGCAAAGTTCATCTCAAGGCATTCACCCAGCATCCAGAGGCACTCTCTGGGAAACAGACATGGAAAAAGGCAGGAGGTTGTCATGCATTTTAAGAAAGACATGCTTCCTCGGAAGACACTTGAGGCTGACAACAGTGAGTGGAAAAAAAACAACCAAAAAAAGCAAAAAGCAAAAAAAAAAAAAAAATCCTAATGAAAAAAACAACCTACCAACCAATCAGCACAGCTTCAATGGGGGAGAAACTCCAGGTGTGTACAAGTCAGAGCCACCTATATATCCAGCAGCATAAGATGCTCAAGAAAGCAGTCACTGCTGAACAGCTGAAATCCCTTCAATTAAGGCAAGCCAAAAATGATAATAGGACATTAGAACCCCCTCAACTCCTGTCCTTACCCAGATGCCACTTTCTTTTCCTCGTCACTCTCATATTCAGCAAGAATCAGCTCCTCCTCATTGTGATCCAGTTGCTCTGGGACAGCTGCTCCAGCTCCCTCTGACAGAATCTCTTTGCTGAGCTGAAGAAGGTGCTTCATCTCATCCTCCTCAGATCTCTGAAAGGAGCACCTCATCTCATTATTTCTCACACAGGGAAGCAGCACTTGCATCATTTTATGCCACCAGCAGTTCAGAGGACAGCTCAGTCCCTTCCCCATAGCAAAGAGGAGGGACTGCTGTGTGCATCTCCAGCAGGACAAGCAAATGCACCATGACTGCTTGAAGCAATTCAGCACCATGCAGTGTAAGTGACAGCAGCAACCAAAGACTTGCCCACATAAAAGCCTTCTGTGCAAAGGACCTTCTAAACACCTAACTCCTGAAGTGACCATATGCCTATAATCCAGGATTAGTTGCTTAAATTAGCCTATAAAAATGACTGCCTCAGAAAGAAACTGTGTAAATAAAAAAACCAACAACCAAGCAAACGCATAAGGACACAATCAAATAATCCACAGTTAACCTAAGGCTACAATAAAACTCAATACCTGTTTTAGAATATAGAGCACAGGTTTTCTCTTGTTCTTGTTTTTACCCCTGTCATGTGGTCCTTATTCTAGCACAGGTCTATCCCTCTGCACAAATTCTATCAAACTGTTGAAGAATAGTTTTTTTTTTAATTTTCTGTTCTGACAAAGAAAACTTCTTCAGTCTGAAGACGGTATGTTCTAACTTCAATGAGCATTCCATCACTGCGGCATGATAAACAAAGGCAGTTTACAGGGGTACCTGAAATAGCTGCTTTTCCAAGTCTGTATAGTGTTTCTGAAATTTGCCTTTGTCCTTTATATCATGTTTCTCATTTCCCATGCTTTTCATTCTCCTTTAAGAGAAAGAAGTTCTTTGTTCTATAGTGTTTCAATTCACCATTCACCTCTGAACCTTTGATATTTATGCTACATCCTTTTGTCAGGAGTTGACACAGCACTTGAGATGGAGTACACAAACGCCTGGCTGCCTTATAAGTGCCTGTTTAGGGACTTGAAGTGGGTATTTCTGGGAAAATTAAATCATACCATCAAAAAGCTCTTCAAGTTAAGGTTATTGGAGGCAGATCACTCAATTAAATGGCAGAAAAATACATGTCAACTTTCTGTGTGTAGAAAAGAGACACTTCCGAACAATACAATTATATTTACACAGAATTACAGAATCATTAAGGTTGGAAAAGATCTCTAAGATCGTCCAGTCCAACCCCAACCCAACAGCACCATGCTTACTCCCTTAGTGCCACATCCGCACATTTCTTGAACACCTCCAGGAACAGTGACTCCACCACCTGCCTAGGCAGCCCGTGCCATTGCATCACACTCTTTCTAAGAAATGTTTCTTAGTACCCAACCTCAGCCTCCCCTAGTGCAACTTGAGGCCATTCCCTCTCAACCTATCGCTGTTACCTGGAAGAAAAGGCCGACCCCTAAGACACCACAGCCTCCCTTCAGGTCATAGGGAGTGATAAGGTCTCCCCTGATCCTCTTCTTCTCCAGGCTGAACAATCGCAGTTCCCTCTGCTGCCTCCCATAAGACCTGTGCTCCAGATCCTTCACCTTCGTCAGACACACTCCAGCACCTCAATGTCTTTAATGTAGTGAAGGGCCCAAAACTGAACATAGCACACGAGGTGCTGCCTCACCAGAGCTCAGTGCAGAGGGACAATCACCTCCCTGCTCCTGCTGGCTGCACTATTTTCTCATCCAAGTTAGGATGCTGTTGGCCTTGTTGGACACCTGGGCACACTGCTGGCTCATGTTCAGCTCAGTGTCAACTCACACCTCCAGATCCTTTTCCTCCATGCAGCTTTCCAGCCACTTTGCCCCAAGCCTGTAGCATTGCATGGAGTTGTTGTGACTGAAGTGCAAGACCTGAAACTTAGCCTGATTGAAGCTCATGCAATTGGCCACAACCCAGTGATCTAGCCTGTCCAGATTCCTCTGTAGAGCCTTCCTACCCTCAGGCACATCCAACAGTCTCTCCCAACTTGGTGTCATATGCAAACTTACTGAGGGTGCACTCAATCCTCTCATTCAGATCATCAGTAAGGACATTAAACAGTACTGACCCCTGGGGAACACCACTTGTGACTGGCTGCCAGCTAGATTTAACTTCATTCGCCACTGCTCTCTGGGCCTGGCCCTCCAGCCAGTTCTTTACCCAGCAAACAATGTACCTGTCCAAGCCACGGGCTGCCAGCTTCCCCAGTAGAATACTGTGGGAGACAGTGTCTATGAAGGTAAACAAGTACACTGGTGAGCAAAGTACAACCAAAGCCTGACCTCACTTTTGGGGGGATTTTCTGTTCTTAAATTTAATCCCAGTTCTACATGTTTTATTCCAGAAGTACAGTGTCCACACATGCTCATGTAAGAAAGAGCTTTCCAAAAACCCCAAATATTAACACTTAAAAGCAAATGAACCATCAGAACAGACATTCTTTTAATCCACACACACATGTTGCCACAGAAAATTCTCTAAGCACAAGTTGCTTTTCCTGTACATTTGTACATTAAAAAGATAACCTAATAAAAAATTTCAGAGAGCCAATTCAGCAATCCAGTGCAAAGAGCTCCCCAAATACGGGGGGCTGGACAATATAGAGACAAGTCACACGTACAAGAAAATATGACCAACACTTGAGATTATTAAGACAAAGTAAAATGGTTTCAAACTAAAGGTTTTAAATTAAAAGAGGGGAGGTTAAACTGAAGGTTTTAAACTAAAGGGGGTTTTAAAGTAAATGGTTTTAAACTAAAGGAGGGGAGAGTTAGATTAGACATCAGGGGGAAGTTTTACATTGAGAGGGCAGTGAGGCACTGCCATGGGCTGCCCAGAGAAGCTGTGGGTGCCTTATCTCTGAAGGTGTTCAGAACCAGGCTGGAGGGGGCCCTGGGCAGCTGAGATGCTGGGTTGCAGCCCTACCCATGGCAAGGAGTTGGAACTAAATGGTCTTTGAGGTTCCTTGCAACTCAAGTCATTGTACAATTCTATGATACTGTGATTCTAACCTCTGCAGGCCAACTCACCTTCCTCTTCGCTGCATATTTTAACTGTACATTATGGCGAATTTTCTCAAGACGTTCTTCTCGCTTTTTCCTCTTGACCTGCTCTTCCTGAAACGAAGGGAAAATGATAGAAGGATGAAGTCTATCTAGTCCTATAGAACAGGCATAATTACCTTCCTTTTACCCAGGAATAGAAAATAAAATAAAATAAAAACAATCCAACTTTGAAACAAAACTGTCAAGAGTCCCTTTGTCCTTACATGCCTATGAATGTTGCTACTTTATGCAACTTACACAGGAATCCCTCATCGCTCTTAAGTGGCACAGAGTCCTGTCAAAGGTGATGACCACCAAGTCACCACCCATGATGTCACCCATTCTTGCCCCTCACACCCTTCCTCACATGAGCATTTCTCAACCTTCAGTCTGTGCACCAAATCCTGCTCTTCTTTCTTCTGCACAAACGCCGTGATCCAGTCCGGTTCCCCAGATGCATCCCTGCTGTTTGGACACATCGGCCCACCAGAAACCAGGGGCTGCTTCTCTTCCTGCCTGCTGCCCTCTGGAGCCAGAAGCCGTGCCTCCTCCTGCTGCTTCTTCTCCTCAAAGTCTCGAAGCCAGGAGAGGGCCCCGCAGATGAGGCTCAGTGACTTTCCCTGGTATTGGAAACAAAGAGGACAAGCCACACACGGTGTCACTGCTGTAACCAGCTCCTCCACACAGGAGAGGCACCTGGCGGTGGTTCCAGCTGAGTGGGACCAGACCAAGGCCATGCACAGAGATACCGATGTCGCACTTTATGACCCTGCAAGTGGCACCTCTTCCTGTGTTTTGTCCCCACAGTTCCAAAACTGGCACCACAGACGTAGCTAACACACCTTGGAACAGGCCCCCAGATTCTGTGTTTGTGCAGGGAATGAGCCCGGCCTGCCCTGCTCCCCCTCCCCAAGCACCGCTCTGAGCACCACGCTGCAAGCGGCCCCGGCACGGTGTCAAACCCCGTCACCCCGCCACCCGCGCTGCTCACCGTGCCCGTGGGGCTCTCGAAGATCCCGACCCGCCCGGCCTCCAGCGCAGCGTACAGCGCTGCCATGAACTGCTCCTGGATGCGGTACGGCGTGTAGGGGAACGGGAAGCTGGCCCGACCCGGGCCGCTCACCGCCTGCGGGCACACAGACAGCCGTGAGCGGGCATCGGGCAACAGCCGCCCGCTCCCTCCCACAGCCCGCTCCCTGCCGGCTCCCAGCCGCCAGCCCGCCGCCCACCTCCGCCGTCCCGCCATCCATTCCGGCCTTCCCGCTTCGAAATGAGCGCCGCCCGCTTCCCGTGACGCGAGGGGACGGCCGAGAGAGGCGGAAGGTGCCCGGCTAGGCGGGCCCGGCGGCTGGGCTGATTCTGAGTGGAGGATTTCCTCACTTAAACCTCCCCTCTGTTAGTTTGAAGCCAGCCACCCTCGTCCTATCACCGCCGGGCTGTGTATAAAGTCGGCCCCCGCCTACTTGTAAGCTCTCCACAAGCACTGGAAAGCCGCAATGAGGTCTCCCCGGAGCCTTCTCTTCTCCCTTCCCATGTATGCATACACAGTGAGACAAAACAGCATCATACAGAGAAAAGGAAAAAAAAAAAAAAAGGTTTATTTAGGATGGAAACACATCCCTCATAACAAAACACAGCAATACAGAGGAGGTTTCTGTAACGCAGCCATTACCACAGTACTACGTGTAATATAGGAATTCCTAACTTAAAGCTCGAATTCCTAACTTAACACTGAGCTTGACACGTTACTACAGCACAAACAATAGGGAGCTGAAGAAGAGTTCTCTCACAAAAAGGACTACAAAATTGCAAACAGTCTCCTGACTATCAGTAGGAACCCATCATACATGCTAAGTATAACACACACATCTAGGGGGAAACCCTTTTTTTTTTTTGGTTAAACAAAGTAAGGCCACGGTTTTGCCCATGTTTTGTTGATGTCCCTAACAGGAAGGTGTTAGAAAACAAGGAGGACAAAGCTGCCCAACACTGTTAATGGGCAGTGTACCAACTGGCTACGCTTGCACATCCAAGTCTTCTGGGAACAGCTCCGTCAGTTTTGCTTTACTCAACCATTTTGTCACCCAGATGATGTGTATGGAGGTAGGAATTTATTGTCCCATGTAGGATTTGGAACAGAGGATTGAAAAACAGAACGGGTTGAGGTTCAGCTCCTCAGTTTTGGACTCAAGGAATTGGAAGTGCCTGCTCAAACACGGGGTCAATTCACCATGTTAATGGAAAATATGAGTTTATAAGTCTATTGCAGTGCCTAACGAGCTGGAGTTTTGAATGAGAGCCAACTTGGACCTTTTAAGTTTGATCTTTCACTTTGTTGAAAAATTATTTTGAAAGTCCAATTCTTATGCTTGTATTCTACTGCATACTCACAGTCCCCAAATTACACGGAACTTGGTCTCCCCTCAGCTCTCAGTACTCTTTCTAAACTGCCAGTACACAGTTCCCTGACCTCATAATTTAACATACCACTGGGGTTAAGCACCCAGTCCTGACACTAGAGCTGCTATGGTGTCTCCTTAGCCTTTTGCCACTGTGATTCTCAGTAGCCATGTTTTTCATGTGCCCTGAGACACGATCAAATTCTGCTCTTATTTCCTGCTCCAACCAACGCTATGGGAGAAGAGAGCAGGAAGAGAGAGTCCTCCTACCCACAGTACATTTATAAGGTTTTTTGGCCACATGGATTTTCAAATGCACTTTAAGTGTCGAGCTTTTCCGGAAGCTTTTCCCACACTCAGCACACTCGTAGGGCTTGGATCCCGCATGGATTCTCAAGTGTGCACCCAAAGCTGAGCTATGCCGGAAGGTTTTCCCACATTCCTCACATTTGTAGGGTCTCTCCCCACGGTGGATCCTCAAGTGGACATTGAGTGCTGAGCTCCGACGGAAGCTGTCCCCACACTCCACACAGATGTAGGGCCGCTCCTCCGCATGCGTGGTCTGGTGCTTGATGAGAGTGGGGTGGTCGCTGCATCTCCTGCCACACTCAGCGCACTGGTAGGGGCTGGGCAAGAGGCTGCCATGGTACAGTGGCAACACCTTCCCCCCGTGGATGCGGCGATGCGTGGTGAGTGCTGAGCTCTGGCTAAAGCTCTTCCCACACACAGGGCATTTGTAGGGCTTCTCGCCTGTATGCGTCCGCATGTGGGTCACCAGCGAGGAGCTCTGGCGGAAGGTTTTCCCACACTCGGTGCACTTGTAGGGTTTCTCTCCTGTGTGGATCCTGTGATGCCGAATGATGGCTGAGCTGTCCCGAAAGCGTTTCCCACATACCTGGCACTTATGGGGCTTCTCTCCGGTGTGGACCCTCCGGTGTATGATCAGGGAGGAGCGGTCGCTGAAGCTTTTCTCACACCGGGGGCAATGAAATGGTTTCTCTCCTTTGTGGCTTCTCTGATGGACAATGAGATGCGAGTTCTGGCTGAAGCTCTTCCCACATTCATTGCACTGGTAGTGTCTCTCTCCCGTGTGGGTCCGCTGGTGCCTGATCACGTTGGACCTCTGGCTGAAGGTCTTCTCACACTCATTGCACTGGTAGGGCTTCTCACCTGTGTGGATCCGCTGGTGTTTGATCAGGTCCGAGTTGCGGGTGAAACTCTTGCCACATTCAGAGCAGCTGAAGGGTTTCTCTGCCAGGTGGATCCTTTGGTGCTGGCTGAGATATGAGCTCCGGCTGAAGTTCTTCCCACATTCGGGACACTCATAGGTTTTCTCTCCCACCTGCTGAATCCAAATGGTGCCGTTCCCACACACTGGAGGGTCTGGCCTGTCCCCAGCAAGGACCACATTGCCAATGGGAGTGCCACCACCCTCGCACTCCCACACAGCCATCACAGAGGGAGCTCCCTTTCCCTGCCTCTTCACAAAAGACAGCTTCACCTCATTCTCCATCTCCAGCTCCTGCTTGCAGTCTGGTCTTTCATCAGAGTCCTGGAGGGTATCTGTAGTGGGCCTTCTGGAGGTGAACGGGTGCAAGTCAGCTCTCGCAGGCCTTTCCTGATGAGGTTGAGCCTTCTGTATGTCACCCATGGTCTGGCCACCTGCTGGGGTGAACAGAGGAACTAGCGATGAATAAGCCTCTCCATTTCTCTTCCTGTTCTCTGTGAATCACTGCTGTTCTCCAGCATTCCTATGCTTAATCAAGGAAGGAAGCAGACAGCACCACAGAAACATCATCCCCTGCTAAGCAGAGTACTTTTCTTCTTTGCAGTCATAAACCTTTTCCTTACAAAGAAAACCAGACATATTCTGCAGCAAATTGCATCTAGATTTTGTCTACAGAACAGATAGGCAACTGAACGGAATGATAAACTATTTTATTAATCAAGCATGGAAATGTACATTTAGACTGAAACATTTAGAGGCTCCTGGTTTTGTATTAGTGCAGAGAACACAACTGGGAAATGAATGCTAGCAGATTAGCTGGAGGGCACTGCTTACAGTGCCAACATCATCATCTTATGTGTGGGAGGTCAGAAGCTGAGCAGAATGCCGCAGGCTAAGCCCCTTAGGTTTTGAGTTGGCTGACCTGTTGATTTGGGAAGACAACATCACAACGGTTATACTGATGCCCGAAGTTCTGCTTATAACACTCAGGGCTGAAAAGCGTTCACAGTACAAATAAAATAATAGCACTGGCCCCCCCAACACAGACCCCAGGACGGCTGACTGACCAACAAAACATTAAAAATATTGTCAGAGTAAAAGGAAGAAAAAGCCACACTGTGGTTATTTACGCCTCCTAACATTCCAAGTATAGATCTTTGCTGAAAAAAACATGGTATTTGATTTAATTTCACACAGACTTCAAAGGGTCTTGGATTCCCCAGGACCGTGTTTTACTTTTGCATACCCTGCCTGAAAATCTTTCTGACAACAAAGTCTATGTAGTACAGGAGCTGAGATGCAGGATGAGTGTGAAGCATGCAGCACAACATAACCAGATTTTCAGCATTCACTCTTTTATTTCTCCCCCAGGCATGCGCTATTCAATTTCTCACCTTTTGAGCAGTACCTCTGCTGTTTCAGAGTTCAGTTCCTCCTGGACACAGTGCTGTTTCTCTTCACTCTATCCACGAGGTTAGAGAAAAGTCAGGGACAGCAGCTCCTGATCAGAGAGGGAAAACAGATGTAATAAATACCATCAGTTCTAGTAGCAGTGTTGAGACTGAGATTTGGAAAATGAAAGCATCCTAGGCCAGATATAAAATAATGCTCAGAAACACAAGTCAGGGTCACTGATGTTCTGCCACACACACTGTGACCCTGCTGGTGGGGTCTGCTAGCCAGGGCCGCTCACACAGCAAAGACAGGGTTGGCTGCACATACTACAGAGAGCTGCCTGTCAGCTTGCTGAATTCTGTACAGAAAACAGAGATGCCTGAAGCCATTTTCTCCCTGTCAACTTTCCTCCCAGCGTGTTAAATATGAACACAGTACAGTCCTGCTGAAGCAGAGGGAAAATGCTGCCTGCACGCATGCGCTGCCTTCTGCATCTGCCTGGAGTCTTCTTCATTGCTTCCATGGAGGAGCATTTGCTCGGTGGCTCAGCCAGGCACGCACAGGGCACACATCAGCAGCAGCAGCAGCAATAACAGACCAAAGGCAGAACTTCCCATCCTGTTCAGCAAAATGACACTGTGGCTGCCTCATTCCTGACAGAGCCCTGCAACACAGGGCTGGAGATGAGCTGAAAAATGCAGCTACACACGTGTGTGAAGACTGACATCATTTGGATTGGGCAGTTTTGAGTGCCAACATACAAGGACTTCTTTACAGAGCAGAAGTACAGCGTACATGAGTGGGTTTTATGGGATAGAAAATTAGGTCACCTATTTAGCT
The DNA here is from genome assembly GCF_987193195.1 of Phasianus colchicus. NCBI lineage: Eukaryota > Metazoa > Chordata > Aves > Galliformes > Phasianidae > Phasianus > Phasianus colchicus. The sequence continues at coordinate 60,666,969 of NC_143436.1, read as the reverse complement.
CTGTGCTGCATTTGTGCAGCACACTCAGGCATTTTAAGATGCTGAATTCTGAACAGCCAGAAAGGTACGGGTTAGAGAAAGAAGATGCTTAAAAACTGTGCATGTGAATACTAGCTCTGCAATGGCACTGCATCATTTCAGTCACATGGCTTCGCATCATGCCACTGGAACATGGCAGGAAAGCTGAGCCCTCCCTCCCTGTGTGTCCCCCTTCAACCTACAAGGCAGCAGGTAGGCCTGACCCTGCTGAGACATCCTGATGGTTTTAGGAGAGGAAAGCCACCTTTCTGTTTCAGTCCCTTTCTGCTATCATTCAAGAGCAGCTCCAAACACATGGTCTATATGCACCCCAAAATGGTGAGCACCTGCAGAAGAAAAAAGCAGATACAGAAGAGAGCTTATTTTGTGCAGAGCTGGGAATGTGGCAGAAAAGCATACTGCTTGATGACTGCCATAAAAAAGGTGAGAAGCCTGCAACACTACCGAGTACCCAGTAGAGACAAGGTGCTGGTCAGCCATGCCTGGACAGTGCCATGTCCTTAGGCAACATCGTGGCTGATGAGACATCAGTGAGACAAAGGAGGAGGGAGATGAGCTGCACTGAGCTCCTGACATGATGGGCAGAGGCCCAAAGGGACAGCCCCATGAAGGACACAGCTGGTACAGGGAGCCACCGAGATCCCAACCCTTGGTTAAGCAGTAATAGGGAGGAGATATGTCTGACACAAACCCAACAAACAGCTACTGTTGGGTGCACAGGGCAAGAGGAGAACTGTGGGCAGGAGGAAGCGGGAGACAACGGAAGCAAGGGACAACAGAGCAAAGAACGAAGGTGTCTGTGACACCACACATCACCACCAGGAACGAGGGAAGCATGCTCTGCTCCCCACTGCCTGTCCCAGCACCCTTGGTACAGGAGGGAGGACACGGGCAGGCGATAGCCTGGCTCAGGCAGCACTCACAGCGCCATGTCAGTCATGCAGGCTCTCCTGGTTCTGATTGGTGAGTAGAAAATGTCTCCCCTTCAGGTCAGGGTGTGAGGAAGGATGGCTGACCTGGCTGCTCTTAGCCTCCTCACCCCTCGTGTACTCCAGTGTGGGCACAGTGGAGGTGAGATGAAGAGAAAAGGGCACCCCCAAAAAACATCAACACACAGATCTCAGATGCTTACAATTTTGCCAGGCTTTACATACTATAGCTGGTATGTTACTCATCAAGGAGAGACAGGGAGGGACTGCTGAACTGAAGGAGGAAGGACTTGGAGCTGGACACAGCTGGGCACACAGACCAGAAATGAGAGAAGAGACTTGGGCTCAAACAACCAGCCAAGAAGTGAAGAAATGGCCAGATGAGGAGGTAGGGGAGGCAGAGGGGGATGTGAAAGAGGACTTTGGTTAAAGGCGAAGAGAAGGTGTTAGAGTTGGAAGAAATGGACAGAAAGGCACGGCCTACCAGCCTACATCCTAGTGAGAGGCTGTGGAGGAGTCCCATATTTCCTGGCTTCCTCATTCCCCCACTTTCTGTAGATTTCCACAGTCACTTGGCTGTGTCTCATTCTCATCTAATACTGTTTCACAGAAGGCTCAATAACCTCTATGATCAATTCAAGGGGGAAAGTTACATGCTTTTATTTGATCATGCTGCATCTACAGGCACACAGATGTTAATAAGAGCAGAGATGTTAACAAGATAAAAGCCATGTAGAAATGTTTAAGTTTGCCTTTACAAAAAAAAAAAGGAAGACAAAGATTAACAGACTACTCCAGAGGTTGCAAAGTCAAAGGGAACACTTACATCATCCCTAAATTGCATTCATTTTGCAACTCTTGATTTGTTCCTTCTGTGCACACAGCAACACAGCTCTTGCTTATCTTCTTTTCACATTAATTTTGGCTGTTTTAGTCCTGGGATGGACAATGCCTTTGCAGTGAGCAGCTGTTCAGTAAGCAGTCACTCCTACTGTTCTGTGCTTGATTTACGTGCGGATCCCATACAAATGACTCTCTTCCTTGTGAACTTTCTATACACTCTACATTCTAGTGCTTCACAGCTGTTAATTCATTTATAGTGATTTTGCAAATAGCAAAATGAGGGCAGAGAAGGATTAAAGTTAAAAAAAAAACACTACTTTCAGAATCTCAGCTTGAGATGTTTCAGCCCTGTCTTCTCAAAGTAGATGCTACTGTAGCACTTGCATTCAAAATACAGCACATGCAGACTCCAAAGCTCTAGGAGACCTCAGCCTTCATATAAATGGCAAACCACAAGGTAAGGAAAATTCCATCAATAACACACTGAGAAACCTGGCACTTGCCCAGCATCACACAGAAGCCTCTGTGGTGTAGCCAGGTATAAAACCTACTCCTTAGCACAACACCCACAAAACTACCCTTCCTCTTCCAGCATCTTCCTGCTTCATTCTTCCATATCCCTGTGGGAAATGAGGCAGATATCCTGAATGTAGCACAATTCTATCTTACAATTTTACTTCCCCACCTGGGATAGGTCAAGTCTCTACAATGAAGGGACACTGAAGTCCTAAGGAAAGAAGAGCAGCTTGCTGTGCACTTAAATAATTGATAGAAAGCATATGCATAAGGAGATGAAACTAAGATTGCACATGGCACTGTTATTTGGACTCATCTAGCCTCCAAATGTTTGATTTCGACAGCTTTCATAATGTTCTTCACAGGGAAGAATTGGCTTTAAGTTTTGCACATGGGTTCAGTGAATGCTTGGACCACTTTAAGGGCATATCCATACCTGTTGGGGCACACTTCATCAACTCCAGAGGTCACACACTTAACAGACAAAGAGAATTTGCAGATACAAAAGTCTTGAAAGGAATCCACCTCCTTGCTCCAAGTTTGATAGCAAAGCTGCATTCTCAGTTCCAGCCATGACTTCCCAGACCTTCCTCCCAGCTCACGATTTCAATCTCCAGAGATTTTGGTGAAGGCCCCCCAGCCACGTACTGTCCCCAGAATACTACACCCCTGTTAGCAAGGGCAGAGCTGGTTCCCTCCATGCTTCAACCTCAGTTTTTACTCTCTCACAGCACTGTTCTGGACCTCACATCCAGACAAGGCAACAGAGGTTTGGGCTCACCCTGACAGCTCTTCTGAGCGTGCCATGGTTAGCATTTCCTCCTCCTACCCCCCCTGCATTTCATTTCTCACCAGTGCTGTCAGGCTGGAGCCGCACTGCTGGCCCTTGGGTTGGAAAAGCTCAGCAACTGGGCACACCTCTCTCCAATGATGAGTACCGCCAGTTCTTCAGGTCCCTTCGGACCTCTCAACGCGCCAGCACCGCCTGCCACCTCCGCACACTGTACGGCTGCCAGAACCCTGTAGTCCGGAGACTGGATGAGTATGAAAACCATGGAGTCATCCCAGAAGGTAAAGGCAACTGCATCTGCCATGGGGAGGCAGATGGATAGGGGCCCTGCATTGCCAGCACTGCACTTCTGTGCTGGGAGGGGACTGACACTTGGGAACTGGTAAGAGAGAGGACAGGCAGTACTCCCAGGTGAGGAGAAAGCATCTGTTTCTGAACATCTCGTCTTACACCTGATGGCAGCCGCACGTACTTAGCACCAGCCTCTTCTCAGGGCTTCAGTGGCAGAGATGACCAGGAAGCAGTGGAGTTTCTCCCAAGCACATGAGGTTTTCTAATGGAGAGGTGTCTTTTAACAGTGAGATTATTGCTGAAGGTTGGTAAGACCTCCGCACTGGAGTTTATCACCAAGTCCATGTTTTATTTGCCTTTTTTCTAGGACCCATATGCTCTGAACTGCCAGAAACTTCCTTCTTCCCCAACTTCTGTGCATTTGCTTTTTATCGCTGCACTACAAAAAGGTATTTCATTAAGGTGAGTTATTTAATTATTTCCTGATGACCTGGTGCATTGTACTCTGGGCACTGATGCAATGAATGTGAAATGAGAAAGTGCAAAAAAGAGGCTATAGACAGGGAAGGTAGAGAGCTGTGGGCAGCCCACTTGTCAGGGGCATCCACACCAAGCTGACCAGTCTACACCGGTGGCACCTGCAACCACCTGCCAAAAAGGAGACATTGGGGAAGGTATTCTTGAAGAAAATGAACCTCTGAGAGCCACCTCTGTCCCTGTGTCCAGCTCTCATTCCCAAGCAAGGTGAGATAACAAAGCTGCTGCAGGAGAAAGGGTGAGTTGTGCAGGCTTCATGGGAAGATAATTGGGAGTCACAAAAGGAGACATCCAGGGAAACATGATCAGGAAAGCAGAAGGTTTCTTTTCCTCCTTGGGCTTAAGGGAGCCCATCTTGGCAGGGCAGGGGCAAGGCACCTGTTCCTCAGGCCCACCACCTCTAGAGGAATGTTTTTCTCCTTCACAGCGGACTGCATGCCCAGGAGAGCACAAGCCCAAACTGGGCAGCACACAAACTTTCAACAGCATGGCCCTGAACAGCGATGCAGCATTGTCTGCTATCTTTAGTCCCCAGCCCATTTCTCCCACCTCTCCTGCAACCACCCAGTCATCCAACTCCAGCCCTAACACGGAAGGAGCTGACATCTCCAGCTTCTCACCTGATGGCATGCCACTGCTGGGGAACATGCAGCCTTCCACCTCACATCCCACAGAGGTGACAGTCAGCAGCCAGCAGCAGGGACACCGGCCTGCTACCGACATTGAGGATCTCTTCCTGAGGCTTCAGGACAGGCACGTGCAGAGTTTGCTGCATACAGTGCAGCAGCTGCTGACCATGGGAAAGGTAGTGATGGAGAAAGAGCTGCAGGCTGCTGCCCTGAAACTGCTGGTGGCCCTGAACAATGCAAATGTGTCTCAGGGGGCAAACAGCACTGACACAGAGCATGGAAGAAAAAAGTGATCAGCAAAAGGGATGAGCCACTGCAGCTTAGACGGGATGTATGGGAACAGAGAAAGTAGAATCCTCCTTCCCAGGCCTGAGGCACCATCGAGGTTGCAGCACTTCCTCAGGCCAAGGGTGAGAACTAGGGAAAGAAGGCCACTTCTGAGGGTGAGGGAAAACCCAGGCCCAGGATTCAAAGATAAAGATGTTGTCTTCTCAAAAATAATTGTCTCAAAGATGCACTGTTCTTTCCTACACAAACTGTTCATCCACTACTGCTTGGTCTGAACATCTCCATCCTCAAACAGGGCAAGATGGAAAGAAGTAACACTTTTCCTAGGCGGGGCTGTACCACTGCCATCACTAGTTCTCCTCTGCAGAGAGCAGGAGTTTGTTATCTCCTTCAGTGATTGCACAGCAGAACGCTAGTCTTTCTTCACCAAGGAGAGGTGTTTCTGCTCAGAAGCATGAAGGGACTAATCTTCTTTAGACATCAGTGTGAATAAACACACACACAGACACAAGGACAGCTCTACCTGCAGAAGGCCTATCCTCCTGCAAAAGAACTGCCAGTCCAGCATTCTATTGCACCGGTGTTGGCACATGGTTTGCGGCTACTTCTGAAACAGATGCTATGACATACAGGATAAACATTCATGTTAAGGAACTCCTCTTGCCTTTCAAAAAGTAAGGAGTAGAGTCTCATTCATGGGAACTCTGGCTGTAGTGCTGCTCCTTTTACAAACACCAGCCATATGGGTAAGACCATACGAAGCCGCCCATGCTAACAGCAGGGTGAAAGCTCCCTGGGGACCAGACAAGGTTTTCTGCACCTCTGCTCACTCCGAGTTCAGAGCTGCCTCAAAGCTGCTCAGAGCTCGAGCAGTCAGCTTTGTTTGAAATATCCAAAAAATTTTCCAGGGCGGTATCTCTGATAAAGCAGATTTCATTTGCAATTGCAATGGCAGGCCTCTTGCAAGCAGGATTGTGCACAGAAAACAGCGTTACATCTTTTATTCCCTATTGCCCAATGCTTATCTCTTTCTCCCCTAGTTCCTCATTGGCTGAGTACTGCAGGTTCACAATCTTCTCAACACTTCAATGAACATGGAAACACTGGACAAACATACATTTTTGCTGCCTAAGCGTAAATCTGTAGTTAATTAATTAACTTATTCCACACTTGATCATTATTTTGCGGATATCTGCTTGTCCTCCCTTCCACAAAGATAAGCTCGGGAGAAAGACAGAGGGGAATATCTTGGTGCCTGCCTGTCACATCCCAACCTTCTCACGGAGTGATACAGTTTGGCCTTGTGTAGAGGCCCTAGCTTCTTTGATGTTTGCTAAATCTGTTTTGCTGGGAGTTTCTTATCCTAACAGAACAACTCTACAATATATTTTCTAATCCCTAACACTATACTCGCATTGTTTGGAACATTTAAAAACTATTACAGTTTTGCAAGAAAGAATGAATCACATCATTCAGTAATAACGTTTCTAAAACATGCCGCTAACATATACAGCATTTTTACTTCTTAGATCAGCTGTTTCTAAGTTACAGAATACAAATGCATTGCGTTCTGCTACTTCAAACCAATTGCTCTTTTTAATATCAAACGCAGAAACAACATTCCATCCCCACAGCTTCATCTCTCAAGAGAGCACTGTTAAACAAGAACCCCTGTGCACCTTATCCCACACAGGCCTCGTGTAACCTCTTCCTCTGTGCGGAGAGAGGAACAGGGACGCACCGCACCGGGCACGCTGCCCCTTCAGGGTGGGGATGGCTGCGCTTCCTTCACCCTGCCTGAATAACACAGACACGGCTGGATAACATACAGAACATCCGTATGCAGTGGAGCAAGCCCTTAGGAGAGCTCCCTCCTCTCAGACCCTCCAGTGGCCCCGGGAAATGGAACCTCTTTCAAGGCCCATAGAGGACACAAGCGGGACGGCCAAGCACAGCGGCAGCCCGCTCTGCCCTACGCAGCGCTCGTTGTTGCCGAGGCACCGTGGCTGCGGCACGACAACCGCCGGCCCCAGCACCACGGCTGCGCTCACCTCCCTCCCCGCTGCCGGCCGGCAGCCCACGCGTGGGCGATCACGCCTTTCTGTTCCGGATTTAGAGATCGCAGCGCTAATTCCCTCCTCCGCCGGCTCTGACCGGGACCGGGAGGACCGCGGCTCCTCCGCCGCCCTTCTCCCGGCGCCCCCCGGCAGCGCCCCGTTGTGTCTTAGCGGGCGCGGCCCGGACCCGCGAGCAGCTCCCCCGGGCGCCGCCCGCTGTTGTGGCGGCGCGACCGGACTTACCGCGGCGGGGCCATGTGCGCGGCGATGCTGCCGGGGCCGGGCGATGCGGAGGGGCCGCCGGGCGAGGGGCGGCGCGGCGCGGCGCTGCTGTTAACCCCTGTGTGCGCCGGGGCGGGGGGAGCGGAGCCCGCCCGCGCACCTGCGGCGACCGCGGGAGGAGGCACCGAGGAGACGGCCTGCGGGCTGCCCGTTGTCCGCGTTCCTCTCAGCGTCTGTGCGTTACGATGCCCTGGTCAAGCCCGACTGCTTTCTGTCCTCTTGGTGACAGGACGGTATCGCATTCTTTCATAGAATCACACAATGGCTTGGGTTATAAGGGATCTTAAAGCCCACGCAGCCCCAACCACTGCCGTGGGCAGGGCTGCCAGCCAGCAGCTCAGCCTACCCAGGGCCCCATCCAACCTGGCCCTGAATGCCCCCAGGGTCTGGGCATCCACAGCTTCTGTGGGAAGCCCATGCCAGGGCCTCACTCCCCTCTATGTAAAGAATTTCTGCCTGACATCTTACCTAAATCTCTGTCTTTTCATTAGTCAGTTAGTGGTAACTTACCCCAGAGGAAGACAAGAAGCCTTAGCAAAGCTCAGAGCAGCCGCCCTCTGCCAAGGGAGGACTTTGCACAGACAGCGCATTCCTGTGAGCCTTGCCCTGGCCCCACCAGCCTGGTGTGAAGAAGGCACCTCTCCCTTGCACACCTTTCCCTAGCACTTTGTCCTCTGCCTCCCAGCTACGCACCTCAGTGAGCAAGCTGTGTCCCACCACTTGCAGCCTAGCTGAGATATCACTGGGATTTCCAAAGTAGTACCTGAGCGTTAGCTAAATGCCCTTGATCAGCTTAAACACTACTCAGAAAACCCTGATTTTATAGAATCATAGAATCATTTGAGTTGGAAAGGACCCATAAAAGCCATCTGGTCCAACCCCCCTGCAATGAACAGGGACACCCACAGGTAGATAAGGTTGCTCAGAGCCCCATCCAGCCTGACCTTGGGTGTCTCCAGGGACAGGGCATCCACCACCTCTCTAGGCAAACTGCTCCAGTGCCTCACCACCCTGATTGTATAAACTTATTCCTTACATCCAATCTGAATGTCCCCACTTCTGGTTTGAAACCATTTCCTCTTATCTTGTCACAACAGACCATGCTAAAGAATCTGTCCTTTCTTTCTTACAGCCCCCTTTCAGAAACTGAAAGGCCATGCTCAGGTCTCCTTGAAGCCTTCTCTTCAGCTGAGAGCTGAAATGCCCCAGCTCTCAGCCTGTCCTTGTAGAGGAGCTGTTCCACCCTTGAGATCATTTTTGTGACCCTCCTTCAGATGTGCTCCAACAGGTTCACATCTCTCCTGTGCTGAGGACTCCACACCTGGACACTGTTCTCTAGGTGAGGTCTCACAAGCGCAGAGCAGAAAGGCAGGATCACCTCCCTGCTCTCTTTTTGATACAACCCAGGATACAGTTGGCTTTCTGGGCTGTGAGAGCACACTGCTGGCTCACATCCAGCTTGCCATCCACAAGCACGCCCAAGCTCTTTCTGGGACACTGCTCTTACTCTGTAATAAGGAGATTTTGCTGTGTGTTTGGGCTGAAGGCATCTCCACACCTTTCCAATGCTGACAGCAGTCTCACAGTGGGACGGCACCAGGCCCAACGCCGCATGGCCCAAGCAGGCAGCTCTCACACCATCACACAGCAGTGCCGGCCAGTTCCTTGCTGCTAGCAGCTGCATGCGGCAGGTAGAGTTTCCATCCTCTGTGAATTCAGCAACAGCTGCTGTTGCACTTTCTCAAAGTGCCATTTACGGAACATTAAGCTTTTGCAGAGGTTTATGCATCTCTGCTTTCTGTAACTCCTTCTTCAGTACTGTGACACCTGTGGACAAAACCAGCAGAGCTTGCTATCAGACAACAACAAATGGCTTTTCCAAGCCATATTACCTCTCCTTCCTCCTACCTTTATCACAAATCAAGTCTTACAGTATTTTTTCTGAAATTGAGGGCAAGGGCTATTAATTCTTGAGAACAGTGTCACACATCAGCTGCCACTGATTTTCTCTCTCCCTGAAGGTCAATAGCAACAGCAACTGTATCATATTATGTGGTAAGGGGGAGAAAAGGGCACATTAAACATTACAATTTAAATATGAACTAGAACTGAGGAAAAAGGCTGACCAGCCTTACCATACTTCTTCCTGACTGCACAAATATGTCATGGAATCATAGAATGGTTCCAACTTGGAAGAGACCCATAAGGACAGAATTCCAAATCTTGGCTCCACACAGCACCACCATCTAAAATCCAACCCTATGTCTGAGAACAGCATCCCAGTGCCCCTTGAACTCCAGCACTCGGGGCCATGCCCATGCCCTGTGCAGCCCGTTCCATGCCCACCGCCCTGTGGTGCAGACCTGTCCCTCACCCCCAGCTGCCCTCCCCTGACACAGCTCCATGCCGTTCCCTCGGGCCCTGTCGCTGTCACACAGAGCAGAGCTCAGCGCTGCCCCTCCGCTCCCTGTGAGGAGCTGCAGCCGCCATCAGGCCTCCCCTCAGCTCCTCTGCTCTGCGCTGAGCACAACCAGGGCCCCCAGCTGCTCCTCACACACCTTGCCCTCCAGACCTTTCTCCGTCTTTGTAGCCCTCCTTTGGACATTCCATCTCCTCAGACTGTACTGCACAAATGCTCATCAAAACGTGTTCTCACCCTTCTTTTTTTCTTCCCCCCCCAAACTCAGCAGCAATAGAGTCACTATTTCCTAGTTTGCTTGGTTTGGCAGTCTCACAGATCCTAGGGGTACTGTCCTTCATTCAAGGATTCAAGTCTTTAAAAAATCTTTGTTAATTAAGAGAAAGAAAAGAAGTCCAGCCCACCTTAAATATCCTGAAAACCCAAACATGAAACAGAATCAACAATTCAGTGAATCCAAGTTAATTAGCATTTCATGCTTAGTATTTTGCAACTTCTTCTTGAGTTTTTCAAAGCTCACTAGGATGGAGCCAATTATTCCAGCTCCTTCTGAAATGAATGTTTTTGTGTCTCAAGTTGGCTACAGGTGGCTGGAAATCTTAATTACTTCTTGCCCATTAGCAATAATCTTTCAAAGCAGACAACATCTGACTTTGTTGTTTACAGATATGTTGCTTTAGAGATTTTCAGAAAACTAAGAGATGTGTAGATGTATCCACAAGGAGTTCTGTTTTCTTTGCAGGTAATTTTCAAAGAAAACAGAGCACTAAAATATTCTGAAAGACACAGTAAAAAGTTTCTCAGAGAGATTTCTCTGCTCCTACTGCAATGGTTTCAGGACTGGAAGAAAGTTAGGTTTATTTTTCCATAAGCATAAAAAGCCAAGCTTGTTTTTCCTCATTTCCATGTGTACAGATGAGGAGTCTCATTATTTTTGCAAGTAGTAGGAAAGTAAATCTCTGACTTAGCTATGAGGCATTCAAAGTCTGTGGTTATTCAGGTGTCAGCAGCCAAGAGCAGCAGTTGCTACAGAACACCAAGGTGCACAGCATGGAAGTGATGCAACTGGAAGAAGGTGGTGCTGAAAAAATAAAAATACCTTACAAACAGTCCACAAGCTGGCAGGGCAGGAATCCTAGAGCCCCAAATGGCAGTGAAATGAGTGCCTTCATCACTGGAACATCACCACTTCAAAGAAAGGAAGAGGTGGTACAAGATGGGACAGATTGTTGGATGCTCTGCTGTATGCTTTGTATGTAACGCAACAAACGCCCTATATATCCCCATGTTGCTCTGTGGCCACGGAGTTCAACTGGCAGTAATATCAATGGTATTCTCCAAGTGTATTTCCTGGAAATACAACCTGATACAAAGGGACATCATTTCTTTTCTCCAAAGTGAAGTAAGATCTGAAAGTGCTGTTGAAGTATCACCAGATTCAGTACACACCTAGCACTCAATATTTTGGCAATGAGTGTCCCCATGAGATTCCCTCGCTCCTACAACAGTAAAGACATCCCTTCTGACCTGAGCATCACTTCTGCATGCTTTAATGGTGGTGCATGAAAATTGTGGCTATAAACAAAGCCACCATTCAGTCACAGCCGAAGACGAGACATCATAATCAGACTAAATTTAAATGTTTTCCCAGCGTTACAGTAAGCACAGTCTTCATGAAGACTTTTGTACCATAACACCTTGCCACAGAATCCAGAACACTGATGCTTTTACCAAGATGACACACCTATGCTGTACACAACCCAGCCCCATCCAGAGGCTGCCCATGGACAACCCCTGTGCCTCTGGCTTCAGCAGTCTCAGGAGGGCCTGCTCTTCTCCAGAGAGCTGGCTTGGGCTACTGAGGCCAGAGAAGAAAAGGGCCAATCAACCCCAGTTCTTCTCAAGTCTGATCCTCTCAGGCTAGTTCTCACCTTAATCTTCTTAATAACAGCATGCGTTACATCTCCTTTCTTTTTTTTCTCTTTTCTTTTGCTGTCATAGTTCTTACAAAAAAAAAAAAAAAATTACAAATGAAATGGCATTAGCTGTCTTAAAAGCAGACAAAATGCCTTCCAGGAGCTTCTACTTATTCTGCTCAACCTCAGTGTCTTTTCAGACTCTACATCTGGTCTGATTTTTGAGTGGTGCTGTGTGGAGCCAGGATTTGGACTCAATTATCCTTATGGGTCCCTTCCAACTCGAGATATTCTATGATTCTATGACTCGCAGGCTTCATCTCCGTACTGTTCTTGTCTCCCCAGAGCCTCTCCTTGGGGAGTGTGCATTCCAAAGGTGCCAGAAGTGACCTCCTTGGCAGGCAGAGCCCTGAGTCCTTGAAGCTTCATCCCACATGCAGACTGCCTCGCCCTGCACTTTAGTATCCTTGTTCCCCATGAAATAGTGTGACTCTTGCATAGCATCATCTCTATTTATAGGCACCAAGATTAGTCCTATTCTGGAAAGTCTGCTTCTCAGCCACCTCTTGAAATAAAGGGAGATTGACCATGTTTTAAGGGCAGTCTCTTAAGTTCAGCAGCAGAAGGATCTCTTTCAGACCCAGGAGCTTTTTACAGAAATCTTAAATATTTTGGTTCCATTTTTCAGTAGACTTTTCAGTATGGGATATGTGGGATAAGAAGTCAGAGGCTGGAATCCTCCTCGTCAGCCCTTGCAAATGGTTGGAAATCCTGGCCTGAGATGCAGCTCCTTGCTCATCCCACTGCTGCCTGGCACAGTAGATGTGTTAATGCTACATTCCCCATAGTACTGTTATGGGGAAATGCAAATAATTATGCAACTCCACAGTGTAGTCTTTGCCAGAAAAACTATGTGTAAATGTGTCAAACCATGGCAGTTATTCACCCTGATCTAGCAGCATGAATTCTATTCTTGTCTAGGTTGATATTTTGAACAAACAGCTCATTCTTAGATTATTTTTTCTAAAATTTGAGTCTTTTAGGAGGCTGCTGCACGTACATAACCTATGCTTTCCATTTGCATTGCTCTATGCCCACATGAGCTTGTTGAATTCTCCAAAGAATATCAGATTGCAATGCACTTTGCTTAGCCATTCTGTTCCCTCCAAAGACCAGGCCATTCTTCACAGCAAACTCCAGTCTGAATTGGTAATGCGAGCTTGCTGTGTAATTCCCCAACTACTTTACAGTGACAGCCTTAATGCCTTTTTATAATCTCTCATCTTTTACTGTGCCTCTGCAAATTTATTCCATATTTCTGAGAGCAAGCAATTCCCTTTTCTCATATTTATATGCATTATATTTCTGGGTTTCTTTATCTTGTGTAAGTCATGTTTTCAAACCTAATACTGACTCTTTTTTTTTTTTTTTCCCAGCAGCTATAACAAACTAAATATATAACAAAGAATATAAGAACAAGGCAAATATGCATCTGTGCCTGACTTGTTCTCACTGCTCCTCCAAGGGAGCAAAGTCATTTTCCCCACAACATTTTCTAAGTGTCTTTGCAGGTTTATTATATTACTTGCATAATCAGCTGTTGTTATCAACACAGCTATTTGAAACATAGGCATTATTGCGGCTGGGAGAAAGATTAAACCTCGTGTCCTGCTTTTGAGGAGGACCATCCTAGAAGCACTTTCCATCAGGAATTCTGTGGATTTTTAAAGACTTTAAAGATATTCTCAATCTGAACTTTTATCCAATTGGGTCGTTAAAGCAGCAGTTAGGCTCTTGTTCCTAGAATACTTAATTTAGTCTCATGTAGAGCTTGGTGACATTAATTATTTCACTGTCTTGGAACTAATCCACATGTCTAAGCAGTTTGCAGACATATTTTGTAACACAGCCCCTATGAATTCCCAAGAACAAAGAGGAATGAATCATTTATTTTCTCACTAACATGTTAGCTGTGCCTATCAACAAGTCTCTGTTCACCCATCAAATCCAGGCTGAACAGATACTTAGGCAAGAATTAGAACTGCCCTGAACACACAAGTAGAGGTTCAAAGGCCATTGTATGGTTGTAAATATGTTGTATGGTTTACCCAGGAATTTCATGTCTGGTTGTCTCTCAACAGTCTCCAAACTGACAGGTTCAGTAAGTCCCACCTAAGTAACTAAAGACTGCTGTGGTTTCACGTTCCTGATAGTGCAAGCGTAAGGCCAGATTTTCCTGTTCCATGTCAACATCAAGTGTGAAATCCATCTTTTTTTTTTCACTTTGGTAACCGTGACATAATTTCATGCATCATGTTTGCCTGCACCCCCTCTACTGGGTTTCTAAAATGAGCCTTGGTATGAATTCTGGTAGTTTCCAATTGCAATCCAAATTTTTGCTTTTGCAGAACAAGACACAACTGGATGTCAGAGACCTGCAAGGGCCCAGATGGATCCCAGACTGTGACTGTACTACTCAGGGATTATGTAAAGCAAAACCTATTGCTTCCTTAGGGAGCCCCCTACAACTTTTTCTCTGAGCTGGGACACAAGCTAACTCTGCACTGTTTAAAGGCAATGCTGGTAGGATTCCTTACCAGAACAAAGTCTTTTCCTACAATAGTGAGAAATTGTCTTGTTAAGACTTTTGGTATGGTTTACACCAATTTTATTGAGCTAGATCTTAAACTGTTAGTATGATGATTTTCTCTACTTTTACTATAGATCTTTTCAAATGTAATAGAGGAATTAAGGTTTCTGCTGGGACCACGCTGTCACAGAAGGCTTACATTACTATTCATTCAATTATTGCAATTATTTTAGTATTGGGTATTACAGGAGGTTTAATAAGGTCCTCCGTATCTCCCACACAAGCATTGCTGGGAGCATTGCAGATAATTTCACATGCATAATACAAGGTGTCTTTTCCTTCACAGATGAAGTATTTTCCTAGCACATAGCACTGTCATTCCTTTACCGAGTATCTTATTACTTGAAGCATTACTTGATAGTCTGAAATGTAAAATTTAAGAGTTTTTTTCAAAGTTACAGTGTATGTTTATAGTCTTTCATAGCAGTTTGTAATCTTAAACCAGAAAAAAAAAAAAAAAAAGACATATAGACTGAGGCAAAAAATACCGTGGCAGAAGTGCAATGTTCTGATTCTTATTTGTATATACCAGAGCAGTCTCATTTTCTTGTAATAGTTATCCAATGGACTATCTACAATGGTTTACTGCCTGCTGGGTAATGGATCGTTTCTAATCAATTTTAGATTATTTTTCTCCATATTTACTCATATCTTCCTTCACAGCCCTTTTAAACCAAAATCAATTTCACTTTTGCCTCACTCATCCTGGCTGTGGGTGGATGGACTCTTGAAATTCATTCCTGGAATCCCACTTAGAGCCTGTGCCATATTTATCTTGGTCCTGAACACACACACACAACACATTCAGCTTTGTCACCATCTGTGATTCAGTCCACAATTGCTACATAGAATCCCTAGAGTTGGAAGGGACCTCTGAAGGTCATCTAGTTCAACTCCCCTGCAATGAACAGGGACACCACAGCTAGATTAGGTTGCCCAGGGTCTGCTCCAGCCTTGCCTTGAAAATCTCCAGGGATGGGGCATCATTGCAAACAACTCTGGAGCTCAGTTCTGTGTTCCAACAGCCCAAGTCTGCATTCACACACAACATGATAAGCCCATCCCCTAGTGCCTTGGTCAGTATCTTACTCTGACCAAAATTAAATTGTTCCTACTCTGCCTTTGCAGGGGAGCAATGAAAGGTGGGGAGAAATGAGGAGAAATCCTTTCATGCAGTATTGCCTTAGGGTCCACTTTGACATTATGGAGCCATGTGCTTTCCAAAGAGACAACTTCTACCAAAATTCCTGAATCTGACACCTCTTGCAGCAACACCCAAAAAGAAGGAAAACCACAAAACAAAACACAGGCTATGGGGAAAGGGTCAACACAGAGGCATGTGCTCCTCTTCACGCAGTGAGGACATCTCCAAACCTTTTGGAGGTGTGTGTATGTCTATCACTGAGTCCTAGTGAAGGGCTGAGGTAACAAGTATACATGTAGGCTCTAACTTACCTATGGACTCTCAGTTGTATGAAGCAGTGACACATGACATTTGCATGAGCTGCACCCATGTCAGAACACTGGTTATTTTTGAGAGTGCAAGTATTTGGATGGAGCAGGAAAAAAACTAAAAACCTAAGTTTTCCTAAAGATTGGTAGCTCCTGGATGTCTCAGTGCTGGAGTTCCTTCCAACTGAAAGCTGCTTTCTTCTCTGTGGTAGGGAATTTAAAAGAAATAACTGCAGTGTGAGTGAAAAGATTGCTGTTGTAAAGAAATATAAAAGAGGGAGTCTAGACTCCAATGGCAGTGCAGAGAGAGACAGATTTCACATAATAGATGGGGAGAAACAGAGAGAGGAAAAAAAAACAAATCTTCAGAGGTCTGAAAAAGTTAGTAGAAGAAATATTTTTTTTGTGTATGCAGGTAAATCCTACTCTTTTTCTCCATCAGCAACTTACTGTAATAAATCATGGGGAGTGGCTGATAAGACGTAGAAGTACAAATAAGTTGATATTCTGTGTTGTTTTTTCTGGCCAGCCATAAGAATGTCTGTGTCCTGAGATAACAAATAAGTGAACTGGCTTAACGGTGAGAAAAGATTTAATCTTGACTTTCCATCTAAGCACCATTTTGGCAAGAAAATGGAAGAAGCTCAAAAGCTTATTGGTCCTTAGTGTGCCTCAGAGGTCACACTGCCTTTGTTTGGATAGGGAATAATGCTGCAAGAATACTGCAGTTGTGAATAGATCCCTAAAACTTAGCTTGACATCAGCCAGTCTCAAGAAATCCCGTAATCCATTCAGACTGGGAACAGTATGGATAAGCTGGTATCTCTTTGGAATGGTGTTTCCCAAACTTTCTAGACACACATCTGCTTTAGCTTTCTTGGTTCATTTGCCTTTAAGGAATCTCCTTAAATGTTCACACCGTGGTTAGACTTCCAATGGAATTTGAATATGCCCCTTAACATTACTAAATCAAGATCATTTCATCTTATTACTTAAGTTTTATGGTTGCTATTTTTTTCAATGGAAAGTTAAAACTTATCTATGGGAGGAGTGCTATGCAGATGAGGGAAGCATAGAAAAACTCTTTTCTTCAAAGTATGATTCAGTAATGAATTTGCATGTACAAAACTGGAGAGACTGGCTCTCAGAAGGGCTGTTCAGTGCTTGTTTAGACAGTATATTTTGAAGCAGCCAGTAGGTTTCCACTAAAAAAGAAGTATGATGTGGAGAGAGAAGCTCAGGTTAGTGGTGCTCAGGTGGATACCTGTTTGTTTAAACATCTTTTCATCTTACACGTCTTATAGCAGAGGGGCTGTTTAAAAATAAGAGCAACTTCTTTGAGTGTAGTGCCCAGTGCGAGGAAAAAAATCCTGTTTGAAATCTTAAAATCTAATGTCTCTGCAAAATTTCTTTTTTGAATGGTTGGATGTCATCTTCCTCCTAAGGGAAAGGAGGAGGGAAGAGGGAGAGGAAAAAGGAGAAAGAGAGGAAGAGGGAGAGGGAAAGGGAGAGAGAGAGGAAGAGGGAGAATGACTGGAATTACAGAGGAAAATTGTGAAGATGCAGGCATAAAGTGAATTGGGGAAAAAGTGTTTCAGATAGAAAACAGCTGAAAATGGAGGCAGCATACAGGCAAAAGAACAGAAAAGGAGGATCAGCTTCTCATGGCAAGAAGGGAAGTGGCCCATATCCTCATGAAGCCACTCTGTAATCATCAAATGTCTTGGAGCTCAGGGAGGTTCCTGGTGACTGGAAATAGACAAGTGTCCCACTTACCTTCCAGAAGGACAGGAAGGGGGATCCAGGGACAGATAGATTAGTTTTCCATTCTGGGGAGGTTATGAAGCAGATCCCAGCACATGATAGATACAATCATTACCTTCAGGTGATTAGCTGACTTACCAGTGTCTGACCATATCTAACCAATATGACTTTTCTGTGACAAGGTGGCTCATGAGCATGGGGTCGGTGCTGTTTCCTTCATTGTGCTACAAGTGGTGTCTGCTCCTATCTGGTTAGAAGATACAGAGAAGCCAGAGCCAAAGAAAAGGTTCCTTCCAAATCACTTAGATCTCAGCAGTGAGATGTCATTGGAGCCTTTCATAATGCATGTTAGTAAATATTTGTCCCTAAACATGTTGCAAGCAACCTAGTGCAATTCTTGCCGAGATGAGAAGAGTTCTGGATAACTAGAGAGTAAAAGATCTGTAAACTATTGGGCTTCTACACATGGTTAATAAATCATGTTTTATAGGGTGATTTTTACTGTATATTTGAAAAGTGCCATACATTTATAATAGAACAGTTCTCTGAAAGGTTAAATGTGCACTACTGAACAAAATGTATTACAAACCTGCTACTGCTGGAAGGGCAAGTGCTCTTTTCCCTGAAACCAAAAACAAGCTAAGGTCTTGAAAAATGACAGGCAGGAGCTGAGCTCTCACAGCAAGATGTACGTGCTCTGTTCCTAGACAGCAGAAATAAATTTGAAGGAAAACAGAATTACTGCTTCTGATGCAGCCAGCTGGGCTGGGCTGTTCTCAGAACATGGAATTGCTGGCAACTCTGTCCGAGTATGCCTGAGATGAGGTCTTTAGTTAAATGAGAAGATGGAAGACTCAGTTGCCACTATTTAGGCAGGCCTCATTTTTGCATGTCTGTAAATTATGGTTCCATTAGGAAAAAAATAACCCCACAATTAAATAAGTCCTCAAACACATTCTTCACCACTCTGCTACCAGTAATGAAGTCAAAGTTGATGTTGTAAAGCAATTTAAGAGCACTTTAAAATCTAAAATGCAGAGGTATGTTAAAACCCACCACTCTCTGTACATCAGTGCAACTCTCACAGAAGCACATAATACAGCATTGAGGCTGTGACTACCTTATACTCACAGAGGCTTGCAAAACTATTGATAGGAAGTTTTTCTTAAAAAGAGACCCTCCATCTTTTTTCAAAAAGGGACCCTCTAAGAGCATCTAAATCCAAGGGGCTATCAAGTAAGTTTATGGATGGTTGTTCACTGATGACATTTTCACAGTGACTGAAATCATTAACCTGTCACAGAGAATCACTTATCAAAGAAAAGACCGTAAGGAAGGAGTGGTTTTTCATTATTTTTCCCCCGGAGAATCATAGAGCACTTGTCCCAGCTGTATGTTTGATGGACTGAAAGAGCTGCACCTCAAAAAACAGAAAAGGAAGAAGAAAGTTGTTGTTCCTGAATTGATGGGGATGGTTTCTTAATTCCCACACATGGGAGGATGGTTCCCATGCCTGCACGTTCGGATGTGATGCTTTCCAAAAGAATATGTAACAGGAGGTTTCTATCACTCTTCCCAGCAGAGCACCTGGATATTTCAACAAAAGACCAAATCTGCTGTTCCAGTACAGCCAGTTACACCCTTGGGTCACTTGGGAAGCAAAGGTTGGCTGGAAAACACTATTTCTCAAAAATTCTTATTTGAGTAAGAAACAGACACACTGTGCTTTTCTTTGGTCCCCTGGGTGTTAGTGCTACACATTCTAACATGGCAGCCTATAATTTCAGAGCTAGCCCTAATGGATGACGTGCTTGGACACAAACTAACCCCAAAGTTTTGGACAGCATTCAAGCATTTTTTACCATGTTATCCAATGAACACCAGTACACTGCAAAATCCTTTTTATTCCTCTTTCTGCAGGCATTTCCAAGGGATGCAACGTTTTGTAGCCATTAGCAGACCCTGCAGAACACCAGTGTTTGAGTGGCCATTTTTGTTGCGGCTGCATTGCCTACTCAGCAAGGACAAAAAAGCCAACATATTTGCTACTGCTGCTTGTGACTCACACCGATACTCAGACCAATAAGTATTGCAAGGGTGAAAATTGTGGAGATCCCAAGCAGTTGTGTAGTCTGGAGGGAATATTTCTCCTTAAAGTATGGGATTCCTTGTGATCTATTGAGACAGAGCTGTTTTTTTGAGAAACTGCACTTGGGAAGGAAGAGGTGGAGACCACTAGATTAAAACAACCTTAAGAAACATTCCCAAGGATGTTACCTCATTTTCAGTGAGGCAGTGAACTCGATTTACAGAGGATTTGAAGAAGTCTGGTAAGAAACAGATTCCCACACACTGGACATTTCCAAGCATCTCTGAAGACAAGTTATGAAACGTCTATCTGTCATAGATGAAAAACTTAGAAGAAGCCGTGTATAAAAATGAAGATGTCTCCTGAGGGTAAAAGAGATGGTTAAAGATGCCTTCTCTCAGTGTAGGTCTAAAAAGTGTACTAAATCTAAACCAGACCTGTTCCAAATAATTCCCATACACAGCAGCAGAGAGAGAGAAAAACTATGTGTAGAGGTCCAGTAATAAAAAAGATAGCAAAATTTAACTTTAGCTCAGTATTATTTCACTGGCTGTTTTTTAGAGAGTATCTTTTATTACACATGCTTTTTATGAGGGTCCTTTATTTTTTTAGGGGCTTTGACAAAAGGATGTTTCCTTCTAAGATGCTGAAAGCTGTTTTGAAATAGCTGCTACTAAATTCTCTAAGGCGGAGCAGAATATGGCTTTCTTCTGTTAGAGGGGATGAGCAGTTTTAAGAGGGTCATATTTCTTTAAATGTGCCTGGATAAGTTGTTTTTTTCTTCCAGCAGGAGTAAATTTAAAAAGTGTTTGTTGCTGTATCATCTCATTTTATACTCAGAAATTGCTTTTTAGAAAATATAAAGCAGTAGGCAATATAGAAGGAAAGTCAACCCTTAATCTAAAACTCTGGGGTGTAAAAGCATTCAACTCCAATACTGCATATTTGCAAGGTTTGCAGTTAGCATCCTCAAAAGCTTCTAGAAGGAACAGAATGACGCAGGTTATATTCCCCTGAACAGTGACTCTTCTAGTACAGGCTGCTGCGTGTTTCCAAGAGAACCAGCAGTGTTATCATGAATGCACTGCATAATGAGATCTCAAAATCTGAGGAAAACAGCTAGTGAAAGAGCTCATCAGCATCTCCCACACTAGCTGGGCTGGAAGCTTTATCCTTTGGCCTGAGTTTCCTCCCAGATGGGAAGCAAGACAACTGTTTGTCACTCAGCAGGCTCCATCCCTATCACACAGGTCCAGAAAAGCACCTCATTCTCACACCTGGACACCAACAACAAACTCATTTTCTTTTCCTTGATCTGAGCGCTACACAGGACACACAGCTTCTAAAACAGAAGTGTTTGGGGTTTGTTTCCCCTCCAGCTAGAGGCTGGTCTGCAGCAGCATATCCCAGGGGTGAATAGTGGGGCCAGTACTGTTTGACATCTTCTTTAACAACCTGGATAAGGAGGTACTGAAAGATTGATACATCAGAGGGTCCTGCTGTCATCCAGAGGGACCTCAGCAGGCTGGAGAAATGAACTGGCAGGAACCTCATCAAGTTCAACAAGGCAAAGTGCAAAGTCCTGCACTCGGGGAGGAATGACATCATGCAACAGTACGTGCTGGGAAAAAGAGAGCTCAACAGGCTCCTATCTGTGTCAAACACTTGACAAGAGAGAGTAAGGAAGACAGAGCCAGGCTCTTTGCAGAGTGGAAGGGTAAGAAATGGTGGGCACAAACTAAAGTACAAGAAATTCCAGTTCAACATCATCATACTTACATACATACAAATATATATATATATATTACTATGAAGGTGGTCAGACTGCCCAGAGGAGTCATAGAGTTTCCACCCTTGGAGATAGCAAAAACCTGACAAGACACTGCCCCTGGCAACCCATTCTAGGGCTATTTCTGCCTAGGGCAGGACATAGACTTTGTTAGAGCATTTCTGTGATGGATGCTAACCTAGACTTAGAACTAAGGTTAGCACAGGAACAGCAAGTAAACCTGTACTGGGTCATCAATGAACCTATTGTGATTATCACTCTACGCTCAAGATGAGTCAGAGTTGGAAGTTTTGCTGAATTCTAGATTAGGTCTCTGAAGACCCAAATTAAAATCTAAGCACTTTATGATTTTATTCTGTTGGCCAGCAGAGGGAGGAAAGAGAGAGAAAATGGAAAGAAGTCATTTGTGATTTTCTGAGGCTGAATAGCAATTCTCTTTCATATTGACACCAGGATTTCACTGCCTCAGGGCCAAAGTCTTGCTTGTCAGAGCTGTGATAATGGATGAAACCACATGAGATTTAATTATTCTTTAGGTACTCGAACACACCGAGCATCCTGCTGTGTAGCTAATATCAAGAAGTGAATCCAGCTGTAATCTTTGCTGGCAGCTGACACATCATTCCAGACAACTGGACTCAGCACAGGTTTTCATACACCTTGAATTGCATTTGATGTCTTAAAATCTGCATCATTTATTTTTTGTCCCCTAGCAAGGCCGTAAAGTGAACAAATGAGACCCCCTTGGCCATTCAAAAGGGTGTTCTCTGACAGCAAGTGAGGAGAGAGCACTCTTGGGTGTTTTCTTCCAACAACTACCCCTGAACTGCACTCAGAACTGAATGGGAGGGTGGGAGACAAGATGTCCCCATGCCCCAACCTGCCTGTTGCTTTCAGTCCCTTACTTTCCCCTTATGCTCCCCTATTGCTAGGCAAAGTAAGGACTCACTAAGCGTTTTGTTCATGTGTAATGCTAAACCAACTAATTTTAGCCTCACAGAAATTAAGGTTGCAGGACCTGTCCCCAGCAATTCTAACAGCTGAATTTATATACTGTGTTGTTTTGTTTTTGTTTTGTTTTTTACCATGCCTATGTAGCAAAAGGCAATAAATGAGACATTTAACAATGAAAGTTATAGATAGAAAAACAAAGAAACAAACAAAAAGAAAAGAAGCTACAGTTTGAACTAAAATTACATCACCCCTATGTCCAATTCCAAATGCTGTTATTAGCTTTGGCCCCAAGGTGAATAGGACACAGGTTGCACTACTGCACCAATACTCTTCTGAAACAAAACTACGAGTTGCATCAGACATCTTCATTAGTCCCTCTCCTTCTCCAGAAGTCCATGCTGGCAGTTTTAATGGAGTTCTGCTCACAAAACTGTATTTCCAGGAG
The DNA here is from genome assembly GCF_987193195.1 of Phasianus colchicus. Taxonomy (NCBI): domain Eukaryota; kingdom Metazoa; phylum Chordata; class Aves; order Galliformes; family Phasianidae; genus Phasianus; species Phasianus colchicus. The sequence goes on along the minus strand of NC_143436.1, from coordinate 60,644,290 downwards.
CACACAAATGGTGTAGAGTCCCAGGTGCGATGTTCAGAACTGAATGTACGGCACGTAGAAGCCACTCAGTCAATCAACCTTCAGTGACACGGTTTCTTCTGCACATAATTGCCTCATAAATGGCCCTTTGGAAAAATTTTTGCTCAGGCTTGAGCCTGGCTCTTGATTGAGATGTCTGCAAAACTTCTGCCTGAGATTTGTAACTTGGTATGCAAACTTAGTTACTCTACATAACATTTCCAGTGTTGAAAAATGCATAGCCGTTGGAAAATCTTTCAACAGAAAAATGGCAAAGAGGAAAAAAAATGATGAAGAGCTTCTCTCCTTGCTTTGTTATTTAAATGTGTCAGAAGTTCCTCCCAGCTATATTTGACAGCAAACGAAGAAACATGTGTTGTACAGTTAAAAGCCGTGATACAGGCGAAGATGGAACACATCCTTCTCTTAAGTTTCAGCTGAACCCTAAAGGAACACAGTGGCATGTCCACGTGGTGGCAGCAGAGGAGGAAAGTGAGAAATCATCCAGAGGAAGCCTGAAGATAAATTTTAGTGACCTGAGCTGCAGCATTCCGTAGTTAAATGCCCGCTGCTGAATGCATCTTTGATATTAGATATGACCCTCCAGGAATCGTTCACTCAGCATCTGCCTGCAGCCACTCAAATCCAGGCAGAAGACAGATGACTGTGCAGCAGCTCAGTGACACTTTTTCACTTGGCACTCTCTGCAGGAACCCCAGGACAGAGTGATCACATTGAACACAAACTGTGTGGCATCCTTCACACAACAAGCTGGCCTAGAGGTATTCCCCAGCCCCCTGCCACCTGCTTGGGTAAACATCTCTCTTCGGGGAAGACTGATTCAGCTGTCACAGATCAAAGATAAAGAAAAATGAGCTTAATAAAAGCAGAGGCAGACAAGGAAAACCTTCAAGCAACTAAACTGAGGCTTTCTACTCTCAGAAATACCTGGTATAATTGAGTCTGTTGCAGCTCTTATGGTCATCTTTGGCTCTTGAGAGGCAGGTGGGTGCAGCCTTCTTCTGTCCCATAGCCATGGAAGGCTCCAATGGCGAAATAAGGCACCTGACAGTACCCAGACATCTCTCCAGCAGGACTGTGGGGGCAATTCCAGTCAGGTCACTCCTGTGTGTATTTCCAAGGGAGCTATAGGTGAGGAGAAGCCCACAGCCCGTGTTTTTCTTAACCTTTTACTTTGGTACAAATAATATACGAATTCCTGCTGAGGTAGAGAGCTGTAGGGGAGGGTACTCCTCTTGCTTTTTGTAGGAATTGTATTTTCTCAGAAATTACTGGGATGAGGAAGGGGACAACTGCAAAGAAATTCAACTCAATTCATCCCTGTTTAAGTGTTTTCCCTTCGTGAACACAAAGGGAGAATAGATCCCTCACAACTGGTTTCAGAACCAGGTATCTCCAGCAGTGCTGTGCTCACAGAGAAGTAAGCTCTTTTTATGACCCACATAATGCCACCAGTAAACGAACACCAAAGGAAAGGCCTGAGTAGCCATTTCCTGAGCACTTCCAGCTCCACAGGAAGGTACCATCACGTATGATGGAGTATAGTCTACTGGGACACAGTACAAATGCAGTTCTCCATAATGGTGTCAGCTGACTGCTGGCATTAGTGCTCAGGTAGCTCTGTATTACGGAGATTTCAAACCATTTCAGTGTGATCTGTGGTCACAGAACTGCAGGGTTCGGAAGGGACCTCAGCAGATCATTGAGACCAACCCTCCTGCCAATGCATGTCACTATAACAGGTCACACAGGTAGGCATTCAGATGAGTCTTGAATATCTCCATAGAAGGAGACTCCACAGCCTCTCTGGGCAACCTGTTCCAGTGCTCTGTCTCCCTTATGGTGAAGTTCTTCTACGTGTTTATATAAAATTTCCTATGTTCAAATTTGAGGCCATTACTCCTTGTTGTATTGCTACATACCACCAAAAAGAGCCTGACTTCATCAATTTGCCTCCCACCTCCTTTTAGATATTTCTAAACATTAATCAGATTCCCTCTCAGTCTTCTTTTTCCCAGGTGAACAGACCCAGGTTACTCAGCCTTTCTTCATACAAGAGATGCTCCAGTCCATTTATCATCTTTGTGGCCCTTTATTGGACTCTTTCTAGGAGATCCCTGTTATTGAACTGGGAAGCCCATAACTGAACACAGTATTCTAAATGTGGCCTCACCAGGGCAGAGTAGAGGGGGAGGATCACAGCAACTGAGAATCCACTCCATGGTCAGTGCAAGAAAGGGAGGAAGTGGCAGTGATTAGGGACATTGGGACACCTGTAGCTGACTACCTTCACGAGTGGCCAACTGCACTTGTTCATTCGGGATCCATTTCTACTCCCTAGCCTATTGCTAATGAGCTGTCACTTCCAAATGTGTGCCCTCCTCTTCTGCTCCCATTTACAAGTCTAAACATGGAGACTTGTGATTGATTTTAAGGCATGTTGTGCTCTTGACATCATAGACACACAGTGCACATCACCTTCTCAGCCCATGGCTCACACTCCTCAGTTATCTTCTCTGGGGTTATTCACATATCCTGTGATACCCTGTCCTCCTGTTAACATAGACTGTGTCTTCCTTGTACATTACTGGGGGTAATACAGGTGACAGCACTTCTACCAAATACTTTGGACAAGGAAGGAAGGACCTTGGGGCTTAGGTCATGCTCTGTAACCACGTGGGAGAAGGACAGCAAAGGATGGCTGTAGCTTAACACAGAACAAGTTAATTAATCATATCACTACGCACTGCCACTTTCAAAAGGCATTCTGAATATAGGAGAAGCTAGTTTCTATCAGCTCTACTCAAGTTCCAACTTATTTCCAGCTTATATAATCATGTTTTTAATAGACCAGGTAGAAGTTAGTATTTACTAAGCTAGAGACCACTATTCGCACAAGTATCACACACACGAACTATTTATTCGACCCTTGATACACATGAATTTCAGGACCTGCTAGTCAGCAATAGATTTTTGCAGCTTTTTACTGAAATAGGGCATTTAATGAGTCCATTCAGGAATAGCAGCCAAGCAACTGTAAGTTCTTCCTAAGCAGTCAGGCCCAGCTAATTTCAAAACGGATTGCTCTGTGAAGGAAGGACAGCACATCCCAGATCAGAGAAATGGTATACAGGCCCAAGTCTCACATAAAATAGTCTCTTGGTGAGAGATAAACAGTTTTAAAATGTGTCAGAGAAACCATTAGGCGATAAAAATTCACAGAGCAATTTTGCCAGAGAAAAAGCATAAATAAAAAGTGCATCATTTCTTTCCCAGACTTTCTCGGAAGTCAGCTGCATTCAAAGAGATATGCCACAGCCAGAGTTGAACTACAGGCAATTAAAGAGTATTGGCTGTCTTATATCAAACTTGCAGTTTGTACTCAGCACTTTAATTAAAGGCAGCAATTATATAAATGTTGCCTCTAAGTGGAAGGAGAGCAAGGAGTACAGCAAGCGTAGATTAAATTTTTCTTTGAGAAGAAAAAGAGCAACTGATTCTTATTTGTGTGTGGGTGCATTCATTCTGTATCCAAAGAAAACTTACACACAAAGAGCTGGCTTGCTCTTGCAAGGAAATGTAGATGCTAAAGCAGCTTCCAGCCAGTTTGGGGGAGGGAAAAGTGGCATCTCATCTTCTTTGCTTCAAGGACATGCTGATCTGCTTTTGAGCTTGTAAATTTTAGCTATGTCAAATGTTTCAGATTCTTCCCACGGGCCTTTCAGTATATATACAAATATGACAGGCTACTTAGAGCACTAAAAGGAAGAAACCTGAGCCCCAACATTAAGGACAAGGTATTCTGGGAGAAGAGTAATTAAAACTCTGGATTTTCTCTGTAGTTTTGTTTTTTTTTCTTTTTCTTCCATTTAAAGAAACGTCATGCCACTCATCTAAAACCAGCACTCGCTAATATGAAAAGAAAATGTTTATTCAATTGGTAGCTTGTAGTTTCATGCTGAACCACATTTAAGTAAAGAGAAAAAAAATCTACAAAGCAAGAAGCGTGAAACAGGATAACATCTCCACTGCAGTTAAGCAGAACATCCTCTGTGATAGGAGAATGAACTTCGTGCAGTAACTGCTAAACATTCTAGAAGCATCAGGACATACTGTGTTCCTGCCTACTGAAGCCTATTTGGGATTTCATATTCTCACTTCTTGTACCACGAAGAATATGCACAGAGCACTCAAGCGCATCCATCTAATATCAAACAAGAGCTCTCCCTCTCTCTCTACACCTTAGGATACAAATTCCAGAGTTCACAAAACAAGAAAGCCAAGTTAGCTTCAATCGTATCTTTGGGCCTGTAGAAGAGTTGGCGGCCAGGAGATCTTGCCTTCTGATTTTGAATATCTCAGCTGGCAGCACAGACAAAGCACATACAAAAGTTACAGCTGATTCAGTACACTTATCTTCCCTCTTTATGTGGAAAAACAGCAGTACTGTGGGATTTCTGCACAGAGATGCGTTTCTAATGGGCTGAGTCAGGAATAACATCTGCAGCATGGTAAAGCCATAGTCCTAGAGAGCAAAGATATTCCTCAAAAGCAATGATGTATGGATTAATTTATAATTTTCTCTTGTATCAAACAAGTTTAGAAAAGAGCTTGCTAGGGTCTATACTTTCAGGAAATACTTTTCACTCTAGTTATACAATTCCACCCTTCCCCAGCCACCCATTTAGTGTCTCTATTTAGTATGTCAATCTCTTCTTTCAAAAAGTGCGAACAATTTTTGGTTCTGACGTTCTCTTTCCCCCTGTGAGTACTGGAAAAATGGAAACATCACTCCCATTTTTAAAAAGGAAAGAAAGGAAGACCTGGAAAACTATGCACCAGTGGGCCTCACCTTTGTGCCTGGGAAGATCATGCAGATATTTCCAGAAGCAGTGTTAAGTCACATACAAGATGAGGACGTAGTCCAAGACAACACGGCTTCACCAAGAGCAGATCATGTCTGACCAGTCTGGTAACCTTCTACAGTAGAGTGGTGACGTTGGTGGACAAAATGTGATTGATGTCATCTACCTGATCTTCTGCAAGACCTTTGACATGGTCCACAACATCTCTAAATTGAAGATATGGATTTGAAGGGGGAATTGTTCAGTGGATAAGGAATTGGTTGGATGGTCACAGCCAGAGTGTTGTGGTCAATGGCTCTATGTCCAGATGGTGGCTGGTGACAAGTGGTGTCTGTCCCCTGTGGGTCCACTTGAGACCAATGCCCTTCAACACCTTTACCAACAACATAAGCAGTGGGCTTGAGTGTACTCTCAGCAAGTTTGACACAAGGTTGAGCAGTGCAGTTGATACAATAGAAGGAAGGGATGCCATCCAGAGGGGCCTGGACATGCTTGAAAAGTGGGCACATGAGAGTCTAATGAAGTTCAACAAGGCCAAAAGCAAGGTGTTGCACTGGGGTCAAGGCAATTCCAGATATACATATAGACTTGGAAAAGAACTCTTTGAGAGCAGCCCTGTGGAGAAGGGGTCCTGATGGCCAAAAAGCCAGACACGAGCTAGCAGTTTGTGTTTGCAGCCTGGAAGGCTTCATCTGTAGGAAGTACTGCATATCACATTGGACTGGAGGCTCTCTCTTCTCTTACTAGACATCCCTGTTTCAAACAGATGGTCCAGAAGGAGAGCACACAGCAGATCCTGGAGGACAGTGTAAACAGCAGATGCCTTACATGTTCATTTTAATTATAACTCTGAGCTAGAATTCCAAATTATTTTGTAGAATGACAGATTCTTTACAAGCCAAGTAGGTAACCCCCCTTAGTACCTGGGCTGCCCATTTACAGATTAGTAAAGAAAAAATATTCAGATGACTGTTTATTGCTTCTCTTGAGCTTTACCATAAGTTTTCCTTAAATTCCAGTGGGAGGAAAGTGTAAACTAAAAAACCCCCAAAACAGGCTGGAGGTCCTGCTACTTCCACAAATGGGGCCCACAGCCTGGTCTCACTCCATAGCACTGCCCAGTGTACCTGGGATTCTTCAGGGATGTCAGATGGTTAGTGACAGATTTCCTTCTCCCTGTCTAACTGCCACCAAGAGCAGTGGATGGGTGGCCCATCCTACCCCTGCAACTTTGAAGGTTTCAACAAGTAGATTATTCACTTAATGCAGTACACGTTTTCACTGAAAAAAGTCTCATCAGCTTGTGATACAGCACTAAATTAAAAACCTTAAGCTGCTCAATTTTCACAGCTGAAGATGCATTGGGGAAATCATATCTTTGAGCCAAACCCACACCATGGTTGCTGTCATGGTGGAAGAGCAATTTTTTTTTAAGTTAGTTATAACACAACAACAAGTCAGTCATCAGTAACAGCAGCTTGATAAATACTGCAATTTACAGCTCCACTAGTTCAGGAGAACTATTATTTTTATAAGGATTGACTGATGTTTTCTGACTTGTGCTAGCATATTTGAGGCTTTCTTCCAGAATTAGCATGGGACAGCAACTGAAGAGAGAGTGGTTTCTTTAAGCAACAGAGAGACTAGCATTTAGCAAGTCAAAAGGTCGCGTGTAACTCCTAATTTATTAAACTATTGTACCTGAATGGCAGACAACATAAAGGTAGGTTGTAGCACTTAAGCCATTTTGGCAGCAGATGGTGGTCAAGGTCTCTTGGCCAGACAACAACCATGAGGTTTCCTCATCACGAGCACTCTTATATTCATATTTCCATATTGAAGTGTACTGCAACATACAGCAGATTGAAAGAGAGCAGGCAGTAGATGTTTCTTGGCTAGTGTATGCACGTATTTGCTTGTATAGGCATTATTCACAAATACACTCACTTCCAAGTCTAGTACTTATCTAAAGCTTCTTAGGAACTGGTAGATAACTCAGCCACCACTTTTCCTTCCTCAAATATTCTGTGTCTATTCAAAAGTATACTTGAAGCCTTCCATTTAAAAAAAAAAAAAAAAAAAAAAGACAAAAAAAAAGGCTCCCAAACTCCTGGCAAACTAAATTGTGTCAGTTTGGCCTTTCTAATATGAGACAAGGCCAACAGCTTGTCATAAATAAATCTCTCCAACACTTGAAGGCATATTTACAATGGATGAGCTATCATGCCAAATTCCAGGTTGCTAAAAAGGAAGCAAAGTATCACTGTTGCTAAAGAACTTCATCTTTGATATCCATGCTGTGGCAGTTGCATTTAAAAAACAAATTACCTCTGATAAAATCAGATCATCTGAGATGAACTGGAGTTACCAGTTTTATTGTGACAGATGAGTGCCAGTTGTGGAAAGGACTTGACATTAAACGTGAGCCTAACACCTGAAGAACCATGTATTTCCTATGCACATCTCTGAATCTTCAGAACTGAAGCACCACAAGTTGTGCTGCAGTAACAAGATTTCTAAAACTGACTGCTCAGGTTTGAAATTCCAAACCAGAAAAAGTCTACAGAAAGATGGCTTGAATCACACACATTTTACCAAATGTACTCCACAACTTCTTAATGGAGGAAAAGTACACCAAAACCTGAAAATCTCCAGTTTAAGTTCAGGTTTGTGACTGATGAAGTCCAGTCTCAGTAGGCTGAAGATGTAGGGTGTTGGTGACTCTAGATGGTGATTTTCACTGATCCAGTTTGAAATACCAACCAGCCTATAATGCCCATAGGTCCAACAGGTTGGTGGCCATCCATAGAATTACCAAGGTTGGTAAAGACCTCCAAGGTCATCCAGTCCAACCGTCCACCTACCATCCACCTAACACCAATATTTCCTCACAAACCATGTCCCTTAGTACCACATCTAAATGTTTCTTGAACACCTCCATGGACAGTGACTCAACCACATCCCTGGGCAGCCCATTCCAGTGCCTGATAGCTCTTTCAGAGAAGAAATTTTTCCTAATATCCAACCTGAACCTCCTCTGGCACAACTTGAGGACATTTCCACTCATCCCATCATTTAGTTATATCAAAGCTACTTTGGCTTTGACTTTCTGGAAGCTGCTGCTCTCTGACAGAGAAAGCAGCCCAGCTCCTACCTAGAAAAATGTTTCACATGCTGTAGGCAACACCTGGGGTGGAAATGTGGGGGATCTTCTCTGGTGTTGCCCCCACTCTGAACTGTCACTGCCCTTGACGGGCCATAGGCACTCTCCCATGTCAGAGCAAGGCACACTGACTGCCAGCTCCCATCTCACTGTCCTGCTGCTCAGCACCATGCATCAGTGCCTGCTTCCCTCTCACTGCCTGTAAGCAAGCCACTGTGCTGGAAAGCAAGTTCCTGCCAGCACCAGGAGCTGTTTCCTCATTCTTACCTCAATCAGCCCCCTGCTTTTCTTGTCTCTTAACTCATTGCTTCATCCCCCTTTCCCTGCAGTATCCCGTAACTGCAAAGCAGGGCTTTAATAATGCATGTGTTCCCTCACTGTACATGCCGAATGCCTGAGAGCACTGTTTTAATGAGTCAAGTCTGCCTTTTTATCAGTACCACTGTCTGAGGCCACAGCACTCTCAAACCAAACATTTTTTGAAGGCAGTTTCTGGGAAGGCGAGAAGAGAACCCTGCAAAGAGTCAGAGAGCTGGGGGGACGGGCCATCTGCTTTACCTCAGGCTGGTTTGACCCAGGATTTCTCTTCTTGAGGGCAGAAATACCATTACTCATTCATGTGGTTAAGCAGTTCTTAGGAAGACTGTGATTTTCTTTCTTTGTGGATACTCTCACATAGTATAGTGAGATCCATACGCTCATTTATCCTCCTTATTCAATGCTCTGTTTTCATGCCCCATCTCTGTCTAGATCTCATTCCTTCACTGCTTATCACCCTCCCATTTTCTTTTCCCCAAGTCCTGCTCTGAGCTACGTGTATTAGCCAGAAAAATAACCTCTCTCAGCTCTATCCAAGCACTGCATTTAGTTGTATAAAACCTAAGTTCTATACTGCAACAAGATAATCCTTTAACAAGAATCTGGACATTTTAGGCAAAATAGAATTTTTTTCCTTCGAATCCCAGCCTCTGCTACCTCAAGTGCATTACTTTACTACCAGTGCAGAGGTGCGTATCATTAGCGCTGTGCACATGGACAGCAGTGTTGGGCTGCAGAACTGCTCCCTTGGGACATCTGCTTAATTTTGGCTCATTAATTTGGATGATCATAGTACAGCCGAGACACATAGAATAGGTGATCATTGCTATTCTCCTGACCACATACAGCTTACACTTACACCCTGAAGTCACAGGGAAGCCTGCTCAGGAAAGCTTGCTTCAAAACCTGTGGAGAATAGCAGAAGTATTCCTAATCCTTATGCTGCATTTTAGTCAGATAGGAAGCAAACTGTCCCAAAGGCTAGCTGCCCATTTACCTGGTAAATGATAAGTTTTTGCAGCTTCAGGAGCGCCAGATTGTTTCTGCAAGGAAGCCCACTTAAGACATAGTACACGTGCACAGCTTTCACAAGCGTACAGTTGTTACCCTTCACATTTGGCAACAAGCATATCTCTCCCAGGACTACCCTGCTCATATGAACACTGAGTAAGGAAAATGAAAATCCTTTTCAGTCTAAAGTACTCCATTGTTTCACAGGGGGAGCCCAAAGTTCACAAGTAACACTTGCTGCCAGCAATGTTCATGTTCCAAGACTTAGAATCCTACATCATGGGGACAGTTTGGGGAGTCCCAGCTGGGGTACCACTGCTTTCTGTGCTGACAGAATCTGGACTTCCATTTCCAAAGGTTTGCTGCTGTTATGATTAACACAGAGTCCAGAGGTGGGTCAGTCACTCATCTTCTCAGGAATCAGAACCCAACATGGACTGAACTTACATCAAAGCTACAGATTTGGGCTGTATTATAGCTTAGATGAAACATTCAAGACCAAGACAGCATGGGTGTCTATGTATAACAAAGTTGAAGATTTAGCAATATCATGTGATGCCACAGCTTTACAAGGGCTAATAAGTACATAGTGGGAGCCACAGGCACCACACATGTGCCAGCAGTTTTGGTAGGCAGATGACAAGCTCTTCCATGACTGCCTGCACACAAAGTACACACCAAAACCTATCTTACTGACACCACCGCCCAACTGGCAACATGCTACTGTTGGAAAGCTCTGGTTGTACATAGACATGTGGGGAACACCAAGCTTACCTATTTTTTGCCAGGACTGACAAGATGGCTTAGAGCTTGTCCAGTTCTTCATGCTAACAAGCCTTCAGCATTCTAGGGTTAGAGGTCATTAGCCACCTGATTTTGCAGTGTACAGCTGTCAGAACTCATTTTTCCATCAGCCAGAAAGCCTCCACAGAACTGCTGACCCTTGTACTGCAGGTTGGCCAGCCAGGTCCAGGACATCAGGGCTACTCAGTTGCACTCAGGCTTCCCACACGGCTTCCCGAGTTCTGCACTCATTTCAGGCTCCAGCACATGGAATGGATCCACTACTGGAAATGTGCATTTCTCTAGAATTATTTCCATACTGTTAGCATTTATTTTTTCAAAAATAAATATGTTGTGTGTAAGTGGTTCTCCTACATGCTTTTCAGAAAGTGGCATTTCTCATGTAAGAAGCATTCCTTGATTTATTTATTAATTTTAAGTCAAAGCTGTTATTTTTGAATCGTTTCCCTAATACTAAGTTTCCATTTTCCAAAATTAGTTTGTTAGGTGTTCTCAACCAGCTCCAGTAAGAGCAAATTAAACAGGGCATAAATAACTGCAATCCCACCATCATCAGCTTTCACTGCTCATGAGAAGTGTTAGCATGAGAAAAGAAAGAAAACTGCAAGTGAGCAGTATTTACTTTCCTCATATGTCAGTAATACAGACGATGAGTCTGGGCAAGAAAAAAAATGCTTAACAAAAGAAGTCCATGAAATACTTGAAATTGGCAGAGCTGGCTTGGAGAAACCTATAGAGAACTTCAAGGGCTGATGTATGACACATCCCCTATTCCCTTTCATCCACAGCGGGGCTTCTGGATCATGTGATGAGAGCTAAACTTTTTTATAACAGGCTCCTTTTATCCTTTTTCTGTGCCCCAGGAAAAGGCATGACCCTCTAGTAAGAGGAGCCAAGATCTCAAGCAAATGTTAGCATAGATAGACCGAACTGTTTGGCTTTCTGCTTCCTGTTTATAAGCGTCCAGTTCCAGAGAGTGGTTATTAATTAATCAGAGGTCATTTACATGGTGAGACCAATTGTTCTTCCCAATATACATCTATCTTAAACTAGTTTTTTGGTTAGTCTTTTGCTTAGAGCAACACTCATCCCTCAGGAACGTTTCTATATTTGGCTTAGTGATGGTGAGAACTGCAGATACGAGGACTTCTGCCTAATGAGAAGTGCATGGAGTAAGCAGTGAATTAACTTGCTACAGTTTTAGATACATGAGAGCAGAGAAGACTATTCTGATGCTATCTTAGGGCAATAGCTTTAGGGGAAAAGCAGAAAAAATTACAAATTTACCTGCCTGTAATCTTCAATACTACTTTAGCAACAGGGCTTCTTTGGAAGGCAGACAGGGAAAGATCCAGATCATTACTTACATTGGCTGCTGCCTTCCATCTCACTTTGTGTTGGCTGCTGATGCAGCTCCTCAAGAAGGATTTTGAAGCCTCATTATCCCACAGATTTATCAGTTTTGAAATGAAGGGTGAGGAGCTGCTACTAGAGAACATGCTAAAAGATTTTTTTCTGGCCACATGAGTTTGCTGAAGATAAAATAGTCTGTTTGCTGAAGATAAAATACTCTGTAGTTGTAGTCATTGCCAAGTACAATTTGACACTCAACACCTATACTTATTATTTCCAGTGACATATTTTTAATCTAAAACATTTGATACCTGAAGATGCTAGTGGTGCCAAGATGGCTCTGAGATCTTTCAAGAGGTGTGTCTCCAGTGGCCTATGCAACATCGCTTCCTACCCAGGATATATGGAGCCTACTGCAATGGCCAAATTGCTCCCACACTCTATATGAATGTGTATCTCATACTCCAGTGAGATTACTTCAACAAACAGCTCTCTAAATGTGGGAGGAGAAAGGACGGAGGTAGTGGAAGAACTAGAAAAGCTATTTCAGTAAATACATCTGTAACCAAAGATCCTGATATCTTTATGGCACAAGGCAGCTTTGGTACTCACAGCAGTACCTGCTCAAACTGCATTTCAGATAGTGAGATGAGAAACAAAGGGTGTAAAAAATGAACTGATATAAGTATCCTTCCACATATCCATGATGATGGAAGTCAGGATGGACTGAGTCCAGGTCACTTTCACCTAAGAGGCCCTTGATGACAAACCTTCTCCTCATGTTTCTTGGGAAGCCTGCTGCCACTTGGCTCTTGTCTGAGAGAGAGAAGTGGTCCATCATAAACACTAAATCCCAAATGCAGATCCTTGCCTCCTTAGTTATAGTCTTTAATAGCCTTCTGTTTATGTCCTGGGCACTGTCAAAACAATACAAAATAAACCAGTCAGATCACTTGCTTAAACCTTTTTCTGCATGAATTTCCTTAAGCAGGCCTGTTGATACCGGAGAAAGCCCAGACTGTAATGCTAGATTTAAGTTCTGTTGGTTGAAATGAAGTTTGCTTGGCTTCTAAGCATAAGTTCTACATGGAGTTTACACAGATGTGATCAACCAGAAAAAGGGCTACAGACATGAGAAACAACTTGAACTGTGAAGAGTTCAGGCAATGAGAGCACTGGTTTGCTAGAGCAGAATGGAATGGAACATACAAGTCAATACTTAAGCTAATACCTCCTTTCTACAAGTTTGTAGTAGGGAATGAGCACAAGATTTCAGTCACTGCTTATGCATTTAATCATTAGCACTCAAAAATACTTATAGACCTTTAATTCTTAATGATCATTTCTCTCAAAAGCAGGTAGATCTGACACGCTAAATACTTAATACATCATTTAATGTGAAAAAGAAAAAAGAAAAAAAAAAAAGCATGAAATAGATGTTTCTTGCAAAATAGGCCAGGCTGGGATGTAAGCCTTTCTCCCTTTCCTCAAGTCTTATAAAGCAGAACCTCCAAAAATGTGGTGTTAGAAAATATTTCTCTTTCTGAAAGTGTCTTAGTATCAAACTCCTGGTGCCATTCAGGTTTGAATTCATTCACTGGACTACAGCACAAGTCTAGAAGATAGTTGCCATGCTACACATTCAGGCCTGGGAAAAGCAGTCTAGACAGACTTGCATTGTTCCCAGGCACAGACCTGCCATGATTATATCTCCCATCCAATACATTTGATTGCAACAGCATTCCTGGGAAGGGAAAGATACAGAGCCAGGAGCTCCAGGTATTATCAGAAATCCCTCCTGGAGCATGGAAACATGCCATGTAGAAATCCCCATCTGTCTGCAAAGAAACTTAGAACAGTTCCACTGTTTCACCTACCCCAGCATTAAGGTAAGCGCTCTCTCATATATTAACTCTTTGGTTAGTCCAAATCCTTCATACACCATCAGCTGGTCATGACAATTAGACAGATTTCTTTCAGTTTGTAAGTCCAGGACTTCAACTCAAATAATGGATTTTAATGGGGCTATAACTCTCCAGTGGCAGCTGCTGCAGAAAGCAAAGAACAAAGTCACAATGCTGGCACATTTTACAATTGGCTCTTATTTCCTATGGATAGCTATCAAAATGTGAGCCAAGGGAAAATGGGATTGTAATGCCCGTTAAAAAGAAAAAGTCAAAGACAGGATACTGGTCTGAATCTATTTCAGGCATATTATTTGTTACTTCTGAAGTTAAGCTTTCAAACAGTTCAAAAGTCTGTGCTATTGAATGGAAAATTATCTCTTATCCTAACTAAGCCTAATAAAGGAGGTAGAAAAGGAAATAGATGAAACTGCCAAAAGATTTTTAGCAGCACAGTTAAACACTGCCATTTTTAACCCCTCAGTTGTGCCACATTCAGGAGTCTAACAGGTTTTATGATGACAGCTTTGCCCAGAGACATCAGGTTTGTCCGATGTTTGCTGGAGAGAAGGTATTGGTAACCCCAGTTTTCCTGACAGTTTCTGAGGAACTTGACCAGTTTTTTGTTTTTTTTTTTTAACATGCACTGTAATACCTATAGATTCATCCAAAGACATCTCAGTATTTGCAGATTTTAATGCTGGAGTTCCAAGAGTCTGAACTTGGGTACTCACCTGGTGGTGTTTCTGCATCTCATCCCATCACCAGGATATCCCATCTTTCCTTCCCAGTCTGTAAGGGTGGCATCCTTATATCACAATAGCTCTGAACTCATCTCCTTGGGATTTTTCTGGGTATTATCAAGTCATAGCGGAATAAGAAAGTAAAGTATGAAATTCATCTTTAATACTAGGTTTTATAGGGGCTTTCACAATGGACTGGGACAATTCTCACATGACATGATGTGTTCAACTATAGGATGAGCAAATCGTGAAAGCTACATTCCTATTCCACTAGGCCAGATCTTGTTCATCATAATCTCATAAAACTCAGTTTCATTTCAGCCTCATTTAAAGCTTCAGCATTTTGCATATCAGTCAGTTTTACCACGCTGGAGCTCAAGAGAGTTCTGCTTTTACATATGTTTGGAGAACATCTATATGGAAAACCTCCAGAATGCCCATAAGATATCTTGTAAACAAGGACATTCTTGAAGCTTCAATCAAAATCAAACAGCTCCGTTCATCTTCTTTAGAGGGAAGCAGTGTACAGCTTGACTGTACCTTGGACTCTGGGCATGAAGTAAGTTTAGTCTATTGTTTTTTTCTGGAGAAGACTCTGAGGAAGACCTTATAGCTCTCTTCGATGACTTGAAAGGAGATTGTAGTGAGGTGGCTTCTTCTCCAAGGTATTAGCTACAGTATTAGAGAAAATGGCTTTAAGTTGCACCAGGGGAGATTAAGGTTGGATATTAGGAAACATTTCTTCTCAGAAAGAATGATAATGCAATGGAACAGGCTGCCCAGGGAGGTTGTATAGTTACTGTCCATGGAAGTACTAAAGAACTGTTAGATGTGGCACTGACGGTTTTAGTGATATGATGGTGGTGGGTTGATGGTTGAAGTAGATCTTAGTGGACTTTTCCAACCTTAGTGATTCTATCATTTAAGAAGCATTTAATTCTATCATTTAAGAAATAGCATGGCTGATGGAACAAAGCAACACTTTCACCACAGGCCCAAAGCTCTGGAAAAACAACAAGAGACCTCAGGGTACTTCACAGCACAGCTAGAAGCAAATCCAAACATGACACTGTAAAAACACATTTGAGAAACATCTCATATATAGGCAAATCTTGTACAAGTCACTCTGTGGAAAGGCACAGAAGAGGGCAACTACTCACATTTTAGACATGCTCAGTGCCAGTAATGCAGCTGCAATGGGATCAAGTCCTGATAAGGTAGCAAGCAAAGCCTCCATCTCTTGTCCTGCAAGAACTGTTCTACTGCTGGCCAGCAGGAATTTGTGCAGTTCATTGCTTACCATCAACAGCCCGAGGTCTGCCTAGAAGTGTAGACATTTTGTTTTCTGTGTCTATTCTGAAAAATTGCTGAACTACTTAAAAATTAATAAATTGAAAATGAGATGGGATAGAGAATTGTCATTATTCCACCTTCATTGTTAAGTTAAGGAGACTAAAATATTTCGGGGTTTTCTTTTTTGGTTCTCTAAATTTATCAACCTCTTTCTCCCCCATCATACCGTCATCCTAAAATTTGACATGTCAGCATGAAAGACCAAATCTATGTTTTAGATTTCTCAATAGAAGTGATTTGGTTTAGAGACAGGCACAAACTGACTTCTGTTGCTCATTGGTTCTGGAGGAGTGGAGAAAAAAATAAGATGCTGTTTCAGTATGTTGGCATATAAATAGACATAGGAATCTAGTTTAATATACCCAGCCTTGAAAAACTGCCAGCCATAACAAATGCTATTACATAGCAGTGAGACTGTGTGCTGGATGATGCTCTAGGGAGACATCTATTAGACTCCTGTTAAGGGAAAAGTTTGACTGATGGCCCCATTTCTGATGGTATTTTCCTCTGTCCTGCATATAAATAGTTGTCATAGTTAAACTGCTATTCTCAGCTGTAATAGGCATAATTTTAGAGATTTTTTGTGTGCTTTTATAAATGAGCTCTCAGAGGAAGATAGCTGTGGAGTGCGCTGAGTACTCCTTAGCACATCCTCTCTCTTATCTGTCCTTTCCCTTCCACCTCAGAGTTCCCTGACACACTACATTTAGAACTTTTTTTCTTATCACTGTGATATAAGACAACAAGGGTCTATACAGAATATTATCTAAAGACTTTCTCCAGAGGCATTACTTCATTCTGAAAATATATGGACAGCGAAAGCTCCATGCACTGGAATTCACCCAAAGAGTTCCTAAAGGCTGATGGTGGATTTCTCCACCACCCTTCATCTGGATGTCAGTGTGGATCCTTCTGTATAATTAATTTCTAACTTCCATAATCACAATAAAAGTTTAACTTATATAAGGCAGAATAAATTAAGGGGAGAGGTTGAGGGGAAGGGAAAGAAAAACTCACTGAAGAGTTGGGAGAAGGAACATCATCTCAAATCAGCACACCCGAAATAACCTCTGCAAGATCTGGCCTTCATGAGTTTTCCTTCTGTTCCTTTCCCATTACTTTCCCCTCCCCATCCACATTTTGTATCAACAGTTTCCAACAAAATCCTTTTGCTTTCAAGTTGATGTGCAATACTTCCTTTCGATATCCCTATTGCTTATGTTGCAAAAATTAGTTTCTTCTTAACCTTTCTGTGCCCTTTATGGCAGCCCATAAAGCCACTGCCTTTCTCCTCAGTTATCTTTTCCAGCCTGCTGAATCTCTCTCCCTGCAGTCTCTCCCTACAGAGTGCCAGACTTACCCTGGATACCCGTCATGCTTCCCTGTATTTCTAGATCATTTTGATCCTTCTCCCCAGACCCTAAAGCTTCAGTATCATTCATTGCCTCTCCCTATAATGTATTCTGTCACAGAAGCTGTGTGTGCCCCATCCCTGGAGGCACTCACAGCCAGGTTGGATGGGGTCCTGGGCAGCCTGATCTGCTGGGTGGCAGCCCTGACCATAGCATGGGGTTGGGACTTGATGATTTCTGAGGTCTCTTCCAACCCAACCCATTCTATGATTCTATGCTACTGCCGTGACATTTCACTTCATTATCTCACAGATTTTGCAGTGCATGAAGAAAGGGGGATTAACTTTGAATCAGGAGCTGCCACTACCACAAAATCACAAGTTTCATTCATTACAACTTGCCCAAATACCACAGCTCATTGCTATACAGTTTATCATTCCCTAGTGGAATGATAGGTAGCTCTCCTACAGGGTCAGTGCAGCACACACACATTGTTCAAGGGCTGCAGCCAAGTTTGCAACTCAGGCTTTGGAGCTAAAGCCTGTACCACACATCAGAGTCATGCAATCAGAGATGAAAACCCATTCTGAAATTGGCCCAAGTGAAACTGAGAAATTTCTAGGACTGAGCATCCTTAGTTGTATCATTTGTTGTTAGCTAGCACTTTTCTTCCTCTTCGACTCTCTTCATAAATCCCTAGAAATGGCTCTTGGCAGTTTGATGTTGTTACTGACAGATGTTTTACTATACTTCTCCATATTCTTCAGAGATGTTCTGAGTAACCAAGCACTCTGTGCTTACCACATACCCTGATGAGGAAGGAACAGAGATGACCTCCTAAGGCTCTTCTAGCTTCTGTGGATGAATGCACGCTTCAGCAATAAAAGCATCAAGAAGAAACAGTCAGCTTTATATTAAGCCTACCACTTCTACCTGTGATTGAAAATAGTCCAGCAGGTCAATAAATGTAGTAGGGAATGGTTTTTCAGTGAGGTAAATATGCATGCACACATACACTTGGAAACCAGTTCCTCCCCTCTCTAACCCCACAGGTATAATCACAGAATCACAAAATCATTAAGGTTTGAAAAGACCTCTAAGGTCATCTAGTCCAACCATAATATTCATAATTATCATAATATTCAAATTTCCAGTAAGTCCAGTATCATGGGCAAAAGCACAGCTACTGCAGACATGGGAAAAGCACACACAAACAAAAAGCATAGGGTTAAGATCCATTCATTTTGACCAGTGTATATATAAAAATAATGTGCCTATCTACGAAATTTGATCATTTCTTACTTTCCTGCACGCAGACTGTGGAGGGTCATGATGTAGTCCTGTTGCCTTACCCTCAGAGACTTAGGTAGCAGACACAAGATGGGCAAGAAAGGGTTGAGACTCCAGGTCATAGAGGAAAGCTGACTTGCTTGCAAATTAGTGTTGAGTTGTGTTATAAATCTGATATCTGTTATCGGTTTTTCAGGTACAGGTTGGTCAAGGGCTCACTCTATCCCAACTCAGTGTTCACTCAGTGCTTAGGAAGAAGCATAATTTTTCCCTTAACCTTGCTACCAACCTTTGATAAGAGTTACGAAAACTTACATTTTGGTCTGTGCATTCTCCAGTTCTCCAGAAACACAGCAGGAGAGCAGGATTAGCCTGCAGCTACACACACACACAGTTAGGCTCAACACTTGTTAAATAAGAGACAAGCTCAACAGGGAAATATTTGGAAGCATCTCAGTAGTTATAATAGAGCAGGATGAGAGAAAACAAGATCACTAATGAGAACGCTATGTCCCTTTAGTGCAAGTAGAATAGGGTTGTTCGCCTCCCAAGGCAGCAATTTTTGAAGTCGTGTCCTCCATAGAACAGCTTTAATTCTGTTTAAGCATGATTTCTTCTACACCAACATTTATGAGCTTTCTGCTCAGAGCAGATGCATACACCACACCGTGTCCCTGTGTTCCTGCATGGGATACTAACAGCACCAAGGGGGAGAGGGAAAGCAAAAAGAGCACCTCAGGTTGAAAACTGATGAGCTAATCATACAGCTTTGCACAAGAGCAAGACAAGGGCTCCTGTTTGTAAGCAGCACTGCTGGAGGACACAGTCCTTGTGATTCCAGCGGGCAGTGGCAGCATGAGCGTGTATGCAGCCATCTGGAAGGTAAAGGCTATAGGGGTGAGCCATAGGAACTTGTTTCTAAGTTAGTTTTAAAATTGTTTTGCATTCAGAGTAAGCCCCACATTCAGGTCATGGCAGAACCATGGACCTGCCATGACTTTGAGCTCGTCCAGTGACAAACAGTGCATTTGAGACAAGCATGATTTAGGGCAGAGAGGAACCTCATGTGAATTTCCAGCTAACCAGAACTGGAGTTGCTGGGCTGATGCAAGGAAAGCAATCGCACCTCCTGTTGCTTTTCACTTCAGAGAGCCTATTTTTATCTCAGTAGTGTGATGTTTTGCAGCACCAGCAAGGATGCCAATGAGAAAAGCAAAGCACACGCTGCATGCCAATACCCTGGCTATAGCACAAGTCCTCAGACAGAGCTGGTAGCACCTCCCCTCCAGAACATACCACTTTTTGAAGCTGTGAGAAATAGTACCCTCTGATTTGTTGCCAGAGCCACTGGCACCCAGTAACTTGAAGGTGCCTCAAGCCTTTCCTCCAGCACTGTCACAGCATCAGATGCAGAGAAAATTAAATGCATTGTTGGTGATAGGAGGCATCAGTAGGGCCAGGCTGTTTGTTATATTTAAAAAGCAACAACAAAGTGATAGAGCTCCCCACACAAGATCAGGGCTCTGGTACGTGCATATGAATGTACTCTATCATCTCTATCCGGAGAGAACTCAGTCTAAAACAGAAGATGTGTCTCAGGAGAATCACACAGAGCTGCTCTCCAGATTGAACACCTCCACCACCTTCTGCAGACAATGTGCTGTGGTCTCTTGCCCTCAGCCACCCCCAGAGCCATGCAGTTATTGTGTGTGGATGCCTCTTACCATAACTTTGTGGACAGCTTATCTGGCTGCTCCTTTGCCAAGGTCCCAGGTGCAGTGCTGCTTCCCCAAAGCATGCTCCCTGCAGCATCAGAGGAAGGGCACAGAGTACTCAGTTTAACATACAGATCAGTAACTGTTATCATGGCCAAGCACTTCTTGCAATAAGAAGCAAATATGCTTGTATGAATGTCAGATAAAGGAGTTAGTGGTCAGCATCCAAAGAGCCCTCAGGGCTCTGAACATTTTGTACAAAACCATATGCAAAAGCTGTATGCAATGCTAAAGCATCTATCACCAAGATTTATAGCTACGAAGCTGAGCAGTCCCCTGTACAAACTGCCTGACCTCCAGTAAATCTACAAAAGTCATTACAGTCTATGGAGCACCAGGGTCAGCAGCCAGTTGTGTCAAATCCCAGGGGATGGAAGCTCTCCATCCAGCTCCCCGCTTACCTCTGGGAATGGTCTGGCTGTTGCTCATGTGACTGTTTTTAACTCAGTTTTGGTTGTTTTGGTGACTGGTTTTAGCTCAGAAGAGAGTTCTCCCCTAGTCAGCACCTGTACTAACATTTCTCATAGGTCTACGTGGGACTATGAATGGCACTATGAGGGAGAGATACAGGCAGCTGCAGCACAGAGCAGGAGTCCAACTGCTCCTCTGACCCGAGAGTGGAGCATTATCCATTCTTTTCTTTAACACAGACTTTAATTTCCTGTTCATAACTACAGCACACTACAGGGAAAAAAAAAAAAAAAAAAAAAAAAAAAAGAAAAAGAAAAGAAAAAAAAGAGTTAAGTCTTTTTTTAAGTCAATTTTCTGTAATATAATAAAACACAAGGAGGATAGAAACATGAAAACTGTCCAGGATTAGATGTCTACCAAGAAAAGCTGTGGGACAATCCCAACTGTTCACCAAGTGGAGAATTACATTCTTGGCTGTATGTGTGCACAGACAGGGAAAGAGGAGGGACAGAGCCTTGAAAGACAAATGTTTTGCATCAGCAGTTTCCCAGTGCAGCTACCTTGAGCCAAAGGCCGAAGTGAAACATTTCTCTAGAATGACAAACCCGTTTATTTAACACAGAAGGGAGAGAACTTGAAGCTATCTGATGGCCCTTTGAAGTCTCTTAAATCATGTCAGATTAAATGTGGTGGAGGAGCTGATTTCTCCATTTGCCAACGAAACTATAAAGCCACGTTCATCTTGACCTAGGGAGGAAAGAAACTGCTGGGAAAGAGAAGCAGAGTGGGTTGGGGAAGGAAAGTGGTATGACAGCACTGGGATCACATAAAGCACTTTATGAAGGTTTGATTTCCTCATTTCAGTTGTAAGAGAGCACCCAGTTTGAGAACAGGGGCCTCTGTATTTGTAAGAAACTCCCCACTTCCATGAAATAAGTCCTTATTCACCAATGCATATTATAAATTATGGTTTCTCTAGTACTTTCTCTGGAGAAATTTATCCCACAGACTTGAACATCTAGATATTCACATCCACAAGTTCAGTTTAGTGCTGTCCCAGACTGCCCTGTCTATCAAAGCATGGGTCTGGCAGGAATTTTCAGCAGCAGCTGGTTTTACTGAGAAAGGTATTTGTCCAAGTGTAATACTCCATTTAAGAGACAGAAGTGTTAAATACAAGACTTATGCTTCTGAAACTCCCATTACAATTTCTACTAGACTTTTTCTTTTTTTAAAGGGGGAAGCCACGAGGAAGAGAAAGAAAAAGGGACTTTCTGCTGGAAATCACTGAAGCCTCCTGGATTTTGCTTTCTTAAAGTCTATCAGACAAAACCTCAACATGCATGGAATATTTTCCACAAAGGAGCTATAGTTAAAGGGCCACCAGAACAAGTGTAGGAACCAAGAGACAGGGATCTTGCAGTTACCTCATCTGGCCTCTGCATTGCTGTACTTGAGAGGAGAATTGTCACAGCTCAGATTTGTCCAAGAAATGCTCTGTGCAAGAACAGGGCACAGCTGGTGATGAAACTCAATCTAGATCTGGAATCAAGAGACTGATTTGAAGGTTTGCTTATGAGTATTGATGAAGACTGAGCGCAGGCTGAAAATCAAAAGGCATTAGTCAGTTGTGTTCTATTGTACACGTGAAGTAGCACCCTACCATAAGATTGTGATATTGAGCAGAACCTGCATTTTAGCTTGACAGCACCTCGATAAAAATTACTTTGCCTTTTATTTACTCAGCTGTTCTTACCAGCTTGCCTCATGATTTCACAGAGAGTAGTTAGATCTTGGACATTGCTGTAATAAAAAACAATTCAAGTCTTCAAAGATTATCTTGAAGAGCACGCCTTGAAAGGGATTCCAAACCAGCTACAATTAGGAAATATTTATTTCACTAGGAAGAGATAGGACTCAATGTGCAAGTGAAGAACATCCTCTTCTCCACAGGCATCACGGACATTATTGTCCAGAGAAACAATACTACAATTCCTGATCTCACTTCCTAGCATCACCGCACATTGCATCTGCAGTACAGACTGGCTGCCTCACACTCACGTAAGCAGTGTCCATTTCAGGGACAGCAGGTTGTTGGAGTTTTAGCTGTCATTTGCTACTTGCCATTCTCTGTCCTGGCCAGCTCCTTCTCCCAGGGGACCTACCAATGCTTGTAGGCAGACACCTTCAGGAACACTCCCCTCTAGTTGCTTAGCTCAGCTCCCACCATCATGGGGAATAATTCTAGGTTAGGTCTGGGCACAAGAATAGAATAGAGATGGAAGTGTATATTCCATTGATAATGAGCAACATGCAAAAATCAGATCTACCTTCTTCCATCCAGATGCAGTGCAGAGGGAAGAGGAAGACGACATCTCAGGGCTGTTGGGCAGAAACAGCAGTCTCACAGCAGTGGTGCACTCCAGTGGGACATCCAGCTGCATCAGGGCAATGTCAGAGTCATAGCTCACCGTGTCAAATGGAGAGGCAGTACATTGGAGGGTCAGGGCAAAGAAGGGACAAGTTGCCCTGTAAGTGCATCCTGAACACATACCTATAAAGGAGGAGGGAAAAATCCCAAAGAATGACCAAACTCATTAAAAAGAAACAAATAAGGTGCATGGACTTCAAATGGAAATCCCTCACTTTTCAGTTGAGAATATTGCCAGGACACATTATTTAGATCTCCTGAGCCTACAGAGATGGCTGACTGTAGCACTGTGCAAATACAAGGTGATAAGCTGTGCAAATACAAACCAATAATTTTTTTAGAGTGAGTCACTTCTTTTCCACATGTATTTCTTCCTCCTCCCCATTAGAAGAGAAAAGTCAGCAACCTTTTTATAGACAGATATATTGCTCAGCACCAAGAGAGTAAGATATCGAGGACACTCAGTCATCTGCCAGATTTTTAAGTCTTTACCACAAGTAATAAGAACCAGGTATAAAATACACTTCCAGAAGCTGTAAGTTGCCTCAGTGAGACCAAGTTACTGTACTTCCTTTCTCACTGCTGAAGCTGTGCTACCACCAGTCATTTTACCTTGCTGCCAAGACAGCTTTCTTTGTGTACCCAGATCTCTTTTGAGAAATATGGTAAGGACAAATGTATCACAGACAACATTTCTCACGTTCTTGCTTGTTTTTTACCTGTTCTGTTGAATCTTTTAGGGCTCTATCATGGTCTACTGTCACAGTCCGGAGTCAGGGTTTCTTGGATCTGTATAATGAGAGCAAACATATTGGAGCTACTTATAGTCAATTGTTCAGCTTCCTTATTCAGCAGTCATACATCCCTTCTGGCTCTTCTCTAATTAGTCACTTATTCCCAGGACTGCCGAGCAAGAGCTTCTCGCCACAACAAATGCATTGCATCAGTTTTGGCTCTGTTACAGCTCTGATCACAGATAGTCCAATTAACTTGAACAGATCTCAGAGGCAAGACAAAGTCGTTGCTATCTCCCAAAACACTGTTCACAGGAGGAAGGGCAGAAGGGAAGTTTCAGAGATGTGAATACAATCTGTAGCTCTCTGGCTGCTTTCTCTCCAGCCCAGAGGAACACACAGCGTGAGCAGAGGCAACAGTTGGACACACTCATGGTGGCACACAGTGGGCAGCTGTCAGGATCGATATGGGGCTGATGACAACCCCATCACACTGGTAGTCTCAAAAGAGGTTCAGAGCAGCATGCTGCAGCCAGATGTGAGGAAAGGCCTACTCAGCCCTAATAACACCACTGTGGGAAGGCCACGGATGTCTGCAAGATACAGAAAAATGGCTGCACATTTGCAGGCAAGTTTCTTGTTTTTCTAGATAACCTTACACAGTGGATATAGGTAGGTCAAAGATGCAAAAGACACCAAATTTGCCCTGTCTGGAAGTGGTGTAAGAAGGAAAAACAGACACTTGAAAGCTTGAATCTTAAGGAGTTTAGCACTTAAGAGAGAAAATAAGGCTCAGGAACTGCAAGAAGTTCTCTCTCACCCTCTAGCTCTGTGGCCCCAAACTCAACAGGAAGCACATGCAGCCAGAATAAAGAGAGCATATCACATGCATGTGAAATCAAAGATTGGTTACCTCCTTATTACTTTTCTTTCCGGGAAATAGTGCACAAAAGGATTTGAGATCAACAAGAACCTGCCTCGCTGCAAAATCCCTCTTACACACTGGGGGAGAGACTTTCAGACCTGCAAGAGGGAAAGTAAGAGTTAGTTCTTAGTCAGATTAATAGATGTGCTGTCCCCTCAAAAACACCCACTCTAAGAGAGATGTTATTCATCTCGCCAAGCAGCAGCTGGCATACAGTCATGAAAACAGAAAGCTGTGACAGCAGACTAGGTCCCAGGTTCGTGACTCTCTTCTATGACTATATTTTCAAATGGATTGTAGAATCATAGAATTGTTTGAGTTGGAAGGGACCCTTAAAGGCCATCTGGTCCAACTCCCCTGCAGTGAACAGGGACACCCACAGGTAGATCAGGTTGCTCAGAGCTCCATCCAGCCTGACCTTGGGTGTCTCCAGGGGTGGGACATCCACCACTTCTCTGGGCAACCTGCTCCAGTGCCTCACCACTCTGATTGTAAAATACTTCCTTATATCCAACCTAAATCTCTCCTCTTTTATCTTGAAACCATTCCCCTTTGTCCTGTCACAACTGACCCTGCTAAAGAGTCCGTTCCCTTCCTTCTTTCAGTCCCCCTTCAGATACTGAAAGGCTGCTCTCATATCTCCCCAGAGCCTTCTCTTCTCCAGGCTGAACAGCCCCAGCTCTCTCAGCCTGTCCTTGTAGGAGAGATGTTCTGTCCTTTGGATCATTTTTGTGGTCCTCCTCTGGATGCACTCCAGCAGGTCTGTGTTTTTCCTGTACTGAGGACTCCACATCTGGGTGCAGTACTCCAGGTGAGGTCTCACCACTGCAGAGCAGAGGGGGAGGATCACCTCCCTCACCCTTCTGGCCACACTTCTTTTGATGCAGCCGAGGATATGGTTGGCTTTCCAGGCAGTGAGAGCACATTGCTGGCTGATGCCCAGCTTGCCATCCACCAGTACCCCCAGGTTCTTTTCAGCAAGGCTGTGCTCCATCCTTACACCCCCCAGCTTGTATTGATAGTGGGAGTTATCAGAATAATAACATTAACAAGGCTGTTTGTTTCAGATATTAGAAGTTAGTCATCTAATTTCCCTGACAGACATAAGAAAAAAACAACCTTAAATCTTCTCCTTTATTCAGGGCTGACAGCTCTGCCACAAGCAGTTACTCTGTTTTAAAATTATCTTGACATAATGAGCAGGATTAGGTTAAAAAATAGGCTTGGCTGTCTAAGAATAGATGCAAATGGTGCAGACATTGTTAGACACAGCAGGCATCTTTCTACTAACCTGAATGAATAAAAGTGAGATGGGCTCTGAATCCTCTGAAGCTGTTCTCCCCATCACTTCCAAAATGCACCAGCATAGTATTTCCTGGACTCAGCACTGGTTTGGGAGCTGAGAATCCACAGAGATTAGCTGCAGGAAGGAACAAGATGTATTTTTAAGATGAGAATTGATACCCCTTAAGCACTTGTGTTTTTAGCTAACCTAGGTTTCTAAAAAACACATAAAACTTTTGGACTTGATCACTTTTTGAAAAAGTTCTTGATTTGTTAAGAAGAAAAACTTGTATGACAATGGTAGTCAGTGACATCAGCAAGAAATATCAGACAGAATTTATCTCCTTCAAACATATTACAGACATGCAAAAATAATCCCAGCTTTCTAATGGTGGAATTACAACGGATAGTGTGAATGCCTTCCACTGCACAAAGAACCTTTGCTTGAGGACTATTTGCCACCACTGTGATGGTACCTGCAGAATTTCTCCTGAATGATCTACTTGTGAAGCTGATGTGCCCACAGCACATCTATTGGAAGTTTCTTCTTCCCTTGGAGAACATACCATTTTTGTACAGCATCTGGAATTCCCATTGCTGCAGCTGGACAGGAAGTTTGTACTCTATTCCCAAGCAGCTTTCCTGTAAGAATGTGAATTTCCTACAGCAAAACTGAACTGGAAAGCATTGAGTGAAATGCTTTGGAATGCTGACATTCTCCCCTAGAAGATTACAAGTTTGATTTTGCCAGCCTTCTCCCCTCCCGTGTAAGTACACACTGATTTCCAATGGAAAGCAGATTTCTTTTCAAGGGAGTTGTAATGTTAATATTCATTCAGCACTTGGTAAACATATGCAACTAAATTACCACTACAAAACAGATGGGAAAATAATAGAAGCAATTTGCCAAAGATCATTTGTAAATACAGGACAGTTTGGGCCTCTGATCCAGATTTTTTGGTATAAAGAACTGGACATCTCATCACCCTACTTTGTTTTTTTGGTTCACATATAGGCTTGTAAAGATGTAGCCAGAATTCAACTCAGTCTTCACTTCTGAGTGCCAGATTGCTTTTCACCTTAAAAATAGATATCAAGCTCTGCTAAAGTGAGTGTTGTGCCTGGAAACTGTTTTTGAAAGAAGTTGTGGTGTTACAGTATGCTTTCTTTTTGTTCAAGCAGGAGGAACATCTGGAAATATATATTCAAGAAAATTAAGAACATTTATTTCGTTAAAGATTGTTATGTTGATAAAACTGAAGCAGATAGAAAGTGAAGAATTAAGAAAATATTTCCTTCTGAAAGCATTGGAAAGAGATGCCTCAGGTTAGCAATTTTTTTCATTAATGAAATCCCAACCAAATTAGCTGAATTCATAAAGAATTCACATCCATTGCAGTGGAATTAGACACCAATTGACAACCATGCTTTTCCTCTGCCTTACTTTAAACATTTGTCTTTTTAATGAAACTCAGAGCAACGTTGCACTTGCTCTCTCCTTTGATAGAGATGCAGAGCAGTAGTGTGCTCTGCAGCAGAACATGAGCATGGTCCTGTACAAAGCCCCTCAACACCATCCAGCAACTTGGAAAAGCAATGCCTCAACTAGGACGTGGGATCTCCTGTGCCAATGGTACACTTGGCCGTGATAGGCAAGATAGAAGTGCTTACACCACTCTTCCTGTGATATCACATTAACAGAACATATTTTGGTGATGTGGCACCTGTTTCCACAAGGATTTCCATTTTTGAAAGTATTAATGCTCACCCAACTCATTTTCATCTTCTTCATCACTGTAAACAGCAACTGAACTGTAAATGCAGCCTGGGCTAAGTTCAACTGCAAAGTCCTCAAACTCCAGCTGTGAAGAGAACAAGCAGGAGGGAATCATCAAGAATGGAGTAGTAACTGAAGCACTTAACCTTCTTAACCATGGGCTAGAGAAAAGTCACTTTTAGGAATGCCAGTGTGGCTTTCCTTGGCAAGCGAGTCACATTTTGCATTAGAACAGTCTGTGGGCAGTCTTGACCTAATAGTGCAGACTGCTCCTCTATGTGGGGCTACAGACAGCTGCAGAGGATGGATCTGGCCTAAGTCTCGCCTTAAGGGATTTCTCCTGTTATCTCTACTGGGACACTCCAAGCCTTATACTTTAGAAGGGTATCCCCTGTAGAATGCTCTTTCAAGAGCTTTTTCTTTGTTTGCTTTGGTTTTAATCCAGACCAAAAGACCTAACACCAACAGAGCAGTGGTAACCAAAAGAATAGTTTTTCATACCCAAGGGCATCCCGAGGCTTAACATTGTTTTTCCACCCCTTCACCAAGGCAGAAGGGGGGAAACATGTTCCAAACAACATAAGATGACAACACAGAACAACGCCAGTTGGATGCTTGCTGCACTCTAACAGAGATGTGCAGTAAAACTAAAGAGATATGCTGGTACTATGTATGGGAACCATCACTACACTGCCCACACACAAGAATAAACAGCTTGGTATGGGGCTAAGGAACAGCCTGGGGTTATTAGCACTGCCACAAGGAAAAAGCTGGCTGTTCACAACATGGTCTCTACCTCTTCTTTGCCTTCAAATGCTCTGGATTTCAAGATAAAGCTATGTAGTGATGAGACTGGTGCCAACAGACTTAAAGCACTTAGAACAGTCACAGCAGCCCCGCACACTGGTTCAGAGGTGACGTTTAATTGACAAAATACGCCCAGTAAAGAGTCAGCGACCTAGAAACCTTACAATTTATGTTCTTGCGTGTCACAGATGTTTCTGGCAGGATTTTATTGAATCACTCCCCTGAATGATTCTCAGTGCAGAGGTTTAAGTGCAGTTTCTCCTTTATTACCTTTACAGCATACTCTGCTGGAGCCTCAATGAGCCAGTGGCACTTCGCGTTCCTGGGATACAAGCCAGGGTAATTAGCAGCATCAATCTTTCTCTTTTCCACCAGTATTGCAACACTCCCACAGCCCAAACCTACAGTACAGAGAGAGAGAACAGAGACAATTTAATGATCGACAGTACACAGTGCTTTTTAATAAAACCACACCAACACTAAAGTTAGGGGGGTTTTGTTATTTATTTTAAGAGGGTCAGAAAGGAAAGGGTAGGAGTTTCTACAGTGTAGGTGTGTTCACCTGCTTCAGAGTCCTTATGGACAGCCATGATGGCGAGCTTGAACCCACAGCTAGCATCATTCCCATCAGAAACAAACATAATGGTGGCCCAGCAGAGGGCTGGGAACATGTCCCCACAGACCTTATCTGAGGGAGACAAGGATTTGGTGGCAGAGGTGGTCATAGCAACTATTCAGGCAAATATCACAGTGATTCATTAAGGTAGATCCCTCTGTGAAGCTGTCAGCCCATGCTAAATGCAGACACTGTTCAGCTTTCTCTACCTATAAAATATTTAGAGGCTGTAGAGAAAAACTGGAGAATGGACTTCGTCCAAAACAACCATATGAAGAACTGAGTGCTCCTAGAGGATGAATTGTGGACTACGGATGATGGGTTATTACAGCACACTGCCACTAGTACTGAGAGGAGAGAAGTAGTCAGTATTTGCTTGAAATATTTATTCTCTATCAGTTCAATATTAAAGCACCTTAGAGAGGGGCAAGAGGCTGCTTCTTTTGGTCTCACCTCTACAGTTACTCAGTAATCTGTACATTTCCTGGGCCACGTAAACAGTTTGGAACCAACAAATAACCATCCTTTCTGAGCTGTTTCTCCAACACGCCTGCTGGCAATGCTTAACACATCAGAAAGTCACCTGGCTATGCACCAGTTAAGCAAGAATAAGCACTCAGCTTACTCTGCTATCCATAGTCCATAGGAATAAAACAGGTATGGGAGGGACAAGGAATGCTGGGCATGGTGAATTATATACAGCTGAAAGACACTGTTGAAACACTTCAGGCCACCACATTACATTAGATGCCAGGACAAATATGAACTGCCCAGGGAAGTGGTGCAGTCACTGTTCCTGGAGGCATTCAAGAAATGTTTAGATGTTGTACTAACAGACATGGTCTAGTAAGGAAATACTGGTGATAGGTGAGCAGTTGGACTGGATGATCTTGGGGGTATTTTCCAACCTTGGTGATTCTTTGCTTCTATGATTTTATGTCCCTCAGCCCCACTTGGGTATCACCTCCAGCTTGTCAGATTCATAGCATGCAATAAAAAGGGCTTCTCAAAGCCAACTAGATTTGCTGTTCTTCATGATGATTAATTAAAAAAATCAGAACCCGTGCCTCTCACTTCCCTAAAGCACCCAGACTTACTGATCGCCTCTCTTCTGCTTGAGTAAAGGGACACATAGTCACAGTCACATCCAACATGGTACGCTACATCTAATTTGGTGAAGTAGATCAGTATTGTTTTCTCCTCCGGTAATGTTATATTCCACATGCACGGGCTAGAAGAAAACAATAGCAAAGGCATGAATCTCAATGGCTGAGCTTAGACATGAGCTGTCACACCTTGGACTGGGAACCTTCAGTAATTACTTTTCTGCAAGCAAGTACCAGAAGCCGACAGCTGGTATCTCCAACTACACTCTTTATCATCCGAGAAGTGCAGAGGAGTGCTGTGAATTTGCCCAGCACTAGGTGGGGACCAATGTTTCCTTACAGCAGCAATAGCTTAGTGCTGTGCTACTGACACTGCCAGCCCAGTTATCTCATTTCTGTGCCTCTTGCAAGAGCTGAAAGCTTCTTTGTGCAAGCTGACACAGACATGGATGAGCCACAAAGGGCACAACAGATGTCAAGCCAGCCACAGCCATTTTGTGTGCACAGCCCAGACACAAGCTCTGTTACAAATGGACTTTGTGTCATCCTTTCCTTGTGGAGAGGATTCCCATTACCCTGCCCAGCAAGCACAGGGGAATTTGCATCGCTGCTGTAATCTGGACACTGCCAGCAGCAGTTGGTGCTTCTGAGCCATGGGAAACACTTTGGTGGGTGCCCAGGAGAAAGGCAGCAGTTGGCTGCTCAGGCAGATACCTGTTGTCAGGGTAGCTGTTCTGAACACGGCCACTTTCTCCAAACACCAGCAAGCCCTGGAGACTGCACAGCTCCAGCATAGGAAAGGGGCTTTGAACAGCAGCTAGGGAGAGAAAAGCATTGTACAGGGTATTCCAATGCAGGCACAGTCCTGTCAAACCAGAAGTACCTGACAAAGTTGAGAGAAAACTCTAAAGGTTGCACACAATTTCTTCCCTAAAGTCCTCCTTAAAAATCCCCAGCATTTCAGCATTTGTCTTGCCAATACAGCAGGCCTGCGTTCACTCAGCCTACTAAGAGCTGACGTGGCTGTTCCAAGCTTATTTTTCAGCACAATTTTTATAACTTTCTGTCCTTGATCTTCTATGGGCATTTGATCCACGTGGATGCCAATAGCTCTGCTTCACACAGGCGAAAGCAGTCACTTTGTAGGCACGCAGCTCCTACTCCTTGCAGTTATTTTTTCCCCAATTACCAGGCCCATACTCAGCTGCAGACAGAAACCTTTTGAAAGAGTAACAATTATGGGGCTTTAGCAAAGCCATAATGGGTTGGGTATTATTTAATACCTCGACTTTGATGGCTGTGACAGAAATATCGCCATCTCCTTAATGACTTGCATTAGCACTGTAATCATCTGTACAGAAAAATTCGAGTGGCCTGCAGTGAGCCCCCAGACCTGTGCCCAGCTATAAAAGGCACTTGTGATAAGTCACTACAACTGCTGCACACCTCTTCCCACATGTGATCAAAGTTGTGTTTGATTAGGAGATAACCCCCATCAATCCTGCATGCTGTTATAGGAGCACAACCACAGCTTGGTTCTGGAGCTGGCTGGCACTCAAAGGGAGTTTTATTAGGGCAGAAGTGATATGCAGCACTCTGGGTTACTTCTCCCAACTGGAAGGGCTGCATCCATCCAGGAACATATCAGCTTGAGTAGCCTTCTGCTTTTCCTTCAGAGTAGGAAGGATTGTTTGAGTTGAATGGGATCCCTAAAGGCCAACTGATCCAACCCCCTGCAGTGATCAGGGACACCCACAGGTAGATCAGGTTGTTCAGAGCCCCATCCAACCTGACCTTGGGTGTTTCCAAGGATGGGGCATCCACCACCTCTCTTGGCAACCTGCTCCAGTGCCTCATCAACCTTACTGTAAAATACTTCTTTAAATCCAACCTAGATCTCTCCTCTTTTAGCTTGAAACTACTTCTCTTGTCCTATCATAACACACTCTGCTAAAGAATCTGTCTCCTTCCTTCTTATAGCCCCCTTCAGACACTGAAAGGCCGCTCTCAGATCTCCCCAGAGCCTTCTTTTCCCAAGGCTGAATAGCTTTGGCTCACATTTACCTCATAGGGAAAATATTCCATCCCTTGGATCTCTTTGGATCATTTTTGTGGCCCTCCTCTGGATGCTCTCACAGGTCCGCATCTCTCCTGTGTTGAGGACTCCACACCTGAATGCACTGCTTCAGCTGAGGCCTCACCAGCGCAAAGCAGAGGGGCAGGATCACCTTCCTCGCCTTGCTGCAGGTCAGATCTGCTATTAACATGGGATTTCCATATGGGGACATGTCTACCTCAACATTTGGTTCTCCCATAAAGGTAAAGAAATAATAAAAATGCTTTGCTGCTGATGCATCAACTTGAAACTAGAGAGAAATGCTGTGGGTGGAGCAAAAGGACAATGCTAGTCCCCGTTTTGCTGAATAGATAGGAGAGAAAAAAGCACTTCTGGGCACCACACCAACCTGTGTCCAGGTGCCATCGGCCCTCAGACAGCCAAGGGGCCCTCCAGAACCACCCTATTGTATGTACACAGGGTATCTCATTCCTCCCAGCCTCCTGGTAGCACTGTCTGCACCACACTCCCCCATCACATCCCACAGGTATGTGCTGTCCCTAGGAGGACTGCTAGGGAATAGGGGTGACAGACATGTTTGGATGAGCCCCAAAGCACAGGGGACGTGGAAGTGCTGCTGAGCTGGGGAGAGACAGGAGCAGTCACTGCCCCAACTGCTTCACTGCACCCTGGGATCAAGAGAAGGTTTTTAGAGAAGGAATCACCAGGAGTAGCCCTTGAAATTACAGATTCAGGCATTTTCATCTCCATTAGAGTCTATCATTCATTCTTAAGTAGAAGGGAACCTTGTAGGGACAGCTCTGCTTGCACAAGGCTCAGCTATCCACACATTAATATGCACAGTAGTACTGTGAAGCACAACCTTTGCTAATGAGCTCCAAGGTCCCGTGCTGCAGGAAAATGCTGATCTGTACATCTCATCCAGGGAACAGTCCTCTCACAAACAGAGGATCCCTGACAAGAGAGGTGTATCCTGTCAGGTGGAGAATCAAACTACTCCTTTTCTTGTATTTCTGCTTCTGAAACAAAATGCCTCCTCTCCCTTATGCACTACCCTTTCTCTCTGGAGTGACCAGAGGTCCCTGCAAGTTCACTCACCCTCAGACACCTTGCCCCAGCCACTGGCCATGTACAGCATCCCAGACTCAAAGTCTTCACCCATGTGGGGGAGGGAGACAGGCTGGACTTCATCCCCTGCAGAAAGAAGGGCGCACAGATTAACTCGGTACTTCCAGGAGGACATCTGTTTTACAGGTACAGACAACATTCTTTGGTCACACTGCTCCATACTTTCCCATTTTCTCTTTCTTTGGTAGCCCCGCTTGCAGCAGGGGATGGAATTAGATGACCTTTGAGGTCCCTTCCAACCCAAGCCAGTCTGTGATTCTATGACTCTTCCCAGAACACTGAAGCCACACGTAGGTATTTAAGAATTAGAAGTACAAACTGAAGTTAGTCATGTGTTATAAGCTTTGCACTGAGGCATGGCAAATTCACTGAGGGATCAGGAAGAGTTAGCTGCCTCTGAATGCTGACTTCAGCAGAAGAATACTTGGAAAGGGGACAAGAGGAAGGTGGGGAACAGCATGACAGATCAGGAAAGCACATGGCCTCCACATCAGTCTCACACAGTGTGGGAACAGCACGGCATTTGGGAAATACTGTGCATCATTCTCCTCCCTGAGGACCAGTGCTGGATGTTGCTGACCAACTTGCTGCCACCCTAAACAGACCAACGAGGCGTTGCTGGATCCCTGGTCTTGACAATCCCCTGCTTTATAAACCATTTGCTAGGATTTTTCCCTATACTACCACTCACTTCCCCATCCTCCCTGCATTCCTTAGCTGCTCAGAATTTGTAACAGATCCATTGACAGCATTTGGCCTCTTGCTGCCTTAATGTTCCTTCAGCTATACGTATGTTGAACCAGCTCCTCCAATAATTGGATCAAGACAGTTCTGAAACAACTGTTTCTTGGGTCTTACTTCCTAGGTTCCTACCATTACAGGTGAAAAGCAAGGCTACCACCACCAAGTCAAACTACCTCAGCTCAGACTGCCTAGCCAGCATGAGAAGTGACAGATGGTTATTTTATGTTGGCTGATCTGTCATCTAATGGCTACGATCAGGCATGACCAGTTCACTGCATCTTGGCATGGCTGTATATAGCTCAGGGAACTGTTTTTAAAAACCTGGGAGATGAAGCTCACATCACTTCCCTAACACTGAGGCCCTAAAATCACCTCCAAAGACTTTGCATGCAGAAGCAAGCAGGCTTTAAGGAGCTGCAGGCGTAGAACAGCCACATCACAGCTCATATAGCACAGCTAATTAAACCAGAGGTGCACAATGACACATGAGATGGGGACACTCCTGCCTGTCCACCCATTGCAGGTGACACATCCCCACAGTTGCCAACAGGCTCTTCTGAAATCTCTTAATTGAAAAAAAAAAAAAACCCACACTATGTGGGAAGGAGTTGCTGCCACAATGCAAAATATTTCCTGCCAGTTCCCATGAAGGCACAGGTGCTGCAACCCTGAAACACGCTACTATGCTGGGAACTGGTTTTGGCCCTCAGTCACAGGACTCCCAGCTGGGCTGACTTCACTTCAGCAGCCATGCAGAGAATCCAGTGATCTCAGTGGAAAAGCTGCACTTCGCTTTAAGTTGATAAACAGGCTTGTTTCATCTGCTGCCCATCGAGCCACTGCTCATGCACGGCCATATGGAGCTGCCAGAAGATGTCCCAGCAGATTCCTCTACAGCCAGCCTGGATGGGGAGAATACAGTGGCTATTGCCTTGGGCCTCACCAACCTCAGTGCTGGTTTCAGCCCTGAAACACCAAGCTCAGACCTTGTTACCTGCAGTCCAGGATCTTACCATCACTAAGAATCACTAAATTTGGAAAAGACCACTAAGACCTTCTAGTCTAACAGTCAACCCATCACCACCAGAGGACCCCTCAGGGCATAACCACATGCAAAACTTTAAAAGCAATGGGAACTGAGCATCAGAGTCATTCTGGCCCCATAAATCCTCCTTCTCTGTTTGTTGTCAGTGCATTTAGGAGATAAGCAGAGGCAGACATTTAACAACTTTAGGAAGTTTTTTTGGGCAGCTTCACTATATAGATCCATGTAATGTTAAATAAGAGTATGCCTTCTATGCTTTTTCTGCATATTTGATAAGCAATATGACATCACAGTTCAACTGAGAGCAATCAGCTCCAGCAGAGTCAAGGTGCCATTCAGTATGTCTTTCAGCAATTAGGCAGCTATCCTATCAGAGCTGCATTACCCAACACATAGAAAATCGACAACTGGGGCCT
Source organism: Phasianus colchicus (assembly GCF_987193195.1). Lineage (NCBI taxonomy): Eukaryota > Metazoa > Chordata > Aves > Galliformes > Phasianidae > Phasianus > Phasianus colchicus. The sequence goes on along the minus strand of NC_143436.1, from coordinate 60,608,819 downwards.
CCAACAAGTGCCCCAGAAAGTTGCAGAGGGGGTTCACCGTAAGTCTTTGCTTCAACTTTTTTCAGTAAATAATTAACAATTTTCTTCATTTAAGGAAACCTTTCTTCTGGGAACACAGAAATAAGCTTGGGCAGCACAACAGCTAAGAGCAGAAGCACTGGCAATAGAAACAATGATGTGCTTTGCCATCAAGGTTCATCTTGCACGTTACAGTTTTTATTGTTGTCATTCTTGAACATCAGTCCTCAGAGGTGTTGCTCAAATTAAGAAGAAGCAGATGTGAAGTGGACTGGTCTGCAATTACAGCATAATGGATTGTAAAAGGGCTGGCAAAGGTGTCACTTATATCATTTCCCCTGCCCATTAAGAGGTCTTTAGCAAAGCTGGTCTTGCATTAAAAATACAGAAACCAAAGTGACTGCTATGGGTAATAGGACAGATGCCAGGGCTGCTTTTACCAGGAAGCTTCACTGCTGCTCCTTCTTTCTCAGAAATGCAGGCCCTTCAAAGGAAGTGTCGGATATGTTTTGAGATGAGGTAACTCCCATTTCCTTCCAACATGAGGTATCAAAGATCTGCCCAGCCTAGAAAAGCCATCTATGGCTGACCTGTAGCCTCCACCTTCAGCCCCAGCAGGTATTTGAAGGGAATGAAACCCTAGGAGACCCCAAAACAGAGGAGACTTCACACAGGTCCCACTCATCTTTTTTACTCCTGCAAGAGCATTCCTGGAGTTCAACACCAGCCAGGCATCCAGAGGAACCTACCCGAACCCAGCACACTGCCCTTTCTTCCCTCCTAAAAGGCTTTCCTGCCCTTCATGCTACCACCTGCACACGTTTCCAACCTGCTGCACGTGTAGGGTTTGGGTTTTGGGTAGAAGGAAGTGGTAAAAACTGTTTGCCAGAGACTGATCTGGCAACATGCAAAATAGAAGTGCCGCTCCCCCAGGACAGAGGCCCAGGACAGAGGCACCCAGTGTGGTGCCCCATAGATCTGCTGGGGCTGCCCCCCAGGCACTGTCTCTCCCCCTCCAACAATCCGAGAGTAGAACCCCAGCGGCAGAACATTCTCCGGGTTCTTCAGGTAGATGGGACAAAGTCCACTTCTGAGGATTGTTTAAACAATAGAAAGAAGAGTGCTGCTGTGAGGCAGATCTCTCATGCTCAACTGTGTCACCTCAGACATTCTGCAGATAGGGAATTAACAGAACAGCTCCCAGCTATCACGCATCTCCTGACTCCAGCCTGAGCTTCAAGTGATATGTAGGTACATGAAAATGCACAGAAATTACATTTCTTGATGAGAAGATGTACAGAAAAGTGAGGTCTCCTGTGAGGTACTTTCACAATGTGTGTGCATGCACAATCATAAGATAAATTTCAGGTTTCATCCAGTAGCCTAGTTACCCTTAACAGAATGCAACTGGAACGTAGGAAAATTTAGTAACAAGTGCAACAGATTATAATGGTGCTGCCTGACTTTATTCAAAGCACATGATTTCAAAGCTTCCTTATCTAAGCAGCGCCTTGCGGCGCTTAACCAGAGCAGCTAAAGTCATCCTGAAAGAGCTCATCTCTGAATCAAGCTGACCTAGCACTCAGTCTTGGCTTGGTCTGAAATGCACTGCAAGGAGACAAAGCTTTCTCACATTGCTTTTGGCATCAACTGTGCCTTAAAAATGCGAGCAACAAGCACAGGAAAAGTTTGAAGCGAGGCCAGCCAGGGATGGCTGGAGCTGATAAAGCTTCAGATGCTTCATTGAACTGTGCAGCAGGAGATAGATGCATGGTGATCCAATTTCCTGGAAAGAAGTGTAAAGGGAAAAGCCCAGCCATCCTCACTCAGTAGGGTGTAAGGTGCACTGACCAGCACAGAGGCAAGGTGTTTAAAACCGCTAGCTGCACAATGTGGGAGCACAAATTGCACATGGAGGGCCACAAAGCAAGGAGCCAACTGTAAGCACTCACACCAGGGGCCTGCTGCTGTGGGCTGGGTGGTTTCAGAGAGCCCCAGCTTCAGGTTTCTGCCTCCTTGGAGGAGAGAGGAACAGCATCTCTTCCTGCATTCCCTTCAGCTGGGCTGTGTGTGCACCAGCCAGAGTCACTCTGTTAATCACTTTGGCTCCTGTGTTTCTCATGGTATGAAGCCAAGGGGAGGGGTCACCTGCCCGTCCCAAGGTGGGAGACCAGGATAAAAGTTCATAGCAACTGAAGCAATTGGGGCTGTGTAGTCTGGGGAAGAGGAGGCTGAGGGGAGACCTCATTGCTTTCTTCTGGTATCTGAAAAGTGATTGCACTGAGAGCAGGGTTGGTCTCTTCTCACTGGTGACAGGTGACAGGACGAGGGGAAATAGCCTCAAGTTGCACCAGGGGAGGTTTCAGTTGGATATCAGGAAAAACTTCTTTACAGAAAGGGTTGTTAAGCACTGGAATAGGCTCCCCAGGGAGGTGGTTGAGTCACCATCCCTGCATGTGTTTATAAACCATTTGAATGTGGTTCTCAGGGGCATGATATAGTGGTGGGTTGTTAAAGGTAGGGTAGTTTGGCTAGGTTGTGGTTGGACTTGATGATCTTTAATTGGTCTTTTCCAACCTGAGCAATTCTATGATTTGTTTCCCTGCCCTTCAAACAATGTAACTGGGAGGCACTCATCATGTTTGCCCAGGCAAGAGCCTGAAATAACTCACTGGAGTCACCAGGAGAGAAAGCCTGATCCAAAATGTCACCAACAGCATTGCCCATCTGCTCTCATTTGGCTTTGGGCCACATCCTCTGCACAGCCTTGAATGCTCACACTTACTCTTTCCATCAGGACAGTGGCAAAGGAGAGCCCCACGGGCATTTGCACTGCTGTACTCGAGTGCCAGTGAGTTGAGGAGCCACATCTCTCCTCCTACTGCACAGCAGTGCCCCAAGACTCAGCAGCAACCACTGACCCTCCATCACAAGGCTGTGGGGATCCCTGCACAGCATCGTGGCTACAGAGAGGCTCTGAGCCTCTCGCCCCCTCCCTTCCCATACAGCATTTTATCACCTTGCTGTGTCACTCAGGCACCCACCGTTGGCCTCAAAGCATTTGACTACCACAGAAAGCTCAGTCACAACACCAGACACAATTTTCTAAGCCACTGACCTGGACCGAGCTCTCCCCAGCCTCTGCTGCTGACTGGCTCTTCTGGCAAGAGAGCGCGGTGATTATTGCTATAGCAGCAATCCTACTGCTGGAGTAGAAAATAGAGTGTATTAAGGTGGTAAATAACGGAGAAAACACCATACCCTTGGGCGGGGAAGAGAAACTGCAGTAGCAACAGTAGAAGAACCAACATCACAATGAACCAGGATGGGATGAATGGCAATTAGCTGGTATTCCATTTCTTGCCCCAGCTGGGCAGATCTTTTTGGCACTAGCTTCATTGCTAGGGTGAAGCTGCTCGAAGATCCACACTCTTCCCACCTCCCTTTTCAACCTGCCTTATGCTTGTCTTCCCCTCTTTAAAGTGCCTCTAGGAAATAATTATTTATATAGATGTGAGAGCAAATGGGGAGCTATAGATATGCTAGCCACTGCATGAAGAAAGATAAGAAGGATTCAAGAATACTGCTCTCCTAGATTTTTCCCTTAGTGAACTGCTCCAGAATCACCAGTTAGCAGGCCCAGCAGGACCAATCTATTTCTCTTTCTTTCAGAGCTAAGAGACCACAGTGCAGCTGAGCACCCTGAGTGGGGAAAGACCCATTTGCTGCTGCAAGCAAAGGGAGGGCCATGGTGAGCAGCACCTAGATGGAGAGGGTACCAAAAACTTTCAGTGCCAGCAGAGGTAGAGCCCAATCTGCTGGCTGGGGTGAGCATACCAAAGGCGGTTTATTGAAGCTGACTGGGTACAGTCACTTGTTTTTGGTATAGGAGCATTAACAGTGGTGTTGTTCACTGCTATAGCTCCATGCTGGGGCATACTCCCCTGCAGCCCCTATGCCCCAGCATGAGACTCACCACACCGAGCAAGTAAGGACACCAGCAGCAGCAGGAGCCCAGTTGCCACTGTGACCCAAGGAAGCACCTGAAGCTGGAACCTTGAGTCCAGGCTGCCACACATCAGAACAATCCTCCTCCTCCTAGTTAACAAGCCCCTGTACTAGGCGATGGGCCAACCAGCTTTGGCAGGTGAGGCTGCAGGGCTGCAAATCATGTAGGTCTGGAGGCTCTCTTGCAGGAAGCCACTGGCTCCCTGGTCTCTCCTGTTAGTGCTGTGCCATCAGGGACACAAGCAGGGTGTAACAGCTCCCACACCACCACCACCAGCCCTGAAGTCACCTCAGTCTTTGCCTGTTGAAGCAAAACTCTCTTGTTGGTGCAGGAAAAGGTGATGCAGCCATATTCCTCACTTCATGGGCTCCCTGCCTCCCCTCCCAAGCCAGCCAGGAGGAGCACTCCTGTAGGGACTGGAGAGCAGAGTGGGGGTAGGAGGAGATGTGGGCTGACAGATGTGTTTGTAAGGCATGGTGGTGTGTTTGCATCTCCCTCCCATCCAGCAGCTTCTTCAAAGCAATGCATGGGGATTACAAAGAGGCTGTAAGTGTGTGCCATAAGTACTCCATCAGTGCAAGTGAGGTCCTGGGCAGGGAGTGCTGGGTAGCAAGCTCTATTATGAAATAATGCACTGTCCAGATCTGGGAGAATCCCAGGACATACAGGATGTCTTCAAAGTAAGCATGCAATTCCCCTTTGTGCTACAGAGGGTTGTGCTCACACCTAGATGGCAGAAAACACTACGGTTTGTTTTCAGGGCTTTTGATTTTCTTCCAGTTCCATTTCCAGCAGTGCTATTTGTCACCATCATATATCCCCTGAGAGAACTCTGGCCCCAGGGGAGCACAGGGGAGTACCTGAGGACGTCCTCCAGAGAGAAGGGAATGAGAACAAAGGCAGTTTCTTTTTCCTTTTCATTTCTTCTCTTTACACCCTGCAGGCTTTGTTTGATACATTTCTGACAGATGTGTAAAGCCTGACATGAAGAGCTTATGTCAGCATAATGTGTCCAAACCACTAAGACACTGCATAAGCGCCAGCTCTCGACTTTTCCCATGTTCCAGTTCCAAAAAATGCCTGCTGAAGTATTTTTATATGGCCAGATGCACATATATGTGCTGCAAAGCCGCCCCTCTGTGAGCAATCGCTTTGACTCCTTGGGCAGTAAAATGGAAAGCAACTGGAATAAGAAACAGACACCTTTCCACCTCCAGGAGAATTTACCTGTGGCTGCTCCTAAGGAACAGACTGACCTCACAGCCAACAGAACAAAGCCAGGCACACCACTCGCTTTTCTTAATTTTTATATAAAATAGACATTTACATACATTTTCTTTCGCAAAGAAATTTGAGCATAACTCCTGTATGTGAAATCTAGCTGTATGTCCACAGTGAGAAAAGCAAAGACTTGCAAATTCCTGTACCACTGACATACATCCAGCTGCTGAGAGCGAATTTATTTGTAAAAGACTTCTAATCCATGGGCTGTTCTCTTGTTTTCTTTTGAAAAGATATGCATAACTGATCTTAAAAAATTAGATACAGAAATAAGAACCATATGAACAACAGCCAACGCAAACAACTCCCACACAGAGGAACACGCAGCGTGTGTGACACCCACTTTGGGCAGACATTTCTACAGCAATATGGTTGTAGAAGCTGTAACTTTTACATAGGATATCACTGCAGGTTATTTTCCAGAAGAAAAACTTCAGCAAGTCTGTACGAACATGGCAATGAACTTCTGCACAAAGTTATCAAGATTATCTGAAGCAACTTTGCCACAATGGAACACAAGTGAATGCCAAGTTCTATTTTTTTCCTTTTTGTTGTTGTTGTTGTTGTTGCTTGTGTTTAAACTGTATGTGAAAGCAAAATGGTACATTTTGAAACTGCTGCAAGAAAGTGAAGGGTGGGGAGAAAAAGCCTCCAAGGGCTCAATTTTTCCAAAGATTGTACGTAATCTCATACATGAATAACAGCAATCCAGTACTTGGTCAATTCAATGCACGTGTACTTTTTGGAGACTTAAGCACATGCCAACTGCTTCACCAGTTTGGAGGGCAAACAGGGCAAAAAAATCATACAATTACATTCCCAAAGGCCTAATCATTAAAATTAAAATGTCCATTATCTTCCGTCACCAAATATTGTACACCACCTTTGGCTTGGTTTCTTAACTGCTTGAGATGCTTGTTTAGATAGTTCGAGGAGTGTCCAGTTTCCCCTCCAAGTTAGGCTCTTTATTTTGAATTATTCAACTTTGACTTCTTACACTCACGTGCCTGCTTGCATGCACACACCCTCCATCCTCACTGAGACCTCTGGAACAAAGGCTATTTTCACTGTTGCATTCACATACTGTGTGGCCAAAATAAGTCGCCTGCACATTTTTAGGAAAGTCAAGTCCAAGCAATCTATGAGAGTGATAAAATATCCCCTCCACTGCATCATTTGTCCTCAGGGATGGAAAAGGAATGGAAGCAAAGAACATTGGACCTTAAATAAGCAATAAAGTAAACCAAAATCCATCAGCTGAAAATGTTATTCATGGAGAAAGGAAAAAGCAAAGCAATTATGTTTTTCATTTAGGATTAAAATGCACAGTGAGCGTTAGACAGGAGCTGTCTCACCAGCTTTGAGTTAATTCTCCACTTTAATATCGGTGAGCATTGAGGTTTAGCCAATGCAACTTACACAAAGAACAAACTCCCTTCCACTACGTGGAGCTTCAGCCATTTATTAATTTGTAATCTTTGCTAACCATGCTGAGCACCGCAGTTGGCAGAAAACAATGTATTTATAATTCATTATTTTATGAGCCATGCAGAGCTAGAAGAAGAGGACATTTCCTATGATAAGTTTGGATAATACCCAGTTTATCACAAAGTAAGTCTCTCCATTTATCTTTCACAATCGTACTCTCTTTTGGTGGAGGTAACCCATTTCGTATTATATTCCATTGCTCTTCTTTACTTGCAATAAATCTTTTACAAGATTAATGTCCTGAATAAACACAGCATTTTAGATGGGAACCAATGAGACAGGGAGTCAGCTCAAAAACTTGGCGAGCGTTTAACTGCTTTGGTAGCTCATGGCCTGAATCACTCTCCAGATACTCCGCCAATTCGCAGACCATCACCCTGCATAGATGGGGGGTATAAAGTGCTGCTCTGGGAATCTGGGGGTCATTAACCACCCTTCTTCTCTCAGTAACTACCATAAACACAGTCTTTCGTCACAGAAACATAACCAGTTCAGCTGGGACTATTCTACATGAATATGTTATAGCCTCTTTCAGGAGACTGGATGAACATGTGACATGCCTTCCAGCCAACCTGCCTCCCTCACCGGAAGGAAAATCTGATCTTTCTAGATTATTCTGCAAGGAAGACAGCATTACCAAAATGGCAATCCTTTCCCAGGACCTGGGAGGGGGCACCCAAAGCCTTATCGTACTTACAGACATGCAGCAGCTTTAGGAGGCCAAGATGGCTTTGATCGGATTCTAGGAGAGCAAGACATTTGTACCAGGTCTCTCGAGAAAGACAAATGAAGTTTTAAGCTAAAGTTATAAACACAAAACCGAATCATCCCCCTCACAAAGCACTGTTATAAAAAATACAACTTTTTTTTTTTATTATTTGAAAAAATATGTTTAATTGGCCACAATTTAAAGCAACACTATTGTGCAGCTTGTAGAATATATAATATTTTTTAATATATCTTTATGAGACAAACTTTATAGATGATATACATCTCCCCTGGCCCATTCCCTGCTTCACTGGGTGTCAGAGCATTCTCTCCCCATGCCTCCTAGCAGGGTCTCTGCACAGCACTGTGTCAGGGTCTGCACCAGGCACATCCCTGCCAGCCCCAACCTTGCTACTGCCCAGCAGCACAGCAGGCAGCCAGCCCTCTGGTGAACGTGTCTGGAGAAAGGCAGGGCACTTCACCGGACTATGATGAGAATAGCCTGTGGTTCTTGGTAAGGGCAAGTCTGTTTTTCCTTGCTGCTCAGTATGGTCCAGGTACTTATGAATATCTTGGTTATAAACCTTCTACAGCTTTGCTATGCGTGGTGGAGACCAATAGCTCTCAGAGGCCATATGTGTGCTGGTTTCCCCACCCAGCATCCCCCAGGATTCTGTTGTAGGACCCCTGGGAGAGCCTGGCTGTGCAAAGCTACTCCATGCAAGGCATCAAGTGCAGCACTGGCACTGGAACTTGCAGAAATGATAGGTCAATGAGTCTATGGCTATAAAGGTTGTGCAACCAGACAAGAGCTGCTGCTGATCCATCCCCAAGCCCTCAAACCCACCCTCACCCCCTAAAGGCAAGGAGGCTGTAAGGAGGAGGAATAATCCACCAGGGAGAGGCTTGCTCTTGGTCCCAGCTTTTCCTTTGGAATTAACAAAGCTAATTTGAAAGAAGAAAGCCCAGAAATAGATCCTTCTCCCACCAATGACCTCTTCCTCCCACCAACCTGAGGAGCTGGCCTCTGCCCAACTGCAAGCACCGGCTGATCTCCTTGGTCTTGGCCCTACTGGGCTGCAGGGCCTGGCACCTCACAACTCCAGCCTCTCCATAGCTCCAGCTGCTCCCCAGGCTGTAGCAGAGCAGATGTCTATGCTGCTCTAGATTCCCTCTCAGCATCAAATGCAGCTGCTTTACATCAATACTTTGACCAACAGCAGCAGCAAGACACCAAGTTTTGTAAATGAAGCCAGTGAAGCCAGCACAGGGATGTCATGACCACCACTAAGTAAACCTGGGCAACATACAAGTCACTGCCACACAGGCTCTTCCTGACAAGACATGTATCAAAGCCAAACCCTGGGCTGCTCCTCTGCAGGGACTGGACACAACCAAGCTTCAATACATGTTTTAGAGCAGTTTTCTGCAGCAAGATGAACAAATTGGTGACCTACCCTGATGTCAAAACACAAAGGCAAGACCACCAAGCACAACACCACCAACCATTCATACTTTCCCTAAACTGGTACAAACAGAACGAGCAGCAGTGCTGTTATTGTGATGAAGTTTGGCCCAGTGTGCTCCACAGCCATTTACTCTAGAATTATCATCAGGGGGAATTATTCAAGCACACTTCAGTGGTGCTGCATTTTTCTGATTTTGGACAATACAAGTGACAAAGCCCAGCCATGTGGCCAGCTGTGAATGACACTGCCCAATTCATATAAATCAAAGAAAATATATTAATCATTTGAATATAAGTTAAATAAATAAAGCTCAAAAATAAAAACTCCAATTCTGAAGAGAACTTGTTTTTCTATTTCAGTATTTAAAAATAGAGATTTATGACTGATTAGCTATAGCTTATTTTCTGCATCTCTTAGGGGAGGGGTGAGAACACTTTGACAAAGTGTTTTGTCAGTGTTATCACCATGATGAATGGGCTTTGTCCTTGCACACCCATAAAAAGCCTCCTTAGTACCTTCCCAGCCTGCCAAATCTTCCCTAATCATTCTGTGGCTTTACTTTACCTCCTACACCAATCAGTTTTATTGGTTTTGGTTTTATTTGTTTGTGTTTTTTTTTTACTGGGGACTGGACAGGAAGACAAGTAATCCTAGAGTTTCTTACTGCCTTTGAATACCTCCATTTTTGCAGGATAGTAATTATTTATCCTGCAGGGAAAGAGCAAAGGGTAAAGCTACATGGTATTTGACAATACTGATATCATGTACCCAAATTATTACAAAATGACTATCATATGCATAAAACATTCAGCTGAGGTTTTTCCTCAAACGGTCATTTGTCCCACTTGTTCAATTATCCTTCTAGGATGGTATTCAGATACTGCTTTCACTCTCTTTAGAATCATCTTCAAGTCACATTTTAGAGCTGTATGAATGGCCACCATTTCCTCACCATCAACCCCTTGAAACCTTTTTATGTGACCTATAGGACCATCCTTCCTGGCTCAGATGGACCTAGCAGCACTTGCAACAAAGTTCAGCAGTGGTGCCCTCTGTGGACAAGGTGAGCCTGTGTTGAGTAACAGGAGGTGCTACTTCACCCCTCCTTCAATGAATGTGTGCTTTGTCCCCATGGCTTTCCCAGTGATAACCATGATATCGGAGTTATATGTCCCATCACTCACAGTGTGATTAAAATGGGTTCAGCCTAAACATAAATCTTGATTAAAGGAAGGTTTTAATTCGTTCTCCAGCATGTCCCACAGGAGCAGAGTGCCTCCTGTTATTTGATCAAACGTAAGCATGCATTCAAAAATTGCCTTCCGTAACTCTGAGTCCTGCCAAAATTCCTTCAGTGTCACTTTCAGCAATAGGCTCCCACCGCATTCTTCTCCAAGGGGTACGAGTTTCTTTCCACTGGTGTGACTGAATGCTATGTCTGATCTTTCTCCTGGACTTCCTGAAACCGTTTCTCCAAGCGATCGAGCTTGGCCAGATTCTCCTTAAGCAACTTGCTGTTTGGTACCAGCTGCAAAGCTTTCTCATAGTAGCCACGGGCAGTGATGTACTTTCCCTACAAAGAAAAGAAGTGACAGATTGCATTTGTATTACCTGGCAAACAAAGTTCATTGCTTGGGAAAAGTGAAGACTGTAATACAAAGGGAAAAGTGTTTATAAAACACAATATTATTATGTAGCTAGAATATTTCATTGTGAAATGGATCACCGAGTGCTGTTAGCCTAAATTCAACCTAACACATGGCAAAACGTAGATTTACATTTTTCCATTATATTGTATGAGAAGAGTTAACTTTACTTGGAGAATACCTTGAGGATGTCACACAATGTGAATCCTTAAGATCCAAATTATAATTATATGCTAAAGAATTCACAAAGATAAGAAAGCTGTCTATTTCCATAATTTCATGTCAGTATTCTGCATTAGACATCTTTATTAAATTTATTAGGTAGAAAGAAAATTTAGAAGTTGGCTCACTGTGAAAATTTTCTAAGATAGGTCAGTAATTCAGGCACAGAAACATAAGAGATGGGCAGGTTGATCCTTGCAGCCTGTCCTCTTAAAAATATGGGATTTATATTAAATATTTCTAAGCAATCTGGTTGTGAAAATCTAGCTAGGGTTGTATAGACTTTCCTGTTTTTTGGATAAAATATGTCAAGGATGATTACTGATCCATACTGGTGCATAAATGTGCAGCTCTTGGCAACATGAAGGAAATTTAGCTTTCTATCCCAAGTAGTCCCTGCATCTGACAGCTTAAAGAAAAGCAAAATTAACATACCTTGATGTGCTCAATGCCTCCCATATTCATCCAGGCCTGAGCTTGGTCAGAATTGAGCTCCACAGCCCGTTTATAGTTCTACATAAATATCAAACATTTTTAGGTTAGGAGTCTGTGTCTTCAAACAAAACCAGCACTGGGACAACACAAAAAAAATGAAGTGTGCACTCCCTCTGCAAGGCTTTAATTTGGAGCTGGCTGCAGACTATGGTAAAGCCACCTGCACACAAGTCCCACAAGCACCTGAGAGCAGCTCTATTCCTCCCCATTGCTTCTGCCACTGTACACTGGACAAGCAAAAAAGACTTTGTGGACTCTCTCAAACAGCACTGTTTTTACTGTTTCATAACAGAAAAGAATTCAAACTAGGATTACATGTCTCTAGGGATACTGAGAATAGTCTGATCCGTCCCAGTAACATAATTGTCTGTGCTATTATTCAGCATTAACATAATTTCTGAGCTGTCAAGCCTTCTGTTCTACAGGATAAGCCAGTCTATCAGCTATTAGTTAATGAGGTGAGATATAACGACATTGTGAGCTCTCACAGGTCCCTAAGCTTTCAGCTGAGCCACCTGGAGTTGCCACTGCCAGTGAGAGGGGCTGAGGCAGGATAGATCAAGGGTCTGGTCAGTGCCTGAGCTCTACTATGGTCCCACCATGATTCTGTAATTAACCTCTCAAGGCAAGAAGCTGTATTTTCACACTGGAATAAAAAAGATAGATGTGAAGGGTAGAAAGCAGCCCTCTGTTGAGGAGAAAACTTCTAACTAACTACTGAAGTTGGCTGCTCTTTATTCTTTAGCTGTACTACTGATGAACTGATAAATAACCAAAGTCATCAGCCAAGGTACATGCATCATGGAGCATTAGACACAAGAGTTAACTCTGTATTTTAATCTATACAACTATACAGGGGGATAAGAGCAGTCATACCTCAAAAGCCTCATCAAGGAGATTCTGTTCTCTCAACTGGTTTCCTTTAGTGAAGAAGAGCTCTGATATGATTTTCGGATCCTTTGGTTTTAGCTGAAGAGCTTTATCTATAGCTTCAAGTGCCTGTGAAAAAGCAAGAGGACACTGAATCACTGTATTCTGTGCCCTTCCCTTTCTGATGGTCACACAACTACTATGGCCTCCGAGGACACGAGCCAGAAGAGTAGCAAGTCATTCTCCTTCCCTTGTTTGCCCCACAGTTACCACATGTGGAAATAGGTGTTTTAGACGCCTATGGCTGATGGGCAATGGGGCTGAGTGTAGCACAACCAGGAAGTGCTCATAAACTTCAAAAATCATGCTGCACAGTGAAAAAAAAAAATGAATCTCCTGACTGTGTGCTATGGGACATGACATCTCCGGAGAGATGGAATTCTATATGTGAGCCCTCTAGACAAGGGTATCTTGCAACCACAGTACCTTCGCATAGTGCTCCTGCTTGCTGTAGATGGCTGACAGAAGGCGGTAGCACTCCAGACACTCCACATCTTCATCAAGTATATGATTTGTCATCTTCTCTGCTTCCTTCGTCCGCCCCATCATTGCTAACACCTGGGCCTGTGGAGCCATATTAAGAAGACTTACGATCTTAAAAGCTCAGCTAACTAATATATAGTGCTAGTGTTAGGCTCCAGTGAGGCAGGGGTTGGTGTTAAGAGGCAGCAGGCAGTACCTCTAGGAAGGATGGAAGGGCCACACACAGCCAGGAAAGGTAGTGGCTGAGACACATGCTCTGAGGTTGACAGGAAGTGAGGAGGAAACAAAAAGAGTGGGAGAGATGGTCAATGGATGGCTGGCATGGAGATAGCGCCAAGCTCTGAGCCTCTGGCCACACTAATGTGGGCAGTGGGCTCCACAGGTGGCCTTGGCTTGGCCATGCCCACCCCATACTCACCAAAGCCAGTCGGGTCTCTTTGTTTGAAGGCTGCAGTGATGCTGCTTCTCTGTAAACTTGCAAAGCTTCTTCGTATCGCCCCGTGTTGTAGTACAGAGCCCCCAGCGGGGACAGGATTTCAGCCTTGCGGGATACCTTCAGTGCCCTGGAATTTAGGAAGAAGAGATGTTTCCAGGTGATGTGGGAATCAAAGAAGAAGACTGAGCTGTGGCTTGCACTGAGATGGAATAGTAAAGCCCTCCACTCTGCATGGCATTCTCATCCCACCATGGGAAGCATGATTTTAAGGTCATGGGGAGGGATAAGTGAGCCCACAGCAGCGATTTCTCCAGCCATCCAAGAGGGAGAGGCCAAATCCAAAGTGCATGTGAGCATGCAGCAGGTGCTGGCATAGCTGGCAGGGGCAAGGAGTGCGAGCACAGGTTGGGATGCCAAAAAGGAGGCGGTGTTATGTAGGAGTTATAGCTGTTACTGGCACATCACTCACACAGCAACTCTCAGCACAGTGGGAATAGCACTAAAAACCTGCTCAAGCCATTGAAAACACCTCTGACGTTATTGTTAGAACATCCTTCCAGCAAAAACCCAACCCAAAAAAAGCAGTGTGCTCAGCCTGGAGGCCTCAGTCAGTGCTGCCTAGCACTTTTCACAAGAAGTAGCCAAATAAATCTGATTTTGAATGGATGGAGAATCCAAGCATGCACTGACAGTTTCAAGTATCACAGGCATTTCAGCAGAAGTGAGCCATATGGAAGGTCAAGGGAAACTTTCTCGTCCCACTTCAGTTCCTTACCGCTTGTACCATGCCTCAGCCTCTTTGTTCTGACCCAGGGAGCGGTGAAGCCTGCCCAGGTTGACCATGGCGACATGGTGCGTGGGGCTCAGGTGGATGGCCTGTCTGTAGTGGGACACGGCTCTTTCAGGAGCCCCTGGAGAACAAAACACTTTTATATCAGTGCTTCAGCCCATCCTATCCCACCCGAAGGGATGTGACCCCTGTGTGTGTCCCACCTCCCATGAGAGCACCCTCCTACCCTAACCCACTGGCTCTGAGAGAGCAGTCCACAGAGGCATGGAGAAAAAGCTACCAACGTTCCTTGCAGCCCCACCACTGCAAATCCTTTAGGCCATTTCAAACCAGAGACTATTCCTTATCACCCTTTAGTGTTGGTCCTGCTCAGTCTTTACGCATCATGCATGGGAGTAGCTGCCAGTAGCTCATTCCCAGCTCACTGCAATAAATCCAAACCCACAGGTGTCTGGATGCCTACTCTGGAGCACATCGGCCCTGTCTCTGTGCTTCAGTGCCATTGGGTGGCACTGCTTCACTGTGAGAAACCTGGGAAAGGTCCTGCAGGCCATGACATCATCACCACCACAATATAAGACTGCAAACGCCTCCGAAAGCACAAAATAATTCACCAGTGTCCTGTGTTTTTAGGAAATGCCAATGCTCAACTTGAATGGAAGAAAGGTGCCAGACCACTCGTTCATCAACTTCAGTGCTATTTCTTGTAGTATATTTTTATTTATCTAAACAATGTCTGTCCTCAAGAGGGACCCTGCAGTGCAGAACCCATTAACCAGCTACTGAAGAAATGAATGAGGCACAGTAAAAAGTCCCAATATTTCAATAATGCAAATACTGTAAATTGAGCTACAGTGTGGGTTTAATTGGTTCGTATAGTGTAGGAAAGCTAATTTGGTGGTGAAAACTGATACTCACAGATCTGTGTCCATCAGCAAAACATTAGACTGCCTACACTTCCAACCCACTTTTTTTCATGTTTTAATTAAATATATAAAAACAAAAGAGGTTTTGTTACTTTTGTACATTAACTATAGGATATATTTTATATGAGGCCCAAAACAATTCCTCCTCATTCAGTGCTGCTCAGGCAAGCCAAATGATTGGACACCCCTACGTTACAGTATTGGCATTTTTAAGCCAAATCACTTCAAAATAATTTAATTCAATTTCTAGCTGGAAAACAGAACTTGAAACAGCCTGTGTGTGTTCGAGCACTGAACATAAGCTGCTGTGGGAATTTTATTTTCACAGCTTTCCAGACAAAGTTTGGTTTTCTTGAGATTATCTATGCAACATAAAAGTCCCATTAACACTCCTCAGTTATTTCCTCTATAGGAGATCTGGAGAAGTCTATCAGGAGATTTAGAAGCACTTAAGATTTATCAAAGACCAACTGCTTATCCTTCAGGGTAGGATTTCTTAAAGCATCTAGCAGCAGTCTCACTCTGCTTCCACTGCTGAGGAGATGAAGGTTTGTGAAAAGCACACCTATAAAACAGGCCAGGAAGCAGCTGGGTGAGCACTGAAGTCCTCAAGGTCAGCCAATGCCTGTCCTGCTCAAACCAAATTGCTACACAAATCACTAAGGGGAGACACACTGAGCAACCCTATTCACTGCAGAGTCACCTAGAGATACATATCTCCAGAGCTGACACTTGCTGGAGGTCCTTGCACAAAATCTGAAGGTTCCCAAGATGGTGCATCACAGCCATTCTCCAGTGCCCACTGGGGGGGAACAGAGGCTGAGTCCCTCACGGCTCCTTCACACTTTACCACGTCTCCAGGGGGGTTATTTACATGTCAGGATTTCAGTTTTGAAATTCAGTATTGTTTTTTTTTTCCTATTGTTTGTGTGTAGGGAAGTGTAGTAATAAAACAGGAAAAGTTAGTTTGGACTTTGGCAGAACACCCAAGTGCAAAAAAGAAAGAAATGCTGCACTGCATTTGAACCAAAATTTTTGGCAGGCACAGGGCCGTTCATTTGGGTCGTGAAAGAGAGAGGAGTACAATGCTGGAGTTTTTATTATTTGCAAGTTTGAATTTTGCCAGTGCACAAATTCAGGATCTCAGTATCTGTTGTTAATGCCGCAAGGCATTCTTCAATGATGAATATTCCTTTCAGCTTCGTATTTATTTCACATTGGTAGCACAGGAGAGTGACTGCTGAGTGTCAGCTCAGAGGGAGGACAGCCAGCTGCACACGGAAGGGCATGGCCCTTTGCCATTGTCCTTGCTTCCCAAGCACCACCGGAGCTGGGCACAGTGTGAAACGGACTGAATGGGAAGCAGCATACACAGTAAGTCTGTGATGCTTCTCTACTGAGTCTCAGCTCTGTTCTGGAGAGACTTCAGGGAATAGCATGGTTTCTACTAGCTCTTTGTCAGTTCAGATTTGGAAGCTTATAAAGCTGTCAGTAAGAGGTGGCAACTGCAGATGCATTTTATGTGGATGCCAGGAAGTGCCTGAGTCCATGGAAGTTGGATGGGAACCAGGAACTCAGAAAAGAAAGGCTTTCTATGTCATTATGGAGCCCCTGAGAAATCAATTCATCCCATAGTATCTTACATTTTGTTTTCACAAAGGATTGTGGTTTAAAAGCCATATTTGTTTTTATAGCAGTGGCACTCAACCTTTAGTCAAAGAGCTGCTTTGTCACTAAAGAGCTGCAAGTGCTTCAAAGACCATAACGATCCACTTGTGTGCCTAGGGTTTTAAACTGAGGTTTTACTTGATGCTGCCTGCTATCCCAGAGAAATTGCAGAATTGTTAGGGTGCTGCCCAGCTCGAATTGAAGAGAGAACTGCCTGTGAAAAGATGGTGAGAAACAGTTGAGGAAACATGCAGGCTGAATGCCTTTGCTGCACACTGAGTGCGCTGACTACACATTTCAGTACGCTGCCAGCTCAATAGAGCAGGGATATCTATTTCTAAGCTACAGCAGAGGCACAGCTACTGCTCTGCAAGCTTTTGAAACTCTTTTAGAAGTATAGCGCTGAATAAAATATGGCAAAGCAAATAATCCCGAGTGAGAAAATCCTTTGTTCCATCTCACTTACCGGTATCAACCAAGAAAACACCATAGTTGTTGTGCAGATCGGAGCTCTCCGGACAATTCTCTATGCCAGCCTTGTAGACCTCCTCTGCTTCCTTCAGCCGTTCCTTGAAACCGGATCATAGAATCACAGAATCATTAAGATTGGAAAAGACCAGTAAGATCATCCAGTCCAATCATCACCCCACCCCCACCATGCCCGATAACCACTCAGTGCCACATCCTCACGGTTCTGGAACACCTCCAAGGACGGTGATTCCACCACCACCCTGGGCAGCCTGTGCCACTGCAGCACTGCTCCTTCAGAGAAGAATTTTTTTCCAAAGGAAAAGAAGATTGAGGCAGTGCCCATGTTGGCACCACCAGTGCGCTCCCTTTGCCACAGAGGAAATTCAGGCACCAGCCCTCCCCCTCTAAGCCCCTTAGCAGGGGAACACAGCTCCTTAGCAGGGGAACACGGCCCCTGGCTTCTGAGCAGCCAACATTTTACCCTGTGACAAAGACATAATATATCTGCACTCAGGTATGCCAGAGCAATCCTAACAGCTTTCCCCCTGTGCATTCACAACTGGAGCTACCTGTGAAACAAAAACATCAGTTGGAAAAGGTTGGGCAATTTGTGTGCAATGTCAGTGAGCCTCAGCTAGCACGCACCCAGCTGGGAAAAGCATAGCGACAGGGGTCATGTTGGTTCTGTTACCAATCTGTCATTTGGGAGCTGATATGTTTTAATTTATTTGTTTAATGAGCATCTTGCTGGCTAACTTTCCCCCTCAGGAGCTCTGCTCTTCATTCCCTGAGCAGCAGGGAAATTACAAGGAATGAAAGCTCGGTGTGCATGACAGCTGAGGGATAGGGAGCTTGCACAAGGCAATGAGGGAAGCAGGAAGAGGACTGCGAGTGATGGAAGAGTGGGGAAAACCTGACAGATTCAGATGAAAAACAGGTGTTGTCTATGTGTGAGATGCACCTCACTGGGACTGACGGGATGTGCTACTGCTGATTCTCCAATAGGCTGAGCCCTTACATTTTGCATAGATTTCAAGGAGGCTTGTAGGTGCAGAGCATTTCTGAAAAACGCACATCTTTTCTTTGGGAACACCCTGCCTATGGAAGAGTCGCACCAGCTGTGACCTGTCTAGCCTGAGCTATAGGCAGCAGGTCCTGAAAAAGAAACAAGGCATCTAGTTTGGATCAAATAGCAACTTAATAAGGTTTCCATTTCCCTCCAGCCAGACGGTACGTGCCAGCTGCCCACATGCTCACTAGCACCACTTATTAAGGTTTTCCTCCCACCTAAGCTCAGAGTTTTGCTGTTGGGTGTACTTATGGCAGAAAGGTTGTTCACAATGGAAAACAGCAATGTGGAGGGATGCCAGGTAAACCTCCTGAGGCAAAGGATTTTTTTTTTCCAATTTTTCCACTTCTATGGAGCAGCCCTATGGTGACAAACCCCACAACCTCCTAACGAAGCTCTCAGGCAAAAACCATCATCCTATAAGGAAAGCTTGGCAACACCACAGCAGACCTTATGCTGAGGAGCTGAAATGAGGCGGGTCCATTCACTCCCTGTCCCACCAATGCTCTCTGTGACTGGATCCAATAGCTTGGTATCAAGAGCACACTGTCTCCTTGGCTCAATGTCTGGCTGTCAAGGCAGGCCCTGAAAAAGTATTGGTTTTGGGATCCTGGGCCACTTCTCTGTGTGAAGCAGAGTTGGTTTTGCTGTTCAGCCCAGCTGTGAACTCTCCTCCAGTCTTGCAAATCCCAGAGCGTACCGGGCTTCCTCTGGATTTAAAGGGTGAACCTGAGAGCAGCATTGGGTCTGTGGCTGTTTAAATGAACAGACTCCTTTCTCACCTCCTATTTCAGAACTGGAAAGCTGGAATTAATAGCACTGGAAGACTATGGCTTGATGAAAGCAAATGGTTTGTCATGGTTAAGTACTTTCACATTTACGTGATGAAGGTCAGCCAGCAGAAAGATAGGGTGGGATAAAACACAGAAACACATTTTTTAAAAGTGCTTAAGTTTGGACATCGTGCATATTTTTATATGAATTTGATGTCATTATCCTGCAGGGTCAGGAAAAGTGAAGCAACCATCAGAACTGACTGAAATGAACAGTAACTTCTTGAGAAAGTGTGTGTGTTAGACTTGCATTAACAAGTATATTTTGAAGTTTTTCTGTATTGATTTCTTTTCCTCTAATTTTAATTTGCAGCAGACGAGTATGGCTTTGTATGCTTGGATGTCAGTTTCCTTTGTATTATTTACCAACCATAAACCCGATCTTGAAGCAAGACAGGGCTGTGCTAATCTGGATTAGCAGCAGCGTCCCATCTCAAAGCATTCCCACTCTCTGATTCTAAGCACTTTTAGCATTTTTGTCACGGTTGCATTGCACGTGCATTTGTACAGTGCTTTTCTGGCATCTAACATCCTAACCCTGCATGCCTCAGGCTCAATGCAGAGTCTGGAATGATTTCTCCAACAAAGCGTTTGCACTGAGAGCAGTCAGAAGTGGGGAAGGGTGGGCCCATCTCTTTCTGCCAGAGATTTCTCCCTCACAGCCGCTCCTCTTCTGAGGAGAAATGCTCTAAGTTCATCAAGGCTTGATTCTCATTAACACTTAATAACGCCACTTCCCGGCTCTTCATGAAACATTCATCAAGCTCACAAAATTCAGAAGACAGGCTTAAAAATGTATGAGATTTTTATGATATTAGAAAAATTATGCACGTAAGGATCTCTCCGTTAAACTGCAGGGGTTTTAAGCCTGCTTTTATGTTGCTTTTTTTTTTTCTTATGACTTGGATTTTTAGTGTGAATATGCCTGAGCAGGCTCTCTTCTGCAACTAAGTGGGTTAAAAAGTTTCTTTTTCTTAGTGTAGGCTAATATTCTTCAAGAAAATTAAAACGAAAAAGAAAAAGAAAAAATACTAGGAAACTTTTGGATCCAGAAACTAGAGCCTGAAAAGAACCATCCAGTGGCATGAGAAGACTGATAAACCTGAAAAATCTAGAAAGAAGATGTTCATAGAATCATGAAACAGCTTTGGCTGGAAGGGACTTTAAAGCCTATGCAGTCCTAACCCCCTGCCATGGGCAGGGCTGCCACTCAGCAGCTTAGGCTGCCCACGGACCCATCCAACCTGGTCCTGAGTGCCCCCAGGGTTGGGGCATCCACAGCTTCTATGGGCAGCTGTGCCAGGGCCTCACCGCCATCTGAGTACAGTGTAGCTCCATTGGTTCAGAGAACCACTGTTACAGGGTCACGACAATGGCAAACAAAGATGTTTGATTTCTCATTCTAGTACCACTGAAATGATTGGGGCAAGCGGCAATATGTTGTGAGTGAGTTATGCTATCAAACAGAAAGCATTAGTAAGAGCATGCACTTATAAAAGGCACAAACAACATAAATTTCTAAGCAGTGTGAAGGTGGTTTTTTTCCACGTGGGCTCTGACTTCTGAATCAACCGGCAAGGAAAGAAAAGGGTAATCATGGCACGTAGCAGATGAATGGTGCAGGAGACTTTTCTCTTGCAGTATTTTTCACAGTTCCTGTTTCAGTTCCAGTATCCCACAGATACTGTTTTACCGTATCACTTCAACTGATTTTTCCCCTTTCTCAGCCTTAATGCAAAGCTGAAAGAGCAGAAGCTGGTCACAGAAGTGATCACTTCATGAGCGTTACTTAAATGTGCAGCTTTTAGCCCTTCAGCCCCTCTCTCAAACGTTTGAGGTAGGATCTCTGCCAAGGTCACTAGGATGGGTGTGTGAGGAAGGAGGTTCTTAATCAGGCACTCATCAGCTGTGGCTGAACATGAGAATGTGTTAAAAGCCTGCAGGAAGTTGTTATTTTCTAAAGAAACTTTACAAACTATTTTTTCTTCCTTAGCAATTACTCAAGTCACAAGAGGATGAACGATCTATACATAAAAGCAGATGAATTATTGCAGGCCTTACTAATGACATTTCCTTTGGGCAAAAGACCTCAGGGCTCTATAGTCATTTTATTGCTCTGTTGACCTTACAACTGATGGTTCTAATTAATAAATTCAATTAATATTAAAACCAGGTATTACTGCAGACAACTCATTTCCTATACTTGCAGGAGACTCCTCATAGAGGGGCTCATTCAAAGGAGAGTTCCCATTCAACAGGGTTCTTCTTTCAATTCATATACTATATTTCTAGATTCCTGCAGCTGATAATGATAATATTCAAACACTTGAAAGTCATTTAAAAGAAAAAATAAAATAGCATGTCTTTAAGTAACCCGTATATATCATAGATTAATTTTGCAGAGTATCTACCTCATTAAAGAAGCCAAAGCCACAGTTCAGCTGAAATTTATCCACTTGCAGAGAGAAGATTTAATTAACCAGACTAATAGAAAAAAGTGAAAGATGGCATTCCATTGCTGTGTCTGTATTTGCATTTTGGCAAGCTTTTATTTAGAAAGCTTTAGCATCCCATGCTATAGAATGGTAAGATCTGAAATTTTGAGGAGAAAAAATCAGATTTCAAAAGCTATGTAGAAGCTTGTGTTTGCTGTGCAAGGACCTTACCACTCACCATTACAGGGCCAAACTAGGGCCATTGGTTGTGGCTGCAGACCATGGGAGCAGTGTCCAAAACACAGCATCCCTCATATGTGCTGCTGCCTGCTTGCAGGAAAGAAGGGCTTGGTGGTCTCAGTGTGTGCACCCACACTTTTCTTCATGCCTCAATTTGCCTTTTCCTATGTGGAGACAGTATTTCACCTCATAGAGACCTTGTAGAAAGAAATTACCTCACCAAAGCAAGCAGTGATAGCCCTGAGCAATGAGCGTGGTGAAAAAGCCCATGAAGAAATGAGTAACCCGGCCTCCGGAGCACAATCTGGGTCCTGTGCAGTAAATAAGGTCTGGGGCACATATTGAACAATGAGGTTAAATCAAATATTGAACAGCTGCTCATTAAGAACAACATAAAGCAAGCAAGCCTCTCCACCCACTGTACATGATCATTGACTGTGGTAATTAAGGGCTGTATCCTGACCGGTTAGATGCAAAGGGCAGAACTGAAAAGCAAGAAATTCAGAAATCTTGTTTCTGGCATTTCCTAGTTTTTGAGGGCTTTCTTATAAAACTCCAAGGTTACCTCTGTAGGTGTGTGTGAGGGGGGAGCACTCACCTATTGTGCTGTCAGCAGTCAAGGTGCAATGGATAAAGTCTTTGCTGTAGATGTAGGGAGAAGCAGAAAGTGCATGTACTCACAACTTTAACAGTGATTTAGTTCAGAACCACACCACGTGGGTGTAATTACTCATTAAGACCGAGTTGCCTTCCATACTGAACAAGTCATCTCTAAAGCAGCAGCCCAACAGATTTCTCCAGATAGCCCCAGGCTTGTGCACTTTGCTGCACGTGTGTGAAGTGAGAGTGTTTCCACTCTGCAAAGGAAGAGTGAGTGTTTCCACTCTGTGACTGCAGCACTGGTGCATCAGCCCTCAGGAGGAGCAAGAGACCCAGATACGGCTGTTACCTGTTCAGCCAGAAGTGAGGCCAGGCTTGAGTAGGCATCTGCGAAGTCTGGGCCGTATTTGATGGAGTCCCTCAGTAAGATTACAGCCTCCTCCTTCTTCCCTTGAGACCTGCAAGCCAGGGAGGGAGGGGGAAAAAAGAAAGAGAAGCTCTTTAGCAGCAGATCATCCACTGAACAGCTCATTGAAAGAGATGTGAAAGACTTTGTCTTGTTCTATTCAGCAAAGGCTAAATAATTCACTTGTGCCTCCTCTCCACAATGCACACACCCAGCATCACCTGCATGGTACTTAACAATTCTGCCCGCTCTGTAAAAGAGGGTGGACTCTCCAGTCACTGCACACGTGCTCAGTTTTGCTTGCTGGCACATACTCTTTCCCATAGGTGATGCAGATGCCCCTGATATGACTCCTGTATGTCACTGGAATGGTAGGCACACCAAGAACAGTAGCACAGGCACTGCCTGCTTGAGCTCTGGTGCTCACAAGCAGAGAACACTGTTTTGAGCAAACGTGGGCTCTTTCTTCCATCCCTGCTGTAAAAATGCCTCTCCCTTCCCAGACATGGAAGACTGACATCAGACGTGTCTGGAAGGAGCCAGAGAAAAGCAAGTGGGTCACCTGTTCAGGAAAGAAGCAACACAGGTATCTGTATCATGTTGGCAGAGATGAAGGAACTCATTCTATCTCATACCAGAGTGGGAAACATGCTCACCAGGGCAATTCCTCAACCAATTCGGAGACTTTGTGCTTTTTGCACCCATACTCAGCACACACAGTCTCAGCAGCTGGGAACACACAGGTTTTAATGAATCTGCTGTTTGGTCTACTCCTTTGATGACTGTTCATACTGAGCATTATGCATTGTACTCAGTGAAGACAAAACATCTCCAAATGGTGAATTCCTCAATACTCCACACTGTGAAGAGCAAAGAGTAATTTATTTTGACTGCCCTGCAATCAGCAGAGGCCACATGCCTTTAGATTTGTTAACTTCTCCAGCCCTATTGTACTCTCAGTATTTCTCCTTTTGGAAAATAAGCCAAATTCCACCTAATCCATCCAATCAGGATCTTTAGATACACAAAGGACAGCAAAAGCATTCTCAGGCATGAGTTCCTGGAAAGTCACTTGCATGCCAGGAGGGGATGCAGGCAGGGGTAACAGTGGGTCTGCAGTCAGCTGATGTGGCCCCAGTTGTGCCACTGAGGCACCAAGTAACCTGGGAATAGGATATCTGCCAGCAACCTGGCTCCCACAGCTGCAGGGCAGAGGTGCAAAGCATTCTCACTTCCTAAAAACACTGTGGAATCTTTGCAAGTTGCTAGACTGCTAGTGCTGTTATATATCCAGGCTTATAGTTCATTACATTCATGTTTTAAATAAAAAGTATTGGATCTCGTTAAATAATTCCTAACCATGTCAATCATTAGGCTAGAGGATTCTATTCTTCAGATCCTATGGATTATGAGCAGAGAATATTGAAAAATGGTTCTGTTAATGAGCTAGATTATTTTTTCCAGTTACTTTACACTTACTGCCCTGGAAAAAGGACAAGCCTTCCTTAACAAAAATCTAAGGATGTTTTATTATTCAAGCTACAATTTCACCAGTACCACTTTGTATTCCTTCCCTTGGAAAAACGAGAAGATTTCCTGAGCAAACATCTAAGGATGCTTAGCTGGACTGGAACAACATTTTCTTTGTGCTGAGTGTACAAGGAATACGAATAGCAAGGCTTATAAAAAGAAACAAAGGACCCTGGAACAGAGAAAGTATGTGAACACCTTGCCGCTTGGGGCTTAGATTTCATCTGAGTGACAGGGTCAAGTAACCAGATCTTGTTTATAAGGTGCAAATTTCAGCTGATAATATATGTGGCTTTGCAGAATTTCTCCCTTTTCTAGTAATATAACTGTAGGAACATTTTGCCTGTCCGTTATGCTAAGTGAAAACAGTTGTGCTACTCTTTTTCTTCTACCAGTGGTGCTCCATATAAATTACATGAATGAATCAAAAACAAATAAAGAACCACTTTTCCCCTGCACTAATTAGAGACCAGCTAGCTTGTCAATTTATAAAACTTTTTGATTCCTTGGCTGGAGTTTCATGACACATTTTCATAAATCAAAACCAGATGACTGCTTCATAAAGGTATTGATGTTTGGCAAAAATGTAGGAAATGCCAGCTACAGAAATAAAAGGATTAAGTGATCTGCTCAGCAGCAGTAAAAGTTCCCATTAACCACAAGCATGCTCTAGGAATATAGGGCAGTCCTCCTAATTACTCTTTTTTTTTTTCCTAAATGTCCTTTTCTTTGTTTGATCCAAGAACAATGTTTGTCTCCAGAAAGTAGGGGTAGAGAGGGAAAGATTATGGCATCTTTTTATGTGACAGCCTGAGTTATATTACAAAAAGCAGATTCAATAGTTTCTCAGAGAGCTCAGTCCTGCAAGATACTGACTGCTCTGGCCAAGCACTTAAACACATACTTAACTTTTATGTATGCAAGCTGAAAATTAATTACTGGCTGAAGTGCTTTCCTGGACCAAGGCCAACATATTCAGCACTTTTCAGAATCAAGGCTGCAGTTTTTACAAATCTCATGCAATCTGTCAGAACACTGAGTGTTGGGAGAACAGTCCAATACACCACACACACCAAATACACCAAAGATTTACCACAAATGGGGGATTTGCAGCAGAAAAAGTTAGGTAATATATACTTTCAACATGACAGAGAGAAGAACAAATTCAACTGACACAAGGAGCCTATGATCACTTAATCCTATTTCTCCCCAAATTACCTTGGTTTCCAATGCCCTCTCCTCATTCCCTCTTCCACTTGAGTCTCCAGCCCTCCACAACCAGCATGGTACAGCTGAATGCAATGAGTAGCTTCTTCCCCTTGGAGCATCACTTACATATTTTTGCAAGTGCCCAGTAGTTTGAGAAGCATCAGCTTAAACTACCCCATAGAAGCCTGGGGATCCACAGGGCTGTGTGTGGGCTATTATTAGCACTGAAGCAAATTTCATTCACAACAGAAAAGTAACCTAGGAATTAGTGCTCTAGAGGACTTTTTAATTTTCAAGATCTGCTTTACATTGTGAAGTTAGTTTGACTGCTTTAAAGCCAGAAACATGGAACTTAGTAAGGGCTCCTCAACAGTTCTAAACATCTCACCTCAGTTTTACACCATAATCCAAGGGAAGCTTGTAGTGTGAAACTGTCTGAAAGGAAACTCCTAAGCTTGCTCAACTCCCTGGGTTTAAACCAATTCAGATAATTGAGATGCACTCCTTTGGTTTTCTTCTATGCTATGTGGATGGATGACATCAAACCAGGGCAGTGGGCAATACAGTGCAAGGAAAGGTGCCTTTTCAGAAGGACCAGGTCTGACAGGAAATTCAAGAAGTTGAACAAAGCCAAATTTATGTCCTGCGCCCAGAGTTAGACAACTCCGTACACCAGCACATGCTGAGGGACAACAGGCTGGAAAGCAGCTCTGCAGGAAAAGGCTCTGGATGTCCTGGTGGACAACATGTTGGCCATTGGCCCTTGATGGTGAAGAGGGACAAGAGTGCCCAAGTTAGTGGGCCCAGGGAGATGATCCTTCCCTTTCTTATAATATTTATGAGACTGGAGCAATGCCTAGTGTTGGGCACTCTCATGGAAGAAAGACACGACCATACTGGAGAAAGGCCAGCAGAGAGATGCTGAAAAGGTCTAGGTTGTCCTTGGAGATGTTCAAGATTCACCTGGACAAAGCCCTGAGCAACACGATCCAACCTGACTCACTTTGAGCTGTGGGACTGACTGAATGATCTTTTGTTTGTTTGTTTGTTTTTAAGCGAGCTAAAATATGTACGTGATGCTGAGGTACAACTTCAGCACTTCAAGCAATAGAGAGTATTCTAACCAGAAATCATCCAGAAAGCCAGATGTAGCATCACTGAACATTATTGTTCAGTTTGCTTCTTCGAAAAGAAGGAAGGAACATTTCACTTTCTGAAAGATCTTGATCCTCAATACACATAGTATCTACCTGATGCTTTCCAGTTTTTTCAGACACTTACAGAAGCCCATGTTAGCACATTCAAATACATTCACACCCAACAGCCTGTATTAGGGAGGCAGGCAATCCTTCCTCTGATTAGATGGGTTCGCTAAACTTGGAACAAATAAGAGTAAAAAATGCACAAAACACCTTTTGTTACTCTACATGCAGAACAGAATCATCCCTTTGAATAAACTCAAGATCTCATGGGACACTGTTTCCAGGCACTTCACTTTTTCATTGAAAATTCAGCCATAAGACTGTGAAAGCACATAAGAGTTATGAGGCATTTCTTCATCAGAAATGTTGCACTGAATATTAGAGCACTTTATGTATGGAGCGAGTACAGCAAAGAGTAAGTTCTCTCCCATTCTGCAAAAGAAAGCTGAGATCCTAAATATTTACTTCAAATGTTCATAATATTTTATTTCTTGTCTCTTTACAGAATATCCCATGGGCTATAAATTTACGTGAGGTATTCTGAATGATACATATTTATCTCAGTTTTTCAAGCTGTATGTCAACAAAGCTGAATCTATATAGAGGAGCTAAATATTTATGTAGCAGGAAACTTTGAAACAAAACAAAAGAAAGCAGCATTGAGCTGCTTTGGAACACGAAAGTGGAAAAAGAGATTTCTCACTTTTAGGCAGGCCACCTTCTGGGGCTATTGTAACTAAGATATCTGTCTGTGTTGTTTAATTATCCACTGTCCAATATTTATAGTAGGCAAGAAAAGGATGACATACAACTTTATTTTAGAATATGTACACAAAACCAGTGGTCTAGTCAACCTTTGTCTTGCAATGATTCCTGAGAACATTCATCTTCTGGCATGCAGTTTTCTTCATCATATGCAAACAGAAAATGGAATCTCTTTCTAATCAAGGGTATCCAGAGAAAACAAAATAATAATAATGAAAAATTTCCATCTTGTTGTTCTCCAAACAAATTTTTACTCAAGCTTAAATCACAGCAACAGATGCTTGAACAGACAGCTTATATCCAGGCAGTAATGAGCAGCAGATTCCTGGATGGGAACAGCAATCCCATCTTTCCAAAACCCTGGAGTTCCCCTTTCCCAGCACTGCAGAGGTGAAATCTTGTATCTGCAATCAGATTTGAGCGGGTGGAAGGAATGCAGCAGAATTTGACTGGGAATTCCATGCCAGACTATTTTGTTACATGTCCCATTATACACAACACAGTTACTAGACAAGATTTGGATGTTGCAAATGTGTCTCTTTCTGCTCTGTATCTAATAGAGTCACCATAGCCTCTGTTAAGAGGACAGAAAATCCTTTCTATGTCCTGACCTTTTATCTTCTCACTGCCATCAGTTTAAATATCAAAACACCCCTTCTAACATCTCATGTCACAGCCAGAAAGCAATATCCACCTGTAATATTCTGCAAATTTCAATTCAATACCTAGATTATAATAGCATTTACTGTCTGCATAATTCTGCTTGCCTTATACCTGCAGCACAGCACTGGTTTCTTCCCAGTAGAACACAGTCTCTCAGTGCATTCTCCAGATTAGGTTGAATAAAAGGATAACTTGGTAGAAAATCACAGAATCACAGAATCACTAAGGTTGGAAAAGACCAGTAAGATCATCTAGTCCACCCCATCCCCACCATGCTCACTGACCATGTCCCTCAGTGCCACATCCACATGGTTCTTGAACACCTGGTGACTCCACCACCTCCCTGGGCAGCCTCTTGCAATACAGTACCAATCTTTCTGAGAAGAAATGTTTCTTAATATCCAACCTGTACCTCCCCCAGCACAATTAAAGGCCATTCCCTCTCATCCTATCACTGTTACCTGCTGCCTACACAGCATCTGCTTTACATGCTGTGTGGAAAAATACAAATCACAGCCTGAGCAGGCAACTAGCCTGTGAGAAAGGGCTCGTGTTAGCTTGGGAACACAAGTAAACTACCTCTAGCTTCTGCATGTGGCTAGAAGAAACTCGTTTGTGAGAAACTGCTCTGCAGCTGTCACTAAATCTCCTTGCTTTCTGTGAATGGCTCCACTTCTTATCCTGATACATGATGCCTTATTGTCTCCTGCTGTTATATATATGGCCACAGTACTAAGGGGTGGTATGGGCATATTGCCAGTCAGCCACCACTGGTATCCACTGAGGGTAATCCCAGGGCAGACACTGTACCAGTAAGCTGCCGCCAATACTGAGAACGTGGAGGAGACTGACCGACTGGCCACCCCCAGTAACATGAGTACCTCTCTATTAAACTGATGAATGATAACTTGCATCCATGTACTTTCTTCAGGATTAGTAAACCTTATGCAGAAGTGCTGGTGCTTCTGCATTACATGTATATGTGCTAATCCCTCACCAGGAATTCTACCTAAGCAGGGCCATTTTCTGTTAATACCCTCAGTGCATCCAGAGGCAATAGGCTGCTTTGGAAGCCTAAAAAAGTTTAGAAAATAGAAGTAAATAGGTGTGGGAAAAGGAGAGAGGGAACCTGAGAGCTTTGTTTTAAAGAGGTCAGCGGAAGTATCATACACCTTTAACGTATTGCAGTACGTGGCACCACAGAAGGATACAGAGTGCACACAACCTGATGTATCACACAGTGTCTTAAATATCACATCAGGAAAAACATGACATATTGCATACAAAACAAACAGCAGTTCTAAGACAATTTCCCACAGGCCTCCTTTATGCTTTGCCAGCACAACAAATCCAGTTTCTGCCCATCTGCTGGGTCATAAGAGCCCATCAGCTTGCCAAATTTAAGTGTTATTGACAGAAAATATCCCAGTGCTACTTCTGCCTTTTGTCTTTTTGTGTTAATATTTTATATTTAGAAAAAAAATCACAGAGAATAGTAATTAAAGCAAATGGGATGGATTAAGAAGACCATATATATATTTTTAAACAGCACTGCCATTTAAGGTTAATTTCAATCTATCAAATATCACGAATAATATAGACTTTTCATTTATCTTGCAATAAGACTGTCTTTATCTTTCTTGTGAGTATTTCCAGTAAAGTACTAACCTGTCTTCTACAGAACTACTGATCTGCCATATTCTAACCCCAAACCATCAGATTTACTTGTAGTATTAGTCTGACAACTTCTCCATTACCAAATGAACCAGCCAGAGCTTCAGCCATCTACTTAATATCCTTCACATAAACTTCACACTCAAAGTGATGGAAGGCAAAGCAAGGCAAGGCAAGGCAAGGGAAAAACTCACAACACTATCATGTCAAAAAAACAGCAGTACAGTAACAGATTATTTTTGTTTAATTGCACCTCTAGTAGATTTTAATATCGTGGCAAAGCTTTTCTTGTAGATGTAAGTTCAATCTTTAGAAATGGTTAGTCAAATTAATTTGCAAGATTATGATTGCTATTCTCCTTGCTAAAGGCTAATGCTCTAAATGACAACATATCAAATTAGGAGCTGATCAACTCATTTTCTTGCTCATTAGAGGAACCACATAGGGATGTAAGCCAGCTTTCCCCTCAAACCCAGACGCACACCCCTGGAATCAGATGAACCTTCTTCTTTGCCTCACCGAGCACCTCAAAAGTTAGGTGCTTATATTGAAACTACACAGCAGACCTTCCAGTTACAGCTAACTAACAGAAGGGGAACTTGCTCTGAGGGATCTGCTGGGTAACTGTTATTCATTAGATCTGCATCAAATACCTGCCTTTGAACAACACGGTTTGCTTCACTGGAAACGTTTACACCTCTCCTCTGAGATGGAAATCTCAGGTGACTGGTTTGGATTTGCACTCCTTGTTTTTTGATGCCTAATTTGGAACAAGGGAATACCCTCCAGCTGAAGCATCACTGTAAACAGCACCTGAAGTGACCTGGCAGACAACATAAGGACATCCAGACTAAGCCTTGTCCCCTTGCCAGCACTAAGAACTACTGCCAGTCCTTCACCAGTCAGCAGAAAACCCACTGTGGTGATGTGCACAGAGAGAATCTGGATTTCCCAGGTCTGTGTACAACTTACTTGAGCAGGTTGCCAAGATTGAAGAGAGCTCGATTGTGTTGAGGGTTTAACTGAAGGGCCCGTCTATAGTAGTCCTTTGCCTCCACCACGTCTTTGGTCAATGTCCCCAGGTTGTTGAGAGCACTTGCATGTCGAGGGTACAGTCTGGGGAAAAGAAAATATCAAATTACAGACACTCATTAAGTGACACACAAAGCTCAAGTCACTTGTCCAGCCACCACTGCTGTTCGGCACTCGGTAATGCGAAGGAAAGCTGGAAAATAACATCTTCCTTTCATTTGCTGCAGGTCCTGATGGCATCATGAAGAACCTTTTCAACTCCCAAAGAGATTGTAAATCAGTTCTTGTACAGCTCCCTTATGCTTCCAGGGCAGAAGGGAACACTGAACAGCTTTGAAATGCTGTTTTACCCTCCAAGCAAAAAGCAGAGTGATCAGAGCAGCCTGGATGTTTTGATTCAAAATGCTTCTCGAACAAGCAAGAACCGCTTAGTCACAAATATGCTTCCAATGGAAATATGTTTTGACATATACAGAAACCAACACAACACAGCTAAACTGATCCGTGGCTTTTTTAAAAATATCTGTTTCCCACAATAAAAGTGACATTAATAAAGGGCAAAGTGAAGCCTGAAATCAGCTGCTGAACCTTGTTTTCAGGACGAAGTAAAATGATCAAAAAATCTAGAAACAGACTGCATTATAATATGAATTCCCTGAGCTTCTAGCTGTATTTTTTTTTTTTTTACCACTTGGCTGTTCTTTTAACTGTTCAAAACAAAAGCTTAAACCTGTTTCAGTTAAAACATTTCACATTTCTCTGTTAAAATTCTCTATGAATTAAAAAGCACATTGTGGTCCATTCAGCTGCTTCAACTCTCAGGCAAAATCATGCTCCTACTTCATACTGCAGTTTGTAGGTTTTTCACTGGAAAACTCTGGAGGTGAAAGTGATCCAGGGCCCCTTGTATCACAGATGGGTGAAAACTGAGGTTCATGATGATAATGAAGAAATACGAGAGAGATGCC
Source organism: Phasianus colchicus (assembly GCF_987193195.1). NCBI lineage: Eukaryota > Metazoa > Chordata > Aves > Galliformes > Phasianidae > Phasianus > Phasianus colchicus. Next base: position 60,577,153 of record NC_143436.1, on the reverse strand, counting down.
CAAATAAGCTGGGAGAATAGCTGGAAAGGAAGGTGCTCACAGATCCCATCTTGATGCTCATTTTATTCATGACAGGGAGCAAGCAGATTAAGATGGCCAAGGTTTCAGTTTGAGGAGACCTAGCCTCAAATCCTGCTGCCAGTGCACATTTTCTACTTCAAGCCAGGACAAGTCATTTGGCATTTCTCTGCCTTAGGTCCCTGTTTGTAAAGTGTGGATAATAGCTTTGTAATTCATGGGAAAGAGATGTGGATAATGACATTAAAAGTAGTTAGCTGTGACAGCTCAGGGTATGGCATGAGGAAGGGCATTTAAAGGAAGCAGAGATTAAGATTATAATGTGGTCTAACTCTAAATTTTGAGAATGTTTTTAATCTAAGACTTTCCATGTTGGTTTTTTTCCTGCCTGGAGTTCCTCATTTTGTCAGTTCAGCCCTGGGATTTTCTGTACTTAAGTACCATGAATAATTTAGCATTTTATACACTGCTGCAACATTTGTATCAGTCATATTTTCATTCCACAGCACATAAGTGATTCCGGCAGGGTCTTATTTGGGGGTGAAGCCAGGAACACATGAGGAAACTGAGAAAAGAGGACGTGCACCAGGAACAAATTCAGGATGTTTGCTACAGCTAAACAAGAAAAAAGCCCCAAAACTCTTTTTTTCCACCCATCACTGAGTAGACAAATATCACACAGCCACATCATTGAGGACAGAGCATCCAAGGATGGAGCTGTGTACGTTTTGTATAAACTCAGAGTATTATACAGACAAAGGGTAAGTGTAGTAACCACCACTCATATCTAATGACTGCAGGCTCTGTCAACATTCCTCCTGTACAGATAAGTATCTTGTCTGTCAGAGGTAATCACTTCTCCTGATGCAAGCCTTCAGGTGCAGTTTTCATGTACAAGCCACCATCTGCACTATCTGCACAACATTCATCCACACTACCTGCATTCATGGCTTAAATGATTTTGGAAGAGGTCCTTAATTGATCTTGTTACAGAGAAACAAAAAGAAGGCTACCCAAGGCTAGCCTCCAGTTATCACAAAAATAGCATCACTTTCCATCACTGAAACTACCCAGCCAGTATGAAGCACTTCTGGATGTGAGAGGCTGCCTGCACTTGGCGAAGAGTCAGTAAAAGACAAAGTGATCAGTGAGTAGGGGCTTAAGATTACCCTAGCCCTAAACTCCATTGGCCAACAAGGTTAAGCCTCCCTGGATGAAGAAGACTGGGGGAAAATTTCCACAGGAATGGCCGTGGAGCAATGGACAGAATCATATTTACCTGCTTTTCACCATGTGGTATGTAGTTCTGTGTGATCCCTCAGACACATCGTGAGTAAAGAATGTTCTATCTGCCTTTTGGCAAATAACGGAAGGCTCAGTCTTGTTTCCTATTTCTCCCACATGATTTTAGCATTGCTTTTAACTAAAAAGGTTTGGTAGTTGTATCTGAGTCTTGTTTTCCATTTGGCTACGATAAAAGCCAAGCACCTCTTTTGTCAGTACTCATATAAAAAGAGCTCTTATATCTGACATGAAGTCCCTTGACACATAAGCAGCCAGAGGTATTTCAGACAATTCTTGGGAAATCCAGAAACAGATGAAGATTTTACAAAAACTGATGGTTTTGTCCACAAACTTTCAGAAATTAATTCTACTCTAGGCATCTGCTGCTCCGCGTGACATTTTGGGCCCAGGAGATTTGCTTGCAACAATTTGCAGAGGAATGAAAATTCAAGATTAAAAAACAGCACTGATTTCACCTCTAAACTGTACAGTTCTGACCAACAGTTCCATAAATACATTTCTGAGCTCAGCGCTAAAACCTCTCGACAGCAAATCATAGGATGCAGACACAACTCCATGTATCTTGGGCTCTATTTCTTATGTTTTACATTTATTCATTACATCTCACTGCCCTTTCCAAGAAATGTAAGTGAAAAAACAGAACCTCAATCAGCACAAATTGTCAGCTTAAGCCAGCTTAGCATCTGGCCTGAAGAAGTTATGACAGTTGCAATTTTACATATCCAGACAAATGTTGGGAGAAAATATCTGAGCATGAGAAGATAAGGCAGTGGTGCTGAGTTTTTCCACTAAGGTTCAGTTCTTTAAGTTTATATTGGAATATTATTTTAGTATGGTGACACTGCAAGATGACACTCAACTGAGCTCAGCAGAGAACATAACCAAGCCCTAAGACAGCAACACCTAGAGTGAAGCAATCAGAGCCACTGCATGGCCCATCTTGAAACACTTCCCAAGAGTGGTCCAGCACTAAGCCCAGACCAGAGTCTGATCCCAAAAATAGCTTGGGCTCAGCTACAATCTTTCAGATACTTTCAGGGCTACAGAATAGGTCCCAGAGTCTTTTCTATGTATTAATATGGACGTTGACTAAAGGACTAATGGTCTACCCTACCCACTTCACGTGCACCCACTGCTTCTAATAGCAGCTTCCTAGGGATAAAACAGAAAAGAACAAAGTCTTGTGGCTGGATTTACAGAACATAATAAAACTTGACCACAGATAACTAATTAAAGCAACGTTTGCTAAAGAACTCTCAAAAGTTTCTGCAAAATCTGCAGATATACCATTTGCAAACTGTTTTGCTTTTTGCTGCCCATCATCTATTATCTTTGTGTAAGAAGGGAGATATACTTTTTTTTATTATTATTATTTTTATGCTCTTGCAAGGGTTGTGCTGTTTTTCAAGATTTTCCATATTGGTCCCAACGATTTCTGATAGCTACCTTGTTTATCTCAACTGAAAATTCTCTGATGCAAAGATTGTCTCTTCCACATGTGTCTCTATTTCTTGGAAGAGTAAGAAATACCTTACAATGGGGTATCAAGGTAATGTGGTGTCTCTTCATGCCACAATAACAGCAGTACCCAGAATTTAGACCTTGTTTTACAGATAGCTGGGACACCAGCAAAAAAAATCAGCTGTTATAATGTGTATGGTGTTTTATAACTTCTCTTAAGAAAACAAAGCATTCTGCCTGGACACACACAGTGCTGTGTTTTCATTGCCACCACCATTGATAATAGTAACAGTCTGTAGGCAATATTCTTCTTGCTATGCATCTGATTAGGTAGAAATTCCTCTAAGCTTCACCTAATCAAATGCGAGTGCTGCATTATTTATGAAAGAAAGCTGAATTTCATTAAATCTATTCTACAAGAAGCAGTTCATGTAAAAAAATCAATTTCTCCTTTCTTTTAGAAATCAGAGTTATTTTCTTTAGAAAACTTGCATTCATAGGTAATTATAATAGAAATCTTGAAACAGCAGTTACTTTTAAAAAAAAGAAGAAGAAATCAACCCCATATATTTTAAAGCATATTTTAAATCAGACTGGGATTTCATTTCTGAAGAGAAGACAAGTGGGATGTTTCCTTGTTGCAGAATGAATAATTCAAATGATTCCTCCAGTGCTGCATCTGCAATTGTCAGAATAAATTTAGCAGCTTCTCATTTAACTACTACAGGTATACAGTGCACAAGAACTCCTGTTAATAATTATCCTCACTTCTTTTAGGCTAGGAAAATTCCCTCTAACACTATCGAACAAAAGCATTATTGACTTGCACAGTCAAGAGACTTCTAGTCTCATAAGATGATACCAGGCATAAAACATATACAATCATCAAAATGCTGACGACCACTTATTTTGCTTTTTAATTAATGCTGTTACTATGTGAAATGTTAGTTAAAAAAAATAAACCGAAGGGTTTTGTTTGGCAACATATTTATACTACAAGAGATCCCCCCCAAAAAGAGAAAGGGAGTGAGTTTGTTGTCATGGATACAACCTATAATCCACTAAGAATTTTAATTCTTTTAGTTCAGATGTAGAGAGACCACTTAAACCCTTGGCAAGCTCTGCTCACAGATCTGCCTTAAACAGCCCTTGGTCTGGTGCCAGAGTATTAAGGGGGCAGAAAGCATTAGCCTGACAATTCCCCACTCACTCTTGGAGTGTTACAGAGCTTTTGCACAGCCAACACTAGACAGGGGTAGAAAGCAAAGACGATGGAGCCACTCTAAGACACAGTTCTTCAGATAAATGACCACAAACAGCACAGAACAGGTTCCATTGATGGCTCTGAGGGTCTAGCAGCACAACGGGGGCTGCTGAAAGCCATGCAGAGCCATCTCTTAGAGCTGGGACACTCATGGGATGTCACTGTTTCCTGGTGGCTTTCCCTGATGCCCCAAGTACCTATGACAAGCCTGATACTCAAAGAGGCTCTGCACGTATTCTTTTCTGCTAGAGAAAAAAAAGAGCAACTGGTTGAACTGGAGAGACATAGCATGCCTGCTCTTTGTTACCGTATCTTTTAACTAAATAATCATAGAATCATTGAAGTCAGAAGAGATCACTAAGATCATCAAGGCCAACCCCAACTATCCCCATCATGACCACTAACCCATGTCCCTCAATGCCATACCAACATGGTTCTCAAACACCTCCAGGGATGGTGACTCCACCACCCCTCTGGGCGGCCTGTTCCAATGCATCACCACTCTTTTTGAGACAATTTTTTTTCCTAATATCCAACCTGAACCTCTCTTGGTGCAATTTAAGGCCATAAACTCTCACCCTACCACTAGTTATCTAGGAGAAAAGGCAACCCTCTTGTGTTCATGTCAAGCACACAGAGTATGCTCTACCTTTGGAGCAGCTGTAGTTCAATATCACTGCTGTGCCACTGCAGGCAAAATGCTGGTGTTACCTCATCTTGGCCAGAGGATGCTGTATTTTCTCACCCATTCTTCAAGATGCTGGACGCTGTGAGGCTGCCACTCGTCATCCTTCCACAGTGCTCTACAGGCACAGACTGGCTGTAGCCAAACTAAGGGAGCAATCAGGCTTTAATTACCCCACCCCTATTGCTGGCAGCACAGCAACTTGTTTTTAAGACACGTTTTGTCCCATTTCAACATTTATAGTAATATTTTATTGGCATCATTTTGCCAACAGAAGAAGGTTATGTCAATAATATTACATCTTTCCCAAATTTTTATACTACTCACTCTATATTTACTCCTATCCACCCAATTTTCCAATTTGAATATGATGTCACACTCATTTTCATGTGTTTACTTAGGTTCTCCATAAAGCTCTGTGTAAGGTTGATTTAAAAGCTGATGCAATACAGAGAGCAGCCATCCTACAGGGAATAACCCTACACTGGCAACAAGTCAGGTCATGGCCTCATGACATCATGGCATCTTGGTCTGAAAGCTCTATGTGATGTAGGTCACAGAGCCAGACCTTATGTCATCCTTCAAAAGACCTTCAATTTGCAGCATCTGAATTCCTTTTATAGTCGAAGAGACAATTCTGCAATATTAAGCAGCGGCTTGTTTCTCTTGAAGAGTCTTAATAGTTGCATCAATATTTCCTCAAAGTTAACACCCTTCAGCTTGGCAGAAGATTTGTGGCAGGCTAGGATTTTTTTTTAAACCTGGAAATCCTGTTGAAAGTCAGGCAAGTGAGAGATCTAAGGCTTTTAGGTTCCTTTGAAAGCCTCAGGCATAATCTCCTTCAGTGAAAGCATGACAAAGCAGTCACTGTATGCGCACAGCCCTGATTGCTGCTATTACACCTCACCCATTTCTATATTACTCAGTGATGAGGCGGGTTGGATCAGCACCATCACACAATGCTAGGAATGAGGCAGGGAGCAATCCTAACCTCATGGGGTTAACCTCATGCAGTTCTCAGAGCATCTCTGGACCTCACCGGTGTGCTCCACCCCACGAGTGGTTCTGTGGGTCCCACCAGGGACCGGCATTATGTAGACCAGCTCAGACCCTGATGGAAACACCAAGATCATAATTTGGTCCTTACAGGTCCCTTCCAACTCAGGATATCTTATGATTCTGTGACAACTGGTTTAAGAAGTGATGCTGCATGCAGTTAGCAACGAGGGTATGTGGGATGCCTACAGCTATTTCAGACACCCATCAGTTTGTTCCACTCACCACTGCTGAAGGGCAAAGGTCCCCCCACAGTTGTCTTCGGTCCCCCAGCCCACCTAACAAGCAGCACTAAGCATCTATAAACGTACCTGGAGAGATGGCACTCATCTCTACCATGGTTTCCCACGTGGCCTGGGACAAATCTGCCTCGTAGGTCCTCATGCTCTGTCACTAAAGCAACAGCAACCAAATGCCATTTTCCTGTATCACTGCCTCCCTGCTCAGAGTACCAGCTCTCTGCAGTGAAGACAATACCCAGGTCTGTTCAGAAACGGGTAAAACAGGGCCTCAATCTCATCTGGGACCTCCAGATGCCAACTTGGTATAAATAGCAAGTGCTGAATGGCAGCCAGGGTTCAGGAAAGGGCAGGCTGGCCAGCCAGCCCGCCCTGCTTTCCTTGCCTGCAAAATGCTCCATCATCGAGGGAAAGCTCAACAGGACACAGGCATCAAAACAAGAGGAGCTGAATGGATATAATCTATAAACTGACAAAAGACACATGTATTCTTTGACCCTAGCACCTATTTTTAAAACATCACATTCAGAAGCATGACATTTTAAAACCAAGCCTGTAGCACTTAAAAGAGTATTTCATTAAATTTTCAAACTTGGGTGGGGATGGAAGCTGAAATTTAGTGCTGAGGAGGAAAGAAAGGATTTTATGTCAATGTCACAGCTAAACATAAATAAGTAAATAAAAGCCCCCCTGATAAACTCACATCTTTCCTGTGATGTTGAGCCAATGAGAGGTTATCAAATAGGGCTGCCTGCTTCTGCTTTCATATAAAGAATTTATGTAGGATCCATGTAAGTCCTTAAAATCCCAGAAACCACTCAAGGCCAGCAAAGGACTAATAATTCAAGACATGCCTGCCCTATGGAGAGAGGAAGCAGTACAGGCTTCTTCAAAGACCCCACAGAAACCAGATTAACATCACAGCAAACAGGAGACAGCAAGTTCGGATAAATTCTTCAACCAAGCATTTAATGAGAGTACAGAACAACATATATCATGCCTAAGCAGAGGGGACAGAATCACACCTGTCATCTGTTTAAACCCGTCCAAGTTTAGATTAGACATTAGGCAGAAATTCTGTACTCAGAGGCCCTGGCACAGCTGCCCAGAGAAGCTGTGGGTGGGTGCCCCATCCCTGGAGGAACTTAGGCCAGGTTGGATGGGGGACCCTGGGCAGCCTGAGCTGCTGGGTGGCAGCCTTGCACACAGCAGGTGGTTGGGGCTGGGTGGGCTTTGAAGGCCCTTCCAACCCACATCATTCTGTCATGGTGTGATCTCCAGGGGCTCCCCAACGTGCGATCTATGCTGGATCTGAAATGACTGGGGATTGCCTCAGTCATTAGTGTAAACTGGAGCAGCCCCATTCCAGCATTTCCCACGTTGCTTAAAGGGGGCATTCAAATTCCAGATGATGAGGAGAGCCCTTCATACTCACCTACCAAGGCTTCACAAAATGTCTGAAGACTATCCTCAGTAGACACTGGAGGAGAACCAGTTTTTCTGCTGCCCATTGATAAAGACCAGAGAAGCCAAATCTCTCATGATTTGTATAGCAATAACCACTGCTGTACAGCTATCTGGCTGTTCTCTGAGAGAAATGTGGTCTCAAAGTTTCAAAAAGGGCAAAGGCAGCTGGCTAGCAGAAAAGAAACAGTACAGGAACTAAGAGTAATTAGCCCTTGGATTTGACATTCTTGTTTGCAAAAAGTAAAAAGTACAGTAGAAACTGCATAGCTCACATAAAAACTGAAACAGATCTCATCTTAATAAGTCAAAGGCTTTGCAGCTTCATTAGAAAAGTGTTTTCTATTCCCCAGATTTTTAGCCTCAATATCAAGTGCATTTGCTTCCCTGGAAACAGTCTGAGCTACACACCATGTATGAGGAACGTTCCACAGCCATCATCACAGATGATAGGGGCTCTTCTCTGAGGAGATGCCTTTGAGAAGATAACAAGTCCTTATATTACAGTGTAGAAAGGCTTGTACCCATGACAGAAGCCACAGTCTAGGAAGTGACTCAGAATGCAGATGCCTATGATCAGAGGGAGCCATTCAGCTCCTGTTCCAGCAGGAACATCCAGCTTCCACTGCTGCCAATGCAGTGATACACGTAATGCCTGTGCTTGAGGCCTCATGGTCACACTTACACCGCTCTGGTTTTGAGCAAATACACCCTGATTAGCATTTCATCAACAAAAGGCTTGAGCAAACATGGGGTACACCCCCAAAATAGGCATGGAGTAGTGTTTAACAGGTTAAAAAATAAATTTCAGTGGCTGAAGTAATTTGGCCATCATCCCATGCACTGTTATAAAGGCCATCAAGCTTTGATTCAAATTACCAGGTAGTCTTTTAATCGTCAGTTATTATTAAATCACTCAACAGGTTTGTCTCATTTCAGGACAGCCACCACATACATATACAAGAGCACCAATACCCCAAAAGCACATCTTGACAAGGCATGATTTAGAAGAATACCACACAAAGATGCTCCCGACAGCTTGGACGTGACCTGTCTCAGGCCTGTAAAATCCACTAAAGGAGGGCATTGTGTTAAGTCTCTCTGAAGATCTTCCATCAATGCCTAACCAGAGGGCTTGCTCCAAGGGCCTGACCTAAGGAATCCAAGTGTCAGAAGAGCACCCGATGCTCTGGGAGCAAACACAGCTCCAGCAGCCACAGCAAAGCAGCACTGCACATTTTTGACTCCCTGTAAAAACAGGCTAACAAATGGTGCTGGTATTTTAATTCTTTCCAGAAATAAATCACAGATGGTATCCAAGGCCACCTGCAGCCGATACTGAGAGGCATTTCCAAGGCACATGTATGCATCAAGGACCATACGAACACTGTTTTCTTTCTACATGGAGAGTGCAATTTAACCAAATTTAAACAACCCCAGACAGTGCTCATGTAAGATATATGGAAAACCAGTGAGTAGATGTGGGGGAAAGCTTAGCAAGAAACCTGAGTCTCCTGTATAGCATTAGAGCTTTATTTCTAAAGTAGAGTGGGGAGAAAGGGCAGCCTAGCTTGTTCCTTTTCTACTCGTTCCAGCAGCATTATGCATCAATTTAATCCCTCAGTGAGGGATATGGCTTCCGTACTCACATTGCTTCCTCCTCTTGCATCTAGTCAGGATCTTATGATGCTTCCCAGTGCCATAAACCAGCGTTCCCAGTTTCCCTGCTGCAAACAATGCCCTTAACTCCATTACTTGCAAGTTCTCAAAAGACAGTCTGCCCATGCTGCAGCACCAAGCATTTTCCTATTGCCTGCTCTGCCTCCTGGCCCAGGGTCTCCCTTCCCTCAGGGCTGAGCCACAAAGAGAGCCAGCCTGAGGGTTCCTGCTCGCTGCCCTGCAACCCCCTTTTCTGAAGAGTGTCACCAGGGAGAATGGAGGTTTCTGCCCTGATCTGCTGACAGCAGACTGATCCCGCTTCCGCTCACTCTGTTTGGCCAGAAGCACAAAGGGAACATGTGGCAATGAGCCTGTTGATGGACATATCCATACACAGATATGCAAAAGCATGTATATTGTCCACACATACACGGGGACATTTATGTACAAAACTCACAGGATTACCTGTACAGTGAATATGTTCTGCAGGACTCTGCACCATCTTTACATTACACTGGTGGTAAGAGTTCACAATGAGCACTTGCTTCCCTTGAGCAGTAGCCTGAAAGGCAGTTTCAGGTTGCCCTAAGCTGCCTGATGCTAGGAGAGCCAGATCAGTCTCTGTTTTTCTCCATACACACTTTTTATCTTTCTTTCCAGCACTTTTCCTTTCTTGGCTGCCCCAATCTCAATTCATTTCTGCAACTTTCATCTTTTGACAGAAATAATTCTGTTGATGCTACCATTTTGTACCATTTGATGATCACAGTACCTGACTTCAATCACACATAGCTCTTTTTCCTGCACTATTAAACTCATTATTCTACTGATATTTTATTAATTAAGGGCAAACCCATGTGCTTTTATGTCTGAAAGTGAAAATGTAAAATTTCAGGTGTCAACTTTTTGCTGGACACAATGATGTAGTTTGCATACCATCAAACTGTTATTATCATTACTATTTCCTTCAGCACCACCTGCTGCTGCTCACACTGATAAGAGATCCATGGGAAGCAGGACCCTGGAGCAAACACAGCATGCCTACAAAGTGTACTCTGAGATGCTGGCTATGGAAATGCAGACTGTAAGTTGGAGCTGCTTTGGGAATTAGATTTTGAATGAGTTCAAAAGTAGCAGGGAGACTGATTCCTTCTCTCCTCCCTTTGTTGTTTGAAGGGTTATTAAAGACAAAAGAAATGGTGGTCAGTCTGGTTTTAAGCTTTTTGGTCAAGTCAGTTCATATGCGTTTCTGAGGAGTGATAAAGTCTCAAGCAATATCAAGCAAATGAGGCCAGGAAAGAAGCATGACAAAAGCTTGTTAGCTATCAACAACAACAAAAATATCTTCATTAGCACATCACAGATATTCCTCATACTAGCATAAGGTTGCACAGCCTTGTACTCTCACTCACAGACACGAGAGTGGCAAAACAAGTTTTATTTTATGTAAGAGTAGAACTATTTAATCTCCAGCTACAGGAGGTCTCCAAAATTCCGAACAACAGCACAAAGAATTTTCAGGCTAGCTTTCAGAGTTGGCCATGGTCAACTCTTCGCTTTTTGCAGAAGCAAAAAATGAGCATCTCCTGGGGTCACTACCATATGTCAGGCAAACCACCAAAGCAGTGAAACCCAGCAGTGTGTTTTTATTGTTTTACTGAAGGTAAGCTAAAAGCTTTATAAGCCATTGCTACAACCGCAGAATGCCAGCTGTTGATAAAATCTGCTTTATGGATAACTCATTTTGCAGCTCCAAAGTGTTATGCCTCCATTTGCTTTTCCTCAACCTGACTTACAGGTGGAGCTTTTCCCATATATACAAAACTTTTTTTTTTTTTTTCCCTTTCATTCTCCTTCTCTCCAATTCAAATTATGCTGCTGTTCTCTATTTCTGCATATCATCTCAGTTTTCATTTCCTTCACTTTTGGGCAGCATAATTGGATTGCGCTAATTACCTAAATCAGGCTCCATCAGGATACTGCATCACTAGCTAGTTGGCTGGGGTAAGCCTTTTAAGTGGCCACCTGCAAAGAGTCTCAAACATCAGCAGTGTATCAGGAGCTGGCTGATGGTATCAGTTATGGAGTTTGCCTTGGAAACCTGCCCTGCAATTTCAGTGTCAGAGAAAACACGTTCTTCTGCTCCACAATTTAGCTGAAGAGATAAACCAACACATGGCAGTGGAGGATCCTGCCTACAAATGCCTTCAAAAGTAGGAATGGGATTGAGCTTCCTGGGATTTAGTCCCAAATGCTATTATTTCCGTATGTAAACTATGTGCACTTCAACATCTTTTCACACAGCCATAGCTGCACCACCTGCCTACACCACAGGAGCAATAGGTCACTTTCACTAAACAGTGACGTGGCAGCTGACACTTCTGGCAGAGAAGCAGCAAGTGGAAACGCATTGTTACGTTGGTGGAATGGTAATTGCAAGCAGTTAAAAGAGCCAAGCGTGGACTGACAAGATCACTTTTGTTTAGCAAACAGTTAAACTCACTCACCAGAGATCAGGCAAACCTACACTGCAGTTTGGCACAAGCTTTGGGAGGGAGCTGGAATGATTAATGAGCCATCAGCCACGTGCCTCAGAGAGAGCTGCTACAGCAGTGCTGCTCTCTCTCCTACCTCCCAGAAGCTGCAGGGTGGTGGTGGCAGCAGTCTGTTTCCCTATTGACTCTGTTTTCCTTATTAATTCCCTATTGATACGCCCACTGCTCTTCATCACACTAGGCAGACGTGATATTTTGATCTCCCATCCTTGTGACAGAGCTGCTGCTCTGGGGATTGCTAAACCACTTGACTAAATCTGTATTTTCTGTAATCTGGAGAGCGTGGATTAACCTGAACTCACCTGGAGACCAAACATAAAGTGGGGAGTATCTGGGGGAATGTCACAGAAGTTGGTGTTGTTAACATTCAAGGCCAGGTTGGATTGGACCTGATCTAGTGGAAGGTGTCCCTGCCTATGACAGGGGGATTGGAATTTGGCAGGGGCTTTAAAGTCCCTTCCAACCCAAACCACTCTGTGATTCTGAGTGCTGCCTCAGCTTCCCAGCTGCTCATCCATCTTCAGGTCATGCTAGTGGCCAAAAATATTCTGAATCATCAAAATGTGGTCAGGACAGTATAACTACTAAAACTACTAATTTCCTTCTTTCTAATTGTAGAGAATTAGTCTACAATCAGGGGCAGTGATTTGCAAAGCTGGAGTCTGAGAGGATGCATAAAATAATGTGGACATGAAAACTGTTCTATTCTGCAACACCTATCTAGAGTATCCACCATCACGTTATTTGTCCCATATGCATCCCTTTCTCCATCTCTCCATTGTAGCCACTACCATAAGCATCCAGCCACCTCTGTGAGGCCTCCACAGAAGGCCAAACACTTCAGATGGGTATGTCTGAGGGGAAAACGTGGAATGTAATTCTCCACAGGCAAACATATAACTCTTTTTAATTACATCACTCTATTGCTCACTGTACAGCCTCAAAAACTCATCAACAGGGCTTGAGTGAGAGAGTAAAAATAAGGAACATGTAAGTGAATCACTAAATCATAGAATCAGAAAGGTTGGAAAAGTCCACTAAAATTATCCAGTCCAATTGTCCACCTACCACCATGCCTACAAACCATGTCACTCAGTGCCACATCCACGTTTCTTGGACACCTCCAGGGACAGTGACTCCAGCACTTCCCTGGGCAGCCTGTTCCAGTGCATCACCACTCTTTCGGAGAATTTTTTCCTAATATCCAACATGAACCTCCTCTGGCACAACTTGAGGCCATTCCCCTTCATCCTATTACTGTTATGTAGGGGAACAGGCCAACACTCTCCCTGCCTCCTCTTCTGCAGACTGAACAATCCCAGTTCCCTCAGCTGCTCCCCATAAGGCCTGTGCTCCAGATCCTTCACAACTTTGCCACTCTAAGTGCAGATTGCTGAGGTGGTGGAAGCAAGGAGTGCAGCTCCCCAGTGACTCCTGGCGTGCACGCAGTGCAGGCCTTGTGAGGACAGATAGTGAGCATGCAAAGTGGGGGCAGGGGATGGTTTTTCAGAAATGTGAACTAATCCCAAAATAACTGAAGCAATCAGAGCATGAGCCAGAGCCGCTGAGACACTGGGTACCTGGGAAGTGCTTCCATGTGGACTTGAGCCCTGACCAGGCCTTGGATGCTCTATAAACAATACCACAAACTGTGCCATCTAATGCAATTGAGGAAATGTTTGAAATCGCATTTCAAAATAGACTCTCTTGTAACTGAAATACTGCTGAGCAGAAGACAGCATTATAATTATAATAAATGAGTGCTGCTGAGTCAGAGGAGAAAAAAATGTTTTCCTAGTAAATCCCATTTACGCAGGCAGAGGTGATGTCAGTAGGAACAGAAAGCAGTGAGTGATGTTACGCTCCATAGCATCAAGCTCAATGTGGGGTTCAGAATATATTTGTTAGTCCCTCTCCTTTCTTTCAATGGCCTTTCCTGGTAACTTGGAGAGAGCTTGGAGAAGGGCTATGGGAATTATTAGTGATCATGAAAACTTGCATAACAGTGAAAGTGACCGTATCTAGGAAGGCTGCTCCGAAAGTAACGCCTCCTATTCGATTATGTTGGCCTATTTGATTTTGTTGCCATGTGACAGATGGCAGCAGAGGGAGAGTGACAAAATGGCATCTGACATAGGAGTACAAGTGAAGTGAAAGTGTGGAAATGAATTTCTCCACACAGAAAAAATGTCAGCCATTGACATTCATTGACATTTGCTGAATGTTAATGAAGACCAAACAGTGGATGTGAGCACAGTGAGGCGGTGGATGGTGCATTCCAGCAGTGGTGACAGCGACGTGAAAGACAAGCCACGTTCCAGATGGCCATACAGATTTCTACAAACGCAGCATGCAGGCTGGTGAAAATGCATAGCTAATGGTGGTGACTGTGTTGAAAAATAGTGCTTTGTAGCTGAGAATTTGCTCTATCAAACAGTGTTATTGTGCTCTTTGTAGCTGCCGTCGTTTCCAGGGAAATAAATAGGAGGCATTACTTTCAGAGCAAGCTACGTACATCCATTTATTGTATCAAGGAGCAGATTAGAGGAGAAGCTGATCACTGTATTGAAAACTGTCTTCTGATAATGAGCTCTTCAGCGTGGCATTTAAAGGTGTAAACAAATCCAATGACGGGAAGCTGACGTTAAACAAAACAGACTAAAAATAAAAGAGGACATTTTCAACAGCCAGGGTAATTAACCTTCAGTCCAATTTATTGATGGCTGTACTGGATTTTCCATTCCTGGAAATGTTAAAAAATAGGATGGAGGCTTTTCTAAATGACTTCCTAAATCCTGAGCATGGTGGAAGAGAAAAGGATGCTACACAAAATCTAAAAATCACCTTCACCCAGTTTAACTCAATCCTTAGTGACAAAATAACATCCTGCCCTCCCAGCTCATGGGTGGGTTAAGAGCCCTTGAGAGTATCTGGCATAACCCTGTCAGCTGGCAAGAAGATAAAACATAGGTGTAATTCCTGGAGTTTCCTCCCACGCAACATGTCAGGAAAGAATATTTCTTGCACCTCCTGACGTGCCCTTTTGTGCTGAGCTCTATTCTTTCCACCAGAGCCACTCCTCATGTTGTCTGCCCTTTCCACACCTGCCTTTTTTCCTGGTGGCACTGTCTGCATCCTACATGCTTGCTCTCCTTTGCCACTCCCATTTTACCTGCACACCTTTCTACAGGGCTAGTCTCTTCTCTCAGGACTGTAAGGCAGCAGGGAGCATCCAAAGCCCTGGGCAAGCATTCCCTGTGGTGCAGCAAATGGAGGAACACTGCCTGCATGGAGCTGCCCCTATTCCATGTGGGATCAGGAGATGTGTTGCCCAGGATCTACCATGTGCACAGCTTGGGCCAATGATCCTGCATATTGAGCCCTGCCCTTGGCCCAGATTTACCATGCATCTATAAGCAAGG
Organism: Phasianus colchicus; assembly: GCF_987193195.1. Classification (NCBI taxonomy): domain Eukaryota; kingdom Metazoa; phylum Chordata; class Aves; order Galliformes; family Phasianidae; genus Phasianus; species Phasianus colchicus. The sequence continues at coordinate 60,562,025 of NC_143436.1, read as the reverse complement.
CAGTTCACCTTCCTGCTTCAGCCTCCCCCTTTGCAGAACTATGGTAATTATATTTACCTGCTACTGCACAGGAGCATTGTCGGCACCAATTAGTTTAGTGTTCATGCAAAGCTTTGCAGACAGGAGCCTCAATACAAGCTGTAAGTACTATTATTATTGCTCTACTTCAGATGGCTACAGCACTGGCATTTTCCAGGCATGCACCATTAACAATTTACTAAGATAAATGGCCCAGGAACCTGAAAATGCATTTATGACAACTACCTCCTGCTTACCAGCACACATTCAGCCAAGTAAGTGACACCTCATTGCTCAATGTGTAGCTATGGTAACATTTATATCTCATATTGAAGTATACACACAAACACACACGGAACTGGAGGGAAGCCAGGCTCCCTCTTTTAATGACACACGCAACATTGAGCCAAGGAACTTTCCTAACCTCCGAAAGCTGAGCTGTCCCCAGGGAGGGAGCTGGGGGGTGAGGAGCAGGCAGCCCTTGGCAGGAAGGGATGCGCTACTGGTGGGCTGTACCACACAGTGAGAGCCTAGCTGGGGCTTCAGGGAACTTACTTGAGAGCAGTTTTGTAGTGGTAGATCGCTTCGACGTTACGGCCTTGGTCTTTCAGAAAATTGGCATAGTTGTAGTGCACCTTGGCATTGTGGGGTAGAGTCCTCACTCCTGAGCTGCAAAGAGGAACAGAAGCAGGATGGCGTAAGCACCAGCATGGCAACTTTCCCTGTGGTGAGACACTGTGGTAATTCAAAATACAATGTGTTAAATTGAAAGACCCTAAAAAGCCTAACATTCAGCGGGAAAGCACGCAGTACTTTCTGTAATACAGCTGTAACAGGCTTCCTCATCTCCAGCCCTGCTTAAACTTGAGTGTCACGAAGGCACCTTATGAAAACCTTGATTTCAATCTGTCAGCTGCAGGCACCAGAAAGAAGTATGCTTTCCATAGGCATCAGCCACTAGAGGGGATTCACAGCACACTCTGAGCACCCAGCCAGCACACATATATACGCAGCACAGCACTGAGCAGAGTGGGACCAGGAGGGAAGGGCTAAAAGGACTCTTGGCCTGAGCTGGCAAGTAGTATGCTCTCAAATTATAACATATGACCATGGATGTGTGACTGCACAGCCAACCCAGCCCTCCCCTCCATCCTCCTTGCTATGCAGATTGGACTGAATGTTTGGAATTAATAATGAGAGTGCAAAGACAAAAGGAGAAGAGCAGACATGTGCTTATTTACTTAATTGACAGCACATAAAACAAGGTACACCTTGCACAGCTGGAGGAAATGCTGCTTCAAGGTTATAGTTAGAAAGAAATCTCAAGAGCACGTACACCATGGAAACATTTCCCCTGCAAGAACCCAGAGAAGTCGGAATGCTGTTTAACAGGGAAATTTTTTCCAGGACATAAATAGGGACTCTCTGAGGTAATGGGAAATAAAAGTGGATTAAACTGTTCATGTAAAAGCAGAAAAAACACTGTTTCTCACTCACAAGCAGATCCCTGCCAGCTGCTGTCTTCCTTCCTCCCCATCAGCTCTATGCTTCCTACTCCAGGTAAGAAACTCAGGAGTTAGCGCATTCCAAGCCTTACGCTGGCCAGTGAAGTTAACCATGAGGTTGCAAACAGCTTCTATAGTGGGGAGAAGGCACCCCCAGGTGTCCAAGCCCTCTGTTAGGAATTTCATTTTAAATGGCACTGGAGAATCTTAGTGGCAAATCTGCTGCCTTTATCTGCAGCCAGTGGCATCAAGCGTCACTAATGCCTTCTTGTGAGAGCTTCCAAAGCTTCGCCCACGGCCGCCTTACGGAGTTCAGCACAACACAGCCACAGTTTGCCTACAGAAATCAAAAATAGACCTTGCAGTTGGCTTCCTAATCATCAGGTACTTCCAAATTACTTACTGGGAGCACTACAGGAATAAGACATTTTGTGACTAATCGCTGAATTAAATCAGTTAATTGATGCTATTCTTAAGAGAATGATTTTCTATATTAGTTTTCACAAAGATATACTGCACCAGCAGCAAGTAATGTGTGACTGCTATGGCTGTGTTAATTTCCATTGGCCTTGGGAGCTATTAACTACACACTTACAACCTCTGGGCATTACCGGAATATTAATTCTTATACAGAGAGGGTTGAATTACATCAGTGACAGCGTTACAGGCAGAGACGCAGACTCAAAGCTGTTACCATCTCAGAGCTACGTGCAATGAGTTGTTGGCTCCGTTATAGCCCCCGCTGAAACACAGCACACCGAGTTAATGGTGGGAAGTATATTACATATGCACAAGTACTGCAGTTCTAATGAGATACAGTTTTAACAGTAAGATGCATATGTTTAAATATTTTAATTCTGGGCTGTTTCTCTTTAAATAGAATTTATTACTAATCCTGCTGGTCCCATTTATTAAAACGTCACCGATAAAGCTCTTTCATCTGCGTGATTCTGCTGGGGGTGGGGGTGACATAGGAAACAGAAACCGGCTTGAGTTCGAGTCATTATGATGCTGGCTTCTGCATCACACCACTCGCATTCCCTGACCTATTTATTCTCCTTGCATGGGTGGGGAGGGGGGTGTTTGGTTTTGCAAATGCACACAGCAATGACCGAGGCAAACTGCTTGTCGACTCTGCACTGTCAGCAGCACAGCAAACACCCGGCTGGAGGCAGAGTGGATTTTTTGGAGAGTTTAGGCAAACACTTCTGCTAATTGATTCTTGACCAGCTGAGAACACTGTTTGCTCATTGACAGGGGAAACAATAATGTCCACAAATGAAAGCCAAGTGGGAAAGGGTGGAGTATAAATAACAAAGCAGAACACAATGGCTTTCCATTTCTGCTTCCCGCAAGCTTGCGGTCTCTCAGAGTTTCAATCTCTTTTTCCAACTTCTTTTCCAAATTCTCCCGTCTCCCTCCTCCCCAGCCCAGCACATGTGCCCTTCTGAAAACCTACGGACCCACTCTCCAGCCAGTCAGAAGCAAGTCTACTGAGATGCAATGTCATCTCAGGAGCATTTCCTTCCTTTCTGATTTCCACGACAGCACTAAATAACATAAATGGAAAATAGGCAATAGGAAAGCCATCTTACGTAGCGCTTCCTCCCCACGGAAAGGAGGCAGCCTGTTAGTCATAAATGCAGAGAAACAAAATGCCATGGGTACTTCCAACCTCAAACCAAAATCCCATTTAGCCAGCAAAAGTCTCCCATGATATTGTTTTCCTCAGTGCCTGTCCCACTCTGCAAAGTTTGGAGCAAAAAGTACATTGATTTTCTGTGATTTTCATATGAAAAGCATTCGGTTTGCAAGGAAATGAGACCGATCCTGTCTCAGCAGGAACCTTGGGACACTGAAGTGATATGTTCTGCTTTGGGAATCATTATCACCAATAAAGGTTCTCTATGGCAAAATGTTCCCTGGATGACCCCAACAGCTGCTGTCCCTGGCCTCATATCCTTGTATTGATTTTCACAGATATCAACACGGGACTCTGAACCGTTTGAGAGAAGATGCACAAAATGCAAGGGAAATTGCTCTTCTAAGCTTAGTTGACTTTCAGAATTAACAAAAGCACACAGCAGTAAATATCTCCTTTGGGGTGGGTTGGTTATTTTTCTCCTGTTTCTTTTTTTTGTTTTTGATTGGGGTTTTTTTTGCACATTACTGAGATCAGCAGACCTGACTAGGGAGGGAGAACTGCCAACTAAGAAAGAGCCACTTCTACATAGTTCCTTTACTGGCCACAGCCTTACTTTCAGACACTGTCACAAATGTGAGCTGTACACGCAATGCTTTCCAGGAGCAATAGGAAATGTGGCAGTTTCACAAAACTTGAGAAGGTTGATACAGCAGATGCAGGGGTCAGCCCACAGCCCTCATCTCACTCTCTCTGACTGGTTGGAGCCTGAGCCTCAAACAAGCCCTCCTTGTCCACTTGCTAACACAGTCAGGCAAACTTGAGGCTTCTAGAAATTTATGTCTAGTATTAAATGTGGAGGTTTGTAGCCCTGCATGTGGCAGGGAGGTTGGAGATTCATGATCCTTGAGGTCCCTTCCAACCCTGGCCGTTCTGTGTGATTCTGTGATTATGCTTCAAATAGCTATATCTATACATCTAGTCACTTCTTATGCTTGTGGCTCATTTGCTTCTTACTTTTAGCCCTTGCACACACACTTATACAAATGTGTAGATGAATCCTCTCCTCAGGTGGTATCATTCTCTTCCACACTGAGGTAGCCAGGACTCAGAGGGATTTCTGGTTCCTCCAGATTTAGACCCAGTATTGGAGCCCAAGAGTTGTGGCACCCATTAGCAGGGAGGGTGATGGTGAAACCAGCAGCATTGTGTCAAAGCAGGGCAAAACCTGAGAATGAAAAAAGATGGGGTGCAAAGTACAAAACTGATAACATGCTGAGAATACATTTACATCTCCTGGGGAAAAAAAGGTGCAGACAAAGCATGTATAACAGAACTGAGGGAATTGAGACAGACTGACACTGAAGAAACACATCTAATCAAATGGAAGAATTGAAAGGAGAGGTGAAGGGGAAGAACGAGAGGAGAGAAGAATCAGTAATTAATTAAAGCAGCAAGTGGAGGAAAAAGAATAGAGAACTAAGAATGGGAATAAAGATCCTCTCAGCACATACTTCTTTAAAAAAAAAATCAACACACAGACAGACTACCAAGTAGGTTGATTTATGTCTCCTTTCCCCATATATAGATTTACTCTGTTTCCTTATTATTTTCTCTCAAACTGCTTTACTGTTCCTTATCTCTTCCTCCTTCTCTGTCCTTTCTAATTTATTGCTGTCTAACATGCCTCCATCCACTTCTCCCTCCTTCACTCCTCTCAACATCATTCCATATACAGCCTCTATGCTCCTTAGATAATGAAATTATCTTCTTCTTCCAGTCTTCTACTGTTGTATTTCTTTCCCATCCTACCATACTATAGACACCCAGCAGATGTGTAACATCTATGAAAAAAGATCTTAAAGGACAACAGAATGCCAACTTGGTTAAATAGCATAATAAAGAAGGCTACGAAAAATGGAAAACACCCATTTAAAAAGTAAACTTTGCAGCTGAAGAGGTAAAAAAGTTAAGTTTATAAATTTTATCCAGTTCAACATAAACCAGAATTAGGTGGAACAAAAGAGATAAGAAAAAACTTGCTAAAGATATCAAGCTAAGAATGCAATACATCAGATATAGAAAATCAGCCAAAGAAATTCCCACTAAGGCAAATATCTGATGGATGTTCTAAAAGTAATGCTTGAAGATGAAAAGGCCACAACAGAAGAGTTCACTAAAGGGAACTGAAGGACATTCCCACACTAGATCCTTTCCTTAGAGGGGCAAGTCCAAAGCATTGTCTCAAACTAAAGTGGTACTAAGAGAAGCATTAAAACAAAGCAAGAACACCTAAAAATCCACAGGGCCTGGTAGCATGCAAACTTTTCCAAAGGAAATCAAATGTGAAGCTGCTATTAGCTGCAATATGTAACCTACCATTTAAAAGAGCCTTAATATAGGAGAAATGGGAGATGATGAACATGATGTCAGCTGCCTCCACCCAAAGGATATGGGGAGTGACAGAGCAGCAAGTCTGATTTCCTGTTCAAGTAATTGAGGAGAAACAGCAATAAAACTAGATCTAGCAAACTTCTGGATAGCTACAATCCAACAGGGAAGAATTTAACCTTGTATTTTGCAGAAAGAAGTTAGGTGAAAAGATCTGTTGTTCTTTGATAGACTCAACAGGCATGTGGTACTAAAGCCATTGAAAGCTTTTATGAAAGCCCAGTCAGTTTCAATCATCTCAATGTTGTGCACCTGGATGCTCAAAAAGGCTTTTGATAAAATCCCTCACTGAAGTTTTCCCATTTCTTTAAGGCATCATGGAATAAGATGGAAGGTCCTCTTGTGAATCACTGCTTGAAATACAGCAAGAGAACAGGTAGGTGAAAAGTTTTCCTAAATGGAGAAGACTACAAGCAGGGTTCCAAGAGCCATGCACTGGCACTTAGGCCACTTCACGTGTTCACAAAAGATCCAAATATGGAATCAAACAGGGAGACAACACATTTACAAATGACAACATGAATCACACTGCAGGAATTAAAGCTAACTAAAAAATGTTGCAGAAGGATCTCGCAGTATTGAAGACTGAGCAAGAAAGCGGCAAATGAAATGGAATTCTGTTACAGGCACAAGTTTTAGATTGGTGTCTATACATCAGACATTTCCACTCATAATAAGTATCTGTGCAGACAGATTAGACATTAATAGGGAAGGAATAGAGAACAACAACCAGAAAACGGCCCTATAGTACTGAGCTGCAAATCTGAATGGAGTATGTTGTTCTGGTCTCCATCTCAAAAGGATAGGTTAGAATTGGAAAACACCTAAAAATAGTGACAAGAAGCATCAGAAACCACTGATTTGGCACCATAAGAGCTTCCATATGAGGAGAGTTCAAAACTAGCAGACTCCAGCACAATAAAAAGGAGCTCTGGGTGAGGGTCTTGGGGAGAGGCTAGGCTGTATAGGCACGAAAGGTACATGAAAAGTGATCAGTTGATGGGTTGCTTCCTACTCATTCAAAACACCAGGACTAGAGGAAAGCAAGAAAGATGATCAGGCAGAACATTCATGACATACAAAAGGGAAGTCGTTTTGTTGCACACTGTGTAATTTAACGATGGAGCCCAGTGCACAGGATGCTGTGGAAGCCAAAACTATAAATAGATTTGAAAAAGCAGCCAGAGACATTAATGGAAGAAAAGTCCATCAGCAGCTGTTAAACGCAAAAAAAAAAAAAAAAAAAAAAAAAAAAAAAGTAAATGAATCCTGACTCAGGAAGTCTTTAAACTGGAGATCAGTGCAAGCTAGGAAAAGACTGAGAGAAGAGTCACTGATGCTTGTCTGGTTCTTAAATTGCTTTTATAGGCATCTGCTGCCAATCACTTTTTGAGGCGATACCAGGTAACTCAGCATGAGCACACCTACATTCTTGCCTTCTCCTCAAAAGCCTAGGACAGATACCTTTCCTAGACTTGTCCCCAAAAGACCCAAGCTGGCCTGCCTAACCCAAGCCACAGAGTGTACTACCTAGTCCAGCATAATGCTGTGGGCCAAATGGGCCAAATCCCTACCTCGGGTGTCCAAGCTCTGGCTCAGTGCTGCACTAACATAATTCTATGGCTTCTGAATTTGACCTTGTTTGTGGAAGGCCACTTTGCTTTGAATGGAGGCAGGACAGATACAGGTCTATTTCAAATGTAGATGTGGCACTGAGGGACATGGTTAGTGGGCACAGTGGTGATGGACTGACAGTTGCACTAGATGGTCTTAGTGGTCTTTTCCAATCTTAATGATTCTATGATTCTATTTGCATCCAATTAAGCCAAAGTAACTATGGGTTATGACTCTTTTGTGACAGAACCCCTGGCACACTTAATCATCCCAAGGTGATGCATAGAGCACAACATATGGAATTGCCATCTTCCCATCCCCTTTCAACAAGAGAGTCACCCAATTTGGGGAGTTGTCTGGCTTTCCTGCAAGTGGCCACCACCAACCAGGATGGCTTGGACTGGAACCACATTTAACATGGAGCTGTGAAAGCCCAGACTGGTCACCATGGCTGCTGCTATCTGGTTCAGAGAGACAGGCAAACAGAGGTTCAGAGAAACAGGCAATGAATTGTGTTGGAGTAAAGAAAGTCCTACTCTACATTTAAAACAAAATTCCACTAACAGAGTTCCAACTGCTTCAAGAGTGTCTCCTGAAGTCTGAAAGGTACACATAAAAAGTGATTTCATACTCTTCAGTGCCGAGTAAATTAAACTTTGCTCTGGCCAATAAGTTAGAAAATAAAGCTAAGCAACCAGTGTGCAAATCACCTGCGTTTCTACAATTACCTCACAATTAGACAACTGCTGAAAGCAGCTGGAGGCAAATGCAATACATTTCCTAGCAAAACACAAAATGAAACAGTCTGTTCTGATGCAGAAAAATATATAAATGAGGTTATAAAGAGAGCTGTTTGGCGAAGAGTAATCAAATAAAATGAAATATGGTACATTAAGCTTGGCACTTTGTTGCATTTCATTTTTGTCATTAAGAATATTGCTAAAGAAAATTCAATATATTCAATAGCGTTACCATGGTGTTTTGTAGGGCTGCAACAAAATTCTGCTATGTCTTTAAAAAGGAAAGCATTACATTATTGGTAAATCTACAGCACTGAAGTTATTTAAAAACAGTGTCTTAAAAATGCTATTGCCAGAACAAAAGTTTGTGCATACGCACATAAAGTGCTGACACCAGTTTTTGCACAGCTGAAAACAGAAAGTAGATGGTGGTGGTTACTTTTTTTATGTATAATAATCAAAATGTTAATTGCACCACTGCATTAATAGCTGGACTATTCCTTGTGACATAGCAAACCATTTATTCCACGTAGCAAACAGGCACAACTTACTTTAAACAATATGAAAACGCAAGTATTCTCCCATAGCTGCCCATACCTGAACAGGGACTCTCTGGAGAGCCAGATTTCATTCTGTTTCACGGTCTTCCAAGAGAACAGCAGCAGCAGTAAAGCAAAGAGAGTCAGAACAGTAATCCTCCACCTATTTAACCACGTAGTCAGCTTTTTCAGACCATGGACAAAAAGGATGCAGTACCCCATACTGGAAAAAAAGTGAAAAATGGAAAAGGCACAGTTATATTCCAGTACTCCACTTTACATGCAACACCATTCAGTATCGCATTTCTTACACAATTACTGTTTTTTTTTTTTAACTAATTATATTGTCGAAGATAACAAACACGAATTCAGCAGCATTTTTTCTCAAGTCACTATATAATTTCCAAATTAATCTAAATGACAGACCCAGATGCCAGAAGTATAGCAGCGTGCATAATCCCACACAGCGTAATGGTAGCCTGCACCACTCCGTGGAAGGCAGCTGCCTTTCCCAACAGCAAGCTAGCAAAGCATCATGTAATAACAGTAATAGTGAGTGCTACCAAAGGGAAAAGCATTACAGAACAATGAAGGCTGGAGCTAACAGCCCCAGTGGTGGTGCTATTAGTGCCGGTCTGCACAGCACGGAACCCGGAGAGGAGTAAGGCACAGCTGGAGGGGGGTCAGAGGCCTCTCCAAAAGGTTCTGGAGGGAATCACGTTTTGAACTGAGGTCTCACTCCTGTATAGCTTTAAACTAAGTCAGTAATAATTAATTACTTCATGCAAGTGTTGCCCATCCTTCCAGTGACTCCCTCTGAGCTGGAAATTCAGGGCTTTGCGTTGCTGTACTTAGCACACCGCTAATTTTGCTCAGCATTTTTATGAGGGAACTTCAATTGCTATTGCCTGAGGCACTTCATTAGCTTATCTGTAACTATTTAACCCAAAATACTACATATTGAGCTACAGCTCTCACTAGATAAAAATTTAGCTTCAGACTTAAAGTCTATCTTAGCCCTGGCAGCTCTCTCCAAACAAAAGAGAGAGCAGAAGGATCTGAAACAACGCTTGGGGATCATGGATGCACTGTGACTGTACCACTATGTAGGCACTACCTAGAGAGGATAGTGCTAAAATGCTATACAGAAAGGGACAATCATTCTTCCTGAGGAAGTTTTTATATGCTGATCAGAACCTGCCACCTCTGCTGCTACTGATCTGCACCAGGTGCTGCCTCTGGCAGGGTACTGGTGTCATATAGGGCACTGAGAGAGGCACAGACATAGGAGACAAATACAGAAAAAACATCAGTTCCAGAGATCATTCTGAACTCTGGCATTAGGTTAGAGTTTTCCCACTTCTCAGATGCGGTTGTCAATATTTATTTTCACTTAACTACACTTGCATTTGGCTGAAACACATTTCTTACAACACTTGCTCTGTTTTAGTTTCCACAAATTCTTTTGCACACATATGTTTATTGCACCTACATTAATTGCAAGCAGACACTTAGAGCCACAAACTGAGATGCTGGTGCCAAACAACCCAGCCTTTACAGCTGCTGAACCCTCCTTTACAACTCTGAAAAGCTAATCCCAGTAATAAGCCCTCCCCTCCCAATGAGAAATGCCTTGAAAACCTGCAGATTGTTTTCATTCTGTTATTTAGCCTTTTAGCAATTTAATCCTTCCCTTGAAATTAATTATCTGACATAAACATTACTTAATTGCTTTAGCACAAAGCTGTTTTCAAAAGACGTTCCCTACACCTTCACATTTTTGAGAACGGGCCTTTTCAAACAGAATGGTGAATGCTTCCAGAAAACAAAATATGCAAACGTCAATGTCTTGGTATTTCTACCAAACCCTGCCCTAGCTGCTAGGGATGTTGGCCCCAGCAGCACGGCCAGATCTGCACTGTGGCTGCACAGGCACAACAAGGCTGCTGCTTCCCGTCCAGGGGAGATTTTCTAGCATCTGTGACAGCTGCACACTGAGGCTGTAGAGGGGTGAGGGTAAGGGTTGTTGTGATTCCTCTCTGTGCTTTTCAGGCTCCCTTAGAGACTAACAGTCAGTAACCCAAAGGCAATCATAGAATCACAAAGTCATTAAGGTAGTAAAAGACCACTAAGATCATCTAGTCCAAGCCCAACCCAACACCGTGCCCACCGACCACATCCCTCAGTGCCACATCCACACGGTTCTTGAACACCTCCAGGGACAGTGACTCCATCACCTCCCTGGGCAGCCCATTCCAGTCTCTTCTTCCACATTCAGCAAGGATTCAGTATGGACAGTGAGGGGAATGGCCTGCCAGAGGACAATCGTGAAGCCAAATCATAGGAACCCAAAACTGCAAAGCTGCTCCAATGAAGTTAGGACCGGGCTGTAGCTGTGCCACAATTACAGTCCAATTAGTCTAAAGTTAATGTATCAGTATTATAAAATGCAGAGGTATTCAACAAAAGGGAAAAGAAGGAAAAGGATCAGAAAGTGTGAATCTGGTAAGTTTGTCTTAAAACTTCAGACAATTCCCTGTCTCAAATCAATAGGGGAAGGGTGGGGAAGATCTACTTCATTGCTTTGCCAGGGACCCTTCAGTGCAAATCAGCAGAGCCACATCTCTGCACAGTTTTTCCCATTACATCTATTTTTCAGTCCCAATCTCTGGCTGAGGGTGGTTGGAAATGTTCTGGCTAAAAGGTTTTGCAGACCAAAGACCATGAAGCACTCACATGTCCTTTGCCGCCAGGAAAGCAGGTGCATTTGTGATTTCTGTGCCAAAAATTGTATGCAAAACAACTGTCTGCAACGTCTCTAAACCTATTATCCAACAGTATCTTGGGCTACATCAAAAGAGGGGTGGCAAGCAGGGTGAAGGAGGGGATTGTCCCCCCCTGCTCTGCCCTCCTGAGGCCCCACCCACAGTACTGTGTCCAGAACTGGGGCCCCCTGCAAAAGGACATGGAGCTGTTGGAGTGGGTCCAGAGGAGGGCCATGAAGATGATCAAAGGGCTGAAGCACATCTCCTATAAAGACAGGCTGAGAGAGCTGGTCTTGTTCAGGCTGGAAAAGGGTCAGGGGAGATATCATTGCAGCGTTCCAATACTTAGTGCTTATAAACAGGAGAGGAATTAACTTTTTTCATGGGTAGGTGGTTAAAGGACAAGGGGGAACGATTTTAATCTAAAAGAGGGGGAGATTTATATTAGATGTCAGGGGGAAATTTTACACTGAGAGGGTGGTGAGGCCCTGCCACAGGCTGCTCAGAGAAGCTATGGGTGCCCCATCCCTGGAGGCACTCAGGGTCAGGTTGGATGGGACTCTAGGCAGCCTGAGTTGTTGGGTGGCAGCCCTGCCCATGGCAGGGGGTTGGGGCTGGATGGGCTTTTAGGCCCCTTCCAACCCAAACCATTCTGTGATTCATACTATGATCCTTCACATTTTTTGCACCTCTCTTTACCTTTCTATCTTAAGATCAAATCATGATGGTGAAACCATGGCAAAGCTAGACCCTTCTCCTTCGCATCCACTGATCCACTCTAAACAAAAAGGCATCCACATCAGTATCCCTCAATAAATAAATAAATAAATAAATAAATAAATAAATAAATAAATAAATAAAATAAAAATTACTGTTGCTTCAGTTCCCCTCAAATGCAGAATTCCTCTTACTCTACAACCCACTTCTTTCACAACAGACAAAAATCCTGGTATTGAAATTAGCTTTCATATAGAGACATAAAGTTTGGTAACAGAAGGGTACCAAGCTTGCTATGACAGAGCTGCTGCACAGCAATATGCCCTAATGGCTGTTGGATCTGAGCAGCCCAGGACCACTCATTGTGAGGGTTTTAGCAATGGGCAGAGGTGTGGTGGCTAGAAGACCGTGTATGGTGACACTGCACTCATCTACTTCAAGTAACTTGGCAAGTGACTTTGAGACACTTCCTCCATGGTTTGGGCCCTCGGGCAGCTTAATCTGGAGTGTGACAACCTTGCTCATGGCAGAGGGTTGGAACTCGATGATATTTAAGGTCCCTTCCAACCCAGCCCATTCTGTGATTCTATGGTTAATGCTGCCATGACACTGCAATCACCTACAAGCACACAAAGCACAAATACACCAGCTTTTCTTCTCAGAGTGCCAGGGGACTCAATTCCGTATCAAAAGTAAGTTCAGTGGGAAATCAGACTTTACTCACATGCATTTAAAGAAAAAAAATGAAAAAGCCTCAAAAGTACCTTTCATCAAAGACCTATTTCCCACCTGAAAAAATTTATACACTTAACTACTAAATTCTAAGCATCTTCATAGTCACCTTTACATGCATCTGTGGTTGTATGATTCATTTTTGTATTAGCTGTAGCATTTCCTATTGAGAGAGAGAGCCAGTTCTCTTATAAGGCTTTTGTCCTGGCATTGGCATCCCCTGTCATTCAAGCATTTTTCTAACATACTTTGTAGCCAAAGCAAAATAATGGAAAACAAGCCAAATCCCCAAACCACTATTATTTTTTAAGTCCATTTTCCACTGGATTATAGTAAAACTGCTAATCTTTTTTTTTTCCTTCTTCTTCTGTAGGATAGGCAACAGCTTGCTACAGCAACCTCCCTCACTGTGAAAAGTCTGTGACAGCTTAGCCCTGGGTCAGACGTGAAGCAGAACCTGAGGAACAGGTAACGTGATAACAGTTTTTGCTTGGGCTCACAATGAGAACACTTATAATGGGGGAATGTGCAGCTTCAAAATGTCGCTAGCACTATATGAGGGCTTGCACAAGAGATCCTTGCTTGGCACACAGACCCACCAGCCTCATGTTTTGGATTCCTAGAGTACCAAAGTGACACCTTAGTGGGGTCCTGAATTATAATGAGGGCAGAGCTGCACTTAGTAGGCAAACACTGTGCGCCGTTTACACGCTTCTGGCAGACAGCATGCAGGGAGCTATGCAATGACAGATTTTCATCTGTAGTTTCTGTGGTTTGTTAATATCGTTCCACCTGCATGAAGTGAAATGATAAGAGGCACAAACAGATGGGAGCGAGGTGGCACGCAGACCCTGTATCCCATGGAGCGCTACAAATACCGCCTGATTAACATAAGAGCCAAAACAGCAGACACTTAATATTTGCAAACCATAATTAGATCACAAACTCAACCTTTTCTTTGGCCACTAAGGCTCCTTTTCCCAGACGGAGCTGTTGCTGATTCGCTTACCCCCCGTTTCTCTCTCCTAGTTTGGATCAAACACCTCATTTTTCATCAAGAAGTCAAGAATGCCTTGCTGCGCTTGGTTGCTGGCCATGCTGCCTCGCTGCAGACACGACGTGGTTAGCACTGCAGCTATCTGAGCACTGCAGTCTGAGATTATTGGCATGTTCCACTGCACCAATCTCTCCGCACTGGAAACCATCTCACCTCCTCTGGGAGGTGCATGAAGCCCTGCTGCAACAAAGCACTCCCAAAAGCAGAGGCGTGTTTTACTCGCGTGTTTTACTGTTTGTTTGTTTTTTTCTGACCTGCAACTTTGTAAGGTACAGCTTTCCACTGCGAAGAGGAGCAGGGTGGGTGCTACAGAAGGGATGCACTAAGTCCCTGCCCCTGGCTGCAGGGCAGCAGCAGGTGTGGCTATAAATTCGAGTGGGAGAAACTGTGCCCAAAGGATGCCTTCCTCCCACTTCTTAATGGTTATTTTGGGAATGTCAGATCTTGTGAAGTCATTATTTGGTGGCTGGGGTTTTTGGAACTGACTTAATCTCAACCACATGCATGTAAGCCTGGAGTAAATCCACTGATCTCAAAGCAGTTACTCCAGATCTCAGCCCAGATAAGAGTCCAAGTAGATGCATACATACAGAGCAGTTATGAAAAGCGCTGACTGGAAGCAGCCTGTCAAAGCATGGAAGAAATACTGCCCCATTCAGGGGCTGTTAATGCAACAAAAGGGATTATCTCAAAACTATACTGAGAGTAGAAAGTGCACTCGGCTTTGACATTTCGCCCCGGAGGCTCTTTCTGGGCTGCAAACCTCCTTCTTGATTTCCAGCACTTAGTTCAGATGGCTCCCTTTGTCTCCATAAAAACCAATCCTCACTTTTGAGCCACTCTGAAGCAAGTTTAACCCTTGCATACATCGCTTAAATTAAGTGCATACTTTGCTGCTGTCAGGGAGGTGCAGCCAGGAGGACGATGTACTCTGCTGCCCGATCCAAATGCTGAAAGCAAACGCTGGACTCTCTTAGTTTAAAGTCACTCACACACTTCCCAGACCAGACCCATGCAGACATTCCTAGGCACAACACGCTTTTCATGCTCCCAGCCAAAGCTGCTCCAGCTCCATAGCATGAGCTGAGGATACATGCCAAAGCCATCCGAGCTGCACAGGCAGGGCTGTTGCTGCAGGGGAAAAAGCTGGAAAGGCAGTTCATCCCCATTAAACAAAATGGTTGCATTCACACTTCTCTAATGGGGAGTCATTGATTGCAAAAAGCACACTCTGCACACCATTTGGGCCACTCCTGCCTCTCAGTCACGCAATCAGATGCAGAAGGGAGCAATGGCAAAACAAGCATAGCTCAAAGTGGCTCATTCTGCCCCAAAACAGTGCCCACAGACATGGAGGTCCAGTGTGAGTGGTGCTGGAAGGTAGTAAAGATGCTATTAAATGAAAAACGTCGAGGTTTTCAAGGTTGGAGCTGTACAGGATCAGTGAAAATCAAGACCTTCAAAAAATGTTTTTGTCTGCAAAAATAGTATATGTGCACATTAGCTTGCATCTGGGTCACCCAGAATAAACAGAGAATCAAAACTTAGGGGCTCTCCTTGCGACCTGGATCACTCAGGTTCACATCTCCGCGCTAGGTCAGGGTTAGACCTGGGGATATGAAACAGAGTTCACCTGTAGGGCTCCAAGCTTGGGGTCCCCAAAACTCTCCAGTCACCAAACCCTACCTGCTGACCCAGAATAACCATACTGTACCGAGACAAACATATTTGAGAAGTTTTGAAAAGTTAACTTCGTATGGCCAAATGTAGTGCTGGATGAAGTTTCTTCTTGCAGCTGGTTCAAGGCTAGATTAAACTCAGTGATCAATAGGCTGGCTCACTTGGCACAAATGCAAGCATGGGCCTGGATCAGGCCTGGATCAAACTGCTCTCATACTGATCTGAAAGAGTGTAGGTGCAGTGCTAATGATCCTGGGAAATTGAAAGTGTGCAGTAGGTGGAGTACACTATCCCAATGCTCACATGAGAATCCCTGTTGCCCTGATAAAAGCAATTCCAGGCCACATGCATCCTATTGTCCATTTCTGTCATCCGTGTCCTTCTGATCATAAGGTTCATCTTGGGTAGTCAGCACACCCTGGCAAAAAGTTTTGCATTAACTAAAATGTCCCATTTTCCATGGGAAAATTTTGTATCAAACCTTACTTTCTCAACTGGTCAGGACTATGAGGGAAAAGCCTCTTGGAACACTCACTTTTTTGCACTAAATGTCCAAAGGCAAGCAGGATGTGGGATGTGCCTCTGTCAGCTGCAGCTAGACAACATTATTCCCTATACATCCCTGCTTCTTGGTGGCACCAAACTTTGGAGACAAAAGGAAAAACATTCTTTGAATTGCTTGACTCCATGATCACATGGAACGGATACAATTTATTTATTTATTGCCAATTCATAGACACTAAGGCTTTTTAAAGATGTGACACCCACCACCAATGTTATTGTACAAAACAGATGTTGGAAAAAAAAAAACAAACCTCACAACTCAGTACATATGATAACAAAGTAACAAAGTAATGTGTTTAACTTACTACTAATTAAGTAAATTAAATTCCTTTTCCTGGAATAAGGTCCACAAGTCATATATAATATAAAGACACAGAGAACAATAAACACTGGCAGTATACACGTAATTTGGAAACATATATGAGATAGTACTAGACTTTCCTTCTAGCTCTAAGTTAAAATCTATAGACCTGTACTAAAGACACTTAGACGTGATTGGTTAAGTCATCAATATGATTCACCTCCATGAGCAATGCCATCCTCTATTCAGAGCACAATGTAATTACAGAAAATCTAGGAGCTCCTACTTTCCTTATTAGAAAGAAAATATGAAGTAGAAATGACTGAAATAGCCTTTGAATGGCTATTTAATATTTGCACACATTTCCCTTCCCTCTCTTCCAATGTAAGTCATGTGATAAACAAATTCACTTCATTAGAGTGCTCGAGTCCAAGACTGAATTAACTTCCAACAAATTCCTGTCTGAAATATTTCCAGGTAATACAGAATCTTTTCATGCTTTTGAATACAGAAAGAGAACAGCTTATAAATGAAAATTCCTACATGAATCCACGGGGATTCCACAGACAGTCCCCTAAAATCTTATATTCTTTAGCGAGGAAGAGCCTATATGCTGTAGCTTTAATTAAAATATTGTAATTATTTCCAAAATTCCGTAGCAGATATATAATTTTCCATTCAATCTCACCTCAAATCTTCAAAAACATCATGTAAGAAACTATTTCTATTAAATTTCACAATATACCTTCTTAAGGGGACTATTTTCCATTGTAAATAAGAAATCCTCTTTTAATCAGCACAGCCAAACAGATTATTTCTACAAGATGACGTTAATTTAGTGTTATTTCTCAGAAGCAATGCCCTCACATATCTGTCTTATCTTCAAGAGCAAGATAAACATGTCTGAAGGTTTCCCTTTAACCTAATGCAGCACAATAAAATGAAAAATCTTTCCAGAACAGCCATTAATGCTCATGCTCAACACAAATACAGCCTTTTCCTGAATCAATTGTACATGGCCAAAATGCAATGTGCTTCTCAAAAGCATGTTTTAAATTTAGTTAAAACAACTAAAGACTGCAGTCTAGACCAAGCGCACCATGAGCTAATCTTTTTCAGCTTTGCAGAATCATTTTGGCTTTTATTCCCTCATCTTTATTGCCTTTCACCAAAATATCTGGCACTAGCATCTCAGCATTTCTTGCCTGCATTAGCAGAGGATGGCTGCTTTGATTTCTCCTTGAAGTGTTTAATAGGGGTAGGCAAGCCTTCAAAAGCAGGGGCTTAGCTTTGGAAACGCATCTGAAAGGTAGACGCTTACAGGGCTTAGCCTTCCTACGAGCAGTAAATCCCCACAGCCCCTTCTAAAGGAACGGGGTGGAGTTGTTTTTCAACAGAGAGCGAAGCAGAAGCAGAGTGCCTGCTTCTGCATAGGCCCCAGTGGGCTGGCAGGGGGCTCAATGCCACACTGACCTCAGCTGTTGGCTACTGTGCAGCCCCCAGCCTCATGGCGAGGAGGGCTGGGGCTGAGGGCTGGCCTGCTGCCGGCAGTAAGGCGCTCCCTGTGCCCTGTATTCTCTGCAGAGCCTCCAGGCCTCTGTTTCTCTACAGGCCAGATAGCATTACTCGCTCTGACCACACTGTTTCAGCTTTCAGGCCCTGGCAGGAGCAGCAGCAATAGTGTGGCATGAAAACTGTGGGACTTTAAGTAGATGGAGGAGAAGGTGTGACTTGGATTCCAAATCCCAAAGGAGTCGAGATGGAGGAACAGAAAGATAAACTGACTGCATGGAGTCAGTGGGACTTTCATAGCCGACTCTGCTGTGTCAGTACTTGGCTCCAATTGAACACTGAAGCTCCTTCAGCTAGATTACCACCAAAAGCTAGATTACTACCTACAGGATCTGATGTATTACTGAGGGAATGCTGAACAGGTAATTGGGAATTTGGCTCCTCAGAGAACTTTCCACTTCAAGTAACTTTAAATAATGGGATGGCAATGGAAACAGAAAGTACACCACCACCACTACCATGTTATGTAACTGTCTCGAAGAAAGTAATGTGGACAGCATGACATGCTCCCAGAAAAGAGAAGCACCAGTAAGTCCCATCCTCAAGTATCTGCAAGCAATGAGGACTTCTATTCAGGAGTATTCATGTTTATAGAAATTACAAATTAACCCATTACCCATCAGGTTCTTTTTTTCCTTTTATTCTTCTTCCCAATCACACCACTTAACAATGTACAGAATTACACTAATTTGAATGAATGCATTAGCACAAAGAACCAAAAGCGTCCCCTGTGCAAAGACAGAAATTCCACTGAGCCTCTGCTTTGCTATGGCTTAGGGAAAGACACGATACATTAAAGTCCTGAAAAGTACAATCACACCTTTTTTTCTGTTAGTTGTCTTAAGTGTAGATTATTAGACAGACAAACGGCATGATGACTATAGCAGTAGCATTGACAATTAGGGCTGCAACATCAACTATTAACAAACTGAAGAGTTGGTGAAAAAAATGGCATCAAGTTGCAATTGTCCCAGTTGGGAAAGAGTAATGGTGCACTCTGTGACCGACTCATTACAGTATGCATCTCAAATGAGCTGCCAGGGAAGCTGTGTAGGTACTGCTAACTTGCCTACTGCTTTCAGGTTGCTCTACAAGCCAGAAATAAGCCATATAGCAATGCTTTGGTTGATTTGTTGGTTGTTACAAACTTGTAAAAAAAGCTTCAGACATCCAGTTACAACACAGCAGCCCAGCCAGGAGCTAGCAGAGCAGCAGTAAAAGATGAGGAAAAGGCAGAAATTGTTCCCCTAGGATAGGTCTGATCCTATGAGGCAAAGAGCAACTACAGTTCTGCTGCAAAGTCAGTAGGGCAGGCAACTCTTGAATGGAAAACTCCAGAGATTTCTCTGCCTCTCCTGTATCTTCATGTGAAGGACAACACATGGTAGGAGTGAGTGCTCGCATTCAAGTATGCAGACAAATGGCACATGGTTCAGAATGACTGGATGCACAAAGTTGTTCCCAATTTTAAAACACGTTGTCTGCAGTGTTCTGAGCAACACTGGTGGATAGGCATAATTACATCTGCATTTTAAAACCTGCAACAGAAAACCTGCTGTGATTTGAGTCTTTCACTGATCCAGTTATTTATTTTGATGCCTCTCTTGAAAACTGCATCCTCTGGAATTGTATCCTGCCCACATTTTCTGGAATATTTCACACTTTCAGCTCTCCTGAAAACATGCTTTCACCCCTTCAGGATAAGAAAACAACAACAACAAGAATTCAATATGAAGTTTAAACACAATAAATTGATTTTCTATGAAAATTTTCAGGTTTAAGCAGTGCTACTTTTTAAAAGTTCTGATTTAAACAAAAAAAAGCACTCGTAATCCTCAAATGAAAACTAAGTATAAGAGATATTTTCTCCAAATACTTCTGTTTTGTTAAGGCCAATTAAAAAAAAAAAACAACAAAAACAACATTCAACCAGGTTGACTTATATTGTATCCCTCTTTCCTGAGGCACAGCTCAGACAGAAGAGGAATTGTTCAAAACAGCCATCCGCCTCCAGAAAGGAAGGCCCAGCTGTATAATTAGCCATTAAGTAGAAAGCCCGTTCCTTGTGCCTTTGCATTTACAACATCTTTTCCATAAATCCTTGGGTCCTTACTCAACTTTTACTGAAAAAAAATGCTTGACTTTTTGCCCAGGTAACTGCTGAACGACACTGAATTAGGACTTGAGGCTGTGACACATATAGGCAATGTGTACACCTGTAAAACCCATAACAACTAATAAAAGGCTATTACTTGAAACGGAGATATACAAGCATCTTCTTGTATAACCCCAAAAACATAGGTCAACAAGTCATCACCATGTGATTCAGTACTTCTGTCTAAATAAAGCTGAATTTCCACCTCTGACTGGTTAACTGAATTTCAGAGAAGAAACAGCAAAGCAAAGGAAAAGCACTTTTCAACAGAAGAAAACTGCTACAGGCTGTTCTAAATAAAGAACACACGCCTTGCAAGAGCCATCACTATTAAACTGCTGCGCTCCTGAGGAAGGGAAAGAACATCATCATTTTGGTTCTGCCACAGTCAGGAATGCACACAGAAGCCCTCCTCACTACTCACGTTGTTTGAACCCAGAGGATGAAAAGAGAGTTCATTTCTTAGTAATTGAGCCAAGAAATCAGTTCTCAAGATTCCTTGGCTAGAAAATGTCCCCTTTAGCAGCCTTCACAATGCTGGTCCTCCTCTCCCATTAGCTGCTGGGGCTTTCATTCCCTTTCCTGTCAGCTGCCTGGGCTAAAAGCAAACACCACACATTGCAAAGTAGGACATGAGCGATCCCAACAAAGTAAGAGAACCACGGACTCTGACACAGGCTAACTCTGGAGAAACCATGTAATCCTGCTGCCTCCATTTTCCTGCCTGAAAAAAATAAAAAAGGTCAACTATCAATTCCCTACACTATAGGTCATATATCTGCAAAGCCCGCAGGGAGATGAAAAGCATTATACAAACTATATGCACACATGTTAACGCTGATTAATTTTGTCTGTGCAAACATCTCCTTTTTTCTTCTTCATTGCCCCTCCTCTCATTATATCAGCAGTCTCATCTGGAGGAGGACAAGGAACTGCTGACAGCTGAAGTATTTTCCGCAGTTGTTCTTTGGAGATTCAGAAATGCAACCACTCAACACAGCCCTGTGTTCAGCTGACTGTTTCCTTAATAGCTTTGCGCTTTCATGTGTTGCCTCATTTTCTGTTACATGAATTTAAAGCAATCTGATTTTCAAGTTAATTTGAAATGATGCAAGATCCATTAGTTGAAGGTATCATTTGCAAAATAACTCAGGAACAACTTTCACTCACTGTACTTTCAGCTATGCTCCCATCAGACAAAAGCAAGGCTAGTGATGTGAATAAAATCACTAGGACTTGGCCCAAGAAGCAACTCTAGACTACAGAACAGCATGGAGAGATGGACCAACTGCATAGGAGACTTGAAATAAATGCAGCAGCTCAAGTTTTACAGCAATGAGTAGTCCTTTTGTGTTATTACTTACACAAAAGATTAACTAATATGTGTAACACTTTGGAAAAAAAAAAAAAAAAAGTCCTAGAAGTTTGTTTTCCTAGGATTTTTTAAACCACATTTTGTGAGGACTGTGCTTTGTTGACAGCTCCACAAGAGTGGCTCCCATTAGAGATAACAGGAGCTGACCTGCTGCACCAGCAAATAGTATTAGTCCTGACTTGTACCATTGAGGAATAATAATTTATGCTTATGGCTGGAAAAAACTGCACTGGCACAGCAGGCCCAGAAAGGCCATGAAGTCTCCATCTTGGAAATACTCAAAAACTATCTGAACATGTTCCTGGGCAACCTTCTCCAGGTGCCTTCACTTGAGCTGGAAGGCCAACCAGATGGCCTCCATAAGCTGGTGCACCTTGGATAAACATCCTCTGAATGCCACTGCAGGTTCCAGCCTGGATACTGTGGATATGTAAGAAGTAACATCTCAAATCTGTTACTGATTAAAAGAAATGGGAAGCACTCAGACCACTGAAGCAACATTTATTAAGAGGCTGAAAACTGAGGGAAATTTTGAGGCAGAAGCTGACAGATCCTCTTCTACAACTGTAAATCCTCCACTCATAGATGTGTTTGTAATCAATAACATACAGATATGTCATGCAAATACTCAACAACTCAAGTTAGCAGCCTAACACTGTCACCTTTGTTTTCACTGAGCACCTCTGTAGCACAAAAGATGAGCAGTACACAACAAAAATGACAAGTTAACTCTTCAGATACTGTCCGTAAAGTAAAGCCATTGACAATTTCAGTTGAGAATGCTGTCAGGAGAAAGTGTCTGTGGGAACAATCCTCAAGAAATAACACCTCATCACTGTATTCAGCTGTTTCACACACATCAAAATCTGTGTTGAAAAGTGAAAAGGAATTTGGCTAGCTTTGCTCCTGCCGAGTGATCTGCTCTCAATGGAAGACAAAATCCCTCATACAATCACACTCAACGGCAGAAAGCATACTGACTATCAATATAAACATCTGAAGGATTGTAAAAGGTTAGAAGTAATCTTGCCTGTTTTTAGAAAATGGGATGGCAGTCTCATTAGGAAGGAATTCAATTGCAATAGTTACCTCGGCATGTAAAGGACTCGCTCGGCCACCACAAATCCCACCCTGAAGAAGAGGTTGCTGGCTGGGATGAAGGGGAAAACCAGGAACAACAAGCCAACCAAAACTTCTTTGTGTTCCAGTTTCTGCAATAACACAAAATTAAACAAATATCAACTAAAAAAAGTCCGATTTCATTCAACGCTGCTTACCCTTTCCTTCTGAGATTCTTATTAATAAAATAAGCAACTCAAATTTGTGTTTATATGTTTTGCATTTAAAGAAATTATTGCATTATACTGTTTTTCCATATTTATATAAAGTCTGTGCATCTGGTATGCCTGAAAAGTGCACAATGTGCACAGTACACAGCATGTATTACTCTTTTAAAGTCAATTTGTTGTATGCAGCTCTCTTGAGATACCACAAATCGCACCTAAGATACACTCCATTCTAGTAATAGGTTAAGTTCACAATGGTGTGAATGTATAAATTAACATGTCCATCACAGTACATTTGTATGTAAATATACAAGTGCACATCACACACACAGACTGCCTGTGTGCAATCCTAAGTGTCTATAACTGAGGAGAAGCTGTTCAATCAGCTACATTTTGTGTGAATAAATTAGCCCCAAATGGCATATTAATGTAGTCATTTTACCTCTTTCAAGACAATGCCTAAACTTGAAATGATACTTTCTCTCACAAGGTCTCTATACTCACACAGAGATGGAAATTTCAGATGTACTTATACTATATATATATACTATATCTTTCACTTGAGCTCAGTTAACATCCTTCACTGAGTTCATTTTAATGTTCCTCTTTGAGGAGAAATCCAATTGCCACATGCAGTTTGAAACAACTGCGATTCACAGGGCTGACACAAAAATCTCAGGGTGCTGAAACCAACAGCATTCCCACTACCAAGAGAACAAAGCCTCTTTCGGCAAGTTTAGCTCTACCATTAGCTGCACCCCAAGCTATCAACTCATTTCACACTTTCTGCTGGTGATATCAAGGGATAAAATCAAGCTAAAAGAAGTGCAGTATTAGGTCTGTAAAACCACCCAGCCAAAAACTCCTGCTTTCCTGCCCTGCCATACCACTGTGTCATCAGCTGCAGCAGTGCTGTTCTGCATCCATTCAAAGAAGTCAAACTTTGTCACATTTGGAAACAGATGCAAGTAGAATAGCTTAATGGTTGCAGTACCGTCTAATCGTTTTGGGCAATTTCTCAATTTCGCAGAGCAAACCGAATTCCAAAGCATTAATTGTGGGAACCTAAATTCAGATATGTTGAATGAGATTTTCTAATAGAGGAGGTGAGCCCAGTCAGTGATGTGGGGCGACACAGTACAACCTCTCTTGCTGTTGCACAACCAGAGACTGTGTTGCTAGTTACTGCAGGCTTAATTGATGGCTGAAATTCAGAAACCTCAGTATTAAAATGATATCCTGTGGAAAAGACTATGAATGTTTTCTATGGGTACAAAACATATGTTAGAAGGCTAACCTGGTACACAGACACATAGTAACCTATTACAGCTACAGGATTGAACCATTATGCATACTAAGTATGTTTATGAGGACAGGATCTATCTTTTCTACCTTCGGACACCTAAAAGTTAGCCAATCCGGCTAGACTCAATACCTAATCCACCTCTTTAGTCAGTAGGAGGCAAAAAGCTCACATGGCAAATGACTAAGCATCCTAAAGTACTATAGTGGTGTGACATAATACTCTGCAGGGTGTTCTTTTCTCCAGGCCCTGAGAAATTGGTTTTAAATGGGTCAGATTACATCTACTCAGTGTGTAACACTATCCAGGTTGCCCAAGTGTGGACTAGAGTGGTATCTCAGCTTTCACACAAGCATGAAGTACAAGCAGTACTCTCATATCTTCTTCAACACACTAAGGCTGTGTTACTTCTCACGGCCACTAAACAATATTTTTTTCACACAGACTCTACTTACCAGCTTGTATCACCAACTTTAGCGCGTTTGGTTTATGCCCTTTGAGGAACACATACCACTGTACAAGCATTAATAGTAACAGAGACCATTTAGAAGGACAAAAGAAAAAACGCTTAGATGGACTTTCATCTAGATAAATCTGCCCAGATATGTTGTAAGGCCAGGCTGGACGGTGCTTTGAGCAACCTGGTCTGGAGAGAGGTGTCCGTGACTGTAGCACATGGGTTGGAACTGGATGACCTCAAAGGTCCCTTCCATCCCAAATCATTCTATAGTTCTATGATTCTATGATAAAAATTAATCATGAACGTCACAGAGAAAAAACAAAGTTGAAAAAAATGTTTTAGGAAAAATAAAAACACATCTTTTGAATACAAGTTTTCAACCAGCACCAGTTTCTATAAAGGTTTCCACAGTTCTACACACTGAGCATTTGCCACAAAAAGGAAAGGAACCAACAGACTTTCCCACTCAGTACTGGTATCCTACTGAGCTGAGTGTTTGGAAATCCTCAAGTTAAAAAAAGACCTGATGTTCCTTTATAGAAGAGTCTTTTCTACCCTGACTGAATTGCAGGTTCAAAAAGGGCACTGACTTCCGCTGGGTCAGAGGAAACAGAAGGCAGGGAGAGAGCAAAGTCTTCAGACTTCTTCATTAATACCTGACTTAAACAGCAGCACAATTACCTGTGTCTATTGTCTACTTTTTCAGTATGTTTACAAACACAGATAGTACAGCCTTCCTGAAGTCACAGCAGAACCTGAAATATCTTATTACCAAAGCTGAAGCAGATACCATTCCATTAAGCTGACGAGCAGAGATACCCAGTAATGGTCATTTAGGCTTGTAATTACAACAGAAAATTGGATAGAAAAAATAAGGGATTAAAAATTATTCCTCAACTCTACTTGCAAATTATCAGTCCTTCCTCAAAACAAGTTCGGGACATATATTCCCATTTCTCTCCCGCCTCTTAACACCACCTTCCTTTCCCATCTTGTCTGGACTAATTTTGGGGCCACTTGCTGCCATCACTACACTCTGTGAGTCTGACAACAAAGATCCACAGCCATGACAAGGTATATTGGGCTAATGCACAGAATGTTCCCTGTGGCCAAGATACACTCCTGCTTTAAAATGAACCCACTATCAAATAGTTCCTCAGTTGTTGTTTGTTAAATCAGTAATTGGGAGAGCAACCTCTAGTTAATCTCTCTAGGAAGGACACACTGTTATCCAAGGCTGCAGTGCTGCAGATAAGCAAAGGAAACTTAATGTTGGAAAAAGACAAATAAAACCTGCACATCCAATGGGAGAAAGGAGAATGTGTTAGCTAGACCAAAGGAGAAAATGTTACTGTGAACCTTTTCTCCCTGCACAAGTCACAGCTCTTAGACTAATGCCATTGAGGGCTGCCAGCTCAGTCCTCCTGGCAGGGCTAAAAGACAGGAGCCCAGTGCTACAAGCCAGCTTCATGGAGAGGCAGAGCCCTCTGTAGTAGCACTGATTTCTGAAACAAGACATATCTGGTGCCCCACAGTTAAAGCATTTGGTTCAGGCAGAGGGTTTGTTAAGAAATGGTCCTTAAAGGCCTTTAGGTTTAAGCATGTGGGACTCAGTGTTGCCTGGCTGCATTTCAGCTTTCCCATCATAGGAATGTGAAGTCAATATTTTTACATCCTTTTAAGGAGCTGCTCTTACTGTGTCTCAAAATGGTACCCCAGCAAAAATAACAAAGAGGTCACTACATATTTGAGGTGATAAACAAATAAGTTGCCTTTGTTATTCTAAAACGAATGCACAAAACAAAATAAATGAAATCCAGTGGTTCTGTGACTTCCATTCCTGTTACATCCCTTACCGTTCCTACCCCACATATCCCCCTAGGCCCCAGCCAGGCTTTTGCTGGTTCTTTGCTATGCGTGGTCATGCTGATGAGCCAGTGGGTCAAACTGCTGAGCTCATCCCATAGAGCTCAGATTGGGATTCTCTCCTCTACCTGGCCTTTGACTTTTCCATAACATGTAAGCACACTGCCATGTCCCGCCAGGGAGGACTGGCCACACAGAGAACCTGAGCAGAAACAGAAGGTGGGGCTTCAGGTCATCTGAAACTCATCTGTGGCCATTAATTTATACTGGATAAATAATTACCTTAATGACAGCTGGATCTTATTCCCCACTTCCCTAAACAGCTTGTACTGGTGTAGAAACTTAGTGCCTACTGATGGATCAGACACTAAGCTAAACCAGCCCTTGCTCAAACTCAAGAACTGCCAGTTCTCCTCTTCCAGCCTTGTGAAGACTACATGTATGGCATGTGTTCCTCACATGCACAGCTACTCACCTAGGCAGCAACGGGAAACAGAAAAAAAGGACAGAAATGTGACCATGACATGTTAAAGGATCTTGTGTAACACAAATGATAGCGTTAGAGAGCTGAAGCTAATGGCAAAGAGTCTCATAGGATACTGTTTTCTCCTTTATTCTTTTCCCTATCAAAATTTACTCAGCAGATTCCCCTTTTACTCCCTCTTCTCTAAGAGGGGCTGAAGATTTACATACAAGGAGACATGCAAGGCTGGGTGGCACAGGAATGCCAGAGACTGGTACTATTAAGGCATTAGGAAGAGACAGCAAGAGGACCTTCAACTGAACACAAGCCACAAGGAGATATCCTCCACATTTTGTTAAGATAACGAAAACAACTTGTATCAATACATTTTTCACAATGCTTTGTCATGGAAAAAAATAAAGAAAGAAAAAAGAGAAGAAAGGAAAAGAAATATCAGGACCTTTTATTTGGTTGCTGACTTATTGTATAAACACTCAGGTCATCTAAGCCACTTATGAGACAGCCAAGCTAAACATGGGATAGCCAGCATCTTACAAGTGCCCAGAGCAATAGTAGAAGCTTTTGAAGAGTAGCAGGCAATTTTGTCTTTCTTTTTTTCTTTAAAATGAGACATCTAGGACTAAAATTAGAGAACACTTCATTCATTTCACAGAGAGACATCTCCTTTCTTCTTAAAAACCGTATTTTCTCTTGGAAATATTAAGCTTTTCTTCCTACCTATCACAGAGTTCCCTAGAAGAAAAAAAAATACCCTTGAATTAACCTTAAATTATTCCTTTTGTTAAAGACAAAGCAGCTTTACAACAGAATAGCATTCCTTACAGCAGTTAGGTTGGTGAGGTTTCACATCTGTAATTATGATTAGGCATTGCTTATATTGTAACCACAATCAATAAAGAAGAATTTTCAAGCCTGTTACTTTTCATACACATATTGAAGAACTGAACACTGCCATGCCATTTCCCAAAGGGAAGAGAAAATACTATTACACTGTCTCAGACAAAATAGCAAAGAATCACTCCCAGGTCAAAAGACGTCAACACAGCAATAAATCTGAAAAATTGTTTCCTTGGCAGTTGGGAGGAAAAAGGAGGAAAGACTCAAGTTTACAACTGAAAGAGAGGTTCCACAGTATTACATGTAAGACATTCCTGAGCTACAAATAAACATCTGCTGACTACTGCTGGATCATAAGCTTCTGCAAGCCATTGCCCATGAAGTACAAGTATAGGATTCACACAGATTACTTTGATATATCTGTCCAATTCAGGACTTGCATAAAGCCCCCTGTAAATTTTCTATCTTTCCCAATAGTTAAGTGCTGCCTGAGGTGCCAGATCCATTAAGTCTAACATCACGATGGTGAGATACGTGTTCACATCTCCAGCATCTCCAAGAGCTGAGCCACCACGGAGCAGAGCTACAAAGACAACCTCCCTTGTGTCTCAGGGAAGGTAGCAGCTGGGCAAACAACTTCAAGTTACACCTTGAAGTATTTCTGAAGGTGTTTATAAATGCTTGCCTGTTCAGTGACAGACAAATGGGTTTAATGGGTCCTCCTCTATGTTTACTTTGAGATTCAGATAAGTACTTCACCATTAAGATCTAACTGCTCCATGGAGTAAACACTTCTTTCCCATCAAAAGCATAAATCATCCTCTTCGAGTGAGCTCTAGATGGTCCACTGCAGATGTGTTGTGCCTGGAACACTGGACTGCAAGTGCAGAGAAGCTAGCATACAGGAAAACTGGTAGTTGCATGGCTGTGTAAAATAGTAATAAATGCTACTACATATTTTCAAATGCCTATAGGCTGGTAAGGTAAACACTCCATCAAACAAAACAGAGATTCAGAGAAACTCCAAGACTCTGTAAATCACAGATTATAATTCTTCAGTTTACTCCTAAATTAGTGGGAAGTGCTTAGTGTAGACCATGCACAAACTTAATCCATCTGTTCCTTTTGGATCAGCTGCTCATGAAGCCACAAGCAGCTCCACAATGTGATGCCTCACCAGCCTGCATCCAGCCACCAGCAGCATCTCACATGGCAAGTGGTCAAGATTTGCAGACTTCTAGTCTTGCACTTTCCATGTAAATGGTATTAAAGATAAAAGGCACTGTGTTAGAAGCATATCAAATTCACTGCATATTCGTGAGTAAATGGTAAAAAGCAAACATAATAAGCTAATTGTGTGGTGAAGCAC
This sequence comes from Phasianus colchicus, assembly GCF_987193195.1. Lineage (NCBI taxonomy): Eukaryota > Metazoa > Chordata > Aves > Galliformes > Phasianidae > Phasianus > Phasianus colchicus. Next base: position 60,532,993 of record NC_143436.1, on the reverse strand, counting down.
AGGATCAGGTTGCTCAGAGATGTGGTGGATAGCCCATCCTTGGAGATACTCAAGGTCAGGCTGGATGGGGCTCAGAGCAACCTGACCTAGGTGTAGGTGTCCCTGTTCATTGCTGAGGAGTTAGACTGGATGGACTGTAGGGGTCCCTTCCAACTCAAACATGATTCTATGAATCTAATCAGGATTGAACCCTAGGGATTTACTCCTTCACAGGAAGAAATCTCTATTGATGGAAAGCCAGTAGAACCAGGCACCAGGTGCTCCCCAGTCCCACATCACTGCTGCAGACACAGAGAGGTGATGGATGGCAGAACTGAACTGTGTCCCTTGTGCCATCAGCATGGTCTCCTTTAGGTCAACAGCAAAAATCAGGATGGGTTGCATAATCTATCTTCTGTGGCCAAACAGGAGAGCACTAGAGAGCTACAACTCCTTTTTGCACTGCTGCAAAAAGTTAGGTATCTGAAAATACACAGGATGGTCTGAAAAATACAAACATTTGGTAAGGCAAAGGGAAGTGCCCGGCTTCAAAGTTAGCTCTGGCACTGAGCTTAATTTACTTGCTCCTACAAAAAGGGACTGTAATTTCTGTAGTCATTGCATTTTATCAGGAGTTGTATTCTTTCATCTCATCAGAAAAAAAACAACCAAACAGAAAAAAAAAAACAAGCATCTTCAGTAGTGCCAGCTGCTTGAATGCCAGGCTTAGCAAATCACTGTCTTCCTAAAATAGCTTGATTTTTCTTTAGTGATCATCTAGCTCTGGTAAAATCATATGCAGTTACTACTGACTAGAATCAAGCAAATTCTATACTTCACAGATAGTCCAAAGCCATGGAGACCTCCAATGCCATTTTGACCACTTCTGCTGACTGCCTATTAACCATTTGACATGCTGGTTCCATTTCTGTCATTCGGTGGCAGAACCAAGAAGTACTCTGCAGTTCAACAGCTACAGTACCTAAGCAGGAGCTGGTGCAAAAGTGAACAGAAACCAGTCAGAAACAGATCCAAAGCCTCTGGAACCATCACTGGCTCCCTAATCATGGATTAGCTGAAGAGAAATCCTTGTCACATATCTCAGACTATTCTGATGAGACTGGTGACTTTTGGTTTTCAGGAAGAAGCAAGTCCTGGTCTTTTTCAGTAAGTAAAACAAAGCCCCTTTGTCGGGAATGCTGAAAAGTACCTAAAAATTCCATTTACATCAGAGGAAACTGCGGATACTCAGCAGCTCTGGAGATCAGGCTCTCAGCTATGTAATAAAAGCAGAAAGTAGTCCTTTCCTCATCCCATAACCCACAGTAGGGCACAAAATTGTCTTCTATGGATATTTTGATATTATAGTAAAATTTTGATATTAACTATTTCTTTTTTCCCCATTCACCTCAGCTACCCATCCATTCAGATGTATGTTTACAGTCTTTCTTACCCAAACTGCTAAAATTCCCTGAAGAAATAAGCTCATTTTCTCAGTCCCTAATCTGTGCAGCCCCTAATTCCATTTCATGAGCTGATTTGAGCAGGATACAGGAGCACACATCTTTAAAACAGAAGTGGAACATTCCAAAAGGAAATGGGAAAGTCAACAAATTGCTCCAGGAACTACAAAAATGCTTTTGACCTTGTGTTGTTTTTTCCTCTCTCTTTTATTCTGTGACTGCAATCTGCTTCACTACATGGAAAAAAAGAAAAAGGTAAAATCCAAAGATATGCACATTGCTTGTGATATGTACAAGCATAATCACTGCAAAATAAAATGCTTGTGGCGGGTTTGCCCTTGAGAGGTAACGCTGAACAAGAAGATCCAAATAAAATCACACAATATTCTGGCTCCATAATGTTTGACCAGATCAACTAGGAGCAATGAGTGCTATTATCAGCCCCACCTTTGTATTTCTTGGTACTCATTCCATTCTCCCTTTCCTTCTCAACCCTCATATAGTGCCACTCTAAAACCTTTCAGCTCTGAGTGGGCCTTGAAATACTAACTGAAACCAGGAGAAGAAAATGGTAGCAAACAAAAAGACCATTTCTGAAAATACAGTAATTCATGCTAATAAGCTGAACATGGCAGAACTAATCACCCCTACACAACGTATCTACCTAGCATGACAAAGCCCTGCGGGAGTTAAGAGCCCATTTGGTGAGATGCTGAGCATCTTCATGGTGAGCAAAATGAGAGCTGCCTCAGCTATGGCTGTACTTAATCACAGTACCCCGCTCCAAACCTTTCATTTCAACCATCTACCAAGAAGAAAAATCTGATACAAAAGCTATTTTGGCAGTTCCCACGTTTGCTTTTTTAATGCAGGACAGCAATAACATACTAACAGATGAAGGTTTCTTTTGCTCAGTTTGTTGGGGAGCACCCTGGTAGGCTTCTGTGTGCCTGCAGCTCCGCTGGGGCTCCGCAGCTGATCTGCTCACAGCATCCTGCAGAGCAGAGGCAGCGCACAAGGCATGCTGAGAGCCAGCACAGGGCTCCCCGTTTCCTGCAGCTCTCGCCAAGCACAGTCTTTCTGGCTTATTACTCTCTCCCTGAAGCAAATATTAACAAGAGTAGCAGCACAGAAAAACCGCGCTGCTAAGGATTAAGAACATCAGTCTTGACCTTCTCTATGTGGAAGGAATTCAAGTGGGCCCTCAGGAAAATGAAAGCAGGATTTATTTTAAATGGACCTTTTATGAAAATGACTGTGGTTTCCAACTCGTCAGATAGACTCAGTCAATAAATAGCCTTATTCACCTTGCAGTGTCTTTGAAGCAGGTATTGTTCTGGGAGTGTTGTGGAATATGAATTTTGCAAGGCGTACCTTCCAACCGTGCTGTTACTACTGCAGAATATTACAAAAGGCGATTGTTCCCCAGAAAGGTCCATAAGCTGTGATTTATTAATGAAATGCCAAATCTGGGAAACCAGGCAAAGGTCTCAGGAGTGCAGGGTAAAGTAAATAGCACGAGAGAATACACATAATGAGCGCTTGCAAAAGCAACAGAAACATGCACACGAGGAGAAGACACAAATGCATTCCCCTCCCTGATGTTATCGAATGTTGACAGCTAAGAAATATTGTCTCTGAGAGGCTCAAGAATATGCTTAGAAGATATTCATACATATAAAGCTCTGGATAAATGATAACAGGATGTCAATTATGGCAAGAATTAAAGTCATAATAATTTGGTATAAAATGCCTTGCCTTGGCTAAGGAGCACTATGCAGAGAAATGTAGAGGCAGCATTACCTTAAAACAAAAATTATCTCTGAGTAAAAAATAACGAACTGTAGCATATAAAATAACAGAATAATAATATATATCTCAGTTGCGTGTAATGAATATAAACCAAAAATCAGCACAACTTCCTGTGCCATACATAGCAATGTCATTACACAGCAGCAAAGCACATTCTTTAGAACAATATGTTCCTACAGGATACTAGAGATTATTTTTCATTATTGATGTGAAACATAAGAAGCACTCCCTCCTAAGATATGAACAAACTGTTGCACATGACTGTTCTGCTGAACAAGGGGAAGGGGTCACCATAAGATACCTCAGTAGCACTGGTCTAATGCAAAATGAGGGCCAAACTGTATGAGGCAAATAAATTGCCCCAGACTGGTTGGGTACATTAGTCACTACTTTGAATGAGTTTTCCAGATCACCTTGGTCAAAATTAGCCCATGAGACACACCTGAGTGCTCCCTCTTTCAGCCCTCCCCATGGCTGAGTGCTGGTACCATATGGAACGTACAATCCAATCCACTGTGTGCTCTGCACATACACTCACAGCCACAACAGGACAAACTGCATTTTAATCACACTGCTAATTAAGCAGCAACCTCAAAATGCCATGCACGGTGGCATTTAAAACATCTGAAGGGTTTTCCTTTCATGCTCATTGACTTATTATGACATGTCAAAGAAATAATTGTCATCCTGACGATATGCCAAAAATTGTCCTCTCTAGTTCACTAGTGCTCACCATTTCTTCCAGTATAGAAAGGCAGTGCTATGGGCCCATGGTTATGTTAGTGGACATTTGATGCATTCCACGGATTATTCCTTTGGCTTTGCAACCAGCTTGCTTGGCAACCAGAACAAGACAGTGGTTCAGCCATTTCAATGACCTTAGCTGGAAAACATACTAATTAGACACAAAGCTGGAAACACACCAACTCCACTCCTTCAGGCTGGGGCTGGCTTTGAAAATGAGCAATAATCAAAATTCATCCTCTTTTTTTCCCCAACTATTTCTCTGGAATATGGGCATTTGCTGTAATGCCTCCTGCTTGGTCACACTGGAGATGACATCAGTGTCCTTTACTCACACAGGAGGTTGCTGCAGTATGTCAAGGAGCAAGCCTTTCCTCTAGTCCATCAGACTTCCTGAAGATTAATTGTCATGTGTGACAGGGACAACTACAGTAAGACATGAGCCCAGCTGTGCACCTAAACACTGAAAAGCAGCAGGTCTTTCTTGGGGAACTGCTCACAGGAGAGCTCTTTCCATTCTCTTTGGCCAACACACAAGAGATTAGCACTATATGAAACAACCCAGTGAATGAAAGTTGTATATAAGGAATTCATAATGAAATTTTTAAAGTGGCTTCCTCATTGTGTAAGAAGGAAATCAACAGTAAAGCACACAAATACAAGGGGAGAGGTTTCTCTCTCCAAACTGTGACAAACTTGATATCTGCCTTCCATTTCTGCTTTTCCAACATAAGAACTCTATCCAATTGAGAAACAGACATATACCAAGCCAAGGACTTATGGGTGGAAATCTTGCATTATTTATTTCCCTTTTTGAGGTATAACAACATTCACAAAGTGAAATGGAACAAGACATCTCCATGCCTTAGATGTCCTTTATCAGCATCCCACATACATGCCAACAGGGTTATTACCCCAGTCACAGAATCAACAACAAATTAGCCCTGTTTAAAATTCAGTGGCAACAAAAGGCAGAAATCCAATACATGCATTCTCTAATTACATTCCATGTAATATATTCTGAGAGTCTCCTGTGAGCTTGTTTTGTGGATACACACACCATCTCTTGCCACTGGAAATTAATTCAGTGTTCACTGCACAAATGTCTTCAGTTCTAATAAAACCACTTCTACTATTTGCATCCTCCATGCCACAAAAAGAGTTCATGCCAATGAGAAAAAAATATGAGGTTTTGTCCTCTCTTGCCCACGCACACCTACAAACTCAAAGAAAAGACACACAAACTATTTCCTTGCTCACTTTAAAACCATTCCTAAGAAAATTGCAAGGTGTTACTTCCAGGTTGGATTTTACAATGAAAAAGGAAAGAAAATGGCTGTTAAGACAGTTCAATGAGTCTGCCCCAGTAAGAAAGAAGGACTTCTTAAACTTTATGAAATGTGAAAAACCAACTGACACATCTCATGCTAACTACAAACTGCAACGGTGCAATGTAGGGGGGCTTGATAGAAGGACAGTCTTCTTGGGTAAGCAATGCTGTAATAGAAGCCACTCTGTTTCAGCTGGAAAGAAGCTTTCTTAAGAGCCTAAATATCATGCACTGTACCTGCAGTTCAAGCATCCTAAACTTTACTGCAGAAGACATTCCCGAGTCTCCCAAGCAATTTATTTCTAGGAAATGTCTCTCATCCTGCTCAGTATTTCACAGTCATGTTTGCACCATCTAACCCCCTAGCTGGGTTGTTATGAGTGTAACTAAAACTAAAGTGGAAAACAGCTTCAGAAATTTAGAATCTTCCTAAAAGCAGAATGTTTCAGATGCTTCTAATTACACCTAGGGGTGGGCGTACCATGTCCCAGTTGACATCCAGGAACCATTAATGGTTCCATGTTCACAGTAATTTTGCTGGGAAACTGGTGAGTTGAGGCTGAAGAATTTTGTCAAGAATATGTGATTATTCTAGTTGTACTTGCATTAAATACAAAACTGCTTCAGATCCAATTCATTCCATGTCTGCAGTTTTCAACAGCAAGCAGAAAAGAACCTACATCATGAATGTCAAGGTGTTCAATAAGTAGATGCCTGGAGAGTGAAATTCACTTTGCTTAAGGAAATGTTAACAGTGGTTAAAACATTAAAATTATCCTTACAAAACAAAACAAAACAAAACAAAACAAAACAAAACAAACAAAAAAAAAAACTTTTAGTTTCAAATCAAATAGTCATATTCAAAAATCCATACAGAATTATTTTGCCTTTATAAAAGGAGTAAAAATGTGATAAAATCTAGACATTTAATGCACAAAGTGTTTTGAAATACTTTGTTTTGGATTTTGACAAAAGACTACCCAAAGGAATTCTGTTGGATTACCATTTTACCCACATAAATGTCTTTGGATGATTCTGAAATATTTTTTCCCAGCAAACTAGTGACATTAATCTTGCACACAGTACCAATTCCAACAACAGGTGAAGAAATAAAAAGCACCTGAAACTTCAAAGAATGTGGGATAAGTTTTTTTCAGAAGTGTTCAGTGCCGGGGTAATGAGAATTTTATCATTAACTTCCCTGGAAACAGGATTAGGTCTAATACAAACACTTCTGGGTATCTCTAGCAGTGAGTAATGAAAGAAGAAGGAATACAAGATGATGTACAACCTGCAGGTAGAAAAAGTGAATACCTAACAGAGTATTTTCCAGTATTTCCCATACAGCACCTGTCAGTGTATAATCTAAATTAATGACACTGCAGTCTCAAACCATTTGGTTCATTTTCTGCTCTTATCAGGAGCACAGAGAAGACTGTTGGAGTAGACTGAAGCATATGTACAACCTGCACATCTTAGCATAATAAAGGTATTAAAAACCTGCTACACCTCTGCTACTTTTTTCCCAAAGAAACTTCCACAACAGAACTGCACAAGGAATAGTTAGAAACTCCCTATACCATACAAAGACACTCTTCTATGCCAGTCCACATCTGATCTCTGGCCCTTCTTGAACCTGCTACACACCCTTACTTTCATTTCTACAATAAAATTAACAGTGGATCTGAAATGCTGGAATTCAAAGTTTGGCTTACCAACTAGATCATTTATGCTAAATAACATTTTCCAGATCATTTCAAACTTCCTATATTCTGTTACTTCGCTGATGGGGAACCTTCTCATCAAGATGTAACCAACATGTGTTTTAAAAGCACAGCTAAGCTACTAGTACAATAATAGATTTCGTTTTCAAATGGCTCTGCAGATATCATCCCCAGTCCTGTTCGCAGCAAGTGGCAAAGAGCCTACCAGCTATGGGGCAGGCTGAAACTTCACTGGGTTTGGATCAGTCACTGTATGCTGGGCCAAGTTTTGTCCTCAAATCAAACCAATTAGAGACTGACACATTCAACTAGACAGATGTGGTATGTTTTTCCATCTCAACCCAATTTCTCTGGGAGGTAAACTGGTGCTTAAAATTTCAGCTGAAGCTTAGGAAACAAAAGGTTTTAAACAAAATGCTGAATTGCATCACTTTCTGTGCTACCTTGAACGCAGCTAGGCAGTGAAGGCTAAGTAACACCAGCACCAGCACCAGGAAGACAGTGGCCAAGTTCCTCACATCCCAGACAGACTCGACCAGAGGGATACTGCCGACTTGCCAGTCATAGCACAGGGTAATGGGTGCCAGCAGAAGCCACGCGTTGAAGGCCAGGAGGTATGAGTAAGTCAGAAACCTGCAAAAGAAAAAAGGTAACATAATACACGGGATGACCACCAAAACCATGAAATAATTTTCTTATACCAAAAACACAACTGAATTCATGCTGATTGAGACTTTGGTATTTACTACTTACTAGAAGGAAGCAAATAAGATAGCTATGCACACATAGGTAACACCATACCTCTCTGATAATAAAGACATGCTAACATAAGTGTGAGGAACTTTAACAGATGATTAAGATCAATAATACAGGATAATCAGCCAATCCCATCTGAGCTTATTAAGGTGGGGGACAGCCATAAAGGTGAGAAGTAGGGAGCCTTTTAAATTGTTGTAATCTTTATTAATTGATATTCTCAATACAGAGAAAACTAACAGAGAATGGAAATAAGGAACAACACTACACTAGGGTAAGTACACAGGACTTTCAGAAGGCTGAACAAGAACAGCACGCGTGCAGTCAGGTTAAAGAAAAAAATTAAAAACCAAAAGATAAAGCATCCCCTCTCTCCAGTCTTCTGCTTGGTCACTACTTGCTCCCAGAAGTCTCTCCCCAAACCACACGTACAGAATTTCAACTATGTATGTACACAAAAGGCTGGAGCTTATTCCCGGAATCACAGTGTCTAGCAAGCAGAAATGCAAGAGCCTTCCTTAGTATGCAAATGAAAAAGTTCACATTGTGCAAAGCACAAAAAAAAAAAAAAAAAAAAAGGAAATACTGAAAAGAAATTAATGAACAAACAAATAAATAAATAAATAGATCCTGCATGGGATTTCTTCCATCTGAGCCTGCTTTGGCTGTTGTTATCACACCCAGTTGCCATGGTACCTTAGCAGGTTTATTAAACTGATAACAAAGGATCCCCAAGAGATGTAGAGTCATGCAAACAGAATTGTTCCATTTGCCACTTACAAGGCTGCCTCTTTGGGGTCAAAATGCAGCCTTTCCAACAGCATTATACTGTATTTGCTGCAGAAGGGGTAAGATATTGAATCAGAATGTGACTTCAGGGAATTGGGATGGAATTTCTCAGGTGGGTGGTGGGCCATGGTATGGGGATGGAACAGGCTTACATTTTTGCAGAAGCATTTTCATATAACTAACAGTTAGGATACCAGTTTACCTTCTCATCTAAGAAATGAACGTATTCAGCAGCACAGTAACCCAAAAGCAAGGGGGTTTCAATAGCTGAAATAAAGTTTAATTGTAAAAAATGGAAAATGCTCATGCCCATTTCCACCCAGATCTTTCTAAGTTCACAATTCTGATGGAAAATGACATATTCCTACATTTTTAAAGGTTTTCAATAGCTCAGCACACTTCTTTTCCATTCCTGCATTTTCCTCCCTGAGGTAATAAACAAGGAAAAAAGCGAGACAAAACTCATTTTCTCTCTTAACAGAACTAGCGATTAAAAGGACGGTTTCTATTTAAGAAAGCATTTCTCAAAAAAGCAATGTAATTCTACTCAAACTCTGCTTTAAATTTTGACTGTTCGCTATCTCTAAAGAAACAAATATGTCCTTTTACTTATTTATTTATTTATTTTTAAGTCCCCAAGCCAATCCTTTCTGGTCTGCATTACTGAGAAACCCAGCAACTCAAAGCCTGATGTAGCTTAATCACACTTAGGTGCTCTCAGAGAAGTTATACATGGTGTGCCCAAACCTTTGCTTGGATGGAAAATCCAGCAGGATTCTGCATCAACCTTAATAAAATGACAGTCCAGAAAAGGCTGCCAACATCTATTTACAGCTACTTAAAAGCCAAACTAAGATCCACTGTATATCCATTTACATCAATCTGAACAATGTCACGGCATATAATATTTTTACAAGTGTGTATTTTAGGATTTTCAGAAGCACTGAGTTAGGTTTCTATTTGATGCCTATGGAAAGGCAAGTTTTTGGAGCATGTGTCCTTTTATGCTCTGCATGTTAGCACTTTCAGTAATCATTATGATGGCCATGGAAGTTGTTTAACAAGTCACAATACACACCAGAAATCTTCTCTTGCTTTCTCAGAGCACGTTTCCATACAGTGAGGTGGACTGAATGCTGGCTGAATGGCCAGATAACAGGGTAGGGCTCAGTGGTGCAAAGTCTTGTTGGGATCTAATAACAAGCAGAGTGCCTCAGGGGTCAATACTGGGCTCAGTCCCATTTAAATTCTTCAGTAACTATCTGGACAGTGGGGTAGAGTGCACTCTCAAGAAATCTGCTGATGACACAAAACCGGAGGGAGTGTCAGACTCACCCAAAAGCTACACAGCCATCCAGAGGGACCCTGATAGTCGGGATGACAAAAAACCTCGTGAAGTTCAGCAAGAAATTCTAAGTCCTGCACCTGGGGAGGAACAGCCCTAGGACATGCTGGGTGCAACCCAGATGGAAAACAGCTCTGCAGAGAGGATCTGGGGGTTTAACACCAAGTTGAACAAGAACTAGCAATGTGCTCCTGCTGCTTAGAAGACTAATGGTATTCTTGGTTGCATTAGGCAAAGTACCACCAGCAGGTCAAGAGCAGTTCCTTCCCATCTGCTCAACAGTTGTGAGGCCATGTCTGGAGTATTGAATCTGGTTCTGGGCGTTCCAGTGTAAGAGAGAAGTGGACAAACTCAAAAGAGTCCAGTGGAGGGCCATGAGGATTACAAAGGGCCTGGAGCACCTCTCCCATGATGGGAGGCTAAGAGCTGGGACTATTCAACCTGGAGGACAGGAGGCCCAAGGGGGCCTCATAGTGTCTATAAAGATGTGAAGGCTGGGGGCAAGGAGGACCAAGCCAGGTTGTTTTCAGTAGTACTCAGTACCAGGACAAGAGGCAGTGAGCACTAACTGGAGGTTCCTCCCAAACAGCAGGCAGCATTTCTGTGTTGTGTGAGTGATGGAGCACAGGCACAGGTTGCCCAGAGAAGTTGTGGAGTCTCCTCCCTGGAGATCTCCAAAGGTCACCTGGACATGAATGAGCCTAGGCAACCTGTTCCTCTTTGTATAAGGAGGAGTCTCGGACCATATAACCTCCAGAGGTCCCTTCCAACCTCAGCCATTCTGTGATTCCAGGCAGGAAGAAATGAGAAGGTATTTTGGACCCTTGCAAATGACAGCATTTCACATAAGGGCAGACCAGTCATTTTTCTGCATCTTTACTGATTGGACAGGAGCTGATAAATTGTTATGCAGCATAGAAGAAATAAACAGTTTTGCTGCCACAACAAATCAAGTCATTTAGCAGATTTTAAAAGGAATTCAGGATAGCCAGATCAGTGAGTATTAAAGCATTTCTGATGGAAGGTTAGGTCAAACTGCCATGGGAGATGAGAAGAAGACTCCAGGACAAGCACTGACCAGCGTAGGTTTGTAACCAAATCTCTTTCCCTGTGCCTGCAGTATTTTCATCCTCCTCAGAAGCCATGTGCGCAGCTCACAGCCAGAGGTAGCTCCCAAAGGAGATGGACAACTGCCCTGTTCCATTACAGCAATAATTAGCATCTTAAATATGCTCTGCCAATAGCGGTGAACTATTTTAAAGCTTGTGACAGTCATTACTGTCTATGCACAGCCAACTGGTTCGCATCTCCAGACATTCTACTGAGAACCCTTGGCTAGCTCTCTTGACTGCCAAGCCTGAACGCTCTCTCTGAACTTGTATGTGCCAAAAGCAGACATGGAAAGCAAGTCCCAAGAGGATGCTGAGCAACTTTAGCATGACTTCTTAAGCTGCAAGAAAGCCTCGAGTATAAAAGTCTGGATATGCTTTCAGCTTTGGTAACCCATCCTCAAACGTGATTGATGGCTGCATAAAATAAAGCTGTAGAAATGATCGCTATTCTAGGTACTAGAAATAGAAAAATAACAAGATGCTAATAATAGATACTGACAATTCTGTGCTGCTTTTACTTATGGATCTCTAAAGCACATGATATTTCTCTACATCCACTTGTCTCTCACAAAGCTAACTAGGGAGAAATCTAAATGCGGGAGAAATGTTTGAAGAACATTCTCTCCAAAGCTGAAACTGCAAGGAGAGAATTTGCAAATTTTGAAGACTTGAAGATTCATGGGATGATTTCAGAAGCTAATTATGTTTCAGCAGCCTACCTGCAAATGGTAACAGAAGTATTTCCTTTTAATTAGTTGACTAAGTGAATTACCTTTTAAATTAATGATCTTCTCTATATTGCTTTTCATGTCTCCTAGAATTCCAGGGGAGAAAAATCCCTGCTATAACATCTACCTATCTATCAGCTAATCCCAGACAAGACAGAGTATTACCAGTGATTGGTAGAATCTGCCTCTTAATTGTCAACCAGTTTTCCTCCAGGCTGGTTAACAGCATTTGCATTACAGCAGAGACATTTCTTATTTGCAAATTGAACACGGAAATTCAAGTTTCAGTAGACATTCAACGTATCTTTTTCCTTCTCAGAATCTCTGGCATATACAGAAAACCACAAGTTCTCCTGTAGGTAGCAGGTGTTGTCATGGCAATCCAGTTTGTTTAGCTTTAATTTTTTTAATTTAAATGTACTGTTGCATGTTTTATTTAAGATAAATACAGGATGACTCGTATCAAGAACCTGTAGCAGAAAACCACCATCTCAACTGATTGCTTTTGCTGCAAAAATGAAATAAAGAGCACTACTTGAAGTCATAAATAATACAAGATAAAAATAGTTGAGGTATTGTCTGTTACTGTTTGCTGTAACAGAGACTAACAAGCTTGGAAAGGCTCTAGTTTCAGCTCTGTCAAACTGGAAGACTAGTTAAACACACATACACAAATAAAAGAGAGATTTATAGAAATCTATGAGAAGCTTCATCTGTTATCTGATTTTGGAACGTTTTAAGCCTTTTTTTCCCTCAGTTCCCAGGGACTGATCTATAGATTTCCTTGCAAATCTGTGCTACATGATGATTGATCACAAGATGCAGACCGTTCCCTGTCAAGGCTGCGTGAGAGTGCAGATGCCAGTGACACTGTTTGCTGTAGGTGCATACAGTGGTGCAACCCACTGCCTTGCCCATTCTGGGACACGACATCATGTTCCAGATGAGTAACAGGGGCCCACCTTACTCCCAAAGACCCAAGCAGGGTACACACTCACAAACAGAAGTTTTTACTGCACTGGTAATTTTAGTGAGGCAAAGGCAAGAGAAAATATTCTCCTGGTTAGGAACAAGAGGGACCTACCTAGAAAACAGGTGAAGAAGTGCACTAAACTGGTATTTGGGAAAATGAGGAGTTGTATGAAGAAGAGGGGATCTCAAACAGAAGCAGGAAGAAGATTGCTGTCCTTTCAGGAATCCCTGATGTTGTTAATGATATTCTTCTAAAGAAAGCCTGTGCATTGCCAGGTACACAGGGAGGTTTCAGCTCAAGTAAGGGTGAGAAGAATGCCTTTATTAGGGGAAAGAGCTTCTCACTTGCATTAACAGCTGAACTGACTTTACCTCCAGGCTCTCATTCTCTACAGAGCCCTAAAGCCAAACGTACTTGATGAGCCACTTCTCATTAATGTCCTCCTAGGACACATGGCTGCAATTATAACCAGGTGGTATCATTTAGGAGTATTGTCTTAAAACTGTATGTATTTGCACTTCCCCTAGGGAGCTGCCAGTCCAATCATACTTTCCCACATGAGTTTGTTTTCCTGATCTGTACATTGTTAGCCTAAACATTTTCTTTTTATGGACTTAGAAGAAAAATATCACACTGTGCCTATCCAGCACATCCTATGACAGTGGAGTAAGACTACACAAACAACAGACAGACCAATTCCAATTTGACATCCGAATCCAAGCATCAGCTAGACAGAAAATACTGCTAACTGGGAAAACTGCCCGTGCATTCTCCTTCATCAAAACTCTCACATCTAAGGGAAAAGAGCTGCCAGTCAGGAGAGGATGGGAGCAGAAAAGTACTGACAGACTGCTGCAGCCTGAAGAAGAACAAGGTAACTTTTCTGGAAGGAGGGGTGGTATGCAGCAGGGGCACATGGGGGAAGGCAGATTATATTGTTCACTGCCTGAAGAGCTCTGATCCAGTCTCAGGTTGTTTCAAACTCTTTGGCTGAATCTGAAAAATGTTAAATTCTTCAAAAGGAAATACTTTCAAAGAGCTTGCACATATCCCTTAGAACCTGAGCCTGCTGTGAGAGTCAGAGTACTGGAAAACCTGGGACAGATCTCATGATCTCATTCGATTTTTCCTCTCCAAGCACAAAACATGTTTTTGCCTACACGAGTTGATGGCCTCTGCTTCAGCTGCACTCCCTTCTTCCCAAACACCAGCTTCCAGTAGGGAGGAGATTGTGGTGGAACTGGAGCATGAGGGAGTGCCATGGCCCACTATGATGCCTCTCCAGCTGACTTTTAGAGCAGCACTATCTACACCTGGCTTTGTTCCTTAAATCAAGAAAACTAAGAGAAATGATGAAATCTTTCACATGGCTCTGAGAAGGCTGGTTCCTCTCAGAATATAATGCTACTGTAGGTTGTCATTCACTTTGTAACATCATCTTCTAGATAGATGTCAACTTCTAGCTGTAGATGCCCCTGTCCAATGCAGGGGAGTTGGATTAAATGGCCTTAAAAGATCCCCTGGAACTCAAACATTTCTGTAGTTCAATTCTATGATTCTCTTTTTTGTTTAGCTGCAGGCCCTGAATTCTGGGTGCCTATCAATATTGCATGTATTATGCTGAAGATGTTAAGTACCTTTGGGCACACAGAAGAAAGCCCTGACAAAACAGGCAGACCTTTTCCACTCAGGAAGCATGTGAAAACCTGGCTAATTAAAGGCTGATACATTGCAGGGGTCTGTTTTAATGCCAGCTCCTAGCCCCAGGTTAGTGCAAATTGCATACCAGAGGAGTTGCTACACTTTATTGCCTTGGCAGAATGGCTGGCACCCAGACCTGCATCCCCAGCACAGGTCTGCTGCATGTCTCTCTGTAGTTCATTCCTGCGGATGTTACAGCTGCGATGATTACACGCCTTGCTCAGAAAACAGTCACAGGCCTGTATGTAAAGGAGTATGTGCCAGTTTTTATGTATTTCTTCAGCTTTCTATGGGACTGAATTCTCATTTATCTGTTTAAAATACCAAAGAAATGCATAAAGCTAGCTTACAGAGTTCAACCACAGGACAATGCTATCTCAAGGCAGAAATGCATTAACTATTTAATGCAACAACACAAACAAGCCTACTTTATGACCACAGTGAGCAGCCAAGGAACATCACAAGGCAAATGCCAGAAGCTGTTAAAATAACTTGACTCCCAGAGATATAGTTTGAAAGAAACACATTTACTTAGTCTGAAATTACTAGCAGGATTTAGTATTTCACACACCTTAAGACATGCTGTACAATGGACGTTTTTCCTTGTCTTACCATGGTGTTAGTAATACAATCTGTTTATTCAGAGGCCTCCTACTTCTTTCCTCCTCAAGAATAGCAGAATAAAGAGACGTGCTAAATGTCTGAAGCATGACAGCTCACCACTCAGTGCCCTGCTAGCACTCTAAATGCACTTCAGTACACTGTTTGCACAAAGCTGGGTAGCTCTCCAAATCTTTCTAATTGCATTCTTTTTCAACTTACAGCTAATTCAAGCAAGAATGGTGGAAGAGATGTATAGAATTGTTTTCAACAGCTTTCCCATAGCAGATTCTGGGATGGCAAGTCTGTGTTCTTTAGATCAGGTCACTTGAGAAGCTACTTCCCTTCTGTAGCAAACAACAGATTGTGTGGACAGGCTGTAATGGCAGCGCTTAGGAGTAACAGGATTCCTAACACCTTCATTTCTACTTCAGCTGAGAGAGGGAGTGATGGACAGATTTTTCTTTGTATCACCTTTGCCAAGCAACATACTGGATGGAGGACAGAAAATGCAGCTTTCATTTATCTCGGTATTTGTCAGTATTACAAAATCCAGTACCTTGCAGCAATGGAAGCATTCAAAGCACTTATTTGAATCCCCATTGGTATGTAATTGTAATGATGGTAATCTAGTGAACATACTGAACAGATTTTTTTTCAAGATTGAAAGCTGTCACTATTTCACACTGTTTCTTCTTTTAAAGGTTGAATCAGTTCTCTGTCTACACTGTTCAAGATTGGAGATAGGTTATCCAGAATATATGGTCATTTTCCAGGGCCAAAATGGACTGCAACAAAGGTCTGTTCAAAACAGGATCCTCTCACCAATAGTGACCAAAAATTAATGCCCAGCAAAACATACAAAAAAAGCACAAGGAGATACTTTTTTCCAATTTCTAGATACCAAGATGTCCCCACGTTAGATGAAGTTTCTGCATATTTAATAGCCTGGTTATCTGTTTTGTATGTGGTTGTATTTTTGTTTTTCCCTAAGACTTGGTGAATCTCTCCTTCAGCCCACATAAGCATTCAGCACACATATTATGTTCTGTGGAAACAGCTCCACATCTCAATTACCTTTTGCAAACTACCTCCTTGGCTTGTTTTGAACCGGTTCTCTTCTTCTCTCAATTTCATATACAGTATTTTCTTCATGCTCACCTACTCTGTATGTCTACACAGACACAGAATCATAGAATCACATAATTATTTGAGTTGGAAGGGAACTTAAAGGCCACCTAATCCACCCCTCTGCAATGAGCAGGGACACCCACAGGTAGATCAGGTTGCTCAGAGCCCCGTCCAGCCTGACCTTGGGTGTCTGCAGGGATGGGGCATCCACCACCTCTCTGGGCAACCTGCTCCAGTGCCTCATCACCCTGACTGTAAAAACTTCTTCCTTATATCCAGTCTAAATCTCCCCTCTTCTAGCTTGAAACCATTTCCCCTTGTCCTGTCACCACAGACCCTGCTAAAGAGTCTGTCTCCTTTGTTATAGACCCCTTTAGATATACTGAAAGACCGCTCTTAGCTCTCTTTGGAGCCTTCTTTTCTACTGAACAGGCTGAACAGCCTCAACTCTCTCAGCCTGTCCTTGAGGGAAAGTGTTCCATCCCTGGGGATCACTTTTGCGGCCCTCCTCTGGATGTGCTCTGACAAGTCCATATCTCTTTTGTAATGAGGACTCCACACCTGGACTCAGTGCTCCAGGTGAGGTCTCACCAGTGCAGAGTAGAAGGGCAGGATCACCTCCCTTGCTCTGCTGGCCCTTCTTTGGATGCAGCCTGAGATGTGGTTGCCCTTCTTCACACCCTCAGTCATATAGTTTATATTACAAGCATTGCAACATCTGGCAAAATCTGACCTCGTTAGCCAATGTTTTTCAAACCCAACCACAGCTTATGCCCATCCCTAATCTTTGCCACCCCCCAATAACCCTTGGCAGCCTTGGGACAAACCCACCTGCACAGCAAAATAGCTGACACAGAAGCCTTGCAAGAGTTAACAATACTCCTTTGGGTTCATCTTATGTCAAGCAAGACCTCAACTCCAGATCTAATTTCATGCATTTCACAATGACTGCCACATATTTCTAAAGTACTGGTTTGTTTGTTTTTTTCCCATTTTTTAATCCATTCGTTGATGTCAGCCTTCCTCCTCGCTCCAAAGATTTGGCAAAGTCTTAAAATAACTAACCTGCTGAATACCATAACATTTACCCTGGCAAGGCATGCACAATAACCACTTTTCCAGCTCAGAACAAATAAAGACTTTTGCTTTCAAATAGAAACTAATGACTGCCTTCAAAACCTCATGTAAGCTTCTCACACCAACTTCTCATAACCTGCTGCTTCAGGTGTCCACAACAGGAGCATGAACTGTTCGGCAACTTCTCCAATGCTGGACCATAACAAAAATTTCTCCTATGTGACAGGACATCCACCAGCTGGGCAGGTGACCATGTATATCAACAGCTATCTGGATCCTGAGTACTCACTCTGACTGGTCTTGAAAGCCCCACTTCCACCTGCTTTGCAAAAAATTTGCCACCCTTGCTGTCCAGAAACATACCCTATAGTACCATCCAGACTTTAGGGGATGGTACTATTTCAGCAGAGAAAATTAGAAAGCCATAGAACAGCTGCCAGCTGGGCTTGCTAAAGGAATGAGTTTTCTGCATGGAAAGCATAGGCCTCTGAGTAAATTGGCTAAAATGAGAGTTAGCATCAACCTCAGCAGATGTGGAAGAACCATGCTAACTGCGAGGTTTTAGAATCCCTTCAGAGAAACAGTAATAGTCTTCTTTTGGAAGAGCTTCTATCATGACTTTTCATGATGTGTGGAGCAGACAGGTGTTGCTGGACTGCATGTGAGGCCAGGGAGTAGCTCAGGCAGCAGCTCTCTCATAGTCCTTCAAGAGGCTGTCAAAAAAATCCACAGCGCAGGTGGCAAAAATAGGCACTGTTTTATAACCCAGAAGCTTAGCTTTGGGATTTAAAAACTTTCCCCTGTCATTATAAGATGAAGAGACAAACGGATAAAAGACATCTGCAGCGCAAAATAAGTAATTGGAATCAGCCCAGGACCACTTAAGACATTATGACCCCCACCTTAGCAGAAACATATCAAAAAGGGACAAAACCAAATCCTTCATGCTGTGCTGCACAGTCTGGTATTAATGACCCTGCCAGAAATACTGCAAACAGATCAGAGCTTTCCAAATCAGACAACGTGCCTCCTGGAAGCACTTTTAGCCTTGATGGTAATAGGAGCTGTTGTCACATTATCATAAAGGTCTCCCAAATGAGATCCAGCCTGACTCTGCAGCAGATGCTGAATAAGAATTTCTTGATCTTAACTGGTGGCTCAGCTGAAATTCTGCTGCTGGAATTAAGAGCCACTGAGGTCAGAAAATGACACTGGAGGACTACTCCCATTTCATGTGGAACATCAGGAATTTCCTCCAGAAGCCTCCAAAGCATCTTTCCCCTGTTTAGTAGCAAACCAGAACAATTAGTTATGCATGTGGTCCTGTCTTAAGAGGAAGTCAACTTCCTAGTACCTTCTTGGAGCACTGGTCTGGCTAGGCCTGGAAGGAAGAGCCACATCACAGCAGCCACTGCCCTGATAGTCAGGTCCAGCGGGGCCAGAGGGATGCTGCACCTTAAACTAACAATACGCCAGGTCCCAGGCAAGGAAAAGGTCATTTTTGCCTTTAAGTATATGTTTAAGGATAATAATTAAGTATAATATTTATGTTTAAGTATTTATATATCATTTGAAAAACAGAAATAAAATAACAGAAGTTTGTTAATAAACGTTTTTAATACCCACAGCAGCCCATCCTCTGCTGAAGCTAAAAATGTGCTCTAGAAGAGTAGTACTCTATGCCAGTAGGATCCTGACTTCCACTTTCACAGTCCTGATCAGCCACTCATATTTCACCAACAGGTGTGGCCATGCCCCTCCATACAAACTTCAGCTGACGCCAAAACTGAACGCTTACATCCCACACCTAGGGAGCAGTTTGAATGCTTAAGCCTCAGTCACTGGGCTTCCCAGTCCCATGCTCAGACACTTAAACGACACATTTTGGGTTTTGCATAAAAATAAGCCCAGAGCTTTTAGTAAGAAAGGATGTAACATAATTCCACAGAAACTAGAGCGTGTTTTGGGGTTCTGATTGTTTTCTATTTTAGACAGAGCAATAAGGAGAAGCAATTAAGGCAATAAAACAAGTCTTCTCATTTACCATCTATAATATATTTTAGTGCAAAGAAAAAATCATGTCATGACTACAGTTTTGCAAATTTTTGTTTGATTAATTTTGTTGTACCTCGTCAGCAAATAGGGTGAAAATGAAGCTGGATTGTCCTGTTCTGAAAACATTGGCATGGATCCTCCCATTATCCAGAGACGGAAATACAAAATGAGAATCACCTTCAAAGAAGAACATCTAGGTTAGTAATGTGCTGCTAAATATTTGTTTTGATAGTTCTCTTGGCTCTATGCTGTACTCAGAAGACAGTCAGCTCAGCTGTTTAGGCAAAATTCAATTTGCTCATCCTGTGCAGGTGGCAAAATTCAGCTCTGAGTTACGTTCACCTTCCTGAGTATCTGAGGCTGCTAGGCAGAGGAAGAGTTGTTCAGGGCCTGCATGACGGAGGGGCAAGATGTTTCTAAGACAGTCAAGCCCACTCTGGCTTCCCAGTCCAGTGCAATCCCCAGCCCTATTGCCCCCCACTTCCAGCCCAGCAGCCACCACATCCATGCACACCACAGGCTGCTGCAGTGCAGAGCCCAGCAGCACAAAAACTTGCAGAGTAAGGGAAGAACACTAATCTTCTGGGCATCAGCTAGAGGGCTATGAATATGCATATGTTGAATGTGGCAGCTCTCAGCATATTGCCTGGTCCTCCACACCCCTGGTCACATGTGCATTATTCAAAGGAACCAGCTTATCACAGCTTCCCACAACAAAGGCAGAATTTCAAAGGACAAATTCATCACCCTGTTGTGGCTCAGTCTCAGTGGAGGTTAGCCACTGACCTCTAACTAAATACAGAGGAAAATACAGGGCTCATATCTTAAAAGCTATTATTATTCACTCGTGCTGGCACCGGTCTAAGGACAAACTCCACCTATGTTTTTCATGCTGTGTAATCCTAATCTTCGGAAGGACTTCTGTGGTTTGGCATTTCACCACCTCTCTGGGAACCACTTGTCACTGCAGGACAGGCAGGGGGATTTGGCTCCTCAAGAAGCACAAGGAATTGTACACCCAGCGGATCCACGTGGTGGTGGTGGTGGGTTTCTCCCCAGCAACACATCAAGTGCTGCTTGGAGCACACAAGAACAAGGTATTTGCAGGCAGAGCTGTTCTGGCAACCAACCAAGCCCTGCTATGAAACTAAAAGCATGCCATAAAAGTCATGACTTTCCACTCAGCCCAGCACCACCAATTCCCCTGTATTTAGGGCAGGAAAGGCTTACAGATAATTATGTAGTTGTAATGGCAACCACTATAAATTAAAAGAAAATCTGAACCAAAAACAGAATAATAATTTTGTTTGTGCCCAGCTGAAATTTTCAAGACCATTTTCCAACACTATATTTGCTTAACATCCACCACCTCAGCTTTCTGACTCTTTTGGGATACTACCACACAATGTTCATTCTTGTCACAAACAGAAACACGTGGTCAAGTCCATTCGTACTTACATAGCTTATTACCAGAGCAGCTCTCTTCAAAAAAGGTCTTGCAGTATACAAGAAATTCTCATTGTTATTTGCAGTCAGGTAGCTGAAATATAAGGAAACAAATAATTTTTAAAGACTCTGAAACAGTAACTTATTTTTCAAACTGGAAGAAAGTTATGCGTTACTTTAACCACCCTCAAATACCTTGCTGTAACAACGAGACCCCTTCTATTCTTCAAAGCCCTTTCGAGGTTAGAATTACACTTGTAAAACAGAAGTTACTTGAAATAATACATGCTCTAAGACACTGAAGTTTCCCCCACAAAATCTGTGGAATTTTTTTGCTTTTTGTCTTGTTTTCTGTATGTTCATTTGTTTTTAAATCATCAGTTAACTCCTTAATCCTCAGAAAAACTCAGGTGTCACAGAATCACAGAATCACACAGAATCACAGAATTGCCAGGGTTGGAAGGGACCTCAAGGATCATGAATCTCCAACCCCCCTGCCACATGCAGGGCCACCAACCTTCCCACCTAATGCTAGACCAGGCTGCCCAGGGCCCCATCCAATCTGGCCTTGAACACCTCCAGGGATGGGGCATCCACAACCTCTCTGGGCAGCCTGTTCCAGTACCTCACCACTCTCTCTGTAAAGAACTTCCCCCTGATGTCCAACCTAAGTCTCCCTTCCCTCAGCTTAAAACCATTTCCCCTTGTCCTGCTGTCACTCACCCTTTCAAAGAGTTGATTCCCCTCCTGTTTGTAGGCTCCCTTTAGGTACTGAAAGGCTGCAATGAGGTCACCCTGCAGCCTTCTTTTCTCCAGGCTGAACAAGCCCAGCTCTTTCAGCCTGTCCTCATAGGGGAGGTGCTCCAGTCCCCTGATCATCTTCGTGGCCCTCCTCTGGACCCTCTCCAACAGCTCCCTGTCTTTCTTGTACTGGGGGCTCCAGACCTGGACGCAGTACTCCAGATGGGGCCTCACAAGAGCAGAGTAGAGGGGAACAATCACTTCCCTATCCCTGCTGGCCGCCCCTCTTTTGATGGAGCCCAGGATCCCATTTGCCTTCCGAGCCGCAAGGGCACACTGCTGGCTCATGTTAAGTTTTTCATCTATCAAGACCCCCAGGTCCTTCTCCACAGGGCTGCTCTCAAGGACCGCTCCTTCCAGTCTGTAGGGATGCCTGGGATTCCTCCGGCCCAAGTGCAAAACTCTGCACTTTGCCGTGTTGAACCTCATCAGGTTCACCCGGGCCCACCTTTCTAGCCTCTCGAGGTCCCTCTGAATGGCATCCCGTCCTTCAACCGTGTCAACCACACCACTCAGCTTGGTGTCGTCAGCAAATTGCTGAGGGTGCACTCAATTCCGTCATCGATGTCATTGATAAAGATGTTAAAGAGTGTCACACTGTGACTGCTGTGTTCAGTCTCCCAAAGGAATGTATCAACAATTCAATTTCAGGCTACAATTAAAATGCAAAACCTCCTTGCTCCCAGCTCCCTGTTCAGTCTCTAGAGATGGGAAAAACTGTCCAGCAGAACTGAACTTAGAATAAGTTTTTGTATTTTAAGGGTATTCTGCACACTTGTTTCATTACTGACAAGTCTACTTACAAGGTGTTATGAGAATTAACTGCACAGAGACAAACACACAGGTGGTTTATTGTCCTAGGAGTGCTCATGAAAACCTTTCTGTTTCTCAATGAATAAAATTAAACTCTATCTGGAGCCTAAGCTACATATTTATTTTACTGTAGGGTAGAAGCACTTGTCCAATTCCAGGGAGCCTTCTTAATGTAACAAATGGTGCCATCCCTAAGACATTAATTCAATGAGAATTCCATTTCTACAGAACCTGATAGAGTTTTTGTCACTGTAATAAAGCACTGAGAAACAGAAAGAAATACAGAAGAGATATGAATATTTTAAGCAGAGAGGAACTAGAAAACTATTGGAAATCTGACAGATAATTTTAAGAAGTTATAAATAAGAAGTAAACAAAATAAATTCAGAGCCAAAACATTTTTGGGTTCTTCTGCGTAACAAATCAGTACCAGGATACTCTATTTAAATGATTTACAGAAATTACAGAATGAATCAACACCTGCACACAAGTTAGTTTTCCAAGCATGACAGCATCATACATTTTTCCCGCGAACATCTAGCACAGAAAGTGCATCTTATTTCCTCCCCAAATTCCTCAGCACAATTTATCATCTGACTGCTTCCACCCTTCAAGTCTCAGAGGAAAAAAAAACAAAACAAGACTACAGCATTTCCTAATGCTGGTAGGAGTCTTTAATATCTGGCTTTTTGTTCAAATATTCTATAGTAGGTAGCTTGCGATCCTGGTCACCGCGGAAGGATGGAGAAAAAAAAAACTGCATTACAGACAAAAGCAATAGCGACGAAGCCAGCAAGAAACAGTTGGCATTTAACATCCAGAAGGACATCTGGGTGCCTTCTAGAAAATAACCAATCTTTCCCTAAGTATCACACCTAAAACTAGTAACCAAACCACACAGTGTAAAGAAAGTCAAATGACTTTGCATCTTTGCAACTACTTACTTAGAAATGTTGACATTTAAGCACAGAATCTGACTTAAATGTCAGATGAGTCTTCAAGGGCTGAACTCTGCGAAGTGCAAAGTTTTTTTGAGCTCCCACTGATTTTAATCAGGCTCCAGTAAGTACAAGTGAGATGAAACTAAGTCTCCAGCTTTCCTTCTCTGTGAAAGGTCAGGCTGGCCTTCAAGTGTTCACCATGGCCCTGCTCCAAAACCCACCACAGCCAAAGGGAATGGCTCTCGGTGACTTTAATAGCATTTGGATCAAATCCTGGTCTTTTGTTCCCCATTGGAACCCTTTATGAAGTGTAACCCCCTTGTGATTTGCAGCAAGAATAGAAGTGTTAGGTTGCATTTTGTTTGTATTTTTTTTATAGATGGAGGGAGGTGAGACTCTATTAATCACACGGCCTGACTGTTTTCATTATGAAGAACCTGTTTTCACTTGCTTGAAGTTTTAACTAGCTGTAACGCTTTGGGCAGAGATTTTCCACTACAAATATTTGCTTTAGGTGGAATTATTCTGGAAAAAGAGCAGCTAGATCAGTTCAGCTTCCTTTTTCTGACACTTCAGTTAGAGACAGAGGAACACTTTCATCGGTGTTAAGAAGTTCGCCAACTTTGTCCTCAAGAAACCATATCACCTCACACCATCAACTTGAAACTGGCAAAGCTGCTGTCACCTCCGGGCCACGTGCTCACCACCCACATCCAGGCAAGCTGCAGGGAACACGCAGGCCCCACCACTTTGCACGTGCAAGGCAGGGATCTGATACTTAAGATAACATTTCCCTGTTTACTCTTTCATCTACTGCAGTACAGTGCAGCAACGGTCAACTCTTCGTATCTTGGTTTTCACAGAATCACAGAATTGTTTGAGTTGGCAGGGACCCTTACAGGCCATCTGGTCCAACCCCCCTGCAGTGACCAGGGACACCCACAACTAGATCAGGGTGCTCAGAGCCCCATCCAGCCTGACCTTTTCGTCTGCCTGTGAATAACTAAAATTATGCCTGAAACTCACACCTTCCTAGTAGCAGCAAATATAACACCACACAAGCTACCACAAGCTACAAGTCAAAGTAAATCTGAAGCACTCCGCAGAATTAAAGGGAGATCCTGTGGTAGCTCTGGCCACTGCCACACTTTCAGAACAGGCCTTCAGAAAATCTTGAGTCTTCTCACCATTTGTGTTTGTGGAGCAACAATGCCAAGAAAAAAGAAAATAAGAAGAAATCTTTACAAAGACACTATGTATAAATCACCACGCTGCACTGAAGAACCAATGAACTGCAAGACAGTAGGAAGCAGAGTGAAAGTAAAGGAGAAGGAGGAATGGGTGAAGCAAGAGAGTTCAGACAGTCCAGAGCTTTTTTATCCGTCCTCCAAATATTTTTACTGTTTTGATTATAAAATGCTTCTTTCCGTGACAGTTCAACCAAGAAGCAAAAAGTTCATTTTCAGAAAGCTGCCATCCTGAAGTCTACCTGGAAACCATGACAGAGAACACTGCTCAGAGTTTGGTATCCAAGCTGTCTGCCCATTAAATCAGCTTGCACAAGCGACATAAACATATGAGTTCCCTCAATTAATCAGTGTTCTACAAAATCCATGTGGCTTTCCAGAGCACCTTATCCAATCTTCAAGTTGGATATTAGGAAAAATTTCTCCTCCAAAAGAATGCTGATGATGCATTGGAACAGGCTGCCCATGGAGGTGGTGGACTCACCAACACTGCAGGTGTCCAAGAAACGTGGATGTGGTACTGAGGAACACAGTTAGTGGGCATGGTGCAGATGGGCTGGCAGTTGGACTAGATGATCTTAGAAGTCTTTTCCAATCTTCATGATTCTGTGGTTCTACAATTATGGAGCCTACTTTTTGGTTCGGGAAAGTTAACTAGAAAAACATCTCATGTCTGATGTGAGTGAAGAAAAATACACATTTGTGCATTAAAATCAAATGAACTGCAAATGACACCTGAAAGTTTGCTAAATGTTAGCAACACAGAGAATGTGCAACATAGGCATGTGAAATCTAGTTGTGTTTGCAAGCTGCAAATCATACTGAGCTTTGCTCAGACAGCCTTAGGATCAGCCAAAGCTCTTGATTTTGTCCTTAAGTAGGACAATCAAAGAAATCACTATTACAAAAGCTTAACTGTTTTATACCTGTTTATAATAGCTGCCTTGAATAAAGTCATTTACAGGTCAGATTTCTGTGCATTTGCACACCACACAAGGCTGCCAAATATCCCACTGTTAATGGGAGCCACTCCCTATCACCTGCTCCACCCCACCATTGTAACGTGGCTCCTGATGCCAAAACACACACACACATTTCCACATGAGAGCAGGCGTAGGACATATGTAGGAAAACTGCATGGACGGTAGCCCCATGCAGCAAAATACTACCTCCAGAACATAAAACAAGGTGAACATTTCAAGATGTGGGTCTCTCAGATTTTCATGATGAAAAGATGAAGTTGGAGCAGGAAATTCGTACCACTGGGTTTACTGAATGGCGAGAAACAAGCATGCTTGGACAGAGGTTCTACCTCTGCTTTGTGCCAGCTTTCCCACAAAGCAGAACAGCATGTAATTGGCTACTTGCTATCTTTTAAAAGCCTTTCAGGAACGCTCCCTAAAGCAACCAGAATCACAACAAACAGTAAATCCAAAAAGCGCTTAATAACACAGGAACCTCTTTTGCACAGTTTGAACAAAGGCCAAGACAGCTCTCTGGCAGCTCCGGCTTCCTGAAAAGCACAGCTCATCCTGAAACCAATTACATCATCAGAGCACTCGGAGAGCTCATAATTGAAGACAGCAGAGTAGGTGGCCTAGTAAAACTCAATACCGTGCAGTTTACAGGAATGTAAACTTTCCTGGTACCAGATGGACCTCGTGTTAATCAAAACAAACTTTGCTAAGAAGCAGACAGCTTTTTAATTTGCCTTTAGTGTTGAAGGCACCCAGAGTTTACAGACAAGAGTGGGACAGCTTCTCAGCTGCAGTTAATTGCCACGACACGGAGATATCACAAACCGCTATCAGCAACACATTTATCCCACAGTGTAGCTGACTCAGTGTCAGTGAAAAACAAACTCACTCTTGTGTTCTCTCTGAAAGCTTTCTCAAGGAAAAGAAGCGAACAATTGGACGTACGATGGATGCTCCCCATTGGGGACATCTAGAAGACCAAGATAATGACACAGTAGAACAGGCTGTGGTATTCCGAGAGCTTGTTCTGGGCAGGTCCCTCAGCTGTGAGAAGATTATTGCTCCCACCTACATTCTTCCCAGGAAGCAGATCTAACTCACAGCAACCAACAGCATTTTGAACCAACACTTTCATGTTAGGGAAGATGTTTGAAGGATAAGTATAAAAGCAAAGCTGTTATCTTAATCTTAATTCCTGATGATAAGAGCAAGATAACTCTAATCAAGGCATTTTTCAGCGCAGAAGTGAATGCTGAAGCTTCAGATCATTGGTAGATTCACATCTAGACAGTTACACAGACCCCCCTTCTGACATGGCAGAAGTTTTACAGGATTCAGATTCTGTCTGTCTGTCTTTACCATTTCTACTTAGAGATGACTTCATTCCAGTCTGCCCAGCCAGCCACATCTTAGGTTACAGAAGGAGCTTTTCAGCTTAGCTTCGCCTATATTTCTGCTTTAGGAGGACCATCAAGGGGCAACTATATGTGATAGTCCAGTCAGAAAACAGGAGTGCAAATCTGTTATGGAATAAAAAATACAAACGAAAAAGAAAAAACAATCTGTTTCAAACATGTCTGGATTTTTCACTTCCTTAAA
This sequence comes from Phasianus colchicus, assembly GCF_987193195.1. NCBI lineage: Eukaryota > Metazoa > Chordata > Aves > Galliformes > Phasianidae > Phasianus > Phasianus colchicus. The sequence goes on along the minus strand of NC_143436.1, from coordinate 60,505,850 downwards.
ATACCTGTCAATGCAGGGAAATAAAATATCAGTCACAGCTACAACTTTTGCAAGTGAAAAGAAAGAAAAGAACTTCTGCTTCCCTTTTTATGAGGTCTCAACATTCCCTGCAGTGTATGAGCAGTATCCCTGCTCCTTATCTCCCTGGAGAGCCTTAAACCCCAGCCACTACTACCCACGCAGACCCAGATGCATAAACACACACAAACAGAAGCAGTTTTACAGACTTTAAATGCCATGGAGAGATTTTATGAAAGTCACAACTGCTTTAACTCATTTGCACTGATAATGGCATATACACTTCAAGTAAGTTTTCAGTTATGAGCATAAGTTTGGAGTTCTTGCCCTTTATTTGATATCCAGAGCAAAACACATCAGGGCACAACCACATTGGCATAATATAGTTGAAAAGGTGGCCCCACTTGTGGCCTTCTTCTGTTGTTATGCTAATGTACTTCTTTCTTTTTGGGGTGAAAGTGGAGGGAGAAAACTAGGAGAAAGAGGGAAAGGGAAAGGCATAGTAGTGGTATAGGGAGAGAAAGAAAAAAAAAAAAAGAAAAAGGAAGATTGCAAAACAACCTTAACTGATCAAAGATGTAACCAAGATGAAAAAGGACTTCCCCTCATACCAGACATTCCACTGACGGGACAAGGAGACAAGGTGGAGCAGGGCTAGCATGAAAAATAAGACCTCACCAAAGCACAACCACCTTCCACCAGATCTCAGGAAACCAAAACACTATGCCTGCCATTTAAAACTTTCATTGATTTTAATTCCTCTGTGTCTCACACACAAAGCCTTGAAATCCACCACTAGATGCCATATCCCCTATCCTAGGCCAGCTAAAGTCCAATATAGAGGTATTCATGTAACTGCATTAGAAGCAGCACTGACAACAGAATCTAGGTTTAGGTGCTCCATGTGCTTAGCTACAAACCCCTATTTTTCTTCTGCTTGTTCTTTTGACAAGCTTTATTCATTCAGGCTGAAAGTTTTCCATTCCAGGCGTTTGTGTCAAGCTGAATTTATTTTCTTCCCTGAAGGTCTCAGGTAAAACAGACCATTTCTGAAAGAGCAATTAGAAAGAAAAATCATTGCTTTGCCCATATTGACAAATCATGCAACCATTTTGTTGAGAAAATTTCTGTGGTTGTGTACTTTGGAGCAGGGTCTTGTCATTTAGCAAGAAGAACTGCAGAGATGTGCCTGCTGTTGCTTTCAGCAACAACTCACTCTGCTTCTGGGAACATGACAAGCCACTAGGGGGAAAAAAAATCTCTATCTGCATTGCTTAGGAGAGATAGAGACTTGTATCAGTTCCCCCGGTTCTCTAGCCCTAGGAGGCTCAAAGGAGACCTTGTTGCTCCCCACAACAACCTGAAAGGAGGCTGTATCGAGGTAGGGTCAGCCTGTTCTCCTAGCTAACAGAGATAGGATGAGAGGTAACAGCCTTAAGTTGCACCAGGGGAGGTTCAGGTTGGATGTTAGGAAACATTTCTTCTCCCAAAAGAGTAATGATGCATTGTAACAGGCTGCCCAGGGGAGTGGTAGAGTCACCATCCCCGAAAGTGTTCAAGAACAGTATGGATGTGGCACTGCGGGACACGGTCAGTGGACATGGTGGAGATGGGTTGAGGTTACCTTAATGGTCCTGTGATTTTAACACAATTCAGCAGGAACAGCATCACACTCCTTGCAATTGCTCCTGCAAAGCAATTGATATTCAAGCATCTCTCTGGCACTGCCTGTGCCCAGCCTGGAGGAGACAACCTGCTTGGATGTAGAGAACTGAATGTATGTAGATGAGTAAGAGGCTGCATTTGAGTATTAAAAAGATGAGAGGGGATAAAGAAGAAAGAACGCAAAGGAGGCATGAGGAAATAGTACAGAAGGAGGACTGCTCAGCCTGGAGGAAAGAAGGTCCAGGGAGATCTGAGAGAGGCCTTTCCGTATCTAGAGGGGTCTATAAGAAAGAAAGGGACGAATTCTTTAACAGCGTCTGTAGTCATAGGACAAGGGGTTTCAGACTAAAAGAAGGAAGATTTTAATTGGATGTAAGGAAGAAGTTTTTACAGTCAGGGCGGTGAGGCATTGGCACAGGTTGCCAGAGAGGTGGTGGATGCCCCAACTCTGCAGACACCCAAGGTCAGGCTGGACGGGGCTCTGAGCAACCTGATCTACCTGTGGGTGTCCCTGTTCACTGTAGGTGAGTTGGACCATATGGCTTTTAAGCATCCCTTCGAACTCAAATGATTCCATGATTCTTTGAGCAGCCAGAACTGAAGAGAAAGGAAGAAAAGGACAGAAATACGGGGAGACACTCAGACCTCTGCTTTTATAAGAGATCCAGTGGCAGTATCCAAGGAACCTGCTGCCACTCAATTTGTCGTATCCCCAGTGAGCACTGAGAATCTGAGCCGTGACATGAGCAGCGGGAACAGCCTGCCTCCCCAGTGCAGCACTGCTTCAGGAAGCAGCTGTGCTTTCAGCTAACCAACCTAGCACGAGCAGATGGCCTGAAAACACAGAGGACAGCCAGGACTCCTGCAGAACGACTGCTGCCTCTGCGTCTCTGCAGAAAGCTGGCAGCTTGTGAATACAGGCTGCCCCAAAACACAGCACAGCACAAGAGCCGGGCTGCGAGGTAGCTAAAACAGGATCCCTAATCACAAAAAAATGCCTTTAATGGGAGAAAGGAGGAGGTTATCCTCCAGTCATGCATGAGTCTCCATTACTGCGAGTGGAAATTATGGAGGTGTCCCTGGGAAGCAAGTGTCCTAGTAAACATTTACAAACAAACCATAAAAGATGTGGAGGCCTGCTGCATTGCTTTGATGCTCTCCATAAAGCATTTCATGTCAATAAACACAAACTTTGGTCCAAGTAGTCTGCTGAGCTACAGAAGGAACCCTGGTGGCTTGAAATTGTGTATGTGCAATTAGGGAACTAAGGCTCTTGCTTCTTGCTGCTGTCTTTGTCTGGGATCCCAGTAAGTAAACCTAATAAAAAAATTAAAGCAAAAGGCTTCAACAGAGCAGAAGAGAAGGAACAAACCCTTTCCATCAGTAAACCACAGCAGAGAAAGGGCACAGAAATCAATGTCTGTCAGAGGAAAGATGCAGCAAATTGTATATACTACTGCTAACTACAGCAAGTTATCCCAGCTTCAAATGAAATGCCAGAAAAAAATCAAGAGAGGAAAGAAAAAATGTTTACAAAATAAAAATCAGAAGACACCATGCAGGCAGGCAGCCCCAGAACACAGAGTGTGGAGACTCAGTGAGCAGACCTGGCCAGGGATGGATGTGTGCCAGGAACTGCAAAGAGCTCCCCCTGAGAAGATGCCCAGCACCTCCTCATCTGCTCATCAACCTAAACAAAGTGACACACACTGATTGTAAGTGTAGGGGTAGGTAAAGTTCAGCTGGTCCCAAGCCTCAGAGCTCCTGAAGCAGCTCTTTAAGGAATGTCAATAACTCACTGGTACAGCTGAAGAGTTTGGTTTGAGCAAGGAGGGGAAGACAGCAAAGTTTTACAGCTGAGTCTGCTCTCAATCAGGGTGAATGCCTGATTATTTTTTTTTTAGTTTTTTTTTTTTAAATACATTTGCTGAAATTAGTTACATTTTTCAAATTATCATTTGGAGTCAGCACAAATGGGAAATTTTTGCACTGCTTTGAGAAGCAGATAATGTTTGACTTGTGAGCATTTCTGGTAAATCAAGTGTGCCTGTAAGTAAAAGCTTTTGTTTTGGAATGAGACTTGGGAAGAATCTGAAAAGAAATATGGGGAGACAATAACCTGACCTCTCTTCTAAATATAGCTTGAAAAGTGTTGTTTTCTTTCATAACGTATTTGTTTTGAGATTTCTTTAATACTTCCACAATTTACTTGTAATCCAGAAACTGCCTGTCAAGTTCAATTTAAATGCACATTTTTCACTTAGTTGGAGAAGGGGATGGAAAAAAACCACACATCTGCAGTTTGAATCCTTTATACTGAGATAAGATGGAAAGAGGAGCAGTTATCACACTGCTGTGGTCATGTAGAGACTGTAGATTTTCAGGACAGTAAACCAGAGAGTGTTCTGAAGAGTCCATCAGCCTGAATGTCCAATAATCAGTTAATGGAAATCTGCTTATACGTGCTATTAGATGAAGACCAATAAAGCCTGCATGGATTCCCCTGAAGATTCTCTGTCAATTACAAGAAATTACAAGCTAATCATTTACACTGAGAACTCTCCCAGATGCATATGATGGAATGGAAAAAGGTGGTCTATGCTTGGATCCAGACCTTCTGTCACCAGACATCAGTGGAGGAAGCACTAAATTCAGCTGCACTATCTGCAAACAGAAGCTCTGCATGTTTTCCACAAACTTTTCCTTCAAAATGAAATCCATGTACCAGCAACTTACAGAACACTTTTCTGGATGTCACTGATGAATACTTCAGGAAGAGGATATTTCCTTTCCGGAAAATTCCTAATCTGACATTTTGATCTAGCGTGTCCCTTTGCTTCTGTCAGATTAAATAAAGTAATCCACGAGTATGTCAAGCCATCTCTAAATACAAAATAAATGGTAAAAAAAAAAAACAAAAACCAACTTCCTCGCTCTTCTCTTGTTAGGAAACCGTCTGTTATTTTTAACAGCCTCAAGAATAGATTGTTCTTTTTAAATATGAATGACACAAGTCTGTTAGCAATATAGAGAAGAAGAAAAATAACATTCTTCAGAGATGGTATCCTTTCAGTGAAACTTTTTGATGTTCGCAATCAAATGCAACTCAATGCCAAAGTTATACAGCAACACAGAAAGAATCTGAAAGAAAACAATTCAAAAATTGGCAGCAAATGACTGTTTTTGTCAGAAGCCCTGTAAGTAAATTGTGCCTGTGTTATTACTGTTGGCATGAAACACCAAACAATGTACTTCCAGCAACTTTCATCTCTGTCGCTTTTCCACTCAATCATCTACACACAAATCCTTAAATTCTTCAAATTAAAAATGGACCCACTCTTTCATCACAGACACTCATGGCTCTATTCTGATACGGTTCATTTGTAAAAAGTACAAATTAAACTCCGCAATAGCTAGTAAAGATTAGTGCCTTGCTTTAAATGGATTTCCTTTGCAAAGCCATTCTTTCTATCTCATCTAAACAGATAATAAATGGTAAGAGCCAAAAGCACATCAATAAAAGAATAATTCTGAAACTTGGCAGAATTAGAAAAAAATAATTATATTTTATCCTATTCTGACCGCAACTCAGTCTCATCTACTGCCAGAAAAATGAGACCACAAATATCCCAGCCGTCTGTAAGTCACTAAGATAATCTCTTTGAACTGCACTGGCAACTTCCAAAAATAAGTAACAGCGAGAAAACTACACCATTTTGTAGTCTCCTACTGCCACAAAAGTGGGCTTTAATTCTGACATTTAAAAACTTGGCTCACATGGAAGATCCTGCATGGCTGCTCACAAGAAAGCTTACGGGATGTTGCACTTAGCCAAAACTATGAGCAGCTTCTGCCTTGGGGAGTTTGCAACAGCCTGTAATGCATATCCAGCCACATCAAACTTTCATAGGATGGGACTGGAGCTGACACTCAGTAATACTCCGCTGTGTATTTATACGGATGACCAAACATTCCCATGTAATTGATGGCTTCTCCATCCCAGAAACCTAAGGAGGGAAGGTATGTTGCCTGTTTGGCTTGAGGCAAATGCATGAAAATGTATAATGAAGTTTGCTCATGGCCTCTGATGTCACCAATGACCGGGCAGCACAGGCAGGCCACAGCCAAGATCACTTTAACAAGAACATCTTGTAACAAAAATTTTGTCATAGCCCCTCGGTGCAACACATCTCCATTCTGCCCAAGGGTTGCCCACTTTGGCATCACACCCACCCCAAAAAAGCCAACCAAAAGGAGACAGCAATGCTTGCCTCTACAAGGTATGACACTGGCAGTATTTTCAAGGGCAGGACCTGGCTGGGGAGCTCCTGCCGGGTGGCTTAGCCACATAGAGGGGCTGACTGGGCCCAAAAACTAAGGTACAGCTACTGATGGGGTGAGGGTGCAGGCAGACAGGACCCTGGTGGGAGAAAGCAGGCTGGCACAGACAAGGAGAAGAAGCATCACATCATGAGAGAAGTGTTAGGTGCCTCAGAGGATTGTGCCCTCAATCGTCTGTGATTGTCCAGACAAACATCAGTGGTGGGATCTCATAAAAGATGGTGCTGATGTCCAGACAAAATGACACAGAGGTTGGAGGAGAGCCTTCGTCATGGTGCTCGGCCCTGGGCACCTGGGCACGCAGCCAGTAAAAGCCAAGGCAGGCTGTAGTGTAGGTGCTGCCATCATGTCAGCTTGCTGCCTGGCCAGCGGAGATGGAGTGGGATGGGATGGAAGTTTTGGACAAGAGGCCAGCAGGAAGGGCATGGGGTGCTGAGGTGGGACAGTGTGGAGTCCTGCCACAGCAGCCTCCAGTTGCTCTTGGGACAACTGCTACTCACAAACAAGGATACAGCCAGAAACTCATCCTCAAACGCTATCACAAGAGCCGCCATGGAAAAATGGAGGCACATCCTCTACTTCTCAGCTCAGCATCAGTCCTGCTCCAGCTAAAACAGGAGAACTGGAACTCCCACATTCAATGGTAAAGAACTCCCAGGATGAGCAATTCTATAACAAAGCTGATACCAAGATTCTTACATAGATTTGCTCGCAGGAAACACACATTTTCATTAACTGCCTCTTTTTCTCTTCTTGTTACTCTTTGATATTTGCAGTGCATATGTTTGAACCTATTATTAAGCACAATAAATAGGTCCTCACTGAATAATTAAGAAAGAAGTATCAGCAAGCGTGAGTAATATTGCCAGCCACAACTGAAGACAGAAAGCTGCCATTATTTCTCTATTTGAGTTATTGATTAAACGTAATATCCGTAAAGCAGCAATCAGAATTGCTATTCCACAACCATTCCCAGAGAAACAAAGACTTGTTCCAAGTGCCAATCACATATACTCTTGTGGTTAAAATGCAATTAAATGAGTAAAGCATCCAACATACCCACAAGCTAAACAAAAACAAATCACAGATATCTGAACTGTAGAGCAAAAACGAAGGCAATATTTTAAAGCATAATTCAAAATGAAGTGTCAAGACAGGCTGTTGCTTATAAGCCACTCTAAAAACTTTCAAATTACATCTATTATCAACACATAGGAAAAGGGGTCTTTTTACAAAATATATCACAGTAGGAAAAGTCTCGTGAAATAGTAATGCTTTATTTATTCCAAAATACTGTTTCCTTTTTTTTTTCTTCTTTTTTACATTGCCTTGTTTACTTCTGAAGTTCTTTTAACCAGTATGAGAAGAAAAACATTCTTGAATTAACTATGCATAACTCTTGCCCTCAGATCCAGAGGAAAAAAGGCTATTCTGAGAAGAACAAGATTAACAATAATACCAAACAAACCTACTGATTTAGCAGTCTCAATTTGATCACCAGAGAGCAATATCCTCACCTAAGGCCATTGGGCTCTCTGAGAATAGCCAGAGGCAGAAAAAAGCCATGCCAGGGGGGACACCATTCCCCCCATAGGCCCAAGGATAACTATGAGGAGCCCAACATACTGCCATCTCCCACAAGGAAAGGGGCCACGCATCCCATAAAAGGACAGCCATGTCTTTTTAGCAAGCACATAAGCTTTCACACCAAACTTAATTTGTCAATGCCAGCTTGTTGAGAAACAACAGTTTCTATGGAATTTGGCCAACACACAAACCCCCTGAAGTGGCTAGCGTAGGAGGTGCACACACCACCAGTGCTAGCCTTACTTCAGGGTTTGTCCTGATAAGTGTGCACAGGGCACGGTTCTTTTGCTGCAGGACTTCCTGAAGAGCAGAGGCAGCAGGGTGGAATTCACCTACATAGCTGCTGCCCATCAAAGCCTCCTCTGGAGAGCAGAATCTCGTTCAAGTGCAAGTACTTGAGCAAAGCTATTTCATCTGCTTCAGCTTTGTTTCCCTGAATTGATAGCTCAGGGCTAGCACGCAGAAGAGAGGAAAGGGCACTTTTGACCAGGGCCACGAAGGAAAGAATCTTACAAGACGGATGGAATGAACCAAGGCGAAGTGCTGATGAACACAGAGAGCTTCAGGCAACTTAATAAAAGTGGTGTTATGAAATTGCTACAGATCATCTGCATGAGCTTAAAGTCTTGACAAAATCACACACTCTGCGTTACTCCATAGGCTGCTTGCCTCAGGTAAAAAGAAAAGTTCTGCCAGCTTCGCTGGTAACTGTGACAGAGCACTACCCACTGCTCCCCTATTTTTTGCTGCCTTTAACCTCTAATAGGCTTGTTTTACTCCCCTGATCAGATCCAGGATTCTGTCCCTTTGCAAACAGGCACCTGACAACATGCTACAGTGGCCATCTACAGAATTAGGACACAGACATCAGAACACACAGAGGCAAATTGATCCAATCGATCTCTAGGAGAGTTGAGAAGCCCATGGTCCTCAGAGACCTTTATTTTTTCAATCTGCAATGAAAGAGCCTGGCAGCAAACTGGAGGGAGCCAGTTTTATAAGCTGGGAGGGAAATGATTATAGAACTGTAGCTGCTAAGAGATCTTCCAGCTGGTTTAAATGATTTGGCCTCCTTATGAAAAGTACAGAAGGAAAAAAAAAACTCCTGAAGGTCAGTCATAGTGCTGCAGGTATTGCATGAAACGAACTTCCCAATTTATCCTCAAATGTTTAATTCAGAGATGGGGAACAGGAGGCACAGAGAGGAGGAACAGAGGTTATTACATCCTTATGTAAATACAGATTAAAGAAGCAGACCAGCTCCTGCAGTATTTTACACAAATTAACAGTATCTAGAGAGGGAGCAGAGAGCAACATCACTTAATTGGAGCTCCTCGCACTGCAGCAGCTAGGAGCTCTGATGAAAGGAGAATCCAGTTTCATAGAATGGTTTCTGTTGGAAGGGACCTTTAAGATCATCCTGTTCCAACCGCCCTGCTATAGGCAGAGACACCTCCTTCTAGACCAGGATGCTCAAAGCCCCATCCAGCCTGGCTTTGAATGCTTTCAGTAAGGGGGCATATCCACAACCTCGCTGAGGAACCTGCTCCAGTGTCTCACCCTCTCATAGTAAAGAATTTTTTCCTGATATCTAGTCTAAATCTACTCTCTTCCAGTTTAAAGCCATTTCCCCTTCTCCTTTCGCTACCTGCCCTTAAAAAAGTTCCCTCCCTAGCTTTCCTGTAGGCCCCTTTCAAGTACTGAAGGCTGCTATAAGGTCCCCTTGAAGCCTTCTCTTCTCCAGGCTGAAAAGCCCCAACTCAGCCTGTCCTTGTAGGGGAGGTGCTCCAGCCCTCTGATCATCTTCGTGGCCCTCCTCTGGACCTGCTCCAATGACTCCATGTCCTTATTGTGCTGGGGACCCCAGAATTGGGTGCAGTACTTCAGATGGGGTCTCACGATAGCAGAGGGGGAGAACTGCCCCTGTCGACCTGCTGGTCACACTTCTCTTGATACAACCCAGGATACAATTGGCTTCTGGGCTGCAAGCACACACTGCTGGCTCATGGTGAATCTTTCATTGATCAACGCTCTCAAATCCTTCTCCTCAGGGGTGTTCTCACTCTGCCCAACCTGTATTTGTGCTGAGCATTGCCCTGAGCCAGATGCAGGACCTTCCACTTGGTCTTGTTGAACTTCATGAGGTTGGCGTGGGCCTACCTCTCAAACCTATCCAAATCCCTCTCAACAGCATCCTTTCCCCCTATCGTGTCAACTGCACTTGCTGAGTTTGCACTCAATCCCACTGCCCATGTTGCCTACAAAGATGCTAAAGAACACCAGTCCCAGCACTGATCCCTGAGGAATGCCACTTATCACCAGTGTACACTTGGACACTGAACCATTAACCACAACTCTCTGGGTGCAACCATCCAGCCAATTCCTTATCCAGTGAGTGGTCCATCCATCAAATCCATTTTTCTCTAATTTGACAAGCAGGACCTCATGTGGGATGGTGTCAAACACTTCACACAAGTCCAGGCAGATGACATCTGTTGCTTTTCCTTTACCTACTGATGCTGTAAATCCATGATAAAATGGAGTTCCCTCTGAACTTGTTCTGCCATGGCTCAGAAGAGGCTTTTACTGTTGAGCGGAATACCTTTTCCTAAAGAGAACTGATCCAATTTGGTTCATCTTTCTATTACACAGGCTTCACTGTTATGCGTGCTATCTATTTCTGAAGGAAGCAATACAATTTCTAAAATGCTTGTAGAAAAAGAGGAGCGTTTGCATCAATTGAAACATTTTGGTTATCTCAATCCAGAGTTGCAAGTAACTTTGCCAGCCCCACACTGCATACCTATGAGCTCCACAAGGAAAAGAATTGGAGTTGCAATGGCCGGTCTTCCAAAAGCCAGGCTGGGAGGATAAGGAGCAGCATCTTAATAGCCTTCTCTTTCTATCTACCCCTGGGAAAACCGTAGCTGTTGGTGAATCCAACTCTTTTTCAACATTTCTTTTTTAGCAAATACCCAAAACAGAATCAAAACATACTGTTCACTGAGAAATGCTTTTTCTCTTTTTTTTTTTTTGTTGTTGTTGTTGTTGCAGATGGTTAGGGGTAACAAAAAAAAAAGTTTGTTTTAAGCTAAGCTTTTCAAGATGTCTTTTTGTCTTTTTTTTTCCCTCCATTACAACAAAATCTAATAATTTAATTTTCACCCTGTTAGCAGGGGCTGTGCCTGATCCTTCCTTCCTGCAAGGTCAGCAGGCTGTGCTCTGCTTTGGTTCCTTGCTGGCACAGGCTGCACACCGCTGTTGGCAGCTCCTGTGCTGGCAGGAATGCTGAAAACCTGAGGTCACCACACTGCCTTCTCATCTGCTTGGGATGGGAAGGGCAAGCTGGAGGCAGCAGCTGCATCCAGCATGCACAGTGGCCCTGCTGGCTGCCAGAGGCTCTCCCTGCTTGGGCACAAAGCAAGGCTCAATGCCCAACACAGTGCCTTTGACCAGGTGCAGACACGGGTGTGCATGGGGTCCTGTGGCTGCCTCTGCAATAACATCTGCAGAACAGAGACTGTATTAGACAACATCTCAACTCTTGCCCCCTTCAGCCATCCCCCAACTGTACACAAGCTTTAAAATCTGACCATGTCAGTTACCTCATATATTTCAATTTTTTTTTTTTCCTTTCCTGCTGACCTTTCTTACTGACTTTGCGAGGCCACATCTGATGTAAATAATATCAGCCTCCACCAGGCTACAGAAAGGGAAGCTGAAATCCCGTGGACTCCATCCCACTTTCATTTCTGTCAACGGCCGCCTCTTGCTGATTTCATGGCAAGAATCATGACTTCTTTCCACTTCTTTATTATTATTTTTTACAACAACCTCTGGTTCAGGGCCAACACTTGATGGAGAATGAGACAATCCCACCGGGTGCTGTTGATCCATGTCCTGCTGGCATTCCTGGCGCTCACTGACCCACTGCGCAGGATTTACAATGCTTGTGTGAGCACATCATTGCCTTCCCACCCTACACTGCCCTCTTTGCTCATCTCCTGCAACCACTGCGTGCAATGCAAGGCTGACAGATCGATCTCCTCCCCCTGAAACAACAGGCACCGAGCCACATGCCCAAATCCTGATGAAAGCAGCTGGAAACCTCCGCAAGAAGAGTAGGAGGAGCGGGGGGGGATATCCACGAAGGCTAACTTTTGCCAAGAGCCTCCCTAGCCATCCTTCTGATCAGCAGTGAAAGGGAAGAGGCATGCAGGGCCACCCTTCCCTTCGAGCTGTTCTCTTGGGACCCTATTTCTCTCCTCAGGCTGCAGACAGAGTAGACCTCCCTCAGACACAGTTCGCCAAAAACCCACACAGTCCAGACACAGAGCAGACTCTAACCACAAGGCCCTAAGAAAAACAGAGTTACTGATGGAGAAAAAACATCTTTTAGATCTAGTATTTATTGCGCTAAAGAGTGCAGGATATCTTCACCCTCTTGGCAACCCTGCTTTTGAGTTCCCAGCAAGTGGCCTCAGCTTTGATGGAGAAATAGGCTGTAGAGCCTCACAAAGCATGAGGCTATCTTTTCATTTGCTGCTCTGCAGGTCAGTCAAGGAGCCAGACTCACAAATGGAAAAGCTTTTGTCATCTCACAATAGCACTGCACAGACAGACTGGATCTTGACTGGAAAAAAAAAAAAAAAAAAAAAAAGACTACAAAATAAAGTTGATATGGTAACATATGTTTAAAATCAGTAATGAGATGTCCAGAAAAGAGCTCAGGCCAGAGCCCTGAATGCCAGCCAGTCTTATAGCAGTTTGGCAGAGGCAATTCTGAAGAAATAAGGTAGGGATATCTGCTTTATGGCTTACAGATTGTCTGTGCCGAGGCAATCGTACCTCAGACACCTGCTTTAGCAGAAACCCAGAGACCAAACAGTTCCTGACATGCTGAGGTCAGACAATCTCCTTTGTCTACGAGAGGGGAGCACCCAACAGCCCCACAGATGCAGCATCCCATATCAGAACCCATCTCAAGGTGACCACTGCAGAACCCAGCACGTCGTGTTGCTTGGCTTCTTTTCAACTATTATCTGTGGTTCTCTACATGGATGCAAGGTGCCCAGCGCACAGTCTACCAGTTGGCTCTCCAGAAATGTAGTTTCAAGGACTTCATCTCCACAGAGTGAATTAAATGAAACAATTCATTGTAATGCTTAACACGGAGAAGTTTAGAACATGACCATCATTGGAAATGAAACAGGAGAACATGGGATGTGAATTTCCTTGTACTATCTAAAAAGGAATGCTTGCACTTCGTGCAATGCATCTTTGTCAGCAAGAATTTTTTTTTTTTTCTCCAAATTTTAAAACTGTAACGTGTAGCTTTCCACTCCAAATGAATTCCCTGCTGTTTTCAGAAGAACCAGTTGCCTAACCTTCCAGATGTCCCCAAGCTGCTTTGTGGCCAGTTTTAGGAGCAAGCATGTGGAAAATAAAGAACTGTTCCCAGAATGAAGCTACCTGTATTGCAGGAGCTGCAGATGTGACTCCTAACAACACAAAATACGGGTTTCCCTACGTGCATTTTGTAAGCAGTCACTCAGTTCAAATCAATCATGAAATACAAGCAAACAAAAAATAGCAGCTCTGTGCTGCTGGGGCAAAGAATCATAGAATCATTACTATGGTTGGAAAAGACCACAAACGTCATCTAGTCCATCCCCAACCCATCCCTACCATGCCCACTAACTGCATCCCTCAGTGCCACATCCACATGGTTCTTGAGCATCTCCAGGAACAGTGACTCCACCACATCCCTGGCCAGCTCGTTCCAATGCACTGACACTCCTTCTGAGAAGGATCCCAGTGCACCTGAGTCCCTGGGACACCGTGGGAGCCTCCAAGTAATGCACTGCATGCTCCTTTCTGATGTTTTGGTTTAACACCAAACATCACAGATGGTTATTGCACTCATTTTGTCCCACTGCTGACTTTGCAACATAGAACTGTGGTACTGTCTGAAACAGAGATCTGTTTCCATCAAAACATTAATATCAATAATTGAGAAAAGGCTGCTACTGACAGCCCTAGCTATCAGAACATGGCATATACCTCCTGGACCTTTCTCCCCTGTGTGGACTGATAGCAATCCAGAGGTCTTGTGATTTTTACTCCTTCGATTGCTTTATAAAAAGGATTCACTCACTCTTTTTTTTAAGAGAACAACTGACAAATTTCAACATTTCCCTTTCAATTTTATCCTGAGAATACAGGAGGGAAGGGGAAGGCTGCATAAGAAAATACTGTTTCAGAGACAATGCAAAAATGAGTATTCTTCAAAAGATTTCAGCAGGGATGACTCCCAACTACAGGAGAAAAAACACCTCATTTACTAAAAAAAAAATAAGCTGTAATGAGACCGGAGCTTCAGATTACATGAGTCAAAGAAAAGCAATTTTTTTTTTTTCACCCCACTATTTTTCATTTTTTTTTAAATAACTTCACTAACTATTTTTTAACCCTAAAAACCTGTGGGTTTTTTCTGCTTCTAGAGTCCAAGGCATATGCTTTTCTCCAGGAGACTGAACCGCTGCCAAAATCGCACTGCTAGCCAAGGTTCTTAATGCTCCTTGCAACAACGTTAATTAAAACTCACACAGCAAGGAGACAGGAGTAAGGACAGATCTTTTGTTTCACAGCAAGGGAAACAGAAAAAAAAAGGCACAAAAATATTTTATAACATACCAACCACAAAGAAAACCAACTGGGAGGGCACAGAGGTGGGTGAATGAGCATAGAGCCCTGTGGCTCGCTGTACGTCTTGTCAGTGTTTCTACTAGACTATGCTTCTACTATGCAGCATTAGTTTCCCATCTCAGCCAACCTGAGATTTCAGAGCCAACTCCCTTCATTCTGGCCCTCTCCTGCTTTCTCACCACACACAAATGCTGCATCAAAATACACCACTGTGCCATAGAGAAAAAAGCAGCTGCTAATAATCATATCTCGTTATAAGGATGCCTCATCTGTACTTCTCTGAAGATTTAATAGACTTATTATTTCCCTCTGCAGCATGATTTCCCACTCAAATATAAGAAAATGAAGGCAATAGCTATTTAAAAGCCATTTGCAACATGTTCTATATGTATTAATTTTTCAGTCTTTCGAGAACATTTTCTTACACTTTCCACCTAATTCATAAACACATATCCATTTACTTAAGAAATTTATGGACAAAAGAAAAGTAGAACTAAAGCATCAACTTAATTTCTACTGAAGAACGCATATTTATTACTTTAGAATAAACAAATACCATTCCATCAAAGAAAAGTAAGGTTAGCAAAGCCATTACTATTTCCCATCAACATGGCAGGGACAGAAAGAAATATAAAGGCAACTGGAACTCACATCAGACATTCTTTCCAGGTTTTGGAATGGTTATTTTCACTAAAAGTAACAACAACTAAAACCAGCATCTCTGCAATTGCAAACATAAAGAACAACCTGAAAAGCTGCCAGTTCAACAGCAAAATGACAACGATTTCAAGAAGGCAGCAGGTCAGAGTGTAGGATCCCTTGAATGGGATGTGGCAATTCAGCATGCAGTGCACAAGGGTTTTATCTGAAAGGCCAGCACATGCTCAGAGCAGATCTTTTTGGTTTGGGCAAACCACAGCTATAACAGCATGGGGAGAGGAGGGAGGAAGAAAGCAGAGAAAATGGAGAAGAGCTGTTTAGCTTCCTGGCCATTTAGCCTCTGTTTCTTAACAAACACATAGCTCCACAAAAAGATTTTGCTGAACGAGGCAAATAGAAACCTAAAAAGGAACACCTTGCCCTCATACATTTTCAGCTCTTGGGACTTTTTTGGACCCCAGTACAGAGTTGATATACCACTGCTATTCAGAGTGGAATTCAGTGGCACTCACGCACATTGCCACTAAATGCCCAATGCTAAGGGCAGTTCTTCACTATAGAAATGTTTAGCCTTCACATCAGATCAAGAGGCTGCCTTCTACAGTGTATTTCTGCCACGGAAACAAGCATTTTAAGATCAAATTTGTTTCCCAAACAAAGGAATTTACCTCCCAGAGTCTAGCTGGGAGAGAGGAGAGGGGAAGGTCAACATTCCCTCCTCTGCTTTCAGGAAATTAAAGTTACCCAAGAACAGGGAGGTGTTAAGAAGCCTCAGTTTCTTCCTGATGCCAATATTGAAAGGTGTCAAATGCCTTCCCCTCACACTGCTGTCAGAGCACAGTGAGGGAGCAGAGCACCACACATCTGAGCTTATGAGAAGGTTTATTTTGTCTCCTCTGAACCAGAAACACTTCAGACCAGTAATTTATACAGCTCTGAGTTATTTCCTCTTTAGCTTTTTCTTTCTTTTTTTTTTTTTTCCCCTCTTTAGCTAGCAAGGATTTGGTAGCACTGCTGGGTGATGGGCACAGAGCTGAAGAGCCATGACATCACTCCATTGCTGACAGGCACAACAACCTATCCTATGGAGGCTATCCTTCACCCAGCAGTGGCCTAAACAACAATCATACAATCATAGAATGGTTTGGGTTGGAAGGGACCTTTAAGATCATCTGGTTCCAACTCCCCTGCTATAGGCAGGGACAGCACCCACTAGCCCAAGTTGCTCAAAGCCCCATCCAATCTGGCTTTGAACCCACCTACCAGCAGCTACAGTATTGTCTCATGTGTCCATAGAGATCTGCTTTATCCTAGAAAAAAATCCAACTTCACCTCATGGTTGAAGAAAGGTCAGTCAGCTCTGGAGCTGTGCCAGGAGTCAGGCTGCCTACTCACCTTCCAAGGGAGATGGGAGCTATGGGAGCATCTGCCCTTCCCTTAGTGATCCTAGCAGCCTTTTTAAACTGTCTAACTCAGAGCAAGTTACTCCTGCTCAGTAAAAGCATTCTTTCTGTTTCTGTGGAACTTCATGGATGGAAATTCATGGAAAGAGAGCAGAACTTCCTCTGGGAAGTGCATTGCCATGGTCATCCTTTTCTTATACTCATTAAATCATATGAAATATGAAAAAAAAACATACTGTCTTTGCTTACCATCTACATAATTTTCACACGGCCATTCAGACTTTTACACAGTGAGCAAGAAGTATCCCATAAGCATGGCAAAGGAACCCCATCCAGCATGCTCATGAAGAGGGAGCACAAGTCTCCAAAAGGCCCAATACAACAGCAATTAACACCTGTAGGAGTCCAGAAGAGCACATAAAGAACCAAGTTTCTTGATTAACACGAAAAGAAAGTCATCTAAGTTTTAAATCTCAAGTTTCACTGCTCACCTCATTTAGACCACTTTCATAATAGTGCCCAACAAGGTATAAGCAGGAGCCACTACCCAAAATAATTCCACTTCATATTCCTTTTTCTCTAGTTGCCAAGATAACTCAGGACATTCTCTCCTGCTTCACTCTCCCATTAAGGAAATTTAAACTTCAGGGGTACATCGCTGGTATGTGTTTTTATCCCACACATTTTCAGTTGCTGATATTTTTTTGTTCTATGTTTTTTCAGACTGGCTGCAAGTCTGAATGAAAAGCATAATTTGCTGAGTATGTCATGGTACTTGACCAAAGGAAGTAAATAAAAATAAAAACAAGCACACTAGACATAATCTTCTCTTGGTTAGAGTGAAGGCAGCTATTCTGGAGAGTCTCAGCCATTGTCACTATACAGAGCTTGTCTAGACAAAGTCAGTAAAAGGGTTTTAATTGTTTCATTTACAAATAATAATTTAATAATTTGAATTAATAGTTGAATTATTTAGTAACAACCCATGGCAATCCTCTGTTTCCCCTCCTTAGAAACATACAGGAAATAAAGAATTACACCATTGGATTCTCACACTTTTAACACCAGTCTTTTCTTGTTTTTAACTTGCTCAGTCTCCTTGGTTTTGTGTTTTGGATTTCACATATATTAAAACACAAAGGTATTCCAAACGAAGAAGAAAAGACAAAGAAATGCATATATCTTAAAAGACAATACCAACATAACAGTAGATGGACATAAATTGGTTAACAGAGGACTGTATCTAATGAGCCAAATAACCTGTCACCAGTTCCTTTGACAGAAGGAAGGGCACTACTTTAAGAACTCATCACTTGCAGCCCATCTTTTCTCTGTTGGGTTGGTTTATTTCGTTTCTTCTTTTCTTTTGCTAAGGCAAAGAGAATACATCTATTCTCAATAAAGGCACAGCAATTCCCATCAGATAAAGTATTGAAGGAAATAAGAATTAACAGATTGGAAAAGGTTCTCAAGACTAAATGGTCAGAAATATTCCAACACTTCCTACTTAAGAAGTAAATAAGAATCCCACAGACATCATCTTGTACATATTGCTTGACTGCAAGCAGGCTTAGAGAGCCATTCAGATCTGTACTGTCAGTTATCTCACTCACTAAACTTGTAGGGGTCCAACTCATGTCATGGAGACACCAGAGATGTGGAAACCTCAGCAGTACTTAATACAAACAGAGCTACATCAACGGACACCAGCTGTTCAGCTCCAGTGACCCAGTAATCGTCATGATTATGTGTCCCAGTTACACCGGGACTCTGCTGGAAGGATTAGCCTGTCGTGTTATCACCCTAAGCTCTCTGCTCAGAAAAGCATTAAACACAAGGACTAAATGTTCAAAATAATTTCCTGCTGAAGTACCTCAATGTTTGCGAGCTTGAGACAAGTCAAGATCTAATTGGCAGAAAGCATTACCACTTCTCATGAATGCACCAGGAATCAAACAGCTCAAAAGCAGGCCCCAGGAGCACCATCTGGACTCGCTCAAGAGCCCTGAGACTTTATCCAGATGAAAACTGAGGTCTTCTTCAAATGCAACTTGGGCGACAGCCAAACATGAGCTGTAATCCCAGGGCTCCTGTCTCTCCAGAAGCCTCCTCCATGTCCTGACAGAATTACCAGAGGGCAACCATCATGCCACGGTGTGCTCCAAATCACCACGCAAAATCTAAGTCAACCTCAAGCTCAGTCCTATGGCAGAGACACTGTCTTTTACAATGAATCACAACATCTTCCCTGAATTTGTTAGGGAAACAGTTCCCTTTCTCAAGATAAACAAAAAAAAACATATGTGAAAGATACATATATATATATATATATATATATTTTTTTTTTTAAGACATAACATCTACTGTCTATTAAAATGCAAACTTACTGATTGCAGGTAGAAAATACTTTTTAAAATTATGTTGGTCTTCCTGGTGAATTTTATCATATTTGGAGTCATCATTCTTTCATAGAAGTGTGCACTTCATTACTTGGTAATGGAACAATAATTGCTCTTCAGTTATGCAAGCTGCATCTCTAATTTGTAGGGGGTTTCTGAAGAGGTAATGACAGATGCTTAAATAAGTAAAATGTGAGAATACTAAACTTGTTAT
This sequence comes from Phasianus colchicus, assembly GCF_987193195.1. Lineage (NCBI taxonomy): Eukaryota > Metazoa > Chordata > Aves > Galliformes > Phasianidae > Phasianus > Phasianus colchicus. Next base: position 60,486,855 of record NC_143436.1, on the reverse strand, counting down.
GTAAGAGATAATGGTACCCACAGAGCATTCTGCCAGCTGGGCCACAGTCTCAGCTGGTATAAAGGAAGTATCCTGATGTTCTGTCTTGTGTATTCTTAAACGCTGAGCCTGAAGCCAAATTAATCATATTACCTTGTGCTTTCATCTGACTAAATCTCACAAATGAAGCAAGATAGGTCAACAACTGATGTCCCCACTTTCCTGAATGCTTGTAGGTAAGGCTGCCAGCAATTCCAAAGAAGGGATTTTTCCCTTCTGAAATTATATTTTCCGAGTATAGAACATACTGAGTATGAAATAAAGATATCAATATACATGTTTCCTGGTTTCCAGAAATGCACCAAATAAAAACTTACCCGAAAATATATTGTGAGGGTAACACAGTGCTAAAAAGAGCAATCTATATACATTTTTCTCCATCCCCTGTTCTCCAACTTTACTCCTGAGAACAAAGGTTCAATACAGCTTTTTAAAATATAGTGTTTTCACTCACAGCCCTTCCAGACAAAATGTCGAATCCAGACTCTGAACATTTGCATTCATTAAGGCTTCCATGGCAATGCTCACAAGATCAAGAGCAGTACACTATCCAAACGTCATCTGTGTGTACAGATGCAGTATCAAGTGCACCTCCTCATATGACTAATTTTCCAATTAAGATCGAAATACTGTTGTGCTAGAAACACAAACACATGGGAAGATCTCATTCTTACACCATTGGGATTTATCATCAAAGAGACACTGATTTTTCTATAATCCACTTGTGTTTCTTTAGGAAAGTACTTTTATTATATGTAAATCCTGCCCTGCAAAAAGAAAATTAACTTTATTTTTCTGTTTTGAAACAGTTTAGCACAGCTTTCACATGGAAAAAAAGTTGTTGAAGTTAGTAAATGACTAAAAATCTTGCTTCACCTACACTGATCTCCTTGACATTGCAGATACGTTACTAGCAGGACCCAAGCTATTTAATCTGAGAGTTACTGATAGCCAAATACATAAGAAACCCCACAGCAGTGATTGCTGAGTAAGTATAGTAAGCCCAGCCTTTCAGTCCACTTGGCAAAACAATAAAGCAACTATCACAGACTGCAGAACTTTCAGCTAGGAGAGCCCTGTTTAATCTACTGGAAAAAGACATAATGAGATGCAGCGCTTGGAAGTTCAATTTAGATAAATCAGACTAGAAACAGGCACACACTTATTACAGCGAGAACGCACTGCTGCAACCATCCACCTAAGGACATCTCAAACACTCCATCACATCAAGTGTTTAACACTGACGTGTGCGACACAGCTCAAAGAGAAATTCAGACCTAACGCAGTAATTCCTAGATGAGGCTCTGTCTCTTGCACCATGCTCCAGCTCAGATTAGATGATCACAAATGGGTCCCTCTTGACCTTAAAGATTTACAGTGACACTTCCAATAATGGTAAAAGTGTCTTCAAGGAGTTGTGGCTCTGCACAATCCAGAGAGACTGCGAACTGCATGGCACTTTTGTGCCAGTAGCCCGTGTCATTCTCATCCCATACAAACTGTCTGAGGGCCATTGGCAAGAGCCCTGCTGGACAGATGGCATTTGAGAACCAAATTTATTCTCTCACCTCTGGGTTGGCAGCAGCTGAAAGAACTGTAAAAGCCTTCATACACCTCCGAGAGGCAGTTTCCCCTCAAAACATCAGCTGTCTGACAGTGTCAGGGACTTTGTAAAGAAAAAATAATAATAATAATGGTTCTAATCCACATTTCCCAGTGGATAGTCACTACCACAGTGTCTTTATAAAAATGGCACAGCAGGAAGAGCAAAAAAATTCTCCCCAAATAACGAGGCAATTTAAAAATAGTTAATCCTGGAAACACTCTCAAAAGATTAGCTGTGGCTCAACAAACTTTAAAGATGATCATTTCTAATTTAATTTGAAGTTGAACATCCTCGTGTAATAATGGCAAAGATGAAGGACTATTAGGGAATAATCTTGTTTACGGATCAGTGAACTCAGAAAATTGCCAAGGCACTGTGAAACATATTCCTTATTCACACCTCATAATTAACTGACTGCTCTGCGGAGACAAGATGCTGCAATATTAAAGTCACTGCTGTTATTAGAAAGCTGTTCATTTGGACTGGGATGCTGCTGGGGGTTCTGGCTTGGCGCTGGCATTTGCAAGCTCCCTGGAGACAGCACCTTGAGCACATCGGAGGAGCAGACTCACCAAGTGTAATGAAGGACAGAGAAAGCCTTCGGCCTACAACAAAAGCATGGCTTTGCCCAGAGAAAAAACCTCTCTCTCCTTTCCTCGTGCCATCTGGGAACGCGTCTCTCTTAGAGGCAACAGAAAGAAAAAAAAAAACACAGTTCTTTTAATTAATTCACACTGAAAGGTACTTTTGGTGGAGTCAAGAGGCCAAAACAGATCAAAGTAAATACTGCGATAAACAGTGACATGCAGGCCCTAGGACTGCAGCTATCATGGCTTGGGCTGTTGAGATGCTCCTAAACAAACACCGCAAAAGCTGAAACTTTCAGCCTGTAGGAAAGGTAAGGGAGGGACACAACAGGCTCTGTCTTCAGGAAATCAAGAGAGAAACGGTTGGTTTACTGGCAAAAAGAAAAGTTTTGCTGAGGTAGATTTGCTTAAGGTTTGGGAAATCCTGGATTTAAGCCTCTGCTTTATGAATTCTTCATGAATTTGAGTGAACAGTGGGAACTGCTGCCTTTAGGTACAGGGAGGTGTGAGCACAAACACACTGAGGATGGAGGGGAACAATGAGTGAGCGAGAGAGAGTGAGGCCCAGATGCAGCAGCTATGGAGTCTGACAGTGTTCCCTCCAGCCCTGAAAGCAGCCAGGCTGAGTTCAGTCCCTCACTCCACCTTTTTCCCTCTAATGGGAACAGGCTGGATGCTCTCCAGCCACAGAATTCAAAACATGCTAATAAAAGATACTCATATTTTCCATGCAGGTTTTTTACCGTACATCTCATTTATCTACACAGAGTGCCATGCCTGCAGTCTGAACAAAAGAATAAATAATAATAATAAAAAAGGTGGTGGCATAAATCAGCACTGAAAATGCAACTTGCGAAGAGTACGAGGATCCAGCAGATTTATAAAGAAACAGAACAGAAACAACAAGCAATAACAGACTCAATAAAACTAGAACGTGCCCCTGCATCTGGAGCCCTGCGTGTTATTCTGAAATCTCCCTCTTTTTCTGCACAATTTTCAAAGGATCAAGAGGGACACAGAAAAAGCTAATTAGGCTTTGAGGTGGCTTTTGCAAAAAGGACATATGCACAGAACAGGATTGTCCAGCATGGAAAAGGAATACACGTAAGAATAGCATAAAATAACTAAAAGGTATAGTGAAGCAGAAAAATTACTTTTTGCTTCTTAACCCAATGAAATTATCAGTTTTCAAGCAAAGGGAAAGACTTTTTCAGAGTGCATGCAATCAAATCACAGAACTCTTTTTGATGAGATGTCACCAAAGTCAGGGGAGGAATAGGTCTAAAAAGAGAATTAAGCAGTTCCACGGAGGACAGGCCTATGGAGAGTCTGAACCAGTGTTCCAGATAAAGCCTCCATGTCCACAGGGTCTAAATCACTGACTGGCACATCTTCAAAGCATATGGTGAGAAAAGATAACCCTGTACTGGCCTCTTTCCCATTCGTTTCTTTTCTGTAAGCTTCTAGTAACGATCACAGTCAGAAAATACATACTAGAGGTAGATAGGGTGTTTCTATTAAGTCGAATAGATTGATGTGAATTCAATAGACAAATCTGAATGTAAAGAGAGTTCTAATTATTTTTTTCCAAGGAAATGAAAAAATGCCTTCTGGATGGAAAGTTATTCATCATCTCCAAAAGAACACATAGGCAACGAACGGAGGAATTTCATATTCCATGTTGAGTAATTCCATGATGGAGTTACCACTCAGGATCAGGGTGATGGCAGCGAATCCACAGTATGTCAGCCAAACTCAGCAAAGGAATGCTTTTCTGTAACAGAGAGACTAGAAAGGCTGGCATTAACAGCCACTCAAGACTCAGGCCTGGAAACAGCTTTCTGAAGACGAAAATTCCTGATGCTTGTACCAAAAAAGCTTGTACTCTAAGCAATTCATTTTCTGAAATAAATGTGCAACATAATTAACTCCAAAGAGAAGGGGGGAGAAAAGGAAGAACAACAATCAATGAATAGAGCTTATTACCAAAATACAAAAGAAACATCTCTGCTTCAGACATTCACAGATAACTCACAAGCACAGCAGTGATATAAACTGCTTTCATGAGATTAGGCAGAGGTTATTGTTAAATGCAATTAATTCATGCAAAGTCAAAATATTACAAGAGAACCAAAGTACATAATTTTACAGCAGCTTTTGTAGAAATTCCTAGCAGTTTACAAAAACAATACATGTAATTTGGGGGTGTATGATCAGACAAATCTGCATTTTATAGGAGAGAAATACAAGCACTGTTTCCTCTCTCTTCCATCCGTGACTGATAATTAATCTTTCCCTGATCTTTATGTTCATCAATCAATACAGTCTTTGCCTCCATGGAAAACAGAGATAAAATAGTTTTTTTCTTTCAATTTTCCTCTTCTATGCTGAAAGCCCAACAGGCTCGTTGTCATCTTTCACAGACTGAAAGGAATTGTATTATATGCCATAGTTTCTGTACTAGTACAATCAAAGTGCAAACCACAGTTAGTTTCATATTTTCTCCTCACTCTACAGCTGATTTGCAAGAATAAGAGATCTGTAGGTCATAAAAGGAGAAATTTTAGCAAACTTTTAGTCTCCAGCCACAAAACAGAGAGGCTACAGCAAACACAGGTATGAAAGCATTAAACAGACGGAACAACTGCATGGTCTAGATGGTAAAAGAATGACAGCTCAACTTTAAGAAAGGAGGTTACAAACATAACAACCCCCACCACACACTTCAGTGGAAGATTTTCTTCTAAGCGGCCTCATGATGAGCTGCAGCAGGTAATGAGTGCACAGAGCAAAGCAGAGCTCTGCCAGATGCCATAGGACCTGTCTGTCTCGGGGGCAGACAATGGACAGCAGTGCTCCGGTAGCGTCGGTGCAAGCGTTGTCTTTCAGGGCTCGCTTCAGCCATTATCTGAATTTCAGCACGGATGTTTGGGAATGTGGAATGCATTTACAAGCATCCCTTCTGCCCTACAACTTCCTGGACATTCCCACTCTGGAAACTGCTTAAAAGAATAGCTTAAAAAAAATAATCTGCATTTCAAAGGTCTGCAGGCAGGAGAGAAATTGTGTGCTCCAGCATTTCAAAGTCGAGTATAGGATTAAGGTTTCTAAAGCACTAGTTGGAAAAAGATATTGGGATAAATGAATTAAAATGTGAAAGTGGATTTACTACTCTTCTTCCTTAGATTGAGATGAAGATTAAGTTTCTAGCCAGGGAAGGATCTATTCATCCTGGAAAGCATACAGGGAAGATGAGAGAAGCTTTAGACACGCAAACAGATTTTGTCTTTTTAAACCAAATATTCAATCTCAACAACTACTTCACATTGAAGGTCAAAGTAATCCTTGCCATATCTAAAGCCATCCACCTAAAGTCAAATGCAATGCGACTGGTATCCTCACAGTTTTGAGCAAATGACTGCATGTATCAGAGCCTGTGAAAACCTAAAGCCACAATACTTAGCCCACATAGTCCACTGTCCTTCACTTAACACATGCCATGATATCAGGTTCTTGAAGAGGGCACAGACAGTTCAGAAAGACCAGATATAAAAGATGTAGAATGGTACAGCTGAATCTGTTAATCCTGAGAACAGCCCAAAAGTTTTGCTTCATGTTCAAGCATCTGGAAGTCAAAGATGGAAAAGAGAAACTGTACAGCTATATTAGGTCTGAGGAAATGTCTGCATAATCTGCATTTCACCTAATCCTTATGGATTTTGTTTCTTTTCTTATTGTTATTATTTTCTGTTGACTGGAATACCATTCTGTGTCAAGCCACCCCAGATTTACTGCAAGAAAAAGGACCTGGCAAGTTAGTAAGGGTTTTCTGTTTCTCAAGTCTCTGGTAATTCCTTGACACCAGTTTATGGAGCTTTCAGAGAAAGCCAATGAGCACGGGCATGCAGTACTTCAAACACTAATTTAATGAGACTGCCATCAATTGTGAATAGAAAAGCAGTCCTGTAAGAAGGGAGAATGAACAGAGTCTGCTGTGAGTCAGTCTGGGACACAAGGGCTGCACCCACAGATTAGGGATTTTCAATTAGCAACACAGGGAACAGAACAGGCATCGATGCACCATTAAGAGACTTCAACTGCAGGGTTTCAACACCAGATAAAAAAGCCTGCTCCCTCTGTACAGGGATGAACAAGGGCTCAGCATCATTCAGAAGATGGAGAAGAAAAAAAAACAAACTGAAACACGGCTGTCAGCTCTTCTCCCCGATCCTGTCTTGCTCTGTGTGGTTCTTTGTCTCAGGGAAATTTTCTACTCCTGAATTCATAAAAATGGATTTCCATGGACTTAATGAAAATCTAACTGAAAAGTCTTCCTTAAAATAAATAAATAAACCAGCTGGCAGATGTTAAGTCATCAACTGCAAAAACTAACATCCGTCTCAGTTTTGTCCTCCATTCTGACATTTAATGCATGCAAAGCCAAACTACTCAGGTTTATTTCTGCTCACTGAAATAAACAGAGCCTCTTGAGCACTGTCGCATGCTAATAATCCCAGGGATATTATTTACTTTTCACTTCCTTCTTGAAAGGGTTTAAAAAGAGGAAGAAAGTTTTCATTCCATACTGCAAGACAAAATCCTCTATCCAGAATAGCAGCTAAAATAATCTAACGAAGGAGGAAAAACTTAAAACCAAGCCTCTTCTATTTTGCATGCAGCCAGCAGAAAGTGCCTCCTTTCCACAGGCAATACCAGCAATGCAACTAGCCATGGCTTCATGCCACTGCAAGCACCCCAGAGCTGCTCCTGGCTTTGCATGGCTCTGTGTGCTCCCTCTCCCCCAGGGAAATCCCCTAATTTCAGTACAGTGCTGAGAACTGAACCCACATGGATGAAGAGATGAGGTCAAAAAGAAAGCAGGCTTTGCAACCCCTGGAGCAGAAATGCAAAAGGGAGGAGATAGGTACAGAGACAGTGTCCTCTTGGACACTGGGGCCCAAGAGAAAAGCTCCACAGTGACCCTATCATTTAGCTGGGCAAAGCTCCAGCAGCAGAAACCTGCAAGCTGGGTGAAGTGGGGAGAACGTGTAGTGTACTGCAACACACAGTACAGGGACATCTGCAATGGGCAGGGATCCTCCAATCAGCTGGGCAAAGACTCAGGCTGGGAGCACAGGAAGGATCCCAGGAGGGAAGGTTTATCACAGCAACTTTGGGACAAAGCAACATGATCCAAACAGCAAAGCCTGGAAGCAACTAAATGACTAAGGTGAAGATGAGAGATGGGGTGGAATAGACAGGGCAGAATAATAGAAGAGGGACAAAAGAGGGAATGGGCTGCCAGAAAAAGCCATGTGTACTAGGGTTTATCCCTCTTTAGAGTCTGGAAGGGAAACATTGTGTCATCATGATGTCATGATCTCTGCCAAAGATCTGAGGGGAAAAGTCCCCCATTTCCTCTAGTACTCCCTCCTATAGAGCACAACCTACTGCTGCCACCAGTTTGTCTGCTCCGGTAGCAGATGTCGATGAGGTGGATCCAAAGTTTTCAATCCAACTGTTCATACCCTCGTGGCAACCCTCTGAAAACTCTGTTTACACACTTTCCTTGTTTTTTTTCTGAAAATAAAGAAACAGGACATCCAGAAATTATGCCAAGTAATTTAAAAGATTACAGATTCAAGCAATAATTGGTGAGGAAATATTTTACTTGGTAGTTTATACAGAAAGAAATTAAAAAAAGAAGTTAGTCTTTTTCAGAACAGAACTTAATATGATGTAAACAGGGCATGGAGCCATGCTTTGGACAAGGAAGAAACAAAATATTGAACAGTTGCTCATTAAGTGAGCACCAGCCATTCTGGGCACTCAATAGAAATGGATCATGCAGAAAAAATGGCACGTGATCATGCAATTAAAAACTATCATAGAATGGCCCGGGTTGGAAGGGACCTCAAGGATTATCAAAGTTCCAAGCCCCCTGCCACAGGCAGGGTTGCCAACTGCTAGATCAGATTGCCCAGGGCCCCATCCAACCTGGCTTTAAATACTTCCAGGGATGGGGTATCCACAGCCTCTCTGGGCAGCCTGTTCCAGCACCTCACCACTGTCTCAGTAAAGAAACTTCCCCCAACACCTAATCTAACTCCTCACTCCTTTAGTTTAAAACCATTCCCCTTGTTTTCTTCCCCATATCTTAATATATCTTCTTGTGTGTGTGTGTATGCAGCATCAGTCGTCATCACACCAAGGCAGTGCTGTTTTGAAGTAAACTTTAGTTAGCAATAAATGACTTCAATTACTTGTACTGAAGTAGCACTTGCAGATTTCCGAGATTGAGACACACAAAGCCACAAGCATGCAGAAGAGAGACAGTCCTTAGACTGACCTAAGAAATTTACAGTCTTGAAAAAACAATCACACCAAACAAATAAATGGAGGTAGAAAGGAAACATGCATCACTGTGCCTCATCTTCTAGCACGCACAGTGGGAACAATTTTCCCAAGATTATGCAAGGGTTCTGTGGAAGACAGTCACAAATCAGAGCACTGAAATCCCAGGCTGAATTCAAGGCCTTAAGACACTGACTTTTCACGTGCTCCTAGGCTCTAATAAAGACTTCCAGTGGCCTCTGGTTCTATTTGAGCATGACAGTATTAACGGTGGCTATACACAAAGAAGAACAAGATTCACATGTAACAGTTAGGGAACATTTCCTGAAAGGACAGGACATGGACACAGCAGTAGCTACAGCTCAGACTCACAATGGAAAAATGTTCTAAAGGAATGAGTTCAGAGAAAAGCAAACTGCTGGTCAAATCCACCCCTGCAATACACCTCTCCTAAGGGGTGTGAATTTCATTCACAACTTAAGCTTACTAAATAGCAAGAATGGCAGAGCACTAGCAAGCCTGCTACAACTAAAAAAAGCTTGCAAACCATACAAGAAGCATCCCCCAGCTACCAAGGTAACGATGGTGCTTATCTAATCTGTTCTTTCAGCACACTCAGTGCTTTCTCAGGTCTTGGAACTCCAGCTCCTGCTTGTCCTTTGGGGTAAAATTGGGTCATTCTATTTTCTGTTTGATTTTAAACCACAATCCCCCCCTGCACCCCTTCCCCCCCAAAAAAAATTCAGCGCACGGCCAATGACCATTCAGCACTTCTCTCTCCTTTTGCACAGAGACAGTCTAATACCAAACCTTATTCTGAGCATCACAGACTGTGAGATTACTCCCTTCTTTTAAAAAACAGAGCCCTCAGGAAATCACCAGTAAGAGAGGAAAGAAAAGAAAAGCCTAGGCTTAATGTTCCAGGTTATTTATTATGCTTTCCTGAGAATAAAATCATTTGATTGCCAGATTCCCAGACCCTTAACACCACAGACTGCATTCTAAACCAGGTCACTGTCTTCAGGGTTCTCTACCAACTATTCCGACAGTGTTTGCAAACTCAGGCCATATCAAGTATCCAGCCTTCTCTTTTGTTGTATGTTCACATGGCAAAAATAATAGTTAGGTCTTAGCGTTTTGTCAAAGGTATGCAGTGCTTTTTACTTGCTGTGCTTTGTGTATGAATGCAATCATCGCTACCTTCAGGTCACATGAGCACAAGAATGGCTTTCTGAAGTTTAAGAAAGTTGTAAGAAATCTAACAGAAAATGTCCTCCTAGCACTTCTGTACCCCAGGCAATTTCATATTCTAAGTCACGGCTTGATATAAAACTCTGACAAATTCAAGAAAATTCCAAGTTTGCAAGAGAGATATCCTGTGAAACTCAGGATCAGTGAAACCCAGGATCTATGCATCTGTGAAACCCACTACACTATTCTGTCTGTATCAGCTATGAATCTAGGACTGCATTGCAAGGAGAAGCATTAGAAATGCAGCTTTTTCAAGACAGACTTCATGTTAAAGCAGAAATGTGCTATGCTACCAAATTAGCTTTAAATATATAATAAAATTAATCACTACACAAGAATTAGAAAAAGCCATTTATTAACACCCAGTGGGGAAAGAGCCAAACCAAATTCATGCAATTACTACCCAGCTGCAGGTCACATATGCCTCTCCCTCTACTCTTTCATGTTGATGGACAGCATCTGTTTCAGCTCAAACACAGAGCATGCACACTGTGCTGGGACATGGGGAAGATACGTTATGACCTCAACATACTTTCCCTCATACTATATCAATCTTCAGGCCAGCAAAGCCATCTCTGGAATGCACCATGTTCTGCACAGTGTTTCCATTCCCCTTCCCCTACTCCTGCAAAAGGAAACAACATTGCTGATGGTTTAGTCATCAGGTCACATTTATCCCTGTTACAACCTCAAGGACTTCATTGAATTTTACATCAATGGGTTTTCTGTCCAGATCCTACAGTGCTAACATGCAGTGAGCTCCCTTGGTCTCTTTTGCACATATACAGAGATATGAAGTGACACTATTGGGCACAGCTCCAAGTACATCCACTTCTTGTTCTGTCATTTGGCAAGAAAGTAAAAAAGAAACACACACAAAAAAATAAACTAATGCAACGGTTCAACTACGCAGAACATGAACATACTAAAAATTGGTCTACTGTCAATTCTAAGGGAAGAGTTACCAACAGCATATGCAATAAAGACCAGTTTTTAGATGATCAAAGAGAAACATAGATTTCCATTTCAAAAGCATGCAAGTTACTGAGAAGTCTTATCTTTCAAGAACGCCCATATCTTTGACTGTGGCCCAACTACAGATTCACTTAGAAAGCTCAAAACCATCAGGATGGCTAAGAGATATGAGAGGGAGGTCACAGACTAAACAACATTTAGCAATGGTGAATGTGAGGCATCTGTGAAGTGACAAAACTATAACTATACTACATGGTTTTGGAATAATAATGGGGAAAAATAGTCAAAAAAATAGTTCTCAGATTTCATTTACCAATGAGTTCAAGAAATCAAGAAAAAAAAATGACTAAATATACACACAACTTTCAGAAGGAACTATCAGTCTCATTAAATGTATCAGAGTAACACCATGGTGTGCAATGAGGTATTGATATTGTTTGATAACTGGACTCTGCTCTCATGAGACCCCACCTGGAACACTGCATCCAGATCTGGAGCTTGCAACCTAAGACAGACGTGTGCCTGCTATATTAACTGCTAAAGCACCTCTCCCAAGAAGAAATGCTGAGAAATATGGCATTATTTAGCCTGGAAGAGGCTCTGGGGAGACCTCACAGAGGTCTCTGAGCATCTAAAGGAAGCCTACAAAAAAACATGGGAAGAGAATCTTTACCCAAACTTAAACTAAAAGGGGTAGGTTTAGATTAGATAGTAGGAGGAAATTATTTACTCAGAGAGTGATGAGGCACAGCAACAGGCTGCCCATAGAGACTGTGGTTGCCCCATCACTGGAGGTGTCCAAGGCCAAGCTGGATGTGGAGCTGGGCAGCCTGATCTAGGTTCCAGCTCCCCTGCCCACAGCAGGGGAGCTGGAATTGGATGGGCTTTAAGATCCTTTCTAACCCAAACAATTCTGTGATTCTATGCCACACAATCATATTCTTTCACCACAGTGAAAGCACTTTCATCCAAAACAGAAGGTTGATGTGAAAGTTCCTCTCCTCTGTTCTGTTTGCATCACGCAGGAGGGCATGGGTAGTCACTAGCCTCTTTCAGACCTTGAAACTCAGGGAGCCTGATCAAACTCATAGGAGATCTTAGTTACTCTGTTTCAGCAGTATATGCCAACATCCCCCTAAGTTGTAATAAATCACGGTGATAAAACCTGCAGTTTCACCCAGCCTAACTCATTCCTTACTTCTGAATGCACCCAGAGCTGCAACCCACGCATTCACAGAAACATCTCCCTGCACCACGAATTTACATAACTAACTCCAGTTACTGCTAATTAGAATGCTTCAACTCCTCCATTAGCTTTCTCTGCATCTTTCAGTTAGCTTTAAAAGGAGGGTACACATAGTAAATTATTATTAAATAGAAATCTAATCGGTCACATTACAAGTGATCTGAAAGGAAAGAATAAAATAGTTGCACACTGCTTAAGCTAGAAAAGAGCTTACAATCAAGCAGCTTGATGCACTATGTAAGGCACTTGAAATAATCTGACCACGTCTAATCAGTCTTCCAATTCTGGAGTTTTTAAAAATCTTTTCCCTTCCCTGTTGCTGTGAGATCTACACAAATCAGGGAAACATCAATGACAGAGAATAAATCATATAATTAATTCTGCATGTTTGACAGCAATTTCAATTTTTTTCCCCTCCTATCTTTTTTTTAGTGATAGCAAGGATTTCCTGATTTATTTTTTTCCACCCCCCAAAGATGGATTGCCATTTAACAGAGTAATTGCTTTGCCTGCTTCCTATTTCACATCATATAATATGCCAATAGCTCTAGAGAAAGACTGCATACAGTAAGTATTTAAACTAGTTTAATCTGTCCTGTGGCAGGAGTCAGCAAATGGAATTAAGGGTAGGACCACAACTGCATGATTAGGTAATGGTCCCCTAACCTCCAGGTGATGTGGATGACATTTTGAGATGCTGAGCTGCAAGACATTTAATCTTTGCAGTTCCATACAACTGCAAGTGCACACCATGGGGTTAGAACTTGAGAAGATCTTTTGAAAACACTGCATCTGTTTGATCGGTTTAAGGAACAAATGCTGTAGCAGCACATTTATTTTTTAAGAGTAACTAGTAAACGTTGACATTAGACACACAGGCACTGGTCAGACTGTCCAGGCTGTCACTTTGTACATACAATGCAATTCCAACAAGAAAATATTATCTGGTTCAGTACTGCCTTCAGAGAATTGAAAACATAATAACTCCCAGGAACAGCCAAACCAAGAGCAAAGCAGCCCCTGATTCCTGTAAGCCTGAGAACAGAGAAGTTCTCAACTGGAACTCTGCACATACAAATATTAGAGGAATCATAGAATGGCCCGGGTTGGAAGGGACCTCAAGGATCATGAATCTCCAATCCCCCTGCCACATGCAGGGCCACCAACCTCCACATTTAATACTAGGCCAGGCTGCCCAGGGCCCCATCCAATCTGGCCTTGAACACCTCCAGGAATGGGGCATCCACAGCCTCTCTGGGCAGCCTGTTCCAGCACCTCACCATTCTCTTAGTAAAGAACTTCCCCCTGACATCTAACCTAGAACCCAGGGACACACAGCATCACAGCAGCATCCCCAAGCTTTCTACCAGAGCTCTCAGGCAGCTATCACACAAATATGCCACATCCAGCTTCTCTCTCAGCCACTGGGCCCAAGCCAGCTCCACTCCAGGCATTCCTCAGCAAGCTGTCATGCAATGGGTCATCATAAGAGTGCTGTGCACTGTCAATTGAAAGGAGGAGCTGAGAGGCTTCTACCATGAGAGCCTCTTTTGAAAAAGAAAGTAGCTGTGTACACACAGAGCTCAATTTGCCATGTGCAGAAATCCTTTCCAACACTTTAAGAGGCAGCTGCTGAAAAGGAAATGCCAGTTGGCAGCATGGACAAACACCCTCTGAAGCCATCCCACATGCACTGTCCCCACAGTGCAACTTCTGCAGCCTCTCCTGAAGCCAGAACACCAGAGACTTTCCCCAGATGCAAGAAAGGAATGCTCCCAAAAAGGGCAGGAGGATGGTGTCTGGAAAAGGTATAAAACAAAGATGGGGAGACAGGAACAATAGTAGGAAAGAAAGAAGCAGTGGTAAAAGATACAAAGAACAAGATGATGGAGTAAGACAGGAGGTATTTCTTACAGTGACAGTCTCTAGCATAGTATCTGTCAGGGAAAATGACAAAGAAATACAAAAAGAATGAATGTGCTTAAAGAAATAGGGAAAGAACAAAAGTCAGGAATAGCACCTGCCCCAGTGTCTGTGCTCAAATTACTCTTCCCCATCACATACTAAACTCTGGAGGCAAGATGTTCCAAGAGGTATACAGACTGCCCATTCTGGCCCAGCCTATCAGAATGAACAGGGGTCATCTGTGTTTATCTAATAGTTCTACTCATTTGGGAATATAGGAGAAGAAATGAAAACAAACAAAAAACCCAGCACACACTTCAGAAGCTGTTCCCAGTGCCAGAGGAGTCTGGGTGTCAGAGCAGCTGGCACTGAGCCACCCTGAGAAGACGACTTCCTCATCATCCTTCTGTCATGGGTTCCCACACAGAGTGGCAACACAGCCAAACCCACTTCTCTCCTTGTTAAAAACAAAGCCAAAAACACAACTACACATAAGTCAGACCCATCAGACTAAACACCAGGACGATCAGTCTGTGTCTTAGCAGCTCTCGAGTGGGCTGAACCATTTAACCTAAATATAGAGCAAACAGATTCTGCAATGAGAAGGAAAGGACTGCATGTAACAGCCTGTACACCATCCATATTGATGCAGCAAGAAGATTAAATGAATACAGAACTGTAGCAGATAATTTCTGATCTATTCCAGGAATAAAACACTTTCTACAAGAAGTAGGTAGCGTGGGGCAATTCATTACTACTGGTCTCCAAAAAGTAAGTCATATTGTGACTATTTTGTAGCTAAAACCAAATATCAGCAGTAAAGCTGCTGCCAAGTATGCTGAAGCTAAAACCTGCTGTTTGCTCACTGTAGCTGTAGTGCTATTCAAAACAGAGCAAGGGCACCAAGCACAGCTCCATGGCAAAGCATGGCCCTGAGTTCAGAGAGAGTACTTTCTTCCCAAGTGAGATGCACAATGAACATGTTGAGAACTGCTCGACACTGCCTGTTAAAATCACTCTGCTGTTGCTTGAGGCCCGCTCTCACCACTGTGTGCAAGCTCACAGGTGTAAGGCAAGAGTGGGCATCACCATTACTCTCATATGCGCACATTTATATACATGTAGAAATGATACCCTCAGATGTGTACTGAGAGATACACAGCACCCAAAGCAAAGCAAGTGCTGCTGTACACATGCACACATTCCTACTTTTCACATTCAAGGCAGCATTACAATTTTGACTTTACCCATGAAGATGCTGGGAAGGAGCACATTGCATACCAACATCGTGCTAGGACTCGAGGTTTCAGGACATGGACAGTCCTCAGATATTCTCCTTTTCCAGGTAGAAGCGCGCTTTGTGACTCTTCCCTGTTTCTTCCCTTCTTCCTACCCTTCTCCCATCTCCTTCCCCAGTAACACAAGAAAAATTACAGATTTCAGGCTCCTAGCACCTAAACCAATGCAGAGGAGCTGACATGGTCGGATTAGCTACAAGGGGAGAGCTCAGACAACAGGTAGTACCTGCGAATAGCCCAGATAGCTTTGCTGGGCACAGGAAGGCCACCGCTGCGCGGCTCCTCGGGGTGACAGGAGCTCCAGGCAGTCCTGTGAGCGAAGCGATGCTTCCCATTCTCCCGAGATGGGACTGGCAGCGAGGCAGGGAGTGAAGCTGCAGGCTGCCGGACAGGTCTTGTGTGGGTACCCCCATTCCTCCTAAGCAGGCATTGAAAAGCAGAGAAAAGGGGGGAAAGAGGGGAAATTGGAAAGATGAGACATCAGTTTCGGTTTTCCATGCTTATTAAAAGGTTGAACATTGTGGCAGAATATGGCATCTCACTGCAACAGACAACAATTTACTTAAGATTAAGTTGAAGTGCACTGGGAGGACAGGACTTACTGCTTCCTCCCTAGAACTAGTGGAAGACACCCAAGACAAGCACGCTTATGCAGAACTGCTCTCTGCAGCTCCAGCATGATGGGAAGCAGAGCGAAGAAGAATATGCCTCCATCCTCAGTTTTTTTGGTTCAGAAAATAACTGTGCTCTGCCTTGTTTAAACAGATCCAATTTGTACAGGCTGGTGGAAAGAGCAGGAGGAGGAGAGGAGGGCGGTGAGGCCCTGGCACAGGCTGCCCAGAGAAGCTGTGGGTGCCCTACATCTGGAGTGTTCAGGGCCAGGTTGGATAGGGCCCTGGGCAGCCCTGCTGCTGGGTGGCAGCCCTGCCCACAGCATGGGGCTGCAGGTGAGTGGGCTTCAAGATTCCTTCCAATCTAAGCCATTCTGTGTTTGTATGAGTTTCAGCAGTATGAAGAAGGCTACTGGTTTTCTGCTGCCCCTTAGAAAAGAAAATAAATCATAAAATCCTGAGTGTCACAGAGCACACAAAACATGCAACTAGAGCAAATATTAAAATGCAGCACATCTGAACTGCAGAGCTTCCTTTCTGCAAGCTAAGCAGCTGCCATATCTGGGCAACTGAGTGCCACTGGAGAACAGGAAAAAACCTAAGCACTGGGATGCAAAGCTAAGGGAATGTGGAAACTCAGGGGAGGGAGGGAAGAGAGGACATAGATTTTCCCAACAATTACATTTGTGTCATCTTTAACCAGGCAGCTCCTGGAACATCACCCAGCAACCTGCAAACACAGTCACTGTGAGCAGTGTGATGGCTGTCAGCTCCCAGAAATCTCACTGGCTACTTGCCCACCAGTGACACTGTTACGATTTAGTCAACAGATGAAAGCAGGAGAAATCCTAAGCCGAGCCTCCAAATCCTGCTGGGAGATGACTGAATGCACTACTGCAGGAACATGAATTCAGCAGTCTGCTTTACAACTCAAGCATGGCAACTCCTGCTGGGGTGTGATGGGCTGCAGGGCCCAGGGTACAAGGCAGGTAGGAACGTGGGAGGTGATGGCAGGAGCAGGACCTCCTGTCATCAGCAGCAGCAAGCTCTCACACGTGCTCACTTGTTGACAGATCTGTCCCAGCATAGTGTAGGACAGAAATGCATGAAAGACAGCTTTTATCAGCTGAAAGAATTCTGCCTTTTAATGGAGATGCAGTTACGTAGTTACTGTTAAACTAAATGGGTGAGAGATACAGTCTTCAAGGATTTGATTTTTTTTCTAGTAACTGCTAGGAGCTGCTAATTATTCCAATCATTGCAGAACAGGCTAGATATTTTCCCCTCTTTTCTGATTTTTTTAAGGACAAGAAGGATTACACTTGATTTTACTACTGAGTGTCATAATATATTTCAGTAATAACACTAGCAGAAAGAGTTAAACCAGAGAAATGTTAAGATGTAAATAATTCAGCCTGAGCTCCCCTGTAAGAAATAAATATTGGTCTTGCCAGAGCGAACTGAGCACTTCAGAGATGAGTTCTTCACATTTGGTCAATTTGCCCAGCAAAATTTAACAGGCAGCTATAGAATAACAAACAACACCAGAATGAAAACTTGGTGCCTTCCAAGTCTGTCAAATGAGTGCCACTGAATTCAGAAGGGCAAGACGTCTCTGACAGTGCTGTCTAGTGATACATATTCTGTACATACAGGCAGCAACACTGGAAAGCACAGTAAGCATAGAGATTACTTACAGTTTGAGGCTATTGCAGGAGAGGGAAAAGAAGTCATATACCAAGCACACACCAAACACAGTGACTCCAGTTTCTTTCACGAGCATTGCACACGTCCCAAGGAATAAACTAAGCAGCAAAAAGAATGGGGAGGCAGTGGGAGGGAAATGTTCCCCAACATAAAGCTGGTCCACACTCCTGAAAAAGAAATTTGATATACGTGAAAATAGCAGAAAATTTAAATTATATTTACTACATTCACACAAACATTGAGGCAATTTTCCCTAGTTTCTTGAGATCCTGATAATAAGTGAGGTGAACAATTTATGCTGTTTGCTCATAAATGAAGAAAGACACTGGGGCAGGAAGGGAAAGTACAAGCTCTGAAAGGTGCACTAGGAACTTGAGCAGAAGAGTAAAAGATGAGCAGAAAGAAAGTAGACATCAAGTAGTCAGAAGAAGGTAGAGTAAGTACAAACACAAAGGACAGAGAAACACCTGTTTTCTGTCACCTAGAACACAGATGCTTAAGTTTTCCTGGTGTGACAGAATGCACCATACATGCAAAATATCCCCCATCTCACTCACACTCCTCTCGGTCAGCATGTGCCCTAATCCTTAAAATCCTGGGCACTAAGTCTATATGAGAGAGAAGAAGAAAACAAACAAACAAAAAAATCAAAATCAAAGAAAAACAATTCCTACAGGGTCCCTACCAGATTTATACCTTCAAAACCTTCAGGTGAAAACAGATCTAGATTTGTAGCAAACATCCCTAGAAGAACATGAGCAGCTTTTCCTAACTGAAACATCAATGTGAAAGGACAGAAACTCCATTCAAACAAAGCTATTTCTTATGTGTGCTTGTTCAGTTACAGTTTTAGCATACAGCAAATAGTGTCAAGTTTTCATCTGAAAAGGACGACTAATGGTCTGGACATAATCCTGAACTCTCACAGGCTGGATTCTTCACTCTCCATACTAATAATATGCCTTTAGTAGAAAGCATTTATTTCTAATTTCAAGTCCACATATATCATATATCACTATATACACTCTATACATACACTATAAACACTCTAATGGTGTATGGTCAGTTAGTAACGTCAATGGAAAAGGGTATCTTAATGCTCTGTCCTTGCGAGGCCCCATCTGCAGTACTACGCCCAGGCCTGAAGCCCCGAGCATAAGAAGGAAGCTGAGATGTTGGAGCGGGTCCAGGAGGGCCACGAATATGCTCAGAGGGCTGGGGCACCTCTCCTATGAAGAAAGGCTGAGAGAGCTGGGCTTATTCACACTGGAGAAGGCTCCTGGGACACCTCACTGCAGCCTTCCAGTACTTCAGGGGATCTTATAAACAGAAGGGGGAGTGACTTTTTACACAGGGTGATAGATATAGGAAAAGGAAGAATTGCTTTAAACTAAAAGAGGGAAAATTTAGGTTAGATGTTAGGAGGAAATTCTTTACTCAGAGGGTGGTGAGGCCCTGGCACAGGCTGCCCAGAGAAGCTGTGGGAGCTCCATCTCTGGAGACATTCTAGGCTAGGCTGGATAGAGCCCTGGGCAGCCTGAGCTGCTGGATGACAGCCCTGCCCATGGAAGGTGGTTGGAGTTACTTAGATGATCTTTAAGGTCCGTTCCAAGCCAAACCAATCTACAGTTCTATGCTGACTTCCCTTTTTACACTTGTTCTTTTTCAGAAGCGTCACTTATTGGGCACTCCAACTGCAGCATGGACCAGAGCACAGCCTGAAAGCACCGTGCTGGAGGAAGGACCTCTGCCAGCAGTGATCAGAAACCAATGGATTTCTTCCTGAAACAGAGCATCTTATCCAATTATAAGAACTGATACCAAGGATCCGTACCTATTATAGGAGAGAAAAGCCAACAGAAAGAGTAGACAGGCGAGGACATCCGCTCTGCCTACTATACCTGTTACCTAAAAAGAAAAGAAATGCACAGATGTAAAAGCAGGCATCTAAAAAGGCATGCACACATACATTCAGTAACTTTCTCAACAATCTCTGCTAACCACTACTACTTTAAATATATTAAAAAAAAAAAAGCTTAAGTGTTATCCTCCCTCACCACACCAAAATGTTACTTGACTGGTGTAGGATACACTCAGTTTTGAGTGATGCATTTCTCAAATGGCAAAACAAACAAGTAATCCAGTATGGAAGTCATTACGTTCTTTTTAAAATATTAATGAAGTTGCACAGAAAAAATACCAGTTTCAGGAATCTGCTTTAATTCCGTATACTAAGAGTTGAATGAGAAACACATCAAACTCCCAGAACTGAGATTTGTTAAAGAAAAGGACTACTGAAAGGACAATTCTCTGGAGAAGACTTATTATATAGGAGTGAGTTAATAATTAACATTTGAATAAACTTTATCACCAAAAAGTAATAGAGTCGTATGTAATTTATTCTCTTTGAACAATCTGGGTTTATGAGAGTTTTCCCACATATCAAATAACAAAATCTTTTTGTAAGAAAGGGAATACTCGAGAAGGATGTACAACTATTTTTTACAAAATATTTCAATATTCCATTTCATAAAGATCTAAAGTTGAACATAAAGCAAATAAAAAGCCCTTTGAAATTTTGCCTCTTTTGAGCTTACATAATTAATCTATATTCAGTGCTCCGGCATTTATTTTAACCTTTTTAAGTTCTGACCCAGACAAAAATAAATTCAAAGAGTGCCTCTTCAGAACTTTCCCTGTCGTACAGAGCTGCATTATCAAAAGGGGCCTGGCTGATTAGTACACACAAGACAGCACAGGCAGTGACTGTAAGGCTCATGGCTTTTTGTTATTAAGGTAATCTCTCCTCAAAAGTTCTCAGCAGCAGCAGCCGCTTCGCTCACTGATTTACAAAGGCTCCTTACAAGCCTACTATGTCAATGGTATCTCCGCTAACGAGCACATCTCTTTTTGTTGTTGTTGTTTTTGAAGCCCGGACTGCTACACATTGCACTTCCTTTGCAAAGACAGCAAGACTTACTTTATCCACAGGGGAAGTAACTCCCCACACTATTAGACTGTGGCTGCGGAATGAGTAAGTCTTTAACTGTTTTCATAGAACAAGCAGAAAAAAGTGCAGTACGGGCTGCTCTGTGCACTTACCATAGTATTTATGCTAACACTTCTTTCTGAGGATTATTTTTTATTAATTTTTTAATTCAAAGCAATACAAATTAATCCGTGGGCCATATGACCTCTATCCAAGTGATCTTGGTCCAAACACATACTGATGCTCCCTTCAGTGTTCCTCCCTTACACTGATGACTACAGAAGGCAAGTGAAGGCATGGAACAATGTCCCAGCAGGAAACAGCGGCCTCAATGAGCTCTTTGGTTATGGAAGGCTTGACATTTTCACAGAGTGACTGACTGCCCATTTACTGCTGAACTGGTGCTGAGGACCCTCACTGAGAATTGAGCACTAGAGCAGAAAGACAAGTCCAAATGAGTGCCTTCCTTAAGGACTCCTGCAAATTCTGTTAACTATGGTATATTCTCATCTTTGATCTCCCAAAGCAAAGATCACAACTAGCACATGGCATATGACTCAGAAGCTTCTTACTAAATACATAAATAATTAAATAGGGTGTACTTCTATTTTTAGCTTCTGTGTCACCTTTTTTGTGTTGTTTTGTTTTGTTTCTTTGTTTATTTTGGTGTCACATACTTACAGCCTCGGTGTGAATGGGATGCACAGCAAAGAACAGCGCTGTGACAAAAGCAAGTCGACAGTCCTTGAACACAGCTTTGTCGCAAGTATACATCAGCACGAGAGTCACCAGACAGTGTAGAATTACATTCACTGCGTGGAAATAAAAGGGGTTCATTCCAGCCAGCAAGATGTTTAACCTGAAATTAAAAACAAGAGCCATAACCAGGCTGGGGCAGCTTTGAGATAGCAGGACAACTTGCAAATGCTCTGAATTATGCTTTCTGCCTGATTTGCAGTCTGCTAATGTAAGTGCTATTAAACTAATTAGTGAAAATTGCTCTGAACTTCTGGTTTATCTGATTAAAGAGAAACCACTTCCCCAATTTTCCTCCTAAAATATGCAGTTGAATTTGGCAAGCTTCCTAATATGGAGATGGGAGAGGACTATGCCCCTGCATTAGGATAGGTTTGCTGCACTGAAGCAATAGATGTGCTATCCAGCATCCACCAGCACAGCCCCACATCAGAAATACAGCACTTGCTCTGTTTCCAGGCTTTACTGACAACTGGACTACACTGAGAAGCTGCTACAGTAGTCAGCATCATTTTTATGAGGACACTAATGTTCGGGATAAGTTAGCTCAGATCACCTTAGATTGAATGAGAGTTTGTTATTTGTGCCTCTCATGAAAGAAGCATATAACTAACTGTTATGACATTTGTTTGACACAGTGTATTAATGCATTTTTCTGGTCATTGTTTTTTACAGTCAACTTGCTTAACAGCTGCTGACAGGATCTGCTTCACATGCAATTAAAGATAACTTGATTTTCCTTAGAAGTAACTGCATCTGTATCTCATTTAAACAAATACATACACACACACACAATGTCTGTATCCAGTGAGGTTGCTATATATAAACAAGGAATTTTGAAGTATTAATGTTAAGAATATTTAAAATAGAAAAGAAAAAAAAGAAAAACAGACAACACAGTGAAAACATGAATCAATCTAAGCATTTTAGGTTTAGCTACAAATCCCTATTCCTGTTATTACTAGCAGCTATCAGGCATCCCAAGTCATCCATGATTCAATAGCAATACTACCACGCTGTTGCTACCATGCAGACACGTTCCTTCTCTGTAAGTCAGAGGAGGTATGGTATGCCTGTGAAGGCCAGACAACACATGGCTTTTATAAATACCCTCTACATTCCTTCCTGAGAAGCAACAGTGTGCTGCTATCTGTCCTGGGTGGCATTCTTGGGGTCAACTCAACTTTAATGCACCAGGCGACTTGTGCATTTCCCTTCTGTTCTCATTGGAGTGTTTGTAGAGGCAATAGCTGAAACCCACAGAGTTTGGGAAAAGTGGAATTTTACTAGGACGAGACCTTTCCCATTGAAGTATGGGTTGATGCAACTACATCATGACAAGGCATGAGACCATACGATGCCTTATCCCAAGAGATGTTCAAGGCCAGGTTGGATGGGGCCCTGGGCAACATGATCTAGAATTTGATCTAGCGGTTGGCAATCCTGCCTGCAGCAGGAGGAGCTGGTACTTGATGATCCTTGAGTTCTGTTGCAATCCCAGCCATTCTGTGGTATAGATACACATAAAGAGCAGGGTTGTCACTTTTTTTTAATTTTTTTTTTCCCCAGTACTCCTGTTGCTACTACAGAGCTGCAGCAGACATCCCTTTCCCTCATATCGTAGAATCATAGAATATCCCAAGTTGGAAAGAACCCACAAAGACCATCGAGTCCAACTCCTGGCTGCACACAGCACCACCCAAACCCTGTATCTGAGAACACTGACCAAATACCCCTTTAACCCTGGCACTCAGGGCTATGCCCACTGCCCTGGGCATTCAGTTCCATGCCCAATGCCCTGTGGTGCAGACCTGTCCCTCACCCCCAGCTGCCCTCCCCTGACACAGCTCCATGCCGTTCCCTCAGGCCCTGTCGCTGTCACACTCCGTTCCCTGTGAGGAGCTGCAGCCGCCATCAGGCCCCCCTCAGCCTCTCCACACTCAAGGGAGTCAACACTTCTCCCAGTTCAGATCTTTACTGGAGTAATAGATGAAATCATTAAAGAAAATTTGTTTGAAAATGGAGCCCTACAGAATCCCACTAGTGGCAAGGAGGGCAATAGCAACATGGCCCAACACAGCCATGGTTCCATTGTCATAGGACATCCTGAGGGTCACACACACCGTGGTGTTGTGTTACAATGTCATGAGCCAGCTCCCTGCCAATCCTCATAAATACAGGGACCCTGACAATAGAACCACAGTCAGTAACTGACTTGCGACTTGTGGCCATCTTCTGGCACAAGAAGCAATTTACGTTGAGCTTTTTCTGGCCATGGTCGAAGAGGATCCACCAAAGAAGTTTAGGCTTCAGGGGAGCAGCACGAACCTGAGCCAGTGGATGTTGATCCTCCCAAAGGCGACATCAAGCCCATGGAGGTGGATCTGCCTCCAGACGAAGAACCAATGGAGGCGGATCCATCTCCATCCAGGCAAGGCAAGCACTACAACATCACACTTGCGCAGAGACATCACCACATCCACTGGCGGTGCACCAGGGGCTCTCGATTTCCATCTTGGTATTGAAATGTCATCATCTTACAGGCAGCCCCAGCACCAGCTGCTGCTCCTTCACTCTTCCTTCCCTGTCCCCAGTCCTCATCCTTCCCCAAGCCCTCTCACCTCTTCTTCCCTGAGTTCTGAGGAAAAGGGAAGGACTGGTGTCCTTTGAGCTGCTGTGCTGGGGACAACAGGAGGAACCCAGAGGATGGCCCTCAGCTCCCTGTGGCCTCCAGGTGGAGGGAGAGGGCAGGACTGGGACTGGTGTCCTCTCAGCTGCTGCACTAGGACAACAGAAGGAGTCCAGCAGATGGCTCACAGCTCCCTGCAGCATCCAAGTAAGCCCTAAGGAAGAGGGCAGGACTGGAAATGGTGATCTCTGAGCTGCTGCAGGGGAACTACAGAAGTCCAGCCAATGGTCCTGAGTTTCCTGCACCCTCCAAGCAAGCCCTGAGGAAGAGAGCCGTACTGAGACTGACGTCCACCAAGCTGCTGCGCTGGGACAACAGGAGGAGTGCAGCCGATGGCCTCAAGCTCCCTGCAGCCTCCAGGCAGTGTCAGAGAAGCTACAGACACAGCTGTTCCTTTGGAGATGCAGAGTACTCTGGTTTGGATGGCAAGTATTGCTGAAATTCAGCATGAAGGTCCATTCCAGTTGCTCCAATTGGACTTCTTTCAAGACAGGACAATAAACAAAAGGACAATACAGTTTCAAAGGACAAAAATAAGAAAAGTAAATAGAAAAAAGTAAAGCTAGTTAAGTGTCTCTCCATTTCTGGTACTTCAGAGTCTGCCTCTGAACTACAGTGTTCTCTCCCGCTCTCCCTAATGCAGAGGAGCTGGGGAGGGGCCCAGGCACACAGCAACCTGGAGCAGGCTGCAGGTACTCTCACCCAGTGCTGGGCACAGAAGACAAAGGAGGAATGGAAGGCATCGAGGGTGTTCTCCTCCTCTCAGGAGCCAGGGTGGCACCGAGCAATGGGAAAGGCCACAGCAGCTCCTGACATCCAGCAGTTGGTATGGAGGGCAGTGGTTGGCCAGAACAAAGATGGCAACAAACAGCAGCAAGAGACACCCAGGCAGAGTTTCAGCTGTAAATACGCTGCAGCCATGTGAACCCACCAGCCTGGGGGCTAGCCTGCCCGGAAAGAATGGAGACAGCAACCTAAGCAACATTCCCACCCATACACCTGCAGATGTGTGCAATGGCAGGGACCACCTGCAGGACCAATTCATCAGACCCCCGAATTATTGCTGGCTCTAAATCAGTGGGATCACAGCTCCCCCTAAAAACAATGTCAAATTATGCCTTCCCCAGAAATACAATTGCCAGAGCAGATGAGGGCAGGTGAGAACAGTGAAGACAAGTGAGTCTGGTTATCAGGCAATATGGACAAACCCCATACCAAAAATGAAAGATTCCTGCTTATTTAGCTCTAGCTGTCACTGTCCTTGTTGCAGGGGAGTTGGACTAGATGACCTTTAATTGTCCCTTCCTACTCAAACTATTTCTATTATTTATTTGGCTGACATGCAAGGACCATTTACTAAAAGACAAAATATCCAACAGCACTCTGGGAAAAATCTCTCACTAGCCTGCATGGAAGTTGCTTGATCATTTCTCCCATCCTGTAAAGCAACTCTACTGGTAAGAGAGGTAAAACCTTACATGGACAAGTCATCCCTCCCCATCACATCCCTCAAAGTCAGAGGTGCTCATTACACTTACCTCTTTTGGGGGCAAACAACATGACTAAAAACTGAAAAGTAAGTTAGCTGAGTAGTACCTGATCTAAGTTCTTGAAAATGGCTATGTGAAAGAATCAGCCTCACATCTTGGTTATTCCCTTGTATATTTTTTTAATGAAGAATTTAAAAAAAAAAAACAACACCCACCAGCATAGAAGCAGAACAAAGCACAAACATAACAGCACCATGCTATTCAGTTAAGCCTATAATTAGTCAGCAAAATCTGGGTGCAAGCATGCCTTGCTGTATGTTTTGAATACCATCTTAGGTGGCCCATGAACATCAAGTGCAATTGTGTGCACATATTATATTCACACAAGTATTTTGGTTACAAAGCTCTTTGTCATAAGAAGTTAGGCCACGTGGTAATAAAGGAAACATTCTTTTGTCCCTAAACAATCCCAGCAGAATGATTTTGAAACGTTAGCAGGAGCTGACTTTATTGCACACCAAATGAGTGAGCAGATTTGGGGCTCCACACAGCTCTAATCCAAGCCACAAAAACTTTGTAAAGTTGCCCTGCACACTCACTAGGCTGTGGGGAAAAAGGCAGCCTCCTACAGAAAGCCAAGTTTCTCCCACTGCAGAGCAACTCCTGGGCATGGGAATGGGAGGGGATGGCCATTATACTTCCATATTTAAGCCAGCACAAAAAAAAAAAAAAAAAAGAAAGTTATATGCTCTTTTTTTTAAAAAAAAAAAACTTGCCAGCCCCAAACTCACCAATATTACTGTCATTTCTAACTTGCAGCACTGAAAGGGCTGAAAGATGTGCATGAAGAGCACAACATCTGCCTCAGCTGAAGTACAATTGTTAAGATATATGCTACAGCCTTCATAGAGCACATAGCTGGGAGACCAGATGAGTTGTTTTAACTTTGTGAGCTCACTTCTTCTGTCAGACCACAAAGGTATTTGCAAATAGCACTACAAAGGGCTGATTAAAGCAAGTGAACATACTTGAAAAGGGAGACACCACTATCTCATCCAAGGAGGTCTTTCCTAAAGGGAACTCCCCATGAAACACTTATGGAAGAAGAAATTGGCACTGCCTCAGCATCTCTGCTGGAAGAGTTCCTGTGGGCAAAGTGTGTGCTAATCCTTCTGAGAAGTGGTGAAAGGCAGTTCAAATGCAAAGGCCCTCAAAAGGCCCAGAGGGAGTGAAAGAAAAAGAAGCACGCGTGCCAAGGAGGCCAGACGACATTCTCAGGTATTTTCTAATTATAGCATCAACCAAGACATCACCAAGAGAAAAATTCATTACAAAATTCCCAGTGCTACTACTCACCCAGACCACACTGGCATGTATTTGAGCAAAGACCCTAGTCCCAGCACCAGCTTGTGTGTCCAAGTGTTCCGCATATGTGGGCTGGTTCTGGCACAGCCAGCCTTGCAACCAATAGCAGCTTTTCCTTTCCTCCTCCATCCACTTCAGGAAAAGGATCTACAAAACTGTGCTCTCAGAAAGAGGCTTCCACAGGCACTGCTCATTAAAGGTCCACTGCATGCTCTAGCCAAGGCACATACTTGTACCCCACAGAAGTCAGCAGGGACATTTCTCCTTGGGAAAGCAATTCACATTTGATCGACACTGGTGAAAATGCATAGCTAACAGTGGTAACTATGTTGAAAAATAGCATTTTGTAGCTGAGAATTTGCTCTATCAAATAGTATCGTTGTGTTCCTTGTAGCTGTTGGAGTTTCCATGGAAACAAATAAGAGGCATTACTTTCAGAGCAACCTATGTAGATAATCGCCCTGGGCTGTAATATAACACTTTTTATCCACTTGCACAAACAAAGACTCATTCAACCTTTTTAAGACTGCTTATGATTTAATAATACTGTAAACCATAATTGGAGAGTTTCTCTTTTTATAGACTTTGTTATTATCCCTGAGCAGCTTTTGTTTAGTTTAAACTGTTTTATTATTTTCAACAGACTAACAAAAACCACAACATGTTACGAAATAGAAATGCACAGAATAATAATGGTAATTTGTTATAGCAAGCAACGCTTAATGGAAATCCTCAGAGCATCCCACACCTCATAAAACCCTCACAGTTTTTACAGAAGAAGGCCCACATGCGGATTTATGAGTTAATCTAGCATACAAGAATGGATTAAGTTTCTCGTGATCTTCCTTTCCTTTTAGATTTGTGTGATGTATATGACAAACTTAATGTAAACTAATTCACAATTTTAGTGTGAAGTCTCATAATCACCAGGGATGCATCTACAGCATGCCAGGAAAATGAGCATCTGTACTCCAAAAATGGTGCAGCTGCATCAGTGGCAACAGTGGCTGAAGCTCTGTGCGGAAGCAGCTCAAAGATTAAGAAAAACCTGCAGCAGTAAAAAAAGAACATCAGTTCCATTTGCAGCAGCATTCATAGGACAGCCAGCACAAGTGCAGCAGAATTCCCTGGCACAGCAGTACTTTGTACTGGTAAACTTTTATAGCACAGTACAGTGCCTTGAAATTAAATAGGCAATAAGTCTTAAGTGTCTTTTTTACCTGATTTTCTATAAAAGGATGGGTGAGAAGACAGAGACCATATCAATTCCCAAGTGAGATCAGTTTCCTTAGAGCAAAGCCACCACTTACAAGAGGATTGGGTAAATGCCGGCATTCAAAGCAGGTTATTGCTTTCTAGCAGAAAACAGGAATCACAATTAGACTGAGAAGCAACAGCACCTTGGCAGCGGCAAATATGCTAAGCAAAAATTCCTTGTGCTACACTAGAAAGCGTGGTTTGGCAGTCATTCCTATGCTAAGAATACTGAATATACCATTCACCTAGCTTTACATTTATTTCCACAAACAGTCAAGGAAAAAGCAAGACTGGCAATTTACAGGCTGACAAGATGTCGTTTTATCAAGATTCTGAACAAATGAGAGTTTGTCTTAAAAGCTATCCTTAACCATCATATCTGCATCAGCAATACACAGAAAGGAATGAACGCCTCACAAAACTCTTCACCACCCCATACCAGATAATAGTGCAGTACGCACAGCAGTTTGCAATGCTGGCACATCCATGCTGTTTTCCAAAAGCATAGCAAGAGAGTAACATGCATTCCAGGGTTTGATAGTGGTGGGGATGCACAACTTGGATGTTTTAACACCAGCAGTCCCCTTCCGAGTACCACAAGGATAAAAGTCAAGGTATGCCTTGACAAAGTTAGGAAAGACAGACATCAAGAAGAGAGGATGGCACTAGTGGAAACCTAGTCTGAAATTATGAGCACATTTCAAATGCGATGCAAAAGTTTTTCCATCAAACTTAAAGCAAGTTTGGTAATCTTTCAGCTTAAGCTGCAGATCATAGGAGGTGCCATTCAAATTTATACTGAACTGAACAGAAAACCAAGTTTAACATATAAAAACAGAACAACAATCTCTGCTTTTAACTCTGAGAGAAAATAAGTGAGAAAGCCCAGGAAAGAAGTCAGAAACACAGCAAGCAAACGCTGAGAAATGCCCTCAGCTAACCAGCAGCAGCCAGAGCTCTTCATTTTTGTAGACTCTAAACAGCACTGACAGCAATGCTCCTGTGAGGGAGAAGGCAGGTTCAGAGCTGAGCCTTTTAGGTAAAAGGAGATAAAAGAAAATTAAAAGTGACATTGGTGCAAAAAGGAATAGGAATCGGTAGGTGTCATACAGGCAAAACAGCAATAACAAAAGCAGCGAACACAGATGTGACTGAATTCACCTCAGCCACATCTTTGCGCAGAACCTGCCCAGGCCTTTTTGGGAATGCTCCCCCTCAAAACAAAAGTCTTTTCAAATCAAGAGAGGAACAAGCTTACAAGCTTTGTTATGAGTTTCAGCCACAGAGAAGATTTTGCAACCAGACAGAAGTCAAACACAGTTCATGCACAGTTCCCACAGCTCCCCATGCATGTGAGGGCAGATTCTCACTTCGGGCCTGACCACCGGCTCAGCAGAGTGCGGGCACCCATGAGCTTTGGGCACCCATAAGGCTGCCAGGCCGCAGACTCCAGCACCATCCTGCAGCTCCCAGTTTTCCCACCACCTTGCAGGCTTTAAGGCTCTTCCTAAGCACTGGGCTTCATCAGCAGCCACCTGGCCTCCTCCCATGAAGTCCAAGCAACCCTGCCAGCTCTGCTCCCCTGGAGGGGCACAGCCCGCTCCTACAACCAAACGGAAAAAAAAAAAATTGGACACGCTGCTACATTCCCTGTTTGGTTCCAGATCACTCCTTCTATTTCTAAACAGTAATTACACTCAATGTGGTGGGCAGAAAGAAAAAGTCTTCTCTAAATCAGCTTCATATGAGCAACGCCAGAGCTGGAAAAAAGACAAGCTTTGAGGCACGCACACCCTCCCCCAAATCTAAAATGGCAGCCACGTGGTCCCGCCTTGGTCAGAATCAAGGCATACACATCTAGAAATGTACCCATATACTGCAACTACAACACAACTGGTCTAATACAAGCAGTGCCACTTCTCAGTAACCTCACCTCCCTTGCAGCTTTAGCCCACTGTGGCTACACCAGTGCTGTACTGATTTCATGGCATGCATCACACCATCAGTATATGGAGAATGACTGCCATAGTGAGGGTAGAAATGCTAGACCAACGTTTGTAGGAGAAATACTGATGTAATCTTAAGCATTGTGATATTGCCTTAATATAGATACACAAAGGGAAGAAAATACTTGTGCGGTGCATATTTAACCTGACACATTATAACTCGCTATGTTACCCTGTGATGTCAAAATGTAATAAACCATTAAGGAAGAACAAATAAAATTTAAAATCTTTTTTTCTTTCCCTGGTTGTTTTTTCTAAGCTGCCTGTCCTTGAAACTCATGCCACTGATACAGCTGAAAAAACAGAAGGATCAGCTGTATGCAACTAGATAGATCAGAAGGTTGGCAGTGACTTATTGAATTAATTCTCTTTTTGGCTCCATATTTACTTCTAACCGAAGCTCACAATCACTTCAGGGTTTGATCTGAAGCCATTGGTAGTCTCATACTAGACTCACAGTGCCTGCACCATGTGAACTATAGCTGAAGGATCCCATTTATTCCCTAGGCATTCATGCTACCCAAGCTACCACCAACCAGCAGCCTTTGCAGGCAGAGCCATCCATTCTGCTGTCAGCAAGTGAGCATGGGATGGTTCTTTTTTTTTTTTTCTTCTTCCACTTTTACTGTCAGAGAACTAGTGAGATAGCTCGACATTCCAACTGTGTGCCTGTCTTTTCCAGTGGGACAACTGAGTTCCTCTCAATGATTTCTCTCTCCCACCTCCTCCTTCCAGACCCAAACAGCCCAAGCAGCAGCTGGAGGAAGCGCTCTTACCCACTCATGGATCTGAGCTCGTTTCCAGTGAACTCTGACATCCATCTCCTTCAAGGAAGACCAGATATTATCTGCAGTCCTCCAGCCAGCTTCATCTTCCTGAGTCTCTGCAATTAAATGGCCACAACCAGCCAATATCTTCTCTGCCAGCCTTCTGCCTCCAGTGAGCTGTTATTCATGATCTTCTGGCACCTCCCTCACTGACATCTGCCTTCTGCTGTGTCAGAAGCAGTGCCCTCCACCTCCCCATCAGAGAGACCAGGTGGGTTTCCTTCTCCTGGGTCTTTGCTCAGACACCTGGAGAACTATGGGGCTCATGTGATTAAGAGTCTTTAAATTTTGGCATTTGGGTTTAAAAGAAAAAAATAAATATTTGTTCTTGTCATCTCCTTCTACCACACACCTTCAGGCAAAGTCTACTGTGTTGCTGACTACATCAAACCACCACTTAGATTTTCATCACAGAAACACCCATCTAAACAGAGATTAGAAAAACAAGGAGAGGGAAGAGAGGTGGTACTGAGGATTTCACCTTCTGCTCCAACAGTTGAGAAATATTTTGCAAAACCACTAGAGCCAAGAAGTAATGTAAGTTCTAGAGAGGGAAAAATGTCTCACCAAACTTCTGTTAGTGGAGACAAGGTACAAGACAGAAAATACTCAGTTTCAATATAAAATCCTGAGTGAATTATAGAGCTGGCAGTTCTTCTGTTCCTCCCCTTCACCTTAACATTTTATGTGGAAGGCAACAAGAAATTGAATATCTCAAGTCCAAAAAGTGACCTTTTTTAAAACTAAGTATATTGAATTACTTCTTTGAGAAGAAAACATCTGCAGGTAAACATCTCTGGAGAAGAAAGCATGAAGTAAGTTTTCCTGAGGACTAAGCAAAACCACTGCCTATCATGTCATCTCTTTTGCAGATGCTAGAACTGTCATCCAACAGGTACACAAACACAGCAGGAATGCCTCTGAACCAACCATTTTCAACACTTTTTTCCTTTATTGAAGTCAGAAGAAGAGGTGAGATAAAATGGAGCCCTACAGAATCCCACTAGTGGCAAGGAGGGCAACTGTCAGGCCATAGCAACATGGCCCAACACATGGCCCATGTTTCCATTGTCAGAGGACATCCTGAGGGTCACACACACCATGGCTTTATGATGTCATGAGCCAGCTCTCTGCCAATCCTCATAAATACAGGGACTCTGACAACAGAACCACAGTCAGTAACTGACTTGCGACTTGTGGCCATCTTCTGGCACAAGAAGTAATTTATGCTGAGCTTTTTCTGGCCATGGTCGAAGAGGATCCACCAAAGAAGTTTAGGCTTCAGGGGAGCAGCAATGAACCTGAGCCAGTGGATGTTGATCCTCCCAAAGGCGATATCAAGTCCATGGAGGTGGATCTGCCTCCAGACGAAGAACCAATGGAGGTGGATCCATCTCCATCCAGGCAAGGCAAGCACTACAACATCACGCTTGCGCAGAGATATCACCACATCCACTGGCAGCGCACCAGGGGCTCTCGATTTCCATCTTGGTATTGAAATGTCATCATCTGACAGGCAGCCCCAGCACCAGCTGCTGCTCCTTCACTCTTCCTTCCCTGTCCCCAGTCCTCATCCTTCCCCAAGCCCTCTCACCTCTTCTTCCCTGAGTTCTGAGGAAAAGGGAAGGACTTGAACTGGGACTGGTGTCCTCTGAGCTGCTGTGCTGGGGACAACAGGAGGAACCCAGAGGATGGCCCTCAGCTCCCTGTGGCCTCCAGGTGGAGGGAAGAAGGCAGGACTGGGACTGGTGTCCTCTGAGCTGCTCTGTGGACAGGCCCAAGCTCCATGCAGTCTCCAGGGAGGGTCAGAGAAGCTACGTACACAGTTGTTCCTTCAGAAAAGCAGAGGACTTTGGTTTGGACGGCAGTAATGGCTGAAGTTCAGCATAACGGTCCAATCCAAAACAGCAAAACCACTGCCTATCATATCAGCTCCTTTGCAGATGCTAGTCTGCAACAGGTATCTAAGCACAGCAGGGATGTCTCTGAACCAACCAGTTTCAATGCTTCTTTCCTTTACTGAAGTCAGAAGAAAAGGTGAGAGAAGTTCAAAGACACTAAGTAAACAATATTTAATTCAACAGTTCACATGCAGGCTTTTTCTCTCTCTGATGTTTAACCCACATGCAGACAAAAAGAAAACGTCGCAGATCTGTGAAAATTTTTAAGTTTTGCTGAGTGATTCTAGTAGCACAGGCCACTCACATTTTCCTCTCATCATTCATTCTGACAGACCCAGTGTGAATAGTGCCAAATAGTTGAGCTCTTTTCACTGTTTGGCTCTGGAGCATTAATCTGCTAGAATTAGGACTGTCATTTAGGATTTCCAATAAGTGAAGGATGCTGAACCACCATTACAAGATTTCAGCAGTGTTTAGTCAAGATTTTTTTTTTGACAGAGCAGTGATAAATTCTTTTAATTGAGATCATTTCAAGAATATGTAGTATATATGAAAGATATGCTCCATTAAATGACAAGTCCATGGGGCATCATGAGTCCTTTCTATTTCACAGCCACAAAGGACAGAAAAGAGATGGAGACAAAGTATCTGTGTAATGAGGATCTGTAGGTAGGCAAGTCTTCCAGGTGAAAATGACCACGGGAAGGTGCAAAGAATCATGCTGCTATTCATTTCAATTTTGTTAAAAGACCATTCCTGTTGAGCATTTAACAACCAATGGGGAAGAGTCTCTCTCCTCCTGCGGGAGAACAGAGCAAAACCAGCAAGGTGGTGCTGGGCAGGATACCAGAGCAAGCAGCATGCAGTTCAGCTACAGCTCAGCATCATCTGGCAGAACACTCTCACTGCATCCTGCTTGGGAGCACTGGGTACGGAGGATCCATTCCACTCAGATCTTAACATCTGCCTCTGGCACCCTACTGAGAGGTAGGGAGTGAAAAGAATGAGGAAAGGCAGAGGGCTGGAAGGGTATTTGGGACACTGGAAATAGCCTTCCCCTGCAGCCAGGGAAGATAAATGATCCCTTCCTTATTCCAAATGCAGTGCCAACCAGTGAACAAATGACTGTGCCTTTGACCCTAGGCTTTGGCTGTATGGTTATTATATGCACTTGAAAATGAAGTCTTGCTCAGAAAGTCTATCTCACTGGTTTCCAAAAAAGAGTAGATGGGACAGTGCTTCATCCTTTTTTTCCCCTTTTTCCTCCTTCTTCCTTCAAATAGCAAAGGGTAAACCAGTTCTGTCAGGATATATAAATGTGATCTAAAGCATTCCGTTTCCGTTCCATTATTAAAGTTTAAGACTCTGCTAATTAGCATAATTTAACCTCAATTCCACAACCTGATCTACACAGCCAAGTCCAGCAGCCGAGTCCAGCACCGTAGCCACATGGTGATGTATGGAGATTCGCTCACCTCTTGAATCACCAACAGATGTGCTGTGGGAGTAATGGATCCACCGGAGGGCTCCCCAGCCGTGCAACAGTTCGGCTGAGCACCTAACGGAGGAGGCAGTCCGTGTGCACTGAGCTGGCTTTGCTGGGCAGCCTCCTACCCCTTCGTTCTCTCCAGAAATCTGCTTAGAACTCCCTCAAGAACACATCCAGTCTGTCCTGAACAACTCAGCTCGTGGGCATCCGCACTATTCAGTTTTGCTTATGGGGGATATTCTACCCAGCCACGATTCCCAAATAGCTGGTACCGACTGCTCTCAGCTCTAAGCCTGTCCTTACGGCACAAGGATGCTGGATTTCCCCTAACTGTTCTTGCCTTACAGAAAGGCACTATTTTCTCAGAGTTTGTGATATGTTATTTATAAATACCAGGTATTTGAATGGACAGTTACTCAGCAGGTCCTAACCGCTACCTCCTCCCGGCACACTTAGTGCTGCCTATAGAGTTGGCTCCTTACGACCGCCTTAGGTTCGCAACGCACAGAGTCTGACTGCTGATCACCCGGAGCCCCGTGCTCGGCATCACCCTCTACATCAGCTTTTCCGCGCAGCTCCCCCCAAGCACTCAAACATTTTTAAATACTAAAACGGAGTAAACATTCACCACCATTTGTGTTACGTCAGAACACGGCAAACAGAGAACAAGCTAAAGCCAAAGCTGACGAAGCGACCGACTGGTGACCGCGCCGAGCTGCTATACGTTCTCCTCTGAGAGGAGGAGGAGAGGATCTCGTCCTTCCTTCTGGGATTAGCGAAGGAACCGTCAGTTCTTTGCTGCTCCCCGACCTCTTTTTCCCTCCCCGTAGAGCCGGGACTCCGCTCGGGGACCGCGGAAAGCGCGGCGGCCGCGGGGAGCGGCTAAGCTGGGGACTGCCACGGCTCCGCTTCGGAACGGCACAACTTCCCGGCACGCTCACCCAACCGCGGAGCGAAGTACTTGGGATAAAGCAGAGCGCTGAGCGGCAGGAAGAACTTCGGGGGAAGTCGCTGTGCGCACCTCTCACTCGGAGGTGCTTCCCGAGCGCTCGGTCCCCCCCCCGGCCACCCGCAGACACCTGTTCGCGCACCGTCGGGGCCGGGGCGCACCCGCGGCATCATCACCCGGCCCCGGGCACTTACTTGAAGGTGAGGACGCAGAGGGGCCGGTAGGACTTGTGGCTGGTGTTCTCCGCCATCCGCTTGCCCCAGAAGTCGTTGGCGAAAGCGGCGGCCACGGGGGCGGCCGCCCGCACGTCGGGGTTGTTGACGATGGCCCAGACGTCGTCGTGCACGAACTCTCCCCGCAGCGAATTGCCGTAGCACAGCGCGCACAGCCCCGCCAGCACCGCCGCCGCCGCCGCCCCGCCGCACCGCCCCGGCGGCGGCACCGAGGGGCGCGGGGCCGGCGGCGGCGCGGCTCGGTCCCGGCTGCGGTTTCCCAGCGCCGAGCCCGTCACCATGGCGCGGGACCTCGCGCGGGGAGCCGCGCTGCGAGCCCCGGCTCCGCCGCCCGCATGCTGCGGGGCGGGCAGCGGCACCGGCGGCGCCGGCGGCGGCCACTCGCGCTCTGCCGGGGCGCAGCCTGCCCGGCTGCAAATAAACAGCGGCCGCCTCCCCGCGCCATCCCTCCTCCTCCTCCTCTCCTCCTCCTCCTCCTCCTCCCTACCCCCCCGCACGCATGCTCCTTGCCGCGCTGTCACCTCCGCCCGCCGCGGGGGAGGCTCGGCCCGGGCGGGGCGCGGAGCTCCGGGCGGAGCGGTGCGGCGGTGGCATCGCTCCCTGGGCCGCGTTCAGCCGGAGAGCCCACTCAGGCACCGCAACCACGCTGTGCCGAGCAGCCTCTGCGGGACGGGAGGCGTTGCGGTGCCACTGGGGTTGTTTTCCCTATTCTGATCAAGCTGCCCCTCTTCCAAAATTTCCATCAAAGCGTCACTGTGGTGGCTGCGCTGTAGGAGCCCGTCCCGCCCAACCCGATAACTCCCGTTCACTCACAAAAAGAATTAGCGCTGCTTGGCAAAAAGCTTGGAGTAAGTGAGGTGAATGGACATGAGGAAAGGTTGAGGGTACTGGGCTTGTTTAGCTTGGAGAAGAAAAAGCTCCGGGGACGCCTCACTGTGGCCTTCCAGTACTTGATGGGAGAATATAAACAGGAGAGGGAGCGGCTGTTTATATGGGTGGATAGCTATAGGACAAGGGGGAATGGTCTTAAACTGAGCAGGGGAGGTTTAGGTTAGATATTAGGAGGAAGTTTTTCACTCAGAGGGTGGTGACACACTGGAACAGGTTGCCCAAGGAGGTTGTGGATGCCCCATCCCTGGAGGCATTCAAGGCCAGGCTGGATGTGGCTCTGGGCAGCCTGGTCTGGTGGCTGGCAACCCTGCACATAGCAGGGGGGTTGAAACTAGATGATCTTTTAGGTCCTTTTCAACCCAGGCCATTCTATGATTGTATGACATCCTGGGCACTCCCCAAATTTCTCCCTGAATTAAGTCACGCTGCATAGACTTTGCCACTGCCTCATGTATGTGTGGGAAAAGAGTGCAGCAGAAGTAGTGGAGGGTTCTTGCAGGAGGTTCTTGCCAGCCCGCTCCACAGATGCTTTTACCCTCAAAATATTTTAGCATTTTGGGGGTTTTCCAAGTGCAACAAAAAGAAAACAGTCTTTTCAGCTGGGCTTCTGTAGTAGCTACAGATAGCACTTGGCTCCAACCGGGACAGAAAGAAACCCTGGCAGGAGTGGGGCTGTCAGTCAAACTTTCCCCTCAAGAGGCTGATGTGACCTTAGGGGAGCTCTCCCCAGGGCTTGTTCCTGTGGGGATACCACTCACTGTGCTGGGCTGTTGTTCTGCTGCTGACTTCCCAGCACTCCTGTGAGTGTGGGCGCACAAAGCCAGGCTCCAGCACCTTGAGTTTGTATGGGAACCTGGAGTTTACACAGGAAAAGGCCCCTATGTACTTTCTTACTTGTTCTATGCACTCATCAAAATATCATACAGGCAGTATGGTTAACGTGGATTTGTTGAGCTTCCTTTGTGGGGAGGTGACACTGCTACCACTTCTCCATGAAAAGATCCTACCAATACTCACTTTCTTCTCTCAAGAAAATATCTGTAAAATAGACAAATAATGCTCAAGTCAACTATGAAGAAAGAGCTTCTTTCGCCAAGAGAATACAGTCTGCTGAAATCATAGAACCATGGTTCTACATCATGAACTTGTGTTGGAAGGGACTTCAAAGCCCACCCAGTCCCAACCCCCTGCCATGGGCAAGATTGCCACCCAGCAGCTCAGGCTGCCCAGGGCTCCATCCAAGCTGGCCTTGAATGCCATGGGGATGGGGAGATGGGGAACCACAGCTTCTATGGGCAGCCTGTGCCTTCCAAACCCAACCATTCTATGGTTCTGTGGCTTTATGATTCTATGATCTCCTACACCCATGGGCCTTGGGCCTTTACCAAACGCAGCCGCGTCATCGCTTCCGAAATGTAAAGCCAAACTGCTTCTCAGAAGAGGATATCTGAGCTATGGGATCATGTGTGTAGTTGAGCACTCCAGCTTTTTGGCTGTTTGCTCGTATTTGAATCACAAGTTTTGTGCCAGTGATATAAAAAGATTGTTAACAAATGGCCGTTAAAACTGAAGACCTTGAAACTAATTACACACAACGCTCAAAAAAACTCGCTCTTCTAATTGAGCGGAGCTCATTACGTGTGAAGTAGGGAGGCTCAGCCTCCACTCACAGTGGAACATACGGCAAGGTACGCGCGCAGCAGTCACATCTGAACTGTTACACATCAAAGGGCCGAGCGCCGATTGATCTGTTACTGTCTGAGGATGGCAACAGCTCAAAGGCAGAGAGAAACTGCAAAAGTTTTAAGTTTAAAGCTTAAGCGCGGACTTCTGAAGAGTTCAGCATTGCACTGACTGATTAGAGTATAAGAATGCAGTAAATACAATTTAAAAGTTAAATTACCATCTGGTCCCAGCTAGAGGTAGATTTCAGAAGTAGCACGAGCAAATAGTTTCTTGCTCTCTGAACAAATAATTTTACATTTCAACTAAGCCATTTGGTAACTGGTACAATTGATTTCTGCTTGTAGTCAGTTACTGAACGGTTTCGCAATTGATTTCAATAGCCCCAGGATGAAACTCTATCTGCCATGCATACAATGTTTGTTGGTACAGATTGCATTCATACTATTAAAAGCAAAAAAAGCCAAAAAAAAAAAAAAGACCACGAGGCAGCCACCGTGGTCTGTCAGCTATGAAAGGAAATTGCCATCTTGCGTTCAAGAACTGTGTGGATGTGGCACTGAGGGACGCAGTCAGTGGGCATGGTGGTGGTGGGCTGACATTTGGACTGGGTGATCTTAGAGGTCTTTTCTGACCTCAGTGATTCTGTGAGTGCTGCAAAACCCGGAGCTGAGTTTGGCATTAAAGCATTGTGTTGTCTGTGCTGGAGGAGCTGTGGTGAGGCAGCAATCTGCGCAGCCCAGAGCCCCTCACTCTGTGCAGCCAAATAGGACTGGGGCTTTGGAGTTACCAGGAGCACTGCAACAGACACAAAACAGAATGCTTTGCTGGGCTGATCTACAGCAATCCTGTTGATGATCCGTTTTGCTCGTTACCATACTGATTTGCCTCTAGGTCACTATAGGCTACAGGAAGTTTGTCTTTGGCAGAGTCTTCCTAAAGCCCAGTGGAAGTTCTCAAGTTTTTGCTTTCACTTTCAACTGCGGCTATGAGCCAGAAGAATCACAAACAGGAGAGGAAACTTCTTGCCCTCAGTACCCTGCAGCTTTTTTTCTGGACCTGTGATCCTCAGGAGACAAAGCTATCTGATGTCCCCAGGGGTGACCTTTCATTTTCAGTAGGTTTGTAGCTGCTTGAGGTTCAGCCCACAGCCCTGTGATCAACCACCTCTCCTGGGCAGACACAGAGTGCACTATGTATCACTCCTGAAAACACAAAGCCCTTCATTCTACAAAGCTGTATCAGCAAGGAGATACCGCACGGTACTCGGTGAATCCCTGTGGATGTGCATTCCCCATCACTGACACAGATGGTGAGCAACAGAATCCTCCGTGACCCATTTTTAGATCCATTTGACACCTGTTTCATATGCTCGTGTAAAACCAGAGATTTCAAGCTGAAAAAAAGCTTGCTATAGTTGTTACTGGATTAGAGGGAATCTTTTTTTCAGCTCATACAACAAATGTCTTTTCTGCCTTTGGAGAGACCCAGTTTAAGCTTTAGTCTAATGGCAGGATTACAGAAGTTCTTTAAGCCCCCGTGGTGGCTGCAGTATCCATGGTTTGAGAGAGGGGAGAGGCGTGGAACAGCGTTTGCAAAGTGGCTGGGATTTGTCATTGACAAAGGATAGTAATACTGCTCAGCATTCTTGTGTGCTTGCTTTGGGGTGTGGAGCCACGTGGTGGGATGGTGAGTGGAGAAGAAAGCATTTTTCTTTTCTGATTCAGTGTGTGGATCTGCAGTTTTCCTTCTCCAGAAGCACTGCAGAACTTTCCCAAAGCTAGAGAGAGTTCTCAGTCTTGCCTTTGTTTGGAAGAGCGTGTTTTATAGCATAAGAGCAAGGGATAAGTGCAGCCTAAAGGGCCTGAGTCATAAGAGGGATCACTTATCCATCTATATCATACTGATTAACAAGACAGTTTTAGATTTTTTTTTTTAATTTTTTTTTTTTTCTTCAGAGAAATCAATTAATGACTCAAAACCACAAAAATGAAATTCAGGGTAGTGTCATTTTTGGCTGAGTGAATGAAGGACTCTTAGATGACCCAATATTTATTTCCTTTTCTTACAGTGCAAACTGCATTTTTGCTGTAGCTGGAACACTGATTCTCACCAAAAGCAGATCAGCATGAGTGTGAGGCTGTTTGAAGAGAGGACCTTGATGGAGAGAAGTTGTTTTTAAAGGACTGCTTTCCTGAGAAATAGACATTAATAACTCAGGCACCGTATGCTTCCTGCTGTGCAAAGGTGTGGGTAAATTTCTGTACAGTTGGGCACTGAAAATAAATGCAGTATAAGAAATACGTTTGGACACAGAACCCAGATCCATACTTAGTGGCTGGAATTCATAACACTACTGCATGGAGGCACTGGATTGTGAAGAAGAATCTGACTTTGGTGAGGTGTAAGATGCACTTTCGGGCAAGGACTGAATTGAATCAGTAGACTTAGACTAGATATCAGGAAGCAGTTCTTTCCTGTAATGGTGAGACACTGGCAGAGGTTGCCCAGATATATGTAGTGGATGCCCCCACCCTGGAAGCATTGAAGGCCAGGCTGGATGGGGCTTTGAGCAACCTGGTCTAGAGAGAGGTGTCCTTGCCAGTAGCAGGGGGATGGAACTAGATGATCTAAGGTCCCTTCCAACCCAAACCATACTATGATTCTTCGACTGGACTCAGCCTTCAGAGCTGGCAGCACATTTCTCAATGTAATTGCCTCCTAGAAGTTTACATGCTGCAATAATGGCAGTGTTTGAAGACCCCGAGTGTGTTTCCTATTCAGCTTCAGTTGGTGGATTTTTTTCTGGGCATGTCTGAGCTGGAACTCAGCAGCAATCCTCTCCCAAAAGTGATTTATATGAAAGATCTGGCATCCCTGGTTTCTACTGAATTGCAGTCCCTGAAAATGGTCTGATAAAATCAGATACTCTGATAGAAATCTCTACACTTATTCTCTGATTACTGAGCAAGCTCAATTTCATCATGGTGAAGTAGAAACCAGTGGTTACAATTACCTTTCCTTCCTTTCAGCTGGCTTTTAATATTTGGATTTAAGATGGAAAAATTACAAATGAATAAATCTGCACCAACTCTAGTCAAGATTTTTCTCTGTATAATAATATTATTCATATCTCTATGATTAGCAACAGCTGGAATAAATTTTAGTAAAAATATTAAAATCTGTATTGTAGAATAAGCCGCATGGAGTCACTGTAATTTGAGGAAGGCAAAAGTTTTCATAAAAGCTACTGAGAAAGGAATATGGATTTTTCTTTCAGGTGACTTTTTTCAATTTTGTTTTTGCAAGCAGATCTGGTTTTGTTTCACTGTGCTCAACCTTCTGGTGCTCATGTTGAACAAACACTTGAGATACAGCAGTACATCAACCAGCCACACTGGACACTGCTTCTTCTCACTAAACCAAGGTGTACTGAGCTGCTTGAGCTGTGTTAAAGCAAAGTTTTCAGCTGCCATTACAGTGACTTAATCCAATGCTGGTGCTATATCAACTGGAAAGCTATTAGGCAGCTCCACTTTTCACCTGCAAACATCACCCATATCAGCTGCTGTTTTCAGAAAGTGGTTGAGAAATGCATAGGCAGCCAATAGATCAGTTAAAAGCAAAGCAATAAAACTCCATGCAGCTTCTCAAGTGAAATAATTTGAAATCCAAGTTCAGTGGCCAATTGAAAAGGGCAGCATCAGGAGAAAGTAGAGCAGGGAAGAGGCAGCTGGGAGCAGCTTTTTAGTGCTTCCTTTT
The DNA here is from genome assembly GCF_987193195.1 of Phasianus colchicus. Taxonomy (NCBI): domain Eukaryota; kingdom Metazoa; phylum Chordata; class Aves; order Galliformes; family Phasianidae; genus Phasianus; species Phasianus colchicus. The sequence continues at coordinate 60,444,989 of NC_143436.1, read as the reverse complement.
CTCTCTGTCTTGTTCCATATGTCTAAATGACCCTCAGACTGCAGGTGGGCTAAAGTGGACCCTCCTTAGAGATTCTGGCTTCTTCAGTAGTCATCTGCACTCCTGAGAATCTGCTTTAGATGCATAACATATGTTGCAAGACGTGAGGAATTTTTAATAAAAATATTAAGAACTTTCTGAATGAAAGTGATTACCTAAGTGTGGGAACACCGGAGAGAAGAGTGGAATGGTAGGTGCAGATGGCACCTCAGCCAGCAGGTCATCGAGGTGCCAACAGATTTGTGTGAGGCTTACCAGAACCTTCTCACACTGAAGACAGTCTACACAGTGAGCAAAATGAAGGACAGGCTATAAACCAGAGCCCTCAAGAAGTGATGAAAGGAAGAAAAGAATGGGATTGGAGCCATAAAACACCCAGATAAGGACAGAAAAGCAAATACTAAGCTAGGGGTGCAACAGGATGAGGAAACAAAAGATCACACTGTCAACTCTTAGGAGATCCAAGAGCAGCACTTGGCTTCCAGTCCATGAAGAACCTAGGAGATGTGTTGAGATGCCTACAGATGTCACTTTCCATCTTCACCATCACAAGTCACCTGGGCTGGAGCACCTGGACCTATTCGTTTTGGTGTTTGGAGGCATAAGGGTATGTGAATGTGTAAATCCTGTTTTGTTTCAAGTAAAATCACTTCTGTCCTGTTTTAGCTCACATAGCACTTTGTTGCATGGTTACGGCTGTGTTACAAAATGAGTTTGGCAAGGTTATTGATAAGAGCTATATGTATTAATGATACTTGACTACTTATCCACCTGAGTATAAACTTCTGGCTTGCTTGAAATGCTCTATAGAGACATGCAAGTGTTTTTCCCGTTTTCCCCCAGGCAAATACAAGGTCAGGATTCCAGCTTCTGCTGTTAGTGGGTGCCACAGGGCTCCTTCCTCCTAGGCTCTGGGATCACATCTCTCCAAGGAGGTGAGTTCTCTCATGTTTCTTTATGCACACCTACACTCCATTCTCCAGCCTGATGCCACTCTAGCTTTCTCCTTAGCTGGTAGGAACATATAACATAAATTCTCATTTCCCATGGCTTCAGGCCAAAACCAGAAGCCATCTGCAAATCAGCTGAAACACTCCTAGGGTCCCCGCTGTGGAACTCTAGATGATTTCTGGACACTTTTTGCAGCCTCAAAGAAGCAGGCATCAAACTCAGCCCGTCTGTGAGCATTTCCAGTGTGCTCACTGTCACTAAAGCTGCTCAGCGGTACCTCTCAGTGGTGTTTTCTGTTACCTCCACTAGACCAAAAATTTCATTCTAGGCTGCTTTACGATGCTCTGGGTTCACTTGTTTGTGCTTTCCTACTTTTCATCATGTCCAGAGCAATGCAAAATAGCAACATATGAAGTCTTCCAAGTGAGGAAACTCCAGACAGCACAGAAACTCCATGAACACAACCAGCCCCAGCTCATCACACCTGCTATTTTCTCCCATCCCTGGGATATGGCACTTACTGGCTTGGCTCAAGTTTTATCTTACATAACTGCCTCTCACAGGGTCCTTCTGAGATTTTCCTATGGGCTGTTTGGAGGCTTGCAGAGATGTTCCGTGGCCCAGCATATCTTAGCTGTTATAGACTTAATTCCAGAGCTTTGTTCCTCAGGCACAACACAACCTTTTTCTTTGTACAGTAGAGGTCATGTATGCTGAGACAGAGCTTCCTCAGATTCTGCTTCAAGAATAATGAGTGTTTCTCTGCAAAACCTGGGGAAAAAAAAAAAAGGATTTCCATGATCCCCATCATCATCTCAGTGCAAAAGGCCAACATTCTCCAGTACAAACAAAAATAATAATAATAGCAAACAAACCACTCTATCAAACCACACTACTCCTCTCCACTCTTAATTCTTCCTTGGGAAAAGATGGAGAGAAGACAAATTAACTTTCTGAGATTAGTACTGCTTAAATGGATCTGTTGATGAAATTAGTAAAAGAACATACTGAGCTTGCTCTGAATAGGCAAGGGCTGTAGAGGAGCCTCAAGGAAAATCCAGGCACGGTCCAAATTTGAAGAAGTGCTGCAGAGATCCACAGCTTATGATTTGGGTCTATTTCTAGTTATCTCAGTACTGACATAGTTCAACCACTGTGAGGAACAGGAAATTCATAAAGACTGGGTTAGTCTTTTTGGCATGAGGCTGGCGTCTACCATGGGACATTAATCCATTCTAAGCTCCAGTAAGCTGAGCTGCTGGGTTTGTATTTGTGTCACCAAGACCACTTACACTCACTGCTGGTCTATAAACTCCTACCAGTCTGGCTTGACAGTGGCTTACATCTTGATGAAAAGAATAGCCTATGGATCATGATCATTAAGTAATGATTTATACAAATTCTGTTAAGTGAGTCATTTTCCCTAAGTCCACCTTCCAAAATATTTTGGGGAGAGATGAATAAAGGAAAAGTGGGATTATTTTTTAGAGAAAGGGGACTAGAAGGTCCCAGGGCATTTGTCACTGAAATAAACACATCTGTCAGCTGAATTGGCAGAGCTGTTAAATTCAGTTTCTACGAAGAGTTCCTCCAATGCTGAGATCTTCAATACCTTACAAAACTTTGCTCTCTGGTCAGCTGAAGCAAATAAAATTAAGGAAGAAAAGTAATTGACAGCCACAGTTAGTATCTTTGTTTTTCTGAATGCTAGATTGTCCAAAATGTTAATGAGAAAAGGAGGACTCATAAGGGGTGACTTGACAGGAATCACATTTTAATTTCCTTTGTGAAATATTGCAAGCTTCTCTCTGTCCAGTGAGCACCTTGCTGTTCTTGCCTGTGGGGACCATGTATCCTCCCCAAGAAGAAAATATACCCCAAGGTACTTCCTTCTTTCTTTTCCCTGATGAAGATGAAACTTCTCAGATGAACTTAATGGGAAACCCATTAAATTTGTTAATTTGTTAAACTCGTTTTTAACTTTTCAGGCTGCTGTCATGCCATAAAACTGACTGATGAATGACAGAGCCTTGCTAGGTTTGTCCAGTGTGTAACATGAGCTCCCAGAGCTGGAAACAATAAAACACGATTTTCTGAAAACTGGGGATTTGTAAGAGACATGCTAGCCCTGTCTTCACACGCCCTTTGATTTTGTTAGCTGCAGTTCAGCAGGTTATGGTTGGATTTCGTTACAGTTTCTACCATTAGAGGCCCTCTGTTCTCAAAGGTAGAGAGGATTTTCTAGGTGCATCAAGGTCATTTAGGAAGAGAGCTGATGAGTGCCATGCTGGAGCCCTGCTCTGCATGGATGGAGTTGCTGTATGAGTTGCATAATGACATGGTCAAGGCTCACACCAAGCAGTTTGTAAAAGAAAAGACTCTCAGATGAATCGAAAGGCAGCCTCCCCCTCCCACACTGACCTTCTTGGCCAGCCTGTTTGGAGCTGCTCTAAACTGAAAATCTCATCTATTTTTTACCATTACATTTTCAAAGGACTGTGGGTTGAAAAGAACAAAGAAAAGCTACCATTAAAGTCTGGCTCAGCTACTATTGTCACTTGCTGGTTTTGGAAAGAAAATAAAGAGATGTTAATAGAACATTTCAGCTCACTGGCATTAATACAGTTGGGCTGTCCTGGAAGAAAGTCTCCCTCAAAATTCAGAATATCATTTCTCTGGCTTTCTAGGTAAAACCAATCAGATCCCAGATTGAGCAGGGGAACAAGGCAAAGAAATGGTGAAAGAAAATAAGACTTTTAGCTCCACCATTGAAAAATCTGAAGCAGCAGAGGTGCAGGAAAGTTAGGAGGTGTGCCCAAAGCTATCTTGGGCAGGGAACACAGTCAGGAGCTGACAGCACACCTGCAAGGCCCACTTCTTCCTCTGAGGCACACAGCTGATTGGGGATGGTTGGCTCTGCACTCTGGATTTCACTGGTTCCTATGTTCCCAGTTCATACTAGGATGAGTAGGCAAGAACAAAGGATGTAGGCATTGGCATGCTGGTACTACTGGGAAGCACTGCAGTGAAAGCTGTTGTTACAGCTCTTCATAGAGGGAGGTACTTCTCTGCCCTTGCCAAGAACCACAATGGAGCACAGGGAGGGCTGGAGCAAGGCTTTCCTCAGCCTTTCTGAAGTTTTCCTATGGGCTTTTTCAATCTCTGCACTCCAAGAATCTGAGGTAGGAGAGGGACAGGGCTTTGCTTTGGAGACAAAATGTTGTGCCCTCGCACTGCTGACCTCAGGACACAGCTATCTGTGCAAAATCCCTAATGGGCAATATGATAAGATGTCACATCATTACAGCATCTTGCAGCAGACTGTGCTTATGCCAAAATCAGAGAAGCAGGAATGCATATGCCCTTACAGTGACAGCATAGGAGATTTTGTTTTGGTTTTGAATAAATGATTGATAGGGTAAAGGCAACTGGGGGAACGGGTCAAACACAGCTAATAAAAAAAGTAGATCCAGTCGTCATCTTGTTATATCACTTGCTAATAGAGTAGTGTTTAGCAATAGCTTGGGTGTTGTAAGGCTTAAGGTTATCAGCAGAATGACTGCAGAGAGCTGTTTGGCATTCATACTGCATCTGCGACTATAACCCAGCAATTTAGACAAAAACATGTACTCTCCATAGGTGCATGGCATAGGCAATTACTATTATTAATATAGTAATAGTCATAATAAATTACATATGGAGTGTATTTGTTATTCAGAGGAAAACTTAATTATAATTTCCGTGCTGGCAGCATTTGATTTACTTTTTCTTATCTCTGAAATTGTATAATTAGTTCCCAAGTTACTACTCCTATGGAATCTCTGTCTTGTTGGGGGTAGGAGATGTGGAGCTACAGCTGCAGCCATTGCTCTTTCTGGCAAAGATAGCTTTCCCTTGAGAATATTAATTTTTAACATAAAAATGAAAAAGGAGTAAAACTGTGTGATATAAAAAAAACAGGAATGCTCTGTACGCACTTCACAGGGTTCTGCCCTCACGTTGGAGAGATGTTTTTGGTAAAAGGAGCTCTCTAGTGTCCAGTTGTGATACTGCAGTTAGGAAAAAATGATGCTACGAGTACAGGACCCGACAACATAGACGTGCAAGGCAAATGGAAAGCTCAGGTCTCTTGTTTTAGGTACTCAGTGCTAATGTGTAACATGCAAAGTGATACTTAAGCATTGCAAACCAGCATGGTACTCAAAAGTGTTAAGGCACGGAGCAGAGGTTTTGTTCATTCCCACCTTTCCTTCCCAGTCTGTTTTTGAAAGGAACTTCTGCTGCACTTTTGAAGTTGCTCTGTTTGGTCTGTGGGGCAAAAATGAGAATGCACATCTGCCAATGTCCAGGCTGTGAAAAAAAGAATTTTAAATTTCACTGTGCTCCTCTCCAAAGACAGCAGAAGTGCCTGCCACTCAGGGATCTGAGGTCAGGAGCAAATAGCAGTGTGAGGCATAATATCTGACACAAAAGAATGTCTAATTGCAGCTGCTGGTATTTAATGCATGCAGCTGATTAAGTAAAATTGTCTCATGCCAGACCTCGGTCACTAATCACAGAAAGCAAAGCATAAAAATGATGTGTGTATAGTACTGTACAAAAGCAGAAAGCCTCTCTGTCTTTCTAAAATTAAAGCCTTAACACTTTAATTAGTAGTTATTATGCAGGTTTGACTGCATGCTACAATAATAAATACACTGCCTTTGCACTGTTTTAATGTTTGTGTTCTGTTCTTTCAACAGGCAAGTGATGAGCTCACCAGTGTTGGTAAAAATGAATTTAAAAGTCTAACTGGTTATCAGTGGATATCACAGATGGAGAATAATTACTTGACAGATTGACAAACTGAGATTATCTGCAAATATTATGAGAGACACTGGAAGCTCTTATAAAACACGCCATTATTTTAAATAGCATTTTGCAATTATGGTACCTCCCTTGTGGATACTGTGGCTGAATATTGCAAGTATGAAAAACAATGCCATAGTTGAAGCTTTGTCACTGAAAAGCACCACCTCATTTTTCCTATACCCTGCTTCCCACAGCAAGATATATTCTAGAGTAGAAAATAAATTAAGAGGTGATAATTAACTAAATGTGTCTCAAGGCAAGAAATCCTACACAGAGCTATATTGTTCACCTGTAATCGCTGCAAATAAAATGATGATGGATTTCCTGCAGGTTACCAAAAGGGGCAGAGGGTTAAACCTTTTGCCTTGAGATGTGTCCCTTTTCCCATTATTGAGCTCAGTTTACAAAGAGGTCAGTTTAATTGCTGAAAACTAATTTCAAGAATAAGCCACAAACAACAAAGAATGCTGCCAGACTCTGGTCAGTCATTACAATAATAGTTTTCTTCCACTCAGTATCTCAGCTGGTAATTACTCTTGATAAATGCAAAGCCCATCTGTACATTATTGTGTCTAAACAGCAAACCTGTAGCCATGAGAGCAATGGCTTGACCAAGGTGTTGCACTCAAGTCAGGGTAATTCCTGATACGTGTACAGGCTGGGAGAAGAACACATTGAGCACAGCCCTGCGGAGGAGGACCCAGGGTCTCTGGTAAATAAAAGGCTTGACATGAGCCATCAGTGTGCACTTGCAGCCTTGAAGGCCAACAGTATCCTAGGCAATATCAACAGAGGGATGGCCAGCAGGGAGAAGGAGGTGATTATTCCCCTCTGCTCTGCCCTCGTGAGGCCCAGTACTGCATCCAGACCTGGGGCCTCCAGCACAAGAAAGATGTGGAGCTGTTGGAGAGTGTCCAGATGAGGGCCACAAAGATGTTCAGAAGGCTGGAGCACCTCTCCTGTGAAGAAAGGCTGAGGGCTTGCTTAGCCTGGAGAAGAGAAGGCTCCAGGGACATTTCTCTGTGGCCTTCCAGTACTTGAGAGGAGTTTATAAACAGGAGGGGAACCAACATTTTACACAGTCTAATAGCGATAGGATGAAGGAAAATGGCTTTAAAATAAAAGGGGGGAGATTTGGGTTAGATGCTAGGCAGAAATTTTTTACTCAGGCGGTGAGGCACCCAGAGAAGCTGTGATGCCCCATCCCTGGAGGCTCTCAAGGCCAGGCTGAATGGGGTCCTGGGCAGCCTGAGCTGCTGCGGGGCAGCCCTGCCAGAACTCTGTGGTCCCTTCCAGCTCAAGACATTCTATGATTCTTTGATCTATGACTCCTGTAGCTCTTTTCAAAAAATGCAACAAACTATTGATATTTTCAGACCAGAAAGCTAAACCAAAGTGTTTCTTGCCTCCTCGTAAAATGGTTTGAAAAAAAAACCTCTGATTCTTAAACTCAGAAATATTAGTCCCATGCTCTTTGTGAGATTAGAATCAGAATCACAGAATCATAGGGGTTGGAAGGAACCTCTGGAGATCACCTAGTCCATACTCACCTGATAAATACCGGTTCCCGAGAGTAAGTTGCAAGAGTTAGTGGAAGAGACCCTGTAAATCTTTTCTGATCTCCTGCATAATCCAGTACAGAGAATTTCACAAAATCTGTGGTGAAATTTCTGTTTTATTAGCAGTGTTGGCTCCTTGTACTCCACACAGCCCTCACTCATCCCTTCTGATTTCAGCTGAAAAGGTGCTGTTGAATTGGAAAGGACCTGTATAGAAAACAGCAGTTCCTGGAGTCCTACATGCCTTTCCTGGGGAGAACTTGGTATTTTACCTCATATCTTCTTCAAAAATGATAAACTAGAAGACATGTAAACTGTGTTATATGAAGAATAAAATCCATAATTCAGGACAGCACAGAAAGCACCTGGTTTCGTGCTTCATTTCCATTTCTAAACATAGAAGAGATTTACAGAAGCATCTGCTGAGCTTTTCAATGACTTTGGATCAGCTGTAAGTGCTTGTATGCCAAAAGCAAACCAAACTCACACATGAAAACAGGCAAATTGCAGTGACACCAGGTCAGTTTACATCCCAAACTGACAGCAAGTCTGGTTTGGTGGCGAATGCACCCAATAGAAAGAATGGAGAAAGTGTGCATGTTCTTCACAACATGAGAATGCTAAACATTAAACAGTTGCAAAAAATATGTACTTAACCTTTGGGTTTTACATCTTTGCTTTTCTTTCTCTCTGCTTATGGATAAGGACAATCAGATTAGATGGAGATTCACAAATGGTAAAAGATGTTGTTATTCCAGGAATAGTTTCTATTCAGTATGGTAAATACTGAATAGTCAAAGCAAAATTTGAGATTTTGGGGTAACCACAGCATGTGCCTGAGATCATGCCTGAGTTACAGCCTGAGGGCTACAGGAAAATCAGTGGAAATTCTGCAGGACAGATTGGACCTTTTGGAATATTGTTGACTGTACAGAAGAAATGTCTTCATTTGCTTGGTTTGAAGGGCTCCCAGGGAAAAAAAAAAAAAAAAAAAAAAGAAAGAAAAAAAATTATATATATATATTACCTGGAGTACGGAAATAATGAGAAATGTCAATCTTGCTCTCTGCTTGCCTGTGGGATTTTCTTCTCAGAGGGGTGCAATATTCACCTCTGCTAGCTATCTGATGAAGAAGAATACGTGATTAGACTGGAATCATTTCTAATCTATCAGAGCCAGCATGAGTCAGCCAAACCTGTCAAAGGTGATGTCATTTGTCACCCTCCAGACATGACTATGTGGACATCCTCCTGGGCCTGCCACCACCCACACAGACACCACTGGAGTCCATGTTGGGTCACAGCCCTCAAACCTAGAGGGATTTGCTGCAAGCGTCAGCATAAAGCATGCTAACAAAAGAGCAGTCACTGTTGCAGGTCCTTTCTGCTAGCATTACTGCAGTGGCTGTGCAGATTTCCCACTGTAGGATGGTGGGATATGCTGAAAGGCAAAGAATCCGGTCTTGTTGCTGGTGTCAGTGCTGACAGTGAGTCACCCAGCTGCCTCAGCTGAAAATTAGTCTCCCTGCCTCTCCAGTCCTGATGAATATCGATGAACTTCACAGCATCGAAAGAACCAAATGCAGGACAGCTGTTTGAAGGGACAAATGCTCTGGGTTGGGAAAAAAGAAACAGAGACGAGGGAGTGGCTGTGATGAGCCAAGACAGTCTTCTCCCTCATTTGTCAAAATGTGATTTGCAGACACACTTCCATTTACCCTATGGCTGCCATTTTCCACATCTTATGTCCACAAATCTCTCTTGCTAATTTGATAGGCAATATGTTGGCTGCCTCCTCTATAAAAAGCCTGTCTGAACTGGGACGCTTCCCAGCTCATTTTAATAAATCATGACTGTAATTAAATTCTTTTGCTGCATTTTTCTGCAATAAAATCCATATCATTCATTTATTAGCCTCTTTTTTTTTTTTTTTTTTTTTTTTTTTTTTTTTTTTTTTTGCTGCCCAGGTATCATTCTGTCTTGCTTCTGAAGCTGCCTTTCCTGCCTGGTCATTTGAAGAGTGCCATCTGCTTTGAATCACTGGTCTAGCTCAGCTTTTCTCCTTGACCTCATCTTTAGAGCCTCTCCTCTGTTCTGTCCAACCCAACAGCCCCATTTTTCTTACAGCCACTGTCCCTGCCACTTAAAACACTCTTAGTAGTTCAGCTTAGCAAGGCTGTCCTATTGCTGCAAGAGCCACTTCTACCACCATGCCAACAAGTGCATCTGACACAACCCCTTCCCAATTTCTGCTTAGCTGTAGTTCCCATTTTGTGCTTGCAGAAGATGGAGAGGAAGACCTGAGCTGGATCACAGAATCACAGAATGACAGAAATTGGTAGGGGCCTCTGGAGATCATCTAGTTCAACCCATGTGGATGCTCACACTCCATTGGGTTTGGGGAAGGGGACCTTGAGGCATGCAGGCCCACTGAAGCACAAACGTGCTAAACACTGACTGTAGCAAAGGCTGCGGGTACAGTCAGGAGAAGAACTTGGTAGCCCCTGACCTCTGCTTTAAATCTCATTCCAGCACAAAACCTCACTTAATCTTAATGAAGGTCACGTCACTCCCAGTGGTTGGAGAGAGCGGGACTGATCTTAGGAGCCATGTTTTGGCAAAATGTCAAAAAGCTGGATGACAGAGAAGCTGGATGGGATCTGGATCAGACAAGGCGGTGCAAGCACTGAGTCTTTGCCTTGGTTTAAAAAACAGTGTTTCAAAGACATGGATGCATGAAGCAGCGTCTTGTTCTGCCCTTCATCAGAAAACTTTCATTTTTGGCAGAGATGTGTTTAGAAGGTGGAGTCCTTTGTTTTTCACCTCCTTAAAAGCATAATGCAAAAAAACTATAATGTCTGAAGTTGTAATGTAGGGTCAATTTTACACTGACACTTGGTTTCGTATTCAGAATAGGTTGAGATATGCCTCTTTTTGCATCACTCCAAACTAGGTTTTAAACATGTAAGTGGGAAAATGAACATGAAAATGAGTCTTTAAACTGCAGTTACTTGAAAGATGCAGAGCATGAAGAATTCAAATGGCTTTCACTCCGTGACCCAGTTAAAACGCATGGAACTGTGCTGCAATTTGGTTGCAAGCATTTCAGAGTCATTGGGAAGTGGTGGCTGCCTCCACCCTTCTGCCAGTGTAACTGTATGCTGGTACTCTAATGCAGACCAAAGAATCCTGGAAACATCCAGAACAATTTTTCCCTAGAACACATTTCCACTAGACTGTCCTTTTCCTCAGACCTTACAAGGGAAAAAGAAAATACTTGAGATTGCAGATGAGCTTTGTAGAGACCTGTAGAGGTATCATATGATCATTGGTAATGCGATATAGGTACCAGTTACACTGGTAATGAAAGTTCAACTGACTATTCCATGCTATTATGAAGTCAGAACGTATTCTATCAGAAGAAATAGAAATAAAATCTCAGTGGCATTTTCTGCTATGTAAAAATTGTTTTGTTGAAGGAGGCATTGGTGAAAGTATCTGAATTCTGGGAACAGAGAAAATAAAGCCCTTTTTTCTGTTTATTGGAGTAGGTATATTATGAATACACCGAGCAATTGGGTAAGCTAATACAAAGTATTCTAGTGCTGCATTAGCTGAAAATCAGTGTCCTTGCTCTGCAGAAGGGTAACAGAGTAGTAAAACATCAGTGTGAAGGACCTCGTGAAGCTTTGCCCTCAGGATCCCAGAGCTGCCTGACTCCCTCTGAGAAAACTCACACACCATTATGAGGGAAGCAAAAGTGACAAAGTTGTCATCTTTTCCACGATGTCTTTTGTCTCCTTGTGACAAGCCTTCTTATTTTTAAGGGAAAATATACGAACAAGTGAAGCTTAGGGACAGAGCAGCATCCCCCTGAATGGGAACACAGGCAGGGACAGACCCCAGGAACTCCAGCCCCAGACCTGTCAGTGAGAACTAAAGGAACAGCCTTATTAGCTGACAGCAGCAGCAATACCTTGGTTTCCCTGTGGATTATCTGCTCGGGGAAAAGGAGCACTATGTATTTGGCAAGTGGACATGTTCTCAATGTAATAACACGTTGCAGCTGCATTGCTTTTCTTTGCATTACTGGCTTTGCAGCTGCTGGGCAGGCTTTGAGGGAGCCTTGTGCAGTAGCCACAAGCGTGACCTTTCCTGCATTACAGCAAGGATGAGCTGAGGCTGAGATAAGCAGCCTGATATTCTCCAGGCAACTCTGCTGCAGATGACATCACTGGGGGAACAAATGCCAGCACCTCCTGATCACACTCATTGCAAAGCCCCTGCTGTCCTCCCCTCGGTCAGCAACACAGAACACTTTTTAATTGTCTCTGTAAGTGACAGATTGTCTGAATACAGGCAGAGCTGTGAAGCAGCAACCTGCCCACTGCTTCCTGTGTCAGACAGCAGTCATCAGTTTACCCTCTTATGACAGTTTGGAGGTGTTCCCACTTCTCCTCCTGCCACCTATGGCTGGCCCTCAACAGGGGTCAGCCCTGTCTGCTGGACCAGGACCACACAAGCAGTTTATCTCACACTGGCAGGTGAAGAGATGGAAACATTTTCAGGGGTTGAGGGCCATGCACCAGGAGTACACTGGCTCACTGTGAACCTTCCAGAGCGATCCTACAGGCCTATTCCTTTTCTGCTATTTCTGATCCTCTCAGCTGTATCACAGTCATGTGTGCTTTTCCAGGCATGGGATGAGGGAACCTACTGAGGGAGTTCTGAGAATCAAGTGGCAATTAAGGCTCCAAGCTCTTTCTCTGTTAGTCCCCACTGCGCAACCTTCTCTTCTTAAGGCTGAATATACCCAGCTCCCTCAGCTTTTCCTTGTACATTTTGTACCTCTGCTCCCTGGCCACATCAGTGACCACCCACTAACATTGCCTCTGTTTATCAACCTTTTTTTCCTATTGGTGAGCCAGAACTGGTCACACTATGCCAGATGTGGGTTCACAAGCATAGGATAGAGGAAAACAATCACTTACCTCAACCTGCTGCCTCTGCTATTAGTAATGCAGCCCAGTGTTTTTTATGCTTGGCTCTCACTCATGCAATGGCACATTCTTGATTCACATTCAGCTCAATGTCCATCAAGACCTCTAGGTCCTCTTATATAAAGCTAGTTTCTAGCCAGCCTGTCCCCAGTTTGTACTGCTGCATGGTGTCACTGTTTACAAGGTGCAGGACTTCATGTTTGAATTCTTGAACTTTATGATACTCCTGTCACCCAGATTCTTGTTCATGCCTCCTGGGATGATGGCAGCCTTGCCCTTCAGCATATCAGCTACTCCCAGCATATAAAATAACTGCAAGTAACAACACAAAAGAGATGACAGTCAGACTAATGGCACTGTATAAACTAAGAATGCAGCAGGACTGACAGCTATGCTATACTCATCCTTCTACTAGAAAACACTCAGTGCTGCTGTCCTTCATGAGATAGCTGATGTCCTTACTTTTGAAGAGAAAACCAAAGGATGATGCTTATAACAGAAGGGGCTAAGAGAATTCCTCTGAGAAGACTTAGTGGATAGAATTAAGGTGCCTTTTTATCTTTATTTCCAGTCCCAGAAATCAAAATTATTAGCATCAGCCAAAAGCACATCTTCTCAAGTGAAAAAAAAAAAAGATAAACTTTCCTGTGACCTTAACTCAGTCACACAGGTCAAGCAGCAAAAATTAGATGCTTAAAATAACAACTAAGCTGAGCTTCACTGCTCCTCTACACAGGCATTTGTCCACAGGACAAAAAAAGAAAAAAAAAGCAAGCTGAATTTCCTCATCAGAGCTGCTTAGTCGTTCAAATAAAAAGACAACAGCTAGGTAACAAGAAGCAAGAATTAAAGAAAAGATAATGCCATGCTCTTAGTCATGCAAAGCCTAAATGCCTATTGCTCAGAGTGAAGGGGAAAATGGTTCCTCTCCATGAACTGTGCTGACAGCAATATCTATATCTTGCTCTTCCTGTTTTCACTCTTGCCCACACAGCAGTGGCTTTCAGTTGGCTCGTTTTGCTCGTCTAGCACAGCATGTTGAAACACCATGCAGTAAATCAATGCAAATCAATTCCTAAATCTGCTAGAAAGAGTCAAGTGTATGCTATTTTTAAAGAAAATTAGGAGGAGCTCAAACAGCTCACGGAGAAACTTGGGGCAGATTCCAATGTTCAGACATGGTTGGCGGGAAAAGCATCTGTGAGGACTTTCCCATCTGAAGGAGTAGGTGGGCAGCCTGGACAGAGGATGGAGACACTTGCTGTCACTGTATGGTCAACAAATGGCACTCCCTTCAGAATGACTTGAGTTTCTGTAAGCCAGAGAGACTCAACTCCCATTCCCATGACTTCAGCAATTTTCTGGATTAAGGCCCAACAGAGGTGTGCCTGAACTGCCCATGACAAAAAGCTGTTGGAACAACACCAGCAGAGTTAGGATGAACATCTTTCCAACTCATCTACAGTCTCCCCAAAGGGATGCCAAAAATTGGTTCTGGGGAGCATAAATAATCAAGGATTAATAACTTGGAGAAGGGGACCTCACAGATACCTCCCTTTCAGCTCACACAAACCAACGGGTCTGGAGGCTGCAGGGAGCTCAGGGCCATCTGCTGGACTCTTCCTGTTGTAGCCAGCACAGCGGCTTAAAGGACACCAGTCCCAGTTCAAGTCCTGACCTTTTTCTCAGAACTCAGGAAAGAAGAGGTGAGAGGGCTTGGGGAAGGATGAGGACTGGAGACAGGGAAGTAAAGGTGAAGGAGCAGCAGCTGGCACTGGGCTCTCTCGCAGATGATGACATTTCAATGTCGAGACAGAAATCGAGAGCCCCTGGTGCACATCAGGCCAGCACTGCCACCAGGCGAGGGAAGGAGTTATCCCACTCTGCTCTGTGCTGTGCTGCTTCACCTTGAGCACTGGGTGCATTTTGGGTGCCCCAACATAGGAGGGACATAAAACTATGAGAGAGTGTCCACAGGGAGGCTACAAAGATGGGGGGCAAGGTGTGGGAGGTGTGGCTGAGGACCCTGGGTTTGCTCAGCGCAGAGCAGAGGAGCTGAGGGGAGGCCTGATGGCGGCTGCAGCTCCTCACAGGGAGCGGAGGGGCAGCGCTGAGCTCTGCTCTGTGTGACAGCGACAGGGCCCGAGGGAACGGCATGGAGCTGCGTCAGGGGAGGGCAGCTGGGGGTGAGGGACAGGTCTGCACCACAGGGTGGTGGGCATGGAACGGGCTGCACAGGGCACTGGGCACGGCCCTGAGTGCTGGAGGTCAAGGCACACTGGGACACCGCTCATAGATATAGGGTTGGATTTTGAATGGTCCTGTGTGGAGACAGGAGTTGGACTTGGTGGTCTTTGAGTGTCCTTTCCACTCAGGAAATTCTAAGAATGATCTTTGTTTCTTCTCACCCTCCTCTACTTCTCTTCCACAGCTTTCTCACTCCCGTGATTGCTGAGTTGCATGTTCCAAAACCAAGACTTCCTGAGTTCAAAGCACAGCAGACGATCTTGCAGCTATGAGAGAACTGGCAGAACTGTATCAGCACTATTGGGTAACCTTGCTTCCAGAAGTGCTTCCAGAAATGGCAGGGACCAGTATACCTCATGATCTGAGATAAAGACAGTTTAATAGGACAGAGAAAGAAGAGGAAATAATAATGACCATAAAACTATAAACAAAGCAAGTGATGTGTATCTGCAATTGCCCACAGCCCGCTGCCTGATGCCCAACCCAAACTCTGAGCAGTGGCCAATCCCCAGCCAACTCCTTCCTGTTTTGTTGTTCAGCATGACACCATCTGGTATGGAATATCCCTTTGGCCAGTTTAGAACGGCTGTTCTGGTTCCGTCCCCTCCCAGCTTCTTGTGCCCACTCCCAGCCCTCTTGCTGACAGAGCAATGTGAAAAATAGAAAAGTCCTTGAATTGGTGTAAACACTGCTCAGCAACAACTGAAATATTGATGTGTGATCAACACTATTCTCATCCAGAATCCAAAACACAGCACCACACCAGCTACTAGGAAGAAATTTAACTCTATCCCAGATGAAACTAAAACAACAGTACAGACGTTGAGTGAACAGTTTAGCCATTAAAAAGGCAATTTTGGTTATCTTGAAACCCCAGGACATCTACAAGTAGTTTCTGCCAAAGAAAAGCATAAACTTACATTCCAACTTCATCGAAATAAACACCCTTAGAGGAACTCCACTTGCAATAGCTCTTGCCAGCAACGAGGAAAGGAGATGCTCTTACAGATCACTTTAGTGACCAAGTGCTTGGCAGAGTCAGCTGGGATATAGGAAACATCTTTCCCTGAGCTGAGGCTGGACCCACAGTCTCCAGCACTATGTCCTGTAAAGTAAAGGGGGAATTTTTGTGTTCTCCCTGTTTTGTGAGATGGAGAATGATGCTCTTACAAAAAACAGTGAGCTCCTGTTCTGAGGTGTGATAAGCAGGAGATTGATGCTTTGGGCTGTCTTTTAAATGGTCTTTAATGTTCAGCTGCTTGGACTCATTCCTACAGTAGAAAACAGCCTTTCTGTGGGGGCCTAGATCTAAGCTCAAGTAGCTTTGCTTTGCTTTTACCCTAGGACAATGCACTAGAATAATCCTTTTGTACATGGTCACTTACTTGGCATTCCTGATTCCTTGGCTCTGCTTGCAAATAATCTGAAATAATCTGGAAACCTTGCTTTCCACAGTGCTTCTCTTTCTTTACAGAGAGAAAGCTAATCTGCTCATTTCTACGTTTTCATTCAATGAGTGGTAAATCCAGGGAACAGAGTGTGTAGTAGAAACTCACTGAGGTACTGGCTGCTAGATCTGCCTGAAGGATATCTTTTGTCCTAGTTCAGTAGTAGGCCTATTTTATCCCTTGGATGCAGTATACACCATGCAACTGCTGTTGGCTTGTTATCCATGGGACAGAAAAATAATCAGCCTAACCACAGAGAAATGACATATATTGGTTCATCAGCCATTTCCCCTCCTCCACAACTCATTTTGCTACAAAAAGGATGTCATAATGGGAAAGAATGCCCTTGTTTATCTTTCATGCATGCTGAGCTTGAACTCACTTACCTGCTGAATCTGTAAGGCTACCTATAAGCTGTTCCCTCCACAAGCAGAAAGCCACCAGCTTTGCATACTGTCTGCCTGGCAGCCCCCTCGAAGGATCCAAGCAAGAGGTGGAGGCCCATTAAAACACACGTTGTGCCTCACACTGAAATAGATACAGTGAGATGAGCTGGCAAGGAAGAAAGAGTCAAATTGTCTCACGCCACTGTAAAATCCCAGACCATGCTCTCAGTAATATGATCAGATCTGGGGCTAGATGATCAGCTTTGGCAGTT
This sequence comes from Phasianus colchicus, assembly GCF_987193195.1. Lineage (NCBI taxonomy): Eukaryota > Metazoa > Chordata > Aves > Galliformes > Phasianidae > Phasianus > Phasianus colchicus. Next base: position 60,428,236 of record NC_143436.1, on the reverse strand, counting down.
CTAATAGGGTCTGTCTGCCAGCACTGTAATTGTAAACACAACCAACATCTGAATATAATAATAATAATGATAAAAAGCAATGTTACTATGGCCTACACCCACTGGGACAACTCATTTTTGCTTTGGTTTTAAGATAAAGGATGATGAGGATGTTTGGATCAACAGCTTCATTTCAGCCAGTGTTTCTGATAAGTCTGTCACCGCATTTGTCTCTGGAAAATATTAAGCACAACACAGAGCTCATTCCTAGATGATGTACAAGCAGCTTGTTTTTCTCATTTCACCACAAATCTTATTTATATATACACTGCAAATAGATTGATACCACACACAGAGCACATCTATAGGGCCCAATTTCCAATGTTAAATTAGATTTATGATCTTGTAATTCCACGGACTTCAATGACAACCAGACTAAAGCTGGTTCCTGAGGAGAAAGGATGTATCGTGAACTTACACACACTACTTGTCTACCCACCCACAAACATTAGTGTAGGCACGCACCTGGCACAGATGGTAACAGTTAAATTTGCCTCATCTTTCCTTTTATAAGACTATGATTTCAGTTGTTCACAACTGCCAAATATTCAATGTTCAGGCAGAAATTTTCCCTCTAATGTGCTTGCCTCAGGCTATGTATTTTCAGACAGTTCCCACAAAAGTAATCCAGGAGTTTTTAGGATGAATTTAGGGAAAACCAGTTTCCCTAAAACCAGAGACTCCAACTGCCTTATATAGAGTATCTCAAAGCTTTGAAGTAAGAATTCAGAGCTTTGAAGTATGAATTCAGAACACTGAAAGGAAGTGTTATGTTATGTTCCAGAAATGGATGTGCTGCTGCCCTGGAAATCCATCCACAATCCTAAATCAGCACTGAGCTGTTGGCTTTGCACTGGCCCTGAATTACCCAGCTGTGCCAGCACTCTGTTCTGCTGCAGTGGGCGATCTCTGCACTCAGACAAGGCATGCAGCAAACCCACAGTGGATGCTTACAGATCCATTTGTAAGGAACTGCTTGATGGTGCTATAAGCGTTCTGCCACACAACCATGTTGTGATTGCAACAACTGCTGAGGCTGGCTGGGTTCAGAGGCCCACAGAGGCAGAAATATGGGTGAGTGGCAAACTTCAGAAAAGGGCAGAAAGAGGGAACAAGAAAGCTGCCCTAAATTAGGTTGACTTTGTGTTTTATTTTATTTTATTTTATTTAAAAACAGCTACTGACAATTCCCTGAAAAAAAGAATCCCCACTACTTCCTTTGCTTAGGCAGGGCTACACTCATTTCAGATGCTTACCCAAATACAGAAAATATTGCAAAATGATTTGCCAATGCAACCAAGAAGGCCAATAACATCCTGGCTTTTATCAGAAATAACTCAGCTATCAGGAGCAGGGAGGTGATTGTTCCTCTGTACTTGGTTCTGGTGAGGTTGCACCTCAAGTGCTGCGTTCAGTTTTGGGCCCCTCACTGCAAGAAAGACACGGAGGCCCTGGAGCATGTCCAGAGAAAGGCAACAAAGATGTGAAGGGTCTGGAGCACAGGTCTTATGGGGAGTGGCTAAGGAAACTGGGATTGTTCAGTCTGAAGAGGACACTCAGGAGAGACACCTTATGACTCTCTACAACTGCCTCAAAGGAGGTTATGGTGAGGTGGGTGTCAGCCTCTCCTCCCGCACAACTATCTATACAACTAGAGGGAATGGCCTCAAGCTGCTCCATAGGAGGTTCAGGTTGGATGTTAGGAAAGTTTTTTTCTCTGAAAGAGTGAAATGGGCTGCCCAGGGAGGTGGTGGAGTCAGTGTCACTGGAGGTGTTCAAGAAACATTTAAATGCTGTCCTATGGTTTAGTGGGGAAATATTGGTGGTAGGCAGATAGTTGGAGTAGGTGGTCTTGGTGATTTTATGAGTCAGTGATGTGCTTCTCTTAGTGTGTGAAGAGTCTGTAGATCATTGAGGGTGGACCTTTGCAGATAAAAGGCCCATCACCCCAGTTCTACTCTAAGGAGAGACAAGGACCACGAAAGGCTCTTCTGTAATTGCTTATCTCAGGTGAGAAGGATCTCTCTGTGGTGTAAGACAGAAGAGCACCATGCACAGACAGTCTGTCCTGTAACCTTGCTCTCAGTGATGACGCCTAGATGGTGGAGTAGAAAGAAAAGACCACCTTCAGAAGAGACAAGGTGATTGACAGAGGAGGTGAGACAGGAGGGTTTTCTGTGTGTGCACTCTTCCACTGTGACTCAAAGCAGACCCCAAGTTCTTCAGTCATCTGAAGAGCTCCCCAGCAGGGAATGTGGCCCACCTTTGTCTAGAGGCTGGCCTAGCAGGCCAATGGTTCCCAAACCCCATATTCCAGTGGTTCACAATAAAATCATAAAAGCATAGAATTGTTAAGGTTGGAAAGACCACTGAGATCATCCAGTTCAACCACTAACCCATCCCCACCATCCCAATAACCTCAGTGTCACATCCACACATTTCTTGAACAGAAGCAGGGATGGTGGCTCCATCATGTCCCTGGGCAGCCTGTTCCAACACCTCACTATTTTAGAGAAGAAACTTTTCCTCATATCCAACCTGCACCTCCCCTGGCACATCTTAAAGCCATTCCCTCTAGTGCTATTGCTAGTTATGCAGGAGAAGATGCTGATCTCAACCTCTGGCTGGTCACAACCTCCTCTCAGGTTGCTGTAGAGAGTGATAAGGTCTCCCCTGAGCCTCCTCTTCTCCAGACTGAATAATCCCAGCTCCTTCAGCCAGTCCTCATAAGACCCGTGCTCCAGAACCTTCACTGTTTTGTTGCCCCCAGCACAGTGAATGGTCTTGTTATAGAACATTCCACCTTTAAATTACATTTATTTTGATGTTTAATGCAACTCTGCAGATCCACTGCTGACCACGCATGGTGGCCACTGACATTTGTGGGCTGCAGACCACCCTGCCAGCGTGAAGAGCTCTTCTTTGCTTCTGCTGTACACTTTGCTCAAGTGGAGGTCTCTGCTAAATCTCAGTCTAAATAGCTCAACCATTTTGCTGACCCTGAGAGAGTACATATGGCTCCATATGGTGGGAAACCTGTTTTTTCAATTTGCTCCTAAAACCAAGCATAGAAAATTATATACAAAACTATAGAAAGAGAATATTATGGTTGCAGAAGCACTTACAAGTCAGGAACTGGCTGACAAGGTTTCAGTTACATAAAAGAAAGATCTAAATAAATATGTTTTGATAGCCAAAAAATGCTCTCTAAAAGACAGGCTAGATAAATAGAAATAAAAGAATGAGGCCGCTTTGTTTGAGAACAGCTTCTTAAATCATGATTGTCTTTCCAGACCATTTCCTTCTCTCCTCCCTAAACTCCTGCCAAATTGCAGCAAGGTTTAACGTGAACATTTCACAAAAGGTTGATCTTTGTACTTGAGAGATAAGAAAAGTCTGGGCTGTGGAAGTGATTTTTTTTTCGGTCATTTTTGAAGAGTTATAATGGTGTAAATTGAGTACCTTAAATTCACCGCAGTGAAAAACTGCCACACGACGTAATTCTTCCTGTTATTTTTCTTCTTCTGTAAAGATGACATTCATCCCTGTGGTGGGTCCATCATAGTTAAGGGAGAGACTTATCAATATGAAATCTGCTTTCTGCAAAAGTAGAAAAATAAGATTTCAGAACAATTCCATTTAGGGTTGCCCAACAACCCCCAATTTCTCCACACTTCGCTATCATTAGAGATACACCAAACAAGTGCCATATTTGTTAAGCTTCAGCAAGAGAAAACCATCTCCCACAAAGCCAAGGCAAGGCAGTGTCTTGCTGTGAAGGAAGCAGGAACTTCTCCAGGCCAAGCTGAAGGAGAGCAGCCAGCCAGCAGTGAGTGTGCAGCCCGTCATGGAGTTATCTTTTTATCAGTGATGAGGACCTATTGGGTCTCAGCTGATCTAAGGGCTTTGGTAGCTGGACAGTACCAGGGAGGCTAAAAAATCAAAGCAAGACATGTGGCAAAGCAAACAAGCAAGTCGTATAAAACCAAAATAAATTGAAACCGTCTCCCTTGCAAGAAACCCTCCTCACCCCACAGCAGTCACAAGCTTTGTAGAGTTCTATTTGCACATCAGGAAGGGAACCTGAAGCAAAGTTTAGAAATCTGGTGACACTGTTCACACAGGTGCTACTACAAAAGGGCTCTTCCTATAGAGTGGGATTTCCAGATGCCAGTCAGGCAGGGAACTGATAGATGAAATGAATATGGGAGCAGCACTGGCTGCAAAGGGCTGCATGGGCTGTACTAAGCTGTGGGACAGCCACAGCTTGAGGCAAGGATCAAGTACAAAGAGATGGTGATTAGCAAAGGTCATCTCAGCTGAAAAGGCAACAAGCCCAATTCCTACCTGTCAGGTTCTGCCTTTCATTGATAGAAGCTGTACATTCTGTAAGGAGCATTTTACCAGCCCCCCAAGCTGCAGGCATCAGTGCAGGCAACATCACAGCTCTGGAGAAGGGCCAGCACAGTTCAAAGCCCTTTGCTGGAAACCAAAGCAACTCTGACAAGCACAGACGTAAAATTTATGAGGTCCTGATTGCTAAGAGCGTATGTTTGGGATATAAAAATGTAACAATTATGCCACCCACACTGTTTATTCTTTTCTTATGTGTGGAGTTTTGGGCTAGCATGTTGAAATACAAAACAATCTGAGCACTTTTTTACATAGGATTTATGGCATTCCTAGACTGACATTTAGTATCACAGTTTGCAGTTGAGCATATTATTCAACAAGCCACCTGCCTCTATAACTGTCACTGATCGGGCCCAGACTTGGTTTATGTACAACTGAGAGGAACTCTTGTTCTTTCAGTTACTGTCTGTTTACAAGGAGGTTTCATGGCACACAGCACTGAAAAAAATCAATTTGTAGAAATAAAAGACAAGGGCAAAAGCCTGGCGTGATTTATCTTGTTTGGAAGCTGTAGAAAGGGGCATGTGAAATCTGCATTCCAGTAAAGAAGACAGCCCACAGAATGAACTGGCACCGGCTTGTGCAGCCAGAGACCCCACAGAAACACAACGAATCTCTGGCAGTGAAGGGTCAGGAATTGCCAGGTGGGCTGGCAGAGGACCTGCAATCTTCACATCTGGAGCTTCCTGAGTCTTTTTCAAAGCACCAGCTCTGCCCAAAGGGGATCTGTCTGACTTCTCTGGTGCGAGTGCTGCTGTAAGGTAGTAATCCAGCCATATCCATGGTGACAGGAGGTAGCAGAGGTGTGTCAGGATGGGAGGCACTGTATGTAGTGTTCAGACTGCCACACCACAAGGCAGCCCCCAAAACAGCCTCTCTGAGCACTTCCACACTCATCAGGAGAAACAGAAGCAGTACTTGGAGTCTCTGCACAAGTGCAGGTGCAGCAGATTTGGTTCCAGCACTTGCTGTACAAGCAACCCTTAGGTCCAGCTGTGTGCTCAGGCAGCTGTATCGGAGTCATGGAATAATTTAGACTGAAAGAGATCTCTGCAGGTCATCTAATCCAACTTTCTGCTTGGGGCTTTATCCTCATTCATTGGGCTGAGACACGGGCTGCCGTAGCTGCTCCACTGCCTCTCTGGTCACACAGACACATTACCTACATGTGTGTTTCTAAAACCAAAATATTTGTGGCTTAGTGTTAAGGCTGGGATTCTCTTAGGCAGAAGAAGCCGTTGATAAATTCACTGGTAATCCTTACAACTCTTTATCACAGAGGGGCATAGAGAGGGCTCCATCAATCTGTCACTTCTGTGCTAATAGAGAATCTAGCAATTTCCTGCTCTACAAGAAAAAAAAAGCCCATTTTGTGTTTCCCTGGGGTCTAGTTGCAGTAGATACCAGGGAGACTAGGAGCTGAATGTTTCTGGAAAAGGAGTGTTACACTGAGATAGTTTGGAGGGCAATTGGGTGTGCTCCGTGCCTAAGATCTCTATATAGACAAAAGATTGGTCTTCTGACCTGATTACAGGTAACATACATTGCTCTACTTCAATGAAAATCTCTTCCACTTGGAAGAAATATACTGGCATGACAAGTTTTTTCACCTGGATTTAAATCTGGTACTTTTCTGCAAGCATTATCAATTAAGCTTCGAATACTGCAAAGGAGAGGAAACCTAAATCTCTGTTGCATGCATTGGCCTGTACAATGCAATGTAACAAAAAATCTGCCCTTTTGGGAATGACAAATGGAAAAATTGGTGACATACAAAATTAAAATAATAGAATGGTCTAGGTTGAAAAAGACCCTTTTTGGCTTTCAAGTTCAACCATCAACCTGACCTGAGTCCCGTCGCTAAACCATGTCTCTTAGTGCCACGTCCACACATCGCTGAAGTACCTCCAGGGATGGAGACTTAATAGTTAGCTGAGCTCTACCTGAACCTGATCTTTCTAAAAGCACTCATTATTAAAAAAAAAAAAAATACAAAAAATCAAAAATTTACATCATTCCCGAGGATCATGGGATTAGAAATCATACTTGATAAAAATCCTGTTTGCATGATTTCTGGCACGCAACTGGAAATACTTCTTGTGTTTTACTGCAGAAGGATATAAATGGTTGTACTCTGCTTCTGGTGCTTTTTCTCTATGGTTGGCACTTCCCAAGCACAGAATATAGACCTGCAGGCAAAGACTGGATGATGGTACATCAATTGCAGAAATGAGTTCTGTCTGGCACAGGCAAGATGGGTTGTCTCTTTTTACAGCCACTATATGAATTATATGAATTCTAATATGTACTGAGAAAATGTCCCAAGCTCATAATCCTGAGGACAGGCCCTTATGCTAAAAGCAATCTTGTTGTAAATGAAACTTAATACCCATTCTGCAAGTAAAGGTGATGACACATATTGAAGAAAAGCTCTTGAGCATCAAGAGTATTGAATAAAGGCACTCCGTCACTCCCTGAGTTACATAATTAGCAGGCCAAATGCAGGATAAAGGTAGGAGCAGGAGGGGAAAAAAAAGAAAAAGTAACCTAGATTGCTAACAAGGGCTTTTCAGAAAACTGCCAAAAAGGATGTTTAACGGAGGTTACACATCAAAAACAATGCGTTCTGAGACTTAGGATTTTCTTCTCTCAGATACTGCTTCCTTGGATGCTCAATTGGCCTGGTGAATCAAGCTGATGCTGGGTGCTGAGATTTCTTCTTCCTGGCATACATACTCTGCCAGAAGCAACTCATGAACACTTCAGCAAAGTGAAAAATAAATCTATTATTATTTATTAAATGCTAGGTATATAAATGTTAGTTGTTTACAGTTGAGCCCTTCACAACCTTATAAACCCAAACGTTGCTATAGACCAAACTATAGCATCAGAAATATCAACAAAACCTACAGAAATGTCTTTTGCTATCAGCTTCCCCAGGAAATGCCAAACTTGAAGCAGCTTCCAGAACCATCAGAGAGATCACGCCAATTTAAATAATCACACTTTGTGGTTCTGTTCTGTAGTACTTCACTGATACAACAAGCAGATAAGTAATAAGGAAGACTTTTTTTCAGTGTTACCACTCACCATCTTTCTCCCTGCTTTCTGGCTCCTGCAGCAAGGCAGGCACATGGTGAAAAAATGTTTCAAGCCAGTGGGTGGCATCCAGTATTATATTCTGGATGTGTCGTTGGTGGTTTGAATATGTCAGATATTTTTAGCTACTGTAAGCAGTTCTAGGCAATCAAGTATTGTAATCAAGAGCACGGCTCAGCTATATTTGTTCAGTTAGGATTTTAAAGATTCAGGTTTTACAGCTCTCTTAGATAATGTACTAGGATGGGATAGGTGTAGTTGCTCCCCGTTTTGGTGTAGCACGGTCATTTTCAGAAGCACAATCTTTTGCACAGCTCCCCACTGTGCTCAGCTGAGTGGATAGTGATTTCAGTAACAGCAGCTTTCTGCAAGGAAACAGGAAAGGTAGCCCTGAGCCTGGCTGGAGATGTTCAGACTTACCTGTGACTGTGAAAATCTCTGGATTGCAGTGGGCTACAAAGGCATGCTATTTGAGAAATGACAGAGATTGTAGACAAAAAATTACAGAAAAGCCAACCCTCTCAACACCACCCAGGAAGCCTACAGAAAGCCCGTGATCAGTGCCCAGCAGAAGCAGCAGGAGGGGAGGCCAGGTCTCCCTGCTACTTCCACCAGCGCTTGCTGAGCTGCCCCCGCCCTGCACAAGGACGCGGCCTGTAGCCGTTCAGCACCGCGGACAGCGCCCGCCCGCTCCCGCCCTGCCCACGCGTGTCCCCGCCGGCCGCGCTTCCAAGAGAAGAGGAGCCATCGGGGTCCAAGCTGGGCTTGGGTGTGTTTTGGCAGAGCTGCACCTGAACTTGGTAGGCTCTGGCTCTGTGGTAGTCACCTGGGTTTGGTAACTCTCTCAAAAGTAACAGATTCTGGAAGAGAATTCCACTGCTCTAAATTGCCGAGAAGCAAAAACATGGATCCTGTATTAACAGCTCTGTATTTTCTCCCTAAGCCTTGTGTACCTGGGTGTCTCCTCTGCCTCACTGCCACACTTTGATCTCAGACCTTCCTGCAGCTCTCTCTCTTCTTCCTGGTTTTCCACTACACCCACAAGAAGAAAATGCATCTGTGCCTTTTAATTGCTGTACCACTGCAAAGAAATAAAAACTCGATGGCAGAGCTTCAGACTTGAAGGTGCAGTTATTGCAGCTATCTATCATCCACACTAGCGCTTTCCAGGTCATGAGTGCACCCCTCCTTTTCACTTCAGTAATGCAAAGTAAATGATTGCAGGTGCATTTCTCAACCTTTGAAAGCCTGTATTTCCCCATTCCCCTTCACCTATTGGCTCTGCTGCCCTGGAAAAGCTTAAGACAGAAGTCACAACCTATTTCCCTGAAAACTCCAGAAGTCCCTCCATTCTTCCAAGTCCCTCATGCTTAGACCCTTCATCAGTGTGCTGTTTCTCCTTTTCACATTCTTCTGTTGTGAATGAGCAACCTACTTCTTTCAGCAGAGTCCACCAGACACCTGCTGAAGCTTTGCAATTCAAAGATCCACTGCTGATTTCTCAAGTAGCTTCTCCTTCTATACCTCCCCCCTCATCATCAGTATCTCATCAGAATTCAATATAATACAATAATGTCAAACTTGTCTTCAGAGAAGCCACCCCTGTACGCCTGCCCTCATGTACTCGTGTACTCATGAGTGCATGATTAGAGAGACTTAAAAATGATCACTGCTGCAACATTATGCTATTTGATTCTCCCATTCACAGTCTGACTCTTACCTCCCACACACCAGCATTTCTATCAGAACACTTCCATACATGACCTTTTTCGTTCATGCTTGAGCTCTTGGACTGCTCAGCAGAAGTGACATACCCTTGCAATTGAAGCTAATGGTACTTCAAAGCAAGCTCTAGTTTCCAGGGTTAAAAATTGCACAGCAGTGAGACTCATGCCTAACGCCTAGTACTTTTTCTGCTCGTTTCCTTTCAAATGCAAATTCTAATTATCCTGACTGTCTGAAGCAGGGCCATTTCATTCAAGATTATTGCCATTATGACATTTTGAACAAGACAAAAACACCTGCCCTCCTAATCATCTCTGCACACACAGCCCACCCAAGCTATTCTGTCTCTGCTATCCCCGAATTCCCACTGCCCAGCCTACAGAAAGAGCAGCAAGACTGACTAGATGAAATCTTGAGCAATCTTACCTGACCTCAGAGGTGACTCTGTTGAAGGTTGACTAGTGTCCTCCCAAATTCCCTCCCAGCCTTAAGTGTTCTGTGGTTCTAAGTTTTCACACAGGGATAGTAACATAAATTGACAAAAACTCCCACTGTGTAGCTTACTCTGCCCCATGAGTTACATTTTCTTTCTTTCTTCTAATTCTGAAAGATAGGCAAATGGCCAATGTAGAGTCCAGGATCTGGACAACACATGCAGAGAGGCTTGCCACATTTAGTCATCCCTAATCAGAACCATACCTACCTTTTGGTGCTTCTGTTCTGCAGATTTCCAGGCTGCTCCTCCTGACTGCCTTTTCAAGGTCCTACAACTTTGATGTACATTGACTATTTTTCACAGCAGTCACTGACGAAGTGCTGACCTGAATGCAGCCTGACAAGCTTTCTGAACGCTGTAGTGTCATTTACTCACATTGGAGCACCCACAATGAAAGACAAAAATGAAAAGCATCAAAAATGTCACAATAGATGATGCAATTAAGGCAACATATCACACTGTGAAAAAGAAGAAAAACTACAGCTCAGCTCCTGGGCAAGGAAAGGCTGTAATTTACTCTAGCAAGCAAAGCATATGCATCAAATTACTCCCATGTTTCAGAATCTCTCATGTATGAACGTCAGCAAAACTGACTGCACACTTGCAAATCAGCAAACAAAAAGCAGAGGCTTTCTTTTCTCTAATCAGATGGTTATAATCCTCCTGTTTCTCTTTCTCCTCCAGATTAAACCACCTGAGGTGTATTCGTGTTAGCACACTTACGCACCTGGCCTGGATGGTTCATTCCCCTGAGCTTTCTTTATAACAAAAGAAAGTAGGTTTTTCCAGAGAGTGATTTAAAGCAGCTGATGGCTCTTGCCTCCTCTACTACAGAAGCCTAACAAGATAAGCTTCCTAAATTCAGTGCCTGAAATCAGGTGGTGTGTCTTTTTTATTTTCCCCACCTTTTTTTTTTTTTTTTTTTTTTTATCTCCCCATTTGGGCTACATACACTAGCAGTTGCCAATTTGTGTCTTCAAAGATCATACCTATAGCTGGTTATTTTTTCCCCTATTCATCTTTAACTGAAAAGGAGATATTATAATAAACAGTAAGAAAATGGTAACATAAAAAAATTACTTTGTGAAATAGAAACCAACCAGGAAAGGACAAAATGCTTTCCAGTGCTTTCATACAGCTTCGGAAATTCTGTTAGTGTCCTGTTAGGCAATCTCCTGCAGCAGAATAAATCTTGGGCTCAGGCTTCCCATAATAAGAGTGACCTTGGATGAAAGCCACAGAGATGGCAACAAAATAAACTAGCATATGTCCTTTGACATTATGTTTAAGTAGCTTTTATTTTCTGCAGCAGTACTGGCAGAAAGTAAAATCTGGATTTACAAGTCAACTGCAACTCCTTTCCCAATGAAAAGTGAAAGAAAATTTAACACTTTTTTTCTGTCTTCTTCAGAAACAGAGCAAGAATATCAAGATATAAGCTACTTATACTAAATAAATAAAGCAGTTCTTTTTCCTGTCATCTTTAAGCTAGGATTTGTTTGCCTCATGTTTCCTGTATCTTCCCCAACCTGCTGTACAGTTATGGAATTTCACTCAGTCAGGCCCCTATTCAGTAATTAGGCACTGAAATACTGAAAAAAATTGCTCAAGATCTGCTTTAAAATGTTTTAACACAATAGTTCATCTACAGCAAGTAACAGAAAAAGAGAATCCCACGCTTACTAATCTATGCTCTGTGGCAGTATTTAGCAGCAGAAAAATCTGGCTTTGTTCTGCAGTTCTTCCTAATTCACTACAGCAGAGCTGCAAACAGCAGCCACCCCCAAGGGCAGCGCATGGGAGAGGGGGAAGACGTGTGTGAGAGAGGAGGTTGTGCACGTGAATGCCTGCGAGAGGAAACCAGAGCCACAGCTAAATGAGTCTGCTTACAGAAAGCAAAAGCTGAAGGTCTACTACAAGATTTTCATGCCCCTGAAGATCACTGCAACAGAGAGAAAAGTGAAATGATAACAAAATCCAGTGAGGATGGACAGGAGGTGAATACAAGCAGTCACTTCTACCTCTCTATAAGGGGCAGAAAGATTTGCATCCACAAACAGCTGCCACTTCAATCATGCAGTGCCAGTGGTTTTTCAGTATGCAATCAGTCAATAATAGAAAATCCCATTAAACAGTCAAATATGCCTATGTAACAGTGAGGAGGAAACAACCACAAGCTCTGAGACAGACTAAGACAGAAGAATGGCCTTCGGCAACCAGGAGAGGCCTTTGTACCTGCTGACTCAGAAAGCCTGGGGTTCTAAACATAACTGTGCTTGCAGGTAGGAAGAGCTCAGTGGGAGAAAGTCAGCAGCCTCCTTACCTCAGGCTGCCTGGACACTCAGTGATCTGTCTGATCAACAGTTCTGTGGGATGGATATTCTGCAACTGAATGTCACAAGTAGCAACTCTTCCTTGGGGCAATTTTCATGCTTGCCTTTCCATGCTTGGGAATTTCATGGGCATGGTTTCTATCTAGGCTAGCCTGTTTTTTTCCCCCATAATGAAGACAGTCAGTCTTTCTTGAAAAAATAACAATAAAAAAAAATAGGGTAAATGGCATGATTTGCTCAAATTGAATTGATTTTTCTTTAGCAAAACTCAGCAATTGTGATCTGAAGAACCAGATTCAATATGGCTGTACAGTCTCGCTTCCACTTGATGGATTTTGGAGATGTCTACTCATAGAAATGATAGCTCTGCTCTGCACACATTCAATCACATTATGGTGTGGTTTTATTTAACCCAGAAAGACTTTCATGGCAGGAGGAAAACATGAGGCAGGGTTTGCCTTCTTTATATCCATAGAGCTCTTCCAGAATGCAGCCACAACCGCTGCTGAGGTGCAGATGTCAGCTCTACAGCTGTGGTCAAATGCCTACATAACAGTACAGCCATTTGTCTCCACTACTGCACCTTGCCTAATCTCTTGAGGCAGAGTCAGGTGCAAGGCATGTCCTGCTGGAAATGACTGTGTGGTTTATTTATATTGAATGGAGCCACAAGACGTGGAAGCTGCAGGCACCCTTATTTGTTGCTGTTGCAAACTGTGTTCTACAAGATGCTGAGAAATAAAAGGCCAGTAGCTTTAATAATAGAGAAAACAGACATTCATACTCTGATATGGCCTTTTCAGACAACGTATATATATATATATATATATTTTAAATTCTGAATTTCATTTGTATGACTACAGAGAGTTTTTCTGACATACACACATACTTATCCACGCAGCTTGAACTGTGCCAGAGAAAACAAATTCCATAGGAAACTGCATGGGAGTGATTGAAGTCCCAGTGATTTCATCCAGTAGGTAATTAAATTATTTCATTTATGCATTTAACATACCTGATACCAAGAGAAAGCAAACACTGATCATCTTTCACCCTTACTGGGGACTGACTAAAAGAAATTACTATTTTAAGGGATTTTGAGTTAGAATTCAGCTTACAAATACAAGTTTGGCTAAAGATCAACACTGTCAGAGGGCAGAAAGAGGCATGAGAACTATGTATTTACTTCAGAGCCTGTTAAAAGTTGCAGCAACTTACACCTTCACAATGGATCCAGCAAGTTTATTAATACCTGCAGAGAGGCCATGAGCTTCACAGCACCCTGATGCGTGGTGGAGATGTTCTACTCCCATATGTTTAGGTTCACTTCAAGGCCTCAAGAGTAGCTGGCAGCTGGCATGTCATTCATCCCACAGCTGAGAACTGTTTTTCTCATCACATCAAGCAACCCACACAAGATGCCATTGAACAACATCACTGCTAGATAGATTAAAATTGCTGCTCAGTAGAGGAGCTCGCTATTAATAAGCAATTTCATAAATTATCTATGTTCTGGCAGAGCTTCTCTGGAAGGCTGAAACACTGAAACAAGCACTAGAACCTAGTGAGTTTCTTGGGTGAAATTCTAATTCCATGAGAGCCAATGGCAAAGCTCCCAGGTACTTTTATGGAACCAGAATTTTAATCTCACATGCCAGCTGCAACACACTGCTGTGGCTTTGGGCAAACGACACCATCTCAGCCTCCCGGTTATAAATATGTACCACTTGCCACTGCTCTTAGAGATACTGTGAAGGATTCTCAAAAGTCCCCTGTATAGCAAAAGGCATTATCAAACTTAGCAATCTAGCAAATAGGCTCCTTCAGCAACTCACCATAAGGGAAATACTCCACCGATAAAAATACCAGGCTCAGGGCTTCAGCAGGATTGATCTTTTGTTCTATGGAGGCTTGGAGATACTATCCTCTTCATGAATTCCATGCCAGAAGACTGGTCTTAGCTTTGGTGCAATCCCCTCTCAAAGGAATACAAGATCACTACCTTCACTAATTTGACATTTTCAGAATTGTATTTGGATGATCTGTCATGATCTCATCTACATCAAAATCAGTTATATTCTTTTACAGACAAACCATACATGTGAATAGTAGCCTGAGAGAACATGAGGTTAACAAACACTGCTACACAAATGCACTTAATAACTCTGGGTAACACATGCTATTGTTTAAAATTAATTCTGGGGTCTACTTGTAAATAAGTTTTATAGCTGTATGAAGAGAGGCTATAAAATAAGATTGGGCTCCTTGGTAGGTGGCATGTTACATTTCTTTAAGAAATATTATTCCTCTCATATAAATGCACAACAGATGTAACATTTGACCTAAACAGTAAGATTTATTACTATTTTTAAAGCAAATTCAGTGCAGCTTAAGAGAACACTGTACACAATTCTTTAAGTTAGGAAGAGATTCTTCTTGTCATCGCTGCATGTTTTGCATTTGTCAATTCTTACCCTCAAAACCAACCCACAGTTCTCTGTCTTAGGCTTCTGCAAAGGCAATGATCCTGCAGTCCAACCTGACAGTGTAACACAGTGATCTCCCTCTCATCATTACAAACATGGGCTGTTACCTTTGCTTTTAATAATCAAAAGAAATCCGCATGGTCTCTTTTTGAACCAAAAAAATCCCAGGTGGTTTATGCTAAGTGCATTACCAACAGCACATAAAACCCAAAGCAAATTCCACACGATGTTTGTCAACAATAAAAAAAATTAAAGCCACGATCAAAGAACAGAACCTAGCTTACATTGTTCTTCATCCATTTATTTACCTCATACTCTATTTATTGCTTCCTATTTTCTTCAGAGGCTATTGTTCTGTTTTCTAAAAATAACCTGTTTGTACACAGTCTTCTCCTTTCGAAGCGCCATCCATTTTTCTCTTAGGTCCATTTCCACAATCTCTGTTTGTAGAAAATAGTGAAAAAGGGACACGTGCAACTTTGCTAACAATCATGTTGAAAACATCTGAAAATGAGGCACAATTCCTGGGTAAACACCTTCAATGGTAAGGAGTCTTGTAAAAAATCATAGGCCTACCTATCATGTAGTAACTCTGCATTTCGATGACAAAAAAGATTGAAAATTAAAACAACCACAAAATATCGAAATCCAGTTTCAAGTAAACACTCATTTTTGTTGCTCAGCAGCTTCAATTAGCAAATAGTTTTTCAGATTCTGCATTTCATTTCATTATAACATAATCCAGGATGGGCCAGTAGGCAGAATCTGACCAACCTTTTCCCTTCACCTCAGGTGAACACTAGAACCAGCATGGTTCCATTCACATTGGAGAAATCAATCTATCTGCACATGCACATCCCACTCCACTATGCAGTAGCCAAACACTGAAGATTTTGAACCTCTCTACAGCTTACAGAGAGAGCTGCAGCATTAACACCCACCTCCCTCATTTTATTTTTTTTTAATGAGCATCTATCAATTTGTAATCAAATCTGCATTTCCGAACCTGAGCACTGCAGCTATGTGGGGCTGCCCAAGGAGTCAAGTGCATTCTTTTTCTGAACAAAGGCATGGAACACATTGCTCGAACTCTCCTCTAGAGGATCCAGGTGAAATTTGGAACAGTGCAGGATCATATCAAACATGTTGTCTTACTTTAAATGGATGCCTTCCTGATTCCTAATTCATCATAGTTGCATATGGCTGCAGTTTCTCTCTGAAGCCACAAAGCTCAATATTCAGGGAGTCAGTTAGCTCCCTTGACAGAGAGCACCTTAGGTAGCAATTTCATAGGATGTATGCTGACATTTTTTTAAGAAATGCTGTAAACCCACGGAGTGTCTCCCACTGGTGATAGCACATCAGCCACAGCAAGAGGTGCTCAGACTTTTTAAAGGGATACATTTGTTCTCTGCTGCAGAAAACCCCACAAAGCCTTTATCTTGTAGTAATGGCTGTCAGGTTCATGTTGCTGACATCTAGACAGACGTTGCATTTTCTATTTTAAAAGTAATTAAAGTAATTCAGTGCATTTAAATTGAGCATTGTGAGTAGATCTGCATGCCAGAAGTTTCTATCCACCTCGTGCACAAGCACTTCTTTAGTTCTCTATCATTTTTACATTGTGATTTTATGGATTTTTGTTTGTTTGTTTTATGGGGTGGGTGGTTTGCATTTTACATAAGTAATAGCAGTGGAAGAGATGTCAAAAGCAAGCTCATCCTTTTTTATGATACCATTTTATGCTAAGACTTTCTGGTATCTGGCATAGTGTTTAGCTTCTTCTAACACATCAGAACATCCACCTTTACTGTTTCCCATCTGTTTGGGTTTAGACTTGACATGTGAGAGAAGAGGGTGCTGTTTTCGTTCACACTACCAAGACCTTGGTACCAATATCTGCTCTATGCTTTGCTGCAATGAGGGAAATGTGATTCCATATGCAGCTGCAAAGATAAAGAAGCTCTCAAACTTGTTTTATGTTCTCATTTGTAGGCAGAGATCCTTGAGGAACTCAACATTAGACTGTCTAACATTACTGAAAGATTGACTACTGCATAAACCAGAACTAGGGCTGAGTATCCCAATTACATGGTATGTTTTTGGCTATCATTTGAGCAAATGTAAGTGCAAGGTGTGGGGATTTCAAAATACCATTTTGGAATCTGCCCATTTTAAGTAGTAAATCACAGAAAGGCTCCTCTCAACCTGCAGACAAAAGTGAGGGCTTCTGGAGTTCTGTATCACCTGCATATGTTAAATAAGGGACTTTGTTCTAGAGATAGAGATAGGTTCCATTGTTTCAGGAGCAATGGGATTTAACACATTTTGCAGAAGTTTAATTTTTTTCAAATATTTTGTATATCCCTTGAAATATCTGCTAACAATGGTTGGCAAAGGGAAGAAATGAGGAAAAAAAAAAGGCTGAAAAGTATTCTGGAAACAAAAGATAGTTAATCATTCATGTTGTCTACAATTCCTTTGGCTCACATGTCTCAATACAGACACTTGCTCTATAGTAAAAGGAACAAAAAAAAGATAATACAATAAAATTCTTTACAGTCCTACCTTTTGTCTTCTACAATGTATGATGGAATCCAGAACCACAAACTGCCTGGACTTCATAGGCAAATGGCACGTCCTAAAGTACTTCATTTCATGTCTCATGCAGACACCCTTTCCCTCCAAAACCAAGAATGTCAAAATATCATTTTGTGTAACATTCTTTATATATTTTGACTTGTGTTCCAAAGCACATCTACTTCAATCTGACTGTGTGCATAAGGAAGGTTGTTCTTTTTTTTTTTCTTCAAGTTATTTAAGACTTGTTTTCAACTTGATATTCTGCTCTCTTCCTGGAGCTGGCCATTTTGTTGAAGGATTTTGCTGTTGTATGAAGGTAAATCAAATGCTTTGACTTTGAAAGAAAGAGAGCAAAAAGGCAGCCCAAACGTGGTGATTCTTATTTTTCTCTCAAGACTGACAAAACAGCATTAGCAATTCAATACCCAGGATGGGTTAATTTAATCTGGAAAAGAAAGTTATTATTTAGATTAATATTTGATGTGATTATAACCAACACAATGCTAATTTCATATGTAAAGCCCTCACAACGTCCACAAGTCACCTTCACACTTCTGGAACATGGGTATGGAGCAACACTGGTCAGTTCTCAGCAGTCTTTTTTTTTTTTTTAATTTATTTTACAGTATGTTCATGATTCTCTATGCTTCCAGTGGCCATCATGCTTGGCTGACCGACGCTGGAATGTGAAATCCCATTATTATCTTGGCTTGAAAGTCAGACAGTAACGCACGTTTGTGTTACTCTCTTTTTAATGTAGTACAAAGCTGGACACAACTCAGAAAGAAATCCCTAAAATCCACTACCTATTTATGATCATGTATAAACGGATATTTATCATGTTAAAAGAGAACCATATGTTAAAGTGGAGGCTAGAGCCCAGTAAATCTTTTTGGGTGGAATCCTTTTCCAAGAAAAGAAATGAAATAATTGACATTTGCTTTTGCCAGTAGAAACATTTGCTCATGAATCTCCTGGGAAGGGAAGGGCATTTAACCTTTTTACATGCCATCCCCTCAGATATCTCTGACCCCCACTGCGAAATGGACAACAAAGATTCCCGACTCCATGCAGCTGATTAAACCCCTTATAAGAAACATCTGGCTGAAATTTTCCTGGCAGTTGACTTGAAAAGTATACAAGAAGCAGAACCAGGGAGCAGCCACAGTTCAGCTGAGTGACACAGAGATGATGCTATGCAAAAGCAGATTTTTCCTTGAACGCATTAACTTCTAACTATTAACTTGTGATTGTGCAAGCAACCTTATTAGCAGAAGAAAAATAAATCCCCCTTCTACTCTGCATTGCAGCGTAGAAGAGGAAATCAGGTTTTGAAAGAAATTCTGTTCAACAATCTCTTTTTAAATAAAATAATAAAAGGTCTCAAACACTTTACCTACCTAATACTTAACTGCAGTTGTCAGATAGGAGAAACGTTGCTCATATCCTCAACTTCCAAAAAGCATTTCTTAAATTTGTCAAGATTTAAAAACTTCCACGGTTTCTGAGAAACTCACCAACAAAAAGTGGATGCAACACCATCCTGTCACTTAGTAAATATACCTCCAGGCCTAAATCAGCAAAAGTGACTTATGATTTTCCTGGCCTTCCTGCCCTCAGCTGTTCAACTTGTAAGAACCTGTCCAGTGCAGCTCAATGTATTTTTCACTTCTGAAAATTTGGACCTTGGAGTTCTTACCATTTTCCATATGTACAAGAGACCTAAAAGTAGGAAATTTTCATTGTTGCTATTAAGTGAAAAATAGCAGTGAAAAGCCTACATGAAACACTTCTACTCTGCAGCCGCTGTGGAAAAAAAAAAGCAGCATCAGAGAACAGTGCCGGAATTAAGTCTCACACCAAATGGAAGAACAAGGAAAACAGAGTGAAACCTTCTATGCTGTGAATTCAAGACTCAGAAGATTCCAGAGTATAGGGCAAGGAAAAAGCAGCATCACTATGGCCTTTTCCTGATGCCAAGGCACAGAGAGCTTCAGATCTATCAGACTGAACTAGAATTACTTTGACATTGAAAAAAAAAAAAAAAAAGATTCAGCACACTGCAGGACCAGCAATCTGTAATTGTCTACAATTTTTAAAATCTGATAGTGTATGGGAAAGGGCTACAACTTTCCAGTTGGGTCAGTGCTCTAAAGAATTACATCATCAGTGTGTGCTTAAAATTGCTTTGTAAATATTTTTAAGTCTTATAGAAATTAACACAGAGACAAAATCTGCACTGAACATTTTATCTTCAATTCAAACTGCACATTCTAAAACACTCCAACTTATTTTGGCTACATTACTGAGACCCCAACAGAGCTAGAGAAGGGGCAGCCACTCAATCTAGTATTACTGTCGGTTTCTCATAATGCTAAGTTTCTCACTAAATGAACATATTCACAAAAAAGAAAAAAACCTATTGTATATGTTTCAATTTATGAGAAACCAGCCTTTGAAAGTCAGGAAAAAAAAATCTGGCTGATAACAAAATTTCAGCATTGAAAAAGAACAGCCAAATGGAATGCAGACCAGAAATTTTATCACAGAAGTGTAACAGTAAAAAGCAAGTCCACAACTGTTTTTCTTCTAAGATAAATAAAATACTGTATATATTTTGTACCACATTATGCATTCAGTACTACCATTGGAATGGTAATGAATGAATAAAAACAGAAAATCAGGTTATATGAACCCAACAAAAAGAGTGAAAATAAAAAGTTGTCATGTAGCACATCTACATGAGAGGGCCATGCCACTTGTGCAGGCAGGAGGTAATGTCAATGTAGATTTAGGATAGCCAACTGCCACACGTGCCATCATAACTCAAGTGAGTTGATTCCATAGCTAAGAGAAATAATTTAAGACTACTACATCAAGGGAAAATCTGCAGTTTTGTTAAGACACTCTGACAACCAGTGTATGCTCTGCAACTCCAGCAGACGCTTCCCTATTCACATCTGGCCTGCACCAAACTGGGAAGAGATCATATTCTGAATCCAGCAACAGGTATACAACCAACAAACAGTTAAATGGTGTAGTAAAAAGCAGATGACAGCAAAACATGGAACCAAGGCTTACAGTGTTATCGAGAAATGTTCTTACACTTAAAAAATTATAATGCACTCCAAAAATCCATTTGTTCAGGCAATCCATGTACAACAGAAGGCACTGTTATCCATATGAATCTATCAATTCTGCACAGCAAAAAACCTGAGAAGTGCAACTCAATTAGACGCAGCCTGGCCCCTCCCAGTCATTCAGGTTCCTTGAGGACAAATGTTTCCTTTTCAGTCCATCAAATTATAAAAACACCACAAGAATTTGTAAATTACAGTAGCCGGTTAGAAAAAGCATTCTGGTGGGGGAAGCACACTGCTATATTTCAGAAAACCTTCAGCAGCATTAAATTACCCTCCCCTATCACTCAGAAGTCATGATGAGTTTAAGAAAATGTGATGATGAAACCCTTCTCATTGACCTTCGTAGTCGATCCTTCAGTTTCCACCAGGAGTATTTCCAGCAAAGTTAAATGCTATGACCAGTCCTTTGTTGTCAAATGTGTAGCCACTTTGCTGTTCTATTGTCTTAGTCTCTAGAATTCAAAGAAGAGAAGGGATATGAGCAATAGCCTGAAGAGAACCCTTTTGCCAGAGATAATACTATTCATCTTATAATACAAAACTGTGTAAAAAACTTTTGTTTCCTAACTGCAGTGACAGTAATAAATTACACCACACCTAGTTTTTCTATAAATGCATAAACACACACCTCTTCAACACAATGGAGAAACTCATCCTCTACAGAACAACTGTATCTCATGCTAATCTGCATGCGTCTTGATTTAATATGAATTTATTTTTCCATCATGCAATTGCTCTAGACACCCAGAACAGTACACTGACTGTGAAGGCAATGGTAGCAGTAGAAAAGTAACAGAGCTGTTAAACACAACGTTTTACAGTAATCTTCATCCAGTGACAGGCTGACAGCGAGCTATTGCCTTAATTTGCTTTTCATGTCAAATGTCAGGTTGTGCCAAACAAGTTGATAGCCTGTTCTAACAGTAGCATATGTCAATAAGAGGGCAATTAATTACAAGCAATGGTAATTGGAATAGCGCACATTTCCAGACAAAGGATAATACAAGCACAATATCCTATTTATGCTTCTCAAGCCTCTTGTAAGACTTTTGATAATGAGCACGGAGATTTATTCTGTTGTTATAGATTAGACGCAGTTCCACCATCCCTGCAACACTTGAAACGGCCCCAGAGAAGAGACTTACCTGCAGCATTTCGCCGGTGCTCTGCTAATGTATAAATTTCCTGCAGCTGTTTCTTCTGATCCTCACTCAGCGGTGCTGTCAGCAAATGGTACCAGGCAGCATCTCGGCTCTGCACCGCTGTCAGAACAGGAATGGATAGAAAGTGATCATCAGCTTACACCGCAAGGTAATTTCAGAAGAATAAGATGAAACACATGGGAAAACAAGCAGAACTCGCGCTGTAAAATAGATTCAGTATTCCTGTCAGTTTCTCAGCACAGAATCCCCACTGTAAACAAGCCATCTGGGGGGAACTTCATTACATTCTCTGCTTTCTGAAACAGCAATTTAACAGTGAGTTATTCATGGACAATGATGAAGCAAATCTATTAACTGAAGATTCTTATCAAAACTAAAAGAGCAGGACTCGACAGACTGGAAAAGAAGAAAACAAGTTTTCCATTATCATTTTAATATCTAGAAAGCGACAAACGTTTATATATGTTGGAGTCCCTCTAGTGACCGAGTCTCACTTATTTAGGCTGTGTTTGAAAAGTTCTTAAAGACAACATGAAGACAATAAATCTCTAGCTGTATTTACTGCCACCTATTTTTTGCAGTACCTGGAAGAGAAAAAAAATCTTAGGACTAACATTAAAAAGCATTTCCAGTTTCAATAATCTACGTTACTGCTAGAAACAAAGAGAAGGGCTTTTCCCAATGACGACAGCCAAGCTGTTTCATCGTATCATATCATTCTACCCACCAGCACACACATACCTAAAAGTGCTTGTGTGAAAAACTGGTATTCATCAACACCATTTTCAAGGTCAAGAGGTGTGCTGAACCCTTCAAGAGCAGTCTCTTCCAAGGCATCTTCATCCCAGTCATCATCATCATCATCGTCATCCTCTTCTTCTCCACCTCCATCTCCACCTGCGCCATGGTTCTCTTGCATTGCCTGGCTCACTTCATTTGTCTCCTCCTCATCACTTGGTATCTCTTCTGCAAAAGCATTCATGTGTTTTATAAAGCAATGTTTAAAAAGTACTGGGAAACAATGACTTACAAATGAAAATAATTAATGAATCTCATTTCAGGTTGGAAAGAAGATCCTCTAATAAAACCTTCTCGCAAAATCTCAGAAAAAAAGCTATTAAAATGTTTTATACATTCAAGATCTTTTGTTAAACTTTTGTTTCTAAAAACACCTGGGGAATGTGAAACTGGCATCTTTGCTCTTCTTTTGTGTACGCTGCTTTTGTGCAATTATTGTGCAATCCAAAATAATTGGTTTAAATTCATCTTTGACAAAATCTCCCATCACTATGTTTATCCAAAATTCCATCTTTTGCTTAGCCCTACCTCTCATTCTGTTTATGAAACAATTATTATATCCTGAATTATATTCAAGTCCAACATGCAACTCCACACATTGCTATTTCTTATTTAAGAAAAGATATTTCTGACTTACAATTGAGGTTAAAATAAAATCCCCCCCAATGCCAAACCTTCATGTTCCTCTGTTTTTATCTGGTGTTAACAGGATAAAAAGTATAAAATGACCATATCTGCAACAAGCAGAGTGACTGAATCACAGGATTTGGAAATTTCTGTGCTGCTTCTATACTGTATGTACCCCTACACATTTCAAGGAATTCTGTAACTCTATTACAGAATAATCATGTGAAATTTTAAAGGATTATATTATCTACTTAGACCCACTCTGATTTTCAGACCTCAAGCAATCTCCAATTCCAAATCAAATAAGGCCACACCTATCTGCCTGCAACACTGCACAAATTTCACTTCCTCCAACTCTCACTGCAATGTATTCTTCAGATGTTTTCTCCCTTCTGCTAGCCATAGCAATAAGAAGTCTTTCTAGTCCAGGAACGTCTGTTGCCTCCACTTCACAAATCACCGCGTGCCATATTCCGTTTGGACAAAGACTTGCAAGGATGTCCTTCAAAGTTCACTAGAACAGTTCTTTAAAATAGCTGGGTACTAGGAACAGCTTCTTGCCCAAAATCAAGAATAAAGCCAGTGGAGCCCTGGAAATTTCCTGCTGTCTGTATGAGAAGATGGAGTACATTCACAACCCAGAAAACTGGATTTGCAAGTTTTGTTGTTACTTCTGAACCAATACTATCCTCTCACAAAGTATTACCTATGATAGGATGAAACATTTTGATTAAATTTTGGGAGGAAAAGTACATTTCTAAGGTGATCTTACAAGCACCCAATAGGCCTATTTACTTTCAGCAGACTAATGAGCCTTAGAAGCGAACTGCAATTTCTTACCCCCTTTAAATTAAATCCAGACAAAATCCACAATGTGAAAAGGGGAGATTTTACCATTATCTTCTGCAACGTGTTTATCATCTTTAGCATGATCCTCGTGTTCTGTGAGTTCTCGTGAGGCGCAAACTTGTTTCAAGCCCAGGAAGAGGAGGAGGATTGAAGGGACAATCTGAGCAGCCACAGCATCCACTGCAGGTGGTCGGTTCTGTAACTCCATTAGGATGCTCAGTCCTATTATGCACATCTTTCTGTCATGGAGTCTAAAACAATACACAAACATTAAACATAAAAACAGAATTTCACTGCAAGGAGTATTAAAGTGCTGGCACTCAACATGGTGGAAGACAGAAAGTCTTCAAAGTCTATGTTCAAAGCTCCTACATGATTTCTTTTGTTCTGAATGCAAGTTTCCCACTGGAAAGCATCTGTCTAATAACAATTAAAATGCTTGTCAAGCAATGTCCAAATTCCTGGAAGAACTGTTTACTGGTGATAGCTGGACAGTCAGATTGGATGATCTTACAGGTCTTTTCCAACCTTGGTGATTCTATGATTATCAAATGCAAAGTTTGTAATGCTAAACAAAATAATTTAATAATTAGGTAGAGTCTGGTCTTTAATAAACCATTTGATAAAGATTATCAAATATTAAGTATAATGGCTTTGGTAGGACTACTGTAGCCGGGACTGAAATCAGCAAAAAGACTATTAGTGAAGAGTACTGACAAGCAGGACCACACTGAATTGCAGGGTGCTTTTATGGAGCGTCACAGGGTAGCTGTATTTAAGCACTCTATAGAGAGCTTAAACTGCCTCTGCTGATAGTCTTTGGCCCTCCTTAGCAGGAAGCACCAGTAGCACTCAACTTTTCTATAACATTATGGTGTTTTTCTATTAAGGGCTTGAAAGCTTTGAATGCTTCCATTTGATGCAGACAGCTTCTTTTCTAACCCTCTACAGGACAAGCAGCTCCAGCACGAAGCTTCATCCGGACCTGCAGAAAACAAAGCAGATCTCCAAAGCTGGCTGCTGTGTAGCCAGCTTCCCTCCCTAAACCTGTGCAACAGGTAATCCTATGCAGTCTTCTATCTGTGCAGCAGCAGGGCATTACTAGCACAGTTGCAGCAGGGTTACAGGGTGAAAAACAAAGCTATTCTCTTCTAGCACTTCTGAATACTTTGGTCTATCCTTCAGAACCTCAGTAGATATTCCTGTTACAGAATTGGCTTTACTTTGTAATAGAAGAGGATACAAGTTGCAACAGAAGAAACTAACAGAATGAGCACCAGAGACTGCAACAGGAACACAGCCAGTTCAATCCACCACTTCAAAAATTAATACAGAAATACAATTCTTAAAATAATTACAACTTCCATTACCAAAGATCCCACACAATGTGCTACTAAACCATAATATTCTTCAAGTAATACAAGTGATCCTGTATTATAACAATAATTCATAACAGCTTTCTAAACTCCATATGTGCTTAAACAAGGCTGTGGATCTGGAAGGATTTCATTACACCTCCTACTTTGCTAGTCCTGGTAAGGCTTAACAAAGTCATCCCATTCTCAGAGTAGCTGATGATAATGATAAATTATATACAACCATGCATAACATTATGATCCTTCCAAGGAAAATGAAACCGCCTAGCATATGAAATGACACAATGTCTCGTTGGGTTTGGCTGCTACATTACACATGTTGAAAAATGCACCAAAATGCAAGTGGGCAAAGACTGTCCTTTCATCACTGCAAGCTGCAGTAGTTCCTTTTCAAAAGGAACCGAGCACAGAAGGCATCCAAAACAACCAGGGAAACCAAGTCAGGGGAATAGTCTGCCTTCACCTTTGTTACATGAAAAAACTGAAACTCCTTAGTTCCTCCCAGTTTATCTGTCTCAAAAACAAACTCCTCACCCCCTGTTCACATACCAACGTCACAAAGACTAAAATTCTATCTAAAGATGTTGCCACCTATGAACTCTGGGGAAGAGCTGTTCTTACTGCAAGTACAAGAGGAAAGATGTTTCTCTACACTCTCTCTCTGCCAGCACCTTCATGCAAGTTTGATCCAAGCTCTGTAATGCACGTGAAAGACTTCTAAACTGCATCCTGACATGGGGAAGCAGTAAGACTTCTTTTGTGTGTATGTGCAACAGAGTTGTTAATGACACATGGAATTACCTTTTCGAATACATCTGAGAAAACGACTGTTATATAATGCAAATTGTAAAACACAACAGGAAAAATAATTTAAAAATTATAGTAAATTGTGGCTTAGCTTCATATTAAATTATCTCTTCTGGACAGCTAATGCAAGTGGAAGACTCACACACTGTTATTTAAAAGGGAATCATTATTAGGAAGTAGCCCAAATAGCCAGAAAGTGCACTATATTTGTCATGCTCCATTTTCAAGCATCTAATCAGAGAAGTTGTAAGAATGAGCACATGCCTTTAGAATGAGCACGTGCTTTTAAAATGAGCACGTTATTAGAAGGCTCAGCAGGACATCCAGGCACTGAGCCACCTTAGTGAACCTAAGCCAGAAGGAAACTCATTTCATCCATGTGTCAGCACAGAGAAACAGCAGGACGATTCTGAAGTTCAGCACTCCAATGTCACAGCTGTATCAAACATCAACAGGACCTGAACAAGTGAAGCAAAATTTTATGTCATTTACATAATTTTGTACTGGCAAAGAATGGTTTCAGTATCCTTTTGTCTGCACAAAGCTGTCTGGATACAATTCTCCTTACTTTGTCCTTCAAGATGTGCACTTACTGACTGAGTAGTCCTCCCTAGCAATCATGCACTCTGCTGCCTCATAGACATAGCAAGCCTGGCATGCTAAAAATATGTCCTTGGAGTCACACATGGCAGTGCAATGCACAACTCCTGAGCAGGTCTGGTTTTAACATACTCTGTGGGCTTTCTTTTGTAGCTAATACACTTCCTCCAGTACAAGATTAAAAAAAAAGATCTTTTGTAGTTTAAACTGAAGGTGCTTCAGAGGGAAATCACTAAGCCTACCTTTCCCTTACTGGTTTGTTGTGCTCTTTTTATGTGAGGATCAACTTGCTTTCCATTACATTAATCTGTTTCCTGGACAAACTGCCAGTAATCAGCCAGTTGCAAAGTTGGAACCATCTTTCTTTGACCTACAGAAGATTAGGATGTTATACACCAGTATCTCTAACAATTTTAACTCCTGTCAAATAAATCCTCCTAGTCTAACTAACTAACTAAATAGATAAATAGATAAATAAAAATATCTATTCGTTCTTTAAAACAAGTTACATTTTCCTTTCACTCCAGTTGCCACAGAAGAATTTTTAGTGTAAGAATAAGCGTAAGAAATGCAGAAATCTCACCCAAATTTCAGGCTGTCAGGGAAAAGGTGTAAAGCAGCAAGGAACATATTTTGATAAATGTTTTTTCAGTCCCCTGCCCTTCATCAATTTGAATGAGTATTCAACAGAAAACATATTCAGATACAAATAAACACAGTATACTAGGGTATGTGGGCACACATTCACAGATGTGTAATATCCACAATGACATACAGATTTATGCAGTCTTGCAATGAGTTCTGAGATCTCCTTGCCTTGATTATTTTTAACATTTCAAATTTCTAAACAGTTTTAAATAGTTTCCATATTTTTAATAACATGGGAGAGTAGTTACTTATCATACCCTAACTGCTTTTCCCCACAGCAAGATGTATTATTCCCATGGATTCCATTCCAGGAGTTCAGAAGTACTGCTGAAGAAATACTGCATACTTTGGCAAACACCACTGGCTCCAGCATGAGAACACTAGGAATTTAGTGCCCATAGATTCTACTTAGCAAAGGGACATGAGAGTCATGTGGTGTGAGTGCCACAAAGAGACACTGTTACCAACCAGTAAATCACAGACTGTCTGCAGGGCTGATGAAGAAATAGCAGTGAGATTCACATCTGGAGGTGGATCTACTTCGTTCTTCTCCTGTTTCTCCACAATCTGTGATCACAGCAACTGACTTGAATTTAAGCCTAAAACTGCTTCTTGCTGGAAAGCAACCCAACTCTAAACTGAAACAACACTGAACGACAGCTGGAAGGAAGAACTGTACAAGAGATGGTGCCCATTAGTGTCTTCTCCGATGAAAATAAGGCCCAAGGAAGGGTAGCAAGGAAGCCAGATTTTTTTGCAACTACCTATTCCTGTTCAGTTAAGCCTCTTCAGATGATGACCCTTATAACCCTTATTAAAATCAAATGGTCTTCTGGAAGCAGTCCTGTCCTTCTGGGAGAAAGGGAGGAGTCACTTGTATCACATCATAGTGCCTGACAAGCAGTACTATAGCAAAAGCCCTATGCCTGGAAGCCACCTACTGAGGAGGCAGCACTAAAGGAAAAGCAATTTTTAGATTTAAGCGACATTACAGATATTTATTTCACTGCTGGTAGCAATGGATCAAAAGATACATTTTGATCTTCAGCTGCCATTCAAGTTCATAGTCTGAGCAGAATCTAGCATGATAATCTCTTGTGTTTCATTTTATAGGCTTTGTCAACTTTTGTCTCAGCTCTGAAAAAGAATTTAGTTGAACAGTAGTTGCAGAAGCTAATGCTTTTTGAAAAGCAACACAAAAGAACTGAAAGTTAAGCTGTAACATACAGAAGTACTTGAAGTTGGAAAGTATTCAGCTCAACAGTATTTTTCTCTTCTGGATCTCACTGGCTTCTCACTGGATGAACTGTTTAAGGCTATAAATCCCTTTCATTTTTATTTCTTTTAAAACGGAATGACAAGTTTACCACCTATAGGGAATATCTGCTTTCATACTGCCTCTGTGTGCTTTTAGCATTTGGTACAAAACAAGAAAAAATGACAACATAAGGAGCTGAATATCAAGGAATTTTCTTCAGCCATAAAAAATGAGTACATGGAAATCCTGATACTAAAAGTCTCGTACTTTTCTAAAGTCAGCAGCCTCAAAAGTAATTTAAAAATTAATGGTAATATTATCAAAAGATGCAGGAGAGACAGACTTAAAGATGTCATTTTTCAGCCACTGGTGCTCCAAAAGAAATGAAGGACTGGGTACTTTATGTCTACTTTGTCATCACCACAAGTAACCCCTCTAAATGTCTAAACGATGAAGTGTGTATTTATGTTAACATATAGGATGTGCTGTAGACAATTCTTATGTATAGCAACAGAAAAGGTCTGAATGTTTGTGATAATATACACTACTTCTGTTATAACAAAGAATATGTTTTTTTTTTCTCCCCACATTTACCTGTTTTGCACTTGAACATAGAGGAGAAGAGGAACAGACCTTCAAAGATCATCCAGTCCAACCTCTCAACCACTTCATGGCAAACCAATTGCTACAGCATACTAAGGAGGGCACTGTCCAATGTTTCTTGAACATTGACAGGCATAAGGCATCAATCACTTCATTAAGAAGCCTGTTCCAGTGTTTCACTTTCACATTAAAGATTTTTTTTCCTAATTTCTAGTCTGAACTTTTGTTAATACCAAGTCTGATAGTTTATACTCAAGAAACAAAGAATGAAATAGAATTTGTATTGTACTCTTGTATTATTGCAACTCAATACAGAAAATTCAATACACTCATATAACTCAAAAGACCAAGAAAAAATAAATATGCATAGGACCCCTATATTAGTATCATAGTAACTAGACCTGGTGTGGATAAATGTCATTTAGAACAGACACGGAATGGGATCTCTTGCATCTATGTGACCAAGGACGAGAAGAGAACAAGTCAGAATCAAGGACTTTTAAAATACAAACAGACAATACTTGCCCGAGAAAACAGTCTGTGTCATTCATCCACTGGTTTATGAACTGTGCAGTGATGGGCTCAGGGTTGTGTGGAAATCTGATGTTCTCTAAGGTGTGCAAAAGTAGGTCAGGATTGTAATAGAGTGCAGCTATGGCAACCTGAAGACACATGGTACGAAGCTCGCTTGTTTTAACTCCTCTTGTCAACCGCTCCAGAACAGCCTCCACAAAGAGTGGAATGCACTGGGAATATAAAGAAACAGGGAAAAAAGATCAAGTATTACACATGTTGTCAGATTATTAAAAAGTTTTAAACACATTTATCTGAACTGACCTCCAGGGCTAACTGAAGTCTGGGTATATCCTACGAATGCATAAGATTCGTTTCCTAATACAAAAGCATTTTAAGCCTCTGATTATATGCTTACAGATCTTCTCAAAAACAACCGTTCTATGAGTTAAAAATTGCCAACGTTATTTTTGGCACAGAGGAGAATATTTGGAGTCATTTGGCAGAATTTTAGTGTGAATAAAAGGTTATGAAAAGAAATTGAGGACAGAAATATCCAACAATTTAAAAATTAGCAGGTTTTAGAAACTGAAATGACCTAAATCTGCAAGAAAAAAAAAGTGTTTCTTAATAAATGCAATGTGATGTTAGATTTCTTACAAAAGTTTGGAACAAGTGAGGGTTGAAAAAGAGAGTGTGCACGTAGCTCTACACAATGAAATAAAAACCTACATATATTTCAATATGTAGGTTTACGCTGTATGATAGTTAAAGAAGCATTATGAATGTTTCAGTTTGTGAGTTTCAGTTCAGATTACATCAGTTTTAATTCAGAGTTGTGGTGCTCAGTTCAGTCTTCCACCACACTCTTACTTCAGTGTAAATGCATACAATTCACTTGATCCCTTTCAGATTCCATTTAAAAATAAAAAAAAGAAGGCAATTGTGCACATCATACTATACCTTTACTACTCAGTTTACAATCATACTCTGGTCATGGTGCTTAAGTATCTTCAGCACCAAAAACGCTATGTACAAACTCCCACGAGCTTATTTACACTTTTCTGTATTTCTCCCCATTCCTACGTATTACATCTCCCTAAAATTCTCTGATTCCAATTGCTTTTCACAGGAATTATACACATAGCACTGGAAATCTGCAAAAGAGAGAATCTGTTAAACGTGTATCACCTGGTCAATACCCCGTCCTTTGCACTGAAGAACAATTACTTCTAGGAGCTTGGCTGCATGGCACTCTGCATCTTCTCCTGCATCTCCTGTCAATACCTAGCAATTAAAATGGCAATTTAATTTATCAGTATTAATCACTGTCAACTATGAATGCCAGTGCTTTCGTACATGCATAAATCAAACCTCTAAATGGCATATATGTATATTCATGCTGTATTTTACAACAAATTAAGAATGACAAATCTCATCTCTACAGGACATAAATGAGGATAGGTGGCTAATGGCTAAAATTCAGAAGAAACTGTTGTTCCTTCTTAGCCCTGTTAGTAGTATTTATATGTCCTTTATTGCTTTTTCCTTTTCTAAGGAATTATTATTTATAAGAATCATTGATGTTCACCATGCTCTATTTCTTTGTGACTTCAGTCCTAACAGGCAGTGGCAGATAAACAGCCTGGTAAAGTGAGGACTTATCTCTAGGCTAATTTCAGATTAAAAAGCAAGATGTGTATAATCTCTCTCTGTACATGTGCATATGCATGAAACTTTTTTCATGCAGTATGTTTAAACCCTATGGACAGTGTCAAACCTGACAGGGCAGCAGAATTCTCAATCACGTTAAATCCCCATGAATCTCTTAAAAATAAACAAGTGGATAGATGCTTATAAGCACCTATCTATGCTTCTAAGACTTTATAATGCCCCAAATGAGAAAAAATCTGCAGTGTGATCTCCTACTTTATTACACAGAACAGAAAGGGTATAAAAGGGAAAAAGGAAAATGTATAAAGAACTTCAAATGAGTTCATCCCCTAGCTGACAACAAAAGAATCCAATCACAAAATACACAACCAAAGGAAATCAGACTTCATTAATTCCTCTGCTTACCAAAATAGCTGTTCATAGAAGAGTGCCAACACAAACAACAGCACAGCAGCTTTCTCCCAAACATTTTTGTGCACATTGGTTGTTTCTTGGTATTTTTTTTCAAAGTGTTTCATTTAGAAGTTTGAAGCTGCTATGGCTACTCGGAACTGAGACAAGACCAAACTTCATTTCACTCTGAAATGACTGGCCACTACCTGGCATGTTCAGATCACGTTTAATCTGATAATTAAGTACCAGTGATTAGCACAACAGTAAGAATGAGAAGCCTTACCTTTTTACACATAGCATAAATGATTTCTAAATGCTTTGGATTAGACAGTAAAGTATCAGTGTCAATGGTCACATAATTATGCAAGAGAGGCATCATATCTGCAGAGGAAGGAGAGCAAAAAAAAAAAGAAATTACAGACTAATCAATAAAACTGCTAACCAATGAAGCTGCAATCCTATAATGAGATTCATTAACCCAGATTCCTGGACATGGTTCGAAATTCAAATATTGCTGAAGTCTACTCTAGCAGAATTCTTTGTAAAGTGCACAATGCAGAAGGCATTCTTAGGAGAAGAAACAGAATAGAACTACATTTTAATTTATGAATTTGTAGTTTCCCTTTAACTATATTTCAGCTTTCTTTTATAACCGATCACACTGACAGATTTGAACACACTTCTCAAGCTAGATATGCTCCCGTTATACTCCTACAGTACACAGATGGTCAGGGCACAACTCAAGCACCCGATCACTTTACACCAAAATACAACATGGAAGCAACCTTTGTAAGGCAGGTTCTGGAGATGAATTCCCAAACAGTTGAAACATCAACAGAATGGAAGTGGAAATACCTGCAAAGTATTCAAAGCAATCCTGCTGGAAAACCTCATAGAGAACACCTAAAAGCTGCCACATTTGAGGTGAAATCATCTGGCATGTCAAGCTGTATGCCAAGGAAAGAATTTCTTCATAAAACTCTGGAAAGGAGAAACATTTTGTAAACAACAACCTGTGAAAAAAGAGTCTCTCTTGTAAATATCTCAAAACTCAAAGCGTCATGTAACTATTGGAAGTCAGTAATTAGTAACTATGTCAATATGGAAAAAAATAATATAAATTGGAAAAGACTCTTTTAGACAAGCATTATGTTGGCTGTAGCTACAACAAGAAGCATTGCTTCTCATTATAAATACACACTGGGAAAATGCATTAGCAACGCATCAGTGACATTGCTTTGACTTACTACAAAGTATTTTTACTTTCTTAATCTTTTTTTTTTCCCCCCTCATAAAATAGTAATTGTAGACTTTGTCTTTTAACACAGTTAGCTAGGAACTATAATGAGAACTGCCTCTTCTGGTTTTGTGTGTTAAAGAAGCAAATAAACAAAGATGACGTTCTGTCCAGGATGACAGTACTGTTTGTAATAATCAAAGATTTTTTTCCATGTAAAAATCTATAATCTTTTTCTAAAAATTAGCTCCAAAAAATACCTATAACATGCTTCTGCAAAACAAGGCCGATGATCTGCAAACAAATGCTCTCCAGCTGTTGAGTTATCTGAAATTAAAAAAAAAAAAAAGGATTTTATTTAAAAATCTAGAAAGATCATAATTTAATAATGATCACATGATTATGAAGTAAAGCCTCACTGGTGTTAGTACTCAATTTTTCAATAAGCAGTATTACTTTAAAGCTTGTCATGGCATTTTTCTTTATTGTAAGAATTTTAACTTAAAGGTTATTCTGCAGATCCTGTTAAAAACTGTGCCTGCTGTCCTTTTCTGGATATAATGTAAAGAGGCAAACACTGTACTCAGACTGAAGTAATAAGGCCTCAGTCCAAATTCTTTCTTCGAAGAATGAGTTGAAAAAAAGAAAGGAAGTGATGTTTTTGCTTAAGATCTTTGGGGAGCTTCCCAGAAGGCCAGGCTCGATGAAAGGGAAACATGTAGAATTTGGGAGAATATTATTTTATAATATTTATATAATATTATAATTATGCAGCTATCTGCTGGAGTGGGCAGTTTTAAACTGAGAGGATAACTTATTCAGCCTTCTCGTGTTGGAGAGAGAGACTACTTTTATGAATGAAATAAAATTAGGAGAATGATATGGCCACACTGCAAGCCTAAGTAAAACCTCCAGTATAGGCATCTCGTGGTATTGCCACTAGTCATTCATTAAACATGAAATCTTGCAGAATGTCAGGCTTCCTGCATTTCCTCCCAGCAAAGGGCTTAAGCATGTGATCACAGATTCATCCACATACCTTCAGGCGACTGATTCAGACACATGGCTTAGAGCTGATCATCCTCTAAGCTCTCTGCATAGTTAATGATAAAAGGGAAAGGAATTTCTAAGGAGTTTTCAGCCTCATTTATCACTTGCATATCATTTATATCGCTTCTAAAATAATTTAAGATCCTGAGGGGAGCACTCTTCACAGTATTTTAGTTTGCTCTTCATATAGCAGAAAAACAAGCTGCTAAGCTGATACCATAAATACTCTAACCCCAAAGCTTTTCCTAGGCTAAAATCTGAAGATCCATTACAGATTACCTCTCTTGATGTTCAGTTTAGCTACCAGATTTCATTCTAGCTTTCAAAAGATGCAAGGGGTTCTTGTAAAGGAATGAGACACGTGTTCAAATCCAAAGGAACACGATGGTCACACAAAAAATATGAATGAATTTTTTAAATTTTAAGCTTCATAGTCAGATTTCACATTGGCAATAAAACTTTCTCATTGTAAATCGAAAGAAGCAGAACAAACCAGGACAAAGCGCTTTTGTGCTTTTTGCCTGTTGGGCTCAGATACTGACAGACTTTGTCTCTCTTGCCAGTCACTGAAGTCCTTCCTACCTCAGCCAGCTACAAGTAGAAACAATCCCTTTTTTCTCTGAATATGTGAAATGTAGACTTGTACCACCAAAAAGACCAATTCCTAGAAATCCTATCCAAGAAACTGCTAGGTGAATAACAAAACAAGTCACCATTATCAAAAAGTTACCCACATGCAAAATATTACAACCTAATGACCATTCAACTCTGTAATAACTATCCAAAGAAGTATTTACCAGAATAAGGGCTGAAGAATTACACTCAGGATATAAATTCCCTGTAAGGTTGAGAGCAAAGCTGAAAAATTAAGAAAACAGAAATAAACTGGGCTTTAAATTCAAATTTCTCAGAGGTCACTTGGTACTAATTCACCATCCTGCTATAGTAAACGTTCATTCATGTGCATCAAGTGAGGCAGCACATACACAAAAATGCTTGTTACCATGAATTGAAAGGCATGAAGGAACACTAGACGTAGAAAAGGAAATCTCACCTCCTTGTGATCTTCCACAACTGTTAGGATAGTGTCAATAGTGTGCAAGATACCCATGGCCATAACTGTTTTGTCCTCCACTTCCTCATATTCCTCACTCTGAAGTACTTTACCAAATATTTCAGCCTATGAAAGAAAAACAACCAATTTGACATTCAAAAGACAACTCACATTCTTCATTTTTCATGTAGAAACAAGATAGCTAAGGCAAAACCAGCAGTGCCCTATCTGTAAGAGCTGTCAGTTTTGAAAAATACGCTTCTAGGTTTTGAAAAATGAATATAGAAAATGAATTTTTTTTGAGAAGTCTGGGTATTTTAAAACCTTTTAAATGTTAAATAGTCAGAACTTGACTCATTAAAACCAAGGGCAAAATTCAGCATCTCTGAAAGCCTCTGAAAAGGTTTTAAAGATGCTTCAGACTGAAATACAAACTATGGTGAGTACCATAGGTGGACCTTCACAGGGATTATTTTAAACAGTGTGCACTTCAAACCAAATTATTAAGAAGTTTACCAAATCAGGCATATGCCTGTGATTGGACAGTAACTTTAGTATTGTCTCTTACCAGGTGTTGTGTCATGTCAACAGCGATGGTAGCTACTTCCTGACTGTACTCACAGATCATCTTCTGGATTACATTTGTAAGATCATCATTTTCTGTCTCTCTAACAATGTGCAAGAGCTCTTGCATAACTGGTCTTACATATGGCTTCACGTATTCCTTAGCTTAAAAAAAAAAAAAAAAAAGTTTAAATGAAATCAGTTATCCTTAAACACAAATATACTCAAAACTGCTAGGTAACTGACTGTTCTCCAATGAAGTAATTTTAAAAAGATTAAAATTCACACATACACAAACAAAAACAAAGAGCCCTACCCAAAGCACTGATACAGCACATAACCAGCAGACTAACAGAGTAAATAGACTGCACATACTACAGCCATCTACAAAAAAAAACCATTGTTTCAGAGGAATACATGCCCTTACACACAGAAAGCACTCATTCTTAAATATACACTATTTCACTTCGTTAAAGAAAATGAAAGATGGATACTATTTACTTAATCAAGTGAAATACTCTGATAACGATTTTGATGCAGAAACCCAACATAAAAACTTGACATTAGAATTCTGGGCTGTATACAGTAGCTAATGAATAAGTGAAGCTGTCAGAATGTGATGAAATGTTCCAAAATCTATGTTTTTAAATGGTAAAAATGTTTAGATAAATCTGCACAAATCTTATCGTCGTCTACAAAAATAAATAGATAAATAAATCAGTACATACAATTGATGAATCACTGCAGCCTACCTTGCTCCTGGTGGCTTATTAACATCTGCAGAGCTATGGCAGCTTCTACCTTGACAGGCATTTCTTTATCATCAATCAGGCTCTTCTTTGCTAGCTCTACTGCATTCCTCAAGTTTAGCTCATTGTGAAAATTCAAAGCACTGAATGAATGAAGTACCCAACAGGACTGCATGAAAAAAAGCAAAGGCAAGTTAGGGACTACTTTTCTCTTGATTGCAATGTATTCATACGGTAATGCATAACTGTTTTTACAGTCAGTTAGTTCTTTATTTTCCTTCCCCCAAATCCAATCAATCCATTGGGCACAAAATTAGCATTTACAGTTCTGGTCCTTCTGAAGAAAAATATCAGAAAATAAACAAAAGAAAATTAACCATTTGTTTATGACTCACGGGCACTTATGGATTTTGTTCAAGCTGCACCCAAAACTCTGTGAAAATTCTACTTATTCTTCACAGCTGTCTAACAGCTGTAGTTATTGAGATATTAATGAAAAATAATCACAAAACAGTCACAATTACTGCTCAAATTCTTCAGTTTGACTTAGGATGTAAGCAACAATGTAAGAGACCTTCCTACAATTCAATTAACTGACTGTTCAATTTCTAAGTCAAAATGTTGAAAAATTACCATACAAGATAGCTATTTGAATTTTTACAACATATTTGCTTTACTTCTTTCATTGACACTCAGAATGAAGTTAAACTCAAAGGAAAGAAACACAGCAAATACTAAAATTGACATAATTGGTGAACTTACTCTAGCTCTGAGGTACCCCAGGTTAGACATGAACAATGGAAATACATGATTCTGTAGCATCAGCTCCATTTGATCCTTGAATACACTCTTCTGTTGGTGAAAAGAAAAATAAATTTTGGAGAACACTCATTTCATATACTCAACCTAAGTCAGAAAACCATTTTAAATATCTTGATATCTTGAAAAATACAATGATTTGTCTGTGAAATACATATGAAGAGGTATGCATCTTGTAACTTGAACTGAGCAAACCTCACGTTCAAAACCAGGTAAGTAAAAAATCTGTACATACAATAATCAACTCCACATTACTTTTTACAATACTATACCAGGAATTTTCATTTTCTCTACAGCACTGTTTCCAGCTCATTTTTATTCTTAAAAATTAATTAGAATGAAGAACCTAGTGCTTTGAGTCTTCCTAGAACAGAGTGTATACGTAGCTTACGATAAATCAAAATTTAGTATGAAACAGATCTGAGATTCAAATGACCTGCCATTATTGTAAGCATTACAGCTAATTATTTTACATATCACAACAGCTCACATATTTTTATATATTCATAAATATTGCTTTCAATATTGTTATTGATGGAAAAAGAATTTGTTTATGATAGAAATTTGTCTGGATATGGATAAGCAGTTGAAAACATTTTTCAATATTCTAAATTTGGCAAATTCTAAGATATTCACAGAATGCCAGGAGACTGGGGACTTTCCTAGCATCTACTGACACAATATATGAGAAAAATAATAATAATAATAATAATACCAGAGACTGTGTCACCATGTAAAGGAACAAATAAGTGGCTAAGAAGAGTTGAAAGAGTATATGCAATACTAAATGTATCCTAAGTGATCATACTTCTACTTCACTAATTCATACGTCAATTTTTCCCCATGCAGATTCCCAAACCTTAAGAGAGGCAGATGAAGAACTGGGAAGAGGAAAAAAAAAATACAAAGAAGGGAAAATAATTTTTCCTTTTGTGCACATCAGAGGTTTGCATGCACATAAATGGAGAGTATGTGGAGAACTGGGTAGATAAGCCAGAGTCATTGTGTCTTTGAGCAACTTATGATCAATGTCTCAGTTGACTCTCCAGGCAGAAGACATTTGCAAGTAAGCATTTTATGTAGAAACAGCTAATGGAATTTTTTCATCTGCCAAATCCCAAACCAAAAATTCAGAGTAGAGAGAAGACTGCTACTTTGGGGATTACTACTCTTTTATAAAATACAACCTTAAGTTTCAAGACAGAAAATTTCAAATAGTAGCAGTATAGTGGAATAAATTTCTTTTTTCTCAGGACAAAGGTAAATGAAACTCCATTCAGCATGAAAGGCTCCCCACAACATAAATATTCTATTCTTTGTTATACTCCAACATGAACAATGGCACTTGTAATCCAATATATCTAAAAAAAAATTCCAAAAGTTACTGATGTTTCAGGATTTCAGTTTCAGATCATGTATTGGTACACTGGTTAAAAAATATACAGAGAGAGTATGTTGGTGAACTGTTTCTTGTAACATGAATCAGAGAATCATTTAGGTTGGAAGATACCACTAAGATCATGAAAGCCTACCAGCCACCTAACACTACCAAGTCCACTACTAAACCATATCTCTAAGTGTCACGTACACATGTCTTTGAAATACCTCCCTGGGCAGCCTCTTCCAATGCCTCACCATCCTTTCTGTGAAGAAATTCTTCCTGGTATTCAACTTAAGCATCCCCTGGTGGACTTGAGGCCATTTCCATGTCCTTTCGCTAGTTACCTGAGAAAAAAGACTGATCCTCATCTTGCTACAATCTCCTTTCAGGTGGGTCTCCCTCCTCAGCCTCTTCTAAAGGATGCCAGTTCTCTCAGTCACCCCTCGTAACTCTTGTTTTCTAGTCCCTTCGCCAGCTTCACTGCTCTTCTCTGAACACGTTCCTGCAACTCAGTACCTTTCTTGTAGTAAGGAGAACAGAACTGAACTCAGTATTCGAGCTGCAGTCTCACCAGCACCAAATACAGAGGAACGATCACTTTCCTCACACTGTTGGCCCCACTATTTCTGCTGTAGACCAGGATACCATTGGCCTCCTTGGCCACCTGGGCACACGGCCAGCTCACATTCAGCTAGTTGCCAACCAGCATCCCTCTTTTTTCCTGGGCACCCTTCCAGACACTTCTCCCTTAGCACTGTACCACTGCATTGGGGTTGTTATGACCCAAGTGCAGTGCTCAGCCTTTAGCCTTGCAAGGCTTTGTATGAAGAAACCTACTGCACAGAGAGATAACTCACATAAAATAAATTTTTACATAATTTAAAAAGAAGCCTCGAGCCTCCATTCTCATTCTGAAAGTGATAACTTTTTGGCAGTTACTTTTGAGGTGGAAAGAGGGTGTACTTGGACTCCACAACCTACAGAAACACAAGAGAAATTCTAACAACTATTACACTGGCCAGCAATAGGGCAGGTCAAATGTGTATTCAAATGTCAAAGAAAAACTGAAATTGTGAAGATACTGTGTATAAAAAATGAAGAAGGATAGAAATTCTTACTTCCACTTTCCACTGATTTGGAAAACTCCCAGCTAGATGGTGAAATACATCTTAAAGTCATGCATCCTAGGGTACAAAGGCTGTAAAGCTAGACAAAACATTTCTACAACATGCTAAGCAAACATTTTTCTGGAACCAGGAGGAGCCCACAATAGTGCAAGCTGTTGGGAGGGGTTTCTAAAGAATAATAAGCAACGTTATTGATGGAATGCATGTTTGTTTTTCTTAACACCCTTCCATTTTACTAGTAAAGCATGAGAAGACCAAGGAATGGTTCAGTAAGAAACAAAGAGAGCTTTGGAGAAACTTGAGAACAAAAATCAGCATATAAAATGGGAATACATAAAACCAGCAAAGAACATAAATATTTGTAAAGGAACAAACCCTCAGAATCTTATTGCACGTTGCAGTCTTTCTACTGATTCCAAAAATACAGTTGTGGGCTAGCCAGACTTTAATAAGCTAATATATTTTATTGGAAAAATGGAATTGATAGTAAGAATTACAAACATAAACATATTTTACTTATTTACCCACTTACTTTCAGTAAAATATCTGCTAAGGATCCTATAACATGCAAAGCTCCATCTTTCTTCCTTGGATCAATGTTTGGTTCTGTCAGAATCTGGTAGCAATATGCCATCATTTTTGGCAATACCTGTGTACGACAAAAAGCACAGAATCTCCTTTTGTCAGTGAGGTATCTAAATCAAATTATTTTCATGACATTAAGTTTAAAAAATGATATGACTTTTGTATGTAGAAATCTCATTGTAATCAAAGCAATTGGGAAGTACTATTACCATCTTCCCAGATTTAAAAGGTTCCTTTTACAACTTTTCATCCAAGCTTTACAAAATGGAATTAATCTCCCTGAAATTTTGTATTAGTGACAGTGATTACAGTATTTTTGTTGTTCTGAGGCAAACCACGAAAGGTGAGGAAAAGACAAGAGGTTCAAACAGCACTTCACAGATTTTTTTCCCCCCCTTAACTTCCCATCTGGTTAGCCCACTACATATATAAAGGCATGTGTGCATGTACATGTATGTATGAACATAAACATATTCAAGAGCAGCTTTGACTAAAACCTCAGATTTATTTTAATCTATCAATCTTGGCAATAACTTGTAAAGTCAGCTAGACTTGGAAAGGTTTCTTGGCAAAATAAATTGCTTACTGTGGTTTCCACCAACATTATCTGCTTTTCAGAAATGACGACGTTTTGACAATTTGAGTACAAATTATGAAATTGAGAAGGTCAGCAGACACAGATTGCTTTAACAACAAAGAAAGGTCACAGGCTATTTGACCTGATACAAAGACTATGGTCTTTTCTGAAAATTCATAAAGAAATCGAGCTCCATGTTTATGGCATGTGAAAATGGTTGCCAGAGAAGTCAGTAGGCTGAACAATATGCTTTGCAGGGCTAGGCTGAATAATTTTTTTTAGCATATATCACTGTAAATATAAAAGGATCTATAGAAAAGTTATGCTCTCATTTAAAGATTAGCTCCATGAAATTCATTTCATTCTTCCTAATTTCATTGTTGTCAACAGGACTTTAAATTGCATCAGTGAAAATTAACAAGGATTAGATTCACTTGTGCTGCTGCTACACATTGAGAATCTCTGAACAGCCATGGCAGAGCCTGATCATAAACATGGGAAGCCATTACTACATCAATTCCAATTTGTTTTATCGGGCATGTTAATTTCAGAGCTGTAAGAGGAAACCACTTATTTATTTATACTTACATATTTTAATTCTCCCCAAATTGATGGCATTCAGCCAGGAATGAGTTTGGCCACATATTAGCAAGTAAATTTTTTTGAGATGCTTCCTATAGCATCTTCAAATGTAAGGGAAAATAACATTTTTAAAAAAAGCTCAAGCAAAAATTAAAAAAAAAAAATAATTCCATACCTCTTTTCTCTTCTTTGCTGCTGTATAAAGGAGATTCTGTGCTGCTGTTGTTGTGGATGCATAATCCTCAAATACATCTAACATTAAAGATAAATGAAAAAAATCACTTTCTGATTATAACATCATAAAATGCTGATAAACCAACTTAAGTATGTTGGACACGACTGTCTTCAATTAACATTTGAAGAGTCAGACTCAAGCTCACGTTACCCACAAGAGCATTTATTTCTTGACTTCCTAATCTACTGACCACTCATCACTCCCTTTATCAAGACTGAATTATTTATTCGTTAGTTCTTTTGAGATCATGTATTTAATGGATGAAAAATTGTTTTATATTTGCTGGTTGTTGCTTTCTTTCTTTTTTTTTTTTTTAATTAAAACCACTATAAGAACACCAATGCATTCCAGTGCCATCTGTATAACATATGTACACAATTTTGGCTTGATTTTATTGAAACCTCATGGGAAGCTCTTTGAATGTAAAAAAATCCTCGGATCTGGTGTCATTTAAATTTGCTGAAAGATGAAGCTTTTCAGCTTCTTTCATTACAAGTAAACCTCTTTTAATCGTACTAAAAATATAATTTATATATTGAAAAACAATCTGTGCTGCCAAACGTGTTCTAATCCAAACATCCCTACATAGATTGCATTAAATAAAAGGATCTAGAAAAATAACCTTAAAATGTATTTAAAATTACACATTAACTTTTCCTGAGATCTTGAAGATAAATCAAGATTCAGAAATACTACCATTTCTGTTGCAAATCTAAATACTTTTCACTAAATTTCAAGTAAGTGTAATTTCTGCTTCCATAATACAGTTCAAATCTGTATTTAACTCTCAGCTACAGATAAAATTAGGGCTCACTGCTTACACAAAAATAACAGAATTTAGATACCAAAAAATCAACTACGCATTTGTATCCCTGTCATTAACACTATGATGATTAATTGTTTTCTATAACTTTCCAAGGTTAGAGGGTTGTCTGTTTGTTTTTTAAGTATACTAGGACTTTTTACACTCTGTTTTTTCATATGCTAACCAAAATGCAATTAATTAACAATTTCCAAATGCTACATGTCTCTGTGGTGCCTGGCATACTGGAATTTTCCAGATAAATTTGCTATATTTTTAAAGTACCCTTCTCTTTTTCAATGATATGAGTTTTTTAACATGACTAATTACTATAAATTAGTCCAATGTGTAGTTCCTAAGATTTTTGCAGTGTGACTTTTGAAAAAAAAAATATATATATAATTGTTTTACAACTTAGTAATAACAGTTGGCAAAGTATAACAAAAGCAAGAACAATTTTCAATAGAGAAAGAGCAAGTCAGGCCTCTTCTGGTCAAAGTGTGAGCTGCAAGAGCTTGCAGACAGCTGTCATGTTTCCAATTCAGGATTCTAAAACTGGCATTATAAGGAAAGCAAGTCAGTCTACTAGTTACACTGAGCACATCTGTAGTAGAAAACAATTTTTAGAGAATTAGTTTATGAGTAGCAGCCAAATGGCCAAAACTCATTCGATCTGCCTTTTAATTACAGATTGGTGAGATTTACGAAACAAATTCTCTTCTTCCTATTCTTCCAGACACTCAGAAAGACAAAGACATTATGGTTGCCACACTATGTTTGGGACTACGGTATACAATTGTGATGAAAACCAAAAGTAAATTCTAACTATGGACTGTTACCAAATTTCATGCGGATATATTCATACGGATCTTCTTGCCACAGCTCTTCGTCCTCGTCTTTGTAGCACATTAGGGAGAATATCACTTCTTCTGTTATACTCTAATATTAAAGGAATCAAATGAGTGTAAGTACA
Source organism: Phasianus colchicus (assembly GCF_987193195.1). NCBI lineage: Eukaryota > Metazoa > Chordata > Aves > Galliformes > Phasianidae > Phasianus > Phasianus colchicus. Next base: position 60,384,875 of record NC_143436.1, on the reverse strand, counting down.
TAGAAAATCAAATTTCAGTACAGATTCTCTTTTCCTTTTGCAACAGATACAGACAGCAGTAATTAAATAATCTAACTTTATAATATTCATCACCACACACAAAATATACTTCAGTATCTAATCTGTAAGCAACAGAACATTGCATTCTGCAGAAGGTTCTCACAGATACAACACTTAACATGAAAACAGGCTTCAACATCCTTCTCCATAACATTCATAGCAATAACAAACTTATATTAACTAGCTTATAACGTGGAGAAAAGAGGCATGAAAATCACTTTCTACTTGTTCTTACATCTACTTATAAAATATATCCTTAAAACAGTTCGGTTCCTCACAGTTTATGATATCTTTGGTGACTGTCTTTGCACTGCAATCAATTATAATTTCCAAATCTATAGTAATTTCTTTACACTAGCAACTAATAAAAGCCAGAACTTTGTGTCAGACTTCAGCAAAATAAAGAATTAATGGAACAGAATCCTTAATTGAGTTGACAATATCTGCAATAAAAGTTAGTCATGATATTGTAAAAAAGAACTGCAGAGTGGGAATGCTTTTTTTTTTTTTTTTTTGCCAATGTTGATGCTGCATGAAAGATTCATGAAACTACAGAAAACTACTTCTTTTATCATTCTGATGACATGCACTGTTTCTGACTGGGCTTTATGCACTCACTTGTATGTGTGGCTTCATTTGCTTCCACGTTACAGAGTGAATGACTCCTTGGTTCAGGTAGTTTAACGTTTGCTGAAGAACACGTGGTGCAACATAGTCCTTTTGTCTGTATTGGTCTAAGATTCTTAATAGAACCTAAAGAAATAAAGAACTGGTGTTCTTAAATGAAGATGGAAAATTAGCTCTCATACATGGACATGCAGGACACCTTTTCAGTGAATTTCAGCACAAACTGATTAGTTACAAAAGTTCTAGTGTCAGTAACCACTGCAGTGTCTTTGATCCAAAAGTTAGAAATCACTTAAACATTAAGAACCTAAATTTGCAAGCATTTAAGTACATTTACTTTTACTATTAGATCCATCATGTGATCACTTGCAATTATAAACAAAAAACATGCATCAGAATTTATAGACTTAGTTTACACAGGCCTCAGACAAATATGGAACAGATTCTGAAAAGGTACAACAACATTTTCAAGCCAGTTGGTATCTAAATCTGTTAATGGAGTTTGTGTTCATTTTGAACAGACAATCCCCTAAAGAAGCCAAATGACTTTGGAAGAAGAGCGATAATAATAGAAATACTAAACTAAAAAAAGGAAATTGGGTTAACATCTACATCTGTGAATCAGGAGATGAAAAAAATCCTAACTTCAGTTGGTTGGTTGTTGTAAGTATCAGATAGTGTCACATAGCATGCTATCACAAACTCTGTAACACAATGCTTATTAGAAAGGCTTGCTCTTCTAAGAAAAACCTACAGTACAAAGCCACTATTCAACATTTAATAGCAAAGGAACTACTGAGTGTTAGTAAACATAAAGAACTGCCACACAGACAAGCAACAATAAAAATCAAGGACAAAGCATAACAAAAGTACTGAATTGTGTTTTCAGAAGAAAAACTCTACTTAATAATTCTTTACAACACTATAGTAAATCTTATTTTGAACATAACTCCTTCCCTTAGGGGTACTAAGTCTGATCTTATTCTTTTTTACAATACACTCCTTGAGCAAAGATGGGCAATATCTCACACAGACTCTAACACAATGTCAGCAGTTAACTGAAAAATATGTAACAAAGGCTTAGTAATGTAATATTCACAATGGCATTCTCACTAACTCTGCCGTGAAACGTGACAAATCAGCATCTATGAGTGAGAAGTGAAAGAAAAATGCAGATCATCCAAGACCATTTATCTTTCAAGTTAAACTGCTCTTCCTCTGCTTCATATCCTGGTCTTTTAAAAGACATAAACTTTAAGTATTGTTAATGACCACTGCCCGTGGAAGCCTTTTTCTCTACTCAGGAAATAATAGTTGCAAAGAAATTAGAATTTATATTTGACTGTTTCTTCTTCCTTTTTATTTGATACCTAGTAGTCTCCCCACAGCTATTCTTCAGTTCTTATCATTCACGTATTTACACAGAATTGATACACCAGTGGATAAATTGTTTTGTCAAACTGGATGGAGAAAAGTAATTGTTTTTGCAGATAATTCTGTTACTTTGAAATAGTCTGAATGTGACTTGGTTATTAGGCGTGGTCAATGTGGGTTCATGAATCCTGCCTTAGTAATTTGATCTCCTTCTACAATAAGGTCCTCAGCTTGGTGGACAAAAGGAAGGCAGAGCATTTAATCTTTCTGGATTTTAGTATGGCCTCTTATACCATCCCTCACATCATCCTTACGGGTAAATTGGCCAATTGTGAGATAAACAGCTCCACACTACACCAGGTGATGAACTGGCTCAAAAGCAGAGCTCAAAGAATTGTTCTGAATGGGTCACTAGCGGTGTTCTCCAGGGCATAAGTCTAGAGCCAATCCTGTTTAAAACTTTTATCAGTGATTTGGAGATGGAGGTGGAAACATACTCAGAAAGTTTGCTAAGAGCCCTGTTAGTGTTCAAAAAACCTTTGGATAATGCCCTCAGTAACATCTCTAACTTCTGATTGGCCCTGAAGTTGTCAGGCAGTTGGACTAGGTCTCTGTAGGTGCCTTCCAACCAAACTTTCTGTTCTATTCCATTCTAATGAAGTGACAGCAGCCTGGCACCCTGAATAAGACGCTGGAAGTCTGAACCCTGAGAAGCCTGCTGATGCCATGTGAGGGATGTTTCATCCAGCAGTCTGCTGAGAAGCCACATCCCTGCAAATACAAATTATCCAAACAGGTGTTACTTGAAAATCAAGAGCCCAGAATCACCACTACGAGAGTAAACTGCTCTCTTCTGACTTATCAAGAGTTTCTTTGGAACACATAACCCAAAAGCCTGGATGCTCAAGAGCTTTAGTTGAGCACAAAGCCTGGGAACTACCTGCTACTCCTAGTAATCCAGAATGTAGCAAGCTGAATGGGAAACAAAAAGAGCTGGTCCAGAAACATCTGAGCCTGCAAACCACCGCTCCATGGACTTCCAGCCACCCAATTGCTGCAGTCACTTCCTCAAACTAGGGAGATGCTGGAAGTCTATTCCCAGAGGACCACAGGTAAGCTGGCACAAAAGCACGGAAAACATTTACAGGCAGTGCCTCTCTTCTGTGCCGCTTTATCAAAACTGAACCATCTCCACAATCCACGTTACACACAAATAATTAGCATTCCCCAACAAAAGTTTACTTGTCAACTGTGAACATATGCTCTATTTTCACAAAATATGCTAACCAGGTATAAAATATTGCTATTCTCCACACACTTTCTAATTTGATTACATCCTCCTGACATAAAACAGGACAGAATCCAGTGTTCCTAAGTTGTCAGCAGCTTATCACTTACTAAGGAGTGGCCTGATAACACATCCCTCTATGAGAAATCATTGCTTTTTTCTGTTGTTTATGCATGCTGATAACACTGATATACAGTTGCTTTTCTCAAAGTCTTCCTGCACAGTTTCTCCAAATAGCTGAACATTTGTGTGTTATACCTCATATAAGTATGGTACTAAGATTTCTAAAGAATTTCTCAATCACTATTGCACTGGAACTGCTGAATCACAGCCAGAACCTCTGATCGATCACCTGAGGTGAGCAATGAGTCAGTCAGCCCTGGAAGGGGTCAGCTGCTGGAAGGGGTGGAGCCTGGCTCCACCTCTCCTAGACCCATTTAAGAGCTGACTACCAGTAAGGAAGGATCTCTAGAAGAGAACTCCAAAGGATCTAGAGATCCTTCCTTTGGAGTTTTACAGCAAGCCCAGGACAAGGACATTCTATCTATTCTCTTTTTCGTATAGTAATCTGCTTAGCCAAACTCTCTTGTTTATTTCATAATTATAGCATCTGTATATTCATTGATTATACAACTGTAATGAAAAATGAATCTGATTCCATTCAGTTTTGCTTTATGAACTTCAAGATCTGAGCACACTATTGAAAAACAAGATCTTTATTCAGTTAAAATGACTAAACTTAGAAACAAATTAACTGTACTTACTTGTTGTATGCCCACAGCATATGTTTTTAGAAAAAACTCTGAGAACTCAAAGTATTCTTTAGTTACATTTCCTGGACTTCCATACCTTTAAAATGAAGAGAAGACAGATATTTACTTATGTTACAAAGAGCCTTCTGTGTCACGAAAATACAGTGTTTTTTATAACACAAATGACTCTGAGTAGCCTTCCATCCCCAACAAATCCTTTCTGCAGATATTCTACTAAGCCATTATTTCTTACATGATGTCTCACTTCCCTTTTCTGTTCTTAGAACCTCATCCAGTGCGATGTTATAGTCAAATAAATACAGATGTACTGTTGTCATAAGCTCTGTAACTTTTACCTTGTTGATTTTCTTTTCAAATCTTTCTCTGCTTTTGTATTCAAGTATTCAAGAATACAAGCAGTTGTAGATGAATACATTTAAAAAAAAAAAAAAAACTTTTCCTTGCTAGTTTCTTGCCAGGTTAGAGAGCCAAATCATCTCACGAAGAGCTCAAGCCATTGGCTGCACCAGTGCAAGGCAGAGGACAGCTGTGAGAGTATTTCTTTGGTGACTATGAGCTGTTAAGCCAGCTCAACTGTCTTGTCTAACTGCACCTAAGGAATGTCAAAGACTTGTAACCCTAATTTAATTTTCAATCAGCTTGTCAGTTCATTACCGCTCAAAAAGACGAGCTACGATATGTAATGCCCATTTCTTGCATTTCCACCACACCAGCTCTGGTCTATCATCTTCATCGATTTGCAAAGTCTCCTATAAACAAACACAAGAATTTTGAATTAGTTTTGTGTATTGTTAAGATAAATTACTTTTTAAACACTCCTCACTGAGTATATTAATACAAGTTCATGGCACTGACTAAAATTTTGGCTATATTAACAGTTCAGGAACTCTACACTATTTTAATTAGCTAATATAAATGTGTATGTGAAATACCCATCCAATGTCCATACTCGAATGTTCAAAATGACACACATTTAAAAAACTGAAACTCTCAGACTAGAATAATGCACAGCAGTGTCCACTTTTGCTTAAAAATTAAGCAAAACACTACTCCTCCAAATTCATATACCAAACCATATGTAATGTAAAAGCTATTAAAGATAATGTTAAATTTTCAAAACCAAGGGAAAGAGAGTTATTGCTGTACATACATGCATGCTCACACATTTAATTACTTGCTTCGCTCTTCTTCTAGAGATGTGGAGGTTTGATAAAATAAAGAGAGAAACAGATGAACAATGGCTTTTCAATGATCTCTTGCTTTTTCTGAGGAAAAGGGCTAGAAAAATTGAAAGCTTCCAAAATATCATAGACTGGAGTTTTCATATTATCACTATCTCAGTGAATGAAAATTTGGCAACTTACACAATTCTCCTGCACTTCTGTCAGAAGAACATTTATTCTAAGAACCTCAAACAAATGACATCTTAAAAAACAAGAAACTGACAAAGGAAAAATGACCACACTTACAAAACCTTTACATTGACTGCTCCTCAATTGACAACATACAAGTGTAAGAGGTTTGACAATACTAAACCTTACAGGAGGTACATTTCTGTCAATGATGGTACGGAAGATCTCCATCCACTGAGTCATAGTCTGGTTATTCACCAACTGGAGTGGCAATGCATACTGAAATTAAAAAATAAAGAAACCTTCATGAAACACTTATTTTTTTTCTCTGAAGTGAGTAGGAGCTATTTCAACAATAGCTACATTTCTTAGATGAGGTTCTAAGCAAACTTAAATTAGTTTAGATATCAATACTACTCCAACTCTATCATTCCTGGTACACTTTGCAGAGTAACTTCTGACTAGATTCTATTTGAGAAAAGTTCCTTGTGTTGAGTACTTGCTAATTCTTTTTGCCTCCTCCTCTCAGGGAAACCAAAAGCATTTTATTAAGAGAAATGTACTTCTAATTACTACCTAGCTACTATCTTAGAAATGTTACTTCTCTACAAAATCCAAAGTAGTGACAATATTCAGGAAAGTGTTTTCAAAATAAAATAGGGCCTTTTGAACTTTTTTAAAACCCTTCCATCTAATAATAAATCATTTCAGCTTTTTTTTTAACCTTCAGCAAGGCCTTTCAGGCTGCGCCTGATGTAGGATCTTGTCTTCTTTCTCATTCTTTAGAAATACTTCTTCACCAGACTCACCCTTGTAACAGCCAAACACATCTCTGAAAATGCATGTGCCTCAACAAATAATTTCTCCCAGATCTTTAGAAGATAATGAGAAACACCACCTAATAAAGTGCACTCATTGGCAATTATAATACAATATGTAACTACTGCCATTTTCAGAGGCTAAGCAGCAGATTCTAGATACTCATTGTTTCTATCAGATTATGTTTGACTTTATAACTATAGAAGCAGTTCTCCAGCAAGCTTACAGACAGGATGTGCAGAAATAATTAGATTAATTAAAAATGTAACAGTGGGGATTATGTGACCAGTTCTTAGGTAAACAAATCTATAAAAATCATATCTTTATAAAGGGTATTTATTGAACATTACTTTTCCCATCCAAATCGGCATTTTTACTCAAAGACACCCATGAGTGCACTGAAGGGGATTGTTGTACTTAGCAATGTAGAAGTTCTGTTTTTTCTGTATACAGACACCAACCTGAACAAGAGCATAGAAGATTTTTAAAATCTGTTTCTGAAGAAGCACAGAGTAATGGGAATTATCAGGCAGAAGCTGGATCATTTGCTGCTGAATACGAGGCAAAAATATCTGCATTGCTGCTATCAGAGGATCTCGCTCCTCTGCTTTCTTGTATCTGCAAAGGAAACAAAAATGTTGGTCAAGGATCTACGCACCGGAGACTCTCATACTTCTATTCACTAATAATTTAATTACTGCATCTTAAAACAACTAAAATCCAGCATTCACTGATTGACTCTCCCTCCTCCAGCCCCCGTCTCATAATTCAAACAAATCATGCTAAATCTCTAACATAGAGAAATCTCTAAATAGAGAAATTAAAAAAAAAAAAAAAAAGATATTATACAAATATTCTTTGCTACTGAGCTAGAAGCTCACAGCAACAGGGACTTGGCTTTCTCTGTCATTCATACCAATGCCAAACCCAAGCTAGGTGGCTGAACAAATAGTAGTGAACTGCCATTTTCCACTCACATTTCTTTTGTGTAATTTATACATATGTTCCTAGCACCAGATTTTTTTTTTTCCTAAATGAGAGAGCTCGCTGCACTGCTGCTAATTTATGCTTTCCAGATTTAGACTATCAGAAGGATAGTACAGTTAACAACATGCAGTAGGACTACGTGACAGGCAGTACTGTATTATAACACAAAAGTAGAGAATTATTGTATTCATATTTCCTGCATTTGGGCAATCTTCAAACAAAAGAAGTTATAAGCATTTAAGAAATTTTCAAAGCTAGGGTAAATAAAATCAAAATGACAAAGCCTGAAGAAAAAAAAAAAACAACACTAAAGTCATACAGGTTATTTACTGCTGGAATCTCTGCTTACAACTTACAGATGATATAAAGATGATGAAGCTTTCATTTATTTGCAGGAAAGAACGCATATGTCAATTATTAAATCTCATTCTCTATCAGAATTCCATGTAAAGCTGCCAGTGCCTTTATGAATGTCATTTTTGATAATCAGATGAAAAACCAAAGTACTGTGTCCTTGTCTACTGATGGACATCAACTTACTCATAAGTCTTCACCAGCTGATACAGGCACAGGAGGCTCCCAAGCCAGCTCCCACTGTTTTGAGACTGCAAGTAGTAGCCTATCTTGTCAACGACCGCTGTCCAATGGCCAGGAAAGTCATGCTTAATGATAGCACGCAGGCACATTGTCAGCTGGGCTCTGTGGCAGGAGGGAAAGAGAAACACAGTAGAAGATAAGTAATTAAAGCACAGTGTTTAATATTAAAGCACAGATCCCAAATCTTGGCTTAATAGCTACAACGTAAATATTGCACCGTAAGCGTTAAAGCATTATACCTGTTTTGATAACACTGAAAGTTATGGGAGGTGACAGAAGAAAACAAACAAACAAAAAAAGTCCCAGAGGATTAACTTTAAAGAAGGAACTAATTTCAGAATATTTTAACCACTTTAACCGCTTTTCTCTGTTCCTCCTCACTCTCCACAATCACCAGGAAATATCTGAAAACAATTAATTGCACAAAATTAGCTAGCTTTGTATTTTGAAAATGAATGGTTATACTTCTATGTACTTACAAGGCTGAAATCAGCAACAAGAGCACAAATTTGTATGTTTTTAATTAAACAAAACTGATTTGTGTTATAATCCAAGCCAGAGGTTCCTCATCAAATTATGATTTTCCTGTGATCTTCCAGAACAGCACTTCACAACTTCTGAACCATATGGCAGAGTGAGTGAGGTAAAATGTTGTATTGCTCTTCTCCCTCCATAAACTCTTTGAAGCCACTCTGTGGCAAGACAGAGCTGTTAACTGCCTGAAGTGAGGTACTGTGACTACAAAGTTTTTGAGGCATTACGTAAGAAGCTGTACATGCTCTTAGCTCTGCTAAGGAATAAAAGTCTGTAGTAAACAGTTTCTTTTATATTTATCTTTCCTTGCAGCCTAGTAGATACGGAGCCACAAACACCAAGTAATTCAATCAGAGGCTATCAAGCCTCTCAATTTTGAGCTTTGTACAAACTTGCCTTCCTCCTCAAGCCTTTGGAGTTTGTCCCTGTTGTTGATTTGATTTGTTCTTCTCCCTTATTCTTATGAGCAAACAGTGAAAAATACTGACATCACAGCATCAGACTAGTGCCAATAATGTTTCTTTGCCATTTCTATTCTCTGACAGATATAGAAGTTCTTAGTATTTAGAAACACCCTATTCCAGGTGAATTTTCTAGGGGTCGGTTTCAACTGTTCTTTTATGTATAGATGGTCATTGTAATCTCAGAATTTCTATTTGTAATCCCACATTATGAAAAAATGTTTGAACTAGTTTGTAAAAACCTTCTCATACTTCCATTATTTTGTGTTCTTTAGTATAAACTCAGCCTTAGTAATTATGATGAGATGACACAGTAAGCAACGTGCCCTTTCTGCACTACTACAGAAACAACACAAGCTTCCTTACGCTGTAGGACATTCTTGACAAGCGGTTCTTTTAGTGGGGGTTCTAAACATTAAAGTCAGAGCTTCAGAAAGCTGAAATGCAAACAGTGTCTTAGTGCAGGACCGTTTATACCCTACACAATTCCTGTCAGATGTTTGTCTAATGTACTCATAAAGATCTCCAGTGACAGCAATACTATAGCATCCTAACGAACTCATCTATTTCATCATGTTTCTTAATCAAAGTGTTTTCCCTAATCCTAATTTTAATCTATAGTCCATCACTACTCTTCCTGATATGACTACTGACAAAGAATACATCTTTGGGAACAGAGTCAGTGGAGAGGAAGAGGAAAAGCCAGGAAGATGTTCATCTGTTTTTCAAAGATGCACATCACAGCCTGACCCCTTCTTATCAGCCTCACTCTAATTAACATCACGAACAATCACATATTGCAGCAAATCTGTGAATCTTAACTATTCTTCCAGTAAAAACAGAACAGCATTTTCTTATTCTTTTAGCATCTTAAAATCAAGAATGTCAATTTAAATGCTAGGATTGCATTAAAAAAAAAAAAGGGGAAAGTAACTGAGGTAAGAGCTACTAGAAAAACAAATGGATTTTGAGCTGTAATTTTTGAATGGGTAATTCTGTATTATTGTCTGCCCTGAATCAGCTGTACTGACAGGCTGCCATTACAAGATACTTCCAACTACACCATAAGGGAATCAATCACAGTGCACTTAGCCAAGTTAACACATTTCTGAAAAAAACAAATGCACGCTAAAATGAATACACTAAAATTGATTATTATTTCTATATTCTCAAAAGAAGCACTGACTTCATTTCCCAAAAGATTGAGATTTTCACATCTGGACTGGTAGGTCTGAAAACCTGAGCAATAAAAAGACCCCCTACAAAACATAAGAATACCTCACTAAGTCAGGAGAGCGAATTATTCCTTCTACAATGTTATCACGAATCTGCTGACGATCGTTTTCATGAATGTTGAAAGGAAATACTGCTTCTCCAGGAGGTGGTTCACGGTCAGGCCAGTACTGCGTCACCATGTTCTTCAGGTAGATGGCAGCTACGTATAAGAGATGTGGAAATAATAGTTTGGATTTAATTCTAAAACATCTCTACATTACTGTGCTCAATGTGTACAGTAGTACAGTTGAAAAGCAGAACAAAGAACAGAAGAGACAACTGAAAACCTCTGCACGGGTTTGTAACAATTGTAAGAACTAAGAACAGTTGAGAACATTTTTACACACATCTAAAATAACTCATCAAGCTCAGTAAGTGAAGCTTTGGAAAGCTCATGTAAACAAATCATTGTACGCACAGAGAGGACGCTCTGCTTGGGGAAATGCCCAGTATGAAACTGGCACATGGCCTACCTTCTATTCAGATAGAAATGTTTGTTGTGAATTCCCTAAGCTTTATCTCACTGCTAGGATTTCCCATAATCCCTCAGAATTGTTCCTGTCTGTCTCATGCGAAAAACCATGCAAAATAAAGTTAATCTTCTATTGAAAATAAGCAGCATTTATGCCTCAGTATTGAAATGCCTGTAGGCATTCTTTAGAAAATGGGAAATACACTGTAAGACATTAAAGTAACATTCTTAATAAACTCTTATCCCTTTACAACTTTGGCTGATTATTGACTAGCGTTTTAAAGTACGAAAAAGACATTCTTGTGCCCAACTTTTTTTGTCATGACAAATTACCAAGCATGAAAACATGCAGTTTGTAAAATATTATGTAGGAAGAAGAGGACAAATTGTTCTTTGACTATTAAATGCCAGAATATTCAGACCAAAAAAAAAAAAAACAGGTCCAGAAAGATCAGACAAAGACTTTAATTCACTTTGTCCATAAGTCTTAATGTTACACAGATTCTTGGCTGTTTACAAAAACTTAGGGAAACCTGGTGATATACAGATTTACTTTAAATGTGTTTTTGTATTTTATACCTCCATTCTCTAAATAACAAAACAAACAAACAAACCAAAAAACTAATAAAGTTTAAAAAAATGGTATTTATTCTCGAATGAAGGATTAATTTATGAAAATGACCCTATGGAGTCCAGATTAACCAACAAACGTTACCACAGGATGGTTTAAAAATGCCATTCAAAGTTGGATTGTCTTTGAAAATATACACGCCAGCATGACAAACAGCGTATGTCAGCATGCCTCAATGCACTCAGGGGATTAATAGGATCTGTACAGAAGAAAAATAAAATACAACCAACAGTGGTTCAATGGAAATGCTGTTCCATAGGACAGAAAGAGAATGAAACAGCACTCATCAATTTTTTGAAAAAGTTGAATATTTTGTCAATCTGTAAAAAATACTGTGTAATGATAGTCAAAATAGGTTGTGAGGATTTAGAATCTGATCTTACACAAATGTACACCCTGCAGTCAGCTGCATTGCTGTTCCTGATAGCACACACACGCACACAGTGAGGCAATCTTTCTAGACATGCTCAGACTACAGATGTGTAATTTACCATAATGTGACCTTCTTCATTTTTGTGAGCAAACACCACAGATACTGAATAAGTACCCTTGATCTACAAACTGTTTTCATCTTTCAGTAAACTTCACTTTTTCAGGAAAAAGGACTCTAATAGAGGAAAAGTACTCAAACGAGATCCACTTTTTTTTTTTTTAATCTTCAGTACAAGCAGAAATCATTCTGGTTTTATATCATTTTTGCTGTAATCCAGTAGGGATCACTACAAACACAGGGATGTAAGAAAAAAAGCTGCACAGATATAGAAAAGTTTCTATCCTTTCCATTTCCATGTTCAGAGCAAACATGAACTCACATTCCAGCAGCTCAATATTCTGCTGAAATTACTAACAGACCAAATTTTTACTGAAGGAAAATGAAACAAGGATTTCATCTTACCTGCTTGACGCACCGGAAACTCAACTTGATCTGATACTATGATTTGCAGTAGACTTGGAGCAAAATTGATGATTTTATAGGACTGAAATATATATAAAACACAGTTAGCAAATCATTGTTTAAAGAAGACTGTATTACCAGAAGCAGAATAACAAATAGAGGCAGGGGATTTTGTGGAGTTCTTTGACTTTCCTGATGAAGTGTGAAAGGTTTTAGCACATGGATTTACCCAAATCAGCAGCATTCTAAATAATTACTTGTAAAAGCTGAGCGTAAAGCAGCAGAGCAGAGAAATAAGTAATGTGACTTGGCTCTCTAATTGAAATTTGTGATAATGAATATTTAAATAATTCTGAGAATGTATAATGAGACTCAGCACAGATCTGTCCTTGAATTATTTAACTTAGCCTCGTAAGTCAAACAAGCCACGTATTTTTCAGCAACATTTTAATGGACTAGATGTATAGTGCACCATAAGAGAAAAATAAAAACTGGGTTTAAAAAAAAAAAAAAAAAAGGAATGATCATTTTTAATTAAAACCAAGTGTAGACAGATAATATTTCAAACCCCACAGCTTTCCTGGGAACTTAGTGAACGCTACATCAGCCATGCAGCTGAAGAATTTCAAAGAGAAAACAATGCTCACTGAACTTCTGAGCAAAGCATGCTAGGTTTAAAAGATGTGAAAACCTGATAGCATTATACTGCTGCCATTCACCAGGGGTCCTCCGATGTGAAGAACTGTTGACTCAGCATGGTGCAGCTACTGCTAAGCCTTGGAAACATCAGTAGTTAGCAGTAGGTCAGATCTTTCATCACTTGGATCTATGTGTTTGATGTTCAGAGCGACACTTCTTGGGGGCTAGATGACAGAAGCGCTCTTTATTTCACCTTGTATCTCGTTTCTTGCCAAGCAGAGTATGTCTGGCAGTCCTGTGGTTACCTCCAGAGCTGGGCTTTAAGCACACGTATGCTACCTCCTCCCACAGACTTAGCCTCATTCAAAAGCTGTGACACAAAGGGATGTGTTCTGCAGTTCATGTCCCCGATTCCTTGATCGAACATTTCCATAATGAGGTAAAATTACATAGCTTTCATGATACTTAAGAGTAACAGCAGCAGCAGAACTCTGTCTTTCAACTATTTTGCTAAATCACCTAACTTTATGACCCTCATTTCTCTCATGGTAATGACAGCGCAGTTCTAATCCACTCTGTGTTCAGAGACTCATTTGATGTTTGCGGAGCAGCCCGAGATCTCAGATAAAAGCAGCAAGGGCAAACCAAAAGCATACTCTCCCTTCCCTGTACACTTTAATTATCCATAAGCAACACTCGAGGTAAAGGAAAAGCAGTACCATGCAGGCCAAGAGCCCCACGTATCTATGAACACACTGAAACACCACCTTTCAGGGCCACCTGGCTGAAGCACCCCAAGTTCCCAAACCTTTCACAACAAATGCACTGGAGCCCCAAGGCCAGCCTTGTGTTGGCTGGCAGCCAGCAGCCAGCTGGGCCCAGAGCTGGCCCTCTCTGAGGTAAAGCAGCCCAGCTCCTCTTACACCCGTCAACTCAAACACTGCTCACTGGTGCTGCAGCAAACTCAGTCAGGAAAACCACGCACTGCTTGCAACATTTGGAACAGAGGACTTCCAGAAAGCTGCACGCAGCAATATTTCTCCTACACCAGCACATTCTCACTGGTTTGTTGTCGTGCTCACTGAGATCTTGGGACAGACCCATTCCCTCCCAGGCTCTAGAAATCATACGGGAGGTAACTGAAGACAGCAGGTGAAGCCGCAGGTGTTCTGTGAGCAGATGCAGAGCTGTCAGGTATGAGCTCAGTACAGGGAAGAGATGAGGCCATTTCCTCTTCTGCTGGGTGAGCACAGAACACCTCAGGTAGGCCGCAATAGCAAGATGCACAGTGGTGAGCAGCACGCCCTTCTCTGCTCCTCTGCAAGCAAGAAGGGCACTTCAAAAAGGCTTTTTGTCCTTCCAGCTGTAAAATCAAGCTACTACATCTTCATTTGCAAAGATGAACAGGTAGAAGACATGTTCATCTTTGAATATCCATGCAATAAACTGCTTGCAAAAATTATTTTAAGGCTTCCACGCATTTTATTTGAATGCTCAGCTATCTGGTTTACTAAGTTCCATTTTTCTTTGTGATGCACTTCAAATGCGTTACTTAGAAACCCCATCAGTATTCATCACATTGGGCATAATTTTGCCATTGCTATTAGTATTTGCTCTCATTTTTATACTGGCAGTCATGCACAGGTTGTTAAAACAAACTAGAACTTCAAAAGATACTTCCTTCTTTCCTTGACTACAAGCACAGGCATCGTTTTGGGAGATGAAAATGCACACGTATAAGAACCCCTACCCCACCTGCTTTCCTCTGCTACCAAATTCATCCAGTGTCAAACAGACCCTGTTTCCCACAGAACTTCATGCAAGCCAACTTCCTCACCAAATCAGTCTTCACTACAAATATCCAAGATTCCTCCCTCGACCGAGGCGCTCAATGCTGTGTTCACAAAGGCCCAAAGATCTCTGCACGCTATGGCAGCCAACTCATATCCTCACATTTCTTTCTCTTCTTCCAGCACTGCTTCTCAGTTCCCAACAAAGCCGAATTCTGCAACTCCTCAATATATGTAAACAAGCACTTATATTCCTGCAATTTCATTCGTCCCCTTGTCACAAGTCAAAGGACTGTATGGCAGCAGATTGAGTCGGTGAAGATGAAAGTTTAAGAACTGTACTGGTAATCCTATCCAAATGGGAGTAAGTTGGAGGTGACTGTGCATGCTCACGTATCCAGACAATAACATTCCACAGCATTCCAAGAACTGGTACACAAAAGCAGTATTTAACTATCAAAATCCCTTAGGTCCATGAGACAGACCTAGAAAGGATAATATATACCACAGATATCAAAGAAGGGCATTATGAGCAAGATGGTGTGTGGAAACTGAGCATCTTTCTCTGCTATGGAAATCAACTGTTCTAAGAAAACTGCACGGTCGACAAATATGATTCTGAAGCACAGGCCAATCACAGTGTGACAGAACTGAAGAAAACCATTGAAAAATGAAAGAAAAGGAGGGAGATGGAGAAATGTGTACATTTAAGAGAAACAACAGGCTAATGGGGAAATGACAGCAGTTACAAGATGGAGATTACTGACCTGACTGGTCAGTAATCCCTGCTACAGTTTATCAAGAACCACATTTAGACAATTGCCACACTTATATTTGTGTACAGGTCACTGAGGGAAATGAAGTTCGTTCATGACTCAGAGTTAGCAGAGGAGAACGATTAGAAATAGCCTACAAAGAACTGAATTATCTTTGGAACTGCTGCAACAAAAATGGAATGGAGTAATAGGACAAAGTACATGGAAGTACATTAAACAGGAATTTCTCCTAAAACCTTGTGGCTCGTTAGTGAGGAACGAGATAACAGGACCCTGCTTTATTACATGATAAGAGATAATGTAAGTGCTGAACATGAAGAAGATAATTGTGGCTTTAGGATATATAAAGCAAGGTATTAATGGTGTTGAGCATGAGATATTCTGACATGCTGCTAACACAGATGACCAGATTGCACAAGAAAGATTTACTTCAAAGATAAATGCAGAGAAGAGCCTTCCTCTCTTGCTATTAAATTTCAAAAATGCAGTTTTATGATAATGCAAAGGAAATACAGTTTGAGGCCAGGAAAACAAGCTGGTGGAGATCAGCCTCTAACAGTACGTCAGGGTGAGTACGAAGAAGTCTCTCCTAGTTAAGAAGTAAGATTGGTATGGATCGATCTAAATGGACCGTAAATTAGTTTAGGATGGAAACTGACATTTGTCTCTAGCTGCTGGAGGAAAAGAGTTGACAAACAGCCTTCCAATAAAGATAATAAGGACAAGAAAAAGAAATAGTAACTTTAAATGGAGTATTGATTCCATTTCTGAAAGCAATTAGATGATAATCCAGAAAGCAGAAAGCAACAGCACTGATTTTTCTCCCTCTTTACTCATGTGCAAGAACTTAAAGAACAGAAAGAAACATTTTCAGACATCTTGGCACTCCTTACAGATTCATAAGTTTTCATCAACTTTAACTCCATCACATACATATTGTACAAGGCAAGCAGATGATGGAGTAGAGCCACTGTGAGGTTATTGCTAAAGGACTCTGTGTCAGTACAAGCACCAAGTGCATACAAAGAGGAACAGTATTGCTGGAATGGCTCCAGCTCTGTACGAAGCACAAGTCACTGCCTGGATTCAAGCTTGAAAGCACTGCATGCTACAGACAGGACAGCACAGGGGATGTTTCACCCCAGTATCCTCTACTGCTTATCAGGAGCAGCAGCACTGCAGCTGTTGAACAGAAGTGAAGGTGACCCCCGTTCTCTTAGAAAAGCACTGTATTACCACTCCAATCACTCGATGATGGAGCATTTTTTGTTCTGCTGCTTGACTGGTTTCTTTGCTAGAGCAAGATAAAAGCTGGAGCAGCATGTGGATGCCAGCTCATGCAGCTCACAGCACCATGTCAACGCTGACATTACATGCGTGGAAGTCTGACATGTAGCTTTGAAGTCTTGCTTCAAAAGCACTGAAAGGTTTCAAGATGTCAAAGGCCAGTGTTAGCGAACTCTTCAAGAACACTTTTTGTTTCAAAGATTTGTAACAGAAGCAAAAGCCCAGTGTGTTGTATCACTCACATACATCATGCTTTGTTTAAAGATGGGAAGCCTGCACAGCAATAAGCACATCTTCACTTCAAGGTTACTTCTTTACAATCAAAGAGAGAAATCCGTCAGCACGGCATTGCCACTATTCCGCTCTGCTCTGCGCTATGCGCCTCACCTCGAGCACTGGGTGTGATTTGGGGCACAGCAGCACAGAAAGGACATAAATGGCCTCAAGTTGTTGCCAAGGTAAGTTTAGGTTGGACGTTAGGAAACACTTCTTTACAGAAAGGGTGGTTAAACATTGCAATAGACTCCCCAGGGGGTGGTTGAGTCACTGTCCCTGGATGTGTTTAAGAGCTGTTTGGATGTGGTGCTCGGAGATACAATTTAGCAGAGAGTTGTTAGAGCTAGGGTACTATGGTTAGGCTGCGGTTGGACTTGATGATCCTTGAGGTCCCTTCCAACCTCAGTAATTCTGTGATTCTAAAACTATGAGAGAGTGTCCACAGGGAGGTTATGAAGGTGGGTAAGAATCTGGAGGGCAAGGTGTGTGAGGAGCGGCTGAGGGCCCTGGGTGTGCTCAGCCCAGAGCAGAGGAGCTGAGGGGAGGCCTGATAGCAGCTGCAGCTCCTCACAGGGAGCGGAGGGCAGCGCTGAGCTCTGCTCTGTGTGACAGCGACAGGGCCCGAGGGGACGGCATGGAGCTGTGTCAGGGGAGGGCAGCTGGGGGTGAGGGACAGGTCTGCACCACAGGGCGGTGGGCATGGAACGGGATGCACAGGGCATGGGCATGGCCCCGAGTGTCAGAGGTCAAGGGGTATTTGGACACCGCTCTCAGGCAGAGGGCTTGGGTTTTGAGTGGTGCTGTGTGGAGCCAGAGGTTGGGCTCAGTTGTCCTTGTGGGTCCCTTCCAATTCAGGATATTCCGTGATTCTGTTTCAAATAAAACTCTGTACTTCAGCCTGTTCTTGATAAATGCACTTGCAATCTTGAAACTGGAACCTAGGAATTTTGTGAGAATTGCATTACCCATCATTTGAAATTCAAACAGTTAAAGGCCACAATCTCAGAACTCATTCTAACTTTCCCTGAGCTCTGCAGCAATCGGTGGTGACAGCAGTGGCAGTGTGGGCAGCAGGACCTGGGGACCCCAACAGACTTTGCTCTGACACCCACAACCCTTCCTGCCCTACTCATCCTGGTGCAACAACCTGCCAGCAAATATTCACATCCCTCTCAGGGATTAAAAAAAAAAAAAAGAAAAAAAAAAAAAGAAAGAAAGCACTGATGTGTTGTTGAAGTAACCATGCCAAACGAACAGGAGAAAAGTTTTGCATGTTATCCATCTCTCCAGAAGCGTTCTCAGTGCCCTGCACTTAATCCATCCGTTTGCTGTGAGCCCTCGCCGGCAGGGATTAGCCGTACCCGGCTCGAAAGGAGCTTTCCGCTACCCAAATAGCGAACCGAGCCGGAAGGGCAGCCCCGATACGGCAACAACCTGACAACCCGCCCTCACGGCGTGGCATCTACCGCACGGCCGCGACCCAGGGCTCTTTAATAGGCCGGATCGGGCGTCGTACCGCAGCACTCGGCTCGCAGCACCGCTGACGCCCGAGCGAAGCCGCGGCCAGCACTCCGACGCCACGCACGGCGCCGTCGCACCGAACGCGGGATGTTGCCATAACTAACCAAAGTTTAATTTAGCGCCGCTGAGCGGGGCTAAGTGGGTCCGTCAGGGCGAGGGACGCCGGCGGGACGCGGGCAGGGCCCCCGCTCGCAGTCCGGCAGCCGCGGCCCCAACCGCCGCCCCGCGCCGCTCCCGCTCCCGCCCGCGCCCCGCCGCCCCCCGCCCGCGCGGCGCAGGGGAGGGCCGGAGTGCGGAAGAGGGGGCGCCTCGACCCCCCGCCCCTGCCGGCCGGGCCGGGAGACCCCGTGCGGTGCGGCCGGGCGGGGCGGGCCTACCGCCGGCCGCCCGCCGGCCGCGTCCGCCCCCCTCACCTGATTGAGTTCGTTCTCGGCTGCGATGCGCAGCTTGGGGTCGATGGTGCCCTTCAGCGCCTGGATGATCCTGTTGGGGTCCATCTCGGCACGCTGCGGTCCCCCGGCCGGCAGGCCGCGCTCCGCCGGGGGCAGGAGGAGGGAGCGGAGCCGCCGCCGCCGCCGCCCCCCCGCGCCGCGACCGCGAGCTCGTGTCCCCCACCCCCCGGTCCCTCTCCAGAGCCATTCACCGGTTTGCGACAGCTGTGTATCGGGAAGCGGGCGCTGCTTTACGGCCGCGGCGCCTCCTTCTGGCTCGGCGCGGAGGCCGCCATGCTGTACGGACGGCAGGGGGCCGTGGGGGCGGCCATGTTGCGGTACGGCCAGCAGCGCGCCCAGCCCGCCGCCGCGTCCCCTCAGCTCGGGCTGCTGCCTGGGGAGCTTCACTGCCTCATCGTTCCAGCATTTCGCTGAGCTGCCACAAGGAACTGTGGAAATTCACTCGGTCCGGACTAAAATCTAATGTCCGTGCCTCACCTGCCTTGAATAGCGTAGTTTAGGAAACTGCAAAAGGTAAGCAGATGGAATTGAGGTGGTATCAGACTTACGTAGGAAATATAAGAATAGGAAGGTAGCAGAAGAATCACCATCTCCATTTGTATGCTTTAATGAGACCTTATCATCATCCTCACGTATTTAAAGTGCATTACTTCATTTAGTTATGCAAGCAACTCTCTGACTGACTACAGAGAAAGAAAATCTGGGCTAATACAGATATTACTGCAGTTACAAAGCTTAAAACTATGAGGTGTTGTATAGCCGTTCATTGTGTCTTATGGTCATATCCACCATCAAGCCACAGTGTAATCAATAGATTTCATGTTTTTCTCATCTTAGCACTTCTTCCTAAGACTGTGTACACTTTTAGTTACAAACTTAAAAGTTTTACGTAGACAACCAGCTTTGAAGCTGAGATGTCTCTTACCTGTTTACTTCAGATCTTAAATATATGCAAAAGCTTTGCTCAGTCTGCTGGTAAGGTTAGAGTCAAACATGATCGCCTTAGTCATCCTGTTGTCCAGACCAGTTCAACTGGAGCATTAGGAAACAACATACACTTTATATAGTCACAGTGACCATGTCTGAGGTTGCCAAAGGCAAAGCTTTTAGGTATTGGGATCACGTTCTTAAAAAAAAAAGTGAAAAATCCATAGTGCAAGTACATACAGTAAGGCCAAGTATGACAAACTACATGCCAAATAAAGAC
The DNA here is from genome assembly GCF_987193195.1 of Phasianus colchicus. Lineage (NCBI taxonomy): Eukaryota > Metazoa > Chordata > Aves > Galliformes > Phasianidae > Phasianus > Phasianus colchicus. The sequence goes on along the minus strand of NC_143436.1, from coordinate 60,364,782 downwards.
CCGGTCCTAAGGCAACTGTAATGCAAGGGATACCTTTCTATGTGCACAGTAGGGTTAATTTCCTAGCCCCCTAGTAAGATAGCATGAAAAACAAGGGACTCAGTGCTCAAGATGCCTAAAAACCCAGAGCTACAAGATTACAAAAGCAGTGAAGTCTGAGTTTGGCTGCAGGTGCCTACTACTGCAAACAAATTTATCCTAGCACTTCAATTTACCAACTAAATTCTCATAAGGAGAATTGACAAAGTCAGGAGTTAAAGAAACTAAATATCTTACGTAGTCCTGCCTCTGATCCTTCATTGATCACATTCAATAAAGTCAGAGCATGTACACTTAAAAATATAAAATACATTTACTACTCAATAGGTACAGCTTGACATTTGTCATATCCAGGTTCCTGAAGCTTTACCCCAAACTTTTTAGAACTTACCACAGAAGTTAAATCAAGACTATTACTACCATCTAAGTAGATGTATGAAAAAGAAATCTAGACTTGGAATAAAATCAAGGTCTTCATGACAGTAACTTTGTGGAATCATGCCAGATGACTCATTTTGGGATCCATGGGGCAGCAGGAGGAAAGACATTTTGAAACCAGTTACTAAAAAACAGCAGTGTTATACCAGGTCTGACTTCTACTCCATTATCAGTTTTTACTTGTAAATGAAGCAGTTAGCTGAACTGCTTTTAAAGCACTTTGGGTTCATCCTTAGATGTACCAGTCTCTTCACTAGCTCTCTCACTGGAATACTTAAGTACACCTACTGCTGGGACTACAGAAGCTCTTAAAAGTAGAAAAAACTAGATTTTTAGCTCTTACAAGTTCAGACTTGTCAAATACTAAAAAGCATTTTTCATGTTTAAAATGACATGAAGCTTGGATAAGAACTTCCATCACTTTCCAGTTTCTAGGCCATGAGATTGCTGAAGATATTCATACACCTCCTTTAGCTGTAAGAAATGTTTAATAAATGCCTCCTAGCACTTGTATACAGGTTTGATTTAGGATGCAAAGAGCAGGCTTCAACTACAAACACCAGCTTCCTCAGCAGTGTTCTGAAAGGAAGAAAAGCAGCTTGCAATGCAAGTTAAACTCATGTGAGAGGGAAGCTGTACAGGTTTGGACTCCATAAGAGTCACTTGTAGCTTAAGATATATTACATCTGAATGAATGCAGCATAAGTGTGAGCAAGTCCTTCAGTGACTGTTTTGAGGTTTAAGAATTTCAGCTAGCTGCTACTTCAGTAGCAAAAGCCGATAGAACATGCATTTAAAGTAGTCCAAGTAAACCATGTAGTTTCATTTCAATTTTACAGAAAGGTCAAGAAATTAGAAGTAGCTATGCAACTTCTTGCATTCACTTCAATTGAGAAAGCAGTGAAGAAACAAATAACCAAGTAATCCCATTTAAACTAGTTTACCGCCTGAATTACTGAAACCTGAAGCTAAGTTCTATATGGAGTATGAACATGCACATACAGCCCAAACAAAGAATAACTAGCCTGATATTTTAAAAATAAAGACCACTAGCAAGATTAATACTAAAATGCATATTAACTTGTTTTATTGAGGCACAACAAGGCATTGTGAATAGCCCATACTTGAGGCAATCAATAGTGTAGTAAGCTGGACATTAATACAGTTTAGGGTAAGTGCAAACAATATACATTCACAGCTTTACTAGCAAGGCTACATCACAACTGATAAAGTGCCAAATTAGTGCTGATTCAGTACCCCAACTCCATGATTTCACCTTGCACAACAGGACCATCATTTCCCCCAATAATGGAACCACATCTTCTATAAAGTCAGTAGTAAGTGCAAAGCTAGTCCCATCCCCCCCTCCACCAAGGTGTTTGGAGCAGCTTTTTTGTAAACATTGCACTGTATTTTAGTCCTGATAAAGGAGGTATCCCGAAAAAGTAGAGTATTTCCAGCTACTTCCATAAATGGCTCCCCGATGCAGACGCAACCAGATCTGATCTCCCTGGAACAGCTGCAGGACTGCATGGTTACTGGCTGTTTCATGATCAGGAGCCCCATCATTTGCATATGCTGACACTAGGACCTCTTCATTCTTCATGAGGTTCACATACAGGGGAACATTTACAGCCAGCTTCAGCATGTGGAAGATAAAGACATAAGTACCATTCACTGGACAATTGAATCTACCAAGCTGGATGTCAAATGTTTCTCCAAGGTTGTTCAGCAATAGATCAAACACAATTGGCTGGTCTAGAGTTCCAGGGGCCAGGTTTGATGTTCTAGCTGCAGAGAAGGCAACTCTCATCTGCTGCGGGAGGGGGTAGACGTGCACTGGTAGTATAGTGGCAGCTTGGCTTGTCACTGGCATATCAACAGGTGTGATGCTGCGAGAGTCTCCCTGCCCAGAGTCTCCGCTGTTAAAGGTTTCATTGTCTCGTTCTGGACTGCTCACCTGAGAAGAATCACTCCACCCTGCTGTTAAAGATCATTAGCAATGATAAGTATTATAACAGAAGGGTACCTTAAACCTGCAAGCTTGTTCTTTAGCAGAAAATCTGTTTTGTAACACATTTGTTTCAGCTACAGGAATTTGTCAAAGGACGCCAGTGAGGACAGAACTTTGAAGATGTTTCAGATTGCATTCAGCAAGATGGACCATAATTCAACTACAAACAGTGACTTCTCACACTTCTAAATAGGAGAGGCAGTGACTTGCAATAGCTTTTTAGCTGTAGCATTTGCACAGCTAAAAATTACCGTACCTCATCATAAAACAGTATGTGCTGATTGAGTGGAAATAAAAAACAAGTTCTGGAAAAACTCTGCAGAATCACTAAAAGACACAATTATTTGGACACCTTGAAGGCCTGAAGCTGCATCTAATGTTTCCTCAGTACTGTTCTTCTGGAGATGTATTCTTGTCACGTCAAGCCGTATCTACTTGTCATGTTAAAATATTACAAGTCTGAAAAACTAGGATAGCTTTTCAGCTTTCTGCACCCTACTGCCTGAAATAATGCTTATCTGTTCAAACATCCGAGTTAACAGGACCTAGTTTCAGTCTGGAATGAAAGCATTAATAGAACAAATTTAAAGCAGCTGCTATCAAGTTAAGCCATTGTTGCTTTGCTGGAAATGAATACCTTGACATATCTAATAAGACTAAGGTATCAGCAGCAACTTTACTTAACACTAACAGGTAAATCTGTAAACACCACTCATCACTATCACATTCTGATTTTTCCCTGAATCAGAATTGAGCCCCCCCCGCAAGTTGAGGCAAACTACTTTATCCTGAAACAGTTGCTATTATATCCAAAATATCCCCTTTTTCTTCTAAGTAGTAATTTACAATGAAGATTCTATTCACTTTTTACCTATAACACTAAGTCCAGGAGGAAAACTATATACAAGATTAAATCATCTCATAGCTTTTCAAAAAGCGTTCTATACAACACAAGCTTTGCATATCCAAGCATGAATTTCTTCACCAGTTCCATGCTGGAGTACAAAGTCAAAAGCTGTATTCATGAAACAACTATTTCCTGTAGAAAAGCACTCTTACAAAGTTTCTGGGATCTGATAGCTCAAAGAGAGACCATACAACTAAGTGAAGATGCCAAATGTGACAGTGGTACCATTCTGCATGTATTTTAGTCAATTTTATTCATAAAGTTCAGTAAGGTATCACTATATCAGAACTCTGACATAGGAAAATTGAGAATGGTAAAATGAAGTCCGTTGCTATGCAATGCTGACTGCTTAAGAGTAGCACTTACACTTCCATTTAACTTGGCTAATTTATACTAAGCTGTATCTGTCTGATAAGTGACAATACTCATTGTTTACACTAACATTCCACTGCAGCAAACAGATGCATCCCTGGGAATCTGATGTTGGCCTTACCTCTTGAATTTGCTCGTGGACCACTAGTTATTCCACCTCGTTTATAGCACTGCTGGTAATTAACATCCTAAAGAAAACAGAAGATAATGATCAGCAAATCTGAAAACAAATGAAGCTATGAAATAACTGTGCAACATACAAGTAATTCAGGCTCTGAACTATACATTTTGATTCTGAACTCCACCACTGTCAATTAACAGCCTTATTTATGGAAAATTTACTTACATATTTACTTAAGTGAAGTTAAAAAGTTTTGTTGTACTTTTACCTTAAATCTCAAGCCTATTCTGGGTCAGTATAGAAGAAATTTCATTTCAAAGCTGAATACACACCCTTCCCCATCACTAAACAGGATTTTTATTTTTTTTTTTAAGAAAAAACACTGCAGACACAACCTGAAAGTTTACAGCTTAACCTGAACCTGAAGTGTTTAATTCAGTTGCCTTCATCATAATTTGAACCACAAAGGATTAAGCTTACTTTAACACTCCACAGGAAACTGGCTCAGTAAGAGACACATTGCATAGACTTGGACATGTCTATCAGAGAAGTGAGTTTCATGCAGATAGTGAGTGTTGGAGGAGCTTTACATCATATACAAAGATTATCTTTAGACTTCACTTTAAACCCCCTCCCAAACAGACAACAACTAATTTCCATCAGCACAGATTGGTCAGGTATGTTTCAAGTTTTACTGAGATAGTATATATAGCAGAAGATGTCTCTCCAAGTTCAAGTACTTCTGCAAAAAGATAAGAGCACTCAAAGGCTGATAGAAACAGGCATGGCAAAACTTGTTTAAATGAGATACCTAGACATAATGAAGATCTTATGCAGAGGTGTATTAAGTCAGTGAACTTCCCCTTCAAAACTAATCAGGTGTCTTCAAAAGACAGCCTAGCAACTTCTAGAAGGCAGTTGTTCCTTAACCACCCCAACAGTAGTAACCTAGATGTCTTATAACACCAAGAAAAGACTTATGCAGTATGATGCTGAGTGTCAAATTAAGACCTTGAGCACCTCTTCTCACTTCTGAAAGTCAGTAGTACAAGCCAATAGTTTAGATACTGATAGATTTGTATCCTTCTACTTCTCTCCCCCTTATTTTTACAGTTTGGCAGGTTAAGTTCCGAAGTAATAAACAGGAAGCATGGCACAGCAGGAAACTGAGAACTGCAGAACTCTCTAAACTCACAGCAGTGACAACATACCACCCCTCCTCAAATCAGGGAACTTTCATCCTTGCCTCCCACCCTCAGAGAAAGCTTAGGGATTACTTGTCTCTAACATATGCTAGTTTGATATCTGGAACATGCTTCATTGGATATGTTTCAAGACTTAGAGCTACCCTGAGCAGAAATTTACCTCTTAAGACCATTTACTCACCTTGAACAAGTCAAAAAACACTGATAAAGATATACTTAAACCTACTGGAAATGCTTGACTTCACAAGTTTCATCTTTCTTCTTCTCACTGTTCACTTTTCTGAATAGTGAAACTTCCTTTACTTCCTTTTTTTTTTTACCCGGAGTTTGACAACAGACTATCCTCAAACTAACCGAACTCCCCTAATCCAGCTATGCTCTACTACCACTACAGAACATGAAACTAGCCATTCTTGGTTATGATCTACTGCATGCCTTCAAGTGCATCAACCTTTGAGAAACCTGCCCTCACTCAAACCAAAGCATCCAAATGTCAAGTTCACAAAGGCTGGTTTCTACTAGGATTTCCTGCTACCCCACAAATACATTCAAGATCCAATCACAATCCAGATCTGTTATTAATGAATCGCTCTAGCCACGAGCAAATGTGAAGTTTGCTTAGCCTCATTCTGTGTCAAGCTATTCAAGAGCTCATACACATTACAGAGGTACTGAGTACTAACTTGAAAATCATAACAAGATGGGCATATTGACATTTCTTACCATCTGATTGTATTTCAGAGATTTAATTCTGACTACAATCAGCCAGCCCCAAATATGAGCTTTCTTCCTATTTCAACTGCTTTGTATTGTCCCAAAAGAGTTTGTCTAGAAAACAAAACAAACTCTAGCTTGTAAGGAATTGTTTACCTGCTAGGACAGTGAAAAGCTACAATATTAGAAGACTCCTTTGTAGTTCTTAAGAAGGCTAATGAAAACAAAGTCAATACTTACTCTCTGAGAATATGGCATTCCAGCATAATCTCTAGCAGGGAACTGCAGCTGGCCATAGGTGCCATTAGTTATTGAAGGTGACCCTCTGTAAGCATCAAAACCTGCTCAAAGAGTGATTATTCATTATTAACCATTTAGTTTACACGATGAGTCCCGAGAACAACTAAAACTCCCTTTAAACAATTAGCATGTGTATCAAGTCATGCACTTACACCTCCATTCTTCATTTCAGAAATCAGAGCATCACAACTCTTAACAAGAGCTCACTCCTTTTGCTATTAGAAATGCATAGCTATGACATTTTACTACAGTTATATTTAGCCTCTTTAGCTATTAGACTAAATAACAAAGAGGACCTTAAACAATAACGGGGACCTGCAAGCAATTTAGTACAACACACTTCCAAATAAACCTTTACTGCTGGCAAGTTCAGACTTTTCTTTTTAAAGAAAACATACTCCTAGAAGTTAGGAAGAAGTCTCAGTCCATTAACTGAAACAACCTGTATTTCAGACTAAGCATGCTTCCACTTCAAAGTTAAGAGGCTGCCGCTACCAGAAACTTTGATAAGTAAGTAGAAACTAATCGTGACACTCCAAATAGCAGCAGCACTGTATAGACCAAACAATCCTTCTCTTAAAATCCTTCAGTTTCTTATTAATCCAGAAGGGTTCTCCATTACTGGAACTTCTTCTGTTATCCCAGTTTCTGCTTGCAACATATAAAAAGCCAGCAGTGTTGAACAAGTAGTATCAGTATCATCTGAAAAGAAAATACCTGCCCAGAATGTTAGCAAGTGGCAGAATCCAGACGAAAAAAAGCAAGGGAGGGAAGAAATTTAGAAGAGTAGATGATAATTTACTAACGTTGAGCACTTTCATAATTCAACTATGCTCTTGCTAGTTCACATGCCAGCCAAAGTACAGGGACTCAAAAAAGCCTCAGAATTTAAGCAAATTCATTCTACAGGAAGACCCTAATTTCTGCACATGGTTCTTAAAATACTGCAATGTTTCACATAGAACCTAAATTAAATACTATGCATTAAAACAATGTTCTACGAGGTAACAGAAGATTTAAGGAAGTAGTAAACAAAGACATACCTTTGTATCCACCAGGGGAACGATATGAATTGGTCAGAGACCTTCCACCTCTAGCAGATCCTCTGACAGACCCACGACTGTTAAGGTAAGGCTGAGGGGGTCTGGGAATAACATTTGTCTGTGCTGGATAAAAGGCAAGGCTACCATTGCTAACAGAAACAGCTCCATCAGGTTGATAATTCACTCCTTAAAACAAAAGACATGGGTGAAAAAAATTAGCTGCAATAGCTTAACACACGTAGAAGCAAATGCAGCATTAGGAAGTTAACCAGATTAAGCTGCTCAGTGTATCCTGCTCTTGTCCTTTCTTTACTCTGAATAAGGAAGTTCCTTCCATTTGTTGTGTAGAGTGTAATCATTGTTATGAAGCATATTGTAGACACAGCCCAGGCTGTCAGTGCAAGCCTCAAGTATTCAAGAACATCAGTTCCGCCCTGTTAAAGTTTGCTAGCAGCATCAGGAAGATAACCACATTAGAATAAAAACTACACTCAACTAAAAATCTTCACTTCGAGTCGACACTGTTCTACTGGCAGAAAGTCCTCAGTGTTCAATGATTAACTAGATCACACCTCAGTGTTGACATCCTTTAGTATGATGAAAAATTCATTGCTATCTAGATGAGATAAGACAACTGTAGAGAGCTGCAACTGCAGCTTGGTCCTGTCTTGAGACACTCTTACACATGGTATTAAGCAGTTTCATCTCAAGCAACAGGTATTGTTTTGAAGAATACTTTTCACTCAGAAGATGGTTAAATGGTTAGCCTTAAGTACAGATCCTGCAACCATGAATGGGTTCCATAAATCTATGCTCTAAATTAATCCAAAAACAGATTAAAATGGGTCAGTCCAAGTAGAGGGTCTCTAATCTTTCTGAAGCTCCTGCAGAGCCACTGCACAAAAATAATCAAATATGGTGTTTCACCAGAAAGCTGTGCAGATGGCTACAGATCACCTCCTGTAGTCTGTGATGACAAGGAACATTTGAGCTAAATAAGCTTTTTCCTAGCTGCTGTACTTACTGTTCTTTGGAGTTCTTAACCTTAGAATGTCTTACTGACTTCACAAACTATCAGCCTCAAACAATTCCTACAACAGTCCTCTGGCAGACAATACTCACTGACCTTGAGTCATTGATTAAATAACTTGAAATCCAGATTCCTACTTGTCATCTCTCACCCTGGAAACTGTTCTAGGCAAATTTAGAGACTCAATTCATTGCAAATCCTTAGCAGCAGCTCCATATATTCATCTGGTATCAGCACGTGAATGTCAAGCATATCAGTTTTGTTCAATAAAGGCAGCTCAGGACTCTACTTATCAGAAATACTATCAACTAAATTGCAGCTGATATAACCCTGATGTTAACAGTTGCTACATAACATTGGTTAAGAATTCCACTGACTTAAACTGAATATACTCACAGTACATTAACAAATAAATATATATCTAAAGTAGTTTTACCCAAGGAACTTTTATAACCTGAGGAATTTTAATAACCGTTTGAAATGCAGACAAGTACAGTTCTCACCTGAAGAGAGAGATTCTTGTGAAAGAGAGGTTTGTTCTGCAACATGAGAAGATTGCAACTGGCTCTGAGGAGGAGTCTGTGTACTTGCTGTAGAGAAACTCTGGTTATATCCCGTTGAATATGAAGAATCCTCTTTAACTTCCTGGTCTTTACGTGGAGGCAGAGGTGCATTCACTTTAAATACCTGTAACAGTTCAAGAGCACGCTTAACACTACCAGCCAAAATGTCTGCCTAATGCCACCATTCTGCTATACTAGCTGTAGTTTAAATCACAGTACCTTAATCAGTTCCTAGAACACCAATCATTTCATAGAATTGAGATCACGGTGTTGGTGATCATCCTTTGAACTCACAGTAAGCTTGCTGAATGCAGTCTTGCATGCTTGGCAATCAGCCAAAAGTAGCAGCTTAACTGAACCCAGCTACCTTATTTCAGCAGCAGCTACCATAGAGTAAAGTTAGTTTGCTTCCAGTTGAAATGTTACAGTGATGGAATCTTCAGATGTGCATGGCACTCTGGTAGCACAAAGAAGAAAATCTAAAAGAAAATCGAGGATGTCATACAGCCAAGCTGTATGATGATCCACATCCTGGACTACTTGTAGCAAGCAGTCTCTTATCAGTGAGGGTCTCAAGGAATTCTAAGGGAATTGCACCACAGACAGCATATGCCTTTAAGCCCGATGGGCCAATGGCATCAATAGGGTGTTCAAATGTTTAAGAGTATGTAATCAACTGAGACTTTATTACTGTCTTATTACTGCATCACTTTGATGAGGAAGTATCTGAATTCTGCTTACCTACTGAAATCCAATAGCTATTTCCCTGTTAATGACAATGGAAGCAATGGCAGGAAGAATGCATTATCAAGTTCAAGAGTACCACCACTACAAGAGGAATTGAGATCCCAGCAATTTTATGAACCAAAAGAGCTAAGAAGTCTTGCATACTTAATATCTCAAGACACCACAGCATTAATTTAAGTGAACGTGCAGCGGTAACATTTTATACTAAAAAGCATTCTGAACACAGATCTTAGGCACAGATATAATTAGAACAGTTAAGATCAAGACTCCATATTTGTTTTGTAACAGACACTTATCTTACAGGACCAGTCCCCCAATAAGACTTTGGCTCTTCAACCATAGCATGCTGGTTTTTTTTTAAACTTTCATGAATAATATAATTACATAGTAGCTTAATTTCAATAGATTGAGTTTAGAACAACCTTCCCACCACCACTTGTGGTATATTACATTAACATTTTTTACATCTAGGGAAGGTTACATCTAGGGAAGGTTCTACTGGAATCATTTCTACTAATACAGCAAGCCAAGAAAGAAACATTATGGTAGTGATAAGAACAAACCAAAATGTAAGGTGTTTTAGCTATACCTAAAGTTCTTGTGCTTTGAAAAGCTATTAGCTTCTTCTATCCCCCCCACCATAACTGTCCAACAAGCTGTAGAACTGCACAGGTACATTTGTTGAAATGGAAAGTCTCAGGTAGTCACTTCTTAAGTTTGCTTTTGAGCAAGAATGTTAACTGAAAGTCTCTGCCATCTTCTGAAAAAGGGATCAGAGGAATAAACAAGCCTAAGTACAGAGAAGGAAGCATTAATCCCTAAATAGAGACCCTTCCTCTATGTTCCTCAAAGGACTTACATCCCAAATTGCTGGACAGTAACAGTGTTAGCAATGTTTGTGACATTAGTAATGAGATGCTATTTTTCAGGTCATGCATTTGCAACAAGTACTGCTCAATCTGTGGACTACTCCAAGTATCTCATTAAGGATGGATAGGGAGACAGTTTGATCTTTATGAAGGACATGTTTTCCATGATTCCAGTGGAATGAGTTTTATCCTGCTAATGCAAACAGCTTAATAAGCAGCACAGCAGACTTAAGCTTTAGAAAGCTTCATGGTACCAATATACCAATAAGGGTTCCATCTCTCTCCTCCACAGTCATTGACATCCACGCACAAGAACAGTGCTAATACAATCAACTCTACCTTGGTGAGTAGGTAGAAGTTGGTCAATTTAATATCTGACTTCTTAGTTCCTTAAGGATACTAAGATACTCCAGCCATTGAGGACACAGTTCTAATCTAGGTTTAGAACGTGAAAGCATCAAAATAACCTATCAAGTTCCTTATTACATCAAGGGAAAGCCAGCTTCCCCATATTAGGATTAAGTTTGAGTGTGCTTCTCAATCATGAGTATGCATACTTACAGTCTGCATAGCTTGAAAGGGAGCTGCTGTTATTGTGACAGAACTGCTACTTGCTGGAGGAGACTGAAAGCTTTGCCCTTGTGGTACTGGTGTTATGGAGGTGCTTGAAGTTGGCAATGGTGACTGTGGCTCACTTGGGAGAGGAACAGTTGCCTGAGGGAAAGAATATAAATGTAACGAGAGGTCACTTGATAGTTATCAGGCAGTAACAGAAGCAGTTAAATTGTTCTAAAGCCTAGACTGACAGAAGTCAGCAGTTTCTACAGGATGACATTTGGACATAGTAAAGCTACAAAATAGCTTTTGCTTACAATTTCAAATCTTGCTGTGCATCCTCAGCAATCAGTATTTCTATTGCACTCTCTGCTGATGAAGTGAAATGTGTCTATGAGCTACTATACATACCACTCATTGTATGAATTTCACAATAAAGAGGCTTAGGTACTTTTATCCACCACTAAGGAAACATGGGATGCTCTCCATTCAGTTTGTTGGAAGATGGTTTTGTGGTTGGAATTAAAAATAACTTATCCTTTCCAAAGGAACTCAGGTTTGTGTCTTTCTCCCTCCAACTTCATTATAGTTTAGATTAGAAACAGTGCTGAGTTTTCCAAAGTACTAACCAATATTATAACTCATCTGTGCAGAGTGGCAAAATGAAGTATTTATTTAGAATACTAATACACTCTACAAATCTGAAATCAAAAGGAGTAAGTCATAATCTATACATATTTGACTCATAGTACCCTTTTCAATAGCATTTCTAAACTGTCTGCAATAGCTCACCTGGGCAATTTCAATCTTTTTAGGTATCAGTGGCTCAGAAATATGCGGACTTGTCTGATACAGTGGCTGGGAAGCATACTTCTCAGTCTCTTGAGACAGTGATGCTGATGCCTGGAAAAAGCCATATATTGACATGCTATTACAAGTACTACAGAAAGCAAGAAGTTCTGCTAGAGCTATGCAATACCAGTGCATAAGTTGGAACGGGTGGATTTTGAAAGACCAAGATAAACAGTAAGTCTGAAGTGCACTGAATAGTTACCTTAACCAAAAGTTGTAAGTATTTAGCTCTAAGGACTCAATGTATTCTGTACAACTAGCCCTGCAAAGTCAGGTAACTCCAAAAACTTTGCTTTGAGCAATTAATGTGACACCAGTGTCAAATGGAAAAATGTCTGATATTAAGCATCTGATAGATTTTTGTCTAACAAGGCTTCAGAGAAACAAACAAGGCTGGCAGGTAGCCTTAACTAGATAATGCACAGATTTTGTAGACTCACACCTGTAATACTAAGTTTAAGAATTGCTTATATTTAGACTCACAGCCTAAGGATGAAGTCTACCAAGTCTCATTCTTACCACATAATCACAGGTGCAAACAGAACTGCATTTCCATAACAGAAGAGTATACTCTTACTATGGAGTATATTCCCCAGTCATGCTGAGACCAAATGAATTTTACTACTGCTTTATAGTCCTCTTGCTTCTCATGAACCATCCTGAGGATGAAGAAAGCTGTAACACTTCAAAGTTAATGACTAGGGATGGGCTAGGCACAAGAAACCCTAATCGCAAACACTACATTGACAAAAACAAAGCATTCTCCTAAAAATCAGTTGTTTGGCATAGTACAAGTTTCCTTGATTCACATTAAACAAAGATATTCAAATATAGGAGGTTACTGCACTGTAAAAAAACAGTGTCAAGAACCAAGCTAAAACCACTGATTCAAGAGGTAGAAAACAAAGAATAACAGTCTTAATAGGGATGTTATAGTTATAAGTATACTGAGGAACACAGTAAATGCTACATACATTGTACACCGATAGCATGTACATGAGCAGAAAAACACTTCATTATAATCTACGTACACAGTATTGAGAGTCCAGTGTGAAACTTAACAGCACTTCCAGTCACAGAAATACAGATCTAACACAGTCATCAGCATAAACTGAAGCTATTTCTTCAGCTTTTAATATTTAAGGAATGCAAGCTCAAGATTTAATTGCATATAAATACGGATAAATTTATAATACAACAAATTTTGAAGTCTTAGCTCAATACCAGACAGTAAGATGCCAAGCATTTCTTCCACTGCTGCATAAGAGAACATATGCTTTCAGCTTACAGCCTCCCATTGCATGACAATATATCCACCCTAATTTATGAATCTTGCACAGTCAGAGAGGGTTCTGCATTGAACAAAGCAACTCTGCAAGAATATGCACTATACTTTCTAGACAGCATTTTTCTTTCCATACCCTTCCCATTTCAAGGGGCAGTTTGTTCACTTCACAATCGTGTGGTATTAGGAAGACTTTTCCAATGACCTTTACATTATCCATGATACACTACTTCTGTCACCTGCACTGACACTGTACAGTTAAGTACAGTTTACTGAGGTCCCACTGCAGCTTTCTGCTAAGGCTGGCTATCACAGATCCTCAAATGTCAGTGAACACCACAAAACATTACCTGTGCTGTCTGTGGTGTTACCAAGTCCTCAGTTTCAGAGCCAGAAAGTGTCTGATCAGCAGATGCTAGGGAAGTATTAGAACCATGCAACGTCATGGATGATTCAGTAGCCTTGCAAGAACAAAAAACAGATAGGATTTTGGATTACCTTGAATTCTTGACTGTCCCTGAAACTCACTCTAAGCATTTACAATCTCAGAATGATGTAGAACCCAAAGTACTCTGACAAGTCAAAGCTTTTTTTTTTTAATAAAGAGTTTTTATTAGTGATAAGTAACTACTTTGGCTTTTAAATAGGCTTAAGATATGCAAGCACATTAAGTGAACTTAAGGTTCGCCTAACAATGGCGGAAATTGCATCTTTGTCATAAGTAAGAATCTCAAAGATGAAGACATTTATGATCTAGAAATGCAGTATTTTCTCCTGCACACCACTAGCTATGACTTGAAACTAGGAGTTAAACATCGAACTATTTGAGCATGCCTTCAACATATTTACTTTAATAAAATTAACATTTGTTTCCGCGTTTGCTTTACGATAAGCACAAAAGCAGCCAACGCTGACAGATTTTTTCTTTCAAACTCCTGAACTGAATTTATGTTATACTAGTTACAAAGCCAGTGTTATATCATTTCTTGGTTACTGCTTTGCCTCCTCAAGATAGCCCTAACATCAACTTACTCGCAGGGGTTGTTGTTGAAGAAAATCACTTTGACTTGGCAGTTTCTGTTCTTTTGAAGCTGTAAGAGAACATGAGTTAAGCAACAGTTTTTAAATTCAGAACATTCAGTATACAAAGATGCACTATTTTTAGAGTATGTTAGACCTGCATCACTGAATTACACCCATTTGAAAGCCTCAGGTTTTTTTTTTTTTTTAAAGAAAGCAGGTATCCAGCGATCAAAATATCTCTACCAAGGTAGAGATAACAGGTTTTGGTTTTTATTTGGAAAGTGATTAAGTATTTTACAAACTGGATAATTAATGTTTTACGGCCTACGAACCACCTAAATGATTTCTTATGGTCAATTATATAAAGCTTGTTTTGTAAATATAACTAGTTAACTGCTCTTGATCCTGAGCTCATTCATGGTCTGCATCTATATGCCACATTGAGTAGCTATACACCACATCCAGACAAAATCTGGCATATTGACAACATGCCCGCTCTGCAGCTGGATTTAGATGAACATGCAAGTTAGTGATTACACAAGCATTCCATTACTAGGCAAATAGGAGTTTAAGCCACATCCAGCAATGGTTTAAAAAGTTAAATGGTTTGAGCTGCTCTGACAGACATTGGTATTCTTCATTATTAAGGAGGCTGTCTTCCCCATTAGATCTTCCCCACAAGCAAATCCCGCTGCTTTTTACCAAAGCTTATACAGGTTATGCTTACAACATTACCTACCTACAGGGCTACTTGCTGGAGTAACTGAAGGTGGTTGAGATGAACCAATGGCACTTGGTGAAGCTTTATCAAAATCCAGAATGGATTCCTTTTGAAAAAAGATCATTAGTTGGTAGAAAACTAGATTCCGCATACAAATGAAACATTCATTTGACAAGTTGCTGTTAACTAAGTAGAACTAGATCCATTCATTCAATGCAAACATGCACAGTCAGCACTGCGTTTTTCCTAACCTAGTACACATTGGATCTGCTACAGTGGTAGAGCAAAAAAACATACTTGCATGAAGTTATAAGTCCCTTGTATCTGAGTCATCAAATCCTGAAGCTTTTCCCTTCTCAGTACCGGATCTTTTGGAAGAGTTGAAGTAGAGCAAAATTCTGCGGCTGGCTGATGTACAGGTTTAGGCACCTACAAAAGAAAAAAAGATTACATTTAACACTGAAAACAAGACAAGCTGCTTCATCCAATATACTTCCAGCATAAGCTATAAGTACTGGGTACCACAGGCCAAGAAGTAATGTTTTTGATGTTTTCTGGTTCAAGTTCCCACTTCAGAAAAAAAGAAGAATCAGCTTACTGTTGTCATAACTAGCTAAAGCCATAAAATTCACTTGAATTGGTTTCTTACAACCATGTACATTCAAGATGAGGCCAGAATAATCTTAATATCAGAACTGCACCACTCAAGATTTAACATACTTCCTCCCAGCAGAACACATGCCAGTAAGTACAGATCTTTTACTGGAATGGCATTTTCAGACATTCTGAAGAAACTAAGAGATGTACTGCAGCAAGCAAGTTATTTGTGATCAGACTTCTTGGCTTTCAGAGCCATATACTCTCAGTGTAACAGCTCCAACAGAAAGTATTTTATTACACTCTGCAGATCAGCATGAAATATTGGTGTGCATATACCTGCCCACCCCGCCTAACTTTTTGTACCTCAACATTGACTTCTACAGGGCCTTATTACTCCTTGTTTCAGATGGTCTCCTAGTTGTTCTTCCGTACTGGTTTTCACTTTGCTTTGAGAAATAGAAGTGTTTTATCAAAATACAGAACACTTTCATATAGTGCTAACATTTGTTTTTCCAGCAGATTACTATTTCAGTACTCTGTGTAAGGGCATAATTGAGTATTTACATTAAGTTATTAGAAAAATACATGGCAGAAGAGTACACGTGACATTTTTAATTGTCACAGTAGATTCAAAAGAAATTAATAATAAATAAAATAAAGCCATCAACTAATTTTAGGATAAATCCAGACATCTGTTCAACTATTTGAAACTAATCAGTGCATTTGCACAAGTTTCAGTAACATGCACAAAGCAGCCTACAGGGTTCAGCCAGCTTCACAAAGCACAATCCATGTACATGCAGCACTGCATTAACACTGCATGAGTCCATTTTAGTAGGGCCCCCAGGCCCACATGATAGCTACTACTTCAGCTGTGAGAAGTTCCATTTTACTCTAGAGTAAGAGTGGTACCTTTGTACTATCCACCTGAATTAGAAATTCAGATGCACAAGCAATAGCTTTTACCACTGACTATATGCAAGTTTTTACTGTTCTTGTTTCCAATAACAAAAACCTATTAAGGATCTAACACAGAAGTTACAGATGAATAAAATTAAATCTGGGCAATTTATCAGTTAAGTAGGAGTCACAACCCCCTACTCCATCCCTGTTACCCATCCCTTACAAACACTTCATCTTGAAACACTTGCTGTCATGTGTTCTTCCTCTTCATTAAAATTCACTAAGACAAGTACACTACTATATATTGCTATGTATTTGCAAACAGGTAACAGCTTTTTTGCCTTCAAGTCACCTAAGCAGGTAAATATGGCAGTGTCTGAAGCTCTGTAGGTAATGATCAGTTTTAAGTTCAACTTGCATATTAAACAAGTAAAGAGTAACTCAAAACATGGAAGCCAAAAAGACTGCATTGTTTCACTTATGGTTGCTAAAGACCATAAACTCCTAATATGCTTCTGCAATTTGTTAGCCTTCTACTTTGCCCAACACTTCGAGATCATGTTTGATCCTTCTGGGTCCCTTCCAGCTACAAATATACTATGGCACTACATTTCTCAACAGTATGCTGGCTGCATTGCTTGTTTTGACTAGAAAAGCATCCACTCGGGTTGTTATCTGATAGAGCTTTAAGCTAGAAATGAAGCAGAGGCTCTCCATTCTGTAGAATTTATTTTTAAGTGCCTAAAAATAATGAAATCCACTGAGCAGAAGTAGACATATGGAAGCTTCCCAGTATAGATTTGTTCTTTCATTAGTGTTTCACCTTGTATGTTCAAAACTAGATTTAAAAGGTGTCACACAGAGCATGTATGAAAAAGCAACAGTTCATCAGGCTTTGCATCTTGATCAGAGTTGCTTTGAAAAAGAAATATTCTACTTAAAACAATGTTTTAAGCTGAGAGGGTTTTCTAGTGAACAGTTAGATGCTGTGCTAAGTTACACATTTACAGAGAATAATTGTTTAAAAGATCTACACACCAGCTCACTCAGCCCACTTTAAGTATTGCACCTTAGAATATGAACATTAAGTTAATAAGCATACTTCAAAGTCTCAAAATCTAGCAGCTTATGAGAAAGTTTCAGAGCTCTAACATGCATTTCATGGAATAAGAAAAGGTTAGATGTCAGCATCAGAACAGAAATAACACAAGCCTTTTATCTATCATGCACAAGGTCATTTCATAGGCTCTCCCAGGAAAATAAGTGGATTTCACATGGCATTGCCTCCCCTTGCTTTTCTTAAAAGTTTCACTAACCAAGAAGTTTAAAATATTTCAATTACGTTCTTTATATGCAGCTTAAGCAAAGCTAAACATTCATTTTGATAAAGTGAGTTATAAAAAGCTAGCTAGGTTGATAGCACACTTTTTAATCATTTAGTGTACTTTTGATATAACAATTTGCCAACAGCAACTATGCAAAAAGCCAGCTGATGTTTCTTCATGGCTGCTACATAAAGCAAAGCTCAGGAGCAAACAGGCTTTGTTTACTAATTCAGCAAGCCAACGTAAGCACCACCTCATTTAATTTGGTGGACTTGCACACCTGTACATTACTAATGAGTACTCCTCAGCAGCTGGAGTTTCCCCAGCTGACCAGAGTCCCTCCTTCTCCTCAGCACAAAGTTTTGCCTACTACTTAAGTCACCCATCTTATGCATAATAAGGTACCCATCATATTAGAAACAATCTTGCTTTTTGCTGACACCAGAAATTCCAAAATACCTTAAAATGCTTGAGACTGTTCCACTAGTTCAAATAAACTCCATTACATTAATACTGTGCATAGCTGGGTGTGCAACACCTATTTGTGCTCAGTTACAGCATGAAAGAACAGTTCTGTTCACCACCACCAGATGTGATTCTACTCAGCTTAAGAGTAGAAGATAAAGCTGAAACACCTCACCCATTTGGTTACCCAGTGCTGCATGTTACCTACTCTTTTAATCTCATGTTCAATCTTCTGTTTGCGCTCCCGCTTCTAGAAGCAAGAATAACCATTTTTCAGTTTTGCCAGGTTTACTGATGAGACTAAGTTTAACCATTTGCAGTGAACAATATAAAGTAAATTGATTTCTGCTTTCTTGCAGAAAGAAGGTAAATGCTGATAACAGTAACATGAAGAGAGAATTGAGCAATTCCTCATTTTCTTCCTCAAGAGGAAGAGTAACTGAACTCTGCTTTGCCTACAACCTTATCCATCTCTGAAGTAAGAGAATTGTTGCTACCTGAGCACAGGTAAGAAAAGCTAACAGCATAAGCCTGTCAGTCTGCTCAGCCATCAACCCTACAGTGGGTTTCATTTTACATTTCTAAAACAATTCCGTTGTTTGAATCTCCAGGGCAGCAGTATAGCTTTGCATTCATCTGGAAATACATATTTAAGCCTCTGTACAGTTGGTATTGCTTGAACTAGATGTTAGTTCCCTTGAATCAGCTATTTTAATCAAAAGCCTAAAAAATTACTGAAGTGCTATTTGTATGCAGTCACAGAAAGTATTTGATCCCCAGATGAGTCATACCTGCTTTGTACTGATAACAGTGGACAGAGCCAATAGCTGGGGATGAGCTAAGTTAATTCTTCTGTCTTACACATAAAGCAGTTAATCAAGGTTCAAACACAGCAATGCTGTGTTGACAAAAAGGCCAAGCAGCACCCCATCTTGCTATTCAAACACAAAGCATAACTAACAGAATTGAATTATTTCACCTAAGGAAGAATGAAACGGGACTCTACACAGGTCTACAAGCTACACCTTGTAAAGCCTCTGCTAATAACGAAGCTTTAGTCCAATACACTAACGTCAAAGTTCATGACAGGTAATACTACATATGCCAACTCACTTCTTTGGGTTCCATATCAAACTTCTTTGGCCCCATCTGCTCCTTTGGCCCAACACTTGCAGCTCCCCAGGACTTCGGAGGATTCTGTAACTGCTGTGATGACACTTGCTGTTGCCTCTCAGCTGTTTCCCAAGCCTCTCGAGTTTCCTGCTTCTTTTGCTCTGGCTCCTCCCTAACATGTGCAGCCCAAGCCTTCACAGGCTTCTGCTTCTTCTGCTCTGGCTCTTCCCTAACATGCACTTCCCATGATTTCACAGGCTCTTGCTTCTTTTGTTCTGGTTCCTCCCTAGTTTGGGTTACCCAAGGTTTTGGAGATTCCTGCTTTTGCTCTGATTCTTCCTTAGCTTTTGTTACCCAAGGTTTTGGGGACTCTTGTTTTCTCTGTTCCTGATCTTCCCTAATTTTTGCTACCCATGGCTTAGGAGATTCCTGTTTCTTCTGATCCTGCTCTTCCCTAACATTTGCTATCCAAGGTTTGGAGGACTCCTGTTCCTCTCGAACACGTGCTACCCAGGCCTTCGGAGCTTCTTGCTTCTTCTGTTCTTCTTCAACACGTGTCTCCCAAGACTTTGTAGGCTCACGCTTCTGTTCCTCTTCTTTAACATGAGCTTCCCAATGCTTTGGTGAATCCGGCCTTCTTGTTTCCTGCTGCCTAACACGAGATTCCCAAGGCTTTAAGGTCTCTTTTTTCTGCTTCTGCTCCTGCTCTTCAATATCAACAAGCATTTCCCAGGATTTTGGAGGTTCTTGTTTTCTAGCACATTCAGCTTCCCAAGACTTGGGCTCTTCTGGCTTCTTCTTGACAGAGTATTCTGCTTCAGGCAAATAACGCCTGTTGAGAAACTATATAGACCAAAGAAACTTAATGGCTCCAAGAAAACATTTTGCTACTACAGTTCAGGTCAGTTAAGTTAGGTCATCCAGCTACTCAAAGCTTGGCTAAATGTAGAATCTAAGCAGGTTAAGCTCTAGCCATAGAAACCATGTAGCCAGTTAATGCTTTATTCTACAACACTGCAGATAAGTGCAGTTTTTTTTCTGGTGTGCCACAGAAGTATGAAAACAATCCTGAACAGCACAAATGAAACACAGTTAAGCTGAGTGAATCTATGATCCTTATCCTCAAGGCTAACTGAAGTTCTCAGGCAGTAACAATATCAAGTTCAGTTGTGCTTTTTGTAAAAGGTAGCTCTCCTAAACATCCAGAAGGCTGCAGTACTTACTATTAGCCATTTTAATAAGCATAGCACCACCATCTCCTCCCAGAATGTTTGACCTAGGTAGTGTGCAGTAATCAAGTATAACTGGTTCTTAGTTTAAATACTCATCAGTTTCTGATTTAATACAGTTGGACTTCAACTCCATTCCGTGAATATTACCAATACTCTGTCAGTTTTCAACTAAGATATCCTAAAGATGTCCTGAGTTACTACTTTGTCATAAATAGGAAGTCAGTATCTGAAGACATCCTGGCTATGATTTTTCTGACATGATACCAGAAAACATTTAGAATCTGAATGTTACCAGACATTACAAAGCTTTGTTCTGGACTATTTCTCTAGTGAGCTATCCTAAAAGAGGGATTCAGCATTTTAAGAACCACTACTTGCACTTCCAAAAAAAAAAAACAACTCACTCCTTCATTTTGAACCAGATCTAATAGCTTTCATGCTATTGCCAGTTGAAGCTTGAGTACTTAACTCAAGAGTCAGAAGGGCTATTGAAGTAAATCTTTACACCTTTATGCACACATGGTTGTCTTGGGATCCTTACTCTTCTGAGAAATCAGAGTAAGATTTGCATCATTCTCAATGCTATCAATACTAAGTCCTCTACTTGGCTTTTAGGAAAATCTTTAGTGCATGCTATTTTTTCTCTATACTATAGCACACAAAATAAGTGTTTTCACTCTAAAGATTGATGCCTTAGTTTATTCAGAAAAGAAACAGAGCATTGAAATACTGTATTGCTTTATGTAATCCTTCCTCATTTACCCCCAAATACCTTAGAGGAGCCACAAATGTGGAGTAGAAATAGAAAGGCAACTAAGTCTTCTGTAACAGTTCCTACATAAGGAAGCATCTAAGCTGTTATTCAGACTTTTTGAAATTTGAAGGGCTGAGAAATGCAGTAATATTTCTGATAAGTCACAATACTAAAGAAAAGCAATTAACAGTGGAGCATCTTACCTCCTGTGGCTGTATTTCAGACTTCATTAGCTCCACAAGGGATTCTAGAGAAAGGATGTTAATTTGTTTCAACTGATCAAATGCAGAGAGGCAAGCTAAACAACAGCAAGTCTCTAATTCTATTTGAATAGTAATACCAATGGCTAAACTTGATGCAATCAAATCTCATCTCAGTCTAAATATCTTATGTTGAATGCTATCTTCCATTTTCTGATCACATTCTAACACTTGCAGAAATTGCCAGAAACCATTAAGTTTTCGGTAAAAGGAATATTATGTTTCTCACAGAGGTATGCTCAAAAGGTGAAAACCCATTGCTATCAATTATGTTCCCCCCCCCCCAAAACAGGGCAAGCCCTTCAGGTTTAGTTTTAGCTACTGAATTGAAAGCAAGCTACAGGATTAGATTCAGCATCAAGCTATGCAACATCGATGCTTAGTCCAAGCTTACCCCAATATTATAATACAGAAATTGTACCCTGAAATATTCTACCTGTTTCTTTGATAGGTTCTCCTTTTGACATCTGTCTTGTCCTTTCAGATTTTCGATGTACTTCCTCCAATTCTTTTACTGGCACAGTGGTGCGAGGAGTTGGAATACTTTCAAAGTAACCAGAGTCTAGAAGTTTGGATAACAAGTCCTTCATGTGTTTATCTGAAGAGTTAAAAAAGTTTGAGTTAAAATATGCAAATTCAAAATCAAGGACTATTTAGATTACAGACCAAGACTCTTCCCATATATAAATTGCAGCTTCTCCAGCAACCTCTTGCTAAATTATATAAATATTTTTAAGTGTCAGACCACTTAATTTAGCAGAAAATATCTTTACAATCTGGAGGTAAGACTGTAGCTTGTGTTTAGATATATATAAGGTGATTATTAGCAACATCAGATCATGTCATCTCCCACAAGCCTAGAAAAGGATTTGTTTCACATCCATGATCTAAGTAGCGTTGATACTAACAGCAGGTTGTTCTGGTTGGAGCAGAGGTAAAGCTATGATTTGATCACTACGTAACTCCCTATAGACCCCCCCTCCCAGCAGTAAGATCCTGCAAGAGGAAAAAAAGAACCGCAAAAAAGAAAAAGGAGAAAAGTCCTTGCTCAAGATTGTTCAAGGGCTTTTGAAATTAAAAGGACCAAAGAATACGCAGAGTCCCATAGATTCTGGTGCATGATAAATTGAGTATATTTTCAATAGGCAAAACTGCACAGAGCTCCCACCCAGTTTCATTAACAACTGTTATTCCTCAATGTTGTATCTTGACTAGCATTCAGCCAAGACATCAGTATATTCAACTAAGCATTATGGTCAGTAACAGAGTTCCACACTTAATCCATTTACACAGCTATCCAAAAAGACACCCCCACTACCATTCACTAAATTCATGCAGTTATGATTGAGTTGCTATCACCAATATTCCTCAGAACAATCTAGGCTCACACTGAAGATACAGGACATCAGTACAAGACAATGGCTTCTTTATCCAGGGAAAGATTACCACATTGTTACTAATCTGTACTTAATAACTAAACAGCTCTTCCATGGAGAACCAAGTTGCACACAGCACTTGAATATACATGAAGACATGTAAATCAAGCACTGTTTGTTTTTAGATATTAAAATAGCACACAAGCTTCAGACCTCATGTATTTCCTCCAGATGAAACACTTACACGTTGTTCCAACCACAGGTTTCTCGCTGCCTTCTAGAAGGTCCCAAAAGTAAAGAGATGATTGTTCCATTTGATCTTCAACACTAGAAAATAAAAGACCATTTTACCAGGTAAAAATGTAGCCAAAAATCAAGTCTTGCACTATCCCCAATATCCTTCATTGGGAAATACTGACATTTAGCCTTCTGGAATAAGGCTGAAAACAGCAAATCTTCAATACCACTGTGCACTAGAAAAGAAATTTTAATATCTGTGCACAATTCAGTCTAACAAAAAACTAACTTGTTTGTAACTTAGACAAATTGGAAAGCCTAGCATTATCCCACAAGGCAACATGGCTGGACTTCATTCTGAGCCAGGAATCCTAGTCAGGGAAACCATTATCTTTTAATCAGCCTATTGCCTCGTTTATTGGACACATGCACAAAAGGTAGCCATCACCAGCTCCAGTCATTCTGCTAGGTGAAACATTTGGTCACAGGCCCATAATTCTCCTCCTCCTCTCCCCAGCCTCCAAATGATATTAAAAGGCATTAACACGAAGCTTACTGTCAAAGGAAAAGGTAATGATTTTGTGGAATAAATAACAATGAGAATTAAGATATTACTGTTTTTTTCCCACCGAGATGAAACACTATTGTATTTTTAGTAAGTAACTTTAGAAGTTAACTTTTAAGAGCAAAGATTAATCTAATTTAGTAGATGTGTGATAAATGAAGAACTTCAGGAAGTCATTTTCCACAATGAAAATAATTACTTTTCCACAAAGTGTTTCAGATTACCATCTAACAGGTTTTCCATGTTTATGCACAGTCCACTGCAGTCTTAAGGCAGAGTGAAGCTGCTAAGCATTACTAGCAGTCATAATACAACCATGATGCCAAATAGGTACAACCATACACCACAACCTTACAGTGAGAGCTAACATTCATCATATCTTAAAGGACTACCATGTTATATTCCTTTATCCTAAAGCAGATCTTGATCATCACATGAATGGAACAGATCTCATCTTTACTGCATTTTTATTAGATGTACAGCAAGACCTCAATGAAGCAGCATGCCACCAAGCTTCCTACTTATGGTGGTATTACAATGCCTCCCCAGGGAAGTAAAAGAAGATACAACATAGGAGGGTTTGTATATAGTTTGAACAACTGGAAAAGTGGATACAGTAGCTTTCCTTTAAGGCTCAGAGTGAAGTAGTTCTGCCATATTCCAAGACCTAGACTTGAGAAAGTGTACTGTATGGAGTTTTAATTAGTGCCCCAATCCATAACATTTCAAGACATGACAGTGTCCAACAGGACACTTACTGTAGCAAGCAAAGTATACTCATTACACAAAAGTATTGAGCTTACCTCAAGCTCTCATTTCTTTCTGGACATGTCAGTTTTGCAAATCTTATGAGGTAGTCTAGTTCTTTAGAAGGCAAGTATATTGCACCATTCACACCACCTTTGAAATCTTTCTGAACATGCTCTTGAGTAAAGTTCTGCAGCACATACTGGACTTGGAGAATTGTACGTAGTTTTTTCTTCTCTGCTTCAAGCTTCAATAGACTCTCTCTTCGCTGGGCCTTCTTCTGTGCTTTCAGCAACTATTTCAATATACCAAATCAACAGTTAAACAGCCAAGCAACAAGATTCTAGAACAGAACAGTTCTAGTATTGATCACCCTACACTAAAAAAAAATTATAGCCTTGGTTAGATAAACATCTACTTTCTTCAGGTGCTAGATCTTGCAAGTTCTTCCTCTGGCAGATTTCCCCACTTCTCCTTTCATTCTCTACACCTATAGCTTTAAATGAAACTGAATACTGGCAGATTCACTCTCAATTTTCCTCTGCTATATTTGCATAGTATATCACTGCTAATTACTTTAATTGCTTTCCAGAGTGAATAAAGGAAATGATAGAATTAATACCAATGCACAAACTCAGGCCTGTCTGACATTTATCATGTGAAGTTAGAGATGCGGAAGCTGACTCAAACTCCTGGGGAGAAAACTACCCACCCACTTTGAACATTCCAGTTCAAATAACACAATAGAGTCCTACAGTTATTCTGTTAGCAAAAGGCTGAAGAACTCATAAGAAACAGCAGTCACAATATATACAACATCCATGCCCCCAGCATTCCAATATTTATTAGAAGTAGAGTCAAGAAAAAGATGTTAGCTTGTATTTTAAATATAGCATAAGCTCAAGAATAAACCTGAACAAGCAGAAGCTAATGATAAGATTTTGATTACTAAAAATACCTACAGAGCAAGGCACATTGGGTCACAAACCTTTATTTTTGCTGTTTTACAGGAAGCTATGTAGAGGAAAGCTATGAGATAAGCCATGATTTGACACTCAGCATAGTGGTTTGTGTTCAACACAGTAATCAAGTGAACCCAAAAGCAGCAATACCACTGGAAAGGCTTAAACCACTCAATGCAGTAACCCTCTCAAAGCCCTTCCTGCAGCTACTACACATACAAGAAAAGAAGTCTAAGCAAAAATTGCTTGGGTTTCAGTCAAACAGGCCATTTTACTAGTCTAGCTTGTCAGTATTATACAAGAGGCAAAGAAATTATGCCAGGAGTGACTAATCATGTTTTGCATCCCCAGCACTACATCAGATCACATCTTTTCACAAGAACTGCATTTTCCTGAGAGCCAAGAAACTAATTTCTCCAGCAGTCAAAGAAAGCACTTGCTTACATGAAAACACACCACATCAAATCCTGAATGAAGTCCTAAATAAAACACTAGAATTGTAACTTGCCATAATTAGAGAAGACTACAGCAGAATAAGTAGCAAAGTTCTTCATCTTCAGTAAAATTTTACCAAGAGCTGAAGTCAAAGTTACTTAATATCATTGCTTTCCATACTGGAAAAAACTGGAAAAAAGCATTTCATTTAGAAGGAACCTTAAGAGGTCATCTAGCCCAGCATCCAGAACAATGAAGAATGATGCTGAATTAAGAACCAAACACTTAGTTTTCACTGTGAGGAGAGATTCAATGGCTTCTCTAGACAGTCTGTTCTAATGCACATTTGTCACTGACAGTTTTCCTCCTACCTAGTTGGAATCCACTATGTCAATTTCTTATTCATACTTCTACACACCTCACAACAAAGACTAGCTCTCTCTCTTATGGTATCTGAGGACTAATATTACATATCTCCTGCCAATTCTTCACTTCTCAAGGTTCAGTAAGCCCAATTCTTCCAGGCTTTCACTGATCTCCTGTTCTAGCACCTGGCCATACATGGGCCCACCAGTGGACTCAAATCATTTATAACATCTGTGTACTGAGTAGCCAGGGATAGACACAGCAGGTTTAATGAACACCAAGTGAAAATAATCAGTTCCCTTTAAATACTGGCTAGGATCTGGTCTTCACTGCTACAGGATATGCAGTTTACTTTAGCTGCTGCCCACAAGCAGGACCTCCAGGGACTTTTCAGAGGAGCTGATCATCCACCAGTCCACACCTACACAGGGAATGAGTCTACCCTCGGCACAAGCTATAGGCAAGATGGTTCCATTTTAAATTTAAGTAGAGTCATCTCCAATACAGACAAGTTCAAATTATTCAGTTTGCTTAAGCACAAGTTCTTATAACAGTACACAGAGAACACCACATTGAAGACAGCATTACACAGTTGTCAGTATTTACTCTGATCTACTCTGTGTTTCAGACAGTATAAACAGATTGTTCACCTGAGTTCTGAGACAAACTTCTTAGCAATCTGCATAGTGACATATAAATATAGCAACTAGAGGAACAGTGCAAAATTCAGTCAACTCCTGACAGTGTCATGAGCAATATTTCATACTTACATCTTGGCTAAGACCTGAAAATGTCTTCTGAAGCTCCTTGGCAAATTCTAGATTGTGTACTACTTCATCATATTTTTCTACTGCCTCCTATAAAGAAATAGATAAAAACACATTTAATACTTAGACTACTGGTTCCATCTCAAACCTATTTTACTTAAACTTGCTGCAGAACTAGTAATCTAGTACGTTCTTCTTCAACACTAACTTGTAACAACTCACTGTCTATCAATAACCATCTGAAATGCATTTTCCAGGCAATACCTTATGCAATGATTGGTATGCTAATACTGAAACAGGAAAGCTTAAATCTCTTATTTTCCATTTTCCTTTTTGTTTCTGCAAGTCTCAATCAAATAAAAACAGCTGTTTATCATCAGATACTAGCATGAAAGCTTGAAAGAATTAAAGACAAGTTTAGTACTGAGCCTTCAGCCTGATGCTTAGCTGGAATACCTTTGTAAGTAATTCATAAAAGCTTTCAGAAGTTAATGGTATGGAGGGCAAGTCATACTTTCCTGAAATCTTGCAAATTTTATTCCTGCAAATAAAGCAGCCTTCCTGACTTCAGTAATGGCTTTAACACATCTTAATCCACCAACTTCAAAAAGAACGTAGATTCTTAATTACATTTTTATATACCCTATGAATTCCTTCCCTTATCCACTGAGAAGTAAACTCATTTTTAAGTCTCCTTGAAGTCTGAAGATAGCAAAATGCTGTAGTTCAGATATGCTGCCCATACCCACTTAACATAAGGAACACTTGGGAGGTAAGAAGTTAAATTTAACTTCAGCACATATGTGCTTTACTAGGAATATAAACTAAACTGAGTGTGAGATATCAAAGTTAGACTGACAGGCCATTTCTAACACAATATAAAGCTCTTTCAATGTAGCAATGTTGACACATGCTTTATCACTGCAGTGGTAAAGCTTCACCTACTGTCCCAGTAATATTTGGGATTTGCAAATTAACCATGCTTTTAAGCAACTGAAAAGCAAGCTACAGGTTATGTTATTCCATTTGTCCGGTTGTTCAATTATATTCACTTATGCAAAATATGCAACATATTACTATGTCTAAAGGCTATTTAACACAAGGAAGCTTATGAGTTAACTGTGAAGCTCTCAACTACTAGTTTAAGTTGAGAATACAGTTTATCAAGCAACTTCTGAGAACGAGAACTAATTAGCAACTTCACTGAGTACTTTAGAGAACTCAACTTTAAGACACCAGTGCCCACAGAAGACATGCTTAAGGAAGACTCACACATTAACAATAACTTGGACAGTTTGCAGTACTTGTGCTTTTAACCACACAAACTTCAGAGTAAAACTCCCTACCTTAAAACACCAAGATCTTATCCCTGCTCAGGTTACAAACTGCAACAACCAGGGGAAAAGCAATAGCTTCCCTTTGTCACACAGCTGTTATTAACATCCATTAACAGAAACAATGTTTGAGTGAGAGTTAGCTCCTGGTCTGACAGTAAGGAATAATCAGCTGAGCCACAGCAGGCCAGAACAGCATTGCCAAAGGAGACAGTAAACTTGCTGGGAGCTCCTTATTTTTGAAACATTTTTCTTCCTAAAGTAAGGTAAGCACACTAATTGCTCGTACCATTGCTCATGCACCATGAGCAATTAGTTTCACTCAAACTGCTTGCAGAACAAGCTCATCACTACACATGTACTTCTGTAAAAAACAATGAAAAATATAGAGATGGCAAGTTGCTTTACAGCTCTTCTGTATTATGTGCAGTTAAGCTTTATTTCAGAAACTCTCTCTATTAACCTCTTTAAGTTTAAAGCACCAGATTCTGGTAGTTGTATATACATTAGTAATTCACATCTGAAGTGTAAAAATGCAGTATTTCTGTACTGCATTAAGGGAGTACCTGAAATAAGGACTTAATCAGAGCAGTTACATATTGAGCACTTCTAGAGCAGCCATCTGAAGTTTAATTACCAAGTCAGTTCACTAGCAAGACAGAATCTTATTCTGTTTTAAAAGCCTGAGACACTCCAAAAATAGAACTCTGATAAGTATACTACCCATACTGAACACCTAACAGTCACTAAATTCTTCAGTTAAGCTCAGCTGGAATAGTAAAAGCCAGTAACAAAGTTCATCACCTACACATTTGCCAAAGTCAGTGCAGCTGGGTGCATTCTGCAAACAAAACACCTACAGAATCCTCTATCTCTTTAGACCATACTTTGTAATTTCCACTTTCTGTTGGTTTTTTCATATTCCAAAGCACAGATCAAGCAAAAAAAAAGTTACATTAAGGTAGCTCTACAGCATGTTCCAGATTAACAGTTTAAAGGAAAATACTGCTCAATAGTCTATTAGCAATAGAAGACAACTGATAGTTTAACACTTGGGATCTTAACAAAACAGAAGGCTCTTTCCCCATCCATTTCCAAGTGGAGTGTAGAACTAAAAGGTCATCTCACTTCACATGAGATTTAATTCATTTGCTTCTGTGCTTAAGGCGGCAAGACATCAAATTCCATAGAGAAGTGTTAAATGATCATTCGCTCTAACAGGTCTTGTCTACTTTTAAGCAGACAGTTATTTCCCCTCTTGTCTCCTTCATGATTAGTCATCCTTTACAAAGGATTACAAGTACAGATACATTTGTGTTCCCATACCGCTGCATTGTGATGAAGCTAATAGAAAATGGATTCTTTTTCCAGCTGGCCCATTATGAGAGTCAGCACAGACACTGAATAGCCACTGCCTTTTGTTATAGGAATGCTCTTAACATGCCTGTGAAGCACACTTTAAAACATGCAACTGCTCAGTAATCAGAGCAATAAACCCTTTGAATTGTGTGGCACCTCACCACCCAGCATCAGCTTTCATGTTATAGAGACATGTTTTCCACTGCAGAAAATGTGAAGTCCAAGACAAAAAAGCCAGTTTTAACACCGAGAAAGTTGAAACTAACTTCAGGGAGCACACCACACTTGCTGATTAGCAGTCTTTGCATCCCGGCATTCAAAACTCTAGTAGTCTTAGAGCTAACGTGCAATTTCAGGTAACATCTATTAATGAAGTACTGAGGATTAGCTAGCCTAGAAGAGTTGAGGTCTGTGTCCTAACATGGCAAGACCACAGACATGTTAGATGTGGATACTTCATCATGAGATATGGAGGAACACTGAAGTTGAAAGACTACAGAGCAATCGTAAGACCTTCTGTACACGTGAGGGCTAAAGCTTACCTATTCAAGCTTAATTACCAACCTGCCCATTTTGCTTGGCAAAAAAAACCAAACCCAAAAGTCCATAAGCATTTCTTCTGCAAAGTTACATCACTGCATCTTTCAACAGCCCAAATCCATCCACTCCCACACGATGCAAGCTTACCAACTGGTCTTGATTGAGGGCCTCTCCCTTCTTCAGTCGATCTTTGTAGTCTTCTAGTTTGAGCTACAGGAAAATTTAAAGTCAGTTTTTATACTTATTTCTAGTGTTAAGAATGACTGAAGTATTCTCTTCAAATCTACATACTGCAGCAAAACAGTGATTTTACTACCTCCTTTAACTTCCAGGAGAACAGAACATAGATTTAGCTGTTCCTTTGATTTCGCAAACTCTGTCTCCAGGGGTGCCTCATTCCTATTCATTCCTTTTATCTTTTTTCCTTACTGCCTTTGTTTCATTTAAGAAATAATACATTGACCTCAGATCTTTAAGAGGCTCCAAACACATTCACCATCTTCATTTTAAAGTATTGTGTTTTTTCATTTTTCCAAGCCAATGTCACATTTAGTTATTCTATCCTGGAATAGTCCTACTTAGTTTCCTAGTGTATGTGTATCAATCTAAAGTCATCAAGATTTCACTGCACTATTTCCTAAGAAAATGGACTACCGCATTCAAATAGAAAAGTTTTTTTTTTTAAATGCACTTAAGTAAATAGTCTCTAACAGCTGAAATGAACTATGCAAAAATAAGCTATTAAGTATTGTGAGTATCCTTAACCACAGGAAAAATGAAGCATACATGAAGTTGAACATTATTTCACTTATCTGCCCAAATACGTTTTACTAACACAGTATCTAGGACCAGGAATACTTCCTACTCATTCTAGCAAGTCACACTTTCATTTGTGAGTGAGGCCATATTATCATGTGCTAACCTGAAACAAAAATACTGGAGAAGCTCACAACAATAGGCTTCCTTGGTCGAGTTAGAATAGATGTAGTTGCTTAATCACAAAGACAACACGCTATATGAGATTATTCAGAAATGCAGCATAATGTATGACATAAGAGATAGCAATAATACTGGAACACCTGCAGGAGAATCAATTTCCATAGTCATATAGCCTTAAGTCCTATCTAAACACCTCTTCTAACCCTAAAACATGATCCATCAGTCTTTTTTTTTCTTTTTAAACACATTTATAGAGTCACAATTCATACAATTGCTTTGTTTTTAATTCTGACCCAGTATCAAAAGCATCAGTAGCAGTTTCTTCAGTTCTGTAGAAAACAACATTCTCTTGATTTATAATCACACATCGATATAACTTTCAGTTATCAAGCAATCAGTGGAGATGTCTTAGAACACAAAAGCTTGAGTGGCTACAGCTGCAATGTTTTAGATGTATAGTATCAATACTTATTAACTGTATTCCCTGGAAAAGAGGCACAGCTCCAACTCAAAAAAAAAAACAGGCTTCGGCATCTGTGTAGGAGCCTCCTGCTAAACAACGTTTGTCTAAATATAAAATATAGCAGTTGATCCATGTATATGGTAATACAGAGTTAATACGATTTGACATTGCTTTAGCCAGAGGAAAGACTGCTCATGTTCTTACTTACATCTCTACATCCTAGTATTGGATGCATATAATCAATAGAAATACAAAGGCTCCTTTTTTTAAAGGCATTAAACTACATCAGAACAGCTCTAAGTCTGTTCTGAACTCAGCCTGCCAGAGAAACACCCCAATGCTGACCAGCAGTCACTTACCTCTGAATTAATTACTACAGATCAGGTTCTGAGTTGCTACATCCCTGCTTCTATGAAACGGCACTGTGCTCGCATCACATCACAAATGGAAGCAGCCCATCACAATGAGAATAAAGAACACCTTTTTTCCCCCCCCACTATGCAGTAGCAAAACGAAGCCTGTGAAAGGCACAGAACACTGATATTTTAAGCAGCCCTGCATTATTACACACACGCCTTTATACTGATGAGTCCTCCCGTCAGCCATCTAGCAGAGTGCCACCCCAGCAGGAATACACGTTACCTTCTTCTTCTCGATATTCCTGATCTTGTGTTTGAGGCAGATGAGCCCATTGTCGATGTAAGTCTCGTACGCCTGGGAAGGAGAGGCCGCCGAGTTCAGCGCGGCCTGCAGCGGGCTGGCGGAGGGCTGGCTGTCCCCGGCCGGGGTCACCTGCTGCTTGGCTGCCTTCATACTCTTCTCCTCCCCCTCCTCCGACCGGCCTGAAGGTGACGATGGGCAACGGAAAGGGGCTTGGGAAAGCTGCACCATTGAAAAGGATGGAGCTGCAAGGGAACTGCGCTCGTTTAGCTCTCTTTTCTCAAGTTACACCTTATCACGCTCTTACAGAGAAACACGGAGCCACAGCACAGAGCCTCGGTAAGGACGCGTTCCCTGCCCGGCCCCCTCCTCCCTCCCTCTCCAAATATCTGCATCAGGGATTTCAGAGCGAGGCAAACTTCGCGTGGTCCGCCCAGACAGCAAAAAAGCTTCACACGCACAGATACACATACACAGACCCGGCAGCAGCAGGCACGCTTCCAGAAGCCCGAATGCCCGATGAACACCGGGCTGCCTTCCCGCACGCAGTGCCCGCAGAGAACAGCCGCAAACGCGCACCTGCGTGCCGTGCCCGGCTCCCCCATCCCATTAAAACGGTTTTACCCCTCCCTGACCTTCGCCGCAATCCGAGCAGCGCCGCAGCCTTCAAGGCTCCCGACGGAAAAGAGCGAAAAGGCAAAAAGCTGCGTAACACAGCGGTGCAGCCGCACGCCCGCCTACACCGGCGCTGCCCCTCGCTGGGAAGCGGCCCCGCCCGCAGCCCGCAGCCACGCGCGGCGGCAGCGGCCCGAAGGGAGGCGGGGAGGGAGGGGCCGGCTTTCACCTTGAGCGCGGCCGCTTTGCGGGGATGCTCCGCGCTCCGCTCCCCGGCCGTGACGCCGCACCGCCGCCGCCCTGCGGCGCCCGCCCCGCAGACGGGCGGTAGAATGAGGAGCTCCGGCCCCTACGGGCGGGCGGCACCCCCTCGCCCCCACCCGCGTACAAGGAGAAGAACGAGGAGGGTACCGGCGGCGGGTTCCTTCCCGAGCACCGCAAAGTTCACGACGACCGCCACCGCCCGCACCCGGCGCCGCGGCGCGGCCGGCCCCTCGCTCCCCCTCCCGCTCACCTCGGTGCCCGCACACGCTCAGGCCCGCCCCACCGCCCGCCCCCCGCCTTATATAGCGCCGCGCGCCGCCGGGCACGGAGGTGGGCGAGGCCGCGCCGCAGGGACGGGTCTCGTCGCTGAGGTCACCGCCCGCTGCCAATGGGAGGCGGCGCCTCGCCGCCCGGCGTCACGTGATGCGGGGAGGGTGGCGACCGTTAGTCGGGGCGAGGTGGGGCCCGGCTGGGTGTGCGAGGGGCGGGGCGGGCGCGGCATCCCCGCGTCAAGGTCAGGGTGCGGGCCGAGCCCCTCTGTCCGGTCACGCGTTTGCACCGCTGTGTTCTGGTGACCGTGGGAAACAACAGAGCGTTGGCCCATGGCTAGTGAAAGCAAAAGGGGTCTCCCGGGCCGGTAAAGAGCCTTTTACAAGCTCGATTTCACATAACAAAACGTGGTTGTGGCATCAGGCTTGGTAGAGTTGAGGGAGCGTTTGTGCACTGCTTTCAGACCAGGGTCTGGATTTTGGGTGGTGCTGTGTGGAGCACGGAGTTAGACCCGATGGTCCTTATGGGACTTCCAACCCTTCCAGTTTATCATGGTTCTGTGAAAAGATGTGTGCGTCCTCTACAAATGCAAACTAAAACACTTAATAGCTAGCAAGCAGCACGCATAAGTCCCATGAATACAGATAATGAAGTAATGGCATGCAAACTTCTGATAACCTCTAGCAATGTCATCGGTGCTGCACAAGACATCAAAGGAGAAAGCACACCTTCCAAAGACCAGAGGATTAAACTGGAATTGCGTTTCCTGTTTTTTTCTCTTTGTGGCCATTACCACAAGAGCAGTAACAGAACTCACAGGAAAAGTTATGACAACACAATCACAAAATTGCAGAATCATGGAATGGTTCAGGTTGGAAGGGATCTCAAAGCCCACCCAGCCCCAACCCCCTGCCATGGGCAGGGCTGCCACCCAGCAGCTCAGGCTGCCCAGGGCCCCATCCAGCCTGGCCCTGAATGCCTCCAAGGATGGGGCACCCACAGCTTCTCTGGGCAGCTGTGCCAGGGCCTCGCTGTCCTCTGAGTAAAGAATTTCTGCCTAACATCTAATCTAAATTCCCCTTCTTTTAGCTTAGAGCCATTCCTCTCATTGTCCTATCACTATGAGCCCATGTAAAAAGTCAGTCCCCTTCCTGCTTATAAGCTCCCTTTAAGTACTCTGAGGCCACAGTGAGGTGTCCCTGGAGCCTTCTCCAGGCTGAACACACCCAGCTCTCTCAGCATTTCTTCATGGAAGAGGTGCTCCAGACTCTAAGCATCTTCATGGCCCTCCTCTGGACTTAGTGCAACAGCTCCACAACTTTCTTGTGCTAGGGTTCCTGGCCTGGATGCAGTACTGCAGGTGGGGCCTCATGAGGGCAGAGCAGAGGGGGACAATCCCCTCCCTCATCCTGTTGGCCACCCCTCTTTTGTGACAGCCCAGGAAAATAAAGACATTTTGAAAGGGAAAAATGCATCAGTAAGGAAGGATTGCAAAGAGAGGTTTTACAGGACACAAAAGGTGCTCACATGGTACACAGAATAGAAAGAGAACCACAGGAGAAGGATCATAGCAGGACTACATTTCAAAGAAGAAAAAAAAGAACAACAGGAAGATGATAAATGGTGCAGGTGATGGATATCATAGGATAACACAGAATTGGATTTGGCATCCCAAGACAAGCTGTTGCATCCACCATGTTGTCACTTCTGCTTTAATCACAAGTCTGAAAAACCACTTTTATTACACTCTTCACTCACAGAGTGATGTCAGCTATGATAGCAGACCAGTTTGCACGACTATGAAGAAATGCCAGTGAATAAAACACAGCTTGTAAAAAGATCTCAAAATATCCGTAAGTTCACTATTCAGATCACTGAAACGTTTTGAAATTCAGCCTTCTTCTGGTGCAATGGCAGCAGCAGACGATACAGAATATTGTTCTTACAAAAATTTGCACCCCTGCTTGACTGCTTGCCATTGACTTGAGTGGGACTTGTGGCAATACCTAACAAGAAACAAATACAGAACAAGTACTTCAAACTGATGCTATTTGTACATGTATAGTATGTGTGTGTAGTCTCCAGAGTACTTTAAAGAATATTATTAATGTTCTAAGGTCAAGCACATCAAAGTTAGAAAATGCTGGGATTAAGAGCAGCTTACATTAATTAGTATAACTGCATTTTGCAGATCCATTATGAGTCCATATTTAAGTAGATGATCACAGAATATCACAGCCTAGCCACACATAGATCATAGCCGCGCAGTCCTGGGCTCTCAGCACTCCCAGCTCTGGGATTTGTGTGTTTTACTCCAGCATCTGAAGGGGCTGAAGAACATTCTGATCATTTACTCATGTTTGACCGATTCTGCTTATCTCCTCCAATCAGGACTGCCCTATTTTTTCCCAGTCCCACTGGTTTATCCCACTGTCATATTTCTTGCCTTCCAATTCCCACTCCTGCACCCCGGACTCAGCACTTCTGCCCAGCTTTGCACGTTACCTTGAGTAGCCATGTAACCTCAGAGCCAATATTTGTAACCAGTAAACTTTATATGGTAACCCTTGCTAGCACTGCTTCAGCTGCAGGTAGGACATCCTGGATGTAAATACAGCCCTATCATTAATATACAGGAACTATGTGGTCAAGAGCTGTGAGACAGAAGTAAGAAAAAAACAAGTAATTCCTGCCAACTCAGCTATGCGCATGCTTGAAGGAACAGGTAACCAAAGGACAACTGAGGAAAAATATGGAAAGGGGTCCTTAGGACCACCAGGAGAGACTCATGACACCAGCAATCCAGCACAGAGGGGCGGAGAAATATGCAAAGAACTTCTTGGAAACAATACAATTATGTATGATTGTTCTCAGAAATCTAATGCATATGCATAGCTTAATTGTATATGTATAGCTACCATCTGAAAGCAAGGTATGCACATTAGATGGAGCAATCACTGTGTATCCAGCCCTGCAATAAAGAACGCCTGCCTCTTTATGTTACATTGGTGTGAAGGAGGGTTTTTTTCTCCCAGTTTTCAGTGAGAGCAGGATCTACTTTGCTGATTCCAGCTGTTAGCCCAACTGCTGCTAGTTTTCCACACCTGACTCTTTACCCAGCATCCATAGCATCCAGCACTATCTGCTTCCCTACAGTTGCAGGGAGTCAACACCATCAGTCTGCAGTGGAAACAGGAGACCAGCTTCCTACTTCCATCTCCTGCCATCCCCATTATTAGTGTATTATGAAGCCCCCAAACGTAAGTGGATGTGTAGAATAAGATCAGATGCATGCTAACTTTAGGAAAGACAAACAGTACGTATGATGTATGCATAGATTAACACGGTAGTAGACTAGAGAAGCCAGCCTCAGTGGTGGGATATTTGTGACAAAAGCAGACTGAAGAACCTTGGAACCAAGAAGGGATAAACAAGATCTCAGAAGGGTGAGTATTAGATTGACATTCAAGTTATTGGAAGAACCTAGAGGATGTTAGGAAATGCATTGCTGCAAGTCTGTGCTGTGCTGCAAGAAGTTTTTTGTGTATGCTTTGTGGCTACCTGTCTGCTTTTCAGAAGCCAAGAAAGGATACTTCACTTGGTGTCCAGCATTGCATTACATGAGCTGTTGCACATGATTTCCAAATAACTTTTGCATATGCTTGCTAAAGGTATTGTTCTCAGTCTTTTCTCAGCTTGTTCCAATTTACCCTTTGCACTCCAGCTCGTCTTCTGCGTTAGCCTCACAGAATCCCAGCTCCAGTTCATTCATACAAAACCTTTTTCTCATTTCTCTTTACCTCTGTGTTCAATCCGTCCCAGCAAACTGGTTCACAGTCCTGCTCTTCTTGTGCAGCCAGTGCCGGGGCACCTTTTCCAATTCCCAGCCCATTTTAATTTCCTCACTCAGTCTTAACCTTGCCAAAACTCTTGATTTTATTGACTCCTTTGCATTCCCTTCATTTTTTTCTTCCACTTTCTGCATTTTCATCAGAGATTTTACTACTCCACGATGCCCAAGGGAAAGTGGAAAAGGAGCCCTAAAATTACGCTGAAATAGTTCCATGGTCTGGGAGCAGCAGTTACAAGCTTAGTCAAATTCCCCTTCTGTTGCCCCAGGCCAAACATGGTGTGTTTAATTAAAGCCCACGTTAACACACAGAAGATCTGTAAGGGAACGGAAGCATGCTCACTGGCAGAAGCATCTTCGGAGAATTTACAAGCTCTGCTGAATAAACTTGCTGGGGAATACGTGCCTGCATATAAGCATATTGCACAAAAGCCAATCTTTGAAAACAGAGTGGAAATTCCCTTTCCCAGGCTGTAGGATTCTGTAATTTCAGTGATAGTGCAAACCTCCAATTTTTTTTCAGTCATATCATCAAGAATGGCAAACACCACAGGTCTCACTCAACTCAGTTTGAGGCGAACTCCTAGAATCACAGACTCATGAAGGTTGGAAAAGAACACTAAGATCATTCAGTCTATTCACCAAGCCACCCCTCCCTGCCCACTAACCATGTCTCTCAGTGCCACATAATATGTTCTTTTTGAACAAGTCCATGGGCAGTGTGACTCCACAGCCTCTGAGCAGCCTGTTCCATGGAATAGAACATTTCATCTTGAACTGAAAAAGCTGCTAAAATAAAACCTGATTTAAAAAAATAGGTTGGGAAGTTCTGGGCAAACTTCGTAATAAGAGGGGCAGTTGAAGAGGAGGTTGTGGTCTCTCTATCCCTACTCATGATTTTATCAAACATTGGCTGCAAAAGAGGAAACACTGTAGAGCAAGCATTCATACTACATTTCTTTACGTGTGTGTGTTTGTGAACATTTCAAAGAAAATTTGTGATTTCCAACGGTGAGATTAAAGGGAAAATTAAATGCTTTGTAATAGAGAATGCCAAATGGAAGTGAACTTGTTCCTCGTGTCAGAAGCATTGCTTCACTGATCTTCTGAAATAAGTCTATCTACTCACAAAGCCTTGCAAGGTGCAACTCACAACTGTGTGTCAGTTTTCCAGCAGCTAAAGTCCCTGCAGAGGTTGTATGAAGAAAACAGGCAGACCATGGAGCCAAGAGCTGGACTCTATCCTGATGGGTCCCTCCCAGCTTGGGATATTCTATGACTCCATGATTCTAAATAGCATGTGGAAGGAATGACGACGTTTTGGATTCAGAGCAGGGATGGAACTGTACACACTAAATAAAGAAGAAAGTCTTACGGTGTGCAGTTAATATTAACATAATTAATAGCCCCTCAGTGAGCACTGTCCAGTCTATGTATTGTACAAGTTCTTATGTAAATGCAGCACGTTGTTAACATCAGCACTGGACTTGCCATTTCTACATACTGACACATTTAGGAGCCACGTTTAAAGATCAGCCTTATTCTGGCACTGCCCGATTGTTGAATGCATCTTCTAGTAGTCATAGTCCAGTAAAACAGAGACCTGATGTAGGGGTAGGTTGCCCTACATATTTCCCTATGAAAAAGAAAATCCAAGTCAATTTGTTTCCAAAGCAGACCCTGTTATTTAGTGTCAATATGAAAAGCATTTTCCACTAACTAATGATATAGGAGAGTTCTGTGATTGGAAGATTTTCTTATGAATTGGAACTTTCAAACTGTGCATGCTCACCATCCCATATAGAGGTTAACTCCACCATAATGTGCCAGGTGTACTTTCTCACCAGTTCCTCTGGCAGAGCACGGACAGCTGCATGTGCCAGAGCCCTTTTCCTCTGGAATGTATCCCTTGTCATCCTCCTCCTTGATGAAAAGGCAGCACAATCTTTTTTACACTTCTGAATTTTCCCTATGCTTCTCCGTTCTTAACTGTGCCACACTAAAGTTGTTTCCTTAATTTCCCATTGATTTGCTTGATTTTGTTAACCTCCATAGTCTCCATGTTCTCCTTTCTCCTCCAACTTCCTTGCACAGGTCTCACTCTGATGTTGTTTTCCTACCATTACTTCTCACTTCTTGAGCTCTGCAGTACAGCTCCCCTGTAAGCTAATTCCTTATCTTAGTATAACTTTCTCCTTTTTGATTCCACAAAGTCTGTTTTTCA
This sequence comes from Phasianus colchicus, assembly GCF_987193195.1. Lineage (NCBI taxonomy): Eukaryota > Metazoa > Chordata > Aves > Galliformes > Phasianidae > Phasianus > Phasianus colchicus. Next base: position 60,325,359 of record NC_143436.1, on the reverse strand, counting down.
TGAAAACGGCTTCTATCCTTCCATCACAAATACGAAGAGCTCTTCTTTGCTCTTCTTCTTCTTTGCGAATTGAAATATTAGTCTTTTGTGTTGTAATTACCTGTAGGAGAACTTGTTTGCTACAGTCTTCCCCTCTATTATAGCATCTTCCCAATTGCTTTTATAAACCTTTTTCAAACATCTGGAGTCCTTCTTCAGGTGTCTGAGTTCTCATTCAAGCATATTTTCTTCTTACAGAATTTGGTTTTCTTGTTTGTTTGCCAGTTGAGCTTCTGGACTCTGACCTACTAATGGCTCCAGTCTCTGCCTCGTAGAGAAACTCATGGCATCTCACAAGCATAAATCTTCAGCTGTCTGTACCCAAGGGACCATACATGAGTGGATCAAAAATGTTCCAAGCCAAATACGTCCTAAAACATAACAGCCTGACTTGGTGGGTTTCTTTTTGCTATTAGCCATCTCAGGTATGAATCGGACTGTAATGATTTAGACAGCTTAGCAGCTTTTGTGCCTTTCATCCCACAAGCAATAACTGTAACTCTTTGAGAGAAGCTAATTGATTTTAATTATTTCTAGGGAAATGTTAATGACACATTTATTTCTTTCACTACCTAAACACCCTGGATATCAGACTTTACAGGTGGACCTGAAGAGAATATCTTCACTTTTGTCTCCCTTTGAATCTAACTGATGTCACATCTGCATTCTGAGACTCAGATTTCATTTCTAAGTCTGACTTCAGATCACTGTGGACCATCTCTACCATACAGTATCTTTCCCTGTATTATTACCCCATATATTGTGAGGACAGAAAAAATGGCCATTCTCACCTCATTAGAAAGAAAGGAGAAATGGTAGACAACTTGACAGCCTGGGATCTGTGACCTGAACTCTGGGCTCCATTCCTATAGCACTGTTTTTAACTCTGCAAGTTCTGAGTAATTTTATAAGCAAAACGTTCTGCGTGATAAGTACAAAATGATAGGGGAAAAGCCCTGGAACCAAAGACACAAAGCAGCCCTCTGATAGCTGTAATGAAGCAGAGAAGTTATTTCTTAAAACGTGCATGTATGTGCTTAATTTTGCGTTGCTTATTTTTCCCAGAAAATAAAACAATACAGATCACATGAATGCAAATAAAGACAAGTATAAATATTTATTGGATAAGATGTCTGTTTCTTGACTTCCAATGACTTGCAGAATTAGAAGTATGAAAAACAATTTTGATCCGAATACTTAATTTTCCCATCTTATAATAAAATTCAGGTCAGTTATTAATTTGTATTCAATGATCTTACATTTCTATTGCAATCATGACTTTTTTAAGCTAGTAAATAAGTTACTCACAAATCTATCAGTATCCATACAAATACAGAAATTGGTGCTATCAGAAATAGGAGTTCTTTTGTCAGTTTATAACAGGGCTGAAAACAACCCAACCATTTCAGGAAACTGTTGGACATTTAGCAGGAGATAGTTACCCACAGGTCCTGAGAATTTGCGTCTCAATGTTATTATGTGATCAAAATCAGTATTGGACATTGTTTTATTCACCTGTCTCACCTTAGTCCCATTTTGATCTACTCTTAATATTTGTTACAAACAGAAATTCAAACACTTCCTCCAAAAATTCTTGTGTAGAAACCAATCTGTTTCCCTTATCTCATTAAGTTTTGCCTCAAAAAGCATGCTGTCACTTGGAAGAATTTGATGAAGTGCTTTGCATTTTCAGGTTGACCGCGTTGACCTGAGTGCAGCCACTCACACAAGTGCACACATGGCAGTCCAGAGCTCCAGGGAGCATCAGCTGCAATTGACTGCAAATTATTTTTCGTTCAGGATGCAAATGAAAAATGCACATAAGAATAAGCTTAACTTTAACCATTTGAGTTATACTGCTGACTTTATTAAGACAATGTACTCTGCATATTTCATTTTTATTACAAATTCATATTGAAAAGCATGGGCTTTTTGTATTTTTGTTTTTTGCATTTGTTGCTTTTCCTGCTCACAAGAATTGTGACACTAATGGGACTGTCCTCCTTAAAAAGGTGCAGTGAGTACTTCATTGAGATAAAAATCTTCACAGCTTTCCAGCATAGTATTTGTGTGCTAATGAGACAGTAGCATCAAGAACTTTACTTAAAGTGTTTATGCATAATTGTTTACTCTCTGAATTATTCATATAATTCAGATTCATGTGTATTATTATGTTTTAAATGTAACAAACACTGCTCCAGAGAATTTGATAATTAAAAAAAGGAAAACAAAAGAATGAGTGTTCCTGCAGCACTTTGAACATGCAGTTACCAAAAAAACAATGAATAATGTTGTCAAAAGCTTATACTGCTGTACCTCCTAGAGCCAATGGCATATGAGGAACAGTTTATAGATTTAAAAACGATAACAACAGCAAACCACCTCAGAAACTTACTACAATGTAGGAGAACAGTTTCTCTAAATTGTTTGCAGCTTTCCTGGCTTTCAACCAGCTGTACACTAGCACAATCAAAAGCAAACACCTGTGGGAACATGAGAATCACCACCCCCCTGTTAAGTGAAGGCAGCACTGTTTAATCACTGGAGGCTGGAGCACCTCTCCTACGAGGACAGCTTGAGAGAACCGGGCTTGTTTAGCTTGGAGAAGAAAAAGTTCTGGGGAGACCTCAGTGTGGCCTTCCAGTATTTGAAGGGAGCATATGAACAGGAGGGGGAATGGCTGTTTATGAGGGTGGATAGTGATAGGACAAGGGGGAATGCTTTTAAACTGAGACAGGGGAGGTTTAGGTTAGATATTAGGAGGAAGTTTTTTACTCAGAGGGTGGTGACACACTGGAACAGGTTGCCCAAGGAGGTTGTGGATGCCCCATCCCTGGAGGCATTCAAGGCCAGGCTGGATGTGGCTCTGGGCAGCCTGGTCTGGTGGTTGGCGACCCTGCACATAGCAGGGCGGGTTGAAACTAGGTGATCATCGTGGTCCTTTTCAATCCAGGCCATTCTATGATCACCTTTCACATCCATGGGGCAGCCAGGACTACTCAGCCCTGGGCTGACAAGGGAACTCAGCAGTGAAAAGCCTCCACTTTCAGCAGCAGAGCCCCATGCAGGTGCTTCTGATGTCAGTGGCATCCAGAAACACTCAGCTGCATGGAAAACACAGCCACAAGCCTTGGGTCTGCAAGTATTGGTGTGTGGGTTTATCTCTAGGTACATGAGTAATCCTGCAAGGCAGAGTCCTGACTTCACTGAAATCATTGTACATATTGCCATGGGCTTCTCAGGGATCTGTATTTTGTCCCTCACTCCCACATGAATATTTAGACATATTTTATGGGAAAGCTTTTAGATGGAAAACATCCACATTCCCTGTTATGTTGCTGTAACGCCCACCCATGGCACTGCTGTGAATTTCACACGACCCAGGATTTACTAGTTCCAGCTGTACACCTTCATTTGTTCACATCAAAAGACTGACTTTCCTGTGTAGTTCAAGTGCACTGTACCATTGCAGAACATTCCCTAAAGCTGTGGCCAGTTGAAGTTAGGTATCTCTGCTGTCTACAGAGAAACAGGATAGGGAAACATACAATAAACTCAGGGGATCTTAAAAAATCCATTACAAACTGCATCAGTTTGATTTCATAAAGAAGATACTTGGCTGTGATGGCTATATGAAATGCCAATATGATTTATAACCCACTTCTTAATTTGCCTTACTTCAGTGGCTCACAGGCTTTCAAACTCCTTTACCTGATAACTGTGGGTTTTTTTCAGTGTCACAGAGGAGCCCTAGACCTGGCACATCCTCAAGCATGAAAAGGATCCGCGCAGCACAGAGTTATGCTGCTCAGCTTCTCTTCTGCTTCACACGGTGGGATCTAGCAGAGCAAACACAATGTGCCAAACCCAACAATTACAAGTGGCCCTCACAAATAACATAAAGAAAACATTATGAAATTTCCCCTCACCAGCAAATGACCTTTGTCACAACTAATCACAATACAATTATTTCCTCTGGACTTCTATTTATCTTCACTTAGAAAAATTACAGCATTTTATTGAGCTACAAAATGTTTCTAATTTTCTTTCATATGTAGCTGATGTTATTACTGCTGTATTTAGGAACGCCATCCAAGCCTATAGACAGTTGAACAGAACTTCACATGGGAATTTCCCTTGATGACTGGTATCGTGTTTGGTTAGTTGAGAAGATGATTTGCAGATGGAGATGATTGGTAGGTGAAGAAGAAATGAGGGCGCTCCTGAGTAGGTGCGTTTTATGTGATCACTGTGTTGTCAGCCCAGCAAAACACATGCTTAAGTGCAGAAGACATCAAATTGACTCTAATTTTAAAGACACGCTTAGTACTTTTCCAGTTAATCTTCAGATATCTTTACACTTTTAAAAAGTATATTGGTTAGCTAATGAGTGGTTTGTTAAACCCCTGTTAACGTCTTCTCCAGCAAATCCCGTGAGGGCAGAATTGCACATAGCTTCACAAATTGCATCCAGCACCTTCTATGGGAATCTCACGGCTGTCAGGAAGTTTCCTGCACCAGGACAGAACGCTCATGGTCACGTGCAGCACTCTGATGAGGGAGGAAAGTTAAATGAGTTTTTCCTTTAATCATCAGCTGATTAGATTCATCTTGCTTCTTTCTCTATTTGTTCTCCAAATATCCCATTGTCCTGTAACACCTGTGTCAGGCGGTTTTTCATTGACGCTTCTTCTTTGTAGCAGCCCTGGGCTCCCTGCTTCCCTTCTTCATCAGACAATTACACAAGATGAAGTGTGCAGCATGCAGATGAAGTGCTGCAAAAGAAAAGATGCCCTGAACTCATTATTTGGAGAGAGATGTAGCAATGAATTATTTGCGATGCTGATGGAATAACATATGAAATAAATTAAGTGGAACTGACTTTGCTGTTTTGCATACGATAATAGAAAGTATAAAAGCAATGGCTTAAAAATGATTAACCTGATTGAAATTATTATACTTTTATTTTCTACCACATACGTTAATAAGAGTTGTGACAGTGATTTCTAAGTAGATCACAGAGAATGGTGAGCCAACACGCGTGCTTTAAAACTGCAATGTGAAAATTTCAGACTGTGTTGCATAGTCATGAGGCCTGTTACTTGCACATTTAATTTCCTTTAAACACTTCCAGCCCAGGGAGTGACTATAATTATGAGACGAATGTACTGAAGTCTGAGTCATTTTTTTTACCTCTATCCGGATTCTAAGGCAGGTAGAAGTGATGATAAGTGTGTTTTTTAAAGAGTCAAACATCTTATTTATTCCGTTGGGTATGAGCTCTCAATTAATTTGAAAGTGTAAATGAATTTACAGCTCGTAATAGATGACAGAAAAACAGTCTTGAAAAACAGAGATCCAATTTTTCACTGTGGTGTGCTGCTCCAAACAAACAGTGCATTTATAAGGGCTATGGTGGAAAGCATGTGGTAATGGCCAGCTAACACACTCACTTCATTTACATGTATTTTAACTAAAAACAAAACAAACTTTTAGAAAAACTGAAACAATACTTCATTTCAAAATTACTTTTTAGTTCCAGGGATTCCAGAAGATTTCCCAATCTTTTATTATTAAATCTCACAGTACTGCCAATAGCCCTTAGCAAATGTGAGATTTATAGCAATTTTAAAGCCCATTTGTGCCATTAATACAGGGTGCTGAATATAAACAGAAATCCGATTCGTGTTCTTCCTTTTCAAATAACTACTCATCCTCAAAGACTATAAAACGAGGAGAAAATTTGAAACAGGAAGAAGCAATTTGCACTTTGTTCCAGTTTGACAAAAGCAGCGCAGACAACATCAGTTTTGAGCTCTCTAACGTGGCAGCAGCTTGCCAAACAGGGAGGCAGGCAACAATGTGTACAGCCTGGAGTCCCACATGCGTTCCCATCACAGAGCAGGGAGGGGACTTACAGGTCACGCGTAGCCACAGGCAAGCAGAAAGGATAATCCCTCACATAAACACTGCCCTTTTATTTTAGTCAGTTCAAAAGTATGTAATCCCCAAGATGTTACATTGAGAGAAATCTGCCTTGTGGCCTGAAGCTTGCAGACATTGCTGCTTTTAGCCCAATTCCAGCGATGCAGAAAGCCATGAAGAGCTGAGGTGGACAGGACAGAGCTGACTGTCGTGTCCGCGCCACCCATTCACACAGCATTCACAATAGCTGCAGGTTTGCCTGCATAAACCAACAGAGGCCATGCAGAGCTGCCCTCCAAACGGGCGAAAGTGCCTGCACAGCAAACATGTCTTGCACGGAGTGCTCATCACACAGACAGAGCAGAACTGCCTCCCATCTGCTGACAAAGAAGCAAAAGTGATAACTGATGGTTACCGCATGCTAACACCACTGCGAATCTGTTGAAGTCCATATATTTCTCAGCTCTCCATTTAGTGCTCCCTCCCACGTACATCCATATTCTGTCAGACCTTTCCTAAAAGGTGCATTTTTCCTCTGTGATGGGAAATTCATTATACCAATGTTATAGCTTACATTTAGAAAACTCACTGCTTTCACATCAACAAAAGTTATTCTTTTCCATTTCTTCCTTAAAGGTCACATATGCTTAGTCTTCATGTACTGAAATCCATTTGGGTTCTGTTCCCAGTTTCCATTTGCTCCTAAGATTTGAAAAGACAAGAGAGAAAGAGAGGGAGAGCTAGGGTACAGCATTACTAGATCTCACTGTTTTCTTTCCACCCCACCTAGGGTGACTTGACAAAGCCATTTGAGTTGTATCTGCTCCCAGTGGAAAGAACAGGCTCTTCTGACTCCTGCATCTAAAGCAGGATTTGGTCCTTGATACTTAGCGGGCTCCACAAGCAATAGATGCTGTGCATGCCTCCTGCATGCTCTACACTTTCACTCCTGGAAGATATAAATCACAGAAAGAGTATTGGCAGTTTAGGGGAAATGAAGGATGCCAGAGCCCCTTGATGCAGCAGCAATGCCTAACTCCTGATTTATGGCCCAACGTGCTCTCACTAAAGCAAACTTGACAAAAGGCTGTAGGTGGGTGTAAGATCAATTTCTCTCATGGTTAAAGATGGGGAAGAAGTCATGGTCCCTTGCCAGCTCCCTTTGAAGCAGAAGGGGAGCCCAGAGATCATCTCTTCCAGGCACATGAATGTAGAGAGCCAAACCAAGTCAGATCTGCAGAGTCATCAGAAAGCAATTATAGCCTAGATGTCAGAAGGTGAAACACTCAGGAGCTGCAGCACTGCTGACTGCTGCAGTACTGTGCTGATCCACATTCCAAATGTTTAGGAGCAGACCTGGCAGGAGGGCAGCAAATCCTCTACAGTTGCCTCCTTCAGATAATGGTAACCAATGTAAGATGGATGTAAATGAAGCATTACAAGGAAATACAAACGCTGTGAAGCTCTGCCTTTAGATAAACCAATTTTACTCTTAGTTCCTTAGGAAGACAACCGAACTTCTTGAACATGACTCTTGTTCTTTTGGGACGTTGCAGACACCTCCCTATGAGCTTCTGAGGGAGGCAAATAGAAGAATTTGCTGCCAGTAAAGGTTAATCTCCAGCTGTGAACACGTACAAGCCCTGGCTTGGGATGGATTTTCGCCTGGCTGCAAACATTATCCTTTTCTTCCTGCTCATGACATTTTTGTTTTGTGGCTGCTCAATGGCTTTCTGGTGCTAGCCCTGTACTGACATCTACCTCATACAGACCCTCTTCCCCTACTACAGAGACTTCCCTACCATCTTCAAAGCAAGAAGCTGAATGTCGTCAGCACCCATCAGAATCAGATCTGCTTTAAGGCAAAAAGAACCAAATCAAATACAGTGTTTATTTGCATTTCATTTGCAAACCTGCAGAGCGTGCACATCACAAATGATTTCATCCAACCACTCCATGTATTTTAAAGCACAGAGACTTAAAGGGGAAAAAAAAATTCAAATTAGAACATGTAGGAGGATCTTAAGACTCTGCTTTAACCAGAGAGCTGATTGACTGGAGTGCTGATGGTCTGAGACCTTAAGTGCCTGGCATCAGCACACAGGGGAATTTATGGCTGAGTTTTGTAATCTGAAAATAAGGGTTTACATGAAAAGATTTGAGAAGTCCTTTATGAAAATATTAGCTTAATGAAAGCTAATCCTGTGTTCTTATATTTTCTAGTTACGTGTAAAGGCACCACGGAAGCAGCTTTACTACAATTCAGGCATTTTAGATGATAACTCTCAAATATGAGTTTTGTTATTATTTCAATAGTTCCTCTGGTCCCTCAAATTTCAGAAAAAATAAAAATCTCAATATTTCTGCCTTTTTGTCTATTACCTCATGCACATTAAAAACTAGATCATAGCCAAAGGACAAAAGGTGCTGTAGTGGCACCAGCCTCTCGGACAGCCTACCTATGGGTAAGTGAGAGGGCACTGTGTGAAGCTGGGAATTCTACTCTTCGCAGTCGAGGAACATCACTGGACAAGCCTCCCTTCAGTAGACATCTTAATTTCTATAGAAAATGGTACCTCCCTCACCTTCAAATGTTTTCAAGCCAGTTTCCTTCTGCCTCAAGCTGCCCTCCAGAAGTTGAAGGCAGCTCTGGGAAGGTGACAGAGAGAGATGGAGAGGCGGTGAGCAGAGCTTGCTCCACATCCACCACAAAGGCCAGCAGGGCCAGCTGAACTTATCCAAAGGAAACATTCTCCATCCAGCCACATCCTTCCCTGCCACACAGGCTTTACACCATCTGCTCAGCAGGCTGGAAAAACTGCTCCTTTTCTTCTCCCCTTACTACTTTCCAGCTTTTATTACGTGTGAGAGGGCTGAAGGACATTCACAACACCAGACCAGCAGGAGGATGCTCAAGGAGGCACAGCATCTGGCTTGTTTGCTACTCCACAAGCCTGTACATAGAGTAGTCAGAGAATACGATGCTGAGCCTGGCTGAACTTATCCACCTTAGGGTCCTGCAATTCACACTGCCCAACTGGGATCAGTCCTTCAATGAAAGGACTCACAAAACTCGGAGAAACACAGAATATCCTGAGCTGGAAGCGACCCATAAGGATCACTGAATCATAGAATCCATAGAGTTACAAGAGACCTTTAAAGACCATCTAGTCCAACTCCCCTACAATGAACAGGGACAGCCACAGCTAGATCAGGTTGCACAGGGGCTGATCCAGCCTCACCTTGGAAGTCTCATCATCAACCACATCTCTGGGCAACCTGTTCCTCACCACTGTCACTGTAAAATACTTTTTTCTTATATCTAACCTAAATCTCCCCTCTTTAAGCTTGAAGCCATTTCCCCTTATTCTATCACAACAGACCCTGCTAAAGAGTCTGTCCCCTTCTTTCCAGTAGCTTCTCTTCAGACACTGAAAGGCTGCTATCAGGTCACCTCGCAGACTTCTCTTCTCCAGGTTGAACAGCTTCAGCTCTCTCAGCCTGTCTTCGTAGGAGAGTTGTTCCATCCTTTGGATCATTTTTGAGGCTCTCCTCTGGATGCACTCTAACAGGTCCATATCTCTCCTGTACTGAGGACTCCACAGCTGCATGCAGTACTCCAGGTGAGGTCTCACTACTGCAGAATAGAGGGGCAGGATCACCTCCCGCCACGCTTCTTTTGACGCAGCCCAGAATATACTTGGCTTTCTGGGCTGTGGGGGCACATTGCTGGCTCACACCCAGCTTGTCATCCACCAGTACCGCCAGCTTCTTTTCAGCAGGGCTGTGCTCCATCCTTACATCCCCCAGCTTAAATTGATAGCAGATGTTGACTTGACCCAGGTGCAAGATAGGTGCGTTTGGATTTGTTGAACCTCATAAGGTTCACATGAGCCCACTGCTCAAGCCTGGCCAGGCCCCCTTGTGCGCCCAGCACTTGTCTCCAAACAGCACCACCCCAAATCCAAACCCTATGCCTGCAAGCAGCATCCAAATGCACCTTGAACTCCATCAGGGCCATGCCCATCGCCCTGTGGTGCAGACCTGTCCCCAACCCCCAGCTGCCCTCCCCTGACACAGCTCCATGCCGTTCCCTCGGGCCCTGTCGCTGTCACACAGAGCAGAGCTCAGCGCTGCCCCTCCGCTCCCTGTGAGGAGCTGCAGCCGCCATCAGGCCTCCCCTCAGCTCCTCTGCTCTGCGCTGAGCAAACCCAGGGCCCTCAGCCATTCCTCCCACGATGAGGTGAGGCTGCACAGCACAGGGCAGCACAGCCCCTTCCTTCAGCTGACGTCCTTGCTGGGCCTGGTGCACCCCAGAGCACAGTTGGCCCTCTGGGCAGCAAGGGCATGCTGCTGGCTCACATTCAACTTGTAAGCCAGAGCCCAACTCATAAATACTCACATTCCATGGGCCTTTAGCCTAGTGCTCCCATGGGTTCAAGCACACCAAGTGTCTGTTCTTTACAAGTAAAGGGTACTGAAACAGCTGAAGCACCTTGGTGGGGCACAGTAATCTGGGCAAAACGGGAGCTGCTTGTCCCTACCACATGTCCTGCCTGATTCCCCACCTCTCCAGGGGATGTGTATGGTAGCTGTGGGTCATGCTCTTGCATGCTTCCCTTACTCCAGCTTGAAGGAAAGGTGGCAACAGCACAGCCCGGCTTTCTGTAACTCCCAGCCCCTCTATCAGGCAGCTCTCTGGCTGGCCACGCAGCTATTTGGGAACAAGCCTACCCAGGAGATGGGGCATTCCTTGTAAAAAAAAAAAAAGGGTCTCTTCTTAGGTTTTTGTTCAACAACACATCATTGGGATGGAAAGCAATTCAAGAAGCAGACCCTACTACATGTTTCAACACCAAAATCACGAAGAACCTGAAGATTCTCCCGGCTGAACCTGTGCCCCAACCGCAACTCTCATAGGCCAAAGCTGACCAGCACAGCACACCAGCCCCTACACCCACGTGGCGGCCGGACAAGCACCAACGCCACCGCCGGGCGGGCGAGGGTGGCGCCATTTCGCGTCCCGCGGCACCTGCGGGCGTTGAGGGCACCCCCTGGCGGCGGGAGGCTCCATCTGCACGCCGCCTCCGCCCAGCCGTGTGCTCACGTATTTAGCTCCTCATCGCCTTCACTTGCACAGCCCGCGTTAGGTGCTGGGAGTTTAGAGCTAACTTCCTTTTTTCTATCATATCAAAACTGAACTTTTGTACAACTTTAGACCGTTGTCTGCTCAGAAAGCAGGTTACAGACTGAGCGGCACAGAGAAACTGCCGCGTGGTACAGATTAGAATGACACTCGTCCCCACGCAGCGCCATGCAAAACCTACATGCAGCAGCACACAGCACTGAACTCGGGCTTTCAAAGTCTGGGGTCTGCTCCCAGTCCATGGGTGACCTCCAGCAAAATGCCTTCAGGTCACACGCCTTGCTTTCCTCACCTTTCAGGCAGGCATAACACAACCCTCCGTGAAGCACCTTCAGAGTGCTTGCAGTGGCAGGTGTTTGTCCTAGCAGATGCCACACTTTGCACTGTGACTGATCCAGGCAAAGCACGGAAGGCCTTGAGCCAAAAAACTGCCTCCTGCTGTCACTGCCCTGCTCTCCGCAGAGTCCCGTCTTCCCATTCTTCCAACAGCAGCAACGCTCCTCCACAGCTGCAGTCCTCCTCCATCAGGTTATCTGCTTCACAGGAGAACTCTATATTGAAACTGCTACGAGTTTACCCCGACACATCAGCAGGCACAGGAGTGCAGCAGCAAGGCAACAAAGTCATTATTTGGAAAAAGGTGGGCACAGCAGAGAGTGGGACACACTGATTTTACATGCATCCTTAGCAGATCATGTATGTCCAACACACACACACACACCAGTTGGTGTTGTGCTAAAATCACATGCTGGTGCAGTCACGCTGTCTGTGCAGGGCTTCCACTGGAACAATTTGTTTCTGTGCAAACTTCTGGATAGCATTTTGCTTAATTTATAGTAAAAAGCCAGCATGTCACCAGCAATAAATCAAGAGTTTCTCCACTTAAGTCCAGAATCATCTCTTGCACTACACCATTAAGCTTAAGGCTTTCTCCATTGTCAGGGAATAGACTCATCTTCTAAGCACCGTTACTCATTGCCAGCTCCTGCCTTAGACCATGCTCCCTCCAGACTGCTGGAGGTCATCCAGCTGACTCCGCCTGTCGTGGGAAGAAACACCACAGGCTCCAGCTTAAGCACAGGAGCGCTCGTTTCTTCCAGTGCCTCAGCTGGATCTGGAAAGGGATGTTCCCACACGCCGTCAGCACTTTATTCTGAATGCCGTTGCTTCCACTAGCTTTGCTGGATGCCTGTGAGCTGTCAGACAGCAACCCTCTAGAGAATACCAGCCAGCACCACCCATTTCCAGAAAAGGAATGGCTGTTACACAGCACAGCGCCCAGGGACAGCTGGAGAATTCTGTCGAGGCAGCTACCCAACACAATAAGCACTGTATCCTTCCCCTGCTCTGCTCTTCTTCCTAAATTAAATAGAAAATGACTTGTTGCAAAGAGAGTTGTCTCCCTTCCCTCCTCCAAAAAAGCAAGCTTTGAAGTCTTGTTCAAATAGACAAATGAATGCATGGGCTGGTTCAAACACTAAGCTTAATTAAGTGGACAGTTAAATAAACAGGAGTTCATTTTCTAAATAAGTCTAAATTTATTCATTACCCTAGTAAAAAAAGTTTGGATTACAAGTGTCTGAACAGTATAAAAGTACAAAACAGGTTCCATAGATTTCTAATACATTAATACAAAGTGCATGACTACATACAGTTCATTCTGCATTACTACCAGGAATGGAACAGGTGGGAGGGAGTGGGGGAAACAGTTGGCAGTTGAAATCTAGCAATAAATAAATAAATACAGAAGAAGAGATGATCCGTATCAGAGCACAACCTACCATCAGTACTGCAGCCTTGGGTGTACAGAATTACCGATGCTGAAAACACAAACTCCAATAAGGGCAGGTGTCTGCAAAAATAGCCAGTACTCTTGCTCAAGTCCTTATCAGACATGACCAACCTAGTTAGGCATTTACACAAGTATCCACCCATTTGGTTGCAGATGAAAAGCAAGGCATGTAGCTTTGTCTTCCCTTCAGAATCTCAGGGAGCTTAAGAAAAAAAAAAACCAACACAATAAAAGAGCAATGAAAGCTATAAGATGTAAGGCTGTGATAAGTCAAAGCCTTCTTCTGATGTCCTCTCCTCAGAGCCTGGACTACCCAACAGAAGAGAGAAAGGAAAAAACAGCCTTGAGGATGGAGGCTCCTCTTAAATCCTGCATATCCTTTCCTACCTATAATTTGCTAACTATTCCCATTTCAGGAAGTGAGATTACACAGAAATCCAGTCCTAAGCCCTACCCACCAAAGTTCTATACGGATGACTCACACAACAAGGAAAGCTTGTAGCATCCATTGCAGAACATCCCAAAAAGAGTAAAAAGAAAAATCCCTTCCCCCTCCTCCCCCTCCCCCAGAGCAAACAAACAAAGCATAATTCTCAAGTTACACAAATTAAACCTTCATAAAGGAACATGAATCAATAGGGAACTAAAACTGCAGCACACTCCTCCAGGAAGCTGCTATCACCCTAAAGGCAAAGTGGAATTTGAAGGAACATCGCACTGGTTTGCACACAAGTTCAGCTGGGAATCTTTTGATCATGTATGCAAACAGAGCTGCCTCTATTCAGCACAGCACCAGTCCTAATAGAAGTCCAGTATTTACAAAAGCCTTGATCTGCTGGTGAGAAGCTGTGGGGCTCCAAAACAAGCACTGTGAATCCAAACCACAGGTTGGAATCAGATTGTGGCCCCAGACCTGAGCCTAAGTTGCTTAGCAAGTGGCTTGGTCTTACGTCAAGCCTGAAACCAGCAAGAAGTCTTTTTTGTGGTCACATTTTAGCTGCACTGGGCCAAGAGATATAGCCGTTATCTGGTTATGGCTGTCGTCTACACCTAACTTGGGCATTGGGTTGTTTTCTTGGTCCTCCTCTAATCACCAGTCAGTTACTACACAAAGCCCAGAGGGTCTGCTGCTAGGTTAAAAAACAAAAAAGTCTCCCATCCATTTCACTGTGTTCAATTCTCAGGCAACTCCTCCTCCTCCCTTCCCTAAGAGCATCTGTTGTTGGGAGGCTTTTTCAGATAACTATCACTTACAGTAGAGATGTCTGCAGTTAACAGTCTGTCACATATCTGTCTTTCTTACAACATCAGTAGTATAGGGTGAGATCTCCACACCTTCAAAATATATATATTTATACAACTAGAGAGGTGACAACATTTATATGTATTAGTTCATCTCATACAAGTCTAAGAATGAAATATTTTCTTGGGGATTTAAGGGAGGTTACCACCCAACTTAAAAAAATAAAAACCCTCACAACCACCGTTTCTTTCAATATAGAAAGATGAACTACATACACTTTAATATACAAAACCCAATCCTCAAGTTCACTTGTGAAGGGAGTGGGAGGGAAAGATAAGAGGGACAACCTTGCAGCAGCATTCAGCTCCACTAAGTGTTCCATAGCATCTTAAATATTATGTACAGTCTTTCTGAAAGGATACAAACTAGCTTCAGAGTTTGTGGAATAGTAGCAGTAAAACCCAAAACAATTCTAGGGAATAGTCTTTTGGCAGCATAGCAGGTGTCCAATGTGAACAGAATCACTTTTCTAGTATTTTTCCAGAGAATAAGAGGATCTGTATAACTGTCTGCAGCTCTCCAAGGAAGTCACCACTCCTCTTGGGTAGAGATTGCTGGAGATTGTGGTCCTTCTTGTTCTGGCTTCTCAGTGGCAGACTTTTTATTGCTACAGCAAGGTTTGAAGAGATGAGTGTCTATGAGGACTTCCCCAAAACGCCCTTTGTAAATAATTCCACAGCAGACCTTTTGCCTGAAAGAAATAGCAAGCAGAGATGCAGATAGCTTGTGATACTGATTCCTTGAGCCTCAACATTGTTTAGCTATGACAGGAGGGATGGGGCTGTCCAGAGAGAGAAAGCAAATCAATGTCTAAATCCACATCATAATTTTGGGGAAGGAAAACCAAACCAAAACATGAAAAGACCACCATTAACAACAAAAACCAATCAAACAAAACCATACACAAAAAAACCATGCCTACATAAAACTAAGTGTCCCATTTTACTTCCCAGAGAAATTTCAGCTACGCAGCTATCTAGGCTAAGCTAACCTTGACAACAATGCATTTAAAAAACACAATTTGAGAGGAGGCAGCAAAGTCACAACGATTCCAGTACAGCAATTAGCTAAACAAGGGATTAGTGTGTCACAACACGTAATAAAACAAACCCATCAGCTCCAAGAAAATCTTGTGCTTTTCCTCAATTTTTTTTTTTTTTTTTTTAAAATGACCACCATCACAGGTCAATCAAATTTTATGCTAGGTTATTCTTAGCTTGGCAGCAAAACATACATACATGGTAACCTGTTGCATCTACAGAGCATAGTTTTAAGACATGAACAATATTCTGAATGTCACTGTCTTTACTCCCAAAAAATGTAAGAACATCTCTCCAGATAGCACGTTATTGTTTAGGAACTGGAGGGAGATGGGGGGAAAAAAGTCTTGAATACATAGTGTTCCTTTCCAGTAAGATAGACAGTGTAGAATACTTAGTGACTTAAATGATATCTCTAAAACAAGTTCAGCAGCAGCAGCACCTACAAGCTCCTGAGGAAGCAGCCTTGATCACTGAATATGAAACAAACTGCTGTCTGTACAGAGCACATCTCCTGTTTCATTTTACCTTTTCCAATACGTGAGATCTAGAAAGGAAAAAACTGGTGTTCTGCTGGACCCAGCACTCATCTCTGTGTCAGAGCCCTCATCAGACTGGTTGCTGTAGCAGGGTGATTGAGCTGGGGAGGCACTTGAAGTGGTGCTGTGGGCATCAGAGTCTGCAGGGTGGGGGGGAGGAATAAATACAAGGATTAAGACATGCAGCAACTCATCCTTTCCTTCACTTCAAAAGGTCACATGCAGATGGGAAGAAGAGAAAGACTTTTGTAATTAACAAGAAAAGCCTAATAGTAACCCATTTTTCTTTTCTGTCTACTTCAAAAGATCCTTGAAAGAACATCTGTCATCATTTGGGAGACTGGAGCAGGTCCCTGTGTGTGAAGGACTGCAAAGAGGTTCAGGGTCAGAGTCCCTAGCTCTCAAATGCAGTCTGTGCAGCAGGCTACACTTTGGACACGATCCTGGTTCCTCTCTGTAATCACTGAAACACTGTTGAAGCTAGTCAGGACCTTTGCTTCAGATACAGCCCTTCATTGCAAATCTCCTTTCTTACTCATTAAATTAAAATCCTGCAAAGCTCTTCTGATTAGAGCAACGGATTAGGTAGTATAAAGCTCTAGCTGGGACAAAACCGTAAGCGATCAACTTCAGGTATGCAGATGCACATCTAAATAGAGATACTGCTAGCTTCCTTTTTAATTGTCTCCATCACCTTCAGTAACACAATTAATAAGAATTAACTATTGCATGTTGGATAAGTAGATAAAAGCTCCCTGGGTCAAGGCCTTCACTGGTTCTTCTGAGCGCGCTTTCTTCAGGTCAGGTAGAATGATAGAAAACAGAAGATCAAGACAGCAACAGTTAAGAAGCTACAAGGTTTGCTTTAGAGGAAAAAAACCTAGATTGCTGACATATATTTAGAGTGTTACTGACAGATGGCTTTGTGGGAAATATATGAATCCATATCTATTTGGGAGTCTAAGTGCTAGTGGAAAGAAATCACTGAGACTGGCAGAAGGTGTAAGGAAACCATACAGAAGAACATGGCAGGAATTTACCAAGTATGTGTGTATGTTGGGGGGGCCAGAACATAAACAGGCTAAATAGGAAGCCTAGGTTGAAAACATACTTGAAAACATACATGGAAGAAAAGGATTGACAGTGGTATCAGCAGAGCAGCTTTTCTTGAGACGAGAGACCTTAAAACTATCATAGCATGTTAACAAGAACAGGGGGAAATCTCTTTCAACTTAAATGAGGGCTTTGCCCAAGAAGTTCTTCCAAGAGATGTGTCATTTAAGCGTGAGATATAAGCTGCAATTGCCTACTCCTTCCAGCCCTGCTTCTAACCCTCTTCTTGTCACTTCTCCACCTGACACAACCAGCCCCCTTCAGACACTCATCCTGCACACAGTCTCCCCCTTCATCCCACCCCCTCCCCAAGCACACTGAGAACAAGAGGTTACAGGAACAGAGAAAGCCTAAATGTATAAGAGCACAACCAAATTCAGGAGGTAACTCAACACGGTCACTTACAGTAAGTTATTTTAGGGGAAGCCAAAGTTTATAATCAAAATCTGTTTGGATCTACTTACTATGCCGCTTGAATTCTTTTTGCAGCTTGCTGATTTGGTTGCTCTTTATTCTGCTTCCAGAGAGAGTTTTCATTTTCTTTGGTTTCAGTGTTGTTTTCAGACTGGGTCCAGCCCTGGCATCTACCACCTACAACACAGAAAATGCACACAGTGATCCTGAATTATGCCCAAATACTGCCTTAGTTGAGATGTCCGCACTGATTTAGAGGACTGTGCTCACAGAACCATTAAAGTTGGACTGGATTGATCTTAAAGGTCTTTTCCAACACCAGTCCATCCTCACCATGCCCACATCCCTCAGTGCCACATCCACACAGTTACTAAACACCCTCAGGAATGGCGACTCTACCACTTCCCTGGGCAGTTACGCTCTAAGAAGAAATGTTTCCTAATATCCAACCTGGACCTCTCCTGTTGCAATTTAAAGCCATTTCCTCTTGTCCTAGGGCTGTTACCTGGGAGAAGAGACCAATCCCACTTCACTACAACCTCCTTCTAGGGTGTTGTAGTAACGCTCAAAAACAGTCTAGTTAAAACAAAGCAGTTTAGCATACTAACACTTATATTTCACTTAAATCTGGTTTATAAGAGGCTGAGTTTATAGGAAAAGAAGGCAAACCAGTGTCAAAAGCACATTAAACTAAACTTACACCTTCTTCCTATTTTGACAGATTCAGCTGAGTAGGCAATGGTTGTTTACAACTATAGAAGCTCAAAAGAATGACAACTAAGCATTTACCCTAGAGATTGGTTTTGTTGTTGTAAATCATTAATTTAACTTCTTAATAAAGCTAGAGCTAGTAACAATCATAGTGCTGGATCCTGTTCTCACCAAGGCTTCCTTTATAAATATTATTACATACACAAAGAATCCTGATTATCTTACCAGCCCTAGGCCCAAACTGAATTAGATAGATCAAAACAGAACATATGAGCAGGAATAGCTGCAAGATATTAGTCTAATTATCTGATTAAACCACATTGACTTGTGTGCTGCTCAGAGTAAGTCACCTTGCTTGTTCAAGCTATTAAAAAAAGAGTGACCAGTTTTGGACAGAGGCTAAATCTATGATGTTTTGAGAGTCATAAGAGACTTCTGGACAAAGTCATGAGATAGTGAAAACAAGGAATTATAATGTAGGTTAGTTAGCAACTCCATCCATGGCTTGCACCATCACAGTTTGTACGTAAGTCTAACAAAGACAAGAAATATTCCAGGCAAGTTTTAGAAAAGTTGGGATTAGGGAGGGAAGGCATATGGGAAATAGCAAACCCTAAACTCTTTCCAGTGCCTCCCTCTCTGATGTAGGATGGATTGAAGTAGAAGGCAAGTTAATTAGGGGCAAGGAAGAAATAGATAAATAACTAACGTGATTCCAGTTTTTTTTGGATCCTGCTGGCAATTTTTTCCATCTTTTCACCAAAAGGACACAGGCATTGCAAATGTCTCCTGAGCGGGCCTCGTGGAGCCTGGTAAAAATGAAAAGCAAAAATCACTTTATAACTATTAATAAAAACAATCATGCAATAGTGTCAGAAGCACAAGGAAAAGGGTTCATTCTCAAGTTTTGATTTTCAGGCATGACAGTTAATCTGGGGTGCTTCATCACTGCCATTTGAAGACCAGTTCTCACCTTCAGAAAAACATTATTCCATGTAGAAATAAAAGGCACTGTAATTTGCCACCAGGAGGAGGCTAAGAAAACCCAGCCCCATTACCTTCTGTTGTTTATGTTTTGTTTGCCTTGTTTTCTTTTAAACCACAGCTTCAGTGATTGGATTGATTTGATTGGAGAGGGAGAGGGAATAATCCTGTTCCTTGAGCGTAAGCAGGGAACAAAACTCTGAGATCTGACAAAAGCTTATTCAGCTCTTAGCTTTCTCACAGAGTTTCAAGGATGAGTAACAAATACCATCCAACACACTGCTGCATGCATGCAGGATAGGGTTTCAGAAACAGTAGTCACTGGAACGACAGCACTACTTGCTTCCTCCTAACAAGCTTTTTTCAGAAATCATTTCGACAGCTAATCCACACTAGAGGAATCCACACTAAAGGGGACACACAGTCGGGTTTTCCAGCTGTTCAAATGAGAGGACTTTGAAGCATGTATGGATGAATGGGGCAGGCTCAGATAAGCCCTTATTTGTTCAGAGTTAAGACTGCATTTTTCACCTTGGCAAACATATTTCAGATAGCGCGAGACCAAAAGCCCCAGTATTCTGCAAGCTTCTTTACTGCTGTTTATATATATAAAAAAAAGCAATGGGCCTTCAGTCTTTCCACTGCCAAGGGCAGCAGCCAAGAATTACGACAGCAAAAACTGTCAGCATCGGATTTATGAACAAAAATCCATGGTCAATACAAAGCGCTATAAAACCGTACATGAAAGGGGTGTTTCTAGAAAGGGGGGTGGGGGAGAAGAAGGAAAGAGACAAGGTAAAGACTCACAAAGACTGCAAAGAGTTGCACACGTGAAGTTAAAAGCTTGAGAGAAGAGAAGCAATACTGATAAAACACATACAGTTTTTAACAGCGCGTGTAAGTTAAACTTTGGCCTAAGATTTTAAGGAGAGTCAATCCAGTGAGACTGGAAAGAAAAAAAGCTGAATATAAAAATGTATTTTTCCTGGGAAAAAAAAAAATTGAGGAAAACTACAGCAGCAACAGCCGTTTATTTTGAAATTTTAGTGAGGTAATTAGAAGAATTTGCCTTGTTGACAATTCAATAACACATATTTAGACAAAATTGCAAAGTTTCAAGAAGTTAAAAGGCCACAGCAGCTGGTACAAGAAATCACTGCTATTTAGTTGTTTGGAAGCATCAGTAACAAAAACATTAGGCACAGCTTTGATTAAGTGGAAAGTTAATTAATTAATTCTCACTCTTCATCAGAACGGTCTCCAATGAGAAGTTTTAATAACATATCAATAAGCCTGTCAAAACAACAGCACCAATAGCCAAAACAAGGTACAAGCTTTATCTCATTTCCTCAAATCTCCAGAATGACCAAAAACCTCCACAGATCCGTGCTGCCTTCCACCTCGTGCAGGGATTTACACCTCTAAGGATCACAACTAAGCCACTGCACAGGCTGAGGGTGAGAAGGAATTGGCCAGAGCTTTCAATGCTGTCATCTGCTGCAACTCACATGAGCAGCCCCAGCAGGCTAATAACCCAGCAATGCCACACACAGCAGAGGAACCAGTCCTACAGTGGGACAGTCACAAGGAGGCTGGGGCTTTCCCCCACCACCTACTCAAGCCAACCACATCTGACAGTGCATCAGATGTGCAGCTCGGAGATCAACACCCTGAGAGATGCAGGGTTGACTGAAGGAAGAGTCTTACCCAAAACAGTTTTGGAAATCCTTTTCGTAGCGTTTACTGTCAGTGAAACGAGAGCTGGAAGACTTAGCTCTGCAAATACAGCAGCCCTCTATACTCCGGTACATCTTCGGTTTGTGAAAGCCAAACATTTTTTCCTCCCAGCTGTAGCCTGCTGAAACAAACAGGAACTGGTGTTACTTATCACTTTTTAGATACTGAAAGCAAAACCTGTGTGATTCACTGGGTAAACCAACACGGGGCTGTAATTCAGGACAGGTAAGAGCACTGGCCTAATCTATCTTGTATTGCTTCCGAAGAGCAGATGCACCTAATCCACACCTTATTATCTTACAGAAGAGTGAACAACAGCTGGGATATCAAGCAACACCCA
This sequence comes from Phasianus colchicus, assembly GCF_987193195.1. Classification (NCBI taxonomy): domain Eukaryota; kingdom Metazoa; phylum Chordata; class Aves; order Galliformes; family Phasianidae; genus Phasianus; species Phasianus colchicus. The sequence goes on along the minus strand of NC_143436.1, from coordinate 60,304,276 downwards.
TTGTGACTGCACAGTTCTCCAAGTGCAGGCCTACAGCAGCAGCATAACCCAGAGGTGCAGATGCAGTGCAGGAAAGTCATATTCATTCCAGCAGCCAAGCGGGCTGCAGGACAAGCCGTGCCAACCCGCCCCAGCCCCAGGTCACAGCAACCAGGCTGTCATCATCAGCTACCCTCACTGCAAACCCCTGTGCTGAAAGGGAGTAGGAAAGCGAGTAGGAGTACACTTCAAACGAGCTGCAGCCATGCCTCCAGGCTGTGGGGCAGACATACCTGAAAAGCTGCTCTAAGAGCAGCAGGGTGGAGCCCCCCAGCCCAGCCCTCAATGGAGCACAGCACTGGGGAGCTCTTCCTGACAGCCAAGCCCAGACAAGCAGCCTCCACAGCAGCTAAAGCCCTTACCTACACACACTTCCATGAAGGGCAGCCCACTGCCCAGGCTCAGAAAGGTCTCCCCACCCCCAGCCCACGGTGCTCCCCAGTGCATCATGCGTTCAGGCTCAGCCTGAGAGACTGCTAGAGGGCACACAGGTCCCACAGAGCATCAAGTGAAGCGGGTGCCTTCCTGGTACGGGGCCAGGACATGCACAAAGGCTTTGCTAGCCACATGGGCTGCACAAAGCCCTTGTCATGGCCACACAAGGACTGCTCCAAGAAGGGCTCTGTTTGAACAGACTGTTGTTTGCCCAGCCAACACCATAGCAAGGCCTCTGACACTTGTCATCCAACACATGCAAACTACTCAGAGAGGACAGCCCACTGGTGACAGGAAGCTCCCCGAGAACAGGCTTCCACTGCTGAGAACTTCTGCTTTTAAGAACTGAAAGGAGACAGAGCCATGCAAATAACACAGTTTTCTCCCTTCCTCTAACAAAACCATCAAGTCTCGTAGAAGCTAACAACAACCACAACAACAAAAAACACTTATCTCCACCACATCTGTTAAGAAGTCTGGTGGCTTGAGGAGGGCTTTCTGGAGAGCATCTCCATCACATGTGGGAGAATCTGGTCAGTGGGAACTCCCAGCCACCTCGCAGGCCCAGGGACTGCCATGCCCCAGTAAACCCAGCTTAGTCACTGGGGAATGCAGGCAGTACATGGTCTGTCTCCAAATCTTCACCCACTGCAGTGCAAGGGGAAGACTTGCATGCTTCCATGAAATGACTACACGTAGCATCACACTTACCTTACTGACAGACAGGTGCTACATGTAGGGATAAATAACCTTTGTGTTTTTGCAGGATCACAGCAAGTCAGTGAATCAACCACCCAGGCCCGAACATGGTCCTCCACATGGATTAATTCCAGCAATACCTTCAACCCCACAGGGGAAAATGAGGGCATACGGGCACTGAAAGACACATTTCTGCTGTCCCAGGCAGCAAAGGACAGCAGAAATTTGAAGAGAAAAAAGAAAATAACACTCACTGTGCCCAAACCCCTCACAGAAAAAAGGTAAGGGAAATGCACAAACTGAATAATGAGAAAGATGGAGGGGATGTTCTCTCCCTTTCAACCAAGGTTAACAAGGCTGTTTGGCACACATTTGAAGCCCTGTGCTCCTTTGTGCACGTTTGCAGCACAGGCTCACCTCAAGCCAGGTTCCCCCAAGGATGACTACTGTGCATAGCCAGCAGCATCACCCCAAATGCTTCCTATGAGACTCTGCTCCCTTCAAGCACAGCACTGGTCAGGAGATCCAGTTAGTATCCTTGGACTGTCACGACAAATAAAGGAGTGCCCAGGCAGACACTTAAGAGTATGTACTTTGTTACTCAGCATGCAGCATTGCCCTTCAGACAGATGCCTCTCAGGGATACCATGTTTAACAAGCCTCTGGAGATCCAACAGCGCAGCACCTTCACTGGGGAATCTCTAACTACCAGTGGCTTCAGATTATATGACTACCTTAACCTGCAATCTGGTGCTTTTCTTTAGAAAGACAAGAGGTAACTGCGGACAAAAGGTTCATGAGAACTACAAAACTTAAGCACCAAGAGCATCCTGATTGTCACAGGGCAGCTACTTGACTTCCTAACCCAGTTTCTCCCAGAAATTCAGACACTGATGAGATGATCTCTGCTACCAGCTGGTATTTATATCACAGTAGAAATAAGATGCACGTTTTACAATTAATGTTCTGGCAAAGACTGGCATCAGACATATATATATTCTGAAAATATTTTGTTTTGCGTTATTGCTGCCATTCTCACAGGAGCAGCCTCTCAATACAGTCTTTCAATAGAAGGGAAACTAGTGCCATCTGTTTCCCACTTGATGAACGGTCAGTAATGGTATTACCATATATCATGCCTGAATGGGGAAAAGCTAGTAGCAAAACCACAAGTTTTTAGAACACATTTCTCTGACAAGCACAGTTGTAAATGGAAGGCGTCAGTCCAGTTCCACATTTAATCCTAACCAGTGGCCATTTGACCATTATGCAGTAGATATTCTGTTCAGCTGCAGAGCTCAACAGCTAATGCAGACTGCATTTAAGTACTTATCAACACTGCTAAATTTAAAGTACTCCACCTCAACTTTCATTCTAAACCATAATTGTCTGTCTAGTGCTGGAGTTGCCATTATTTCTCTATAGTCTTAGGTGTGGTTAGGACACACGACTGAGCCATTCAAAACGTTTAACTGAAAGCTTTGCAATGTAGATAGATCTCAAATTAGAATCAGGGAGTTAGATTTTCCAGTTGGTGTAACACAGGCTAGCTTTCCCACTGCTGTAATGCATGAATCTCAGCTATGGAAGCTTAACCACGTGAAATTTGGGACAGATAAAAAGAAGCCGGTGGGACTGCAGCTCCATAAAAGTTAAAAGCATCACACAAGATAGTTTTGCCAAATTTAAACAAGGTATTTTAAACATATGAAGTCTTTTAAATTAGCAGCTGTGCAGAAATGAAAGGGACCACTCACCAGCAAAAAACAAACAAACACATGCACACACAAACCCAAAAAACAGAAAACCTAGTGGGACACATTTATCAGTCTGCAGAAGTGGAGATGTACCTGCACTATGTAGGGAATGCTACTCCCTCAAGTCAGAGAGAAAGCAATCCTCATCCCCAGTCCCTCTGCAGACAGAGAAGCTGTTGTCCCCCCATGTCCTGCATTAGCAACTGGAATGGAAGGAAGTAGTTCTCTGTACCTCTGCCCTGATATTTTAGGAATAGCAGAAAGTCAGAGTGAAGCAGAGAGCAGCAGAGTAGGCAGGGAAGAAAAACACACCCTGCTTATTACGTTTGTCAAGGGCTGGTACAAAGCAGCATGCATCATATGCGTGTGAGAATACTTTCATGCTTTTGTTGCCTGTCAGGACTAGAAATTGGGACTTTTTTTTTTTTTGCAAAACTTAATTTGATGTTCTAAATTAAAAGGTGTTGCTTCAGATGCTCATTAAGATTTCAAGTCAAGGAAGAACTTCTGAACTTCTCAGATTAAGAAAAGCTGAGCTTCTTTCATTTGCCTTCCCAGATTCCTCTGCATTCTTCTTGATCACCCAAGAAGAATGAGAAATCTGTAATAACAGAGAGGAAGGAATTCCTAGAAGGCAGGCACGTCTCCCTTTGTAACACAATTATCAGGCCGCTCAGAAGGAATGCGCTCACCTGCTTCTCATGAAGCTGAAAGAAAACACTCCCCCACATTACAGGAGAACCAAAGGATGCCAGTCTGACTACTCCACACCTCTCTTTTGTCCCGTCTCTTCTCTCTAGCCTAGATCATTCATCCTCTGTGCAACACAAAGCTCCCAGCACCCTGAAATACAGAAAGGTTACACATACTCTGGCTTCTGCATCAGCAAGCACATACACCCAGGCGCACGTACGCAAACAAGTAAACCTTCCAGAACTGCCTAGGGTGCCTTCCTCTGTCTGCCCAAAACTTTACTAGAAGGAAAGTGGCATTTGGCCACTGCTACAATCCAGGCACACCAGAATGAAGCAGCATCCTGCAGAGTTCTAACTTGATAAGCTCAGCTAAATCAGTGAGCCAATTCTTACGCCAGTCCTGTCAGCAGCTACCGTTGTGCAGCACTGTGAGATCTCAGCAAAACAGATGCAACTGGCAGAGACTCCCAGACCGCACTGAAATTAAACCAGACATTGCTTTTCCTTGTTTAAGACTCCCACAGTACTCGAGCTAGGTCACAGCCACCCTGAGTGAAACTGTTGGTAGCCAAGCTGCAGAGGAGCCTCCTGACCTGCTGATCTTCTATGGGAAATGCAAACCCGATTCATTTACACAAAGAAAGAGTGAAAGGCCGAGGTATTGGGCGTTCCTGTGCAGTGCTATGCGGTTACCACTCCAGAAAGGATAGGCCAAAGCATGAAAACAATAATCAGTATGATTTGCATAAGGAAAAAAGAAATCCCAAACCTGTCCCACCTGCAGACATTCCATTTCCAAAGAGGACTTCCCCCTCTTGAAACTCCTATTGCAAAACTAAAACCATACTCAGCCTAAGCAGGAGCCCCGCGAGGAAAACCTGAGCTGCTCGATGAGTTCTGTTTGTGATGCTTATCTGGGTGCACTGCAGCTGTTAGACACTGCCAGCAACCACCTGCTGCTGGAAGAGCATCATGGACACTTGGATCACAAGACACTAAACAGGTTTAATTATTAGAAGGTTAGAATGTCTGATGAGGACTGCAACAGAAGTAGTAGCAGGATACTGAAGTCACTTCACCTAAGACACTTCCATGTCTTTAAGCGGTACCAGCAGTCATTTCATGCAGACTTTGGACAGAGCACATTCTACAGAAATTCACAAGCCTATGAAATGGAGCCCCACCCCTGTGTTCTACCGAGCCACTGCTCCCAGCCCAGGCAGATGGGTTGCCCAGAGGGGCAGCTCCAGGACACAGCGGGCTCAGAAGTGAACCTGCATGCACTGCTCTCCCCAGAAATTTAAGAGAAGCTGCGTTGAGAATCAGTGCAAAGCACTTTAGTGACACTGTTGTTCTGCACAAGGAAGCCAAACCACGGCATCTCTAACACTGTTTATCGTAATTCGGGTGAACGCTCCAGCACTCTTCACATTTTCTTCTCTTAAGCAGAGAGCACTGCTTTCTTCTGACGGGGGAGCCGCACGCTGCCACAAGGTCCCAGAGATCCCCCCGGCCGGGAGAGCGGCAAGGAGGAACTTTTCCCGCTGACTGAGGAGCTCACCGCCTGCTTCCTGTAGGAGCACAACGCCGCAAGCCCAGAGCTGCGTCCGAACACCCCACGGCTGCAGCTCGCTGCAGAGCCCGGAACGCTCGGCTGCCCCCAAGGACTCGCCGACACAAAGCCCTCCAGCGCAGCGCCTGCTCCGGGACTCGTGTCATCTCTTTAGTTGAAGAAAATCGGGGACCACACAGCGAGCCGGCTCCGCGGAGAAGGGGCTTTCCGCAGCACGTGCGCCGTGCGGGGCTGACAGCCCCACCTCGGGCGGCGAGCACGTGGTGTCCGTGCCCGAGCGCACGGCTCAGGCTCCGCCGCAGCGGCGGCTCTGCAGGCACCACCGCCGGCCCGGCACACGCGTGCCGCGGGCACTCGGCGCGGCAACACCCCGGCTTCTCGGGGATCGCAGAACCGACCGCTCAACGCGGGCCACGGGCACGGCGGCGAGCCCTTTAAATCCCGCGGCCGCACGCAGTCGCGCGAAGGGAAACGGCAACTTCGCGCTCGTGTGAGAAGGAGAGGGAAGGCAGGTCGGAAAACGGAGAGGATGAAGGAACCGGCGGCGCCGAGAAGCGGGCTCGGGGCCGCTTTCCGCCCCGCACCGCGTGGCACCGCGCGGGGCAGCGCCGCGCTCCGGCCGCGAACAAAGGCCCCCCCCGGGCGGGCTGCCGACCGACCTACTTTCCGCCGCCCGCGGCCAGGTGGGGCGGCCCCCGACCCGCGGCCTCCGACGGGACCAGCGCGAGAGGACCACGCGGCGCCGAGCGTCCGCCGGCGGCCGCCCCCCGGCCGGGCCGCTCGCGGCGCCCCCTCCCCACCCCCGGGCGGTGCGCGCGGGTTCCTCATGGCTCGGCCCTGACGTAATTCAAACATGGCAACAGTTGCGCTTCAAAGCGCGGCGCGGGGCTCCGGGGCCGCGGGCACGGCGCGCGGGGAGCGACCGCACCGCGCGGAGCGGCCGAAGTTTCGCCTCTCCGCCAAAGTCCCTCCCGAACCCGTCGGGCCGCTCCCCGCGCTCCGAGCCGCGGCCCCGGCGCTGGCGGCACACGGCGGTCCTTTGTTTTCCCCCGGCCGGGCCGAGCTGCGTGCCGCCGGGATTCCGCCCCCGCCCCGCAGCGCGTTGTCAGGACCCCCCGAGCCACAGGTGTGCGCGGCCGCACCTGCGCCCAGCACCGACGTGCAGCTGCGGGCTCCGCGCTCCGAGCGCTCAGCCACCGCCCGGCGGGGGGAAAAGAATTAAAAAGAAAAAAAAAGAAAAAAGAAAAAAAGAGAGAAAAAAAACACCCAACACAACACTAAGAGAAACTCCCGACATCAAGTCTCCCGCCGCCTCTCGGCTGCACTTTTCTCCCCGCTCAGCCCCGAAGCGCTAAGAGCTCACTCACCGCACACCCGCTCGTGCAGACCGGCCCCGCGCCGCTCGCCCTGTGCCGCGCCGTGCCCCGTGCGGCGCTCCCGCCGCCGCGCGCCCTCCCCTCGCGCTCTGCCGCCAGCCCGTGCGGGCGCACTCGCGGCCCCCCCTCCCGCGCTCCAGCTCCGCCCCTCCTCTCGGCGCCCGCCGCTCTGCGCACGCGCCGTTCCCACGGCTCCATTCTCAACAACCGAGCCCTCTCGTTCGCGCGCACCATTGTCCTTTTAAGGGAGAAAGGCGCGCGGGAAGCCTGGGACGGGGGAGGCGTCGCCCATCGTGACGGCGGCGGTGACTTCACGCACGCACGCACGCGGCCCGCTCCTCCGGCCCCGCCCCCGGCCCGCGGTGGGCGGGGCCCGACACCTGCCTCCCTGAGGCGGGGCGGGGCCTCCGCGCCGCTTCCCGCCCGCCCCCGGAGCGCAGCGCGGGAGCCGTGGGGCGCCGCCTCCGTCGCTGTTCGCTTGCAAATGCCGGGCAATTGCGGGCCGTTTCCTCCCTGGGTGCTATGCAAACGCGGCCATCCGGGCGCATTCCTCACCGCCGGCCAGGCTTAGCTGCGAGATCGTTGCGCTTTTGTTGTTTAAATGACCGCCGTTTGCCTCCTTCTTGGAGACGCGGTTAATCGCAATCGCTTCCAACCTGTGGGACGCACTGTATCTATTCCAGTTGTTCTCCCACAATACATATGTGTAACTGTTGCAGAGCTTTACTTTAGAGAAACCCATCGGCGCTCTCAGCAACTTTTGTTGGCACGTCTACTGTTATTCGCCTCTTTTCTTTTTCGGTCGATTGAGGGATTCTCTAATTTTTTTTTTTTTTTTCCCCCCAGCATTTTCATAGAATCACAATCTCAGAAAATCCTAAACCGGAGGGGACCCACAAGGACCACCGAGCCCAACCCCGACTCCACACAGCACCATCCGAAATTCAAACCCTGTGCGCAGTGTCCCAGTGCCCCTTGAACTCCGGCACTCGGGGCCGTGCCCACAGCCCTGGGCATTCAGTTCCATGCCCGCCGCCCCGTGGTGCAGACCTGTCCCTCACCCCCAGCTGCCCTCCCCTGACGCAGCTCCATGCCGTTCCCTCGGGCCCTGTCGCTGTCACCATTTTTCCTTTTTCACTAATTCAAGGAGCATCCTCCCAGGCATGGAGCGACGCTCAGCCTCTTGGTGCTCACCTCAGTACACCAAACTCCCGGTTCCTTTCTTGACTTGAACAGCCACGGGTCAGCTTCCAGTGGGCCTGGATAGCCCGCACACCAGGGCCATTGTCCTTATGCTTCAAATTTCAGCACAGTGGCGAACACAAGCCTCTAACCTGCGATAGTGAAAACAGCTGAGAACAGTCATCTGGGGAGGATTGGATTTTTCAAGCATTCTGCTGCTCCCACCTGGGGTTGGCTGGCCTTCCCTGCCCTTGAAGAGAAAAGCAGAAGTCCAAAGGCACAGAAGTCCAAAGAGCTAAATATTAAAGCATGATTCAAACCTTTCATTTCTGGCACATTTCTCGTTTCCTTGAAGATCATAGAATCATAAAATCTTTTGACTTGGAAGGGACCATTAAAGTCCATCTGGTCCAACCCCCCTGCAGTGAACAGGGACACCCACAGGTAGATCAGGCTGCTCAGACCCCCGTCCAGCCTGACCTTGGGTGTCTGCAGGGATGGGGCATCCACCACCTCTCTGGGCAACCTGCTCCAGTGCCTCATCACCCTAATCATAAAAACTTCTTCCTTACATCCAATCTAAATTGCCTCTTTTTTAGCTTGAAGCATTTACTGATGGCGTTGTGGGGCTACCCTATAACTTGAGAATGGAAACAATAATAACTTGGAAAGGAAATACAAGGTACTGAGATAACTAATAGGCTCTCTTGGAGGTTTCTGTACCCCTGTCCCACAGCAAGCCCTGCAGCATCAGCAGGACTCTGTGCCTGACCACACTGTGGGGAAAATGAGTCAAAAATAGCCCTGAACCCAGAGCAGGCCAGAAGAGTTTAATTTGGAAGGTGCAGCCATCTGAAACAGTGCATTTATTTTTTTAATTTTTTTTTATTTTTTTCCTAAAGTGTGCCAACACTACAGGTAAAGCCTCACCTGACAAGGCTCTTGACTGTTCTGCTCTTGTGAAAAATTAAGCACCTCGATAAAGGAGGAATATGAGATTTCATAGATATCACAAGTGACCTGGAATATGAGCTTCAGACCAGGGGATTTGCTCTCATCCAGGAGAGCTCTTCAAAACATTTAGCTTTACAAATGCACGTGGTCTCTAGAAAACTAACAGGGCTGCTGTATTCCAGTGAAACTTGTACCTTTCCTTGATGAGGTCTTCATTATTTCATCTGGGAAGCTAAAATATGTCAATGATGTCATCATAAAGCTAACCACAAGGGATTTTTAAATACAAAGCATACATATATTATGAATGCTGAGACACAAGAACTAACACAGGAAAAGTAGGGCATTTGTCAGCTCCGACATCTGATCCTATTGTGTTGTTCTTCAACGTTAATGAATAAACAAACACAAATAGGCTTCTTGTTATGAGGTGAAGAGCAGCTGTCAAAACCAAACCCAGGCAGCTGTTCCCACTTTCAGATTTCACTTATTACAGCTTAAGTCAGTTGAAATTTTGCTCTAGTGGCTAAACACCTGGACAGAGGATTTTAAAAAATTAGCAGAAGTTCCTCCAGAAAAATCAAAGTGTTGATTGACACACAATTTTAAGTAAGGTTTTGCCATGGAGTAACATTTAAGCAGAAGCTATCGCCCACAGATCAGCACCTGTTGACTGTATGAATAACAGCATATGCACTTTTGGAAGGCATAAATGCTCACAGAACTGGGAGTTTGAAGCAGATATATTTATAAAGCAATAGAAGTATCTATCTTATGATTTAGGCCAAACGGCAGGTGGCTACAAATAAACAGTGACAGCAAAGTTTGATGATACTGAAGATAGGGATGAGGTTCTGTTTGTGCTGCCAGGGTGAAGTGCTCGGTACAGCACTGAAGTTGTGAGAATCGATGACAGCAGACCCCTGAACTGCCTCTCACTTAGGAACTAAGCAGAGCATTTGCACCTGGGCCTAAGTAATAAAGTCATCAGGGCTTAGCAGAGAATAATAACCTTTCTGATGAGTTTTTAATTGACGTGTCAAATTCCTTAAGAGGAACATAATTCTTTTAAGTTCTTCAGGGTTTACTCAAATTCTATAGCAAAAAAAAAAAAAAAAAAAAGATCATTTTATATTACTGTTTAAAAACCTTTAGTGCAGCTTCAAAGACACTACTCTTTGCAGTGCTATTGCTTTCATCCCTATTAAAGCCAGTAAGACTATTCTATGAGGATTTATATTAAGGCGATTTGAAGACACCATTAAGAAGATCAGCCCTCTGCCTGCCAGGCTGTTTCCTGTCAAAAAAGTCATCTCCTCTTACACCGTCATTTGAGGCACTCGAAGAACTGGAGGCTGAATATTTGGAAACCCAAGAGAGGTCTGTCTTTCCCAACAATGTGGGGAGAAGCTTTGAATTTCGTATGGACAATTTTGGAGTAAGCTTTAGGGAAATGAAAGTTGTGAACTGCTTTGGAGAATGCTGTGTAGGCCTGGTTTCAAGTCTGGAGGCTTGGTTTCAATCTGCTGGAGTTCTAGAAGCATTTGGACAGACCTAGGGTTTGGATTTTGGGTGGTGCCATATAGGGCAAGAGGTTCGACTTGGAAGTCCTTGTGAGTCCTTTCTAACTTGGGATGTTCTGTGATTCTATGATCCTCTTCCTGGAGACCTTCTAGTCTACAGGTCCGTTCCCAATGACATCTCTTTTTGACTACCAGAACCAGCAGACAGAACAAAGGTTCACAAGATTATTTTTCAGGAAAAAAATAAATTAGTTGTTTCCAGACCAAAGAGGAGCTAACTGAAGAATGAAACCAATGAAACACACAAGTAGCCCTGGGAAAGAAAACTTGGGGGAGTTTGTCTGTAGGGAACCACAGAAAATGTAGAGAAAACGCACTTCTCTGTGGGCAGAGCTTTCCACTTGCCAAAGCAAGGCAGAGGATAGCAATACAAACCTCACTAAGCTTCGTTCAAGTGATTAGTCTCATGAGGGGCTAGCATCACACTGACCTTACTGCCAGGCTGCTGAAGACATGCAGAGTACTTACAGTCACCTGGCTGTAAGGAAAAAGAGCTGTGAGCAGCTGTGGGCTAACCAGGGGAAGGAGGTGGGTGGGAAGAGAAAGTCCATGAGAGAAACTGTAGAACCTGGAGCTCTGATCACGAGCTTTGAAAAAGCAGCCAAGAACCAAGTGGAAATCTACCACTGAGATCTTGAGGAAGCAGCTGGAGGCAAACATTTTCACAGGGGTGAGAGGGAATGGAGTTGGCTAACAAAGCCACCACATTACACAGATAACTTCAGATAGCTTAATTGGATTGAATCAGCTAATTGGACTGCAACAAATCAACCAAATTTGACATTTAACATACTCAAAAATCCACACCAAGGGCAGGCAGAGGAATAGGGTAGGCAGGGCGAAAGCAACACTGAAGGTGGGAAAGTGGGAAGGCTGAAGGAGCCACTCAGTTCCTCAGGATAGATGCATTCTGTTCAGAAAATGGGAAGATAAGAAAAGGTGAAAGACTTTCCAAGAGAAAGTGTTAGCTCACAAACATATGTAGATAAGGGGAGGACAGAAGCAGGATGGGCAAGCTTCAGGCAAATTTGATGTCGATCACAAAAAGCTCAAAAGCAAGCTGAGTGTCAAAATGGTTGTTCATGGTTCAGGGACTAGCCATACAGAGGGGTGAAGGACTTAAATAAACAAACCAGGACACACGTGTACTCTTAGTGACTTCCCACAGGGCTGACTCCCTATTCATATTGCAAATGATGGCATGCAAAGAAGACAAGGACCCAGTTGTTCCCTCCAGGGCACATCAGAGCTTGTGTGTAGCTTGGGTAGTGTGCTGCATAGGCAGGGGGTGATCTGACAGACATCTTAGGGCCAGCGGGAAAATTTCTCTGTCTTCACTGGCCCTTTGATGCAGAGACAACCAAGAAGGTAGGGTAGCATCAGCACAAGTAGGCACACGAGGGGAAGGATATATTAGTATACTGTTCCTGTAAGTCCAGAGGAAGTGTTTTGCAGCTTGTCTACTTCTCCCCAGAAGATGTACAAAGATGTACAGCTGAGCTTTTCTCTTTCTCTCTTGGACTGCTTTGATGGCCTTACCTGGGAAGGTTTAGGGCTGATGAGGTGCCGTGGGAAAGGGACATAATCCCTCTGGGACTGAGCTCCCCAGACCAATCTGGGCTCCCAGCCAAGCAGCAGTGCCCTGAAGTTTGTGGGATAGAGGGGGCACCCAGTTCCACAGGGAATCTGTGTAAGTGCCTATCAGGTTATTTGAGTGATGGCACCCCAAATGAGTTCCTGCCCCTCTTATGAGCCCTGGGGGCTTCTGGAGAAGCTGTGAGAGCAGCCTGCAGGAGGTGCCCTGGCACTACCCTTCAGGCACAGGCACTTGTCAGAAAACAGCTAAGCAATGTGATTGCTGTTTACAGCATTGTGAGCTGGTCAGTCAGAGACACTCCAAAAACTGGCCTTTCTAAAACCAGCTAGCTGCGTGGTCTGTGAGAGGTTATTTTCAGCGTGCTGTCAAAATAAATCTCTGTCCTTGGCTGGATAAATGACTCTTCTTGTCAAGACAACTACCCTTAGCAGTGGCTGAGCTAGTCCTAACACAAGGCTTCAGAAACAAAAGCAGTGCTTACTGGTTGCTTTTCTTTATCTGTAAGATGGAGGTAGTATAACTGGCTGACTACAGAAGTGACCCCTTGAACTGATCCTTCTTTGCACTCGGAGTTGAACAGCTATTGGGAAATCACCTAATTCCATCAATGAAATCAAAGCCAAAATTGTGGAAAAGTTAAAGCTCTCCTGCTTAGACCTTTTGCTAATGGCTTGAATGAGAGGGAAGACAGCTCAAGGTTCCAGATACCTTCCTCTTCACCTGCCCTGGTTCCAGGCAGCCTTCAGGTGTGAGGATGCATTGGTGCCCCGAATGCAGAGATACAAGTGCTGAAAAGGCCCAAGTGTTTCCCAGCTGTGTGTGTGCAGAGTGTGCAAATGCTTCTCACCTGAATGGCTGGGCCAAGCCTAACTTCCTATGAAACACATCTTGATGTAAAGTATATGTTCATAGGAGGTCTACAAAACAGAGTGGGGTTTGTTTGTGCCATTTTTTTAGCACTGCAGCAGCCCTTTAAAGCTCCTTTTGTAAGCTGTGGCCAATGGGCTCCCAGCATGCTCCTTACTGTCAGTCAGCACGTAGATGCCAGCTGGGGCTCTGAAAACAACATTTGGGGCTGTGCTGGGAGGCTGGGGGACAAATAACAATCACTAAATCCCAGAGTCCAGTTGAAAGTAGTGTCACCTCTCTGTCTATCCCAAGACAGATTGGGGTGTTGAGTGTGACATGTCAGCACTGCATGCCAGAGACTCTGTCTTGGGGACAGACTCTGAAGTAGCTCAGTGCCTACTTTCCTGCATAGCTCTCTCTGTCCTTAGCAGCAGCCTATTTAGCTCTGGTAAACACTGCGTTGTTTTGTGGAGAGTCCCCTCCTAAGCCCCTGCTCCATACTCTTGCCACTCTTTGTCTTAAAGCTGGGATTATTTTGTGCTGGTTTTATACCCACCCCATCTCAGGGCTCAGCAGTGTCTGCACAACCTTTTGACTATCTGCTCTGCAACTCTATACCTCCCTGCAAGGCTTACATAATCCACCACTGCCATTGTTTCCAGCTCCATGTGTTTTTAAGACCTTAAATGCACTGAAGAAAGCACAATCCCCACATCCAACAGGTACATTCGGCCTGTGGTAACACCAGTCATGGAAAGCTAAAAATAATACTCAACTATAACAAATTGCATAAGTACCATTAAAAAAAGAACCAAACAAAGAAAAGAACAGTTAATAAAACACTTTCTTTTCTTACACAAAGCATCCAAGTGAGTTACAACATCCAATCTGCATGGGGACTGAAAGAGCTTTAGGTCATGGCACAGTAGAGTGGAGAACCTCCCATTCCAGGAACGTGATCTGCCTTGTGTCCAGCAACAATGCCTGGCCTCTTATCAGGAAGCTGGTACAGAGACCACCACTTGCTCTGGGATTGTGAGATGAATCTGACCAGCATATCCACGTGCCTAGGATGGCCCAAACCAGAAGGAATTAGCCTTTGTAGAAGGAAGAATGCATTACCCATACCTGTGTAGGTGGGTACTGCTGAGAGCAAGCTAAGCAAGCTCCAGGTATTCTCTGTAACTTAGTAAGAAGGGCACAAAACTTACCATCTCTGACATATCAAATTATTCACCGATACAGGATGCCCAGGATACGGGAAAGAGAACCAGCTGACAACTATTACATGGCATTACTTCTGGTTTGCACAGCTTGCATTCCTGGGAGCAGCTTGCTCCATGGGGCCCCTTGTTGGTTGTAGTGCACATTTTGAGCACCAAACAGGGCAGGATTGAGACCAAAAAGCAACATCTCAGGCCAGTGTTTTTCACTAAATGTAGAATCACCTCCCAACACTAGAACAAGACAGAAGCTGTGATTCTTGATTTGACAGAGGAGTACTTGTGGTTCTGTTCTGCTTGTGAGATCGCAGTGGTATTCGTGCCTGTGTTTCTGATACTTTAGAATAAGAAACTGAAACTGAGATCACACGATATGATGACTCAAAGAAAACAAGTTGTAAAACGCTTTCACCTTTAACTCCTCTTCTTCCTGTGCCCTCAGGTCAGTTCAGCCGTGAAGTGATGCTGGCTCTGGTGTGGGATAAGCTGTTTCAAATGTGAAGTGGCACATGTGGCTCCACCCTTGTGGGGCATAAGAACATTTCTGGCAAAGCCTGCACATCTGTCTGCTGTGGGCTGAGCTCATGTCTGGTCTCTGAGAGTGTGATACACCTAGACTCCCAAACAGCCAAAGCACACGAGACCCCTGCTTAGTCACTTGCCATTTGGGCAAACTTTCAGATCTATTGCTGTCTTAGCATTTCAGAGGTGCATGGTGCACTGCTGCTCATCTGTTAGGAAAGAAATGTAAAGGGTTTTCACCTTGGTTTTCTTCTCCTCAGAGAGGCCCTTGACCCTACAGCACCTCCATTGACACAGAGGTGGTGCTTGTGGTGCCAGAGGTGGTCGGCACGGGGCCTGAAGACCCCCAGCTCTAGTGGACAGGGGGATGCCATCACAGCTCACTTAAGGCTGTCGCCCCTTGATGGATTTATGGCTCTGCGTTCCCCCAGTCCTTCACTCTGTTCCCATCTGAAGTCTCCACAGGCGGCTGCCGGCTGCCTGAGGGCACTGAGGTGGGCCGCTGCGCACACCAGGCCTGTGGCGTGGCAACCGAGGAAGAGGAGGCGAATTCTTCATGCTCCAGTTGCTGTTTTGTTCACGGCCCTGCAGCTGCTGCCCGCTGAGTCTGTGTGCTTCCCTGTGGGCCCTGTCTTCCTCAGCTCTTTCTTGATCTTTGAGCCCACACTGGCTTCTCACGTCAAACATTTTCTTAAATTTATTTTACATCTTTGATAACCGTTTGGTTCTCCCGCTTATTTTGCTACCTCTCCTTGTCTCTGTTAGGATTCCTTTTGGATAAGGGTAGTGAGGCACTGGAGCAGGCTGCCCAGAGAGGTGGTGGATGCCCCTTCCCTGCAGACACCCGAGGTCAGGCTGAATGGGGCTCTGAGCAACCCGATCTTCCTGTGGGTGTCCCTGTTCAGTGCAGGGGAGTTGGACTGGGTGACCTCTAAAGGTCCCTTCCAACTCAAATGAGTCTATGATTCCTTCTTTGGGGAGCTGCTGTGATCAGCCAGCACTGCTGCAGGTACGGATCCAAGAATAAATTCTTTTTGTCCTCATCAAAACTTTTTTTCCCTTGCTTCAACATGCTTTGCCTGTCTACTTCCTTGCAACTCGTGTTAAGAACACACCACCCTTGCTGCACTTAGCACAGCCATGCATTGGTGCTAGCTCCAGAGCCAGGCAAAGGACAGTAGGAAGATGTTCAGACAGCTCCAGTCCCTGCCAGCTGTTTGTCTTTGTGCATTTCATGCATTTTTAATTGTACACACTTCTGTTTGTCCTCAGCTTAGTGCTTTCATGAAGAAAGCATGGTATTCGCTTAA
Source organism: Phasianus colchicus (assembly GCF_987193195.1). NCBI lineage: Eukaryota > Metazoa > Chordata > Aves > Galliformes > Phasianidae > Phasianus > Phasianus colchicus. Next base: position 60,288,482 of record NC_143436.1, on the reverse strand, counting down.
TTTGCGGCCATCCACTTCTTCACAAGAAAAACCCCATTTTGTAACAGACTTTCTGTAAGTTGGGTGCTCGTTGTACCACAGAACAATATTTGAATATGTTATTTACATTTTTTCAGGGTAGCTAGAGAGGGTTTGGTTTTAATTAGTTGAGTAAGAGAGCCATGAGTGATTACACAGACACAAACAGAGCTGCTACCACCATCTCCCATCTCCTTACCCTGGCTCCTATGACAACATAGCTAAAAACAAGAAGAAAAATAGCACAGTCCCTTGGAGGCAATCATTTTGTGAAAGAGGGGATGGGGAGGTGGATAAAGATGTCACAGTGTAAGTTGTGCCTGGAGTCCTCAATAGTTTTTCCATACCTGATTCACTGCCTGAACCAGAGGCAGAAAGTTTCCTCTAGTCCTGATAGGAGTGAAGGCAGTGTGAGCCCTCCTGCCCCAGGCAGTACTCTGGGGGACAAAGGGAAGTTGGGGAGGTTCTTACTTGGTGACACTGAGAACTGTTTCAATGAGCAGCAGGCTCTTTCCTTCCCCATCTCGCTGTAAAACCCTGTTTCCTTTTCTTCACGGCCCTCATGCTGAGCACAGCACTCAGTCACTCAGAATGCCCCTGCTTAGGAAGCTTGATGGGAGGGAGGTCCAAGGCGACGAGAGCACCCCAGGAAGCTCTTTCAGGAGGAACCTCACACAGCAGCTCAACCTGGGGCTTCACCAAGAACAGGGCCAGCTATGGTGGTGGAGTGGGACAAGGTATCAGGCTTGCAGTGCTTGGGAAAACTTGCAAGATGCCTCGCATCAGTTTTGGATGAAAACATTCCTACTCTCTAAAAAACATGCAGGAGCTGGTCCTGTTACAATGTCATAGGAAAGCTTCCTTCAGCTGCAGGCCAAGCACAGATAAGAGATTGACGCATGCAAGCTCCAGCTGGAGAAGTGCTTCTAGTACCTACGGCCCAGAGTGAGCTCTTGGGAAGAAAAGGGGCATTGTTCCTTGCACTACTTTGCACTGTTTGTTCCTGATCTAAAAGAAAATAGGGTCTCAGATTTGCTCAGAAACATGCTCTGGGCTGCTGAGCCGGATGGGCTCTATGCAGGGTTTCCTTCAGTAAGTGCTAAGGCCAAACATACTGTTCACAACTCTGTCTGGAGTTAATACTGCAGAAGTCTTCATCTCTGCCAATCTCTTGCCTTCAGATACGGCATCTTATCACTGCTCTGATAGGCTATGGCTACCAAAGAGATGAACACAAGGCTTTTGAATACCTTCACCGGTGTGAGCCTGGCCCTCCACAGAGATGAGCACGCTGTACTCAAAATGCTGAGCTCATCTAGACACAAATCTCTATGCATGAGAGTGGGACTTGCTCACTACATTGTGTACCGAAAGCAGCAACAACAGACATTTTGCTGTTTTCCCCAAAGAGAAGTGCTCCTCCTGAGGGCACAAACTAACAGGCCAGCAGTCAGCAGTGCTCAGGTATGCCTTTCTAAGCTCATTGCTGTTAGGAACTTCCACTGACTTCAGTAAGGCCAACGTGCAACAGCCATGGTGGATCACTTTTGTATGTGCACCTCCTACGACACGTTTCAATCAAAGACTGGAGAGTTCACAGCTCCTCCGTACTGATCATTCCTTATTTCTCAGCATTGTGCTGACACAAATGATGAAGCCTGGAACCCATCACAGCTACCCGCACTACCCCTGCTGAGTACAAATTCATGCTGACATCTGAAATTCTCTTGTAACAAAGTCTGCTCAGAGAGCAAATGCAATAGCTTCTCTGGTCTGCAGGTTTTTCCTAGTTCTTCTGTGTTCCCGTTACCACAAATGGAAATCTTTTCCACAGCTTTAAGAAGATGAAAGCTGGTAGAGCCCATGGGAGGTGTTTTACTTCAGTTCCCAGTTTTGCTAAAAGTCATTTTTACATAGGGGAGCAAAAATGTCCTGTGCACCACACCCACTTTCAGCCAGCTTCCTGCTATTTATACAGTCAGGAACCACAGACCATCTGCAAGAGGTTCAGATCTCAGACAAGCCAATAGTGAGACAATTCCAGGCTGTTGGGTTCAGCCTACATGGTCTGATTTAAGCACATCCTATTTATCTCACTGGGTAATGACAGTTGAAAAGCTGCATGGGTGTGAGTGGGTAAACTTAGTTCAGGTGAAAGCAATGATCAGAAGAAACAGACTAAGGAGTCGATGTAAGAGATCTCAGCTATTTGAAATACAGGAGCATGGTGTCCTATAGTATTCTAGGTGACTCCCTCGTTGAGCCAGAGCACAAGAAGCTTAAGCTTGCAGGCATCACCGTCACCTTCACCTGAGCATAACTGCTGCTTCTTGGCATGGACAGTTTGTTGTCTGTAGACCCTGCTCCTGGGATTCTAGGGGAGATTTGGACTCAGGATGGAAAGTCAGGGGGACTTGCTCTTGCAACCATCTGTTATTCATTCCTCCATTTTGGTAGACAAGCACATGCCCACATGCCAAAGACCCACAGGTTTTATAAACGCCTTTAATCCAGACTTAACTGCAGATGAGAACCCCAGGGTACTTTTGTCACAACAGCACAGAGAAGCTGCTCCCAGTCACACACCAGTTCAACCCGAAGGCCAAACAGCTGCTTCTCTTGGCAAGGCAAAGGCAGGCCAAGGAGAAGACCCAGAACTCTACTGCAGCTTCCTGCCTGTGGAATGGGACGCACCATAGCACTTTGATTAAAGGTCTCAGTAGAAGACAAAGAGACCTAGAAATTAAACCCACATTTTTCTGGCCTCTATCCTGTGCCTCTCTAAGGCAAACATGAAATTTTTCTTCATGTCAAGTTATTAATATATCATAAACAAAACCAAACAAAAAAGCAAAACAAAAAAACACTATCAGACCAAAAACCTCAGTTCGTCCCCCTTACAAATTTCATTGTCCTTAAGCTCTTATTTTTTAATGTGTAAAGAACATGCTAATATGTCACTGGGATCCCTTTGAAGAAATGAACTCAGTATGGGAGGATGGTGCTGGAGGGGATACTCATAAAGATTAATGTTAGCTTAACCTCTGCAAGCTGCCTCTGCTGGACTTCTCCAAGCTTAATTAAAAGCAGCCAAGTGAGGTTTCCCTTCACAGGGACAACTGGAAGAACTCATCTCTTCCCTCTGGCTGCAGAGGCAGTGCAAGGAAAATGGCTTCCCTTGGCTAATAGCAGCCTTTGTGGAAACCTCTTGTTGAGAGCAGGACAGTGTAAGGATTGCAGAGCATTCTTGGGGTGCCCCTTGCATTCTCCATGCCTGTCTCTTGCTGGGATTACAGAAGCCCCATGGTAAGCATTAGAGCTCCTCAGGCACTAAACCTGCTGCACAGTTCTGCCAACTGGTGTTTGTAAACAGAACTCACTTCTTCACCCCGTTCACTTGTGCAGCCATGTAGCCCAGCTGCGGGGCTTGGCTACTTCTGCTCCTCATACAAGTCAAGTAGACTTGCCCAAGACTTGGATAGCCACCACAAGCAAGAAAATCAGTATCTTAGGGATTATTCCATTACTTACACCATTTACTCTAATATATGTGAACCTCTTGGACATAAATCACAGTTTTAGATTTATGGATCCCACTGAATCAATCACTGAATGATAACAAGGTTGTCACTCAATTACACAGCAACAAGAGCCTTTACAGCCATGTTTCTTAAAAACTATGTTGTGGGTAAGCACTGCGGGGTGGGTTTGCTCCCTCCCACTCCACTTTGAGAAAGATAAGTTTGGTCAAATGAGTAAATAATTTGTTTGGTCATATCTGACAAAGTTCTTTCAGAAGAGCTCTGCAAGGTCTGTGGAGAATACAGACGGGCCCATTACAGTGTTACCCTTCCTGCAGTACCTAAGAACACTGGCAGTAATGAAGTCCTCCTTGATGGCAGTGACAAGAGTTTAGTCTTTGAGCTGATAGGGTGACAGAGAGGGAAGACTGACTTTGCTCTTAACTTGAGCACAGTTTGTTCCAAGAAGCCTACCTGAAACGCTGACAAGGAACAGATCAGTGAGCTGTTCTGACTCTTACCCATGTGTGTTTTCTCAGACAGTTTTATTCTACTTACCCTTGCAGAAAACACTGCAATGTTCCCAGACTGTACAACTGGCAGTGCAGTGAGGAGGAATTTATTTGCATTTCCTCATCAGGACAAGTTCACTCCTGCTGTACATCAAATATTTATAGCCTTTAGGAAGCCAGACCCTTCTATCTCAGATTTACACACATCAGTCTAAAGCATTCAGTAAGGAAGTGTGTTAAGTATGATCACTCCTACTGACATTTGACAACAAGCAGATCTGTGGATCTTACCTATATGGGATCCTATATTTTTGGTGCTACACTACTGAGAAGCAGTGGTATCCTCAAATGATGTATTTGAGGATGTCTACATACATGCAGTGAGATTTGCAGTCCCCTCCTGACACTGTCTGCATTTTCTAAACCAAGAGATAACCTCACAGAACCATAATCATAGGATGATAGAATGACTTAGATTGGAGGGAACCTTAATTACCTCCCTGCTGTGGGCAGGGCTGCCACCCAGAAGATCAGGAGCTGGGGAGCACAGGGAAGGAGTATTTCTGAAAATCCAGTCCAGCTTGGAAAAGCCTTCACCTACTAAGCAGCACATTTCATTATCAATTGCAGCTTCCTTGTTGCCAGCATCCATCTGTCTCTTCTCTATCAAGCTCTCTCATCATAGTGTGTGCTAACAGACAGAACGGAGGGCAGGAATTGCATTCCAGCTCTTTGATCCCATGTTTGAGTATCAGAGCAACACAGGTGCAGGGGAAAGGCTCACATCAGCTCTCCAGCTCGCAACTCGACTCTCAGTTCTTCTGCAAGGAGAAGGCGACACCAACCATTATTCTCACAGTTTTATTTGTAAAGGACATAGCATGAAAAGCTGTATTTCAATGTACTTCAAAACCTGAAAAACCCATGTCAGTTTGTGATATGTATGTTAAAGTGCTTGATAGAACAATACTTCTACTAATGTTGTCTTGAAAATAATCCAGTTCTTATTCAGTTAGTAATAATGTAAAGACAAAATATACTTAATGGAGACACCAAAGGGTCATCTGAAGCCATACAGGGCACATCTGTACATTTCAAGTGTAACACACAATATTTCCCCGTAAGATGCACACCTTCATTTGATTGAAAGAAGGAATTTTCTCAAATATGCCTTTGCACAACTATTCTAAAAAGACAGCTTTGAACAATGATTCCTAATTACACATGCCAACTCAGAATAAACATGAGCAGTTTTGTCACTAGACAGTAGAATCGCATTCGCTTCAGAGAATTATAAATACAGGTTTTGTACACAGTGAGGTGTTGGATTCTCTGACTTCCCAGTCACCATGCCGGATGTGAGGATAATAACAGGACTATGCAAACTCAGACATCTGCAAACAGGTATTGGGTAGGAATTGTTTTTTAAAAGCAGATACCACGGAGCTTTGGTCTTCTCCCAGATTCCCTTTCTCAACCAATGAAGGTGCTTTAACACTGAAGTAAGAACTGCGTTAGCTTAGAAGGATCCTGATAGGTTTCTTGCTCTAGCAGGCAGAACGATTTCTGTAAACCTTAAAGAGAAAACCTCACAGTTTCCAGCAAAGGTAGTCTACAAAAAAAAAAAAAAAATCATACATGAAAGAATAAAAAGTCCCTACAAAGAATAGTAATCCCAAGGTTGTCAAATGTCCCATCTGAGAAGCAGGGACACTCTGCTGCACCCCAGATCTTAGGGTGCTTTATTGCCTACGAAGAACTATTAGACAGACATCATTTTTATCATATTATTAATCTGATGTGAAACTTGACATAAAACAAGTCAACGCTCGCTAAAAAAGAAGATGTGAAACTGTGTTCGATAAGTGCTAAAGGTTCCTTAATGTAGTTTGAAATAGGGAAAGTCCCAGTTTTGAATATTCAAATGTCTCAGGTTTTGACTCATTTTAACTTAAGAAATACTTCATCTTACTGCCCTTTTTGGAGTGTACATTCACCCATCCCTGACCTTTAGAGGTGCCTGTGTTTCTACTTTATCCTGCTCGCACATAACCCACGTCATGTTGGGTGAATGTCATGACTGCTTAAGTCATAAATAAATACTAATCTGAGAGCCACACAGCAATACACTTTTTAGAAGTATCCAGCTAGAAAATGCAGATGCTGCTGCAAAGAAATCCAAGGACTAAAGAAGTTGTTATTTCAGTTAAATGAAAGCCACTTAGGCTGGGCTGCACATGAAAAAGTCATATATAGCAGTCATTAGACATAAAATGCCTGAGTTGTATGAGAAACCAAAACATTGCCTAAGCAGTCATTACTAAATAATTCTGCCACGCAGCTTCTGGTGCTAAATGTATCATTTACTGGTAGAGGAACACATTTTCAATTGCTGCTATAGAGCTGTCACAAATTTTCTGTGAACTTTAAGCAGACTTGTCTGGCCGCTCAGAAAACCCTCACACCCTGAATTTCACCCTCCTGGAAATGTAAGAGAGATGTCACAGAGCCGTGGGCTCTGGCTGCCAACACACACCACCACTCACAGCCCTAACATTAGTTGCTCACCACCCACAGTGGTGACACAGCAGCGCTGCCTACAGTGTCTGTGATGAGTTCAGTTAGTTTAAGAAAGTACAAGCACAGGAGGAAGGAACAGTAATTAAAAGCTGGAACTCCCGTTACAGTCAGTGACTTCCTGACCTTCTACTTTCTTAAAAACCAAAACCAAAACCAACCAAAACCATTCTGTAACGTAAAACTCTCCCTTCTATTGAAATGGAGACACATGAAGAGTTTCCTTCTGGCCAGGAACGTGACGCAAACCTTCAAACCAGAATGCGTGCTGATCTAAGAACTGGACAGTCGAAGGACCACAGGAAAGGGAAGCAGCTTGAACAAGAAGTAGGTGAGGGAGCAGACCCTAGTTTTCATCTTCATTCCCTTTCCTTAGCTCTCTGCCCTTGCTCCACCATATGTGCACCATGCTGAGATGTGATGCTGCCCATCATTCCAAAGCCCCTCCTAATGCTGCCAGAGAACAAAGTGCCAGACTGTTACAGTACCACTCAGGGCTTCCCCAAGCCTCAGCTTCTGGCTCCAGCTGTGAGACATCCAGGAAATCCTCTCACAAAACACCAAGATCAAAGGGAATAAACAAGTTACAGCAGACATTTATATTTAAACTAACCTGCACAACTGGAACTAGATGAAGTTAACGGTACCCTCAGACCCTCACAACTCCCAAACTACAAACAAGGAAATACACTCTGTATTTGCTGCATGGCATCTGATAATTTTAAATGCAATTTGTTGCTAAATTTTTAGCTTTGCAGACTTCAGTTGCTCCTCGTTCCTCTTCAAGATCATAGCTACACAAACATACTGTATTACTAACACATTAACTGGAAAGAATGTAGGAGATCCTCAAAACACCAGCTTTTTTCTCCTTTCACATCATTCCCTTTTTTTTTTGTACCTGGATAATTAAACAAACAAAACCACCAAAATAATCAAAGGTCCTGTAGTTCTAGGAACACTCATCCTGTGGGATAAAGGAAGACTAGTAACCTGTCAGCATTTCAAGACCAGCTCAGTATCACAGCAACATTGGTGTCTGCAGCAATGATTCTCTCAAGTACAGCAAGAATTTGGTAGGAGCCAAATTCCTATAGATGAGAGGGGGAAAGAAGAAAAGCCATCCACAACACAAGCTGGCTGGGGGTAGTGGGGAACTACCAGAACATATAGAGAGACAAGGAACACAGCAAGCAAGCCAGCAAGCCATCGTTTCCCATCTCCAGTACCACTTCCTCAGGTCTCAGGCTCCAAGGCTCAGCATCTCTCATCTCCAGTGTTTAAGCATTTCAAGCTCATGTGTCCTCTTCTGGAGGTCAACAGAAGTGACACCAAAGACCTTTACAGAAAAAAAAAAAAGACAATTCACAACTTTGTGCACTGAAAGGGCTGGTTCTCTGAACAAATAAAAAATAAAGGGAGACCATGTACAGCAGGATAAACAACATACACTAACATTTCCAAGAGTGAGACAATCACAATGGCTACATAAGGATATTTGCTGTATTCATTTGCAATATCTGAAAAAAGCCCTGCTGAGTTTGCGCTGTATTTACACGTTGATTGGCTTCTTCCTTGCAAGCAAGTAGCAGCATCCCTTCCCACCGCAGTCCTTCCCTCCCTAGCCCCTCCCCTGGGTTTAAGCTACTCACAGTCAGAACAAGAACATTCAGTCTAAGAAAACTTTCTTAGAGTAATATAATTTCTTAAAGAAGATAGCGTATTTACACACATCTAAACACATGAAAATACTCTATTTTATACTAAATTTCTGTTTCAAATAAACTACAATACTGCTTCTTAGCTTTCTGCAGCCTTTGAGGACAGTCCCGATGGAGCACAAACTGGGCTTCCTGCTCCCACGGGAGCCAGCAGTGGTGCCTTGCAGCGATGCGCTGCCGTCGCGTTCAAGTCCTGACAGGTCTCCCAGTTGTGGTTTGCTTGCTTGGGAAAGGAATAATGAAGTTCTCAGCAAAGCCATGCTAAACATCCACTCCTTTAATGAGCGATCCCTCTAGGACGATGTTGAAGTCTTGCAATGTCTGTAGGACTCGGATAAGGGAGTTGACAGTCATGCGGTCCCGTAGCAGGGCGTTCTCCTCATACATCCTTGTAATGAGTGGGCATTCTGCCAGTAAGGGGATCCACTGGGGCAGCAAGTGGTCCCTGCCAAGGGAGAAAAGGAGTGACTGCAGCACGATATACAACACATCTCAAACTGACGTGCTTCTCCAAGAACAGAGCCTACAACACTCAGTCTCTGTCTGAGGGCAGAGCACACTGTTTGGACATAAAAGCTTCCTGCGTAATCATAACCCACAGTTTTGTTAATAGAATAGAAGTAATTGTCTGTAATGTAGGAATGAAAGTGGAAAGATACAAGCAAAACCGGACAATTGACTATGAAAGAATTCAGCAATATTTTCTGATCAGGAACAGGATAAGCAAAACCTGGGAAAAGAACCAACTTTTTGGTGATGCTTTTTCAGCTGTTTTTCAGAGTATCCAAGTACTTATTTCTGGATATACCAGCTCCCCAGTAACATACAACTGAGTCTCTCTCCTCCCCACAAGCGCAAAACAGGAAGCATCCTATGTGGGAGGAAAGATAAACCTAGAATAGTTTGTCAAAATTAGAACAGACATCCCATTTTCATAGGCAGTGATTCAGTGAAGATTTAGAAATGCACCAATTCTTGTAAAGAAACTCAGCATTCCCAAAATCTGCACTTCACCAAAAGTACAGCTTCAAGACAGATTTCATGCATATGACAGGTATATTAAAAGCTAAAAATATTCTTAGACGTTTAGACAGTAGCTATGTATTGTTACTGCTTCTTTGCCACGATTTTTTGTCTACTATTACAGCTGCCTAAAAATAGGTACTGGTAATAGAAGGTACAAAATCTCTTAAAATGGAAAAATAGAGGTGGTAATAACAGTAAAATGTCTAGCACAAGAGAACATGCATAACGAAGAGCAGTTAGGTACCTTGTCCCCAGGCAAACCAGAATTTGGAATTTGCCATCCTTTCCAATGTTCCTTGGAGCTGTATTGATGGCATTCACATAATGGCAGAAAGTTTTGCATGATGATCTCTGAAGCAAAAGGGCCTCCTCGTTGTCTCCAATCTGGTCACTGCTTTCAAAATAGGCAACGGCTTTCTCTGTGGTAGGGAAAAAAATCAGAACCCAGTGAGAAGTGCTGAAGTACTTCAGTACAACCAAGATTTACCCTAGCCTAAACCAAGGGAGCCCTTGAACAACCTGCCAAGAGCGACTGCACGGTTTATGTATAGATTCCTCGCCCTGAAAACAGTAGGTGGGTGGTGATCTCCACCTCTACTGCGTGGCTGTGGTCAGCAGATACACTGACGTACGGCACGTGTAACATCAAGGAGCCGCACCAGTGTCTATCAATGGTTTCATTTGATAGCATCAGCTTTGATTTTTCACTTTCTCTGAGTAAGCGCTTACCCTCAGGCTAAGAATCTCAACCTGTCAGCATATTTTAAGAATATAGGCATGACTTAAATTACTGTAACACAGGCCTACAGATAGATATCACCAGATGATCAGTACAGCGGTTAGCTCTCAGTTAGAAATATAAACTTTTCACTCTCTGAGCTGTCCCAACCCTTCTTCCAATATCAATTGCTGTTCTACTCCAACCTCCAACTCACTCCAGCCCAATTTCTTTTCTTGGAAAAATCAGGGAAACAGTTGTTTGAACGTTCATCTATGAATATGTGACTAGAACCTGAAGTGCTCTTAAATTTCTGCAGAGATTCACACTCTTTATGTAAAGTTCTGTATTTCTCATCTTCCACTCTGTTTCTCATTCCTTTCAAACAATCTGGATTTTGCTAGGCAGGAATAAACGGCATCAGAATCCCAAAGTCTGTACATAAGTAGCCATTTTGCCCTAATCTCCTTCTACCTCCAAATCACACACCAGCTTACCTATGAAATCCCAGATGAAGACATTTTTATGAAAAATGCGAGCTGATTTGAATCCGTGGTGGAAGACCTGCTCCAGTGCTGCAACCAAGCCATTCTCCCCACACAACAGAATGGTAAGGCTCCCTCTCTGTGGGAAAGGGAGAGTCTGTGAGAACACCTTGTCCTGTTCATATGCCAACAGGCTTAAAATCTAAAGGTTAACAATCTCTACTAGTCAATTTATAACTATATTGACAACCTGCTGTATACAAAATACAGGTAATGACAAGAAGTACCTCTTTCTCTGGCTTGTGAAAATGTTTCACAATATTGTTCACAGCTTCTCCAATTCCCTCTTGGATCTGTCCTGCGTTTGGCTCTGTGAAACCATGGAAAAGACACCAGATGAAGATATCAGCTTTAAAACATTTATCAAATTCTCATGATGATACAGCTTGAACTACAGGAATTATTCTGTATCTTCAACAGTAAAGAGCTCAGGTAGTCATTTGTCTTGAGTAAACTCAAGTCATAATTATAAGCAACTAAGGAGCAATCCTGGAATAGTAAAATAAATTGCCATACTTAAAAATGCACAACCCGAGGGTCTGGCTTAATAAATATTTTATTTGAGCTAATCACATCTTGTTCATCACAGACTGCAGCAATCCTGTGATGAAGAGACATGGGCTGGAAGGTTGTGGCAAGTCGTTTGACTCGCTTCTATGCAACTCATGCCAGAAAACCCTGCACCTATGAATTCCTGATTTGAATCCACGATGAGCCACAAAAAGTAATTGCTTTAGATATGTGACTAGTCATTGTACCAGTTGAGGAGGTAGAGGCAAGAGGATACTCCTTGCCAATACTTCCAAGAGAAAGTAATCTTCAGTGTTAAAATGTATGCCCTATTCCTGCTCTGAATTGTTATACTGTGTGTTTCTGCAAAACTCTATGCTTCTACCTGCTACCATTTCATCTTCTTCTGCAAGTACCTCCAAAAAGTTATCTAGTCACTCACACACACAGAATTATAGAAGTTGAAAGGGATTTGGAGTTCATCTAGTCCAACTCCCGCTAAAGCAGGTCCTGTAGAATAGGCTGCACAGGAACATGCAAGCAAACAACCTGCAGTGATATGAGCACTTGGTATGAAAAGCAAACCTGATGTCAAGACTGACACCAATTTGTACTGCATCCAAACTAGAACAAACAGAAGTGTCTCTAAGTTTCAGAAAGTGTATACAGTTCGCAGAAGATGGATTATTGTGGAGAGAGTTAACATGCAATTTTTATTTTCCCAGATCTATCAGCATCACAAAGGAAAGCCATTGAGTGATGAAGGGTGATGGAGGCCCAGGTGGTGCCTAAATACATGCATTTGAGCACCGGCAGAGACCAGCGTGGACTTGTGCCTAGATTCTAATCAAGAACATCTGTGAGATCAGACCACCAAACGGGGACTTAGTTGGGTTGTGCTGTGGGACTGCTAGCAGTAGATCTTAGTGCCCATTTGTACAGTCAATAAGTATACAAATGTTAGGCTTAGTAAGATTATCACGGTGGAAAGATAATCAAAATAAATGAAAGCTCATCAGTGTTGTAGGCTCACAGTAAACTCCACAAGGAGCAATCTCCAGAGAAATATCCTTTCTCAGTGGCAGCCAGCCCTTAAATGGGATGTAGGAGAGGTGGAACCAGGCTCCACCCTTTCCTGGTAACACAGGTGAATTGCACCTGTGCTTCCGCAGCTGACTCATTGCTTGTGTCAGGTGGTCAATCAGAGGTACAGGCCATGGTCAACAGTTCCCATACAGCATCATCAGCATTTCCCTGGTCCTGCCTGGCTCAGACAACTGAGGCATGTAGAGTGCACTTGCAGCAGTGGATGTGAGTGGGTTGGGAACACAGCCTCCAGGTGGCTGGCAGGGAGCAAGGGCTGGGAGGATTTGCTGCTGTGGGATTTGGGCATTGCTGCTGCCCACCTTAGGGACAGCACTGATGATGTCACCTACATGACCCATTTCCACTAGCCTTCTTATGGCTGTGCCTTCCAATAGGTAAAAAAGGAGCTGAGCTGTGCCATATGCAGGCCAAAATAATGAGTGAGATCAGATGATGATTACCTTGTCTGCAGAATACTCAGGTAACAGCCTGCAGGATGAGCAGGGGCCTGCAGAACTGGTGCTCATCGCTCCAGAGCACAACTTCCCACCTAAGGTCTGGGCTGCCTTTTTCTGAGAACACCCAGAAGACCCTGACCTTCTGCTCCAGTGGCTCCAAGAAGAGATCATAAGGATCTTGGTGAGTGGTGGGAGGTACTTGAGGGAACAGTGCACCGTTGACGACTTCCTGTGTATGTTAGGGCTCAACTAGGCAGCCTTACTGTGGGGGCTGCAGCTGTTCATCAAAGAGCTGACAGTGCCCTTTGTGAGGGGGCTCATCACTGCCATCACAGCCCTGTATGGCCTCAAAGCTCTGCCAGCAGCAGGACCACCAGGACACCCATGCTGCAGAAGGACAGCCAGCCCCATTGCCTCTCATCAGAGCCTCTTGGGCTGCTCTGCCAGCCCTGCATGCCCCAGTGCTGAGTAACTCCCCAGTGTCCTCAGTGGGGGTCCCAGACTTTAATCGTTTCAATGATTATTCTGTGACTTCTTTCCAGATTTTCATGTCCTACAATTGTTACTCTGGAAGCATGGAATAATTCAGTATTATTTTGCCTGCTCTAGCTGTGGTGCCCCTATCCATTGCAGCAGAATTGGACTAGATGGCCTTCAGAGGTACCTTCCAACTCTAAGGATTCTAAGATTACATGATTTCAGTATGTGATGACCTTTACAGTCTCTGGTAGGTCTGAAAAAGTATCTCCTGTAGCTCAAAACAAAAACAAATTATTGGGCATTAGTGTCCCCAGACCTAAGTAAACACTCTGCAAGGAGCTCTAATGCCCACTCCTTCATGCATGTGAAGAGCTGCAGTGATGATTTTTAGTTAATTTACTCTTGGAAGCTGTTTCCTCGCTTGACCTTTCAGCAATGATTTCATCTAATTTTACCAGAGCTGAACAAATTTATGTGTATGATCCACAGTGTGTACTGTGCTCACCTGTATGCTGTAGTGAAGAATGCCTCACACAGTCCTCGCAGTCCTGTACCCTGTGTTATAGCTGGCTGCCACTATTCTCAAAACCTAATGTGAGGAACATGAAGCTGATGTCCCCACACTCTCTCTGGAGATGGATCCTCTAGAGGGCAGATCACAGCACCTACATCACTCTGAATTGACCCCCAGAGGTGCCTGTCTCCTTGCTGACTGAAGAGAGAGAACCAGGAAGAAAAGCAGCACCAGCTACTGCAGATTCTGCTGCTTCCTATTCCCCCATCCCATATCTCCATGCTCCAAGGGCAGAGGTACGTTCTCTCTCAACTGTCAGAAGAGGAGAATGAAAGAGGCAATGTTCACCTCCACAAAGCAAGCTGTGGGCACAGAAATAGGAAAAACAGAAGCTCGTGGCTGTTCCTCTCCACCAAGCCTCACCCCAGCAAAAGCTGTCCTGCTCATAGCTGTCCTGCCACTGCCCCCTTCTCTACAGTCCTGGGAGGAAGGACTGGACTTACTGGTGTTCTTTCCTGTGAGAGAAGTGATGCTTAGCCGACGAGCTGTGGTAGGAGACTTCTGCTGGGGTGGAGTACGGCACTGCTTTCCCAGCTCTTCATCAGATGTGGAGGACACCAGCTCTCCAATAAGGATTCGCTCCAAGCTGCCGTCGTCAACGCCCTTTCCCAACCATCGCCCGCAGGGAAACCTGCCGAGTACCCAGCAGAAACACGGGTCAGCCACATGGGTAGGTAGCCTTATCTCAAAGCCAGAGGGACAGCTAGCACCCACCAACACTGCTAGGAGGCAGGAAAGAGCTCTTCACAAACCAGAGCTCAGCAGGCAGTATTCTACTGCACCGCAACTGAAAAAACCAAACCAGAGAACTACATTTGCCTTCATTCTTAAAGAAGGGGAAACATGCAAAGCTAGCATGAAAGCACTGGAAAACATGAAGTGCTATACACTTATTTAATGGGACACGTAGCTCTCTGCTGGGTTATTTTTCAGTTGCAGCCACACAGCAGTTCCAGTGAAGTCTACGCACACATCCATGCTACCACTGCTTGTAATTGTGTCCTCCCTCTTTCCCCCATACTCTGCCCCAACTCTAAGCACTTGAGCTCACCCTTCTGAGGGATAATTTTCCAAGTTCAATTTAGTCTAATTTCTTTAATTTAGAAAAAGAACTGTCTGTTTATCCAGACGTTTTGTAAAAACAATGGTGAGTTAGGAGATAATGTAATGTATTTGAATGATTTAAAAACAACAAAACAAAACAAAAAACCCCAGCCCTGAAAGCCCAAAGATTTGCCCTAAACTATCATTCCAGCACTTGGGGTGTAAAGAGTTTATTTGTGCAGAATGTTACCATCCTACATTAAATCAAGAGATTTAATTATTAGATGTAAACATATGAATCACTCCAAAAGCATCCATACCATCTCTCCTATCTCAGAGAGATGTAAGGAAAATCCTGCACTCAAGCCTCATTTAATATTTATCAGATTATTTGGCTCCAACTAGAGCTTCTGAAATGAGAGCCGGGGGTGGGGAGACCAACCCAGCTCTATCAGGTACTTAAATCAGCCCATGCTGCTCCACCATAGTTTTGCCTAACTGAAAAGATGAATGTTTTCTTGCTTTTTCTAGACTGATCAGTAGGAATTTCAGACAAAGAAAATTAGAACTTGTTGCTTACTTGTATGTGTGTCCTGTTATTTCGTTTCTGACCATGACACAATCAACCAGCCACTTGGCCAGCAGCCCTGAGTTGTCATGACCAATCTGAACAGTTGTCAGCTTTCCTAAATTCTGGCACTGAAATAAATAACAGTTTTTACTTCATTAAAAAGACAACAACAACAACAAAACAGACCCCCCCCCACCACATGCACACATATGGTCCCAAATGTATGCTTTTCTTCAATTTCCATTGATTTATACAGCAAGCATTTTCAACCAAACAGGCAGAACATTTTGAAAAGCAGCATAATCTGTTTTATTGTAAGACAGGAGAAAATAAATACTGTGAAATAAGAACTGTTAAAAGGTTATGAAGAGACTACATTTTTTGCTGTGAGAACTCTGAGTAATTCTGAGAAGTGTTAATTGCAAACATCTGAGCTAAATTGATACAAATGTGTGCTTTTGTGGAAGAAATAGACCTTCAGAAGAAACAGCCTTTCAAAGCTGCATTTCGAGCATACTGACCTTTGCTTAAAGGAATCACCCCACACTCTGACACAGTCTCTAAATCCTGCCTTATTTTCAAAAATCAGCTTGCTCATTTTTGAGCAAGATGAAAATCATTCTCATGAGGCAGAATGAGGAAAAAAGGACTGTGAATTCCAGTGCAGTATGTAATTGTAGGTGGGGCTGGCTGCAGAGTCTATTAACGTTACCTAAACACTTCCCTTACAAGACATTGGTTTTTGTTGTTACTGCCAAACACACAGCCTGGGCTGATGTTTTCCATAGTGTGTGGCTACCCAAGTTGCTATTTCTTACAAAAACTTCAGCCAAAAGAGTATTCTGGAAGAGTATTAGTATAGCCTGTCATTCTGCTTGTTAGAAATGTGGAGAACTTTACAACAAAATATTACTGTTTCAATAAGTCAGGCACTGTACCAGGAAAATAATTGTGTTAAAATTCACTTTTTATTTGAATAAGAGTTCTTTGTTTGCATGTTTTTGTTTTTTTACTACTCTTGCTTAAGATCAGTCTGCACATGCTCAAAGGATGCAACTTTAGCAGATTTTCCTACATAATCACTGCTTACTGGATATGGTACAGCCTGGAGCCACAGGTGCCTTGACTGAGCTTTTCCTGCAGCCAGCAGCTGCTTTGGGGTGGCACCAAGCCAACCTATACTACATGGTGGGTAAGAAGGCAGAGGGAAGCACAGGCAAGTCAAATGCAAAGAAGTAAACACATTAAGCACTGAGAAAAGAGCCCAGGGAGAATGGCAGCTCTACAGTTTGGTTGTGGTAGTACCTGGAGCTGGGAAATTGAAGAGCACAGGGATCAGACTGCCTGGTTGGAAGGGATGTAGCATTGTTAGACAAAGAGTTGCAGCAGAAGGAGTGGAAATTTGGGAGCAGAGGCTGGAAGGGATCACGGTGGTGTTAAGTAGGAAGGCAGACTGAAAGAAGGAAAAGAAACTGGAAGGGAAATGAGAAATTGTAAGTGAGCCAGGAAAAGGAAAATTTGGATACCTGGCAAAACTTGGAAGGGAATGAGATATGGCAACAAAGTGACAGGGTGAGGAGCAGAGCTCTGGGCTGGGACAGCAGCAGCAGCACAGCATGTGATTAAAAGGTAGTATGTGCTGGGGGGGAACTTTCACTGAGCACAGTGTGGGTGAGGAGCACACTATGCTCCCAGTTTTGAGCTTCCAGCTACCTTGAGAACCTGGACAGAATCTGAAATGTTCTGTTCTCAAGACAATAAATCCTCAGCAAGCTGCTAATGTTTGTGTGGAAGCATGTTAAAAGCAAAACGGAAAGAGAGTGCACTCACCTCAAATGTCATTTCTAGGAGGTTTTTAGGAATCTGCATGACGCCCGTGTCTCCTAGCTCTCCCGAAACACAAATCCACGGGTTGGACGTGGTTATTGCATTGCTCAGTTTTTTGATGGGGATTATCACTGCCCTGTAAGGGATCACTGCGAACAGAGAGGAAGGAAACATCAGCGTTGGCTTTTACTCCCCCTGTGGTAAATGCGACCCACGGAGCAAAGCATGCCCTTCCCTCGAAGGTCAGCTCCCGCCTCACGGCCCAGCAGTGCCGGGGCCGGCTGGTGCCGCGCGGGGGCGCTGCAGGGCCGCGCTGAGCCGCCAGCCTGAGGCGGGTGTGAGGACTCGCATCCAATGTCTGCTCTCGTTCTTAGAGGAAAGGAAGGGAGGGGGAATCTTCCAGGCGTTTAAGGAGAGAGGGAGAGAACACAAAGCCTCGCGTCTCTTCCTCCGAGACCTCTGTGTCTCTGTCAGCCTGCGGAGAGTGCTGGGTGTGCTTTTAGGAAATGGCAGAGAGAAGCATTAGGATGTAGAGGGCTTGCCGGGGGAGGCAAGATTAAAGAGACTACACAATGCAGAGAAGAAGACCAGGTGCTGCAGCACAATTTGCTGATTACCCTCTTTTGTGAGGATGCTCTTATCCTGCACACTCCCACACAGCCTTGCTCTCCAGCTGGTTTCCCAGAGCAACACCCAGCACCTATGAGCTGGCAGCAACAGCCAAGGACTCCAGATAAGGGCTCAGTCCCTCACACAGTGGCAACAGCAATGCAGTCACAGAACGGTTTGGGTTGGAAGTGACCTCAAAGCCCACCCAGCCCCAACCCCCTGCCATGGGCAGGGCTGCCACCCAGCAGCTTAGGCTGCCCAGGGCCCCATCCAGACTGGCCCTAAATACCTCCAGAGATGGGGCACCACAGCTTCTCTGGGCAGCTGTGCCAGGGCCTCACTGCCCTCTGGATAAAGAATTTCTTCCTGACATCTAACCTGAATCTCCCTTCTTAATTTAAAACCGTTCCCCCCTTGTCCTACCACTATCAGACTGTGTAACAAGTCAGTCTCCTCCTGCTTACAAACTCCCTTCAAATATTGGAAGGCTGCAATAAGGTCTTCTCTCACAAATCCCAACAGTGAGAAATTTTTATTCAGGGGTAAAAGAATTGATTCTCCAACTCACCAATTGTGGTGAAGACGCTTGTGAAGCAGAAGTAATCCACAGCATTGAGTGAGAGAAGGTGATACAGAAACTGCTCCCGTTCTTCCTCGCAGCGTAGGAAAGCATAACGCTTGTAAAGTTTCCT
This sequence comes from Phasianus colchicus, assembly GCF_987193195.1. Classification (NCBI taxonomy): domain Eukaryota; kingdom Metazoa; phylum Chordata; class Aves; order Galliformes; family Phasianidae; genus Phasianus; species Phasianus colchicus. The sequence goes on along the minus strand of NC_143436.1, from coordinate 60,269,993 downwards.
GGTAAAAAAAAAATGCATTGCTATCTTGTTGAAAAAGTACCAAAGGAAGAGTTGATCTACACAGCAGGTGTGAAAAGTGAGATTCCCCAGTTCATGCAAGTTGCCAGAAAACCAGAGATCACTTACCCTCTGTGCTACATGTGTTTTCAGCCCACTCTGAGCTCCCGTGGAGCTGTAGCAGGGCTACAGAGCTCATCTCATTGAAGGGTCAGTTTTGGTTTTGCTGCAAAGTGCAGATGTAAACTAGTGCTGCCCACAACCTGAGCCTACACACAGCAGCCCCATTTAAGGCTCTTTCAGCTTTCCCACGATTATCTTCCATGGGATGTATCTTCACAGAACTGAATAGCCATGCCTAATAACTTAATCTTCCTTCTGCTTCATACTCCAACAGATGAAACCAAACAGAAAGCACCAGACCATCTTGAACCAAGCAGCAACCTTGCTGCCACCCTCCTAGGTCTGTAAATTCAGCGCACAACGCTGGTTGCCCAGAGCAGTGCAAAAGCCTGCCAGTAATTAACCTGGTCCAGCTTAAGTGTGGCATGCAGCTCATCTTTAGCTGTTCACTCATTGGCAGATTGCAGTATTTGTTAGCTTCCAGCATAATTAAGCATGCAGCTCATCAGAGCACCAGTTCTGCTAAGAACTGCATGCAGTAGTTTGGACATTTTCCTTACATAAGTATTTTTTTTTTTTTTTTAATAGATTGCTTTGAGAAAACAAAGTCAGGGAGCAGGCAGTGCCTGAGCTTGCAAAAGGAGACTGAGCTGGGAGTGCTGTTTGGCTGGGAGGGCTGGCCTCCAGCCCAGTCCTGCTGCAGCTGGGATGTGTGCCTGCTGGAGTCATAACATAGCACCACTGTAAAAAAAAGGCTTCAGCTTCACTTGCACAAAATTGTGTGACTGTAAGGCTGTGAAGTGGCTTGGTTCAATGCACCGATCCTAAATCGAACCTCTTTTTCCTGAACATTAGTTTACTATGCAGAGAAGTGGACTCCTGTCCTGCTGGATGGGCAGAACCTCCTCCACATCCCTTCAGTCCCTTCTGTCTGGAAACCAGCAAATCCAGACAAGGTACCAGGCTGTGCACTGAGCCTGCATGGTCCCTCAGCTCACTAGTGAGGAAGATGTGGAAAGAAAGTTGGGAGAATAAGAGCCAACTTACTTGGCAAGTGGCTGGTTGGAAAGCAGCTGCTTCAGATGCTGAGACAAAAGCTTCTTCTCCAGAGAAAGCCTTATCCAGGCTCGGGCTCGCCCCACATCAGTCTTTATCTCACTCATGTTCTGAACATGTCTGAAATGGGTGGGAAAATAAATAATAATGAATAATATAGTAATAATAATAATAATAACAATAATAATAGGTGAATCATAAAAACCCTACATGTTTCAAGTAGTAGCATCCAGTGTGATGCAGCAGCTGGGCTGGAAAATGTTTCTTGATTTAAATACTGCAGGACAAACAGAACCAAATCCCATCCAATCCCTGCATGTGACAAGGACAGCAGAAGGTTGTGCAGTATAAAAACCTGTATGAAAATCATTTATAGAGGAGTGGTCCTGCAGAGCCCTGCACCATGCAGCATGGCACCGAGACCCCCAGCAGACCCTGGCTGGCCTGGGAACAACAGCAGGACCTCCTGCACACAGCAAGTTCATTGCTAGTGCCCTGCATCAGCTGCTCTGTGTCCCAACTTAGCCAAGTGAGCAGGGGTAGAGCTGCACATCCCTGCACTGCCTGGTGTAGATGTCTCTGCAGACGCTGCTCCCTGTTTAAAAAGGAAAGAAAAATCCAACTCAACACAAACAACTGTCATCCACCTCTGAGACCCATTTATGCTACAGTAGGTACTGACACAAACGGGTATGTTGTCTGTGGGGGCAGAGAGACAATAATATCTTAGAGATCTTCCAAACCACAGCCTAGTCTGAAGGCTCTAACAAGCCAAATGGGAAATCCAAGGAAAAAGAGGATTATTAGAGAAAACCAGTGACAGGCAGAATCACCTTTTCAGGGACATACAAGGCCCTCATGTTGTAATCTGCATGCCACATGCTTGGTTTATAGGAAAGTAGAACTTTGCCACTGGGTTTTTTTTTTCTAAAAATTTGCCTTTCTTTCTTTAAACTTCCCATATTTCAGGTTGGAGAATGCCAGAAACTCCGATTTGAGAACACAGGGAGATTTAGAAGAGGAAGAGAACTGTCATGGCAGACTGAAGCTGCTTCCAAAAACCCCCCGCTTAGTTAAATAAATAGCAAGAAAAATGAGTAACAGTTCCCAACAGGGGAAAGAAAGGGTTGCAATTTCTTAATTTACACACAGCTTGCATGTTAAGTGCGATTCAGCCCTCCCAACCTTTGTGCCACGCTCCATGCACCATCAGCTGAATCTCTGTTGCCATCATCCTTTATTGCCCCCCATGCATTGCTGAGTGTTAGGAAATGTGGCAATATTTACTCCAAAGAAAATCTAACAAAGTCATGATGTGACTGATGCTTTCAGTGTTGACTAGTCTAGTCTCACTGTCTTGTGTTTTTTTTCCCATCTGTTTTATCTCTGCTTTATATTTAGACCCTGCATTATTGGAGAAAACCACTCCCTTGTTTATAGAGCTTCTAATGTGACAGGAATAGGGCTTTAGGAGCAAATCTGCAATGTACAACTTAGTGCTGTCCATAAATGCGTGTTTGCTCTGAACAAGTGAGGTGGATACCAGACATAGCTCAGCAGTGCCTGGTGCTGTTCCCTGCTAGGCTAACCTACCTGAATTCTCAAAACTGATCAGCAGATCAGCACTGGCAATCCCTGTGGAAGTGTCTGCATCATGCTGCTCTGTGCTCTATGCACACTTCAGTAATATGTGGTTGATAGGAGAAATGGGAGCTCGCCAGTGGTAAAACCTAGCTTAGTTAGAAGGGCACAGTATGCTCACATACAAGTCCTTGCCCTTTGTAAGCAAGCTCATGAGCCTCACTCTTTCAGCAGTGATGCCTCATAGCTGAATCACTGCAGAGATCCTTGCTCCTGGCTTTGGAAAGCCCTCTGTGACACAGCCTCTTCTTGGCTCGGAGCAGGGCAGCCAGTGTTAGAGCTGGCAGCCCAGACAGCTGGGAACATCAGAGACAGGACGTGCACTCCACTCAGCTACACAGCACTGAGATGCTCTCTTCAGACATTTCTTGTCTTCTGAGATGGGAAGATCAAAGTGCAGACCATCTCCCCCTCCCCCCCCCCCCGCTTTTGCTTGGCTTAAATTACATCTAATATGAAATGCTAATTTATTTTACTTTGAGTAGATTCAAATACAGATGGACTCAACTCTATTCCATGCATGCTCTATGCCTCTTCAGTACTTGTTTCTGGTTGAGACCAGATTGGCATAAACTGTGCATTTGGGAAAAAATGCAGGTCGGCAGAAACATTAAAAAAGATTCAGTGATCAGTCTTGGTGTCAGCAGAAGCAGAGTGTAACAGAACAGAACATTCAGGAGCTCAGATTTATTTCATTCTCACTGGTGAGAGTCAGAACAGCTCTATTTTTATCAGTGACCTCAGTGTAAGCCCTGTATGCTCACCACTGCACAAACTCTTCTTGTCAGAGAACTGAACAGCAATTTCAGTGCAACTCCTCAGGTTGAAACTTGCTTTTTAATCCCATTAGCAACAAAGAGAAATCTCTTTTCCCTGCCAAATGTAAGCCTGGGGTACAGTGAGACAAACTCTCTGCAAGTAGCTGTGCTGCCAGAAAAGGTTACAGCTGCTCAGTATCACCATGCCACTGAGGATGGCACGATGCTCCCGATCCTGTTGCAGTCAGAAGTGAGCTGTATTAGCTGGTGCCACAAAGGTCTTTGACAGTGCAGGCTGTTGTGGTTGCAGCAGGTCACACAGCATCTCTGTGTGTGCAGTGCATCCTTGGCTGGATACTCCTCAAGGAGGGGAGGCACGGCAAGACCGCAGCACTGGTCACAGGGAACGACTTGGCTGATGTAAACAGAGCCCAGCTGGGCCAAAAGTCTGGGGTCGTGCAAGAGGCAAAATAAATGTCTTGAGCATTTTCTGCACCACATCCAAGATGGATGGTTTTGCGAGGGAGGCAGAGGACACACATGGCATTACCTGTAGCATAGGCTCATCATCACACATTCAGAAGTGTGACTGTGATTCAGCCCTGCTGTTTAAGTTGTTTACACAACCTTGCATGAGCCATCAAAAACAAGCTGTGCTTAAGGCAACACAAATCCTCTAGCCATCCGTTCAGTTAGCACTGCAGCTCCAGAAATTTAACAATTACCCATCCTTCTAACTTCAGCAGAAACCCATGTGTGCAAACAAATTTCTTTTCAGCAGAAGAGAGCATGCCATGAGATTCTGCATGACAAATTCAACTCGTCACCTATCTAGCATTCTGTATGACCAGATATGTTTGTGTACAACCTCAAATACTCAAGATACTCAAAACACAGTATTTTTCTTCTGTACATTTTCTCTGAAAACACAAGCATCCCTGCCCATGGCAAGGGGTTAGAACTGGGTGATCTGTAAGGTCTCTTCCAACCTAAGCCATTCTGTGATTTTATGATTCTCTGAAAAGCAGTGGAAACAGTGCTGGCACTCAAGGACCAGAGCTCAGGTTTGTGCTGGACTTCCTTCAGTGAGCTCAGCAAGTATGTGGAAGTCAAAACACACACACATACACATCAGTGAGTGCTGCTGGAAATGCCTTCTTTTTACATGGAAGAAGGATGAGGCATTACAAGAAACAATGCTCATGTTTCCCCATGCTTTAAATTGCTAGCAGCTCTTTACAGATGAGCATTATACCACTACTCCTGGCCTTTTTTCTATGGCACTTCTATCCCACTAAAGCACTCAGGTGTGGCAAGTGAAGTGTCAGAACAGTGGTATGACCTGGCTCAATCATGGAGATGCCCTCAAGAACAACTGTCTGGTGCTATCACATCAGCCTCCATCCTTCTTACTCTGTAATCCTTCAGGATCTCAAACAACGCTTCACAATAAGCTCTCCATAGCCAGGCTGTTGTTTCCTACAGAGTACCTGCCCTTAGTTCACATTCCAAGCTCACCTGCTATGCTTGTGCACAGTATTAATTTTGTGTATTTATTACTATTTGTCATAAAATGCTAATTGAAAAGAAGGAACATTGCTCAGCAACTGCAAGAGAATTCGTCTGTCCCTTGCATCAACTGTACTTGGTTGGTCAATAATTTAAAACAAACAAAAAGAAATAAAGTACCAAAGAATTTAACATATCTGTTATTAGCACTAGCTCTACTGCTATAAATACCCCTAGAGAAGACAAAATCAGAAGCCCAGGAGAACTTGTGCATTTTTCATTGTCTTTTACTCAAAACACACACAAAAGTTTTGTAAATCAAAAAGGTAACTCTAAATTTGAATGCAGGCTGAAGAGAATGTTTGATCCTACTTAACCTTTGCAAAATCAAAGCTGGTGAAGATCTCTACGTTATACTACAGAATTAAAATAATGATCTAGAAAAATCAAATTGTGTACCTCATATCTTGTATCAGGGAAACCCTCAAAGTAGGCAAAGTAATTCCTGTATCAGACTTCCGTCTTTCTGTTCCAACAGCAACTACAGTGGAAAAAATATGTGAAATTAATACAAAGTTATTGGAATGGTCTGCAGTGCACTTGTTTTATATGAAGCTGAAAGCAATCCTAAGTTGCTGGTAACTGCAGTGTCTCTGTGCATTAACACTATCCTAAAAAAGTATGTAGAAGAAAAGAGACTTACTAGCTATTCCTTCCTAACTCCAGCACTGAAGTTGGGGATATAAAAAGCTTCCTTTTACTGTATGTGAAATACATTAACAGAAATCTATACAGTGATGGCTTTTATTAGTAGTATGTTTTAATGGAAAACTCACAACTGAGAAGGATGTGATAAAATTAAGCTACAGTTGCACACTAGATGTTAAGAATGCCATGCATTTCTGTGCTCCACTCCTCTGATCAAACCGCTTTGTGGTGAAACATTTTGCTCTCAGGAATTTGTGCCTGCCAGTCAGATTGCTTAGTGCATTACTCACTGAAGCTTATTAAAAACTCTTAGTGAGTGAGACTAATTTATCCATTGATGTGTCTTTAAGGACTGATCATAGAAATTCCCCTCTGCAGAACATGAAGGATTTCAGTCCTTGGAAGATGACCCACGAAGTTCAGAGACCGTTACTACAATGTGCTGCAGCAGCCATGGGGCAGGGAGATCTCAAGGTCATCAGAAAACCATCTTCTCTCACAACACTGAAGTAATTTGGTGATTGTAAAAGGCCAAAACGAAGCATAAACCGGGTGCCTAGATTAGTGGATGGAGATTAATTACACAGCTGCTGAACTGTACCATCCACCAAAGATATATTGAACATGGAGTTACACTGCAATTTGAGAGACAGATTATTCTCGGTGAAAGAAAAATGTCAGCTGTCTGAGCTGTATCTCCATGGCTTCAGCTATTTCAGTAATAATCTACAAAATCACTACTTCTCACATCTTACTCAATGATGGATAATAGGGAATGGAGGTACTGAATGATTTTCAGATGGCAATAGTAAGTATCCTCATTTCCCTCCAACAACATCGATCTATTTTGTCCAGACATCAAGACAGTTTCATAATGATTATGAAAGGCCTCAAAATGTAAATTTGGTATTAGCAAGCAAATACACTGAAAATCTCATATGGACTTCATGTGGTTGCACTCTTCCTCACAGGCCTGAGTTCACTCACTGCTATGGATCCATGAGAGGTGAATTGCTGGGTACTCACCTGGGGACTCTGCACTATGTTCTTGCTTTTCTTCTCTCTCCTGGTACTGAAGTAAATGGGACCACAAAGCAGATTTCCCCTGAAAATTGAAAATGAAGAGGCTGTAAATAAAATGGCCAGTAGAAAAGATACCAATGAATGCAACAAAATAACGGGATGGCATTTCAGTGGGCTTCAAGTTCAGCAGTGACAGTCATTACATTTTTTTTGGGCCGTAAGGCCTTAGGAAGAGAATGAGATGGTCACACTGAGTTGAAAGAAAAGAAACCAAACATCTATTTGACAATATCACTGCAATTTCCAGAGCTGTTTTGCCAAAATAAACCCTCTCAGAAAACAAGAACCAACTTGTTCTGTTGGTTCTGACTGAGCCCAAAGATATCTTTATGCTGAAATGACTACCAGCTTAGAAGGTACAGGAGGCATTCAGTATTTGCTAAAGTCTTGTACAAACAGAGCCCTGAGTTTCTAATTACCAACCTGCTTGACCTGCAGACCATGACTCCAGATTCTTTCTAGCAGATCACAGAGACTAGCAATCAATGTGTTTTCCTCCAGTCCTGTAATATTGGCTTCTCCATGTCCCAGCTCAACTGCTTCGTGGCCCATTTTCTCTACCAGCATACGTTTAGTCTAAGAAATAAGGAAAATAATAATAATAAAAATCTAAAAGGCTTATAAAAATGTTATTTCCAAGGGACAGAATTTATAAATCACTTTACTAAAACATTCTTGCAGTAGGCAATATAGAGACCATAGCTAATGGCCTGGCTTGAGAAATCTCAAATCCCTTCTACAGAGACTGTGAATTAAAAAAGAATAATTAAAATAACACATTTGTATTATTAATCCATATTGCCCTGTTTCTATCGCATTTATCTGTTGTCCTATTCCTACATTGCTGATTTATTACTGGCCACTATCAGACAGAACACAGAGCTATATATTTTCAGTCTTATTTAGTATCTGCTGTTGTTCTTGTCATGGGAAACAAAGCTTAAAATTCAGGTAATGCATTATACCACCAACTGTGACTGTCAAAAGAAATTATATTTCAATGGATATGAAAGCTTCTTTAATATTAGAAACTGGTATACTACGTTAGTTCTGCATAAGTAACATGCACAATTTGCACATGCTGAACATATCCCTCTGACATAGAGTCTCAACCTCATTATGTTTAGGCTACCTTTAAATATCAACAATTAAAGGAAATCCTCCCTAAGATATCTGATCATCCTGATTCTCCTTCCTGTTCTTTTTACTCTTCCCATCAATTCTGACTGTATAAACGGAAGAGTGATAACACATTTTTTTCTTTTTTTTAGCAGATGAGAAATATATAACACAAAAGAATATCCACCTTGTAAGCAGCCCGTTAAACCAACAGACCAACACTGTTTCAGCTGTGAAGGACTTTCAGGATACAACCTGCAGATGCTATTTACGTTCAGCATAAGCAACTGGATGAGAGAGCAGAGAGAGAGGGGAGGATGTACCTTCATGCGACATTCCTTCAGCAACCCTTCCACAAATTTCGAGTTGGTCTGAGCAATCACAGCCGGAGAGAGGTCCGAGAGTTTGGGCTGCCTCAAATTTTTTCCTAAACTCCTCGCCTCCTGCATGTATTTCTAAAAATAAACAGAATAATTTTAGATATTACAAGTTGGAGAGATTCTCCTCATCCTAATCCTAGGCAAGCAGATGCTGGTGAAAAGGAATGAGCTACTGTTAATCTAGTAACAACAACATGATTTGTCTGATGCTTAAGTGTTGGGCTGGAGAAGTGGAACATTCCCTTATGACAACAGGAAAAGCAAGATATTTTCCAGTGTAGAACTGAACAATCAGTGTTGTCTGGTGAACTGTGCTGTTAGCCACTAACACAAAGTTAGGCACACCAAGTGTATAAAAGCGTGATACCTTCATCCAGCAACAAAGCCAAAGTACCAAGCAAAATGTTTTTCCATTGTTATTTGATCTTCACTAATAAATAAATTTAAAGCTATTTGGTTAATTTGTTGACTAGACTGTACAGGAATGGAAGAAAACCTTCGAAAAGAAGCAGAAGTGAACCTAGTCAAGGAGAAAAATTTATCCCATTACTTTGCATTTGGATAGTTCATGTGGGAAAAATTAGACTTGATTTTATTCTCAATTAACTTCTTAATTACAACTGAAGCTCATTTTAAGTAAAACTGACATTTTGCATCATTCTTCTTTTTACTGTGGGGGTTGTAACGAAGAAGTATGGACAAAAAAATGTCATGCTCTTTAAAATAAGATCCAAGCTATAATTAAAGACTTTTAAACCTTTTTGCTCCACTGCCTTGTTGTTCTGGAGTTGGGTTTCATTTGTTTGGTTGTTGAACAAAAAACCCAAGCCCATCAAGAAGTGTCATCTCCCCCTACCATCAGTGAGAGGACCAGATGCTGAGCAAAGCTAAGAAGTTGGCCACATTTAGGTGTGCAAGTGGGAAGTTCATCAAAAGGTCATCTGAACACTATCAGTAGTTTCTGTTAATAAAATAATAGGATGTTGCCAAATAAAATAGTCTTGAAACATTGTGCTCAAAGCCTGATGTTGAAATGCTCAACTTTTGTGCAAGACCTGTGAATTTCCAAATGTCTTTATCACGTTAAAGCTGCCTCTCTGGGGAGATGGTGGGTGACAACAACCATTTGTTCTTCCCTCAAAAGGACAAGAACCACTTCACATCAGTCTTACAGGTCGGACAAGAAAGAAGGGTTCTATCACAGAAGTTGTGATCAGTTAGTTAGTTAAGTGCTCAGCTAAGTAATTACAGTTCCACTGATACTGTAAGGACATGGAAATAGTTGAAAAACGATATGGGAATAAAAATCATAGCTGATGAAAGCACGTTATTCAGCAAGCAATCTCATAAGTGACTTCCATCTAATTCAATGCAAAAATTAGCAGTGAGAACAGTGAAAAAGTAATACAGGGAATATGTAAATAGAAAATCTAATGTTTCTTTCTAAGGGCAAAGGGATAAATAAAACGCAAAGTGCGGTTATAGTCTGAAGAGTACAAAAAAAAAGATAACCTCATTTTATTCATAGAATGTCTTATTATTAATAAAAAAGAAATCAATAAACTTTCATGAGTTCAACAAAAGAATGAATATGAGATGAGAGGACCAACAGAATGCTCTCTGCCTGTTCGACACACACCACCACCTTCCTCCATGTTGGGATGTGAAGACTCAGCAGTCAAAACAATGCTTTTTGGATTTGACATCCTAAGCTAATTGCCAGCTGAGCAACACAGGAAAAAAGGAAGCAAAGCAAAATCCCCATCTTTTGGTCTCAGAACTGTCATGTTTGCCAGGGAGTTGGCAAACATGGAAGCCAAGAGCTGTTTTCCAGCTACTTTTCTGATTATAACCACACTTCCAAGCACTACAGGGATGTGATCCTACTCTACGAGAAAGGGAGAGGTTTGGGATGCAGCACAGACAGTGGTTCCTTACACTACAACCTCAAATGCAGCTTTCAACAAGAAAAACTAAAACGTACCAGGCAGCATTCAGAGAAGGATTTTTTAGGAGGCCGTGCAGGAGGGGGCGGCCCCTGGTCCCACTCCCAGAAGGCCATTGAGTTCTGGCGAAGCAAAAGCTCCTCCGAGGGCTAAGAGGAGACAGATGCCCCGATGGCAGAATAGCCAGAAAGAGAAACAAAGCAAAAGAAGCATGCATATGATCCACAGCCGAAAAGAAGAAAGTAAATACATGACAAAGTACTGAAAAGGCTCTGCTGAGATAAACTCACAAGGCAAAGTTTCAAATATACTTGCAAAGTCATCCTAGCAGAAATGACAGCAAACATCCACAAATGCTGTTTTGCTGTGTTTCCATGAAACACCAGAGGAAGCTGCGATTCAGGAGTCAGTTGTTATTTGAGTTTTATAGTGCAAATGCCAACACTGGTCAGCATTATTCAGCAAGCCTTACTGCAAAACAGCACGAATGTTATAGTTTTGCTAATGACATATGAAAGAAGCACATGGGTATCAGTGGAAAAATATGGCAGAAAATATTTAATGAATGACATGAAACTGAAAAGATGGGACAGAAATGCATGCATGCGACTGACATTTAGAAGATGTGTGGGAGTGCCCAAGCTTCAGGCCCAAAAAGGACCCTGAAGTCTTAACCTTTCAAATAGGCTTACTCCTGTCAGTAACTTACGTAAAGGCTAAAAAAAAAAAAAAACAGAAAAAAATCCTTGAAAAAAGAAAAAAAAGGAGTCCTGCCTCACTCACTGACATTTATTCAGGAACTTGGCTTTTCCAGAGACCTTTACCCTGGGCAGAGCTCACAGCTGCACCGAGACAGGCATCAGAGCTCTGCTCTCCCTGTGCAGTTATACAACAGGGGTCTATATCAGCAAACAGACCATTTTCCTGATGACAAAGGGACTGTTTTATTCCAAAAGAATGGAAGCGTATCATCTGTGCTGTGTGCTTTGAAGTTGTACAGCATACATAAACATTGGCAATGAGCAGCACTTAAATAGCAAGAGACCTACACAAACCTTGAGGTAGCAACAGTATTGCCTGAAGCCCAAACGTTACCTTGGGGATGAACATCTTGTGCCACTCACTGATGCCACCTACCTCCCTCAAGTCATTGTCCAGCCCGATGTGTTCTGAGTGCTGCCGGAGGCGATCTTTCCTCCGCTGTGTGGTGGCACTGCGACTGGCCCAGCGGCTGGGAAGGCAGAGAGAGAGAGGAGACGTGAGTGGAATGAGTGGGAAGGGAACACCACTTCTCCCACTTGGGGAGAAGAGAAAGTGCAAACTTGGATGCTGCAGTGGATGTTGGTGCAAGCTGGTGTCCCCAGTCCCTGTGGGAAACCACAGGGTGGATGACGGGCCACCACTCAACCCTGTGACCTGCTGGAGACCTGCCTGCTGCCTGCTAGCGTGCTCATAGTTGACTGCAAGTGGAGCATTCCCTACCACAGATTCCCCTTGCAGCACTGGTGCCAACACTAGGGAAATGGCTGTTTAGTCCCCTGCAATGCCCTTTTTTGTTGTATTTGCTAAGATTTGACAGAAACTGTCTGTATGAACAAACGAAATGTTTTGAGTAACATCTTCTAAAGTGTTTCTTCTCTTGTGAGGTTTCTGTGGTACTTCCACAGCAGGAAATAATCCAGAGAACCTTGTCACCATGATTGTAAAGATGAGAGGGAATAGCCTCAAGGTGCACCAACGAATGTTCAGGTTGAGTATTAGGAAAAACTTGTCAGAAGGAGTTGTGCTGCAGTGGCACAGGCTGCCCAAGGAGGTGGTGGAGTCACCATTTCTGGAGGTGTTCAGTAACCGTGTGGATGTGGCACTGAGGGACGTGGGCAGTGAGCAGGATGGGGATGAGCTGATGGTTGGACTAGGTGAGCTTAGAGGTCTTTTCCAACCTTAGTGATTCTATGACTCTGTGATTCCACTATGATACTGGGAGCACCTATGTCTAAAGGATTTAAAGAGAACTGACATTCCTGGGATTAATCATGTTGCTGCCTTCACCGTGCCTGTTTTTTTTGTTTGTTTGTTTGTTTTTTGGTTTTATTTTCCCATGAGATTTCTAAATAGTGCACAAAAATTCTATTTTTGCTATGTCTTAGTTTATGTCCAATTCAATTTTTTTTTCTCATCTTAAGCTATTGTTTAAAGCAGATACTTGGTAACCAGTTTATAAACTGAGCAACCTTAGGATTCCCAAATGTCCAAGCTTCCTTATGCCAGACAATGTAACAAAAACCAAGATAACACTGTGCCAATGAATTTACAATCTCAAGCGATTGCTGGGTTTCTAAAAATATCATAGCATTCTGTCAAATCCTTGAAACAAAAATGTTCAACTAGTGCAGAAAATAAATAAGCTAATACATTATTTATAGATGAAAACCAAAATAACATGATATAACCTATCAAGCACTAAAAATAAGCACACAAATGCTACATGTTCGGAATAATGACTGTGGTTGCATTTATTAAAATAAAATATATTTTCAAATATAGTGAAAATAATAACAGCCTTTAAGCTCTTCAGCCTGCTCACAAAGACCCTGTGCTCAGAAGTTCCAGAGAGAAAAACAGCGCGTACTCATGGAGCCTCTCCACACAGGAGACCCCTAATCCACCCATTTCCATGTGCATCCCAAATAAGAGCATATGCAAGAAGGATCTGAGACCTGAGCTACCCAGGCAAGGCTTCTGTCTAGCAACACATATGTGGGTGTAAACCTGGAGGAAGAAGTCCTTGCCTGGAGCTGGTCTTGGGTTGTGACATGGCTGACAAGGCCCTGGAGGCACAGCAGAGCAACCTGGCCCATGGAAAATCCATGCTTGACCCAGAATCACAGAATCACAGAATCACAGAATGACCTGGGTTGGAGGGGACCTCAAGGATCATGTAGTTCCAACCCCCCTGCCTAGCAGGGCCACCAAACATACACCTTTACTAGATCAGGTTGCCCAGAGCCTCGTCCAACCTGGTCTTGAACACCTCCAAGGACGGGGCATCCACAACATCCCTGGGCAGCCTGTTCCAGGACCTAACCACCCTCCTAGTAAAAAACTTCCCCCTAACATCCAACCTAAATCTTCCCTCTTTTAACTTAAAACCATTTCCCCGTGTCCTGCTATTATCAGCCCTTATGAAGAGTTTACTCCCCTCCTGGGAGTAAGTTCCCTTCAGATATTGAAAGGCTGCAATGAGGTCGCCCCGCAACCTTCTCTTCTCCAGGCTGAACAAATCCAACTCCCTCAGCCTGTCCTCATAGGGGAGGTGCTCCAGCCCCCTGATCATCTTCGTGGCCCTCCTCTGGACCCTTTCCAAAATCTCCATGTCTTTTTTGTACTGAGGGCTCCACACCTGAACACAGTACTCCAGATGGGGCCTCACAAGAGCAGAGTAGAGAGGGACAATCACCTCCCTATCCCTGCTGACCACCCCTCTCCTGATGGAGCCCAGGATCCCATTTGCTTTCCGGGCTGCCAGAGCGCACTGCTGGCTCATGTTAAGTTTCTCATCTATCAGGACCCCTAGGTCTTTCTCTGCCGAGCTGCTCTCAAGGACAACTCCCCCCAGCCTGTACAGGTGCCTGGGGTTCTTCCGGCCCAAGTGCAAAACCTTGCACTTTGCCTTATTGAACCTCATTAGGTTCACCCGAGCCCAGCTTTCCAGCCTGTCAAGGTCCCTCTGAATGGCCTCCATTCCCTCCACCGTATCGACTGCACCACTCAGCTTGGTGTCATCAGCAAACTTGCTGAGGGTGCACTCCATTCCCTCATCGATGTCATTAATAAAGATGTTAAAGAGCACCGGTCCCAAGACAGACCCTTGAGGGACACCGCTCGTTACCGGCCTCCACCTGGACATAGAGCCATTGACCACCACCCTCTGTCTGCGGCCTTTCAACCAATTGCTTATCCATCTAGTTGTCCACCCGTCAAATCCACTTCCCTCCAGTTTGGAGATGAGGATGTGATGGGGGACCATGTCAAAGGCCTTGCTCAGGTCCAGGTAAATGACATCAGTTGCCTTCCCTTCGTCCACCAATGCCGTCACTCCATCATAGAAGGCCACAAGATTAGTTAAGCATGACCTTCCCCTGGTGAAGCCATGCTGGCTATCTAGGATCACGTGCTCGTTCTTTATGTGATCAAGCATATTGTCCAGGAGGATCTGTTCCATAATCTTCCCAGGCACGGAGGTGAGACTCACCGGCCTGTAGTTACCCGGGTCCTCCCTGCTCCCCTTCTTGTAAATGGGAGTGACGTGACCCTTCCTCCAATCGTCCGGGACCTCACCTGACAGCCACGACTTCTCAAATATGATGGAGAGCGGCTCAGCAACCACCTCAGCCAGCTCCTTCAGGACCCTGGGATGCACGCCATCTGGCCCCATAGACTTATACTCATTCAGTCTAAGGAGGCACTCTCGGACTTGCTCAACCCTTACAGTGGGGAGGGATTTACCTCCTTGGTCCCCACATAGAGGTATGGGGGTGCAAGACTTAGGGACGTGAAAAAGACTAGAATCCTGGCCACCAGTGAAGACCGAGGACCCCTGGTCATCTGAGCCCTGCTGCTTCCAAACAACAAGGCATGTGCCTAACTATCCCCACCAATTGCTCTAGTGAGGCAATCGAAGACCACATTTTGGCTGACTGGGTCAAAAAAGCTTAAAAAATAAAATAAAATAAAAAATAGGAACTGACATTTTTATGGTCAGAAATAAAGTGTCTTTCCACTTTCCAAATACCATCAAGAAAACAAGTACGGAGTAAGAAATAAACATCTGGGTCTGCATGTAATTATGGTTCAGCTCTTCACCAACCCATATGACAAGGAATTTATTTTTAGAGCCCTGTAGCCTCAAGTCTCTGGTAACTAAATAGGTGTCTGAACAGGAGACATTTATACCTTCTCAGAGGAATGCACTGCTGACATAAGTGTCTTTTCACCTCCTCAGAAATCTTAAAAATATGCAGCCTACGACTTTAATTAATCATCACTTTTTTTTTTTTTTTTTGTAAAAGAAACACCCAACGCCTTATTAGATGCCTGAGAGTGGAAGAAAACTGCTTTTTGTTCATCTCAGCAAGTTGAAATATAACAAAAACTCAACACCCAGAAACAGAGGATAGCAGATGCAGAATTGACTTTGTTTACCTGGCTCTAGATACCTTCCATTTAATGTTAGTTAATACCATGCTTACATTTCAGATCATAGAATTTTGATAATTGAAATTTATGTTATAAATCATATACCATCTATTATCACATTTTTCTGCTCTGATTCATATTATGCATTCTGATTTGATCCCTTTCCAGCAGCTTTCCTGCTGTTACGGAACGATTTAAGAACTGCTATGACGTCCTTTGAGAGAACACGTCTCACTGAAGGTGAAGGCAGAACAAAACCTACAGAATAATTACGAGTAATGCACCATCATTAAAGCATTTTTAGTTAATTCCTGCCAGCTGGGAGAGCGCACAGAACATTCTCCAGATTATTAGTCAGAACTGTTTGAACATTTTCAGCATACAAGCGGAAAGATCATTAGCCCTTTATGAAGAAGTGATGGCTACTCATTAGGTGGGGCAATGACACGTATGGCGAGCTGCATGTCCCCATGTCCCCAAGCACCAGGTGAGGGAAGGGAAGCTACTGGGTACTGAGTAAGGTCTGTGCACTCGGATGCTGCTCTGAATCTCTCCAGGAGATTTGGTGAAGATCTAACAGCAGATAAGCAGCATTAATCAGCTAAATCTTTTAAAGCCTTTTCTTTACTGGGCCACACAGAATTTTCCGGAAATAATGCTTAAATATCAAAAGAACCACTCGCTCTGCCCCTCATCAGCACAGATCACACTTTATATTACTCCTCCTCACCCTTCAGCCACTCCAAGTATTCCGAAAGGAAGCCCTCACCACCTCCTCTAGGGCTGCTGAAATCCCATGTGAGGTATTTCAGTTATTCCCTGCAGCAAAGGTGTTGTTCCAAGCACCAGCTCAGGTGCTGTGGCGCATGCTGCCTACATGGAACAGGGAGAGAAAGCTCTTTCTGGCAGTCTGTCCTTATCTCCTGATGCCCATATCCAAAGATAAACATGCTTCACCTTCAGGGACTGTTAAAAAGGAGTGCTGTTTAGAAGAGGGATGTGGGAAGACTGCGTGCTGTTTAATACAGAGAAATAAAACAAAAGGCTCTTCAACAAGAAGAGCCTTCAATATGAAGGCTGTAAGGTCAACAGTGAAATCGGTATTGTTTGATGCCAAATTAGACCCAACAAGCATAGTAGCAGGTTTACAAGGGGTGGAGGATCTGTAAAGATGGCACTTGTACACACCACTTAACCTGTGATGCTTGATTTCTGTAATAAATGGAAATACAGTCAGCATCAAAGTGGAACTGTCAGAAACCAGTCTAGCAAAACAGCAGCCTGGACGTGCTGAGCTGCAACCGTGCGTTCATCTCTCCATCTCCTGCTACCCCTTACCCCCCCACATTCTAAAGGCTGTCTAGGCACATTATGTGAGACGAAGTGATTGTGAAGGGTGGCACCCACACTACAATCTTCTGCAAGCAACAGTGGGAACAATCAGCCAGGGTCACCCTCAGACCTGATCAGCTACTGCCCAAAGTGCACGCTGGTTGCAAACTTGAGACAGCAGCACTGCCCAGGGGAGAGGAACAGTAAAGAGATGAGAGGTACAGGGTTTGGCACACATATTTCCCTGTAAACTTTAAGTCTGCATAGTTATCATAAAATGATACATTAACTGAAAGAAATTAATTGTTCTTTTACTGCCTCACACAGGTTGAGCCAAGAATCAGCATGCAAAAAAGCACCCGTTCAGTTCTAAGTTCCCACAGCACAGTTCCTATTTCAGAAACTGTTTTTAAGCACAGATTGTCAAAGCTGTTCACATTTTGTTCTCAAAAATGAATGTATTTGAACACAAGCAGTTAGCATTTCCACTGCACCTGTGATGCATCGGTGATCATCAAATGGTTTAAAGTTGAGAGAGGGAAGATTTAGGTTGGATGTCAAGGAAAGTTCTTTACCAAGAGAGTGGTGAGGTGCTGGAACAGGCTGCCCAGAGAGGCTGTGGATGCCCCATTACTGGAAGTGTTCAAGGCCAGATTGGATGGGGCCATGGGCAGCCTGGTCTAGTATTAAAAGTGGAAGTTGGTGGCTCTGCCTGTGGTAGGGGGGTTGGAGCTTCATGATCCTTGAGGTTTCTTCCAACCCAGGCCATTCTGTGATTCTGTGGTATGTGGCTTTTACAGATAAATACTGACACAGCCATGAAGTCAGCAAAACACAGCACAGGGACAAAAACTTGGAGAAAGCAATCACATATTCTGAAATCTATACTATGGATAACATATTACATATGTAATTCCTGAGGTTAGGAGGCCAACTCCAGAGGGATTTCTGCTTGAAGACTTGTGTTGTGTCATCTTTTGAGGATTGCTGCAGGTAACAAGGGACACAGAGGACAGATAAAAGCACTAAGTTCACAGGATGCCAGAGAACAAAGGGAAAGGACTCAGAAGAGGGATGTGGCCAAGAAAGGGAAAATGCACAGGGCATGGATAAAGAAGACGGAAAAAAATGAGCTAAAATGAAGAGGAAGGCCAAAAAAAAAAAAAAAAGATAATTTAAGACATTTTGTAATACTGTAACAAAGCAAAACCTTCATAAAAGAAAGGAAGGAAGGAAGGAAAGGAAGGAAGGAAAGGAAGGAAGGAAGGAAGGAAGGAAGGAAGGAAGGAAGGAAGGAAGGAAGGAAGGAAGGAAGGAAGGAAGGAAAGAAAGAAAGAAAGAAAGAAAGAAAGAAAGAAAGAAAGAAAGAAAGAAAGAAAGAAAGAAAGAAAGAAAGGAAGAAAGGAAGAAAGAAAGAAAGAAAGAAAGGAAGAAAGAAAGGAAGAAAGGAAGAAAGGAAGGAAGAAAGAACAAGAAGTTCAGGAAAAAATCATTTCAGTTGCTCTCTGCGAGCATTTGCTACAAATTGCCAGCATGCTAATATACTCCCATGCCTGACATGCAATCAGTGTTTTCCTCTGCAATATTTAATCTCATTTATCAAGCTTCTTAGTACAAATTAAGTTACAATGTAATCAATTAGATTGAAAACACAGCTTGCTTCATTGTTCTAATTCTGCACTGTAAGCATATACACCATAATTTAACAATTAGCTAATCAAAAACCATGAAGTGTTTACTCCGCTTGCCTTTTTGTCATTCAAATTCCTTTCCTGAATCGTTGCAAATGTATCAGCCAGTGGAGTACCAGCTCCAATTTTAAAAGCCTGGCAGAAAATGCATGCAGGGAAGGAATAGGGGAAAACAGAAACCACAATATTGTGGTGCTGGTGTTCAAAAAAGGGAAGGATCACACTGGAAATGCTGCTCTTTTCTAGGCTAGCAGACAAACTGCCCAAATGATTGCAGCCTGTTTCCTCCCAGGATGCTTTCTAGGAAGACTTCTGCAAAAGTTGCTGCTTTAGAAGGCCACAGCATCGTGGACAGGATGTTGCTGAACCCAGAGGAAGCTGCAGATGCTGCCTGTGGATTTAGAAAAATTTCCCATGATGTGGGGGATGTATCAAAGGCAATGGGTGCAGAATGAGTCCCTCTAGCAGGACATTGATAGCTGATGTGAAAACGGACCGAGTTCTGTTTTCTGTTTTTTTTCATTGTTTGTTTGTTTCCTTAATTGCGGTTGGCTGGGATGAAGTGCTCTTTTCCTTATTGAAAAATATATTTATTTAAACAAATATTTGGATACAGTAGTTACCACCTTTCAAAAAGTTAAGATCTACATATTCTGCAGTCGAAGTCTTTCCATGTTCTGTAAGTTCTGATAAAAAAAGATGGTTAGAAACGTATTTCTGGGAGCTTGTTCTTCAATTATATGGAGGGTTGCTGCCTTTTTTTGCTAACTTTTCATTTCTTTTCAGTAAGATTGAGTTTGGAGTTAATGTCAGTGAGGTTTCCACTCCGCTGAGCAAGACATTTCCTAACCAGCCAGGGAAAGAGGTACCCAACATCCCTAATGACACCAAGCAGGCACCAGCCGTCTGAATGAGCTGGCCAGAATGGTAGCTCATGCAACAGGAGCTGCCCTGCCAACCTGCAAGTGAGCAAGCAGATAATGCTGGCTAGGGCTACAGGAGCACAGGTCCACCCCCCGTCCAGTCGTCTAAAGGACATCATGGCAGAAGAGGAGGCAATGACAGAAGTGGGGCAAATCACACTGCTGAGCATGGCCGCGGGCTGACAGATGAAACGTTATTAGACTTCATTTTATGACAGACCTCAATGTTTTAACTCTTCTACATGGTAATGTGACCAACATTTGTTCCCAGCTGCATTTAGGTGGAAGCGATCCAAGATGACTGCCAGCCCTCCCTCTGTTCCCAAGCCCTGCTTTCCATGGCCTACAAGTGAGAGCCAAACTCTTCCTCTTCCAAACAAAGTTTCCGCCTGTCCGAGCAACGGGTTGTCTGGGATCACATATAGGGCCTAGGACTAAAGGCACTAAAAATGTTTGTTCTGTGCATTATATTCCTGACTTTCATATAATCCATTACACATATAACAGCACAGTAACAGAGGTACCTTCAGCGCTCTGCCTTGATGCAGGAAGGGAAGATCTAGACAACATTATGAGCACACACGTTAACTCTAACTGAAGTGCATGGGGATACAGATGGAATGTTCTCTTCCCCCAAGCCCATACTCAAAGGCTGAGTTCTGTGTGCAAATATGACATATCCCCAAGAAGCACACACTGGGATATTCAAATTAATGGAAGGCTACAGTTCGATTGATTTTGTGGTCAAAAGAATTATGCTGTATTTGTGGAGAGCAGGAAAAGGCTATCTATTTTATCCGTGGGTGTAAATTCAGCAGAATTACATGTCTTAAATGAGAGAGAAAGAGAGTCCTCTCAGCTGCTCACATAAAATGCCAGGAAGCTGAAAGATGTAAACAGATGGTCTTGAGATTTTCCAATTACAAAGCTTTTTGGCAATATATGACTGGAGGAACTCCAAGCATTTGTCACTTTGACATCACTTTGCAGTAAGTAATGGGATTTTGGTATTTACAAATTCTGAAACATGCTGTAATTTGAAGAGCAGAACCTGCTACCTACATCAAAATTACCACTTAAGGAGTTAAACTCCCATTTTAGAGTAGGCACAAATCTAACAGAAGCATCTCAGAAGGTGCGAGAAGGCTGTTTTTAGTTTAATGATTATTCAATGAGAAATTCAATGAGATACTGTGACAGAGCCTGAACATATAAATGACTTTGAGGAGGCTGGGAATGCTCATGCTATCGCTGATACTCTAAAACTGAAACTTAGCATAAGGATAAAAGATAGACTGCTAAACACAGCATCTCCCAGAAGCTGAAGATATCTTTGATTTCTCTAAAGAACATTACTTGTAAACTTCTTTCTTGGCTTGCAATGAGGCTACAAACAAAGAATCCTTTAATTTTTGTGGGTGTTAACTCGAAAACTAATTGCACTTCTTTAAACATTCAGTGCTCATGGATATCTTAATTTATGATTTGCAAGTCTTTCGTATAACAGGCTATTAAAATAGGATTAGCTAGCACTGGGGGGCACAAAAGGTATATAAATAGAACTGAGTGGGCACCTCACAGAGGAGCATGCTGTTTTCTGGAATGAGATAGCTTTCAAAATCTGAACAATCATAACTTCGGGAGCTCTTGGATTTATCTGTGCTCCATCTTGATGTAACATTGAAACTGGAAGTTAGGGCCTGAGCTTGTCAGTTTGTAAGTAAAAATCACTGATGCACAAATATTCAGGTTTTGAAGTAGGAGGGGAAATAATCTTCTTCCTGGGTTTTGGAGGAAGGAAAAGAAAGTAACTTAAAGCGCTTACTCTCCATTATATCTATATTAAAGTCATGTTGATTAGTTGCTACAGGTTCTCACTTTATATTAGTCAAATTAACTACATAATGATATGATTGATTCTACAGCTATAGGTATCCCCTACCTTCTGATCAAAGCACAGTACAGAACCTCACTGGATTCAGAAGAGTAACCCAGATGCAGAACCTCATACTCTCCATCCTCAAGGAGTTATTTTTTCCAGGTTATTTCAGTCTGGAAACTGAATGAGCTATAAAAATCTTTGGGGCATATAATGACAGGTAAAGGAAAAGAGAGGAACAGAGTGGACACTACTTTCATTCAGCATGTCAAAATTTCTTTCAGAAACTGAATTATTTATTGGGTTTCCAAATAATCCCCTTCAGTGCAAAATAGAAAACTAATTATAAATTTATTATGACAATGATAAAACTAAGAATATGTATGAGAAGACATGGTGTTTACTACTAAAACAGAAAATAGTACTTAGAAACCACCCAAAGTTTGGACTGCTGTCAATTGATGTGGATCTTTCAGAACAGAAACCTGCTTTCAAATTCAGAAAATAAGAAGTGTGCTTACTTGTTATTGGTAGGTCCTGTTGCTAAGACATCTGATTGCAGCTTTGGGAAAAATCCTTGTTCATATTTCCCTTGGCCAATCTTCATATCAAGTAAATGCGGGTGGATGGCCGTGTGATCGATCTTCATCAGCCGCTGCTCAATGGACTGGGCTGTAAGTTAGACCCATATGTCAACAATCATGTTATCCAGCTACCCTAAGACTACAACAGAAGTAGGCACGCTCTCATCCCAAGTTAAGTCTCTAAGAAGTTAAACACTCATTTTAGTCCCTGAAATCTATCGCTTACAAAAGTGTTACTGTGTTATTTGGGTTTTAGTTTCCATACCACACACCAGTGGTGCTGAGACAAACAAGTTAGGTGGTAGAGCTGGGGAATGGGATGTATTATTTGCTGACAAGGGCAGTGCAAGCTTCCCTGTAGCTTGGTGTTTGGCCTCATTGCCTCTCTGTGTGGACAGCTGGGGCCTGATGGGACAGGAGCAGCTCCCTGCAAGGGCTGGGCACCTCACTTGGCCAGAGAAATGCTTCCTTGGACAGACATGCTGGGGCGATACCGGAATTTAACAAACGCCTGGCACTAAAACTATCCTTCTCCTGAGAGAGGAGGTGCCAGCACTGATGACAGGCCTTCAAAAAGCAGGACAGCTAGCAAGGCCTGAGGGATGAGCAGGGCAAGGGAGCTGAGCAGACATTTGGACAGGCCAGAGGCTATGAAAAGGGCAGAGAGGGCTCCATGGAAACCCCTCTGAGGCCAGCAGAGTTTTGTCATGATGTGGCCTGAGGGTTTCACCTCAGCTCTCTGGCAGAATGCAAATCAAACCCATCAGCCTCTCAACACTGTGTCAGAAGAGCTTCTAACAGAGTGGGGAGAGGGGGTGAGTGGGGGAGATCTGCAGTGAATTAACAACTTCAGTATTCAGCTCTCTCAGCCCATCCATTAATGGGCAGAGCCATTCTTTCAGCATGTCATGACTGTGAATATAAATGCAAGATGGGGAAGCTAAATCCGTTTTCCATTTGTCAAGAACAACAAAGAATTCATTTCCTATTTTATACAACTGTGACCGAGAAGAAACTGTCATAAGATTTACACACATTATCATCAGAAACTCAGGAGCTTTTCTCCTCCTAAGAAAAGTCTCTCTGCATGGTTTTATTTTGGAGATAAGGACTGGGTAGTGAGGGACAGAGGGTTTGGGGGGGTTTCAAAAACAGTGGGTTAAACAAACGAGTGCTGATGCTGGGCTCATGTGTGCCTGAGTGGTAAATATGAAATAAACTGGCATTACTATCAGCTTGCTGCATTTCAAGAGACAGAAAATGAGGCTCCGGTGCCACAATATCTACCAAAACTAGACGCCGAATAGACAGGCAACCTGCAAATTAGAATTGTTTTTAAAGAGAAAGGGTTAATCAAAGATAGAATTTCTTTCACATATGTAACAGGCAAGATGTTCTCAATAAATCAGAAAATGAACAAAAAAACCCAAAAGAAATGCGCTTGCCTCAGCTCATTAATTTGTGTCCCAATGAATTGTAGAGTAAAATTTTTCTGCATTACTTGGAAATTAAATAAAGACTCACACAGTAAGAAACTGGAGTATAATTTGAAAAATGTGTCCTGTGAGTATAGCAGCACACAGTATGTCGTTTGCTAACACTGAACATCTATTGCAGGAGCCACAAAATGTGCCATGTACAATTATGTCCCCAACACCCCCTGCTGCTCTAGTCAAATGGCCTAAGCCAAAAATTGTCCTTTTTATGGAAAGGGGGAGATGAGGTGCCAAGGCTTGGTGTGGCTGGTGCTGGTCCCACTTGTGCAGTAAAGGGAAGCCCTGCCATGGACAGACGTGAGCTGCCTGGAAGGGGATGAAGTGAGCTTCCTCCTGGGACTTGGCTGGGATTATTAAATGCACAAAGGGGCTTGAAGGAAAGACGGGGGCTTCTGGTGTCTTTAGTGTGTAAAAGCCCACTGAAGATTTTGCCTAAGGAAATAATGACATTGAAGAGTGCTGCTCAGGCAGCTTGAAGTTCAGCACTCAGATGACTGAGGACCTGTATCTCCTTGTGGCTGACACTGTACTTATTTATTCGCCATCTGAACTTACCTGCTTCCTTCAGAGTGCTGCATTTCTGATAATTGGATGTCCGCAGTGCAGGGGCCCTTACATTATATAGCCTTATTTTCTCAATTCGAGAGTCAAAAACTCGCAGAAAAGGGTCCTTCTCTTCCCACTGGGAAATTATCTTGTTGTCTATGAAGGTTGCAAACATCTGTGTCTCAATGAAGTGCGATAGGAATGGGAGGTAAGGCTCAGGTTGGTCCGAGAGGAAGGAAGCCTGAAATACAGAGCAGAGCATCAGTGCCACACTCATGCCATGCCTTGACATTTTGAGCTATCCTACAGCGAACTGGTGCAGCAGCCATCAGGGAGGCTTGAGCAAGGCTTCCCCACCACAAAAACACCCCTCAGAGAGGATGGAATACAGCTACAGAAGTGTTTGTCTCATGCATCACCCCTTTGGTCACTACTGTGAGGAAGGAGCTTTGGGACAGCTCAGGTAATTGGAATACAGAGCTGCTGAAGGAGTACCTGTGCTGCCAGCTTTTTCAAAGAAGTCTGATGGCCACTGCCTACAGGTTTCAACCATACACAACCTGTCTGTGCCTCTGGTCTGCACATACCTGCTTGCTCACAGAGCTGCCATGTGTATATGGAGGTGCTCAATGCAATTCAGCTCATGTTCTTTTGTGAAATTAAATGGGGGAATTATTCTTGAAATTCCAATTAAAATTGAGCGTGTGCCTAAATCTCTTGAGTTTTGAAAACTCTCACCTTAAAAGCCCACTTTATTGTACAAGTACTAGCAGAGCCTGCATAAACAAATTCCTGCTTCTGAATGCTACTCTGCTCAACACCTAAGTACAAACAACACCAAGAAAAGATATGGCAGCTTTTCTTTATTTTTTTCAATGGTCAAAAGCTGACTGAAATCAATATTTAGTCTATTCCTCACCATTTATCCCTCTGACATTCTCCTTAGAGTAGGACTTGTACCTATAAAAGCTGATAGCTAAAAGCATTATCTACTTTGAAAAATCATTCAGAAATAATAATTGTGCAAAAATTCCTCATTCCTTGCTAACTCACAGTCTACTTATTTCCCCATTTCTGATCTCACCTGTTTTTTCACTCTTGTGTACGCACTGTAGTGAAGCCATAACAGTACTCTACTGACATAATAACATGATAATCTTCTGCAGAACTAGACTACATGTTAACAAAAAGCCCTACTGTGCGATTAGGAAACAAGAAACACAGAAAAGTGGATTCTCTATTTGTCTTCTGTGTGTGCCTCTCCTATCAACAAAGGAAAAGAAAAGGAAAAAAGAGTTGCTTTTCCATTGCTGCTGTTCAGAAAACCCACAGGACAGCCCCATCAGCCAGGCAGCAGGGCTGGTACCCACCAGGACAGCTTGAGTGGCTCAGTGGACCCACACCAATTTACTTTGGCAGACAGCCTGGTACCGTGTAATCAAAGCAAATGAATCTCTCGAGGAGGCAGACAAAGAAAGGAGGATTAAAGAGTATCTAGGCTACATATACTTAATATAGCTATTGTCCCACACTTCCCAAAAGCACTTTCAGGTGTCAAAATAAATACAGAGCAATCTTTACTTTGTCGAAGTTCTGCATTTGTTCCCTGTTGGTCAGCCACGACTCCAGATCGGGGGCAGCCTGGATGACGAATGCCTCGTAGTCTGCAAATAGTTGTGTGAAGCGGTTGGCAAACACCTCACGGAGCTGCACGTTCAGTTTGTAATCCCTCAGCTCCACTTCCTCACACTGCAACTTTATATCCTTCTCTTTTTCTGCAAGTGGAGCTGTGATGGTCATCTTCTCCATCGTCACCCCCGTCCTCTTGGCAAGAGCTTGCAGGCGGGCGATGGTTTCGTTGCCTTTCAGCAGCTCGTACATGTTGAGGGCATTGCTAGGGATGTTCCCATTCTTTTTGTCGTTCACCAAGTCACTAAGGACCAGGTTCTTGAGTTTGGTGGCACTGTCACTGCAGTGCAGGTTGCCCTCCGGAGGGATCCCAAACTGCAGGAGGACCTCGGAGATTTCCTGGATGAACTCCAGCTTGTTGGGAAACTGGGGGAATTCCTCTGGCAGCTCGATGAAATGGTTATCAATGTCCACGAAGCACAAGTTTGCCTGAAACAAGAAGAAGGGTTATGGAATAGACATTCAGCACTGAATTTGCTTCTCTAAGTAGTCCTGTTTCCCCAGAAGGTTTCCAGTCAGAGGGTAAGAGCACATATTTGCGAGAGACCTAGTGTGTCTGAAATCACTAAGAGTGACTTCAGTAAAGTTGAGGACCAAGTGGATGACAGTGATTTAATATTTGAGTAAAGCCTCCTTGGTTCATTCTCCTGGGATTCACGGATCCTAAGCTTGCTGTTGCAAAGCCTCCACATCCCCTCCCAGGACAGCTAGGGGTGTAGCAGCAGTTGGGATGCGCAGCACCACTTCCCAGCTTGTGTAAGCACGAGCTGTGTAAATCACTGCATCCCAAGGCTGTGTTCATTTTTTTATCAGGAGCCTCTGTAGGAATCTCTGTAATTACTGAGGAACAAGGATTTAACCAAGAAAGATGATGATGGAGTGACGATACACAAGAGGGTCCCATGCAAATCCTTAAATCCTTTGGGGTCATAGAATCATAGCATCATAGAATGGCCTGGGTTGAAAAGAATCTCAAAGATCATCTAGTTTCAACCCCCTGCTATGTGCAGGGTCGCCAACCACCAGACCAGGCTGCCCAGAGCCACATCCAGCCTGGCCTTGAACGCCTCCAGGGATGGGGCATCCACAACCTCCTTGGGCAACCTGTTCCAGTGTGTCACCACCCTCTGAGTGAAAAAATCATGATAAAGATCATGCCTGACTACACCCTGTTCAAGTGGGACCAAGCCCAATTTCCCCACACCCCTCATCCCTCTGCTTCTAGCTTTTAATCTTGGAAACCGCTCAGCCTGAGATATAAACAGAATGCTCTCAGACAGCTTTTCTGTGCATGGAGATGGATCTCAGCCCATAAGATTAAAGCTAAGCGGAGACATGAATTTAGCAGAGCAGATTCAAGCAGTCAGGGGGGAGGGAAGCACCCTACATGAAAATTAATTACATTGCAAGTGCACCCTTAGGAATAATAGCAGGAGGAAAATCTGTAACTGATCTTCTGAACTGTGGCTTACATCTGAAATTCACTGAGTGCACCATGCTGAGTAAAATGTTAAAGCGACTCAGATTCCCAGGGAACTGAGCTCTGATGGGTTTCACCCCAGCTGCAGGCACTGGCGGGGCAGCAGGAACAGGTCTGTGTTAGTCTGACTCAGCCACTGCCCCGGCTCCTCTGGCTTCTCTAAGGCACGTTGCCTGCTTTCTGCTTCTCACAAAACCCTGCAGGATAACCTGCAGATTTTGTGAATGAAAAGGATTTGTTTTCCTCCTTTTCTGAAAAAGTTAATTTTCAACAGGGCAATATATTCCATGGCAAACACAGTTATAATGTTTTGCATATTTCAGGGATGTGTTTGACATTCATAGCACTTTGCATGAATACTTAAGGGGTATTAGGATTCATTTGGCATAAGTGTCCCTTCAGCTTAGTTTTTCATACAAAATTAGGACTGTACAAAGAAAAGCATTCCTTCATACAAAACAATTTGCTTTACTTAACTGCACAGCCATTAAAGAGTTGTGGATGTGTCGCTCCTGTTCCTTAGCTCAGGGACTGCCTTCTTATCTACATCAATATTTCATTTCAAAGGCTTTTTAATTTCAGCTCTGCATATCATTTACAAAATTTGAAAAATGAGACTCGGATTCAGAAAACCCTTGGGGAATTGGTGTCACTTCTTTCTTCAGAAACATCTGATGATTAAAGTTAATGCAGAGAGATTAGTAACCTTAAGACAGCACGATGGCCAGTTGTTAGAATTTTTATCTCTGACATACAAATGTTTTATATTTAGACCGAGAGCTTGACAAGCCAGCCTCTGGCCTGACGAATAAAGGATTGATAAAGCAAACAGTGCTTCATCATGGCTTGTATGTTGAAGGATTATTTTTTAATTGTCTAGAGGAATTCAAGATTCAAGATTTCCCCAATCAATATGTCTCCTTTTCTTCTCCCACATTTACTGGACCTATGATTTCCGTAAATGCTGGACTGTTCTTTTTTACCCAATTATTAAACATTGTCACAGGGTGCTTCTTCACGCCCCGCACTTACTTACTGTTCTCTCACTGGAAATATTCAATTTGTTATTCTGGTGATACTGCAAGCCTTAAATTCTAATTTAAGGAAAATGACAGCTTAATCTGCTAACTAAAAGCACATGACTAATAACTTAATACAGTAATTACGTAACATTAACATGGTTTTACTAAAAAGCATAGCTAGATACCAGCTTCATTTCCAAGGCTGTATAAATTTCATGTAATTGGGCCACTGCATTGAAGAGGTAAGATCTGATTTGTATTGTTACATGCTACCTAAGCCAAAAATCTGTCATCTCCACCCAACACCTGAAATAAACCTTAATTAAAAACCACATTACCTTTGCTCTGTGTTTATCCATCAACTTCCACACATAAGCTCACCCTCTTGCACATACTCCTTTGCTGATGCTCCCACTGCCCGCTCAGTAGGATTGCCCATTGCAAGCTCCTGCTTCCAGGAGAGGTCCCTGCACAAAGTTGGGTGCTGCAGTGCTGAAGATGTGAGATGTTGCAGCCATGCAAGATGTTACTCTTAGTGTTCTCCCTCATTTTAAGAAGAAACCCAAGTTAAAAGATACAGCTTGCTCAAGAGATGGACCCTAAAGCTGTCACCATTTGGAAGATGGAGCAGGCTAGCAATATCCCAGAGATTTTGCAGTGGTCAAGTTAAAACAAGAAGCAGTTTTGAACACTGTAGTCAAATTCCATGTAGGAAAATCTCCATTTCACTCTACCACCAGTGACCTCAACACAGTCAGTCAGAGGACAACCTCTCCTTGTTTTGTTTATTTTTTTCCTCTAGGGAAAGAGTGGTAGACAAGAAGATCTTATTCCAAAAAGACATTGCTGGAGTGAGCTTCTATGTGGGTCACAGACACAATATTACTGCAACTTTGGTTTACTTGAGGCCAGGAAACTGGTCTGGTAGTAGACCTTGACCCAGTCTGGAATGCGTGGGTTCACATGTGGGTGGGACAAGGCGGTATAATTGCGGGTACAAAACAGGACATGTTTGTTGAAAGGCTGACAGGGAAAACTTCATTGCTTCTAGCTATTGCACCTGAGAACCACTTTCGTAAAGACCATCCCAAATGAAATGCTCCTTAGCTCTGGGCCAATAGAACTGTGACATAAACAAAGAATAACAAAACATGGTGAAGTGAGTGATGTAGGGCCAGTAGAGAAACTTGTCACAGAAAGAAACAGAAGAATTTAGAAGCCATGATTAGCTGCACCTGCTAAATTCAGAAGCACACAAAGCAACAGCATGGAGCTGTGTCAGGAGTGAGGCAGCTGGGTGTTAGGAAAAGTTTCTGCACCAGAGGGTGGTGAGCATGGAACAGGCTGCCCTGTGGGCATGTGGGGGCAGTGGGCATGGCCTCAAGCAGCTGCAGTTCAAGAAGCATTTCGACTGCTGTCAGACTTAGGGCTTGATTTTGGGTAGTCCCATATGGATCTGGACACGGTGGTCTTTGTGGGTCCCTTCCAACTTGGGAAATTCTATGATTCTATGAAGATAGAATCATATATAGAATAGAATTTCTCCCCTCCATTTCTCTCCTGTTGGAAAACAGAGCTTCTATGGAAAGTCTTCACAGTACCAGAGACACTTCCTAGCACAGGGCCTGGTATTTTCCAGCAGGGATTCACACAAACACCAGTTATGTACTTCTGAACAGCACCCCAAGTGCAAAGACCTACCTCCTGTGGCAGCTCCAGCTTGGAGCGGTCGGTTCCCTCCTTGGATTGCAGCCCCATCAGGTAGGGAACCGGAGCGTCCAGAAAATGCAGGAGGGAGGCAGGAAGGATGGGAACATACACGTGCTGCCACTGAAATGGGAACAGCAGCGTCGTGATCCCCTCTGCAACTGTCATCAGGCGCTGGTAATCTAGGTGGGGGGAAAGAGAGAGACATTGGATTACCCTCCTGCCTTCCACTTCTGGAATCTGGTTTACAAGGACAGCAGTGACGACACAGAATTCGTATTTGTATGTAGGATGCTCTTTTGAAGATAAGACGGTACTGAAGTATTTAAAAGCCTAAAGCATTACTTAATTCATCAAAACTCATTACCCCCAGGAAGAAACTGCTGAACATAAATATTCATATCTTATCTAGATCTATTCCATCATTAAATTCATTTATTAAAAAGATACAAAAAAAAATTCTCTAAAGCACATTAGATATATAATACTCTGATTCTATAAAAGGAGTACGTTTTACAAGGAAAAGGAGAAGAAAGGAAGCGAACTTCAAGGAAACACTGCAGTGAGGTTTTCTCACTTGCTCTTGCCAGCCTCTTTCTGCTGTACTTGCTGCTATTTCCAAGGCTGAGTGCATTTTCTCACAGGGTGAGAGGCTCACCCTGCTTACATTCCAGCAGACGCTGATAGTCCCCAAGTATACAAAAGGACTGTTTTAAAAAGAAATCCAAAGAGAAGATGAAGGGAAATTCAGTTCTTAACACATTGCATATAGTTAGCATTTTATATTGTATTGTTTTCCCAAATTTGTATTTAGTAGTTATTCCTTTGTAGTGTCATGGTGCAAGTAAACCCGCTGTGTGCTATCTTTCAAATTGAAATTTCATTAGGTCCAACTAAGCCACAAGAATATTTTATATTTCAGCTTTTGGATGAGAGCAGATTATTTTTCAAATATTCAGCTAGCAAGATGTAATTCCACTATCTACTTATTAACACAAATGAGAGAACTGAATCGAGAACATAGTAAGTTAAATAAATAAATCAATAAATAAATCACACATTTGTATTAAAGAGATGGCCATCCTTATGGTAAAACTCAGACCGCAAATGAGCCATCTGGAAACAAGTAAAAACACTTGGGTCCAGTAAACTGTTAAAGGCTGTGAAACCAACTGATTGCTTCTGCTCTGTGTTACAGTATGTTCTGCATTAACAACTCCCCCTAAATTTTTAAGAGTACAGAAGTACATTGAGGTCCTTAGAAGCATTAAATAATCACAAAGAAGCAGCATGTCTCATTTATCACCACTGGCTAAAGGCAGGAACACTGCCCTGTGCTATCACAAATAGATTGTTGTTCCTATTTTCCTACAGCCCCACTGCCTGCTTTTCTGTGGTTAGGATCCCAGCCTTCCCATTCCTGAACAACTCAGCCTGACTTTCTGGCAGACATCAGTGTCAGCTGAAGTGCTGTTATCTGACCCTGCTCTGCTTTTAGGAGGTTGCTGGGAAGATGCACTTGAATAAATATGTAAATTAAAACAACAAATTGCATAATCCTTTCCCCTTCCTGCTAGCACCTCTCTGCGGAAAACCAGCCTCTATCTGCAGGTCAGCTGGCAGGGCAAAAACATTTTTCATCTTGTCCTGCTAATAGCCAATCATTCAGCCTTCAAAACCATTTTCATACATACAAGTCAGTCTCAAGGTTACACCTCAAAATCACTCCCAGCTGCAGAACGGCCATTTAGGAATCTCTCCCTTTGAAATGGTATGTAATTATATATGTCTATTGGCAGTCTTGTTGTGGAGCATTTATACTAAATTAACTTACAACACCTGCTGGTGTCTCAGGAATGATGATGATATTTTGTACACATTCCATAACTATGAAAGTTGTTAAAGTTAAAACAAAATTAATACAGAAAGTAGCATGCCTTAATAGCCACAAGATGACTTCAAGGTCTGCTCAGACCTATGTGGTCAGGAAGGACAGACCTTTATGGCAGGGTTACAAGCATTTTTTTGAATAAGGGCATTCAGCTCTGGAAATTCATGATTTTTTTATTTTTATTTTTTGATGGTATTAATAATATTTAATAAGTTTACAAGCACAAGTTGTTTTTTTTTTAACAGTTTGCTATGAGGAATGTAATGACCAAATTATTAAGCTAACTGTTACCATTTAGCAGAACTTGTCAATTAAAAGCAGTTAGGTATCCAGCAATTTCTACTGAAGAGAAGGAAGCTCAACTCAGAAAACGTTAGACACACTTAAGTTTTCCTGCCTTTCTGACTGAGATTCTTGTACCTACAGGCATTTGAGGAAAGCTTGTGTAGATACTGAAGGCAATCTGGAAACAAAGGGATTAACCCATTTTCCCAAACCAAAGACAGAAAAAGGGTTGCAGAACAGAAAAAAAGGAAGGAGGGAAAGAATGAAAGTGAGAAAAAAAATCAGATGGTGTGCGTTTGTGTCAAGGTGGGAGGGTCTCCTGATCCTATGCCACCACTACTATCAGATGTCAATAGCAATCTCCAACTGCAAGCCAGACTTTGCCTTCTGCTGGATGCATGACAGACTGGGTAGGAAAATGGTTCTCTGATCCTAACCCAGTCTTGAGAGCCAGAACAGGAGGTTAGATAGTACTCAGCAGCAGAGGAAGTGGGTTTGGAGAAAGGACTGCTTGTTGAGCAGAGCACCCAAAACAGCAGTTTCCCATCCACCCATCTGACATCAGGAATCATCCAGAAAAGATTCGAAAAGCAGAAAAACTGTCTGGGTGATATCCACAAGAGGTCACAAACTTGGTAAGGAAAGGCCAAATCAAGGCAATTTCCTCAGGTGTGTAAAATCAATTCCTTCTTCTTCTCTTACTTCCATGGCTGTTTTTCTCTCTCCCTTTGCCGATTATACCTGCTTCCCTCACCCTGCCCTCCTGGGACACTTTATTCAACAGACACAACACTGGCAAGTGCAGTGCTTACAAGTTCTTCACGTTTTCAGAGTTAAATCTCTCATTTATACAAGGGGATATCTTCCAAGAGAAACTGCTCAAGGAGGATAATCCCAGAGCAAGTGGCCTCTGTGGGTTCTATTGCAACCACTGCCTCTCAGCAGCCGCTTAGCAGGATTTGGCACAGGTCTGTCTCTCACACTTAACCTTCCTTCTATGTGAAGAAGAGGGCAGCGGAGCTGAGTTCAAAGAGCCTGGATCCAATGCCTTCTTCTGGCAGCATCTGCTGGGGGCCCTCGGCCAACTCTGCATCTCACTTCCCTGTGAAGGGAAAAAACTGCAGTGCAGAAACACTCCAGCACGGGTCAGCAGCTCTGCTGCATGTGTGCCACATTTCAGCATTGTGAAGTTGTGGAAATACTCATGGGGATCACAAGTCACAGTGTAGTGCTTAAGCTGCAAGCCCAGAAAGATTCCTAGGTAATTATGGGTCACTGTTTTGCTTGGAAATGATTTCAGAATTTGAACATAAACTCACTATAATGTTTGTTTCTGACAGAGGGTTAGGGTTGGACTTGCTGATT
The DNA here is from genome assembly GCF_987193195.1 of Phasianus colchicus. Taxonomy (NCBI): domain Eukaryota; kingdom Metazoa; phylum Chordata; class Aves; order Galliformes; family Phasianidae; genus Phasianus; species Phasianus colchicus. The sequence continues at coordinate 60,236,587 of NC_143436.1, read as the reverse complement.
CTTCATAATAATAAGGGCCAACAACCAAGCAGAACGATATTACAATAGACACTGTGCATGCAGAAATATCTGTCCCAAAGAACTTACAGTTCAAACACAGGCAGTGGTTGAAAAAACCAACCAGAAGAGATTCCACTCCTTTCATTTTACAGACTGGGGAAACTCTGCGATGCTCAGCAATTCAAAAGCTCAATATAAAAATTGCTTCTCCTGCTGCATAAGAAAGTCTGAAATCTAAAAATCCTTCCCATGCTGCAGCAAAGCAAAACAAATATCCTTTGAGAAGGGAAAGAGAGATCAGCATTACTCTGCTCAAAACAGCTGAGTCTTCCCTTGTTCAGGTGATTCCTTCAAAACTAGTTAAAATCTTAAGTCAAAATCAAACAGAAGAGAATTCCACCTGGGACTTTCTCAACTAACACCTGACCACAGAATTTTTGATACTCAAACACGTGCAAGAGCATATGCACACATCCATTCAAATCAGAAACTGCATTCTTGCTGTCATCAGTACAATGTTATTTTAGCTCCGTTACATCTGCCTTCCTGACAAAACAACAACACAGCTGTCCTCCAACTACGTTCCAGCAACCTGCCAGACACAGCACAAAGCCTACAGCAGAACTGAAGTCTCAGCCTGGATCTTCTAAATCCACTGCAATGCTTGAAAAATAGGCCGTGCCTCCTCTTTATTTCTCTTTTCACCATTCAGTTTTATATCCAATTTGCAAGTACATGGAAGTATTGGAAAAGCTGGGCTAGCTGGATGCCACTTCCCTTGCTCTACAACTTTTTGAACACGCAAGTATAACTGTAACATTGCAAACCCCTGTGTTTGTGTGTATCCTGGAAGATGATCAAACACATTCACAACGAGTGCCTTATGGAAAGGAACAAATCAAAATGAAGCAACAGTTAAAAACTAAGTTTTAAAAAATAACAGTAAATAAGAGCAGAAAAGGAAAAATAACAGAATCATAGAATGGTTTGGGTTGGAAGGGACCTTCAAGATCGTCTAGTTCCAACCCCCCCTGCTATAGGCAGGGACACCTCCCTCCAGACCAGGTTGATCAAAGCCCCATCCAGCCTGGCCTTGAATGCTACTGGTGGGGGGCATCCACAACCTCTCTGGGCAACCTGTTCCAGTGTCTCACCACCCTCACTGTAAAGAATTTCTTCCTAATATCTAGTCTAAATCTACCCTCTTCCAGTTTAAAACTACTCCCTTTGTCCTGTCGCTACCTGCTCTTATAAGAAGTCCCTCCCCAGGTTTTCTGTAAGCCTCTTCAGGTACTGGAAGGCCGCTGTAAGGTCCCCCTGCAGCCTTTTCATCTCCAGGCTAAAGAGCCCCAGCTCTCTCAGCCTGTCCTCATAGGGGAGTGCTTCAGTCTGATCATCTTCATGACCCTCCTCTGGACACAATCCAACAACATGATGTCCTTGTGTTGGGGGCCTCAGAACTGGGTGTAGTACTCCACGTGGGGCCTCATGAGAGCAGAGTAGAGGTGCAGAATCACCTCCCTTAACTCACTGGCCATAATTCTTTTGATGTAACCCAGGATATGGTTGGCCTTCTGGGCTGCAAGTGTGCACTGTGGGCTCATTTTGAATCTGTCATCAACTGACACTCCCAAATCCTTTTCCTCAGGGCTGTTCTCACACCATTCTCTGCCCAACCTGCATCTGTGCACGGGATTGCCCTGACCTGGGTACAGGTCTTTGCACTTGGCCTTGTTGAACTTCATGAGTTTTGGCATGGGCCCACCTCTCAGTTCTGTCCAGGTCCCTCTCGATAGCATCCCTTCCCTTTAGCATGTCAGCTGCACTGCTCTGCTTGGTGTTATCTGCAAACTTGCTGTGGGTGCACTCGATCCCACTGTCCATGTCGCCTACAAAGATGCTAAAGAACAAGGGACGCAGATTTGATCCTTGAGGAACACCACTCGTCACTGATCTCCACTTGGACACTGAGCCATTGACTGTAACTCTCTCTGAGTGCGACCATCCAGCCAATTCCTTATCCAGTAAGTGGTCCATCCATCAAATCTATTTTTCTCCGATTTGGAGACCAGGACGTCATGCAGGACATTGTCAAATTAATGAACCTTACTGAATAAGAGCTAATTCTTCAATGGGAAATGCCTGATCCAGCTTTAAAACACCCTTGTGACTAATAGCTTTTTACATGCTACCTTTTCAGTCAAAGTATTACAAGCAATTGCTACTCAACATCTACTTTCGTAATGAAGTATGGATTAGCTGAGTCAGGTATATTGAAGAAACTGGAAAATAAAGGTTACACACACACTGCTTTCAGCTCTGTGTGTGAGTCACCAACAACCATGAGACCTGTCTGGTGACTTGCTACCCTCAGATCTGTGATGTTTTATATATAGCACTCTGCAGATGAAAAAGGAAATCTGAAATTCACATTCAAGAGAAAAATTGTTTATGAAAGCAAAGGTTTTCAAATCAGAGCTCAGAAGATCCTCGGAAGCAATACATACAACTCTCTCAGATCTCAAAGTGCCCTGAAATCACAGAATCACAGAATCATAGATTCATAGAATGGCTAGGATGGAAGGGCCCTTAAAGCCCACCCAGCCACAGCCCCCTTTCATGGACAGGGCTGCCACCCAGCAGCTCGGGCTGCCCAAGGCCCCATCCAACCTGGCCTTGAACACTCCAGGGATGGGGCACCACAGCTTCTCTGGGCAGCCTGTGCCAGGGCCTCACCACATTCTGAGAGAAAAATGTCCTCCTATTACCTAATCTAAATCTCTCCTTTTAGTTTAAAACTGTTCCCCCTTGTCCTATCACGCATTCTCCCTTGTCCTTGCCCATGTAAAAAAGTCAGTCTTATTCATGTTTATAAGCTCTCATGTCTGACTTGTATGTTGAAGCAGTGATTGCTGTCAAGTAATGTCAGGTGACTTTCAGGAGATGTTCACATGAAATGCATGCTCACTTCAGGAAACATTTATTTGCCATAGGAATTTCTGTACTGCCTTCAGGGCACATGAACAGCTTGGAGACACAAGCATGTAGCCTGCAGAGTTGCAGGGCATCACTGTCTTCCATCTCAGGCAAGGAGGGGTGGCACAGCATACAAGTTATGTGATCAAAGCAGAGCAGCAATTTATGTAGATCTGAAAGTACATGTTTTCTTTAACAGGATGATTGAGTCAAGTCTGCAATCTAATTGCATAAACTAAGAATTAGCTCCTCAGATTGTGGGTCAGCCCTGCCTAAGGGAAAACAACCCGAGCTCAATATTCACTGAGGCCAGTTTCTCCAATTTTTCCCTCACTAGCAAGAGCTTAATGGAAAAAAATCATTTCCACTTCAATACATTTCCATTTATACCATTTATCTGTGTCACAGACAGCAGGTCAGCATAAATTAGTTTATGATTAAGAGGCACCTTAAGAATTAATTCACAGGAAAACTTGAATCAGCTCAGCTACTAGCACAGTTAAGGCTCCAAAAGTGTGGCACAAGCCTGTGTCGAGCTGAGAATACAGCAGCAGATGTGTGATGATGTACCCAGTGACATGAGTAGTCCCCGGCATGGCCCAGCTGGCAGCGGCCCTAGGCCAAGTAAGCTCAGGCAGCAGTAGGGCGGAGACTGCAGGCCCCACCTTTGATAGCAAGGGCATCCTGAATTAGCTACTGCTCCTGCTTTTGGTCCATGGGGGAAACAATAATAATCCTACATCACTGGACATTTTTCCTGAAGTGACTTTGTTCAGGACCACCATTTATTTATTAATTTATTTTATCTGGCATTTTCCACTTGTAGATAACAGGTTGGCCATGAGGCAGCAGTGTGCCCTTGTGGTACAGAAGGCCAATGGTATCCTGGGCTGCATTGAAAAGAGTGGGAGGTGATCCTGCCCCTCTGTTCCGCGCTGGTGAGACCTCACCTGGAGCGCTGTGACCAGATGTGGAGTCCTCAGCACAGGAGAGATGTGGATCTGGTGGAGGACATCCAGAGGAGAGCCACAAAAGTTATCCCAGTGATGGAACATTTCTCCTGTGAGGACAGACTGAGAGAGCTGGGGCTGTTCAGCCTAGAGAAGAGTCGGCTGAAAGTGGATCTTAACAATGCTTATATATATCCAAAGAGTGGGAATCAAGTGGATGGGACCAGGCTCTTTTTAGTGGTGCTCAGCAACAAGACAAGATGCAATGGACACAAACTAGAACAAGAAGTTCTGCATGAACACGAGGGTGTCAGCACTGCAACTGGCTGTCCAGAGAGGTTGTGGAGTCTCCTTCTTTGAAAGTATTCAAAACTTGCCTGGACATTTTCCTATGGAACCTACTCAATGGAATGTGCTGTAGTAGCGGGTTGGACTAGATGATCTCCAGAGGTCCCTTTCAAACCCCACAGTTCTGTGATTCTGTGATATTTGAAATGCAAATTCAAACTAAGTCAACTTTTTTTTTCTCCTGTTCTTAAATGTAGCGATATCTTATAATGGGAAATATTAAGATCAAATTTTAAAAGTGGACAAGTGATGGACTACGTGTGTGCAGCAATAAGGACAGTGCCAATCTTCCCCTACACCTCATTACTAATGAAAGCAAGGCTGTAGAACAGGCCTGTACCAGCAGTTCACCTTGTTTGCAGATGTTTAAAAATCGTTTGATTTTTCAGGCTAAATGACTTCTCTAACAAAACCGAGTAACTTGAAGTTGAAAAATAGTTTTGATTTTTCTCTGAAGGTGAAAGTCAAGAGGATAATTGATTCTTTGGGTCACATTACTCATCTCTTTTCCTGGGGAATGAGCACTATGCTCTCCTATGACCATGGTGCTGCTGAAGCCCCAGATGTGGATCTCAATCACAGCGTAGACATGTTTTGTCCCCATGTGAATTGTTTAGTACTACTCTGCAATTGTTTCCTATACATTTTGATGAATACTAGTGTGGAGTGTGACAACTTAAATAAGGAATAGTGGAGAACAAAGATTTTTTGCATAAGTATTTGGTGTTAAAATGCTCTAACAGGCAAACACATCATTCATGTATTTGGCTCAAATAATCTCACTTAAAACAGTCTTCATATGAAAGATCTTCCAGACATCCTTTTTCTAGGGCACACCTATATATAAGTATAGCAATTTCAACTCTAAGTCCTATGGTTTTAAAAAAATAATGCAAAGAATGCTTCAGTCTTTGAGGAGCAATTACGCAAGCCCTTTGAAAAACAACTTGGGAAATGCTTAAAATTATAATGAGTAGAAATAGCGTAAGCTGTAAGAAGTTTATCTTTGTCTCATCCACATTCCCTCTCATGTTTAAATCCCTAGAAAGGCAGGCATACAGACGGATTGCTGAGGTTTCTGCAGAGCCTGTGATTTAATTCATCTCTCTCCAGCAGACATCTCACGCCAGTAGCATTCTGTTACTGATCCTTGGGAAATTGTGGCAGCTATCGCAGAGTGTTATTAACTTGGACACTGCTGGAAGCCTGGACACTCACAATACCATTACAATGCCAGAGTCACATGGGAAAGCTGTGCTCTGAATGAAATAAAGGGCACTTGCAAGAGTATTAATTTTTAAGATTGAATAAACTACAATAAAACTACGTACAACAGCAAATCTGTTTCTGAAAGGGAAGTCTGTAAGCCCCAAGCTTATACAACATTAGCTGTGTGCTACACCATGTGCCTTGCTTAGTAATAAGCATGACTATTTGTATCAGCTTTTTTGAATTCATTTGGAGTCTTGAGGTCTCTTGAAAGTCATAGGAATACATCATAATCCAAGCTATAATTTTTAGAGGATGAAGTTTAAAAGGCTGCAATACTGAAACTTCATCCTGTAGACTTGCGGAGAAAAAATATCTAAACCTTCCCTTTGGCTTTAAAATGTCCAGTGTTAAAATCTGGCACTATTTAAAATACTCTCCATATCCAGAATGCTGTAGCCTGAAGCCACAGGAGTTCTGCTTCCAGAGCCTCCAGGTACAGCTTCCAACTTTGCAAGCCAAATCTGTCACTTCTAGCAGTCTGTTGCACCTACCTACTGAAAACAACTAGAGTAAGCCCATGGAACTCTGTGTTGTCTCCAATAGAGTTAAGGACTTGTCTTTTTTGTCCTGCCATTGATAGTGCAAGCCCAGGTCCCTGCTAGCTCTTGCCTGTCCTATCTTTGTTCAGGTTTTGCCCTGACACCACCACAGCACATTCGGACCAGATGCTTTGTGTTTTCAGATTGAAATACTTTGGTCACAGTGGCTTTTGCTCTGGAAGTACACAATCCCAAGTTTGGTTCATAAAGCCACAGTGACAGTTCTGCAGCACCAGACTGCTTTAAAGCTTAAACTATAAGTGAGTGACAAATTGAAGATTAAGGTAGTTGCCTGCAACCCAAAAAGTCTGGGAACCAAGAAGCTTAAGAGAATGAGCTCATCATTTTCCTACGGCAGTCTCTCTACCCCTTAGTTCAATTGCCATTGCTGTGAAATGAAGTTACAGCCTACTGCAATCCCTTCTTTTGAACAACAAATGGGATAAATAAAATCCATAAAACACTGCAGAGTAGCTAGATACCAAGTTGACTGCAGCAGCCACAGCACAAATACCTACCAGTTGGCCCTTACACTCTTGTATCATGATGGGAACACTTTCAGGGCAAGCTGGACAACGTCACCCAACACCTTCACCTCCTCTCTCTTGCATGCCTTTGTTGAGGAAACACTGTTCTTCAGCTACATGGCTAGAAATAAACTGTTTCATCCTTAACTTCTTATTGGCTAGGGAGAAGAACACTTCAGAAAAGCTAGTACCATCTTTGTGTAACCCTCCTGTCCATCCTTTCCTGCTTAATACCCAACTTGGTCAGTGAATAGAGTGCACCTTCACCTGAACACCATCCTTTGCCCTGGCAACCCACTACCCAAGGTTGCTTATAAAGCTAAGGTTTAAAGCCAGTAGAGCTTGGAGCTCTGGCCAGCTGTTTCCAGTATTTGAGGTATTCAGAGCTCTCTCTTTCCTCAAAATGTAATCTGCCTTTAGAAGGCAGATGTTTTGGGAGAAGTTTCAGGTTCCCAGCAGACAGCCAGCAGACTTATTCTATGGTCAGGATTGCACAACAATTTATGTGTTTACTTAACTGTCAAGAAATAGTCCTTATTCTTTAAAAAATGAAAACATTCCTTGGCAAGCTTTAATGAAAAGTTTCCTTCCAACATGGCCAAGGGAAACATAAAAAAAGTCAGCTTACTTTTTCCACATGTGTTGTTAGCAGCCTCACTCACTGAAACAGTTTGGTGAGCTGAAGCAGATTTTGGCTCAGGGCTCTGATGTCTAGTGTGCATTACAGTGAACTCTGACTTTGGGTTAATTGTGCTTTCTTGTTTGAAATCACGCCCTGTGGACACAAGACCATCTCCTCCTAATCTTCTGTTGAATTTGGAAAGGCTTCAGTAAGTCCCAGACCACTGGAAACAGTCCAGAGAGCCCATTGTCTTTAAAGCAGAAAGGGAAAGAAGGGTAAATCTGCGATTTTGTTTCAATCATTACTTCCTTTCACCTTCTGCCGTTGAAAGAACCTGGGGCTAAGAAAGTGTTTCTCCCTGATGGATCTCAAAGCTTAGAGAAGCAATTTCAGTAATACCTAGGCCAGTTATATCTCAAAAAGAGGAAGGCTGCTTTGTTTTCTCTTTCAGGAATGGCAAGAATGACATTTAGAAACAGTTGCAGCACAGGATCCAAGCGCTCAGCTATTAGGCTGTGCCAAAACCGAGGCTTTGCACTTCACTCCACATTCCTCACCTTTGGGAACCAGCATTACGATGCCATTTACATAATCCCACAGCTTCCCTAACACAACTACCCAAGGGCTTTTCTCTATGCCCCATCAGGATGTGTCTATATTGAATAAGGAGATAATGGTCATCTCAAGGATATCTCCATATTTGCTAGTAGAGGGAAAGGAAAAAAAAAATCTGAATTTTGGAGGGCAGAGATGATTAATTCTCTCTATCTTTCTCTTAAAACAAACAAACAAACAAACAAAAAAAAAAACCCAGACCAAAGAACAACCCACAGTGAAAACAGAAACAAGCAAACTCTTGCATTATGGCCTATCATTTGGAAGACAACAACATTTATTACTGAATTTCTGAATTTCTGGTAGAAGCACTTTGGAAGTTGAGTCAAAAATATTTAATGCATATTTTGCATCCATCTCAAGGACTTTCACAAAAGTAATGAACACCCAGGTGCTGTATATCTGCACAGAACACTACTAAAATGCAATGTGACAAGCAGGGCTTTTTCTTTGGTGGGGTTGGGTTTTTTTTGCTAATGCTACTAGCTTACACTAAAAACTTCCAGCTTTTCTGTGAGTTCACAAGCAAGGACCAAGGTAAGAATGATGAGCAGGGATGGGGAGGCATTTCAGAAGTGTTAGCTGCTTAGTATTGAACTCCACTGTCAGGTGG